>NC_137696.1:66272834-67528003 GCF_964034855.1 Anser brachyrhynchus
CTCAAGGAGCAGAGCTGCTCATAGCATGTATAGGCTTTCCAGATTGTCTGCCCTGATTGTGGTGGCAGGTGGCAGTGGGACCTCTGAGGATGCAGGGGTTTGGCTAGTTGCTGCTTCTGAAACACATGAAAGCTCTGCTTGAAAGCACATCAAGGAGAGCTGCTTTTCCAGATCAGCCCCTTGAGATCTGGCCCCCATATCTCTCAAAGGAGAAGCATGGCAGGAGAGCAGTGTGTGTGCGTCCATGTATGTTCTTTGACTAAGTCCCCATAGTGAGCTGGCCACAACAGACTTCTTCATAATTATGAGTTTGCTACAAACTAAGGCAACATCAGCTTGTTCCCTTAAATTTTACCTTCCTGTAAAATGTGTGTGACAAGATGGTAATTACTAAGTCCTAAATGTTCAGCGCTCAAAGAGAAATGCCTGGCTCCAAGGAAGGCTCACAGCCATGAATTTCAAAAGGGTGAAGACTCTTCTCAGAGACAAGCGTTAGGGTGCCTAGCACCTCTTTGACATTTTTCCAGCTCTAAGCAATCGGATCTGTCTCCTCTCTATCCTGTTGACTATCTCAAGTGATTTCTCACTCAGCCGGAAAGTTTTTTTACACTTTTTTTAGTTGGCAAACTCTCTTCCCATTGCAAGGAGAACCTTGCATTGTAACACCCCAGTCTGCAAGAAAAATAAAGGAACTGAGTTTTTTGAATTTGTTTTAATTTTTGTGCACATAATATGATCATAGAATCATAGAATCATCTAGGTTGGAAGAAACCTCCAAGATCACCTAGTCCAACCTCTGACCTAACAAGTCCTCCACTAAACCATATAACTAAGCTCTACATCTAAACGTCTTTTAAAGACCTCCAGGGATGGTAACTCAACCACTTCCCTGGGCAGCCTATATGATGAAGCAGCTAAACCAGGTCATGGACCATAGTTGGCAAGAAGCATAATTTTAATCTACATTGTTGTATATGTCCCTGAATGGGTGGGCTTTAGCTGATGATCACCATATTAATAGTCTGTGGTGTCCAGCAGCATTGTTGTTTCAAAGGGCTGCATTGTGCTTTGTGCAGCACGAAAAGAATGATCCTCATCACTGACTCCAGTACAGTCAATAATAGGTGTTTACTTTAAACAGCTTTTCAGTAGCTGTATTTTGCAAATAGCTGTTAACTGATTATGCTGTTAGATTAAACTCGTTTGTTCAGCAGAATTAGGCTGACAAATACACCTCGTCAATCTGTACACAGTATTTCAAGGAAACGTTACATACTGCTGTTAACTACCAATATTTATGTATTTCACTACATTTTAGAAGCTTACAGAAGAGAGACTACATGGCAGTTTTTGTTCTGCTCCTAGGTAATCTTAGACTGCTCAAAAAGTGACCACAATGTTTAATTAAACAAGTAAACGTACTTCAGATGAATTAAATGTACCTATAAATAAGGTCTGTTAAACAAAGAGGAGTAGATGACAACACATATAGTATGAGCTACTATTAACAGCTGCTCCTGAGACAATGGGTCAAGAGTGCCATTCATTACACCCAATATCCTAAGCAGTATGGTGGGGGCTTTGGGAGGCTGCTCTGGATTGTGTCCATCCTCTCAAAATGTATGTTACCCAGAACAGTTACGATGGTGAAGAGCCTCAGCTGCCTTTTAAGGGCACCTTTAAAAGGAAAGGTGCCATTGAATGAGCAGAAGACAAATGAGCACCAAGAGCAGACTTCCACCCAGCATCAGGAGAGAAAGGTAGGAGGGCAGTTTTTTGAAAGGGTGCTTCATATTTTATCATATTTTAAGCCAACTGCTCATTGTAATTAAGGGAAGTATTCTACTTTCTTGTTGAAAACTTCTTCAGTGTTCAGCTCATTTGGACAGTTTGCCACAGGAGTTTAGATTTATTTTGCTTCTGTTTTCATGCAAAGCAACACACTTGAGCAGAATTGAACAATTTGTTCTTTTTTTTTTTCTTCATTTTCCTTTTTTGGATGGAGTTTCTTCTTTTGGTTTAACAGCAACAACTACAACAACAACAAAATCCCCTGCAAATAAGATTTTTTAAAAGAAAAATTATTTCCGTGGGAAATCATATTCCTTTAGGCTAAACACTTGCACTGTCAAAGAACAGAAGAAAACAGACAACAAAAAGTTGAAAAGGAAACTAGAGATAACACCTTAATTATTTTTGGTTGGCTTCATATCTTGTTTTACCATATTTGTTTAGTATCTTTACACATAAAACAAAAGAAGGTAAAAATTTATGTGACACATTTATAACCTAAATGAGTTTAAACCTTTTTTCTAATTCAGTCCAGTATATATAATTAAATTGGCATCTAATATTTTCTGCTGTGAAAATTTGGGTTAATAAATATCCAGCTGGCTGTGCTTTCTCTATTTTGGGTGGAAATATGCCAAAGGAAGGAATAATAGGCAGTATGAAAATACTGACTTAAAGGTGAAGGAAAAGTAAACAAAATCTGGTATTTACAGAAAAGTGGAAAAAAAGCAAAGATTCTCTTAAATAATTAGCAAGCAGAAAAAGAGGGAGCGACGCACACATTAAATAATAAATGCATGCACTCAGATTCCATGTGTCCTGTATTCCTGAAGGTACCTCCTGGGTACACTGCATCCCTGGTGCTTGGGTGCCACCACATAAAATCAGACAGCCAATGTCTGGTACTAGAAAGTCTGTCTGTATAACACAGGGTGTTCATGGTAGCTGTCAGAGGTTTGCAAGCTATAGTTTATCTTCCGTATTTGTCTTCTAGTTAGCTTTAGTAGCATGGTGTGCTTGTAAGAATATTTGTTTCAACTGGGGAAAAACACATTATTCTGTTATGTTCTGCCCAAAATAAACACAGGCATCAAAGCCCAAAGCAAATGGTTAAGTTAGTAGTGGTTGAATTGGTGTCTCAGTATTTTTCTGACTTCTAACAATCACGTCATATCACAATGATAATGATACTGAATAGCATATGCTAGTGATCTCTTTTTCACTATAATATTTTTTTCTGTTAATTAAAGGAAAACCAGAATGAACGTTGAAAGCCAAGTGCTTGAATACTTTAATGAAATGCTTTTGCAAAAAAAAAGAGACTCGCAAAATGGTCAAATTACTGCGCTCACAAGAGGACAGCAATATTTGCATCCTAAAGAAGCAAACAAAGAAGCAGACTAAAGCAATGTTCAGCAAATATTTCTCTCCATGTCTGTCCTTCTCTAAAACAGTATCAACATAATAATTACACATAACAATGCTAAACTGCTACCATTGAAATAAACTAGAGCCTGACATTAAAGATGTTTAGTTAAATGGCATTTAATGGCTTCAGATTAATCAGGCTCTTCCATTACATTTTGGCAGTGTAAGATCAGAAAACTTTATTTCTCCTCTTAGATTTTTTTCCCTACGTGCCTACTCACAGCTAGAGCCTACAGGATTTTACAGTAAGACTTGGTCTGGCCAAGCAGTGCCATCTGCCTGAAAACGAGGGGTTCATGGAAATATTTTGGTTTTGCCAGGTGCACAGTGGGTTCAGCCCCCTCCATCGGGACAGGGCTGGAGGAGAGGCCATCAGCCTGTGGGGCTGGAGACTGCCATGCACTCGGGCAAAGCAACCCAGAACAGGCCATAGGGAGGGCCCAACCCTGCGCCATGAGGTCTTCTGAGGGCCTGATGGAGCCTGGACTGATTTTCAAGGGTAAAGTGAAAGCTGCAGGACTCAGACTGACACTGCTGAAGAAGGCTAAGAGTATATTTACTGTTTTTTGTTTTGTTTTGTTTTGTTTTTTATCTCCTGCCCTCCTTCTTCACTGACCTTGGCGTCTGCAGGGCTGTTTCTCACTCCCTCTCCCAGCTGCTGTTGCACAGCGGTTGTTTTCCCTTTCTTAAATCTGCTCTCACAGAGGGCGAACCAGCGTCGCTCCCTGGCTCAGCTCTGGGCAGCAGCAGGTCCCTTTTGGAGCCAGCTGGAGATGGCTCTGACCTGACATGGGGCAGCTGCTGGGCTCCGCTCAAAGAGGCCACCCCTGCAGCCCACCTGCTACCAAAACTTTGCCAGGAAAACCCAATATATTGCCCAGTGCAATGGGACCCACTGTTCATTCGTTCAATTCGTTCAGTTCATACCCAAATGAGGTATGTGCTTCAAGAGAAGTCTCATGATAAAAGTCTCGTTCTATTAAATGTATAATTGCAAAATAATTTCGTCTTTCATAAATAATGAAATGTGAATTTTCTACACATTCAACTAGATGAAGGTGTTTATGATTGCTCTTTTTTTTTTTTTTTTTTCTTCCTTCAGCTTCTCTCACAAAGAAAAGAAAAAATGGTTGCAAACGTTCCTCAGCATTAGGACGTGCCATATAAGCTGTGCCATATCGCTGCGTGGATTTGGTACCTCAGTAAGGATGCAACCGTGCTGTGAATCTGTAAATGGCTCTTGCATAAAGAGCAGCTGGTCGAACAGTATCCGCATTTCCATGTATATCTTCATGGTTTGCATTATTCTGGCCACAGTGTTTGGAAATCTGATGGTTATCATCTCAATATCACATTTTAAGCAGCTCCACACACCTACCAACTTCTTGATACTTTCCATGGCTACAGCTGACTTTTTGCTGGGATTCCTCATCATGCCTTGCAGCATGGTGCGCTCTGTTGAGCACTGCTGGTATTTTGGTGACTTCTTGTGCAAGATCCACACAAGCATGGACATTATGTTGAGCACGGCTTCCATCTTCCATCTTTCTTTCATATCCATTGATCGTTACTATGCTGTGTGTGACCCTCTAAGATACTGTTGTGGTTTAACCCGGCTGGCAGCTAAACACCACACAGCCGTTCGCTCACCCTCCCCCCTCCCTCTCTGGGATGGGGGGAGAGAAACGGGAAAGTGAAGCCTGTGAGTTGAGATAAAGACAGTTTATTAAGACAGGAAAATAATAATAACAATAATAATAATAATAGTGATAATGGTAATAGTATTAACAATAATAATGTGTAAGAAAACAAGTGATGCACAATGCAATTGCTCACCACCCGCTGACCGATGCCCAGCCTATTCCCGAGCAGCCGGCCCCCCCACCCCGGCCAGCCACCCCTATATATTGTTTAGCATGACGTCAGATGGTATGGAATACCCCTTTGGCCAGTTTGGGTCAGCTGTCCTGGGTCTGTCCCCTCCCAGCTCCTGCTGCACCCCCAGCCTGCTCGCTGGCAGGACAGAGCAAGAAGCCGAAAAGTCCTTGGCCTGGTGTAAACACTGCTCTGCAACAATTAAAACATCAGCATGTTATCAGCGCTCTTCTCATCCTAATCCAAAACATAGCACCCTACCAGCTACTATGAGCTACTTAACTCTGTCCTAACTGGAACCAGGACAGATACAAATCAAAGATAAATACTTTTGTTATCCTGGTCATGATATTCATAAGTTGGACTGTCCCTGCTGGTTTTGCTTTTGGGATGATATTTCTAGAACTAAATTTGCTAGGAGCAGAAGAGATTTATAATCACATCCATTGTGCAGGAGGATGTTTTGTCTTCTTTAGTGAAACTTCAGGTGTTGTGGCCTCCATAGTGTCTTTTTACATCCCTGGATTTGTTATGCTGTACGTCTATAGGAAAATATACTCTATAGCCAAAAGGCATGCAAGATCCATTGAAGCAATTAGCCAAAAGAAGAGATAT
Source organism: Anser brachyrhynchus (assembly GCF_964034855.1). Classification (NCBI taxonomy): domain Eukaryota; kingdom Metazoa; phylum Chordata; class Aves; order Anseriformes; family Anatidae; genus Anser; species Anser brachyrhynchus. Next base: position 66,278,544 of record NC_137696.1, read on the forward strand.
GAAATGAAGCACCACATTTCATGCTGCAGAGAAAGGAAAGCTGCAAAGACATTATGTATAATAATGGGAGTATTTTTTATATGCTGGAGTCCGTTCTTCTTCCTTACAGCAACTGATCCATTTATGAATTACGTGGCTCCTCCTGTTCTCATTGATGCTTTGGTTTGGTTTGGTTATTTAAATTCTGCATTTAATCCAATTGTTTATGCATTTTTTTACATGTGGTTTCGCAAAGCATTAAAGATGATTCTTTTTGGAAACATTTTTCAAAACGACTCTTCAAGGATTCAATTATTTTTAGATTGACGTTCTTTAAATGGTTGGATTCCTGGCTTGAGATCTTGTCTAGAGGCTGACCTCCAGGAAACAAGAGCTGAAAATGACAGATGCAACTCGTATTTGTTTACTCACTTATCAAATTTGGTCAAGCAGATAAGAAAGTATTGTGTATTATGTCTTCTTTCATTCAAGACCAGGAATTATATGTAGTGTTTTGCTATAGCTGTTTATATGCCATGCAGAGGAAAGCAAAACCTAGGTTAAAAAAACCCACAGCAGCTTATTAACTGCTTTTAACCATTAAGAAGTAATTCTGATACAACAGATCATATTTTTAAAAATATATATTTCTGTTTATTTGCTGTCCTCTAGCGAGATCAGAAAGGCCTTTCATTTTGAATATACAGACATCTTTGAGTAAAAACGCAAAGCTTTTAAGTTTTGTCCCTCCCCTTCAGTATGTGTGCAGAAGTCAAAACAGGCCAATGTACAGTTATGCCAGTATGCTGCACGGAGGGAAGATGGGAAAAAGAGAAGTCATGCTGCTCCTTCTCTTTCCATTTCAACTAGTGCTTGTCATTTTTGTCATTTAAAGGCTTTCCTGCTTAATGAGGTCAAAAGCATTTTTAATGGGATCAAAGATATTGTGGAAAACACAATAAAAGGAATAAAAAGCAGTAGTGAAAAGCAACACTGAATCTGACAATGCCAGAAAATTATACTTTTTTAATCAAAATTTTGATGTAAAATATCCACACATTTGCACCCTTCAGAACTTTTTATAGCTTGGATATATTGATATTTTGGCTTACAGCAGTGCTGTGACAGCCAGTGAGGAATTTATATAAAGAACTGTTATAGAAATGCTATGGCTTGCCTGATCGTAGGGTGAGTGGGGCAAGATGGACATGGAAGCACCAGGAAGAGTGGCAGAAAAAGGATCATAGGAAAGACTTGGTGTCACGGCACCTGGGTGAGCAGGCTGTCAAGATTACATCTGTGTACAGCTTTTCTGGACACCCAGATTGGGACACAAAGGACAGTTGAGGAAGTCAAAAGCTAGCCCATGGTTACCAACTGAAGAAGGCCCACAGGCTGTCATTTTTTAATCTATGAACTGGCTTTGCTAGAATTAACATATCACGAAACAGATGGAAATAATACCTCTGGCCTGGTCCTATGACATCTGGTTGGAGTATGAAGGACCAGTTCTGGGAATGGACAGTAAAATGTTGGTACCCAAGAAGAGGCTATGGTGAAGCTGATGACTTGGTATTGAAGGAAGAGCTATGTTCAGTGGTAAATGATGTCGTCCTTTCATGTTGCTGGGATATGTGCACACTGTACATGTATCTTGTCTTTCTTTTCTGGGTTCTGTAGAGCTCTGAAGCATTCTGCACTGTAGAGCATAAAAGTTCAATGATGCTACATTTCAGCAGAGTAAAATATATTAGGATCTAAAATTGTCTCCTTTACACTATCATCTTGTAAGTTTGCACTCTAAAAAGATATAAAAATGAACAATGACTGAAATATGCAACACGTCAGCTTTTGTACTGTGGAAGATAATCCTAGGAAGTGACAATATGACCACTTTAATTTTTTATTGCAGAGCAATAAAGGAAGTTAAGATTTAAAAAAAAAAAAAACCAACTCTACCTTTCCAATAAATTTTCCAATAAATTAATGGATAGAAACCATAGAAAAATAATCCTATGTCATTGCACTTTTAAGATCTGTTATGGTTGAACATAAACTTTCTTGGGTGTAAACGATGAGCAGTCAGATTCAGCTGTATTTTGTACTCTGCTGAGAATATTTCCACTGCCTGGAATGTATCTTCAAGCTATTCCTCAAATACTTTTGCCCCTTGATCATGAAATGAATGTGCTTTAATAAGAAAATTTTGCTTATGTTGAAGGACTTTGAACTCAAAAGCAGAGTAGTCTTTTCCAAAATGTTACAACTATTAACCTTTTCAATCTAGTATTTGCAACTCTTGCAAATGCAACCACATTTTGCACCTTTCCCCAGCTTTTCCTTTTATACCATGTTATAATCTTTTCTTCCTTTTTTTTTTATGTAGAGTGTTGTCATCTCTAGCAATTTTTTAATAGGTTTATAAATATCCTCCTCTGCCTGAGACAGCAGAAATGTTACCCCTCAGAACCTGTAACTGTCAAAAATGTGATCCCTTCTGATTATCCTGCCTTCCCTTAGTAATCATTTTCTTCTTTTTTCTACATGATTGTCCCACACTCCTGAAGACTGATAGTCATCTAACCTAAATGTAGGCGTCTAAGAAGCACTACATCTGCTTTAGTCATTTGTATCTCTCTTTGTACTCATTGTAGAAAAATAGTCACATTCAGAGCTTGTTTTATCTCAACAGCTTATTCATTTTTAGTTGAGATGAATTGTTATTGTAGATGCTCTTGCTCTTGCTACCAAGAAGAACTTCAAGTCACTAGCATAATGTTTTAGATTATTTTAGATGCAATTTTTACGTACCTGAGATGAGAATTACTCAGCATAGATGAATCCCACAATCTGGAGAAATGGTATGATCTTTGGACTCCAAAGAACTTGCATCAAATGACAGTTTTCTGGAACTAGCAGTTAAACAACTTCTAAGGACCTAATCTTGACTAACAAGAGCCCTGAAATGAGATTGTGGATCTAGGCAATGGCCCATGGAGCTGCTACTGAAGGCTTGCCTGAAAAGCTGCAGCTGGGAGAGGGCAGTGGGACAAGTAGATCGTGGAGTCCCAGAGGCACACATGCAGTTCCACGAGGTCCTGCCCTGGAGCACATCAGAAGGGAAACAGGTCAGAAACTGCGAGCAGCTATTAGATTATCCTGTGGAGGTGACTTACCAGGGAAGCTTTGGCTTAGAGTAACCTCAGCTATGCCACTGACACTGTGCAGAAGCGTTAAGGTCATCCCAACATCATGGCTGCACAAGATCACCACAGTCTAGTTAGTGTAAATGAAAATATTAGAAGAATTTTTCAGTACATAGACCAATAGTTCTACTGAAGAATAATCTAGCCAAGATATAATCAACATTTATTCACTGCAAAAGTAACAAGCAGCTTCCACACACAGGCTACTGGTGAACTTCATCCACACCTAGAAGGCAGTTTTCCTTGTTCTTAACCTATAAGTCAGTTTTGTGCACAGCTCAGCTCAGAAAGTTTCAGAAATTATTTTTTCCTCTGGTGTCCTTTTACCTGGAGGTGGCATTTTCCCGAAGAGCTTCCTTGCCTTCTGTTTACAGAGTGTCTTCTCTGGCAGAGCAACTTTAATGAAGTCCCAGGTTACTTTCTCTCATTAGCTCTAATCATAGGCAACACAAAGTTATTTCTCACTGTGAAGGGGACATACAAATGAGAGGTGTTAATGAGGCCATGGGGTCTCTATTCGAACCTGAGATTTTGATAAATTAGGAGAGCAGAAGAAAAATGCCTCTTGCCATTGTCCAATCAGATCATGGGTTAGATCTAGTGATGCAGAATGTACCTAACTGCAATCTCAAAGAGTCATCACATAAATGAAGTGCAAAGGGTATTGTTAACTTTCTTATCAACACATTTAATTAGTGACCTTATTAAACACTTCCCAGATGGCTACCTTTTTCAAAACAAATGAATCTCCAGTGGGTGATTTCATATGTTTCAACTTCCCTGAAAACTTCTGCAAAGCAATTATTCCAACATTATGAAAGGATCTGTCTTGTTGGTAAAACTCTGTCTATTCATTTTGTAACCAATAAATACATCAGGTTTACAACATCACCTCCTCTCATGCTTCAAACAAAACTGGCAGGTTTCTTGCAGCTAGTTTAGGACTCATAGATGGCCACCTGTCCCCTCTACCTTGGTGCCTGTATCTTGTGTTTTGGTGGTTTTGACACATTGGTGCAGCCTGTGGGTTGTAGCCTGCTATGGCCTCATACATACGGCCTCCAGCTGAGCCTCACAGCCTCCCCCTTGGTCACCAGATTCAGTAGCACGGGGCAAGAGGATGAGCACTGACTGTCTAGGCAGAACCCTTCCAGAAACCTCACAAAGCGACCGTTGCTCCAAAATGGAGTATTCTAAACAGCTAGATAAAAAAGTACATTAGTGCAGTGTTCAAACAGAAAGAACAAGCTCTCAAACTGTGTAAATATTGCAAAGTGTATGGCTTTTCTTAGATCATTAACTTCTCTAGGCTGTACAGGCTGTACTCTCTCTCCTCCTGTACATTACATTAATACTCATTCAACAAAGAAGAGAGGAGCAGAAAACGCTAGGTAATTATTATTCCATGGAAGATAATTATTATTCCATGGAAGGCTTTTATTTACATATTTTTTCTTATCATCTTAGTTATCTACAGACTTCAGTGTAACTGTATCATCTAAAAATCTAATTCAGAAAAATACTATGCCTATCTCTTAGCACTTTTGGACTAGTTTGTTTCCATTAGACGTAGCCTAAATTTGATAACCTTCTATGATGGAGTGACTAGCCTGGTAGATGAGGGAAGAGCACTAGATATTGTCTACCTTGATTTCAGTAAGGTTTTTGACACTGTCTCTCATTAGTTCCTCATAGACAAGCTGCAGAGGTATGGACTGGAGGAGCAGATTGAGTTGACTGAAAGATCAGATTGAAAACTGGGTGAATGGCTGAGCCCAAAGGGTGATGATCAGCGGTGCAAAGGCTACACCTGGGATCAATATTGGGCCCAGTCCTGTTCCACATCTTCATTAATGATCTGGGTGATGGGCTAGGGTGTACCCTCATCAAGTTTGCGGATGACACAAAACTGTGAGGAGCTGTTGATAGAAGAGGGATCATGCTGGCATCCAGAGGGACCGTCACAGTCTGGAGAAATGGGCTGACAGGAACCTCATAAAGTTCAACAAGGAAGAAGTGCAAAGTCCTGCACCTGAGGAGGAACAACCCCAGGCACCAGCACATGTTGGGAGATACCCAGCTGAAAAGGAGCCTGACAGAAAAGGATCTGGGGCTCTTGGTGGACACCAAGTTGAATATGAGCTAGAAGCATGCTCTTGACACAAAGAAGGCCAATGGTATGCTGGACTGCATTAGGCAAAATATTGCCAGCAGGTGGTGGGTGGTGATCCTTCCCTTGTACTGGGCACTGGTGAAGACACACCTGGGTCCAGTTCAGGAATCCTTTGTAAAAGACAGACATGGGCATACTGGAGAAAGTCCAATGAAAGGCCATGAAAATGACTAAGGGACTGGAGCATGAGGCAATAGGCACAAACTGAAACACAAGAGGTTCCATCTGAACATCAGGAAATACCTTTTAACTGTGAGGGTGACTAGGCAGTGACACAGATTTCCCAGAGAGGTAGGGGAGAATATTGCAAATTCATCCTTGGAGATATTCAAAGTCCATCTGAACATAGTCCTGATCAACAGGCTATAGGTGGCACTGATAGAGCAGGGCAGTTGGACAAGACGACCTTCAGAAATCCCTTCCAATGCTAACCATTCTGCAGTCCTGTGATTCTATTAAGTTGAATTCTTATAATATTTACTAAGTTTTGCATGGTGTTATTTAGTCTTGCATAACTAGATTTTTCCAACAAAAATAAATTTCCTTCTTCGTAGTTTGTTTTTTTTTTTTAATAGATCTTTCACCTTAATGCTGCCATGTTAAATGCAGCATAGCATATAGGTAACTGAAAATATTTCTGTGATGTCCATGCAACAGCCTTTGTAAAACAAATTCATTTCCTAAGACATACAATCCACAGTTAAGTGGGAACTCCACAACCGACTCCTAGATGTCCAGTCTTCTTATTTCCCATAGTTATAGGGAAAGTTAGTGTCCCTAACAGTACAATCACAGAATACTGACCAAAAGATATCTATCTGTTAGTTAAAAAGAGATCACTGAATACAGGGTGTTGTGTGACTTATACTCTTTGGACTTCCTCTGTTACCAGCAGGAGAAAACAATTCTTTGAGAAAATTTGAACATCCTTTATGCTGCATTGCTGTGATTTCTGCTTTACTGAAGCCACTTCAGGGGAATAAAAGAGGTTCATCTTCACAATGCATTATTGGAACCATATTTCATGTTAGTAATCAAATAGTTCTCTCCAACCAACACTTAAGAACAACATGGAAATAACAAAGCACAACACGAAGTAAACACATGGGCTATAATAAAACCACACTATTAACAAGCAAAACACAGCTTTCTCACCACACTGCCCATACAGCAGTACCTGGTGTAACTAATTCTCAAAGACAATTTCTAAGGTCCTTTCAGCAGCCTTCCCTTAACCCAGTTATAGATCTTTTCTCATAAAGATTTCAGTTCCTGTAAATCTGTTAGCTGTTAAACATATCATTTCTGAAAGGTGTCAAGCTGCTCATCACTGTGTGCTGCACAATGCTGAAAAGAGGACCAATTGTGAGTTGCATGGGACACTGCTGTCTGAAGGTAGTGCTCTTTGACATGTAGCCTCTTTCAACAGCTATTTGGTTGAAATCTAATACAATTTGGTCTGCACAGATTTCTGCACAGGTTTATATTTTAGTCACTTCTTTCAATTAAGGATCGTCTGTGTGAAGCTTGCATATCTCTCACTTGGTTAGTTAAAAAAAAAAAAAAGTTTTCTAAGTATGCTTGTCACAAAAATGCTGACAGATCTCAAAGATATTTCTGTGGTACACCATGACAGCTTTACTATTTTTTTGAGTCAATAAATTATTCTGCTGTAGATAATCCCAGAGATTTGTATTTTATTTCCAGTAGAAAGTTCCCTCATTTGCCTTTAAAATGACTGTCATAAAGGTAGACTCCATTAAATGTTTTTACATTTCCCTTATTTAATTTTAAAAACAATTATTATCTTCTGCAAAGTTTTCATGGCATACTGTATTTCTCATTCAATAAGAATACATCCTCTGCTATGCTGAATAGCAAACATTTATATTTGGACTTGTAATGCATCTCCTTATATATGCACAAGGGTCAGCATTAATATCTGAATATCCACCTCTGATCTCAGAGGACTCAATTTATTCACATCAATAGTGAGTTAATTTTGTCTTTTCTTGTAAGAAAATATATACTGCCTTTCATGTGGTTTGTTTATTTATTTATTTATTTAGAAATAATAGATTGTCCAATAACGGGTGATAGATTGCTCTAAAATTACACTTCTTTTTATCCATCTTTATTGTTCACTAAAGTATAGGGAAAGTTTTTTGTACATCATACAAAAGCTGTGGCTACAACCAGCATGAGAGAAAGTGCTGTTGTGTCCCATTAAATTAAAAGATGGTAATCATATGTTTATTAAATATTTCATTTCAAAATTTCATTAAAAGTTGTAATTGTTCAAAACTGTGCAAGTTAGAATGCATCATCTGCTACAATAAAGAAAAAAGTTAGCATCTTCCCTTCACCTCTACCTTTAGCCTCTCTTTTCAAAGACTGTTTTTGATATGACTTATAGCTATCTTAAGTCACCAAAATAGCTAAATTATACATGAGGGTAAAGGAATTAATAGAGAAAACAAAAATAATGGTCTTGGGAATACAGATACTTTGTTTATCTCCTGTCTGTGTAAATCCCTAAATTATACTTTTTTTTTTTTTTTCTTAAAAACTACTGGGAATTAAGTGTAATGCCATAAAAGAAAAATATTTTTCCACATTTCATTAATCCAAGCCAAGTTTTAAAGAGGGTATGCCTTTTAAAGATACTGCAATATTGCTGGACGATAACAAAACAGGAAAATGTCTACTTAAAAAAATCTATTGATGATACTACTACAACAGATGCAGGTAGGATTAGCCTATAAAACTGACTGACAAGCATTATTTTTAATATTTTGATGCTCTGTTTCTGTATTTTCTTCATTTGAGGATGATACCTGTTGGAAAATTCAGTGGACTAAGATGCTTGCTGAGTTCTTTCTGAATTGATTCCTTCCGAGTCCAAAATAGGAATATATGTGGAAGAAATGGGTCTGGTTCTCTGCAGACAAATTAAGGGAATTTTTTACTCTAAAATAATCACTAGTGCATTCACTTATAGCTACTGCAGCTTGACCACAGTCTACTATAGGAGACAAGATTTAACCCTTTCAGCTAGTGGAATGATAATTATGCAAAACGTGTTACAACTAATTTCCACCAGATATGTTCATTGCTAGTATGTTATGATCCACAAAAAGTGAATTTAGCACCATAAATAATTTGGAAAAGGGGGATTTGGGCAGCTGATTTGTGACTCATAAGATGCGCATTTAGGTATATAGCTCACTAACTGAAACCTCAAGGAAAGCTGAGATACGTGAGCTGGCAAAACACTTCTCTTTTAGAAAACACCAGTGTTCTAGGACTGAAGAGACAATTCCTGTACGGTGTTTGCAGACTGAAGTGAACTTGTGGGGTGTCTTTGTCTGTGTATCTTTTCCTTCTAATACTCTAAAATGATGGATATTAACATCTATATATAATGCAATCACAATATTTTACAAAATACTCTAGATAAAACAGAATGCATTAAATAAAATTGATGTTATCATGTAGTTTATTTAATTTAAAATGTAATTAAGTTTACTTTCAACTGCCTTGTTTTAAACGTTATTTGCAATGAATTTTTAATAGCTTCCAGTTATCATGTACTATTTCAGAAGAATAACGGGCTGCAGTTCATCTCTATTTAAGCCAAGAGAAAGTTTGTCTCTGAATTACTTCATTTTCCTCAGTAATTTAATTCATGCTCTTGACTAACTTTGTCTTGTCTTCCAGTTTAGGACTTGGAATCTTCTGGAAACTCATGAAAATTATATCCACATACATGTCTGCATATCCAACAGAAAAATCTGATCAAGGATTGGTTATGCTTTCCGTGAATACCTCGACAGATTTGACTGATTGCTCTGAGTTTGGAAACAGGTCCTGTCCTGACAGCTCCAGGTCACCCGGAGTACGAGGGGTATTGTATCTCTTCATGACTGCAGCCTTCCTTCTCACCATCTCAGGGAATCTGGCCATAATTGTTTCCATCTCCTATTTCAAACAGCTTCAATCCCCGACCAATTTTCTCATCCTATCCATGGCAGCCACAGATTTCCTACTGGGCTTTGCCATTATGCCCTACAGCATGGTGAGGTCTGTGGAGAACTGCTGGTATTTTGGGATGACGTTCTGCAAAGTTCATTACAGTTTTGACCTGATGCTCTGCTTAGTTTCCATTTTCCACCTTTGTTCTATTGCTGTGGATCGCTTTTACGCAATTTGCCACCCTCTGCATTATGCCTATCTGATGACCATGAATGCCATAAAACAAATAATAGCAGTATGCTGGTCAGCACCGGCGGCATTTGCTTTTGGTATTGTTTTCTCAGAAGCTTATGCTTCTGGAATTGAGGGCTATGAAAATTTGGTCAAATGCTCGAGCTTGTGCCCTGTTGTGTTCAACAAAGTGTGGGGGGCTGTTTTATTTACGGTTGGTCTATTTGCTCCTGCTTGTATTATGATAGGGATCTATGTTAAAATTTTTGTAGTCTCCCAAAAGCACATATGTGAGTTGAGCGAAACACACAAGCACACAAAAAGTGATATGGAAAATGAGCTTTCTAAGAGTAAAGACAGGAAAGCTGCCAAGACTTTGAGTGTAGTTATGCTGGGTTTCTTAATATGCTGGTTTCCTTGTTTTTTTGCAATTTTAATTGATCCATTTTTAAACTTCTCTACTCCTGTACCTTTGTTTGATGCTCTATCCTGGCTTGGTTATTTAAATTCTCTCTGCAATCCATTAATATACGGCTTTTTCTATCCATGGTTTCGGAAAGCATTTAAATATATTGTAACAGGTAAAATATTCAACTCACACTTCCGAACAGCAAAACTTGTATCTGAGGATCAATCACACTAGTAGATTCTACAGCTGACAGTAGATCTAAAGGTGAAGAAGAAACAGTGGATTACTGGGTATTCATGTTTCAGTAACCAGTCCGAAACATACAATTTGAATTTTGCAGGACAGTACTGTAAAATTATCTCAATGACTATTTCCTTAATAAAATCAGACTCTCTATGTTTTGATATTTAATTACCACCTGTGCTGACTCTTGCTGCCTTGGTAGTGTTTGCGAAGTTAAGTTGTTCTAGAATCGCCGCATGCATGGTTTTGTTATTTCCGGAAGTATGCAGTCCATAAACTCAATACCACACCTAATTATGTTTGAATACAGCAAATCTTTCTTGAGATTCATCATCAATAATCTCCTAAACTGAATACATTCCACATTAGCATGGTGATAGTATTTGCCATCCTTTTGTGACTGGGGTGTTAATATATAGATGTATAGAGTCTGCTGTTATTCCCAAGCAGATATAATTTTGGAATAATTTTGGCTTAAAGTTGCTCTTTTCCCCTGTAATCAGTAGAATCAGATTTGCAGCCCTTATCCTCAGTGTGTGGATACCCAGTAATGAGAGTGCTACGCACACTTGTATGTACATGCTTGTGCTTTCTTCGTTTTGATGTCAGGCTCCAGATGCTATAAAATATCCTTTCTTATAGCTCACCCCAGATCCCCTCCAGCAAACCTGAGCACTGAAGTGGAGCCTCTAGCTAGGTCTTTGCCATGCTAAGCTCCCTCTGAAGTTAGTAAGGAGTTACTGCCAGAGTTCACATCAAACACATGCTGGGAGCGAGGTAGGCTGAGTTGTCATTATTGAACACAGCTACTGCAGTCCCTTTACTGTGCACATTTCCTCCATCTTACCTTTCACAATATGCATACAGTGCATACCGTACTTTTATTAAAGTTGGACTACCAAAAAGCCACTCCCGTATTTAATCACTTGTTGGTTTATCGTAGTTGTATTGGTATGGCATAGCAGCAATGGCTGTTCATTTTCTTTGCTGAAGACATTCTGTTTTGGATCTGGAAAACCCCAGTTTCACCCCCACCACAAAACATTGGAGACAGCAAGGAGATGGAAGGTCACAGTCTTGTCTGGGGTGGAGTGTAAGGCTCTCACTTTCCCTAATAATAAACGTAGCCCCCAAGGCTTTACAGATAATACAAACGCTCTCTGTGCACTAGCTGAACAGTTAGAGCTGGGAACAGAGTAGGACTTAATGCCAGAAAGAACTGAGGCACCTAGAAGCTGGATAAGACATGTCATTGCTTGACAGGTGTCCAGGTGGCAATGCAAACCTCTGGATGAAACAGCGAGGCACTGTGATTGGTACCCAGGGAGAATAAGGATGCTGAGCCCCGGGTTGCTTATGATCAATGGCTCTGGAAAGCTGGATCTCTTTAACATAGCCCAGTGCTGACATTCAGGCTTGTCTAGACTCATCTTAATCTTATTTTGCTCCTGCAGTGATTTCCTTAGGGCCAGCTCTGGGACAGCTCTGGTGAAGCGTAGAGCAAACATTTTACGGGATAACTTACTGGCCAGGGTACCATCTAGGATGCTATCAGAAGATGCAAGAGCTTACTGCTGAGCCCCATGAAATACACAGCGTTTGGAGACAATACGGAAAGTCCTCAGTGTGCTGATGTCAGCAGGGAGAGGGAGCTCCATGCCAGGCAACGGGGGACACTACAGAGCTGGTGTCACAGCCACATGTTCCAGGTCATGCCCGCATGTGGCTCAGTGTGGCTTCTTTAGACAAACTTCTGTGCCATCAGACCAGCCTTTGTGTAAAAATAGGAGTGCATGCCTGCACATAGCGCAGGTGGAAGTCCATGAGAGGTTCATACTGAAGGCTAACAAACGCTGAAGGTCTCTGATGTCCTTCCAGCAGTGAAGTCATGATTCAGATACAGAATCATAGAATAGAATAGAATAGAATAGAATAGAATAGAATAGAATAGAATAGAATAGAATAGAATAGAATAGAATAGAATAGAATAGAATAGAATAGAATAGAATAGAATAGAATAGAATAGAATAGAATAGAATAGAATAGAATAGAATAGAATAGAATAGAATAGAATAGAATAGAATAGAATAGAATAGAATAGAATAGGAGTCATAAGGTTGGAAAAGACCTCCGAGGTCATCAGGTCCAACCATCCCCCCTACCAACAACGTCACCCACTAAACCATGTCCCTAAGCACCACATCCAACCTTTCCTTAAACACCCCCAGGGACGGTGACTCCACCACCTCCCTGAATTAATATGAATGAATATGAGTCATGCCACAAAACATGTGAGGTAACACTAGACTTGAAAGCAACTACTGATCCTTTTTAAGTGTCTTCACAATGTTTGTTGCCAGCAGTGATCACCACTGAACTCAACTATTTGGCAGAGTGAGTTTGAATCCCTCCTGCTACTTCAACAGAAATGTGTTAAGTTTAAGTTAGGTGTCTAATTAAGTCTTTAGATCCACATTAAAACATTTCTGAAAATTCTCCTACATATTAGATGCCTAGCTGGTGACACATGATGCAGTCAGAGACATTGTAAGTAATGATTAAATGACTTCATCAACATATAGTATAAATCATTCATAGTCAGCCCATTACATTACATCGCCTACAAAGACAGAATTTCTTCCAGACTGCAAATCCTCAGAGAATGACTTGCAGTTATCTGGGAGGCTTCAGTGTGTCATATCCTTGTATCATCCAGTGTGTGCCCTTGGATGTTAAAGGAGTATCTGCTTAGTCAGCCTTCCTACACAACTTTCAGGCTGCAGCTGGACCTGACCTACCAGAGTAGTTTTTCTGGCCAAAATGTCTTGCAGATCTGTCATAGGGTTGGGCTTAGTTCCTGGATGACTTTGCAGGATGCCATGCTGTTCCACCTGCTCCTAAACTTTACAGAAGTCCTAAACCTGGTGCTAAACAAAGCACTGTTTTGCATGAAACCTAGGGCAGCAGAGTAACAAGTGGTTTTTGCAGACCATGCCTACTGGCACACAGAATTAGTGTCTGTGGTTTTTGCTATAACATTCACCACAGTCAGTTCAATGAGGTACACATTTATATTCAGATGCAAAAACTGCAGATCTCTTCAAGTTTTCTCCTCTTTAAATATCATGGTAAGCTTTTTTTTATGAAACACATGGTCACCCATTAATTTATTTTTTCATGTTTTAGCATGAATTGTAGTCTATATCAAATCCAGGCTGTGTTCTTCCCCTCAGGGCAGCAACCAGAAGCTTTAGGACTTCTTGTATCTTTTTTATTGTGAGTTATTCCAGCAAGAGTTAACACTGCCTTGGAGGATATATTTGCAGTCCGTCATTCAGGAGCGAGTTCAAGCTCCTACATCCAGGTGGGGACCCCAGTCTGAGAGCACCCCAGTGGTCCTCTCCCTCTCTGGAACATCCCAGGTTGAACATGCAGGGCAGCTTAAGAGCATCCAGGCCAGCTAATCCAGACTCTGCCTCCCTCTTGTTCGGCATCTAACAGCAACATTTAGAGACATCTTCAAATTCGGTGATTTTTACTGAAATAATTGCTGTATTTTTATACTTAAATAGTTTGCAACTCATCAACTGGCAATTCTTAGCTTCAGTGCATGACCGTGGTCAGAATAGTTCAATTCACTGGCTTTTGTTCATTTCTTTTGTTGTTGTTGTTGTTGTTGTTTGATTTTTTGTTTGGTTTGATCTTCTGTGTCACAGCCTAAATTGTGTGAAAGGGTTTTCTACCCCCTTGTGGAGTCTACACGCAAGAGCAGCTCTAAAAAAAATGACAACATACGACATCTATGTTTTGTTATTATTTATGCAGTGTTAAGCAAATAAATAAATAAATAAACACTTGGGTTGCAAAAACATGAGCTGAAAAATTTCTTATAAATAGATTGATTTATTTTTCAAGGTCTGCCCTTTTTTCTGTTAACGGTTCTGTTACGGTTTCTGGTTTTTTTTTTTTTTTTTTTTTTTTTCAGTTAAAGGTTCTGTTAAAGGTTTCTGTCAAGGTTTTCTGTTGTACCTTAGTACTGCAGAGCACTTAGCAAGTCTTTAGCATCGGGTCGCAGATATAACTGTGGTTCTGGAGGCAGGTGTGTTCTGGAGGTGAAGAAAGTGAGCAACAACGTAAGACATACAAATGGCAATTCCCCAAAGACACTGCCGTTACATTTCCAAAGTAAAATCTTTGAGATTTAATTTAAAGGTTTTGGTTTATAGACATTAATTTTTGTAAGAAAAATGAAAATATGCCAAAGAAGTCATATAGTTTTAGGTAAATTAATGCTCAATAGTCAGTGTCCAAGTTATAGTGTTTTTTACACACACACATACACACAAAAAACAACCCCTAAATCCTTTAGTCAGCTTTATGAAAATGAAAAAGTAAAATAAGTAAATGAAAAAAATAAAGTAACTGGTCCATGAAACTTCTGACAAAGGGGCATGTACGGATGTGAACAGAATATATTAAAATAATTTATTTTTTCTTCCTTTTGCATAACCAAATCAAATCACCTTTGATGGTCCAGCAGGACCACGGAGGTGATTGTTCCCCTGTACTCAGCTCTGGTGAGGCTGCACCTTGAGTGCTGTGTTCAGTTTTGGGCCCCTAAGTACAAGAAGGACATTGAGGCCCTGGAGCGTGTCCAGAGAAGGGCTACGAAGCTGGTGAAGGGCCTGGAACACAAGTCCTGTGAGGAGCAGCTGAGGGAACTGGGGTTGTTTAGTCTGGGGAAGAGGGGGCTCAGGGGAGACCTTATTGCTCTCTACAACTACCTGAAAGGAAGGTGTGGGGAGCTGGGGGTCGGCCTCGTCTCACAGATAACTAGTGGTAGGACTGGAGGGAATGGCCCCAAGTTGCGCCAGGGGAGGTTGAGGTTGGAAATGAGACATTTCTTCTCAGAAAGAGCAGTCAGGCATTGGAACGGGTTGCTCAGGGAGGTGGTGGCGTCACCATGCCTGGGGGTGTTCAAGGAAAGGTTGGACGTGGTGCTTAGGGACATGGTTTAGTGGGTGACGTTGGTGGTAGGCGGATGGTTGGACCAGATGAACTTGGAGGTCTTTTCCAACCTTAGTGATTCTATGATTCTATGACCTTCCCAGTGGATTGGTTGTGTGTCCGTCTTCATGGCTGCAAGCAGCAACAAAGCATTGATGAGGCATTAGACTGACATAACAAAAGATGTGTAAGTTCTCAAGAGACAGCCATGAGTCTTTTTGGCTATATATAAATTGAGAACATTCCAGTTATTCTTGTGAGAAAGGAGTGTTTTCAGTTGTGTTTTAATTGCATGTTTCCTCCAAAATACCATAATTAGAAAAAGAGCACCAAAGAAACTTTGGATTTTAATTACAGAACAGATATTTAAACACATTTTGCTGGCTCGCCCTGAATCAGGATATTTTTCTAACTGAAACTACACTGGCATGAAGAAAAAAATAAAGCTTGAAGTGCTGCGGAGAACATAAAGCACAGACAGGTTAAATGGAATACTTTGTCTCTAGTTGTATGGAAGCAACTAAAGCCCTGTAGGGAAAAAAACCCAAACAAACAAAAAAAAAAAAACACAGGACTCTGAAATAATAACTACTGTAAAATTAGTTTCATTCTACAATTAAGAGCTATGTAGACCACTAAGCTGGCACTCTTTTTCCTTTGTTATTGATATCTTGGAGTGCTCTGGGGCATAGTCTGGAGAGGGAAGGTGAAGCCTGCAGGTGCAGGTGTACCTTCAGGTACACTGCAGGTACTTGATGCTGGCGGAGCTAAGAGACAGATTTTGTCTATGTCCATCAATTCAGATGCCGAGTGACAGAATGTGCCTGCCTGCGTTTGTGTCTGTCACATTTGTCTCTACACCTGATCCTAAGATACTTCTGAAGATATACAGATGTATGTAAAATAAATCAAGAAAGGCAAGATTTGATCCAAAGACAGGATCATGTGCTCAGAAACATTTTTTCACCCCAAATTTCCCCAACAGATCATGTTCTTCAATGTTTAAGCAATTTTGTTTTATCTGTTTTTCTTCCCCAGGACTGGCTGTGTTGCACTACTTCAGCAAATTCTCCATATTCCCGGATCATGACTTCATCCATCTGGAGCTCACAGACTGGGTGACACTGCTTTGACATTGTTAAGATTTTAGGGCCTAGAAAGAGAAAATACAATTAACAATTTAGGGCCTAGAAATGCAAGGTGTGGGCTTTGCCCCTGTGCTACAGCATACATGCACGTGTGTTGATCTGTCCTGTACACATTCGGGGAAATACGTCTGTGGCTGCTTCCAGCCGTCATTTCCAGCAACCCACACTCCCACTAATTTCTGAGTTTCTGGTCTGCTTTGTGGCCATACCCGCCTTTTTCTGACAGTCACATTATGCCCAGCCAGGTACAGCCAGGTCTACCAAATCATGCTGGTACTTTCACGGTCTCTTCTGCAACATCTTGTGGTGCAGCTGTGTGTAGCACCTCTCCTTTCTGTCCAATTTCTCTCTCCTGACCATAATTATACCTTGCTCAACCAGTTGCATTACATCACCAGAATGACCATGCCTATCATAGAAGTAATTTTCTTAGATAGCTAGTCAGTTGTATTCTTGTTTGGCTTTAGCATGGTTTTCTGAGTTAAATACTGACATTATTGGAGAATATATGGCATCCATTGCCTGCAGTAGCTTCTGTGTTTCTCTCATACTTGACAAATTCTGCAGAGTGCTGGCTTCTCCCCTTGCTTAATCTTTTCCAGGCACAATGATGACAGAAGTATAAACCCATACATTTTCTGCAGCAAGAAAACATTCCAGAAAAATTACAAAAATTCTCCACGAATCATAATCAGATCATAATCAGATGCAAGAAACACGTTTCCTCTGACAAACAGAACAAAGAGAAACACTACTTGTACTCACAGGATACTTGTCTTTTTTGTTAGCTGCCTTTCTTACAGCAGTCCATCTTTTTATTAACTTCTCAGCACCTAAGTATTTGTGCAATGCTGCCTCCTGGCTGCATTATTTCAGTTTTGCCTACATCATTTATGTGTGGTTTTTTTTTCTCCTTTTTTTTTTTTCAACAAATCTTCGAAAATTGTCATGGCAGGTTAATTGTCAATATTCAGACTCATCTGTTCACAGTTTTCTCTCTGCTGCCTCACTGTAAAAACTTGGTTACCAGGTCACACCCTTTATAGATGAATTAGCAGCTCCTGGGATTACTTTCAGAAAACTTTGAAAATATTTAAATAGGTTCTTTTATTTTTTATTCTTTTTATCTTTTTATTCTTTTACAATACTTGCATATATTGTCAGATAAAATATCAAGTATCCTGTGGGTGGACTTATAGTCAGCAAGATAGTACAATATCCTAGGAAACGTGTCTGGATGCTAGGAAATGACCCAGCATACTGACAAAAAGACAGGATACATTAAACAGATTATCTCCTGTGTGCACAGAGAAACAAGCTATGTGGCATGACACTGAGGAACCATTGTGCCCAAGGGCCAGTGTGAACTCTCAAGTTTAAGCTGCATGAGGTAATTATTTAGATACCACTGCCTGAAAATTAGCAACCAAGTCATGCTGATCTCTTAGTCAAACTTTCCGAATGAGCAAGGGGTGCAGAGTGGAGCCAAAACACTTTTTCCAGATGAACATAATCCACAGTCCTTATCTAGTCACAGGACTGCAGACATTGTATTACAAGCACTAGTAAAATAACCTCAGCTTTTTTTTTTTATAAATGCAATTTTTCAATCTGTAACTGAAAAATATTGTAAATCGGGGTTGATTTAGGGTATGATGTTCTCGTATCTGAACAATTGCCTCTCTCCATGTGCATTCCCTCACTAATAAAAATAGCTGTTCATCAAATTCTTTATCTATGAAGGTGGGCACATTTACCCAGAGGAAATACAGGTTAAACTTAAAACAAAGGAAGTACTTTAAAAAAAGGGAGTAAATCTACTACTACTACTACTACTACTACTACTACTAATAATAATAATCTCTTTGTGATGGGGTCATATTTGTCAAAGGTTTCATAGGCAAAACTTCAATTCCATCTTCCCACTGTGCCTGTTACCCACAGCTGGGACACCGAAGTGATGGTGAGGTGTCTGTCATGCAGCTGCTCTGTTGGGTAGGTATCAAAAGAGAATGCTTCTATTTGGGGAAGCAAGACCCCAACAATCCAGCACACCTGGCATTTCTATTGTTATCGTGGGCAGAAAAGTGTTGAGTTTTTGTTTTTCCTCATTGTGACAATTTATCAGGAAACAATATCTCATTCAAGTAAAACTACCAACATTGTGGCCTTACCAGGTCAGCCACGAAGAAAACGTTTGTTTCTGAAGGGTATGAAAGTGATGCTTGATGCCCAGGGAGCAGTACGTGACCAGAACATCCCCATAGCCTTGCACAATGCACTAACAAGGAAGAAATCGTGTGTAATTATATTGGCCACTTCTGCTTCCTTTGGTGGAAATTGCAGGAAGCGAGTGATATCGGCCCGGTCTGGGATCAGCGGTCTGGCTGCAGGCCAGAGCCGTGCAGAGGCCCTGAACCAAGGGCAGACAGGAGATGGGGAAGTTTTCTTCAACCTGCCACGTGCTCTCCTGCTCCTTGCTCGACCCGGTGCTGTAGGAGCTGCCCATGCCCACAGGAGTTTGGTCACCTCTGCTGACTTTGTGCCACTAAAAAATTGTCCAACAAAAAGGCAGCTTTTATGGGCCACATCCACAAACTTGAAAGCCATTTGATGCTTTTCACAGGCTGGGCTCTTGATGCTTTGTATCTCAGTATTAATTCTTCATTTTGTTCTGCAGGTACTTTGCAGTACAGTACCTCATTTCCCCTTCTCTCTTCCATTTTGACAGCTTCAGATATCTAAAGTTTCTAGTTTTTCTTCTAAAATGTGAATTAGAGGCTCTATTAGCATATTAGAGGTTTTGGTTAGATTATCCCAACTGAAATGTGTTTTGTTCACTGCAAACTACAGCAAAGGGAATTAGGAGCTCTGGGGAAGAGCTATAACAGTCGTACCTGCGGTCCTCTTTTGCAGTCCTGGGACTACCTTTGAGACCTGTTATTAATGAATTCTTCAGAGAACTATTCAACTAGAGTATGTCACATACAACTTTTTTCAGTTGGTTAAGTGAGTATTTTGACTTTTTTTTTTTTCACAGAATCACAGAATCAGAATGGTTTGGACTGGAAGGGACCTTAAAAGCCCATCCAGTTCCAACCCCCCTGCCATGGGTTGGGACAGCTCCCACCAGACCAGGTAGTTCAATACCCCATCCAACCTGGCCTTGATGTTGTTCTGTCATATCTTTTGCACTTCCTCTGTCCATTCCAAAATACAAAGTTCACTAAAATTGTGCCTTGGCATCACATTCAGCAAAAATGCTTGGGGAGAAAAAAAATGATGAGAGGAAGTATTTGAAGATGATGAACTTTTTAATGGACTTTTTAAAATTATTATGATGTTTTTTCACTTCAAATTTGGCACAAATAGAAAAGGAGACAATAAAAGAATAACAAGATCAATAAACTGAAAGAAAACAGTATATTTTGGGTTAAGACAATCCACGAATAAAACAAATATATGAGTTGTTCATTTCAAAGAAAACAGATAAAATATTAAAAGATATTCACTTTTTGTTTATTAACTTCCTCAACTAAAATAACATTTATTATTAATATTATTATTCTTTCTCTAATCCAAAATCTCTTTGGTTTTAACCCTTTTACTGACTAATTTGGACAAAGATGTTACAGATGCCAGTGACTTCTCCCTCTATCTTCACTTCCATGTGTAATACATTTGAAGATGTCACAGTTAAATCACAGAGGTACCATTTCTGTAACTGCTGGTGTGTTCTACATGAGCACTTGAATGGACAGAACATGGACCAGTATAACCAAGAGCAAAACAGCATAAAAGCAAAAATAACGTAAAACTGTATGCAGCAGGTGGAACAATTTCTTGTCAGGGCTGTGGACAAGAATTTTCCATTGTTACAAAACTGAAGACCAAATGCTGCTATTTGTATAAGAAAAATGAAGAAAAAGTACATGCAGTACCCAGTGGAGACCCCTGTCTGCAGGGAATGGCACCTTAGCAGGATTTTAAACTGGACTGGGTGAGTATTTACACTAAATACATTCCTACACTTACCAAAAATCTGCAGTAATGGTAAAACACTCATATATTATATGCTGACTTCTTCAGGGATGACCACTGCTCACCATGATGAAGGAGAGCTGTTATAGCTAGAAGATTGGAGTTTTAGGTTCACTAGCTCAATGGAGGCCATTATAGTAAGCCCATCGCCTTCTCGTTGTATTATATTCTATTTAAGGATCACAGACTGACTCTTTCTGAAGCTGTGAGCAAAAATATTTACGGCAAAAGGGCATTGATGAAGGCTATCCTAGAAAGCCTGTAAACCTTCAAAACTGCCTTGTCCTATTTTAAGGAGTGCAGACTTTGAGGTTACCTGGAGGAACTGAGATCTTAGAGGTTATGCACAGCAGTTTCAATAAAAAAGGTAGTTGTCTATGCATGTCTTCACTGCAGGAGATAGAATCATATCAAACAGTACACTTTTCCTTTCATATTTTTTTGTGTTTTCCTGCTGATTACTAGGTTGTGTAGTACATTCGATAAGAATTCAGTTTGAGATTATATCCAGAAATTTTGTCTGAAAGAGGAAAGGGAAAGGACATTTTGAGAATGATTGCTGTTTTTCATTTTATGATAGCATTCTTTCAGAGCTGATACAAGTTAAAAAGCTCTTCCTGTTCCAAGCTGTGAAGACCTACATTTTCACCATCTGAGGCTTCTCTTAATCACGAACTCATCTCTTTTCACATGACGACATGAAAAGAGAGGGGGAAAATGCAAAGCAATTCAAATGAAAACGCAAAGCAATTCAAACAAATAATGTGTGCAGGAACGGCAAGCTGAGATTCTCTCGTTACATGCTCATCTATTTCAGGGTGATGATAATCACTTCGGAAGCATCATGACGGTTAGCTAGCTAGAGGGAGTAAGTATTTTGACAAGGTCACAGTTGTACTTCAAATTTGAATGACAAAATGTTTGAGTGAGAATGATATTCTATTACATATATAATACAGGAAGAATGAAAACCAATGAGGATGTCAGAGCACCCAGGACAAAAAAGCTATTGTTAGTGTCAAAAGCTATCCAAAAGCCTCTGACAGTCTTATCATAAATGCTCATTTATTAAAACGGGCAAATAAAAAAGGAGAAACACATCTCTTCAAAGTTAAATGGCCAGTCTCCAACTAAGCACAGTGCTATATTGAACTATGCCCAATTTACACCTTTTGGCACTGGGATTTTTAATGTCCAGGCTAGCCAGGGAGGTTTCCATGGGGTGAAGGTCAGCAATGCCCCACGGTATGCTGGTGTTAGCCGCATCTTCTTGCAGGGACATCCTAAGAAAGAAAATTCACAGACAAACCTTGAGATAAATAGTCAGAGATTCAGCAGCAGCTGAGCATGCATTTGAACTGCTTTTTAGAAAATAGCAATTTTTGCCAAATACGCAAGTCTCTCTGCCCCTGAGGTATATTAGTCATCTATAGAGACACTCTCCCCATCTGGTTTATATAAGGTGTCGACTGATCTCACGCTTTCCACTCAGACAATAGACGGGTACTTAGAGGAGGATTTGAGTACACTGCAGCACAGCACCTATAACACAAAAAGAGATTTTGTACTGTAAGTATTCCTGATTAAAAAGCTTTGTTGCTGCTAGGAAGGATGGTAAGAGTGAGGCTAATATGCAGCTATTATACCAGTCATTTCAAGGAAGAAAAAAAAAAAAAACATACTGAAAAATGTAATGTATTTAACTGCAGCTGTCTTACTGTTAAAAATCATACCTTTCAGTTATCTGATTTATTAAAAGACTACCGGAATAATCCATTATAATCCACTAATGTCTTATATTTCTTACAGCTCTATTTAAAACTTACATAACTTAAACATAAAACTTAAATAGCAATGTCATAAGTAAAAAGCAGTGGTAATCTTTAAGGCATATAACAATATTTCTCTTTGCCTTGCTGAATATTTTTTGTCACCTCAGTGGATATACCCATAGCTAAGACACTATAACACGAGCAACTTGCTCTGAGAGCTTTTTCCTTTGCAATCAAATATTGCTTATTTTGTAATAACCACTTCACAACTTTGACTTAATAAAAAGATTTGTAACTAAGTTGGAACTTAACTTCCAGGGAAATTCACAAGAATCAGTGTGCTATTATATTAAACTTAGCTTTAAAATGCCTCATAAGCTTTGGTTTGCAATGCCTGTTATTCCGCAGTATTTTTCCTTCTAAGGCAGAACTTCTCTTTACTTATTGATTACTCACACACCTCTGGATTTGCTGCATTGCCTGCACTACTACTATCGGATGGAAGAAAGTCAAGCCAAAAATACAGAAAAATGATGCCACCAAAATTGAACACACTGATCTGAAGCTTCAACAGAGATACAAAACAGATAAAACAAGCTATTTTTTTTTATTTTTTATTTTTTCTCAAAATATGGAAATGGTCCAGTAGCTTTAATAAAAGGATTTGATTAAAAGGCATCTCTCCCTCTAACCTGCATTTTTATCAATTTTTTTTGCAGGTAGTCATTTGGCACCTCTGCTGGAAGCCAACTCCTTTTCCAGGCCTGTGGCAAAGCTGGGGAAGGCACCGGGAGTGCCATGAGCTCAGCCCAGGGCCCTGGTGCTGAGGAGGGGTTGCTCATTGCCTTGTGCTATGAGGTGAATGGCTCCTGCTACAAGACCTTGCATCCCTTTGGGGTCCAGCTGGCCATTTATCTGACCTGTGCCTTGGGCACGCTGATCACGGTGCTTGGGAACCTACTTGTCATCATCGTAGTTTCCCATTTCAAAGTCTTGCACACCCCCACCAACTTCTTGCTCCTGTCCCTCGCCCTTGCCGACCTGCTTCTGGGGCTGACCGTGCTGCCCTTCAGCACTATCCGGTCTGTAGACAGTTGCTGGTATTTTGGAGATGACTTCTGTAGGCTGCACACCTTTCTGGACACGCTCTTCTGCCTCACCTCCATATTTCACCTCTGTTTCATTTCCATTGATCGGCATTGTGCAATCTGTGACCCTTTGCTCTACCCCACCAAGTTCACCGTAAGAGTGGCCTGCATGTACATTGGGGTGGGGTGGGCAGTCCCTATGGTCTACACCTCTGTCTTCCTGTACACTAAAGCCATTGCAGAAGGGCTGGGCCATTTTTTGCAAGATAAACCCTGTGTTGGTAGCTGCCAGCTGCTGTTCAACAAGCTCTGGGGGTGGCTGAACTTCCCAGTATTCTTCTTCCCTTGCTTCATAATGATAGTTTTGTATGTAAAAATATTTACTGTTGCGAACAAGCAAGCCAGGTTGATAAGCAACATGAAGAAAGGTTTTGAGTCTCAGCTACACGTAGGAGCATCCAAGAGTGAAAGGAAAGCAGCAAAGACTCTTGGGGTAGCTGTAGGAATCTACCTGCTGTGCTGGCTGCCCTTTACTATTGACACCATGGTAGACAGTCTTCTGGATTTCATTACTCCCCCAGTTCTGTTTGACATCCTAATTTGGTTTGCTTACTTTAATTCTGCCTGCAATCCATTGATCTATGTGTTTTCCTACCATTGGTTCAGGAAAGCCATGAAACTAGTCTTAACTCATGGGATCTTTTGTTCCAGGACATCTAAAGTAGACTTGTACCAATAACAACGAGGGTTTTTGCACACACTGTAGAAAATATT
The DNA here is from genome assembly GCF_964034855.1 of Anser brachyrhynchus. Classification (NCBI taxonomy): domain Eukaryota; kingdom Metazoa; phylum Chordata; class Aves; order Anseriformes; family Anatidae; genus Anser; species Anser brachyrhynchus. The sequence goes on from NC_137696.1 coordinate 66,302,590, forward strand.
GTAGGCTATATCACAGTATTTCTCATGAATATTATTTAACATCCAGATAGCTAGTATTTTTCATATTTTCTTTTTTTTTTTTTTTTTTAAATATCTGGCTTGGGCAGATCCCAGATTTAAATAGACACGCTGTTTTGTGAATGACCTTCCCTTGTTAAGGTCTTGTGCTTGCTATGTGATGCTGACAAGTGCTTGAAACTTGGTTGCAATCAGCTGCAAAAAAGACTGTCCTTTTTCCATACTGTTCCTGCCTATTTCTGAAGATATTTTCACAGGCAATTCAGGCTTTTTTTTTTTTTTATTTTTTTTTTTTAGCAAAGCAGATAGTGCTGATTTAGCAAATTACATAGGGTGTATGCCAGTTTTCAAGTACAAAGACCATAGGGATTCAACTACAGGTGAGATCAAATGCCTACCTAAGGTAGTGGCCAATAACAGAAGACAAAACAAAATTAGTCTGATATTTTTTACATTATTTTCCTAGCCCACAGTGATATGTTCCCGAGCCGAAGGCTACAAATGGGACATACACCCTAAATTCTTTGGTGGTATCTCTACCCAGTTCTATGGAAACTTCAGCTGTTTCATCAGCGTGTGCAAGGTGACTGCTCCATACCTTTGAACACGCTTTTTGCCCTTCTCTGTATCATTTTCAATCCTACTGCATAAAGGGAATAGAAGAAGGGGGGAGAGGGAGGACAGGAACTGCACAGGGTACTAAAACTCTAGATAATAATCATTATGACTTTATTTTTGTTGCTCTTTGAATTTATTTTCCCTGATAATCCTAAAATTCCACACGCTTTTTTGTTTGTTTGTTTGCTTCCAAAGTGAGTGGGTCTGCTTATGGACATAACACCTGCTTATGCTCTTGTGCTGAGTATAAAATGTCAGCGTAGATTGTCAGTTTTCTTCAGCTATGTTCATGTGATTCCATAAGGCCAATTTTAAAACTGTAGACATCTGATAAGTTGAGATCTTTGTTCAACACCAAGTTGCATGGTAAAATTTTGTACTATGCATAATTGAGTTCTTTTCCACCTCATTGTTATGAATATTTTATCAGAAAAAAAATGTAGCAAGCAGCAGTAACTTTTCTATTAAAAAAAAAAAAAGAATAGGCATATAAATAACAACTGTAAAGATTTTATCTTTTTATTCTGCTAATGGTATGCAAAACTGTTATTAGTTTTTAATATTTTTCAAATTACAGTGCAACAGCCTTCTAAAAAAAAGTCATTCTTATAGTCATCTTATATTCAGTTGCATATTTTCTGAGTGACAAACACTAAGAGAAGAAACAGATATTAGAATCTATTATTCGAATTAGATTAGAATTAGAATCTATGATTCTAAACACTAAAAGAAGAAACAGCTACAGAAAGGATGTAACTAATAGTAAGAGACCGGCATAGACCCAACAGCCTGCTGAAAAGCATGATTAATTTTTTACTAAATTCAGTAGGCAGTTGAATCAGGCCTACGTGTAGAAGAACAAAAGAGAGGGGTTGCACAACAGATATTCTGTAGGAAATCAGGGCAATAAAGTGATTATTTTAAAGCGATTTAAGTGATTTCAGCTGCATATTTTAATGTATGTATGTAATAAAGTAAACTAAATAGTAAAGCCCTTTTCACTCTTTTTATCACATTGCTAAGCTTTTTTCATGGCAAGAAGGGTTTCCTCTATCAGTTAAAAATGAGCTATGTATGTTGTAATCTGTTCTGACATCTGATTCTTTCAAATCTTTTTATGGTTTGTCTATACCCTTAAGACCTCAGCCAGGAAAAATTTTTTTATATTCAAAATATTTAAAGCTCAAGCATATATCTGGAAGAACGAAAGAGAAAGAGCACTTAAGTGTTATTTTCAGGGATGTCCTGAATGGAGACTGACCATAAATTGTCTGTATTTTTAAACTGAGACATTTATGTAGCCTTATGTCTGTAGTTAGAGTGGTTTTCAATCTCACTTCATTCTCTCAGTGTCTGATATTCCCTCCATTTGCTATATTAATCTTCACTGTTTCTTAGGACAGAAACCAAAGAAAGACTCTTCTCTTTTCTACTCATGCTGTAGCAGAAGGTAAAAACCTCAACCCTATTGCATACATCTGTAGACTTCCTATGGTTAGGGTCCCAAATACAAGCTAAAGAGAGAGAAGCAGAATCAGACTATTAGAGAAATCCAGGTGCTAAATTACCATAGAAATAAATACAAAATCTGAAGTACATCTTTAATGTACCATTGTGGAATAACATAATGAACATTGTGAGACGAGTTTTGAGATTCAGACTCTTCAATTTAATGTGCAGAGGTAGGTGTCTATAATTACAGTAAATGTCTAAACTGATTATAGTTATAGCCAGAATGGCTATTTAAGCTCTGACTGTAGTCAGTGGACATCTAAGGATATGAATCAATTGCCTAGTGGCACTTCAGATGCTTTAGTGAACCCGAGATGACTACACAGGACTGGCACTCAGCATGGATAAGTAGCAACAGGGAGCTAGGTGGAATACATATGAGCATCTAAAATGGCACCAGACATCTGTGTTTGGGGTATCTAGCTTAAGCAAGGCATGTTATAGAAGTTTAGACATTTAGCTATATAGAAATCTGCAAGCCTTAAACGGAATCATGTCATAGGGGTATCTTAAAAACATCTTTCATTGACACCTTTTTCTTTTGAACTCACTGCAGCCAAAGCAATAGAGAAAGGGAACTTCCACTGAGTTCACTGAAGGTTTTTTTTTGTTTGTTTGTTGGTTGGTTGGTTTTTGTTTGTTTGTTTCTGAGATGTTTTCTACCAGTCCTCAACAGATTACTGTCATAAATGTATTCAATTGGCGACTTTTTGGAGTCCCATGGCATAATCTGTCTTTATAGTTTTCTTTTTTGTATGAAAGTGGATGAGCCTCATTCCCTTGATGGGTTACCACTGCCTATGTTGCAGTAGAAGGTTTATCACATTACGAGGAGATGATTACTAGATCTCCTTTTTTGCTAAAGAACAGGTTGGGACAATGGAGAGAGGGAGAAGCAGAACCCAGCCTATTGGTAGCTACAGTGGTAAGGCAAACAGGTGAGGCAGATCTGGAAGGAGCCACGATCACTGTCCTCTTCTGTCACTGCATTTTGAAGCAGTGACATTTTTATAATCACACCTCTTGCCCCTTGCCTTTGATGTTTACATAGCCTGGTTTTGTCATGATCTCTCTGTGTATTTGTTTTTCTCCATGGTTTTGAAAAGCAATGAAGGCAATTATAAATTGTAAAATGACAATGATGATGAGCTGTAAAATGATGGAGACTGGTTTCTCAACAATGACCTCATTTTCAGAATGAAAACCTATCAGATTGTATCAGAGTCAGTTGCTAACCTCAAAGTCCATAGATTTTATTTTTTAATATCTTTTCTTTTGCAGATTTGTATTGTTTTATCTAAACAAAATATTGCCATTTAATTTTTTGCCTTGTATAACTCTTTATCATTTTAAAATGATCTGGCTGAAGAGAGAAAGACTATTTATTTCCAAGATCCTCTTAATTAAAGACTAGGCTTTGCAATAATAATGTCAGCTCATTTCACTAGCACAGATACTAGCATATTGTGACCTTTGAGAATTAAACAGCAAGGCAAAGAAAGATTTGAAAATAAGTTGCTAGTAAACTTTTTTTTTTTTTTTTTTAGGAAGCATTATCAATGCTGGGAACAGATTTTTTCTCTGGTTATTTAAAATATGTACTATATGTTAATTGCTGTTGCTAGAGAGTAAGTACCAGTCTAATTAACATGCAAATGGTCAATTGAGTTTTTTAAGCAAATTTATAGGCCGTTCTGCGACGTAATTAGCCCAGCCCATAAGCTTGCTCAGGCTGGAAACAGTCATCTGCCAAAATTTGGAAGAGCATCTGGTGTAACAGGAACCTAATCTCATTTCAGGTTTTGAAGCTGATAGCATAATTAAATCAGCAAATGTCGACAACAACAATAACAGGAATTCTTCATGCTGATGGAATGCATTAACAACAACCGTCTGAGAAGGCCTGCTAGACAATTTGCTGTAGGTAGCAAATACGGGTAGCATGGCTCTCTATATCTAATGTCAGAGGCACACGAATGAAATGTGATAGCAGAAAATGAGATTTGCCCGTAAGGTAAATTATGCACCACATACACACCACTCACACCTGAGAGAGAGGACACTCATTAGGAATACAAGGACAGGGTTGGGTTTCCTCCCCGTTGCGTTGTCATGCGTCACGCAGGCATGAAGAGCTGCTAAGTCCCTGTGTCACAAGCAGCTCTGACGCCTGTGCCACCCCGTGCTCCGTCACCCTCCGCCCAGGGACAACACCTTGTAGGAGCAAGAGGACTCCAGGATGGAGGCAGGAAGGTGGAGCAGACCATGGACTCAGACACTGGGTGAGCAGGAAGGGGTGTCATTTCCAAATCACACTACATTGGTCTTGGTCTAATTCCAAACACTTTCAAATACCATATACCATGATGAATACGAGTAGCGTGTTTTTGAAATGACACCCCATTATTTCAGTTTTATATAAAATAACAGGAATATAAAATGGCATATACTTTGATCTTCAGAGTCAGTGAATACCCAGAGCATCCTCCATGGTATCTGCTGAATATTCAGAATACCCTCCATGCTGTGTCTGTGCATACCATGGTCTCAGTGTTTTTCCCCTTCTTTCTCCAGACCTTTCCCAATTTCATATAATCAATTGATCATGCTCCAAAAGAAGCAGGGAATGTAATCTGTAAGTAGGTGAACATGTGGTTCTGAACTCAATACCCAGGTAACACTGAGGTGGGAGCTGTGGGAAATACGCCAATGGTGTGAGTTTATAAATAAAATTGTGTAGCAGCACTCCTTTCCTGCATCACTGAATATAACACTTAGAGATGGCCTCTTCACAATTCCTGCTCATATGTTACACACCAGTGAAAACACTCATATTTGCTAGCAAAAGAAATTATGCAAAAACTGAACTAAAAATGCCGTTTTAGCTAAAAGGGTAAATCAGTAAAACAGAACACATTTTCCCAGTGTTGTTTTAAGGACCCAATCAATACCACTACTCAATCAATAAATAGGACTTTCTGGCTGGTCTCTTAACTGTATCTTATTTTGTATGATTCCATTATAGAGGCCATTTAAATATTTTCATAGTAAGGACAATGTTGTTATGGAAAGGTTGTTTTATAATCCAACTTCCCTCCCAATCTGTAATATCTTTGTAGTAACTGGTTACATTAAAGAATAACATCACAAACATTTTTAGTTATTAAACAATAAAAGGTGGATACTAAGTGAGCTAAGACCATGTGAGAACCAGCATTTTGTCCATAAAACACCCAGTGTCTCTAGGAAAGCATTTCCATAGAGAATGAACATTGATCTATGACTGTGTATTACCTCCAAACTGCAGAAAGAGGTACCAAAATGGTGATCTGCAGATAAAGCATTGTTACTGATAAAGGAACACTGCTCCATTTATTATTATTATTTTATTATTATCATTGGAAGTACATATTTGAAATGAGATAGTAAAAGGTGTATTGTTTTCTGGGGAAAACTGACAGCCCAGCTGAGGCTTCACAAAGCAGGAGTGGTCTGGCTTGGTCAATAGAGTTTTTATGACTGCAACTTGGAGATAATAATGAAGGCAAGGCCTTAATTCAGAAGGGAAGTGCATTACACTCTCATTAGTGCACCATCTAGTGGGATAATCCTGGATAATCTCCAGTGTTTCAGCAATGTGGGGGTAAATTTTCCAGTGCAGCACTAAGATCATTGCTAATCAAAATGGAATATTAAAACTAGAGTGAATTTGTACACATTCCTGCATCAAATGAGAAGACAGGCACATCAGAAAGTTTTTTGGACATTTCCAAGCATCTGTTAACTTAACTATATGTAGACTTACTAGTCTTGGAATCTACGTTGTCTCTCATTTTAGTATCCTTTGAGAAACATTAAAAACCACCTACGTAAAGGGTACTTTTTCAGACTTTTTACTTCATTGCATTGTGTTTGCATTTTATTGGACTTTATTAGTGTTTCTTGGTCACAATGTTATTAAGGTTTTCACTGCTCTAGTTATTTCTGAATATTAGCAGTGACTGAGATCTATGATGTAGCAGAAGTAAACTCCCGTGCCTGTGGTGCAGCTCCAGGGGAGGAGGAGGAGGAGTGCACCTTCCAACTTCCTCAGGCCAGGCTGGGTGTTGCAGAGGAGACGGCATTCCCTGACACCAGTACTGTGTGGTTTGCTCTGCAGCATTTAATGTGTGAGAGTATCTCATAGATTACGCAGCCCAGCCTGCGGGGCTCCGGGGAACATTCGATCCTGTAATTTTCCCTTTGAAAAACGGAGCAGGATCCAGAAGCATTCCTAGCTGCCGTGCAGGCCTAGAGGCTCATCTGTCGCTTGTTCTCAGGTAACTGGGTCAGCCCCAGGTCCCAGCTTCTGGCTCTGCCTCCCATTGCTTCAGCTTTTTTAGGCATCTTTAAACACATTTATAATTTCCCGCTCACCTTCAGCTTACTTGTAAGTGCCCACTTCCACACCGACATGGTGATCAGCACTAAAGGTCACGCACTATACTAATATAACAACAATGCATGCTTGTTTCCCCGTGCACACTTTCTCCCTAACTCCTGACGCATCTTTTCCTGACCTTATACTCTCACATCCCCCTTCTTTTCCACTCATGCCAGACTGTGGTTTACAGAGAAGCTGGCAAGGTGCACGAGTGCGTTTCCTCTGTGGAGCGTCCTTCACAAGCCTGAGACTCCGTGAGGTGCAAGTACCACGAGGCCTGCCTGCTGGACATCCCTTCCCACTTGGTTAGATCGAACACTCTCTACGAGCCTACAATCAGTCAGATACATATATTTTATTTAGTTTTGATGTTAAAAAGTGGAAACCTTGGCCTTCACAGCACAACACATTGCGGGGCTGACGTTGTGTGAAGGGCAACAAGCGGGCTGTCCCCACCGCCCCACGCCCAGCCCTTCACCCGGGCGTAGCCGGCCACAGGGCAGCGCTCCCTATCCGCAGCCTTCCTCTCCATCCACTTCTCCTTCCTCCTCCTCCTTCCTCCTCTTCTTTCTCGGCCGGGCCCGGCCCTGCCCAGCCCCGCGGCCGCTCCTCCCCACGCCGCCGCCGTCATGGCGAGCCCCCGCCCAGCGCTAGGACGGGGCGGTGCAGGGCGGCCCGGCCTCGTCCTCCCCGCCCGTCCTCTCGCCGTCGCCTCAGCCGTGCCCGGAGGGACCAGGCTCGTCGGGGCCGGGTAAGGGCAGCGAGAGCGCGGCCGCCTCCGTGCCCCCTTCCCCGGGGAGCGCCGGGCGGGGGCCGCGGGCGGGCCAAAAGCAGGGCTGGGTGCTCGGCGGGGCGCCCGGCGGGCGGCCGGGGCCCGGAGCTCGCCTCTTGCCGGCTGGCAGCAGGAGCCCAGCGGGGGACGGGCACCTGCCCCGGGTCGCCATGCGCCTCGTGGGGCTGTCGCGGGGCTGAGGGGAGCAGAGCCGGGCAGCGGCGGGGTGGGAGGCAGGAAACGGGGAGCCACGGCCTGGCGGTCAGGCCTCCGGGCCGGCGTTGGCAGCGCTGAGCCGCTTGGAGCTGCCGGCGGGGAGCAGGGAGATAACAGGGGTTTTGCTCTGCCTGGCACAGAGAGAGGGGTGCTGCCTCCTGCCCGAGGCTGGGTGGTGGCATCTGGGGGTGCTCGGTGCCCTCCGAGGTGTCCTGCCCCTGGTGGGCAGGTGGAGTGGGCACTGCAGCCCCTGTGCTTCGGGTTTTTGGGTGGGTGCTGGTGGTGGAAGGCAAGGGGAAAGTTACGCTGTCCTGGTTGTACGTGTACCTTGTAAGGTTGCAAGAGGCATCTCTGGTAGCCTTACACAAAAATGCTAAGTAATGCTGCTTGGTGGCTGACAATGAAGGGAAACTCGCAAAAAATTAAAGCCGGGAGCTCTGCTTCGTCCTCAGCATCCTGGTAGGCCGCGGGGAGGCCTGCCGTGGCATCGAGTGCCATCAGGTTTTGTGCAAGGACAGCTGCTCCCTGGCTGTGGTTGATGTGAGCGTGTGGCCCAAAACGAACGAGCTGCCCCTGGGGAGGTGAGGGCATGCGGTGTGCTGTTCGGTGGTGCTGGTCTGTCCTCGGTTCCCCTTGAGGTGTTGTGTGTCTGTCTCCAGCACGAGAAGCTTGGCGCGTTGCGACAGCTCTCTGGTCCCTTCTCATCCCTCCTGTGCCCACCGCTCCGCTCACCGGTGTGATTCCAGTTCCCGGTGTTCGGCTTCCTCTTGGCTCCTAAGAAAAACGCAGTTCCCTCTGCTGTGGCATTTCCCTGAGAACTAACGTGTTATTAGGCTTGTATGTATTTACATATGCTCTTCCTCTACTTAATTCGTTATAAATATTGATGTGGATGAATTGGACAATGATAAGCATATTCTTTTTTTTTTTAGCTGTGTATGGTCCGATAGGCCCATATTTCAGGTTTCCGTAAGTTTATTTTGCACTGGAGAGTTTTCACGCTTATGCTGTAAATGTAACTGTTACATCTTTGTTGGAACAGAATTATTTCTAGGGAAATGACCATAGCACTGACCACTTACACAGTCTAATAATTCTTTTTTATCTTAAAAAAATAAAAATACATTTAGTCATGGTGTAAGTTTGTTTTTGATGTGTTTCAGAGTGACTAGTGAGGCAAGGCCGAGGGAGTTGGGCAGACTGGGATAGGAAGGTACCTTGTGACATCTTCTCCGTGAGTGTTGCTGCATTAGAGCAAAGCAAGTTTTAATTGAACTTTGCATGCTTTTCTGTTTCCCCTTTGGATTTAAGCTTACTTCTACCTGAAACCAGATGATGAAAGAAAATCAGGAAAGCTTATTTATTTTAAGCAGGCAGGGAGGAATTAATTTTGGTGCTGTTTTATTTGCACGTTCATTATGCTCCATAGCTGGTTTTGTGTTACAGAAGCCCCCAGAGTGCCTCCGTGGACCAGGATTCCAGCACATCAGGAACTGTAGAACACAAAGTGGAAAATGTGCTCTGTTTCGTCAAGTATTTTAGTCCAAGTATTGGGGGGAGAAGATGCATCCAGACACAACGAACTTACCTCACTCATCCCCCCTGGAGAAAGTAGTGACAGATTTAACTCTCTGGGGTATATTACTTGGTCAGTTACTATGAGTCAGTTATGAGGATCCCTCTGGTGCTCTAGCAGGGAGTACTTACCTTACCGTATACAGTCTGTCCCTTGTACAAGAGCGTTATGGTTGTTGATTTTTTTTAAGTTTAATTTTACTTCGTAGTTACTGCCGAGGTCAGCAAAAGATGCTCTCTAAAGAGTGTGATGTGTTTTGGGCTGCCTTAGACAGGAGCCAGAGTCGCTCTGTAGATGCATCCTGTCTCATCTCAGTATTGAGCTGGTAAAATCTGCTGAGGTGGGCTGAGCTATGCCCTAGTGTGGAAATCTTACTAACCATAGCGGTTACTGTGATACAATCTTCTATAGCTAACGTTGTGACTGTTTGGTCCAGACTGGTGTTTTTACCCTATTTGAAAGATGTAAATTTTTTTTTCCCTTTTTGGCAGAGGGTAGTTTACAAAGGAAGTCACATTTAGGAATTGTTTAGGAAAAGCTTTGTTTCTGTGACTTTGTTTAAAAAACAAAAGCACATCTAAGAAAGCCACGTGACTTGTCTTGAGATATTTAAAGGCGCAAAATCCTAATTCATATTTAAATTTTCAAACATGTTTATTGAATGCAAAGTGTAGTTTTTGCATACTGAAGGTTAAAGATCCATGTAAACATCTCTAGGTCCTGATCCTAAAGTATTGCTTAAATAGTAAAATCACTGCTTAAATGTTATTTATCTTGATGTTGTGTATTGGTAACTTTTGTAGGAGAAGAAAAACTGTTAGAATATCTGAAGGAGAAAATACAAAGCGAATCCGTTTTGTATAAGATGCTTATTAACTGTAGCTGACCAGAGCCTGTAGTGGAGTTGGTGATGGCTGCTGAGCTCCAGGGCATCCTCTGCTCATCAGATCACATCATTTTGTCCTGAAGAAGCTTTCAAGGATGGCACCAGGGAGCTGCTTGGTTGTGGAGTTCCCACTTCTTTGTCTGGTCAGCAGAAAGAAGTCTCTGCAATCAGCAGTGATCTTACTGGAAATAGCCAAGAGAAAAATGGATTTTTTCTATGCCCGATGAACACTTTTCTAGAAAGCAAGTCGATAGTAAGGTGCATTAGTTGGTTGGGATAGCGGGAGTGACTGTGATAAGTAGGAACTCGTTAATGTAGAAATTAGGAAAAATATTTACTGATCCTTTGAATTCTTTAAATTTCATGTATGTACAGCAAGGTATTGCTTCAAGCAGCAAGTGTTCTGATTCTTCTTTTTTTTTTCCCACGTGTATCAGCAGACTCAGTTCTTTGGACTTTTTTCAGAGGTTTGACGAGCCTCATTGCCTCTAAGCATGTTCACAATCAGAAACAAGGATGGCAAGCAGAAGATAAAAGGTACAATCAAAGGCTCGTACCAGGCTGAAACTTTTAGAGGAACTGAAGACTACCACAAGTGTAGCTGTGTTCCAGTTTGAATGCAAAGTGTACTTCCCTGATCTGCACCATGTTATTAGTTCCCATTTAAAAAGTCATGCAAGCAGTAATATCAAAATGCTTCATGATGGAGTAGTTAAATATTGTGGAACCGAAAAGGGATAATTTCTATGGAAATGCAGTCTTGATGAAGGCTCCTGTTGTCGTTGTCTAGAAGGAAGTGCTTGGTACGTGTTTGTTTTTTTTCCCTGGTGGTTGAAATCCTGACCCTTGCCATTGGCAGGACTCCCCTTGACTTCCCAGGCTCAGCTATCGGTGCTTTCAGAGGGGTGTGAGTAACTCTGGGTTAACAAGTGAAGGGCGCATGAGTGGAGGTGGGGGGTCGGTCAGTTCGGACGCCTGAGTTGCGGTAACTAGAATGAGGAAGAAGCTCGCACTTCCCGTTTGTGGGTGTGTTTTTTTTGAGGGGGGTGGGGGCTGCTTTTTGTTTTAAATAAAAGTAAATACAAAATTTTCCATGCCTTTGGGCTGTCCTGTGGCTGGGAAGTGATGAAAGCTGATGGCTGACCACTTAACCCCTCTTTCTAGTCTGTTCCCCAGACTTGTAAGAGACCAGGAGCTTACCCTACCACCAACTCGAGGTATTCCTGTGCTCTGGAATACCACTGCGGGTGGAAGAGTTGGTATGGGTTAAGACAGCAGTGAATTCACACTGCTATCCTACAACGTGACTATAAATCTTGGTTAAAATAAGTGTGTTTTTCCTTGCCTGACTTAACGCCCTTCCTTTGTCATTTTACTGTAACTTTTTCAAATGACTGAGTGGACTTCCCAAAGAAGCAACTTGAGAAACTGTAAGAATATTAGCACTTTAGATACACAATTGCTTTGTTAGAAATATTTTCACGCTACTTGCTCTTGTTATGTCAAAAGCCGAAGCTGCTTCAGGTTGCCTAGAAGCAGAAGGCTTTTTAAATACCAAGTTCCATTTAGAAAATACAAATGAATTGTGTCAACTGTTATCGTTTTGTGCGTTGTTAAAATGAGAACTATAGAAATAGCAATGGAGACTGTTCAGCTTCCAGTTACAAGTGGGTCAGAGACTCAGTACTATACAGCGTAGTCTGATTAGAGTTGTAATTTTACTCCTCTCACCTATTCTAGATAGGGTGCTGTTTCTTCGTTAGAGAAGACTACATATGCTAACCTCTATCCTGTGGACTTCACAGTATTATCATCTGAACATCCTCTCATTATGTGTTGTGTTTGGCTGCCCAGCTGTGTAGTCAGAAAGCTGAAAAGCTCCAAGCCTTGTGTGTTGTATAATCTGTACATTCGATGGAGCACCACAGTAAAGGGCAGTGCAGCTTGTTTAAAGATACCTCAAGTCAGCTGTAGAAATTTTCAGGACAAAAAAAGTCAAGTACTTTCCTTTTGTCAACGCTTGAATGGCTGAAAAAAAAAATTACATGCAGCTGCCTGGTGAATACATATGTGAGGGGAGAAAAAACAACCCTAGAGCTCTGTTTCAGTTCTGCAATGTTTTTGCACAAGATGATTGGTCTCTTGCTGGCTCTTCTGCTCAGCAACTGCATTCTAATGTTTAACTTTTAACATTAAATATAATATTTAACTAAAAAGTATTTTTAGCCAGTACTGGCATTCCAGTTATCATGCTGCTAATGTGTTTAGAAACAGTTGTAACTTCTAAAAGGAAAAAGCAGTGTCAACACTTTGGAGAATTTCTCTTTTTTTGAACTGACATCTTTTAGGTGGCTTATTTGGATTTTATGTCTATGATTGACTAAGTAAAGAACTTCTGTCATTTTAGTGGGAAATACGACGTACTAAGGTGCGGAGCCACTCGCATGGAGTTTCCAAAGAGATCAAGGGTTGTTATACTAACTTTGGTCCAGACAAGTGGGATTTAGGCTGTCTGACTTCAAGCTTTAGCCTGTGACCCAAAATAACGAATCTGCATGTAGTACAGACTAAGATAGGAACTACACTGCAGAGAGGCAGAGTGACTTGTGGGTGACTGTACAGCAAATCTGTAGAAGAATGCAAATACTCTTGCTGTCTCTTCGTCTGCAACCAGATTGTTTATTGCTAGGGGATACTTCAGGGCCTGAAGCCTCCAAACAGGAATTGGGACTCTGGTGCAGCAGCCTTTTCAAAGACATGGAGGGTTTGTCTGCACGGTAGCAGCAGCTCATTCATCTAGCACAGGTAACGTACCCTGCAGGGCAGCACGTGCGAGCCAGACCTCTGTAGTTGTATCCGCAACGCAGTTCTGGCATGGGATGTTTCGTGGGGCTGACCAGTGCAACCTCTTGGCAGCTCTGCCAGAAACGGTGAACACAGGAAGGTTTGGTTTTCTTTCACCTACAGCTGCTCTCACGGACAGTGGTATGAGAACAGGGGTATTGCTGCACTGTATTAATACACGGCATTTCCAAAGGTGAAAAAAGTTAGATTTGGCAACAAGCATTGTTAGTTTGTTGTGTTGTGCCTTTTTTTTTTTTTTTTAAGTTCATAAGGACTTGAGTGACTTCAGTTTGCAAACTGTAAAGCCAGTTGGCAAGTCAGTTGGCTTTCTCACTCTGTTTTAGCAGTGCCTTTTAATGAGAAGCTGGTAGCCCAGGAGAAGAGTGCTTTGCATGGAAGGCGCACGGTCTGGGTCAAACTGGAAATGCAGGGAACTGTCAAGGTTAAAACGTTGAACTAGCGAATGTGATGTGCGGGAGATTGGAAAGGGTGAAATAAACTAAGCGTGACCTGTCTGAAATTGTGGGTTTGCGTTGGATGCACATATGCTTGATTAGTCTGTGTCCTCACTGCAGAGTAGATGCAGTGGAAATTGCCAGTTTCAATTTGCACATGTATCCTCAGCTAATTTGGATTTAGAGCATCATTGAATTTGGGCTGGAACTTGGCCTGTGATGAACGAAAGCAGACTAGGATGTTTCCAGTTAGTTACATGCTGTATATTTGTATGTGTGCCCTTTTAGGGCAAACATATTTGTAAGTATATTTGTGTTACTGAATTTTGGCCTTTTAAAATAAGATATGATAATTCTAGGTGCAAAAAACACCACTACAAATGAATTTGCATAGGCAGGCTGTAGAAAAATGAGTTCATCTTGAGAAACACAGCAGCTGAAAAGGTATAAAATAGCAATTCACAGAGTTCAGGTGAAACTGATTACAGCTAAAACTGAAATTGATAAAGTCATTGGCCTTAGGAGGACACAGGCCTCATTCACGCTGATGCCTCGTAAGAAAATGTCATTGTTTTTCCCAGCAGTTTAACATGCTGTGTTGTGTTGGTGGGATAAGTGATATATGGTGTGGAAATAACCATGCAATTGGTTTGGGGCATAATTCATCAGAGGCTATGGCATTCACAGAATAAAAGTTCAACTTTTTCTGTAATGGCAATAAAGAAAAACACATACTTTTTCTTTGCTTAGACTGGGGAAAACGTTAGAAGTTTGACAACAGAAGTAGTTTCTGTGATGTAGCTGATGTAGAGTAATTGCAGATCTTAAGCTGTGAATATCAATAAACTTAATAGTAGGTTGTCTTACTGTAGGAAATTCTAAAAGGATGTCGTGTCACATTCTTATTTAGCACTTAAGTTTTGTTGAATTCTGTTTTGAAGTACTCTGTTGCAGAAGAGGATAAACATTAGTATATGGAGTTTTCTTTAATCTTTTCCTCTGTATTTTTATTTATGCTAATGAAGACCCTTGCGAGTGAATGAGCAGAACATAACTCTCTTTTCTGGGTGCGATTTTAGGTGTCCTTAACGGGTGGAGAGCCATTCCCATCGTGGATGATCTTGACAGTAAATCTCCTCAGCCATGTCGTACAGTGCCGGCTTTGTGGATCCTAATCAGCTAGCCCAGCGCATAACTTCTAACATCCAGAAGATCACACAATGCTGTAAGTTGAATTTATGCACGTTGATGTGAAACTTTAATAGTGGTGCCCCACGTTCTATATTAGTTTCTCAGATTCATTCATGGGAATTCACTCCTTGACCTCACCTGCTCATTTGACGTGTTCGTGGCACACCACAAAGCAGATGGAGTCCTTCAGATGTGTGGTTAAGTGTGATGTGTACCGGAGAAGTGTAGCATCACTCTGTATTCACAGAGTGAATGTATAATCAGTAAGACAGCTGCTGGTAAAAAGCCAGTTTTGTTCTGGCCAGTTACATGGCACCTTAAGCTTGTAGGCTGGGGTGTTTGCTGCACAAGGATTGCATCAAATATTTGCTGGAGCTTGAAGTGCCTATCAGGGACCGAAGGCATGGCCTTACAGCTTGTCCTTGGAAGTACATATCTAATATGCGAGTAAGGTTATGCAAGTGTTAACACGCTTTGCTCAGACTCATGCCACCTAACTAAGGTGTTAGAGTTAAGTTAGGGCATGTAGGGTTCTCAGTTGTTTCCCCGTTTCTCCATTTTCCATTATATCTTTATTTGATAGGTTTATTTTATATGAAAAGTAAATATAAATTGATTTTGCAAGTCATGCAAAGAGTACTGTTTGTCATAAGGGAGCTAGCCATCACCAGCTAGGTTTTGGCGTGCATGGTTGTAAAGTTTTGAAGGACTTCATGTGCGTGTAGAATTAAAACTTCAGATTAAGTCTGATCAGTTAAGCGTATCAGTTTTAATAAAAACTTTGATCTTTGTTTTGCTAGACAAGTTATAGGAGTTGGTACTTGTAGCACAGGTTGGTGACACTGGTTGGGCTAAAATAATTTCTTTAAATCTTGATTTCTTAAGTCATTAAATCTTTTAGGAAGAAAAAATGTAGTTTTGCCTTATTGAAAAGTTTCTGTACGTTAGTCTTCTGTACATTAGGGTTCTGTTTCCTCAACTAAAAATTGGCTCTGTAAGCCCTTGTGCTTTATTTCCTGAAATCTTCTCAGTCAGTTCTGTAGTCTTTCACTTCACAGCATCATGGCTTCTAACTTCATCCTCCAGAGGCAGCTTCTAGCCTGTGGCGGACACATTCATTTTTATTTTTTTTTTAAACTTTCCCCTCAATTATCTACTTGTTTTCAGATTGGGTTGTCTAAGGGCTTGAATACTTTTTAGCTATTATTAATATTAGCTGTATTCCTGATTTAGGCAATACTGTGCTTCAGAGGTTTCATGATACAACAGTTTTATAGGAAGCAGCATTAGCTGGAATTAAAATCTTTACAGTAGTACTTTACAACTTCTAAGTTGAATTAGTTAGCCCTGCCAAAAGTAATAAATTTGATCTGGTTCTTGGTTAACTGGTTTTAATATACCATACATATAAAAGATCAAAAGCATATATTAAATATCAAGCACTTCATAATGCATCTGCATGCTGCTGCTGTTATATTGATACTTGTGTTCCTTACCTTCTTTCTTTCCTAATTCTATAGCCCACTGTTACTGATCAACAAAGGTCTGTGCTGGTTAAGCATACCAGTAATGAAATCAGTTGGAAGTATTGTTTTTGGTTTGGGTTGTTCTCTGTTAATGGAGAGGACCATTTAAATCAGGTAACAGCTGGGTTAGCTTAGCACCCTTTTAACTTTAAGGAACAGATTTGTATTGATCTGTTGATCCAACCATGCAGTTGATTTATGTTGAAAGTGTGTTAGGAGTTGTAGATTGCTTTTGCCTTGAATAAGCTGCTGGTAAACTGGTACAGTTGATGCTGGTTGTAATAGGCTCTCTGAGCTTCTTTGGGGAAGAGTGCACTGGTTGGTGATTTTTAAGGACCCTGAAGGTATAAACTCTCTTGGAAACTTCAGCCAGGAAGGCAGCTGGATGTGTTTGGGATCCCAACTTCTAGAGGGTTCTATGAAAAGATTCATTCAGCTGTTCTTTAGAGAGCAAGGATCCTTGCTCTGTTTTACATTTCCAACGCTTCTGTAGAAACAAGTGATTATAATATCCCATAGCAACATCTGGGGAGTGGAGTCTACTTTCCTCAGCCTGAAAAGATTCAAACTCATGTTTTGCCTATTGGCACTGTCTGTAAGCTGAGAGTGAGGGAACCAGTCCGGAGTGTTTCTCCATGCTGTTTGTTAAAAGCAGCTGGAATTGCAAAAATCAAGGCTTCAAGGCTCTCTTCGGTATTCGGTGCCGAGCGGCAGGCCTTAGGCAGAAGAGGCAGAGAGGTACAGAGCTCCAACCTGTCTGGTTTGTAAGTGGTGAACCTATTATCAAGGTTTTTTAATCAGTTTATTGAAGGAGACAGAACTTTTTTTATTGAATGACAGAACTTGGTTTCATAGGTCACACTCTCACTTATGTGGCAGCATAATGACAGCTTCTATAACTTAAAGAAAATCTTTCTGTCTTCCTTCAGGATGTACCACTCTCAAATACTTTGTGTTCGTCGCTTGTGTACTGCAACAGGATAGACAAGGGAAGAGAGTAATATACAGAAGCAAGACAAGCTAACAAAAAAAATATTTCTTTATGGCAAACCAAGTCCCGCCTGCTTACAGATCTGTTTTTGCCAGGGATATAGGGATATAATAGGGATATGCCTATTAAGGTGAGAGCATTGAGGCTATGTAGTGATTTTATTTTATTTTTTTCCTCAGTACAAAAGGAAATCTGGTCTTTCAGCAAATGGAAACTTGAGAGTAAAATAAGTAAAACAAAAAGCCTAATTTAAAAGCTTTAAAATATGTTTATTTCAGGCTTCCTGCAAGTGCGAAGATGAAGGTCAACAGTTCTTTGAATCTGACAGAATAAATTTTTTGTGTGTAGCAAAAAGACGGAAAACATTTGGTTTTAAAACAAGCTCTAAATAGGAGCAGATTGGGAGTTGCATTAATTTACAAGGGCGGTTGCACAGCTGTAAGAGTAGGGAAGATAGGATTGAAGGAGTAGGTGCCCCTTCTCCTTAGCTGGAAAGATTTGACTCATGGATCTGTGACAGGGACTATGCAAGATGAAGTAGCTAGCTGTGGGTTTTGTGTGGTTTTTTGTTTTTGTTTTTTTTTTCCCCACATTCTTCTCAAGTCTCTGTCCTCTGTATGGGTCGAAGAGGAAGCAGACTCCTGTGCTTTTGCTTTACTCCTAAGTTGTGTGGTGATGGTTTTTTTTGTTTTTTTTTTTTTTTTCCCACAGAGCTACAAAATTCTGTACAATCCCCAAAGACCAAGAATAGCACAGGCTACATAGGTAACTACTGTGGCTCCACTGATGTCTGCAAACTGGGTTTAGGAGCTGTTGCTTGCAGTAGAAGCAGTATGCTGCATTTTGATAGAGAGCACAAAACAAAGCCTGGTGTTGATAAAACACAGCCGGTCTTTGAGTTAGGGGAATTTCCGGTATAGAAGCTAATCAAACGGTTACAGAACTCACACCAGCTCAGCTGAAGCACTCATATTCCCTCACTGCTTCTCCCTTCCCAGCTCCCCAGATTTATAAAGGTCGTGGTAGGGTTTTGCTCAACAGTAGCTGTGAAGTCAGTAAGAATGTCATAATCTACCCTTGCTTGGTTCTGACAAGGTCAGCGATAGAGTATTTGACTTGTTCGTGTACACTGAAAATCAGCCCTGCTGGAGAAGCACGTGCTCAGCATACTAAAAATGATTTAAAAATAATAATAGTAGTCATTCGGTAGCCAAAATCACATATGGCTAGGGCGAGTCTGTCTGGCTTTGAGAGATTCTTTCTCATAAAGACTGTCGCTTTCAGCTGACTACTTATTTTGTTTGTTGAGGCAGCACAATCATCAATTCGCATAAAACACATTCCCAAAAGGTCAACCTCAACCAGCAGAGATCGCCTTCTGTGATTCTTTTATCTTGTGATGCCTCTCCTGTCTCCTGTCTAAATTCTGTTGCATCCCAAGCATTCCGTAAGCCAGTATTTTCACTGGATGTTGTTAAAATGGGAGCTGAATTAAATGCATCATATGACTTTCCATTTTGCTTTATGTAACTGTAGAAAATCATAACCATAGATTAAGCCCTGAGGAATATTAGAGTTCTGTTATATGCCTCTTACAGGCTGAAACATTCATGAGAAACTATTTCTTCCACCATGTTTGTATCACCAGCAGACTCACACGATTATTTTTCAGCTAAAGAAGGATGCAGATGACCAAGTGAAAGGCAAATAAAATCACCGAGGTGTTGAAATCACAGCCTGTAAGAAAACAGAATTCTGTTTTGTCTCTGTGTACAGTGTGGTTTTGTACAGGTGTGGTTTTAAAGCAAGTAGAGCTTGCTGAGACTATAACAATGGCATTGCTACAAATTTCCAACTAGCTGCAGTTAATGAGAACTGGACTTTGTGGGAATTAGTTGAAATATACCTTTTTTATTGTTCTTGCTGTCATTAGGAAGATTTCTTGGATCTAGGGTGAAATTTCACTCTTTAACCAATTTCAGTAAAACCTGGAAAAGGCTGTTCACTTGGGGGGGGGTTAAACAGCTGTTACAATCCTTTTCATTTCCTTTTGTGGTCTTTTCCAAGGCTGAGGAATTGAACTTGAATCTGCTATATCCAAATCATAACCTGAACATAGAGGGTAGGAGGAGGAGGAGGAATTCAGATACTTCAGATCTTCCTAAATGTGCTTCTTTATGTAATGAGGTGAAGTCATGAAGCCTCACAGTTCTTTTAGAAGTAAACCATCTCTGAAAACTTTAAGCATGAATTGTGTGTGCTGTTCCTAGAGGCTTTGTTCTGTGTAAAGTAGCTTATACATTTGAAGTAGTATGTCTAACAGATGTCTTTACAGATTTGGAGAGTGTTGTTGTTGTTTTATCTTGTTTGTTAAAATATTATGGCTCTGTGGGGAAAATGGCATATGAAACTGTGTGTTATGTGGATGACTGCACAAGAGGGACAGGGATTTATTTATGTTGGTAGCAGAGTAGAGTGAAAAATGGATCTTCCATGTACACCCCAGAGCACTATTTGTGTCAGTATGTGCAGAAAAGGCAGAACTTGCCTTGTCCTACATTGTTTTACTGTGCCGTAATTGACTAGTTTGGGGAAGAAAGGTCTCTGTAAATTAAGCCATTTTAGTTTGGAAGTGATTTAAATAGTGATTGTAAAATCACTGTGCAATTGCAAACAGCACTATGATCAGTGGAGACATTTGCAATTTTGTCTGAGCAACTTGTTCCAGCAGGTCAGTGTCTTCCTTGTGCTGGGCTCCTCATGCTCCTTCCTATCTCTTGACACCCAATTTTCAGAGCCTCAGGTAGGTAAAATACTTCATCCAGTTCAATTCTGTTGGATTTTCCTCCTTGTGGGCAAGAATAGAGGAGCATACATGGCAGTTTGGTTATCGAGAGAGCCCTCTATCAAATGTCCTATAAAGCTGGTGTGCAATATGCTGCCCATCTGTAAGGGTTCCGAATAAACCCAGGTCAGTGGTTGACTATAATTGTCCCCCTGAGTGACAGCTATTTCCTTGTGTAGGCCAGGCGATGATGTTGCGTGTCCCTGCTTCCATGTCGATGCCTGAGTAAGGTTCCTGTGTTAATGGCCTGACCTCTTAATGAACAAGCTTTCTTTGCTTAGGTGGGTTGGGGTTATGGTGTTTGTGCAGCTATGGTACGCTGCAGAATCGTGCATCACTTACAAAACAAATTATTCTTCAGAGAAAAGTTCGGACTTTGGGGTTTCAGGGAGTTTCCAGGGAGAATTTAGGATATGAATACAAAATGATTACAACTTGGTTTAATGACTTCCCCTCAGCTGAGCTGTAATAATTGATCACATGGTCAGATATTGTTTACTTAAACAATGTGCATTTAGTGTGCTCTACACCCACATTAGAAGAACAGGCATTACTTCAATCCCACGTGTCAGTTTCTCTGTAAGACCATTAGAAATGCTGGTACTCTAGCATGAAATGATTACAGTTGAACTGAAAGAATTGAAGGCAGATCCTGAACTCCAGACACTGCTACTTATGTTTCTGGTCACTTGGGGGCACGATTCTATTTAGAAATGTGAGAAGCTAATAAAACCTAACAGGAAAGGGTACAAGACTTAGTGTTTTCTCACTCTTTTGTACCAACGAAGTCCTCAGCACTTAGAGCTCTGAGGACAATCTTCATTTCATTCCTCATTTGATTACATAAATACCTCAGGTACTGTTCCTCTGCACTGATGTATTACTCTGTTTTAAAATAATCAGTGTAGTACATTCAGTTAAGACAGAATTAAATAACTTGAAATCAAATTGCTGACTTTTAGCTAATTGCAATTAAGTATGCTCTTGGAGAGGGTGAGTTGTTTTTTATTAGGTTAGGGGTTTTTTGTCTTTAATTCCTCTGTTGAACTTTTACTCCAGGCTAAAGTAGGGTTAGCAAGGTGTATGGCACAGGAGCGTTATGGTTTACTTAAAATCTTCAGTAAAAGTGAACTACACTAATAGTTCTAAAGAGGTACTTCTGCTCATTGCAGAAAACTCCAATATGCTGATTTTATTGCAACTACGCCAGGTTGTTTGTTATATGTAACAGCGTTTATAAAAGGTCAATCCACAAACATTTTTGCAGTGTCTGTCCTTAGTCAAGTAGTTTCAGTCAAAGCACAGAAGGAAAACGCATTGAATTGGATTTGAATAAATTGAGGAAGTCTGTCACCCCCAAGCAAAAGCTAAACAGTTTGTAGTGGTGTCATTTTTACAGTTAATTCTCCTATTCCAATAACGTGCTCTGAAGTGACTCCGGAACTGATTGGATTCCACGCAGTCTGTAACCAGGTGTGCTGTTTGTTGACTCCCTTGTTCAACTGGGAACGAGTAAGTGATTTCTTCATAGGTACCCAGCCAACGTGTGTAAGATCTTTGACAATGCATTTCTGAAAGGTAAGCGTGCTGCTGTTGCATACTGTGCTTATTTGCCATATGAAGCCATAGCTGAGCCAGAGCCTCATGTGTAGCACTTTCCCTTTTGTGTGTACGAAGGAGTGCTTTGCTGATCCTGTTTATTCTCTTTGGGCTCAGGAGCTAGAATAATAACTGAAAATCAATGACTTTAAATCTCCACTGCTAGTTTTAGTCCTGGATTTAGATCTATGGTCTCTTTGCAGTGACTAAAACCCAATCTGTCCCTTCTCAAGTAAAAGTGGCGGGGGGGAGACCCCTCACTATTACAGCTCACATTCAGGAGCAGCTGTAGGTGCTGGCTGAAACAGCTCTCCTTCTTCCTGTGACGGGTCCCAGGCGTTGCTGTCCTGCAGTACAGATTTCGTTGTACCTGCCCTGCCTGCTTGGCTGGTTGTTGTCCTCTTTGTAGGCTGATACGTGGTGTTTGCTGCTCGTGCTTTTTCCGTGCATGCCCAGTGGGCGCTGCACTTCCTGTGGAATCATTAGGCAGTAGCTTTATTAAATCGGGCAATGTGGTTGTTCAGGCTTGGACTGTAGCACTTAGGGAAATTGCTGCTCCATGGCTACAATGCAGTCTTGTATGATCCAAATAAGAAGTGAGTTTCAGGCTGCAAAGTGGTAATAAGCAGCACTTATTAAGTAAATTTTTTCCCCCAATTTCACGCTTCTCTGTTGTGGCTTCATTTTAAGGATTCTGTGGGCTGTGTGTTGATTCACCTCACTCTTCAGCTGTGAGGCTGCAACAAGGTGAAGATGTTCACGGCCAATTGAGGGTTTTAAAGTTTGGTTTTCTAAATGTTAAACTGAGTAACATAAAACTGAATGGGAAGGTGGCTGATCATGGGTAAGTTGGGAAGGCATCTCTCCTGTAGCTGGAGTTATTGGTTAGTGCTCCAAGTCAGGACCATCATCTGTTTCCCTTGTCTCATGCTAGGAGATGAGTGTAGTGCTTGGACATCTCTCAGTCCTACCAGAGAAGGTGGGTGACCTGCAGTCCTCTCATCATTTCCCTCTCAGTGGATGAAGGCCTTTCCAACATTAGGATTTTACTCAAGGATTTGTTTTTTCCTTTTCTTCTGCAAGAATACACTGGTGTTACAGCCTGCCTAGTGATGACTAGTTCTCGGGGATAGTTGCGTTTGCTCCTATATTGTTATAGGCAAGAAGTTGTCTATATTTGATCTTCGTTTTATTTATTTGTATTTTAAGTTGAAACTTCCTATGTGATCTTAAACATTTTCATGTTCAAGCAGCAGAACAATCAATTATGTGGGTTTACTTGTAGTGCTGGAAAAGATTTGCAGAGCTGTCTGAAAAATAAGGGAAGACAAGGAGAAAGGAGGTAAGACTTTCTTCTTCCCTAGCCAGCTAAAAGCCAGCTGTTAAGCAAGTACAGTGTGTGATCCAATATTTGAAATATGTTTTCATCTATGGAATAAATACAATGTATTGCAAATCTGTCAGGAGCACGTTTCTCAAATAATCCTATCTTTATAAAAAAAAATATATATATATATTTCCACTGTAAATCTCACTACTCCTGCAACTCACGTAGGGAAAATGAGGCCTTTTATATGAAGCAGCATTGCTATTCTTTTGTGTGCCCTTTTTTATTCTTTTGACCTGGAGGAAGAGCTTCCGCTGCCTATAAATGGAACCACTGTTTGGCCCAGTAAAAGTAAACATAAGCTGGCTCTTAAGTAATTTTCTCAGTAGGAATTCAGGTTAGGTCTTAATTGTTCCTCTGGCTCATCATTAACCATGGCTGACCTGTTCCTGAGCATGTGACTGCTCGGAGAGTGGCCGAGTAGCTTTCAACAGGTAATTGTTACATATTAGGAAGTATAGATTAGGAATGCTGGAAGAGGAATGAAAAATCTTCTTACTAATACAGTATTGCTTCTTTCTAATACTCATTCTGAGGTGGGAAGAGTGAGATTGCTTTCTTTGGCAGGTGAGATGGCAGTTGCTTGGAGAAAATGCATTTGGATCGAGTGGTGTTGCGCAGTCTGCTTCCTGCAGGCCTTTCCGGCTGCGGTGGCTTGCTGCCAGCCCCTGGCTGACAAGGTGCTGCTCCCCCTGGAGTTGCTGTGTGAGCTCCGAAAGAACCATTGGTCGTCCTTACATGCCAGCACCTGCCTCGACCTCCAGCGCAGGGCTGGCCACAGTCATTAGCCTGCCTCTGACGACTTCTGGAAAAAATGTCTGTGTGCACACAGTGTGTGTGCTTCTGCAGCTCCGGAGCAAAGTCCAGCAGCTACTTCTGCATATCCAAGGAGCACGAGCTAAGGCATCGAGCTTTGCACTGGAATGGATTCAAGTCGTGCACAAGATCCATTCAGGCTCTGTCATGGGATTGGTATTGCCCAGAGCGGCAGAAAGGACCTCTGGTAGGAGGATTACTCCTGTTGTCAGAGTTCCTGGTCGTTGCCACAAGGTGTGGGAAGCTGGAACAAGCAGGAAGTAGGGAAAGAAAAACCTGGAGGGATGAGGTCACCTAGGAGCCAGTCAGAACTGTGCTCTCATCTTTGGTTTCTGATGATTATCAGTGTATTTATGGCACAGATCTATGGCCTTGTGATTTAGGCCTATGCTTTCAGCTCTCTGGGACACCTGAGCGTCAGAGCTGATGAACTGAGAGGCACCTAAGGAGCAGCCAGCGCTTTGCCACCCTGAATTCCCTGCACAGGGGCAAAAAGCTGGTTAAACAAGGAAGGCATTATGAATACTGTGATCAGTGGTGAAGCTGGGAATTTAGGGGCCTCTGACTTACAAAAAGTAATGCTAGGTTTCCAGCAGTTTCGCTTTTCCTCTTCAGTGCCAAGGCCATCTCGGTACTTGCTTTTGAAACAGGACAGTGGAGGTGTTTCTAGCTTTCAGGAGGAGAGGCTGTGGCTACCATGCTTTTCTGTTGAGGAAGGAAAGGGACGATGACTTATACCTAAAGGTTTTGAAGCTAGTTGTTGCTTAAAATCAAATTCTTTTAAGATCACTGTGTGTATGTCTGAAGGAACAAGACGCTTCACCTCTGTGATCCAGGTGGCACTGTCTGAATCTATTTCAAATTCGGTTTTTATCAATAAATTTATACAAGTTCATGAGTCCAGACAAATGTCTGTGGTTTAGGTAGTTTTAGGATTACATCTATAATGTATCAAATGTCTAGGTGAGAATTAGCTACAGTAAGAAATCTGTAATCACAAAATCTATAAGACAATATAAGAAATACATTTTTAAGCCTATATACATTGTAGCATGTTTATATTAATGTGAAGGAGTACAAAGGATGGATTTCTTTGTCTTGTAAACCTGCAGGTACGTACTGTAAATTTTGCAACAAGGTCAGCTTCTTCGTTTTCTATATTCTGCTTTTCCTACCAACTTGTTTAATGCCTGTGCAAAACGACAAACCTTTGGCTTTCTTACGAAAACAGTGTTGAGACTGCTGCTGAAGACTGTTGGCAAAAGTTTACTTTTACCACTTCACTTTTTTCTGTTTGCTTACTTGTATAAGCAATGTTTCATTTTTCAAAGTGCTGTATAGTTCCCATGATCGAAAAACTGAAAAAGAAATGCTCTTTTTCTTTCTAAATAATATCCTTGTTGTGAAAGGTTAAGGAGGAAAATGCTAAATTAAAGGAAGCCCAGAAAAATTGGTGTCAGTTCAGTCCTTGGTATGTCCATTCTTTTATTTTTCCCAGACAGGTTACAAAGCCTGTTAGCACTTGGTTATTTTGATGTTTCTTGATGCTGCTTACAGGATTCTTGGTAAAAACGTGTTTTAATTTTGTGCTGAATTCTTGAATCACAAGACATGAACCGGGATGAACTTCCCTCTGCCTAGAACTGTGTAGTGTCCAGCTATGCTGTGCTGGCTTTTAATTTCCCCTCAATCATCTACTTGTGTTCATTTTTAGAAGTAGGGTAAATATCTAATAAAGGTGATATGCAAATATGTTAAATACAGGCTTTCAGAGAATTTCTCAGGTGTGAGCCCTTCTTTTAAAACAATTTTCACTTCTTCATTTGTAGTTAAATAACTCTACCTCTAGGTGGCAGTAAAACATGCTACTCTTTCTGTCTGCAAGAAGAGATGTTATGAGAGTGCTTGCAGGTTGTTTTTTCTCCCTGTAAAAACACATCAAGACTAACCGAGCACCTTGGCTCTTGAATCAGAGGGGAGAATATCTTTGATCAAATACTACTGAAAGTAAATTACTCTGAAGACTTATAGATGCTAAAGCTTATCACTGAATTCAAAAGGTAACATGACAGTCACATTTTTTTGTTAATTTTAAAACAATGCATTATACTTAACATAAAAAGAAAGCTTAATTAGTCAAAATATTTACTGGTATTTACCAGTACATGTGGCCACTGGTGCCTGTTTGGGCTCAAGCTGCTGTGCAGAAGCATTGAGGTCCAGGAGGCTGCACAAAGCTTCCTTGCCCCAGCAGGTGCCAGGGAGAAACTGATGCTTGGCGGTAGGTTTTGATTGTAGAAAGCATTCAAGAATTTTCACTTATGTTTTGGTGCTTTTCAGCTCAACAACAGTGAAAACTGCGTGAAACCCATCTTACAGTGCTGTTTTTCTAATTAAATTTTTAGTTGTTTGTGTCCTCTCAATTTCTCCCAAAGAATTCTGTCTTGAAATACTTGATTTTAAACTCACATGGAACTTGACTACTAACTTCCCCATTATGTCTGTGTCTTTATTACCTGTATGTGCACAGCGGTGTACCAGTCTGCCTGGAAAGCACCACAGAAATACAAGGAAGACCAGTCTGATCTAAACTGTGGATGAGCAAAAATAACTTATTTTGTATATGTATTCTCTCTTTTTGGAGTATACGAGGGTGTTAAGCTAAGATAGAGCACACTGAGAATTTTAATTTTGTAATGTGATTAAAAACTCAATGTCCTGAAGTGACTGCCCATTTTCCCCTTTGCTTTTTCATGTGAGAGTAAATTTAGTAACCTGAAAAAAAGGCTTAGATGTAGTGCTCTTTCTGTAGTTCAAAACTAATTCACTGTATGAAATACATCTAGAAATCACAAGTGGTTTGTATCCCACATCTAAAAATGTATGTACGTATCGAGAACAAGGATCTCAAAATTAAAATTTCAACCTGGATACCTGATTTACTTTTTTTTGTGTGTGTGTCGTAAGCCCGTGAATGCTTTGTTGCTGCCTCTTCATTGATGCACTGGTTCTGAATTACTTGTTTGTACAATGGTGTCTTAGCAGTCTTTAATTTGGCTTTCCAAAATGACATGCATAAAATATGATTGGACTAAAAAAGAATTGTGCTACTTATTTACAAAATTATAACTAAAACACCTGATTTATACTTACTGCATTAAAACTGCTAACCTTTAAATTGCCTATTTCTACCTAGACAGTTGAATATATTCTCTTCTTTTGTAAGAAACTCTAGGCTTTGTTTTTGAGTTGGCACAAACATTTACTAGCTGTTCTGGGACTTCTTAGTGGAATCTTTTTAGTAGGTTTAAAAAAAAAAAGTCTTGAATATCACTTTCTCTCAACTTTTATCATTTTAGAACCGTCAAGCAAAAATGCATAAAATTAAGTTGGATATTTATGTGGACCATTAAAATTTCTCTTCCTCTTCACAAACAGCTGCTGAAATACAGAGAATACTACATCAGCTCGGGACACCACAAGACACACATGAGTTGAGGCAACAGCTGTGAGTACTTCACATGAAAACATTTAATTTCATTGCATTGTAAATAATCTTCTGGAAGGTGATCAGGTGGTTTTTTTGTTAGGCAGAGTGCTTGATCTCACTGAGAAGGCAAGTATAGAGAAATATTTGAAATTTAAATGTTGGGATGCCTTTTCTTTTTTCTTTAAATTAATTTTGGCTAGCCTTCGTACACCAGTCAGGTGGCTTACCCATGTACACTGCCTGCAGTATCAAAACATGTACAAAACTTATGCTGTATGTCAGCAAAGGAAAAGCAGCAGGACCAGAAAGCAATATCACTGTTGAAAAAGCAAATGCTCCCCCAACCCTCCACCCCACTCCCCAGCCAGCTCTTAAAATCTGTCTGTATCAGTTTCACAAGGTGATGTATTTGTTTTTTTTGTTGTTGTTGTTGTTTTTTGAGATACAGTACTGTAAGAGAAAGGGGAATGTCTTTTTCATGAGGAAAGTTACAATAAGAAATGATACTGTAGAATAAAATAAATTTAAAAAAAAAATGAAATACAACTGAAGTACAGATGCTGTGCTTTATACTTCAGTCACCTAAAAGTGGGCTTTCATGAATATGCCAGTCAGCTGCTCTCTACTTCTCAGCTCAGTCTAATGAACTGGTACAATTTTTTTTTTAATCGACCTCCTTTACCACATTAATCTCAGCAACATAAATGCGAGTAAACGATGTGTTGTGCAAACCCTGTGGGTGAGAAAGTTGGCAGTCTTCAGTGTGGCTAATGCTGCACTGTGGCCATTGAATAGTAGGAGGAAGTGTGTATTGGACCGAAGGCGTTGCATTCATTTTGTGTGAACAGCCAAATTGCTTCGTGGTAGCCTGAGTTCAGGGTTCATAACATTAGCCAGGTACAACCTGCAGTGGATGCCCTACTGGGGACTGAATCAACATTCACAGTTATGCAGTAACCAGGCAGGATCTAGACACAATTTCACAACTAAAAAGTCTAGAAAATGTTTGAAGGACTCTTTCCAGTCTGTTCATGAAGGTAACATATGTGCTAAGTTTCCTTGAGTTTTCATATGTCACTTCTTCACTTTTCTGAACATTTGGCACTTCCTTTCATGTTTGCAGATGCCTGGAAGAGTTATTTAATTACTTTAAATATTGATGTTGATTGTTTGCTAATAGCTTTCCAGATTTTTTTTTAAGACTTTCAATATACGCTGGGGAACAGAGTCGGAAAGCAGGTAAAGAATCTGAGTAGCTCCAGGGGGAAAAAGTGATACTTGTAAAGAAGTGTGTGATAACAACAAGTTTCTCTGAAGAGAAACAGAAAACAAGTAGTGATGCTGCTGAGGACAAGGCTTTTTAAAGCACTATTATAACTATTGGTAAGCAATTAATAAATTCTTCAGCTAAATTCACAGCTGTTGTATCATGGAAGAATACAGATTTCCTCAAAAACTTCCCAGTAACTATCAGGAATTGGTTTTTCATGTGCTTTCAAATTATTGACAGCCTCAAATAGACAATGGGCGAGCATATTTCATGTTTAGATGCTCACAATAACTGGGACCTTGTTGTTGCATGTTAGAGTAACAATCAAAAAACCTCAAAAAAAAAAAACAGTGAAGAAAGTGAGCAATTGTACTGTCAAACCAAGAAACATTCCTTCAGCATCTGTCTCATCTGGAATCTGTGCTGATCTGTTGTCACATTTTTGCAGTGAAGAACAGAATAAAGATGGCTTCATGTACTTCAGCGAACAGTTAATTCAACTGTTTCTGAGAACTGGTGAAAATTCAGACAGAATTAACCAACAGAGTCTAATGAAACTTTGTGTTTGGTTTTAGGCAACAAAAGCAGCAGTACACAAACCAGCTTGCCAAAGAAACTGACAAATACATCAAAGAGTTTGGATCTTTGCCTGCAACAAGTGAACAGGTATAAAAACAAAGAGTGTGGCTTGTTTGACTATCATGTTGGCTTATGTAGAGTATTTGAGTGACTTCAGGCTTTCAAAGCAGTGTTTAGCTGGTCATGACATTTGCATAACAGAGACAATTACAACACAAGTATTTTTGTTGCAGCCCAGACTTGTTCAAAAGTTGTTTTTAAGTATCAGGAATGAGGTAGTTTGACTGAAGGGGTAGGAATCGAGACAGTACATCGTGCCTGTGATTTCTGGTAGCTGTCCATTTAGTAATCTGTAGCAGTGATGCCAGGTCTGACTCACTGGGTGCTCTGAATGCTTCCAGTGGCAAGTTGTTGTTGCTTGCCATAACTGTGAGGCAGGTGGCTGGACACATTTGTGAACCGTCCAAATAATTTGTGCACAAATAATTTCTGCCCTTTATATCTCAGATCAGCATATATGCTATGCCTTGTCCTTGGGCTTTGCCCTTCTTAGGGGGAATGGCCAGAAGGTGTTACTAAACCAATTTCTGCAGTGTTTAAGCTGCTTCTTTCCCGGGTCTGTGTGAAATCCGGGCAGGAGGTTATTTCTGAAGTGGCAGTTGTTGTTAGCACACTCCTGACTACCATCCTTTCTTTCTTACCGTAAAGAAATCCATGGCTTAAATAAGGGAAGAGCAACAGGATCCCAGAAAACATAGATGCAGATTATTGTCACTAAAACTTGCTTAGTATGTATCTTGTTATCAAGGAGCATTTAGGAAAATGAATTGTCCCAAAACTGTTTTCAAATGGCAGACCGTGTTCTGTGCGTGTTCTGCCTGTCAAGTTGTAAACTTCTAATGGTGTTTTCACTTGGTTTTAGTATTAACCTCTAGTTCAGGCATAGAGGTTTTATGCTTTATGGCATTTTCAAGCTTTATGCTCTGTCTTGAAACTGATAAGTTGGCAGTGGGATGTTTTACTGTTTGATTTTACTCCTTTTATCGTGAACACTTTCATTGAAGATAACTCTCAATGAAATACATAAATGTTGGGTTGATGAATGGAAAGTTATGGCCGCTTACAAATTTGGAAGGAAGGGTTGGTGTAATGTATGTATTTAGGGAAATTGAGGCTCCCTGGAATGCCATGTGTTCCTATTCCCTCCCTGACATCTTTCTCAAAAAAAAACAAAACTAGAAGTTAGAACATGTATCTTTGGAACAGTTTTTAAGGACTTATAAGGGAGTGTGAACCCACTTCAGTATGCCATTCAATACACATTTCCAGCGTTTATGTAAAATACACGTGTAGTGCTCTGTCCATGCCCTTTTTCTTTTCTGCACCCTTGCCTCCATTCAGTCTGTTCTGCATATTTTAGAATTCACAGTATGAAAATATTTCACACTTAACGACTGAGTTAATTTAATAATTGAGAGATGTAAGGAAAGTAGAAGGTTTCCCTGTATCAGCGTATGGAGTACTGTATGACCTGTCCCTGCCCGTTTCCAGCTGTTAAATGAAACTACAACATTGGTTTCCTCTTTAAATGGCTTAAATTGTGGCAGAGTTGCATGTTTCCAGAGGGAAGGAAGGTTTGTCCACGCAAATGGTTTTGTAGGCAGCATTCCCTAATACCCATTTAGGAAAAAAGAGTCTGTGGCTTAGCATTGAGCAGCCTGCAAATGGCAGAGTTCTGAAAAGCCTGAGCTCATTTGACTTTGTAAAACTTTTTCTCCTCTAGCGTCAAAGAAAAATACAGAAAGATCGTCTTGTGGGGGAATTCACCACAGCGCTAACAAATTTCCAAAGGCTGCAAAGGCAAGCTGCTGAGAAAGAAAAAGACTTTGTAGCCAGAGTAAGAGCCAGCTCGAGGGTATCTGTAAGTATTGGGAAATACGCTATTATACTCTGTTTACAGTGGTGGTGTTCAGTGTCAAACTTGCCTCTGTAATGCTTTTTACAAGGGCTCATATTTGACTGCAAATACTGCAGAACGTGCGCAATATAAGCGTAGTGGCTTTCTTTGCTTACTTCCATGCATAGCTGAATTACATAGTTCATTTTACTGTAAAGGCTGAATTGCATTGAAATCATAACTTCTGAAATCTGTTACTTTTTCCTGGTCTTTATCACATAAAAGCATGGACTGCCCCTGTGTTTGTGCACTAGTCTTGCAAAAGCAATTTTCAGTAGATCTTGAAATACTTTTGCTGGACATTTAGATATCAGGACTTTTCCTACCATGAAGAACCGCCTGTCAATCTCTATGCAGTATTGATGTGGAGAAGTGTTGAGAAGCTGAGCTATTCCTTGTTAGTGTATCAGTTTTGCCCTTTTACTCTGTACCAAATACATGTTGCTGCACTTGTAAATTTTAACAGGCATTTAGTGAGCTGAATGCTTTCACTTGTATTTCAGCTTTATGCATGCATAAAGCAAAATTGGGCAATGAACATGTTAAATCGTGTTTCAGTTTGTAGTTGACTTGTAAGTCTTGTAATATTTTCTTATTGTAGAAATGCTGACAGTGCTCCTTTCAGGTCCATAATGTTTTTACTTATTTTTTTTTCATACACCGGATGTAGGGCGGTGCTCCTGAAGACACCTACAAAGAAGGAACACTTGTCTCTTGGGACATGTAAGCTGAATTTAAGTCTTAACGTAGTTCAAATTAATAAATGGCCTGCAGGGAAGAGTTGCTGACTTTCTGATCAGTTGCCTTTTTCAGGAGGGAGTAGGAATAGGTTGGTTTTTAGTCATGGGCTTTCTTCCACAGGGCAAGTGTGGAGAAGTCTTCTCGTTGGGACAGGTGGGAAGAAAAACAAGCAGTTCCCGTTATCTTCCCTCCTCCCCTCTTTTTTTCTTCTCCAAACTTCAGTTTCAAACATCTCCTTAAGCTGCCCCAAGTCCACGCCTGGGCTTTGGGACACCCAAACTTAGGTAAGCACAGTCTGTGAATAAAGTAAAACTGTTAAGTTCTGGTTGGTCAAGTGGGATCTCCTGTTGCTTTCATACTCTGCAAGAACTACATGACAGTCTCAGATTCTGTTGGTATTGGTCAGCTTATTTTTGCCTGAAATGGATTTAAACTCTGCACTTCGTAATTCAGATGAAACTTTGTCCTTGCATTCATACTTGGAATTTCCAATGAGCTAGCTCTATGCTATGTGCAAATTTGCTACAGCAGCAGCTTCCTCTATCAAAGATGTGATTGTTAGACCGTCCCTGTTGGCTAGACATGCAAGGCTAAAAAAGTGTGTTTTGTTAACTGATAAAGTTGGTGCCGTATGTATTTGAGTGTCATCTTATTCTTCTTATTCTGAGTTATTTCTCATGGTGACTATTTAATTCTGGGTTTGTTTGGTCGGTTTTTGTTTTGACAGTCAACCTCAAGCACAAGTGCAAGATGAAGAAATCACAGAAGATGACCTCCGTCTTATTGAGGAGAGGGAATCTTCCATTAGGCAGCTTGAGGTAAGTGTAAGTGGTTTTACAGCATATTTCAGGATATGCTTTAAAACAAAAGAAAAACATTGTTTTATACTGGTATAAGCATTAATTGCAGGCGTAAATAAATCCTTGGGGAATTGGGGTTGGGGATTGTTTGTGGGTATTTTTTTTTTTTTTCGAATCTACAAATATTGACTTTATATGGTATGTGAAATGTGCATTAGAAATCTACTGTAGGAAAGCCAGGTTTTGATACTGTGCCTAACCTCAGTGGTTCAGCTGAGAATTAAGAAAGTGCTCGTGTGATTACGAGGAAAAGGATTATTGCTGTTGTGTGTTGTTGTTGTTTTTTAAACTATAAGTGAAGCAAAGCTGTGCCTTTCTATCCAGTTATTCCCAATGTATTGTTCAGCATCTTCATTTTCTAAGTTTTTTGTTCGTTTGTATTTTGAACGCTTCTTCTGGAAACAGAGTTGTGCTACTTCATTCAAAGTGTTGTAATTAAGGGCTCATCCAAAAATTAAAATAAAAAATAAAAAAATTTAGCGTCAAGTTGTAAAGCACACCAAAAGTCATGCGTGATGAAATACTGACATCAAGTGACTTCTGTAAAGACGAAAGGAACTTTTCCAGCTGACCTGGAATGCGCATCGCTACCGTTAACAACAAAGATGCCGTAACTGGGATTTATCAAGACATCCAAACCTCCATTCTGTTCTAAAAATAAACTTTATGATAATCTCTCCCTTGCCACTCATACGTTAATAAACAATGAACTAAATATATATCAGTCATTAGTTGAGGAGAGATCATATGCACGGTGGCAATGAGACATTTATGAATTCATTGTGACCAGATGGCAATAAGATAATATCATATGCTTACAATGTTCTGATTTCATGGCAGAGAGACAACCTCTGTAAATTGTGTCGCTTATGACATTTGTGTGTATTTAACAGGTGTACTAAAACTAATGCAAAAAAAAAATGTGTATGCTTTATACCAGTTTAATCAAAATGAATCTATTAAGCCAAGTTGGCATGTACCTGTTCCTTCAGTTAACCTGAGACAAGTTTTTGTGTAGACGAGCCCACAGCAGAGAGATCCTCTTTGTGAAGTGATGTGAAGTTTGCTTTGTGCACAGTCACCTTCAGTTAGTTTGATTATTATAAGCATTGACTCGTAATACAAAAAGTCTTCCAAATAAATACTAAGGTTTTTTTCCATTTAGGGTAAAGAATCATGGGTGCATATTCAGGAGGGAAAGGAGCAGTATTTTTATCTAAATGTAAAGAAATCCTGTTTTATGCTATGACAATTAATGTGATGATCATTTTTCCTTTCAGGCTGATATTATGGACATCAATGAAATTTTCAAAGACTTAGGAATGATGATTCATGAGCAAGGTGATGTGATAGGTAAGTCTAACTCAAATATTCTCTGAAGAGTTGTTTGTCTCTGGGAAGCAGCAGTATAGTACATTCTTTTGCTGGAAAAATTCGTGTAATGTGAAGGTTAATGCTAAAGCAAATCAGGTGCAACCTAATCATGGGTAGAGTGGCTGAAGTGGTGGGGGATCCACTTTAAAAAGTGTCTTTAAAACATAGTTTAAATGCATGTTTAATTGTGTCTTTTTTAAAGGTGTATAAAAAGTGTTTAGTTTTTGTAATTGTATGTTCACAAAATTAGAGTTTGTGGAGGGAATTTTAGTGCAGTGACTAGTGATGTAAGTATGCAGATTCAGCAAAAATTTCCGCTTTACCCTCCAGGCAGACATGCTTATTCTTTTAAATAAATGTGATTGTAAAATTTGTTTTCTGAGTTTTCTGCTAAGCCGTGCTGTTTTCTAAACCCAGAATACATTTGCTGGGCTTTTTCTGTCACCTTACTCCATATTATGTTCGAGATCCCCTCAGATTTTTCCATTGGGAAAAAAAATGCATCAGTGTGATAGGATATCGTATTCTATTCGTGCCTCTTGGGGAGTTTTGTGTGTTTTTCCTCTGACTTCATAGGTCTTTTTTAATTTGAGCAGAGGGTAGAAATCAGTAGCAAGTTGGATGACAGAAAAGTACTGAGAGAAAGTTTCTCTTCTGGTAGGTTTCCAAGTCTCAGCCCAGCTTCTAGAACAGGGGACTCTTACTGAGATGAATTCAACCTGGGCATTTCAGAAATGAACTCAGGCATAAGTATAAAAAAGGCCAACTTCCATAATGCCTGGTATAAAACTTGGGATATTGAAGCGATCGACATTTGGGGGGGTGGGGGGGTGGAGGCAGCTGTCACATGTGCTCTCATGTTTATTTCAGCATTCCAAACCTTTGACTGGGATATGACTAACAAAAATTTGAAATCTTTTCTTTTAAAATACAGACAGCATAGAAGCCAATGTGGAAAATGCAGATGTACACGTGCAACAAGCAAACCAGCAGCTGTCAAGAGCAGCAAACTACCAGGTAACGTCAATACCAGCTGCTAGTTCTGTGTGACTGTACTTTCTCAATAGTCAAGACTTAAACTTAATTTTGCAGTTCAGAATTTGATTTTCATTTTCCTCAAAGCTCTCCTGAAGGTGCGTGTTAGACTATGATGGCATCGCTAGGTCACTGAAACAAAAGTCAGTGACCTCTGAAAGTTCTGGGTTTCCTGTGAAATTAGCTAGGTTGTTTCAGAGCACCTGGAATTTTACTGTTATTTTAAAAAAAAAAAAGCAAACAAAATCCTTTAACAACTCAAGAAGGAAAAAGTTACTTTGTGTAGGGAATGAGTCTCTAAAGGTCAATGGAGGAGTAGGGACGTCCTCTGAAGAGGCTGCCAGCTAGCATTAATTTTTGCTGTATAAAATCTTCTTGAAGCTGTGTGTGTCCTGATTCTGTTAATTGCTATGGTGATGCTACAAAAAGCATTTCAAACTCTCAAACTTTTTTTGAAAAGCCCCTTTGAAAAGACCTTTTAATGTGACTTCTTTCTAACATTTTTGGCACTTGTTACTAATAAGATTATTTCTAATAAATCTTCCCTCTTCAGTCCAAGTTAGTCCTTAGATGATTTTATTATTAATAATCCTCTTGTGGGTTAGCAGTAGCTAGGGCAATACATTGATGACAAAATGTCTGAAGGATTGCTTCCAGATCTCAGTGGGAGAAAGAAGGGATGGACACATCCTTGAACTGTATTCCAGGTGGCAGTAATTGGCACAATGCATCATTGTGTGTGACTGGTGGCTCTTCTGATAATGACGAAATTCAAAAAGAACAAAAAAAATAGTAGCAGTCAAAACTTTCCATGGAAGGTGTTAGCTTTGGGATTGAAATTGAAAATGAAAAACTGTGCTAATTTTTCTTGAAGAGGAAAGGATGAACTTCTTTTGACCTGAAAGGAAGGTTATCAAGGCTTTTGACAAGCTTCTGTCACATGTGCCTTGCAGCAGAGACAAAACACTCAGGAGAATTGGCTTGTGTTTGAAAGGATTGTGTAGTATGCTTGGGATTTGAACGTTTCTTTGCTTGAAAGCTCAGCCTTGTTCCAAGACTCTGAAAAATCACTTGCAGCTATCTCTATGCTCTGACCCCCTCAAGGAACTGGAAGAGGCTTAGGCGTGCTGGTGGGGAATAGGCTGCACGTGGTTAGTACCCTCACAACTCACGTTTGTGCTTGGGCGAGGTCTGCAGCACCCATCTGCCGTGTGAGGTGTGTGCACAGAGCAGTGCTGGCGGGACAAAACTGGGCTTGTGTCCTCCCTTTCTTTCCCTCTTTATTGCTTCTGCTTTATTACTTGTAGAAATGATCATTAAGTGTACAAGGAAATAAGATCTGCATGTCTTTATTTCACTACCTTGACTAAGTGGTGTTACAGGGAAAAAAAAATGCTTTACTTCAGTGCAGTGTTGGTAAGAGGTGGTCTCTAGGATGAAAAAGAAAGTAGGAGTGTAAGAGGTGTAGGGAGAGAATCTGGCAGCAGATGAGAAAAGAAGGGGACCCTAGCAAAGGGCTGAGTTCTGACAAGTTAGATCATTAAAGAACTGAGGGGAAGAAAGCTTAGGCTGACAATGGGGGAAGTGGTAGCAACACAGCAAGACTAGCAGAAGAGAACAGATAGCTAAGACAAGAAACTTAGTAGTCTGCGTGGTGCTGGGCAGAGAACTGGCTACCCCGGTGAAAAACTGACATAGGTGTGGTTCTGCAGGAAAAACAACAAAAAAGCAGACATGAAGCTCTGCTAAAAAGAAAGAGCGGAGCCTGGCTCTGCTTCTGGAGCTGTGACCTAGAATCCCAAGATTTGTTATCATTGCTTGGCTACCAGCAAAAGCCTGCAAAACCCACTAGTAAAGTATACTAATTCATTTCTTGCTGCTTCAGATAAAGGATAATAACCTACTCCTGGTCCTGGTTGCTCTGGAATCTCAAGCTACAGGCCTGTGTGGGAGATGAAAGTTTTGACAGAAAGTTTTGGATGTGCCTAAAACTTACTCTATATTGTAATGACGTCTCAATAGCTGAGTGTCTTACTCATGTCTTTTTTTTTAGCAATTCAAACCTAAGAAGCTTTACAAAAACAACTTTTAAATAACTGTGAATAGATGCAAAGTCAATCTTGTGGAAGTCTAAAACTGCAGTCCTTTGTCCCCTTCTGTACATACATTTATACTCTTTAAATATTTTTTATAGAAGGCCATTTCTGCCTCCTACTGTGCAGATGGATTGTCCATTTTCCTCTGTACAAGGCCACCTGTTTTCACACATTTTCTTTCCCAAGTGTTAGACAATGAACATTTATAAGTTACTGCATTCTCTTTCCTTACTTTGTTACTTATGCCAGAAAACACTATTGAAATCATTTTCTTGAATAATACAGCTATAAAAGTGCGTGGATAAATTAACTCTTTTTTTTTCTTGAACAACTTTATATGATTTGTTTGTAGCAGCAGGACCATAGAAACATTTGAGTTGTTTTCTAATACTGTAGTGCAGTTTTCAATCAACTTTCTTTTCTCTATTTACAGCAAAGGTCTCGAAAGAAGATGTGCATCCTCATTAGTGTACTTGCTATTGGAGCATTGATTCTTGGAATCATCCTATGGTTTTCTCTAAAATAAGTCTCTGGAGAAAGTGTTGTAATTGATATTTAAATTATGAAAGGAAATTTCTACGGTCATGGTTTGCTGATTGTGAAGCTAAGTAAAATAATGGTTCTTCTGTACTTCATCACACTTATTTTTTATAAGACTTTGTTTTAACCCAAGAAGTAACTACCTGCCCTCTGGATGTGAGTGCTGTCTTACCAGTAAAACCAGTCAGCGCCATAAACTGTTCCGTTAACTTAAAAACCTCTTAAGGTTTAAGAGGTTAATCAAAATCCTGGTAACTTGTATTGAAGGAAGGTAGGGGAGGAGTGGATTATCTCAGATACTGCTAAATGTTGCTGCCAAAACGAACTCCTGAACTGTTGCTTGAGGCAACAAATTCACAACTCAGAATTTAGTTTTAAGCTAGTAATGTCTTTGTCTTTTTTCTGTTCCATCTCACCTACCTGCCCATTTGATATGGGTGGTTAAAAAACAAAATGTGGGTTGCTGAAGTTGGTGTGATCTCCCTTTTTAACTGAAGCCTTCAAATTAAGCCTTCAGTTTGCCTCTAACCTTTCAGATGCTTCATATATGTCTGTATTCAGCATTAAGTATGGTTATGCCTGGAAGCCTCCTGCAAAGGTAGGTAGGGTGGATGATGTAATTCTTTGGATTTCTTGTTTCAGTTTTCACATTAAAAATAAAGTTTTATGTGCATATGCCTGATATCTTTGCATCTGAAGTGTGTATCAATGAGCTTGGCCAGATGAAAATAAGTTCTAGTCTGTGAATTCTTTAATTTACTGGGAAGAACAGAAATTCCCAGCTTCCTAGCTGCACTTGAATGTTACTGTTCCGAAACTGTCAGGATTCAGTTTCCATGAACAGATCTGAAGTTGTGTGAGGTCTTCCATACAGATGAAGAAAAGATTACAAATTAAATTCCAAGTTCAATGGTCATATTTAAATATAATTTCTTAATCAGTTGAACTTACTCAAACTGCTTAAGAAGTCTGATGCTTATAGCCTTTAAAATGACCTTTTTCCTTTTGTGCCATTTTGTACTAATATATTAAAAATGTAACTGAACACTTTTCTGCCAATTAATCTATTTGCATTTTTAATTGACATTGATGAACTAATCTGAAAAGTGTACAGATGAAAAAATCAATTTGTATTTTATAAAGTTCTTGTACACTCGACCGATAGAGAATGCACTGTTTACATAGTGAACTATGAAACGTTGTCTGGGAACAATCTAACTGTAAGCATAAATGGACTTCGGAATTGTAACTGTGCAACCAAAATAAAGGTCTTTTAAAGAGTACATTTTTCTAGTAGCTCCTCTTTTCAGAATCTGTCTTTACAAGCACAGCTATTGTCTTCAACGTTATCTCTTGACAACTCGAGAGAATTCCAGCTCTTCTGCTGTTCCTGTGATACTCTTCACATAGAAATAGAAATGGATCTTGCCTCCCCATCTCTGTGACCCCAGCATTAGAAGGAAAGGATGCTTGCTCTGTATGGCTGCTGACATAGGTGTTAAGTTATCCTTTGGCGCAGCATGAAGCTTTTGAGGGACAGGTATCCATAGTATGGGAAGAAGACTTGTGCTGTTGTACTTGGATCCCAAAAACAAGGGAGGAAAAATAAGTCTTGTGGACCTGCGTGGTTATGGTCCACATTAATGTGGAAAACACCTCTGAGACTGAAAGAGGAGTTGAATTTTCATGTAAGCTGCAGTATGGACACGTGTGTTGTGGTCCCAGCTGCTGTGTTCGTGTGGCTGCCTTTGTGTTGAGAGTGAGACGAGGACTCTACCTACCTTTGTTGAATAACCATCAGATACAGTCTGGGGCACTGGCAGCCATGGCAATGCTAGCACTAGTAGTGCTAATGCCTTTCTTTGGTTCCAGGCTCCACTAGTCTGAACTAGAAGAGCAGTCAGCACTTTGAATAGCTTCCTTACCAGTGAACTAAAACTGACTTTGGAAGTTTCTTGGCCTTAATGTTTAACAGTCTTTATGCTATTACAAACAGCTGCAGAGAAGAATAGCCTGATCCTACTTGCCCAGGAGATCCTTTCCTCTATTGCAAAATGTGATGCTTCTGTCAGTGACTGTTTGAACCCACTGACATACTTGGGGAGGAAATGCAGCACTTCAGCAGCAGTTCTTCAGCTCTGACTCCTGGCAGATCTGGTCACACCTTGCAAATTGTGTTTATCCAGCAGTGAGTGACTGGGAAGCAGAATAGACAATGCTTAAGGTTTCACCCAGTAGGAGCCAGTCAGAGTAAGACTGGGACAGCAGTTTTGAGTGACAGCGATTCTGTGAGTTGCACAGCATTGCATTTCTCATATCCAGGCTGCGTTCTTGCTCTTCTGTGTTTGATTTGTCTGAATGTCTTTATTGTCATGTGCAGTTGGTGCTTTCTTTTCAGACAATCGTGCCTGATCTGTTCAGCTGCTCTCCTGTCTTTGCAGTTTAGGCACTGTCAGAGAGAAGAGAGTGCTGCTGCAAACTGCGGTGCGTGTCTTGCTTACTTCATTCAACACCTCCTACTCATAAAGACTGCTTGTCAGGTTGGGGTCCCTCCCCCACATACTCCTCAAGACAAAAGTCTGCCTTTCCTGAGTTCCAGTGGAGGGGGAACGCTGGAGGCCCTTACCTCTGGAAGAGATGCAGGGCAGGCTGAGCTGCTGCTGCCTCTGCTGCTGCCGTGCTGAGCCAGGCAGGAGGTAGGGGGGAAGTCAGCACCGCAGTGTTCACACACAGGCTCCTGTATCTGTTGGAAAGAGGAGCCCACAAGGCCTTAATTGCTCATTAAGAAGTTTGGTGCTCTTAATTTTCAATCTTCTTTAGGCAGAAAGTGTTATGTTGGTGTGTTGTTTTTGTTGTTGTTGTTTTGTTTTGCTTAGCATGCCCATTTTGGGGGGCATAAATATTCATTTTTAAGCTGCTCTTAACAGAGCTCCTCTCTGTCTTTTCCCTCTTGTGCATACTTGCTCTCTTAACTATACAAAATGCAATTTCCAAGTATTGAAAAAAAAAGTTTTGATACCTGTTAAGAACCCAGTAGAACATCTGGATACAACATGTATGAGTCAATGTTTTTAGAACAAAGATTTTGGCTGTTCCAAATTATCCATCAATATCTGTCAGATTAGCAAGGCCAAAGAAATGCAATCAAAGCACTCTTCATTTTGCTGAAGGAACCTGGTAAGAATAGTTCCTTTGTAGTTATCTAAACCACACACCAGGGGTGCCTTTCTGTTCTTTCCTGCTTTTTTAAAGAAGTGAAAATCACAAGGGCAGACAGCTTTGTAAAGGCTTTGTGGGGATTTTTTGGTTGTTTTGTGGTTTTCTTGTTTGTTTGTTTTCCTGCACCTTCCCCCTTGGAAATCGTTCTTGATAATCAGCAGGGTACACAATATTGCCAAACTAGTTTCATATCCAAGAGCCTTCTTAAGTCACCCTCACACCCACCGTGCATATAGTCAGCAAATGTTTGATGTCAGAGATAGGGGTGGATTTTGGGCATCCAAAATAGTTTGAAACCACGAAACAATATTTAATCTTGGGAAGAAAAGGGTCAAGAGATAGGGCAAAGGGATAAAAGTGCATTATCTGTCAGCAGATGTTTGAAAGACCAAATGGTCTTGTAGCTGATCACTGTTTGGGGCTGTTTCAAGGATTGGTTGTGCTGCTCAGAGTCGTGTTTGGAAAGGACTTGCTTTGCTTTTTTTAGTCCTGGTTGAACCTATTGGATGCTTTCAGGAGCAGGAGGTTAGTGAGAGAGGAAAGAGCAGAGACCTCTTGTTTTGCTGTGCATCAACATTTGATGACTTTGTTTTTTACGATACCTGCAGTGGTAAGTGATGCTTAAGAGAATAGCATGCAGCTTTCCTTTCAGTTTGTAATTAAGTCCAAGCATCTCACGCAAAGCTGTTTTGGGGTATGGAGTAATTATTCTCTGATGAGGTGCCCACCTGCAGAGCCATTCTCGATGCTATTGCAATGTAAAATTGCAAGAATAAATACCTGAAACTGATCAGCTTTCAGGCATCTTTGTCCTTGTACATGTCTCCCTCTGACGTTGCTCCTGAAGCTGCAGTAACTTCTAGAACTGAAGAATGCAGATAAGGCGGCATTCGCTTAGTCCTTTGCGTGCCCTGAACACATTCAGTGATCAAGGAAGCCAAGTGTTTGCATAACAGTAAGGAACTTTACAAACCCAGAAATAACAAGAAAAAAGGTCACAGAATGTTCATTTTTGAAAGATGTGTTGTATTCCCTGAAATAGAACATCGTGAGAGCGCTAAATGATGCCATAGCTTGCTATTTATACGATTGCTAGTGTACTTTTCCCACTGGCGATTTTGAATGTCTGGGCTTGAACACAGCTGCAGTGATTTTGCTCCTGTTCCAAATATTGGAAGGTAGTAAGGGCAAGGGAAAGTATCACACTTACTGATATTTCTTAGAATACTCTGAACAGCAAATACTCAAAGTGTTTGCTCTTTAATAAGCATGTCTCTGTCCACAAATACAGTGCTTTTCTGCTACTGCTGATATTTTTCTTATTTAAGAAAAAAAATAGATTAAAAGGCTTGTTAGCACAAGACAATGAATCAGATTGCAGCTTTGTTTTTATTAATATAACATTTTCAAACATGCCTTGCAAAAAGAGGGGGAGAGCGGAATAAGTTGCTAGCAGCATTATTCAGTTTTCCTTCCCCCCACCCCCCTCCAATGTTTTTCAAGATTCATCCTGGACTGGTTTATGAAGAAGTTTTCCTTTATTTAATGTTTAAGCAGAAGATATTTGCTCTTTGGCAATGCAGACTGAAGCCTGAAGAATAATCCTGTAGTAACAAGGGTGGGAAGGAGCAGGCAAACTGAATAATCCAAGAAGTCTGAAGGATAATACACCTTCCTGCATTCACTCAAAAACCTGCTGAAGCTGCTATTACTGCAACTGCCAAGCTTATGAGAGGATTCGGCTTTACTCGAGACCCATGGTGAGTGCCTCAGCTACAACTGCAGCTGCTCCTGAGTCCTGCCCACCAGCTGGACCTTCGTCTGAGAGGTGAGTGGGGACAAGCACAGCATCTCCTCTGTTCTAGGGGAGAACATTAGCCTTGTGGAGAGGGTAGTTAAATATATTCCCTACCATCTGCATCGTGTGTGCTCCCACCCACTCTCACATAAGCCCGAATGTTCTCTCTGCAGAGAAAGAACTGAAAACCCCAAATTAGGTTCCTGGAAGCCAGCAAAATGAAAGAATTAGACCTCACTTTTCTTTCTCTTCAAGAATTGTCCTGCTAAGTGTCACCGAAATAGCAAGAAATATCATTGTCTGGTATGCTGCTGTTCCTTGACAGATCTTCTTCAACCAGATAAAGAATAAACATAATCTTGGAGAATAGCCACTGTGTTGTCAGTGGGAATTAGGCTGAAGAAGCTTGGAAGATTAGAAATGCTTTTTAAAAAGTAGATTTAAACTGTCTTTATAGGGTGCTAAAAACAAGTTAAATCTTTTCTATTTGTTGTCATCCTCAGTTTTGATGTCTTCAGCAAATCATTCTTTATTTAAAATAATAAAAAGAGAATTTTAGATGGAGGAGACTGGAGCATTTGTCCCTAATCTGCATG
Organism: Anser brachyrhynchus; assembly: GCF_964034855.1. Taxonomy (NCBI): domain Eukaryota; kingdom Metazoa; phylum Chordata; class Aves; order Anseriformes; family Anatidae; genus Anser; species Anser brachyrhynchus. The sequence goes on from NC_137696.1 coordinate 66,345,820, forward strand.
ATTTCTATTAGTATATAAATCTGTAACTCTCCAAGTGGAGAATTGTGAATCGTCAAGCTTTACAGGGGTTGTCTCTGCAACAATAACCAACTATCCTTTCACACAGGTGGTTTTTTATTTTTTTTTAATTTATTTATTTTTTTTTTACTGCTGCAGACCCATGATGGTATCCCTAGAAAAGGGCAGGCTGGCACCACGGTGGCCAGACAGAAATACAGGGTGTAATTAATTTTCAAGTTTCGAGGCAAAAGTGGATTTTTCCTTTAAAGGATGAAATTTTATTAAATACTAGTCACTTCAAGAGGAATGGATGTGTGCCTCTCTCTATGACTGAATGAGCTGGAACTCAGGGAAGTGTCTCTTTTGCAGCCTGGTCAGCCATCATGTGCTGAGGCAAGATATGATAGTTATTTAAGTTCTACTGATTGCAAATCGGAATACGGTTGAATGTTTGAGCGTCTGAACAATCTGAAATTACAGTGAGAAAATATACAAAAAAGTCTCTTGCCAATAATCACTCTTAATAGTCGCTTTGCAGATGGGTGTTGGAATAGCTCTTTTGAGAATCTGTGGTGCCTTGAGATGAGTGAAGAATAATTTGTTTTGTATTTCTTTTGTAGAAGTTTCTTTTGTGGTTTTGGTATCTGGGTGTTTCAATAAAAGGTGGAAATCACCATCTCCTAATTAAAAATATATTTGTAATATAAAATGTATTTTGAAATATACAGATTTACTTTCAGTTTCATATAAATTGAGGGTAGTAGATTATATGTTTAGATGTATCCAGAAAAAACAAACAAACAAAAAATATGACTTGCATAAGAAGCATAAGATTTCTTTCATTGCTTGTTGCAATAACTTTAGACAAACAACAGTTGGAAAGATGTGCTGTTTCAATATGTTTTTTATAACCCTTGGTTTGGGACAGATTGTGACAGAGGGGGCAGACAAGGACTGAGACCCAACTTTTCACTGTTCCCGCTTTCATCTGGAAGCCCATGAAGGTCCTGCCCATCCTGTTCTTTTTGAAAATAAGGTCAATTATGTTGACTACATGATTACTCTGCAAATCCAGTAGATCAATAGTAGGAGAAAACATTTCATTCACTCAGTTTCAAAAGCATTCAGGGATGGATCATTTTGACATGATCGGTTCAGTAACTTCCATGAACTTCTCAACCAGTCATAGCCTTGACCTCAGAGTAGATCTTCTCAGTGAAAAAGATAATTCATTCTGTTTCTTCTGGCAGACACAGGAGTGAGGCTGTTGGTGGGATTTGTTGTTGTTGTTTTTATCCCTACAGCTCTAATTTTATGGTGGATTTGCACCTGAAACCAACAAGTGCTCAGTAAACCAAGAAATGCCTTGCAATTCCACCCTCCAGGCCTGTGTCTGTCGTTGTCCCTGCCCATCTTCTTCTGAACAATGCCAGGACAGCAGAAGTTTGAGCTAAAGTTTCTCTTTTCCACCAGATGTAAGAAATCCATAAAACCTCTAGCCAACTGTAGATCTCTGGATTTTCAGTAGAACTTACAAACCTCATGGGTTTGGTTGTGGGTTTTTTGTTTTTGTTTTTTTGAAAAGTGATTCATCCGTTTACACACACAGCTCTGGATAGAAAGGCTAAAGGAATATTTGTTAAACTATTCACATATGCTCATAGACTAGAAGAGCTCTGAAATAAATACTGCATAAAGACCACAAGACTAAAAGAAAGTAAGAAAAATATTTGAGGGTAGGATGAAGTAGAGGAGACAAAAAGGGATCATTCCATAGCTTGTACTATTGAGAAGAACAGAAATAAATACGACAACTGCAGGTTTGAGAAACTGCATGCAACTGCAGAGGGCTGTACTGAAAACACTATGCAACATTGTTCTGTGCAATAGATGGTGGCTGACTCTCACCCAATACAGATGACTCAAATTTTGAAAATTGCTCTACTATGAATAGCCTTCTAAAGCTATCCTTTTCTACAGCCAGAAAATCTATCTTTGCTCTTCTTGTTTTACCGCTCTGGGAGGAAGAAAGCGGGAGCTGCTCTGCATGTTGTGCTTCGTTTGTATCCTAAGGCTTCAATAATCTGGTGAAATCATTTTAGTTATGAGTTTAGGGGCATGTTCCGATCATTGAACTTTTTTTGGCTTCCCAATTATGTTGTTTTCTTGGGTGGTTGTGTTCTCAGTGAAAACATGAGGAGCACTGGAACAGGGGCAAAATATGTTTGCAAGGCTTGTAAGAAGTTAAGGGGACCAAAATAACCACATTGTAGTGATGTCAAGAAATCTGAGATACAGAGGCATAATTCAGTCTGGCTATGCATGAGTTACCGTAAAAAAAAGTATATATACCATCCTCAAAATTTAGACATTTAGCAAGTCAGATGCTTTATTAAATCAGATTCAGAATTTCAAGTGGCATAAATATATTTCATTTGAGAGCATCCCGTGACTCAGATTCAACTTGCTATCAACCAGAACCCCCCAGATCCCTTTCTGCAGGGCTGCTTTCCAGCCTCTTATCACCCAGCCTGTACCTACAGCTAGGGTTGCCCCTTCCCAGATTCAGAATGTGACTCTTGGTCTTGTTATGGCTGGTAATTGCCTAGATCTCTAATTTGTCAAGATTTTTTAAATATAATATCTGCAATACTCCTATGCTGTTCTGTTGGGATGTTTCTAGCAAAAGCCCTGCCCCAAACTGTGTTCTCTACTTGAAACATTGTCAAGACTGATTTTTTGAAACATATGATTTGAAACATATGTTCAAAATGCCACTGCAGGTACTGAAGATGTACCACGCTTACCAGATGTGCTGCTCTTGCAAGTATTTAAGGCCTCCTTGGCATCAGTCTAGTGGCTAGGCCTTCCGAAACCACAAATTTGGGCTGGTTGTCGATAGTTTCTCTTGAGGAAAAAGGGACGAAGCTCCTCAGCTTGTGACCTTTCCAAAAATGTAGCAGTAATGGTTTCTATGTGTGATGAAGGAAGAAGAAATGGTGACAACTTGTCCCATGTAATACCACAGTGATATGAAGATACGAAATCCTATTCTCAATGGGTTTCAAAGCACCCAGCCAGCATGTGGAGCTATGGACTGGCTGAAGAAATTACTGGAAGCAGTAGGGAGACAGGCTGCCTGTCCATGGCTATCTGGATACCCTTCTGAAGGGAGACTGCTCTCGCCCCTTGCTGGGGCTCTTTCACCCCAAATAAATCATGGGACTAGAAGAGCAGATAGCAGCATGAGTCTGTAGCCCTGAGGTTAGGGCCCACACCTAGGAGGAGAAAGAATCCTAGGTTTCAGTTTTTCCTGGTTAGGCTTTGCAGTATAGATATGTAGAAGACCATTTGATGAGTTTTTAACAAATTTAGCCCAGAAATTTTTAACAAAGGCAAAAAGTACAATATTATCCTGCACTTTAGTCACAACAACCCCATGCAACGCTAAAGGCTTGGGGCAGAGTGGCTGGAAAGCTGTGCAGTGGAAAAGGATCTGAAAGTGTTGATCAATGCTCGCCTGAACATGAGCCAGCAGTGTGCCCTGGTGGCCAGGAAGGCCGACGGCATCCTGGCTTGTATCAGGAGTAGTGTAGCCAGCAGGAGCAGAAGGTGAACGTCGCCCTGTACTCTGCTCTGGTGAGGCCACACCGCGAGTGCTGTGTTCAGCTTTGGGTCCCTCAGTACAAGAAGGACATTGAGGCCCTGGAGCGTGTCCAGAGAAGGGCTATGGAGCTGGTGAGGGGCTTGGAGCACAAGTCCTATGGGGAGCAGCCGAGGGAGCTGGGGTTGTTTAGTCTGGAGAAGAGGAGGCTCAGGGGAGACCTCATTGCTCTCTACAACTGCCTGAAAGGAAGGTGTGGGGAGCTGGGGGTCGGCCTCTTCTCACAGATAACTAGTGATAGGACTACAGGGAATGGCCTCAAGTTGCGCCAGGGGAGGTTGAGGTTGGAAATTAGGAGACATTTCTTCTCAGAAAGAGCAGTCAGGCATTGGAATGGGTTGCTCAGGGAGGTGGTGGCGTCACCATGCCTGGGGGTGTTCAAGGAAAGGTTGGACGTGGTGCTTAGGGACACTGTTTAGTGGGTGACATTGGTGGTAGGGTGGAATTTGGACCAGATGATCTTGGAGGTCTTTTCCAAACTTAATGGTTCTATGAAACAATCTGTTTGATCAAGAATTTCTAAACTCTACAGGAAAAAAAAGAAAATGTATGGGACTTTTAAATTAATGTGAGACAGGAGAATGCAAATTTAACAATGTTTAACACAGCCTCTAGCATAAGTTGTTTTTAAGAGCATTTTGTTTTATGACTTTTTTTTCCTACTTATCCAGGATTGTAATATTTTCTGTGGATATGCATTACAGAATAATTCCCACTGTGCTGAGTAGTACTTAATGACTACTAGTCATCAGAGCGCCAGTAGTACTGATTTGCTTTTAATGGGTGCCAAAGTACCTTGAGTGTTTACTTTAAGATGCTGTGAGCAATGGGATGAAATAGATTTAGCAAGATGGCACAAGGCTGGGACTAGTCTGGGCTCATGCAAAGGTGTTGTGTCAGATGAGAATAAAGAGGTGACAACTGCACCTCAGAACTGTGCTGCTTTCACAGTTGTGATGGGGAAAATATTTATTAAAAATAAATAAATAAACCCTGCTTGAAACTCAGGTAGAAGAACAGTGATAGAGCCTGAAAAGCTGTGGGCATTCCTATCTTGGTTGCCTTTTCCATCAAAGCTCAGTGCAACCTGGACAATCTACAAAGCCATCAGGCTTTGATGACATTTTTTCACCAAGCTGTAAGAGACCAGACTGGTGATAGAAAGGCTGGGGAGAAAGGCCCAAGATCTTCAGCCCAAGATGTCTAAACAATTGCTAGAAAATCTTCATGGTTTTTGTTTGTTTTGGTGGTTTTTGTTTGTTTGTTTTTACATCATCAGTCCTAATGAAAATTTGCTAGAAGAACAAGCAAGTAATTGTGGTTTGTTTTTTTTGTTTTAATTTTTTTTCAAATAGTGGTGATGTACGTCACAGAGAAATCTCTGAGAAGAGGCTGTGAGCATGTAAACAGGCAATTTTCAGGGAAGTTTGGGTTGGGAATGTAACCTCCCATCCTACCAGGGCCTTGGAGTACACATAACAAAGATATGGTGTTAAAATAATTGAGAAGCTCCTGAAGAATGTTGAGGAGTCAAACTCTGATCTGTGCTTAGCACTACAAAATTACAGTTCTGTGCTGATGAACCAAAGTTCATTACTCACAGATCATCTGTTCAATGTAAAGCTGAGAGCCTGGCTGTTGTGATGTCAGGCTTATAGGAACAGGGAGAGATGAATGAAGCTAAACAAAAAGCCATTGTGATTTAAAGTCTATGAAATGCCACTACTTACTGAAAATTACACATTGTGCAATGAGTCTGGAAAGAAGGGTTTGACAGCAGCACTGGTATCACATGAGACTTCTGAGGTTGTGGCCACAGATGGATGTGTACGGTGACCGCCTCTTTCAGCTCCCACAAAGGCTTTGAGGAGGAGCAGTGAAGTCATGGCTTCCTTGAGGAGCTCTGCTTCCAAAGCAGAGCTGCTGTGGGTCCAGGTGTGGGAGCTCCAGAGCACTGCACTGCCAGAACAACTCATGGTCTGCTGGCAGTAGTGGTATTGGTGTTTTAAAGGAGGCTTGTAAAACACTGAGAGGGCAAAGGGCAACAAAAGCCTTGCTTTGATCAAGAACAGTGTATCACTGTCTTCAAAATGCTGTACCAGAGAGAAATCTTGGACAGTGGAAGAATTCTGCTTGCAAGGCATTCCACAGGCAATAGCAACACCAAAGTCAGCTGCTTGAAATCTTTGCACCTAAGTGGAGCAGGCACACAGTTAGTTAATAAAGCAGCCCTTTGCAAAAATGCAGTTTGGGGATGCCTTTTACCTTCCCTCCATTAGGAGGGAGATTTGAGAAGACTGACTTGTACACATGTATTCCCACATCCAGACTGCACAAAAGGCACTGCTCTGATATTTGCAGTTATTAGTTTGCGAGTGCAATCAGAATAAATGTCTCCCTCACCCAGCACGCAGCGTGCCCCCTGCAGCCGCTGGCTCTGCTAAAGTAACACTCCTGCATATTTACAGCTTGCAGCATGGCCAGCTCTAAGCCCAAAGCCTGTGGGAATGGGGATCAGAGCTGTTTTTCTATCTGTATGCCTTTCTGCCAGACTCTTTGGGACTGGGTGAAGGGCAGGCCCTGCTTTGGTACTTCTGTGGGGCCTTTCCCTGCTTTCTTCCACCCCTAACCATGAAGCGACCACACAACCTGACCTGAAGTAAATTTAGCAATCAAGTAGTGTTGATCTTCATAATTAAAAGTAAATGTTTTTGTAAAATATTTTTTTTTCCTGGAAGTTTAAAGCAAGCTCAGTTATGGGAAGGGGTAGTTTCTTTTTCCCGCAACCCAGCAATGTTTTGGCATAATGGGATAATCTATGATATTTTGTTAATGTCATGGACTTATGACTAATACAAAAGGAATTAGAGCCTCAGTTAAAATAAAAGCAAGCAAACAGGCAGCTGCTTCTGCTGATCTTTGTGATGACTTTCACACTCGCTCAGTTTACCACACCTAGAGTCGTCTGAGGGGATATAAAGCAGACAAGGACCCATATTCATACCACCAGCAGAAAGTGTTCAATACAGCTCCACCCAGGAGTCCCTGCAAATGGTCTGTGGATGTCGTGTCCAGCTGGTACAGTCACATGTAGAAAGATCGCTTATATAAGTATGTGTTTCGGGCTTTGGTCTCATGGGTATATTTGCAAACCTGTCATCAATGAAAATTGAAATAATTTGCATGTGTGCTTTGGATTGGTATGGTGTGCTACAAGCAATGATTTGTTCTGTTTTGTTTGGAAGAGTAACTGTGCTGAAGTGAGCACTAACTTGAAAATGTTTCTGCCTATGGACATCAAACGGCTGAAAATCTTTACAGTTAGTATTCGTATGGGGGCATTTGACAGCTATTTTTTTCCTGGTATTTAAAAGAACCATCTGAGATCCACTGTGGTATAGACAGAAACTCTCTCAAAAGGTCTAGAAATCTTTTAATGATACTTATTCTTTCTTCTGCAACGTTTTCAGAAATGTTGCATAACATCTCTGAAAAAACAACAAAGATTCAAAAATAATACGTACTGATGACACTGTATCCTTAGGTATCCCTAACATAGCTATAGTATAAAAGAATAACAATGTAAATTTATAAATAATTCTGTTTAAAGTAAGACATAAATGACCAAGCCTATTTTACTAGACAGGACATTGCCTTATAGTCCTAAACCACCAGGTGCAGACCTCTGTCTAAACAGCTTTACACTTTACTCTGAAGTAAGTGGTCACACTGCAAGGAGATTACAGGACTTCCTCACACAAATATGGGGCAGAGCTATATAACAGACAGGTGGGGTCAAAACAATAATGAGGTAGGCTAGCTTAAAGGATTTTAAATGCAATATTTTTTTTTTTTTCAGGGGCTGGTGGGTAGTTAGGGAAATAAAATGAGGACCACAAGCAGCATAGAAATGGAAGGGAGAGTTGGGATAACAGTGGTAACTCCTGATTGGGAAAGTGATGGTGAGTAGCTGGGACTTGACTGGGGCAGTAACCTTTTTACCCAGCTTAGATTCAGTAAGAACAGGACATGCAGCAGCCCAAAACCCGAGACCTTCAGTAAGTATTACAGTAATCGTTTGTATATTTTCAATTTCTTAAATATCTTTTCAGTACATGGACCCTGGAACAGGGGACATAGCATTGCAATGCTTGCCTCCTTCACTGGTGGCACAGCCAGTTCTTCTCCCTGTTGTTTCATGCTGGGAGTTCATGCTCTGTAGGTTGTTTAGCAAGACGCCACAGACTCTTTCAGCATCACTGCTTTCAGGGTACTTTTTCTATCATATGTCTCTAACTTTCTTTCTACGCTTGATGTTATGGTCTTGCATTCTTGTGTTCCTTGTTAGGTATGCTGTGTGTCCCCTCAAGTTCGTGTTCCATTGCTAATGTCCAGAAGTGATATAATTTGTTTATTTTAAGGATTTTAATTATGTTGCTTTCTGTCATATTCCTTTCACTTTTCTAGTAACTGTGATTGTCTTTCCAGGTATGAAACTTGACAAAAGCACCAGTGATAAGCAACTCAAAAAAGTCTAAGTGGAAAATCCTGATGTTTTAAAGATCACCATGTTTAAACACCATCTTTTGGAAATCTAACAGTAAATATACCTTCAAATCAGCAAGCAAGAAACTCATTCTCCAGTTTGTGTATACCTCATACACTTTGTTTATAAATTCTTTTTAATCACAACTTCATTCATTACTTAAACACAAGCCATCTTGTGCATGTGTAAATGTTTGGGAAGCAGGGGGAAAGGGGAGCTGTTATTTCTAAAAGCAAAATGTATTGCATCCGTTCTGAGTTAAATAAATAAATAAATAAGAAAAGAAACAACTCAGCAGTGTGCTTGAAATTTTTAGAAATGGGTATTTTTCATCTAGGAATGTTTTCCTTCTAAAAAGCAAGGTTAGTTCTGTTTGTGTTTGGAGATTTACCAGTGACTTCAATGGAAAGAAGATAGTGTTCAATGCTTTGCTGTGTTGAAGAATTCTGGAAACTTTTATGTGATGGAGCAATTGCGTGACAATCTTCAGAATTCATTGGGAGGACAGATGCTACCATTGTTGTCCAAAGGATGCAGTACATTTGGCATCCTCTTTCTGCTACATTTTTCTTTCTTGTGGGTATTTATAGCTTCAACTAGCTATTCAGCCCATTTGCACAGAGGGTTGCGAATAGTTGCCCACTTGCACATGGGGTTGTGCTCCACTTCTGCAAAACAACATATTTCCTCAAAGGCAATGAGTCCTACCTCCCATTCTCCTTCTGTTTTGTGTTTGTGATGCTAATTTTACATTAAAAATAAGAGAGAGAAATTAAAGTTATGCCTTCTGTATTTTTTATCTGTCCAATTAGGAAATAGTGGATATTGTCCATTTAGCTTTAGAAAAATGGGTGTCTATCGAGCTTTGTCAAAGCTACACAACAGGTAGGGACTTCAACTTCTTATAAAAGTCATACAGGTTGAAAAAAGATATCCACCCATTGTTTCATGAACTATACTAACAGGGAGAGCAAGGCAGCGCAGCCTAGGGACCAAGAAGGGCCTTTCTCCCCTCTAGGAGCGGCTGTGTTGGCTTCCAGTCAGTCAAACAAATGTATAAGGTTCAGAACAGCAGTTATGGCCTTAAATTGCCTCCATGAAGATTAGACTCCTAGCAGAGCTGTCTGATGGGATGCGTGGTGATGGGTCACAGTCACACTGAAGTGAGAAGGAAAGCGGAGAACGGAAATGAATCTGCACTGAAAGACATCTTAAAGGGTAGGCTGGACAGACACCTCTCAGGTCTGACACAGGTAAAAGCTGATCTTGCCCTGCACTAAGAGCTTGGCTGAGATGGTCTCTCAAACTAAATTCCAACCTAGTGAGTGTGCTACTCTAACAAACATTTCCATTTTGATTTTAGCCTGCCTTCAGGGAAAAAAAAATCCACAGGACACCTTCAGACTGATAATTATTTGACAACCCGCTTTTTTTTTTTTTTTAGTAAAAAAGATGTTATTAAAGTTGTTAACCAATTAACATATACTCTGTCTCTCAAAAAATTAGTATTATGTGGAGATAGCAACAATTTAATTAGCCAATAAAATATGTGAAAAATGTCTCTACAGTCTTGTTATAATCAATAAAAAAAATAATTTAATAACTTTGGTTTTCCAGATTTTTTCTCATGTTTGAACTGACTAAGACACAGCAGAGAGAAGCAGGCAGACTCTTTTTTCACTGGTGTCATTGTGGTAAGAGTCCTCTTGGCACGGGCTGTTCTTTCTGGGGTTGGCTGGCTTCCTGCACCCTGTGTCTAGTCCAAATACATGGATTTGTCTTGCCATATGAGAGGAAGAGTATGGGAGTTAATTTTTAGATGTAGAAATATAAGAAAAGAGTAACTATTCTATTGTGTCAAATCCATTCAGATGTTTTGCATAATCACCAAAATTTTTGAATCATTGCTCCAAAACATGGGTTGATTTTTTAATGGGACTATGAGAAGTTGATTTAGAAGTGTCGGAATTTCAGACATTTTGGAGTACCATAAGCCACCCACAACCAGAAGCCTCGGACCACTAGCTTGTTTTGAAAAAAGCAATGTATGAAATTCCAGCTTTTTTTATATATATATTATTATTATTGTTATTTTTGCATTTTCAGCTGTGGTTTATGTGCATTTAAAGCTACAGCGATTTCTCTCCAAACAATATACTATTTTCATATTCCTTACAGGCAATGAATTTCTCATAAATTCATGCCTAAGACCTGTATGTAAAGTGCATGTGGCAGGTTTTAGTGTTGTAGGGAATTATCAAGGTTTAGCAGATGCTAGCGAGTTCAGGGAGATAGGCACCTCTGCTCCTGGTGCTGCCCTACCGAGGGTGCCCCTAGGTGTTGATAGGAGCTGGGGAGAGATGGCAAAGCGATGATGTCTCTGTTGTTCCTTAATGAGTCACTTAATTACGATGCTTTAGCCTGATTACAGGTAGTGGCCTAACACCTAATTGACCCAGGGAGCAGCCCAGCCCAGCTCTATGCTCTGTCCGTTCGCAGACAACAGAACATCCCATAGACATACAAAAGTCTAATTTCCACCAGTTTGTTCCGTATCCAGCGCTCGGTGGTGTGCTTTGGGTTAGCTGTGTGCTGGCTGTTCTCTTATGCACTTTAGCCTACAGCAAGGAAATCCGTGCATATGGGATATTGGCTACACATTACTAGTAAACACAAAGTCTTTTATAAATGTTTAACAAATTACCTAGCCACTGCAACACCGTCTTGCTAATAGAAGGCAACAAGAAGTTTGTTCTCACCTGTGGAAAATGAAATAAAAAACCTTTTACCTAGTTTTTGAATTCCTTTTCTGTCCCCCATCAGAATGAACGACATAAATCCAGGTTTTGTTGTCAGGGGGGTGCGAGAAGGTTAGAGAGTTAGGTTGCTGATCCAGCTGGGAGCTTGTTATATTGAGAGGATACCGACACGGAGTAACCTCCCCAGGGTACGTAATTCAGCTCGTGTCCCACGCAGATGGGGTGCCAAGAGCAGGAAGGGTTGTGGGATGAACCATGATTTGGTTGGATATCAGGTTGGAAATGAGGAGACATTTCTTCTCAGAAAGAGCAGTCAGGCATTGGAACGGGTTGCCCAGGGAGGTGGTGGAGTCACCATCCCTGGGGGTGTTCAAGGAAAGGTTGGACGTGGTGCTTAGGGACATTGTTTAGTGGGTGCCATTGGTGGAAGGGGGACGGTTGAACCAGATGATCTTGGAGGTCTTTTCCAACCTTAATGGTTATACGATTCTGTGATATTGCCTCTGAAATGCTAAGGCACAGGACAGGCTGCTGGGCAACACAATCTGTAAAGCTCCTCTGTCTTGATGCAAGGCCAAAGTTTCTCCAAGAAGAGCAAGATGGAAATGTTCCACCTATGCCTCCACCGGTGCCGTTTTCTCAGGCACATACGATGATTCAGCTGCTGTTAAACATTTGTTTAAAACACTTGACTTGGAGGGAAACAAAACAAAAACCAAAACCCTTGAGGTAGGGAACAACTCTTTTGTCCTAACCTACTCGATTAAGCTTGGAGACAAGAGCATGATGCTTGTTTTGTTGATGGTTTTTTTGAAGCTGCACCCAGGAGAATAATGATATGGCCATGTAAGTACACCTGAAGTTGGGCATTTACTGTTCCTATGCACTCCTGTGTTTTTCTGAATAGATATCAAAGGCATGAACTAGCTCTGAGAGGAGAAATATATGGCTCTATTGCATCTTCTGAAAATAGAAGCCCGCTGAAAGCAAGATATTATTAAAAGTGGGGATACAATTTCTCCACCGCTCAGCACTTCAGTAAATATTTTGTCTGGAATTTGATTTATTACTTTATCTTCTTTTATCTTCTGGTCTTTTGAGATTTTTTTTTCACTTGTCTTTTTTCCACCCCATTTCCTAAACACTCAAAAACTATTTTTACATTGTAAAATGGAATCTACCTGCAATTTAATTGATCACTGTAAACAAAGTAACCACATGAAGGCTTTTATAAATCTTTCTAATTCTCTTACTGTGCATTTTATCTATTTGTCTTGCATTTTTCTTTTGCTGGGGGGAGTGGGGAAGAAGGTATCTCTGCTTTTGCTTTCTGGTTGGCATACCAAGGAGTTACAAATTCTTCTTATGAAGTAATATACATTAATCACTAGAAGAAATATTTGGCACCACTGGAAACATAGGTAGAACAAACCTACCTAGCTGTTCTTGAAGCAGCTTAACCCTGGCTCAAGTTAGGGTAGTTTTGGAGCTCTCCTGTGCTGCCTTAAACCTAAGTATTAAATGTTTTCTTAATCTCAGACTAATATAAATAAGGACCAGGACACTTTTGGCAGTTCTTATGCTGAGTTTTGGCTCATGTAGGCTGATGCTTGAAATTACTTGCCTGAGGACAGAAAAACATAATCAACTTTAGGAAAAAAAAAATCCCAATCCTGTGCTGGGAAAATTAGCAGAATTATTTAGCTTTCTTTTCCACACTGACAGACTGGTATCTGCAGACATTGCCAAATTTCCAAATACTTTGAGTTAAGTTCATAGAGACTTCTCACTTCTCCTGGGAGAGAAAATTGGAGGGCAAGGTTTTTATTAGACCAGTTGGAAAAGCATACAAGCTTTACAGCAAAGAGTCTCTCATTTCTCTTGGTTGTGGTTGTTGTCCTTTCACTTCTTTTAAGAGTGCCTCCGTGAAAGGAAGCACTTAGTTGCAGTCATTCATGCAGTGCAATACTGGGAGCTGATTCACGGGCAGTGCCGCAACGAGCTACATCAGCAATGGCATTTCTGTGCAGCCGTAGCTCCTCAGGTGTGTGGGAGAATTCCTTCCCTTTCACCCCAATTTGTCCCAATCCCAATTTGGGGATTGTCACAGAATGTATCACTTCCTCCCTAGATGGAACTGCTTTTAAAATATGTACCTTTATGTATAAGTACCTTTTAAAAATGGTCGACTACGCTTCATATTTACTGATCTAAGACACATATAATTATATTTCTATTTGTCAGTCCATCTAAATGTCACACAATGCATACCCGCAGTTTAAATGCTTTTTACATAGGCATAACAGCAATTTTTATTTTGTTTTGTTTTATTTTATTTGTTTTCAGTAATTGCTATGTACTATTCTTCACAGCATTATTCACAGGTGCATGGTGCCACACGTGCACGTAATGTATCTGCATGCATTTCTTGCAGGACATGGGAAGGTCCTTACCCACTTGGCTTCAAATGTTTCTATACTAATTAAACATGGGGTGCCTGGTGCAGGAGCCTTTTTTGGGCGTTTTGTTTGAGGGAGATGATGTTGCTCTGAATGAAACCCAGCATCGCTGTTAGCTCCGAGTGATTTTTTTATTTTTTATTTTTTTTACATTTCTTTCTTACAGAGCTTCAGTAGTTCATCGAGCAAGGCACAGCTTTCCCCTGAGTAGGCAGAGGCTGTTGCTTCATCTGTGACATGGTTTTTCTCTGCTTACAGTTCTGGGAATTCATGGGTGGAGTGTCTTCTGCAACAACAGGCACTGGTTTGTATCAAAAGATGTCTACATTTGTAATAAGTTTTTAGTGCTTTATAGATCTTGTGCTTTTTTCTCAAATGTTTGTGACATGAACAAGAACGACATTTTTACACAGTATTTTAGTATATGGGCAATGCCATGTAACTGTGTGAGGCAAGATCATCTTCTATAATGTCAGTAAGAGATCTAAAGAGGGAAAGCACTCACTGAATCACTCTGTGATTGGTGAGGTGGCTGCCTTCTTCTGAAAGAGAAGAGGTGGGATTGGGTTCAGCCAGGAGAAGGTGGTGACCAGATGTTGCCTCCTGCTCCTGCCCACAGCATTGCTTCTAGGACAAGGATCAGATTTAGAATGTGCTTTTGTACGAATTTGGTCTCATTCTGATGAAAAAAGAAAAAAGAAAAAAAAAAAAAGAATTGTTTTGTCACTGAAGTGTCCTACTGTGAGATTTGGGGTTGCACTACTCTACCCATAAAGTGCCTCTTCTAACTCCACTAGGAAAGTTTTATTACATTGGTATTGTTCTTAGGATTATAAATAGCAGCAAGTATGAAAAGGTTGGTTTTGTCACTGTATTTGTAGATCAAGCACGCCAGCTGTGCAAAACTGTTTGGATGGTTTGTTTTAATGGAAAAATATCTGCTGGAGGTTGGAAAGCAGCAGGCCTGCTATTCCCGCACTCCTCGTGTTCCAAATTCAGGCACTGCAATGGGATGAGCAGTGCCACTGGGCTCAGTTCAGTCACTGGAGGACAGGTTAGCGTCCTCAGATGTTGGTGAAGGGTCACCAAGGCTTGTGAATAAAGCCTTCAGCAGCAGCTCTCCAGAGCTGTGAAGGCGCAGGCTGACCCTCGAGCGGCGTGGAGAGAAGTTCATTCGGTCGCACAGGGCACTGCAGGAACTCTAGTATTGTTTCTGTCCCAGCCCTCAGCCTCCAGAATGCCATTTTCCCCACAAAAGAAAATAAAGCCCAGCAGCAGTCTGGGGCTAGCTCCAGAGCCGTGGTGGAGCAGGCAAGCCCTGGCCATGGGCTCTGCAGGCACAGGATGCTGACCTGCATGCCAGGCTGCTGGGGGGCTGTCCCGCTCCGAGGCAGGGCTCCCTGCAGCTCGCCTGAAACACCAGACTTCCCTGTATCATCTCCACTTTCATCAAACCCCTTGGAACAAACCTCTGGTCATCTTCTCTGCAGCATGCCCAAGTTACGAGGTGGTGCTGCTGTCTCGGCTTTTGGCTGAATTTACTGGAATGAGCTCAGCTGACCCAAAGCCTGGGTTCATGGGAGCCTGCTCTTTAGTTTCTTGTCTGCTCCTGTGTGGAACAGCCTGTGGGCAGCCTCCTCAGTGCTCACCTCACTCCACCTTCACTTTCCCCCTGGCCCTAGCATCCCTGCAGGCTGGGAGCCCTGCTTCTGCTCCCTGTGCCCATACTGGGCTGCGTGGGGTGCTCTCTACACAAGAATACCCTGTGTCATGTACAGGTTTCTGAGATGTCAGTATCGTTTCTACTAAACATCACAGGGTATGTTTAAATAAGTATTTTCCATTTTTTTTTCTGCACGAGTGGTGGCCGCTGTCACGGTTGCACGACGACAGCTCTCCTCCCAGACGTGTACCTCGCTCCGTCGGTCCGGGAGTGAGGTTGGTGCCTGAGCTCGTGGTGTCCACAGGACTGAAACTTTACCTCGGGGTTTCTGTTGTGTAAGAACAGAATAAACAGCCTAAAAGAAAAGGAAGCCACGTTTTGGGAAATAGCCTCCATTTAGAAAACATAAGCATATTTCGTGTAGCCGTGTAAGAGGTGGTTTTACAAAGGGCGTGTCCCCCACTCGAGTGCTGAGGCCACACCTGTGGCCTGCAGAAGTATCGTGCACTTGCAGCTCCTGCTTAGATTCACCCCCATCTCCTTGTAGCTGTTAGCTGGCTTTGAGACGAGAACCTAACAAGCCAATATTTCACCGTTTTCTATTTTGTGAGTTGCCCGAGTTTGCAGCGAAGTTACCGCTGTAACGGGAAGAAAGGCCACGCCGATCTTTTCCCTTTGAAAATGATTTCCATTTCACCGGTACCTTTTTTTTTTTTTTTTCCTAATTTCTTATGATGCTTTAGGTGAAAGTAATTTTTGGCGCTTATTCATTTATTTATTTATTTTTCTAGGGGCGTTTAGTTCGATGTCTGGCTCACATGGCGGCGTGTGCTGCTGTTTGCCCCGGTGCTGTTCGTGTCAGCAGCCCGTAAGGGCGGCAGCCCTCACCCCCGGCCCGTGCGACTCCGGCCGGCTGCCAGGGAGCGCGCGTTTCGCTCCCGCTGAGCGCTGCCGGGCTCTCCCCGGTAAGTTTCACCTCGCACAAAGCACCTCCAGCAGCCCAGCGCCTTCTTCTCCAAGCGGACCCCGGGCTGCCCGCGCACCGCGGGGCTTCCCCCGTCGCGGGGGGGGGGACGGGCGATGCCCAGGTGCTGCCGGCGGGGCTCGGCCCCGACGGGACCCCCACGGGTGGTGGGCACCGGGGGGCGAGCAGAGCGGCGGCGGCGGCCCCGGTGCGCGCACCCCCGACGGGGCCGGCCGGCCGGCGCGGTGCCGCCCGCAGCGGGGGCGGGGTGAGCGGGGCTCCCGGCCCCCCCCGGCCGCCGGGGCAGCGCACACGCCTCGCACACTCACACGCGTGGCGAGAGGATGCGGCGGCTGCGCCCCTGGGCGCTGGTGCCGGTGCTGGGCGCCCTGCTGGCCGCCGGCTCCGGCTCCGGCTCCCCGTCGCGGAGCTACCCGCACAGCGCCCTGCTCGACGGGGCGGCCGCCTACCGCCTGCGCTGGGGCCGCCGCGGCAGCGCCCTCGCCTTCCGCCTGGAGGTGCGCACCCGCGGCTACGTGGGCTTCGGGCTCTCGGCCAGCGGCGGCATGGCCTCGGCAGACATCGTGGTGGGGGGCGTGGAGGGGGGACAGCCCTACCTGCAGGTAAGGACCGGCTCCTTCCCCGAGACGGCACCCCCCGCTCCGCTCCCCTGCCCTGCCCCGAGCCCCCTTTCCCCGCCAGCCTCCTTTCCCCGGCCCCCGGTTCTCCCGCAGCCCCCCGCTGCCGGCCTCCCCCTGCCTCCCGCACGGCTCCCCCGCTCCCCTCGCCCTGCTCGGCGCCGGCCTTTGGCTTGCTCCCTGCAGCCCCGCGGGGGCGAGGGCGGCTATAACGCCCCGGGCTGCCGATGGACGTGGCTCCGGGAACAGCCCCCGCTGGCCCCGGCCTTTGTCTTCCTCCTCTCCTCACCCGGAGATGCTCCGACCTTGCCACCGAAAAGGATTTAGGAGCGGCCGCCGGGACTCGCCACTTGTCCCTCGCCTGGCAAAGCGACCCCCGAGGAGCCCGGCCGTGTGAATCCCTAGATATTTTCCCCTAGCTGTCTAGGTGTTGCTGGGGACGTGGGCTCAGCCGGGGCTTGCAGCGAAACTCTGCTCCGAGAGGCACCGGGGGGGTGGGAGCCGGGGGAAGGGACCCTATCCTCCGGTCCCCCCCCTGAACCCCAGCCTGGGGGGTTGCTGTGGGGCCAGGGAGCAGGGACAGCACGTCCCGTGGGACAGAGAGGGGAGCCAGGCTCGGCATGGCGACCTGTCACCCTCCGTGCCTGGATGACAACTTTTAGAGAGACAAACTAAGGGCAGAGGAATGCCCGGTACGGTCGAGGAGCTGTCTTTCCTCATTTTGTTGGAGCTAGCTGATCTTTGAAGTTGCTGCTTAAATTTTGAGAGTTTTCTTTTGTAAGAGTATGGATTTTTGCTAACTTTTCGCCATAAGAAAACCAAACAGTTAAGAATCTCTCCCTACTGTTTGTCAGGACTATAAAAGCAAACCTTTTCTGGAAAAAGAGTGCTTTTAGCATAAATGTATTTTTCCCCTATTAGTTTACTATATCAAGTTTAGGCAAATATTTGTCTTATTTAAGTTCAAACCAGTGATTTCCAGAATATTTTTTTCTCCTATTTCAAAGTGAAGATCATTTTTTCAGAAAGCCTCAGTCTAAATAAACCCCTAATAATAAGAAAACCCATTCTAGTCATCGCACAGCATAGCTCTTAGAGGCGCAGAATGTGAGGCTTGCTGGAGCCCTACAGTTCAGAAGATACACCTACTAAGCATTGAAAGAAACCAAACTTTCTGTTTGGCTAAAATTTGGCTGTCCTCTTTGTGCAAAGCAAGCATTTCAGAAAGGCATCCAAACCTAGCGTAAAGGCATCCAGTGACGGAGAATCCATCACTTCCCTTGGTAGTCTTTGGCAGTGGCAAGACTTTAGCCCTTCCTCATTTCCAGTATTTGTCTGGCCAGGTTCAGGTTCCAGATATGCATTTTCTCTACCAGATTTAAAAGTCTACTTCCTCCACCCTGCCCCCATAAAATTATTTATATGCTGTAATCAAGTCACTCCTCAATTTTCTTTTGCATAAAATAAATAGATCGAGCTCTGTAAGTATCCCACTGCAGGTCATTTTCCCCAGCACTCAGTGCACTTTTGTGGCTCTTTTCAGCATCCCTCACAGGTTTTCAGCATCCTTAAAAATGCCGCGTATACAGAATTCCATTCTTCTTCCAAAGGCATCACATGGCAAATACAACATGCAGAGAAAGGGGAAAGACTGTAGCAAGTGCCTCCTGTCAGGGAACAGCTGATACTTTTCCTGAAACACTAATTTAACACATAAACATCTGCTATGCAAAGTGCTATGAGTTATTGTGTTACACTCTGGAGTAGATAAGGCACAGAAGAAATAACTTCTATCTGTTAAGCTTGCTGGAATTTTGGTGTTTTCACTATCCCCATTTCTTCTTCAGTTAGGCAGCAAAGCAAGTTTTATTTTTAAACTGGGAGGAGGTCTTTTAAAAAAGGTGCTCTGTTAAAGTATTTCTGTGCCTGCACTGAAAGAAGGAAAGGTGAGAAACAAAGAGGATGGGCTAAACGCTTTGAAGAAACAAAATTTGTCCAAAGGTTTTCTTCTGGACAGGCAACACAGACTGATATAAAACGAATACCTAGTTCCAGAATCCTGTTTTAATAGTGTCTAATTCTTTACTTAGACACACAGTTAAGATTTTAAAACACTTCATTTATTAATTGTATATAATCGTTTACAGTTAGTTTTAGTTACTACTAAAAAGATTTTTTCATAGATAGTGGCCTTGGAAGTATGTGGTTTTATGCCTAGCTGCACACTATAAGATTTGTACACCATATAATGAAAGAACTTACTTTTCGGTTTTAGAAATATGTTTTTATTCCATGATCATCACTCGGAAAATGTGCATCGTGGTATAAACTCTTAGAAGGGTCATTTTTTGGTTTCTTTGACAGTTTTGAGACGCTAGTTAGTGGCCTGATTTTTCGAAGTTGTTCTGAAACACCTTTATAACCTTTCAAGTGGGCATTAAAATTGCTAGTCTCTTAGGAGAATTTAGCTTTTTCCCCACCTTAAATCCTCTCTCCTCCTCTAAAAATAGAAAGTGTTCTCGGAGGGAAGAGTCCTCTTGTGGGAGCAGACGTGTAAATGCAGTTAGACTACCACCCTCTGTAAAGGAACTAACAGCAGATACTCCCTGGTTTGTGAGAGAGCAATGTACCGAGGTGGAGGAAAAGTTCCAGTTCATTTTCAGAGAGGAGAGAGAACATTTCCTCTGGCATTTATTCTTCATCCTCTCACAACAAATGGATGTGATTCCCGCCATCAGCAGGCAGTGCCTTTCCTTTAAAAAATCTGATGACTCAAAGTTCTGGATATCTGAAATTGGATTTTATTGGTTTTTAGATGTTTTGTGATCTTTGGTGTAGTGGGTTACTTGTTTTGCTTTGCTTTTCCATGTCTGAATTGTATTTAAGGAAAAGGAGGTCCGGCATAATGAGTAAAGACTGGAAAGATTCAAAAGACAGAATTTTAGTTTTCTCTAAGTATATTAAGGTAAAAAGTGTTACGATGCCATGTGAGAGATGTACTGGAGTAGCTTTTTGAAGAGGTTTTGAATGATCCTCAAATTACGCATTGATTATCGTAACACTTTGGGAAGTCAGTATTTGGAACAAGAACCTAGACGTCTTTGGGGAGGGCGTAGAAGGCATAGCGTGCATGCATGCGCGCATACATGCACAGCAGTGTTGTATTTTGAGGGAGCCACCTCCACCAAAAAGAGGCAGATCAGTGAGCACATAACTCTAGCACGTCCCTGAGAGCCCCGTGGTGCACAGCTGCAGACTATGCGCGGTTTGGGTGAGCATGTTTGAGAAAAAGTAGAAGATATCGATGGGGTCTGGTGTTGAAGAGCTGAGAGCTGCCTTTATCTCTGTAGGGAGGGGGTGGGCTTGGAAGAATAGCTTGTACTCAGCAAAATGTTCCCTGCAATATTGCTGTGGTCACTTGCAGCATGTGTTGCTCTTCATAAAAGTTTTTGGGACAGCTTCAGCTTTTGCATTTGGCATTCCTTCCTTCCTTCTTTGTGTGTGTGTGTGTGTGTATGCTTATGAATTGACACAGCATGCATTTTCATGCTAGACCCATGCCTTTTCCTTGGTCTCCACCCCTGTCTGGAATTGTGCATCCCCACCCGCAGCACGTAGCTGCCGAGAGCCCCATTTTGGGGAGAGTAATCCTCCTTGATGAATGGCTATTTTGTGCAAGTTATACAAGAGAGTTGCATTGTTAGAGTCTTCTGTTGAACTTGCACAAAAATAGTCCCTACTCAGGGTGAATAGGGACTGTGTGTCACTAAAAAGTACTTTATTATTCATTACAGCCTTGCTTGTTAACTGTCACCCAAACTAAAGAATATCTGTTATCAAATGTATCCCATGGAGTTAGCTTAATTGCTCACAGGGAAGTACTTGGAAGAGATTTTAAAGGACAGAAAACAGTGAGCATTCTCTGTACTTAACGATATGCTGCTTTTAAGTGCACTCATGCCAACAGCAACAAAAGAAGTGTTTAGAAAACAACTTGAAAGGCACCAAAAGAGAGATGCAAAGTGAGTGCCACACTGACATATCTCAGTCGGTGCTTTGTTGGAGGTATTTCATGCCTTCGGGCATTGTGGCAAAATCTCCAGATGACTAATGAGCCCTCTTGGCTTCAATGTGGGGCATAAAGAGACGCTACAGCGTACATCTCCACCGGCTGGGTGCTTTGTATTTCCCTTTCAGAGGTACAATAGTTAGGACAAGGAAGCAACAATTGGTGAACAGAAGATGAGAATAATTCTGGAGCTCTTGTGTTTTGCAGGCCTCAGGGGTCTGGTTTGCAAGCTGTTTTTTGTTTGTTTGTTTGTTTCCAAAATACCTGGTGTGTTGCTTGCAGATTGGATTTTGGCAACACCAAGGAAATTAAATGTTCTTACAGCTCCACAAAAATAAGTACCTCTTACAGTCAGAGCTTCACACCTGGAGCAATATGGAAAAGTAGCTACCATGAGTGATGCAAAGGCTTAAAATTACGGGATAATGGTTTCATTTTCCATGTAAGCAAGTATCTTAGAAATAGGAGAGGGACGAGGGGAGATTTTTGAAGGCACATATAGAAATGTTGGGAACAAGTCTCATTAATATTTGTGCTTCAAAATCCCTGCAGTGCTTTGAAAACTTCCTCATAATTGAAGTAATTAAAGTTATTAAAACAAGAAAACTTGCGCTGTTTAAATGGGCTCCTGTATAAGGAAAGTTTCTTGTGATAAAGTACAGTTGTGAGATTAGATCATGCAGTATCTCCTAGTTACGTTTTTCTTTCCCCTAAAACACATTGTGACATGTTTTGTCTAGTCTGTTTGTGTTAGGACAGCCTTTAATCTAGCTTCATAGCTTCTGATATAGCTGGAGTATAACTTCTAAAATCAACATTTATTCTTGATGTAAAGGCTCCTTGGGACTGCTGCAGTCGAATGCTCCACGCTGATAAGCGATGCTATATTTCAACTTAAAACTGCTGATGCTTCATACACCTGTGTGTGGCAGCTAGAGAGCCCATCACGATTCAGTGCTTTTCATTTGTGTGTGTGGAAAGTGAAGTTTTTTTATCTTCCATGAGTGCCACAGAAACCAAGGGATGTCAGGTTGTTGGCTACTGGAAGGCAGCCCTGGGCAGCATCAGTCGAGGTACGAGAGATACACTGAAGTGTATTCAAATGACTTATGGCTTAAATGAGCAAAGACACGTCTCTCAGTAAATAATTATTTCATGTGTAAAAACTGTCTTTTTTTTTTTTCAAAGACAATATCTGTACGTGTACACACAAGTTCATGCATTATCTGTGTACGTAAATGCACAAGTGGAAAATGTGTGTCTGTGTGTGTGTGCATTTAAAAAACAGACCCCCCCCCCCCCCAATGTTATTTGTTACAGATAAAAATGTTCCGTCCTTGTTACAGTTAGAAGTATACCTGAAGTAAACAAGCCACATTGACTCCAGTGTATCTCAGGCAGTGTAACTGGAACCGTACCAGGAGGAGATGCAGCTTGTCAGAGCTGTCCGTGTGACTAAGATCTGGGCTTCTCAGGAAGGAATGAATCATCTCATGCTAATCTGGTGTGTAGGTAAAAAAAAAAAAAAAAACACCCAGCAAATCAGTCCATTAGCTCTGAGCAGTCTGCTTACAGGGCAGCAGCTGAACTTACTGATCCCACTGACTTCAGGAACTTCTTGCAGCTGTTTGATCGCTGCCGCTGTACCTTTTCCTGTGGATATTTTTCCATTTGCAGGCCAATCCCAAGATTGGATCAGTCTAGTGGAATGCTCTCAAGGTGTTCCTACATGAAGCAGTGATGCTTTCATACTCCTACTACTTCATGTTAGTTTTCTGTGGGTGGGCTTTGCTTTTCACTGACATAGGAGTATAGTAAGATCTTTGCATTAAACTCAAGCTGAAATTATTTGGGGTTGAAAAAAGTTAGTTTGCTTATTTGTAAACTCATGCTTTGTTTACTTCTCGCCAAATACAATGTACAAACAGCTTTTTTTTTTTTTTTTTTTTTTGGTGGTAATATCCAGTGTGTGCTGGAACCATGAGCAGCAGGATTCCATCTGAATTAAATGCAACAATAAAAAAGAGAAATGTTAACCACAGTTATTTTTTTGGAAACCCAGAAAGACATAGCTTGGTGCTGATTTCAGACAGAAGTTTTGGTCGCTTCTTTTGCATACTGTGGCAATTTATCCACCCTATTTATACTAGGATAGATCTTCTCCTGTGCCAACTTTCATGTTGGTTGCAGCTTCCCAATTTCTTTGCCAGGCTTGTCTTCAGCCCCGGTCTCAGACATCAGATGGTTAGTCTGGGGATATTCAAAACTGCACAAGCTGCCTGCAGACCACAGGTTAGGACTAGTTGTGACAAAGCTTGATTTTTACCTCATTTCCCATTCCTAGCTTGTCCCTTGACTTGCTTGCAACTCTTCCATTGCTGCTGGAATGGCAGGGAGCTCCTGTCTGGAGGAGGGCAGCACGCATAAATCAGAGCTGCTCCTGAGCCAAGCCTGCAAGGCGATTGCTGGATGGGGCCACAGTTTGGAAACTGTCTGCTGCTCCTTTAGGTTGAAAGGTGCTGTATATAATTTAGCATGGGAAATGGATACCATAAACAAAACGAGCTTGTACATTGTAAAGATCTGGGGAGGGAGTCCTATAAACACCTGTTCAAGTATGCGATGACAGCTGGTAGTGCTTTTCGGGTCAGGCTTCTTGGTGCAGCTGTGCTTACATTTTCTGAGGATAAAAAAGCCCATTTGCATCTTTTTTTTTTTTTTTTTTAACAACCTTAAGAAATTATTCTCCCCATCTTTGTAGCACAACAATCAGAAACTGTTTATGCCACACAACATTTTTTTTTTTTTGAGAAAGAGGGAGGCTAATAGGATCCGAAAAACTGTGCAACATGATGGGCCTCACTTCTGGAAAAGAACATACAAGAACTTGTACAATCAAGAAGATTTTTCATTTGCCGTATGTTGTTCCAACTTCTAGGTAGCGTAAGGAACAAGATACCTAACTATTTGATCGCACAGCATAGCCCCCAGTTTAAAATGCCAGCTTGTGCAATATAATCAATAGGAGTGCAGAAACTTTCAATGTTTCAAAAGTAAACAGTTTATCTAAGTATATTTTAAAATAATAGCAACATCTTTGTTATTTCATGGCATGACAAATAATGCTTCCCAATCTTTGTTTAAAACACTTATTGTTTAAATAATCAGAATAAGATGTTCATACCAGAAAAATAGTCATTACAGCTTTACCTTCTTTCTGTAACTCCTATGCTTCTGTAAAATTGATGTAAAACTTAGAAGCTTTATCTTTATTTAACATATATATTCTGTGTGTGCATAAGAAACCAAAGAATCTGGATTCAAGGGCTGAATCAGTAAATAAAGCCGTATTTACAGGTTTTTGCTGAGTGTTTCAGAAATTCAGTATTAAGAACCTGATAATTTTTACTGATCTGTGCTGGAACTCCATTAAATTCAGAATTATTTGTATCAGTATAATCTTGCCCACAAAACATACAGGTTTTCTGACTGTATGGCATGTCAAAACCAAATCTTTGTAAAAGATGTAGCCTTGTTAGAGCCTTTTCCTATTTGGTAGGAAGAATAAGCTGTTCTGAAATGAGGCAGGTTTCAGACCATCTGTGATGGATATTGAAGCACTGCGATTCTGTTGATGAACATGGCCCACTCCTTTCTCAACAGAATTAAATGTGTGAAACTTGGAAATTTAGGTGAGTTCTGTGTTATGGCAGGCTATCTCTGAGAGCATTTGGGACCATATTTAGATACCTTCTGTTCAGCTGAAGCCCAGATGCCTGATGTCTGGCTTCTGGTGCGTTCATCCTCTGTGCTGTCCTTTGGCCTTGTAAGTCACGTTTACGGGCCTTCAAAGGAACCAAGCTTTCTCCCCGAGCAGACACAAGGATTTAAGTGGAGTATAGGCTGTCCAAATGTGGTAACATGGTGTTACACCATAGTCCACAGGACTTTTATTTGTTATCATTTTTCCTTTCTGAAATGAAGCATCTCCAGATGCACGTCTTTATGCCTTTAATGTTTGTGATGCCACTTACCCAAATTGCAAAGGGCTTACCTGTGTTGCAAGAAAGTTACCGACATTATGTATGTTCCGTGATAATGCATGAGTGTATTGGTTTAAAAAGTAATAGGCTTTACACAGGCTTTGCTTAGCAAGTATGAGGATAGATGACTGAAACTTCCAGACACTTTTTCTTACTTTTCCAACATACTGTTGAAAAGGACGTGGCATCGCAACTTGTCAGTGTGTTTTCTTTTTTGATAACCTCCTTTTGTTCATTAAGGCTGGTACGCAAACATGCGTGTATGTGTGTCTTAAAGTCTTTTAAGCTCTGATGAATAAATTGAGCAAAACATGCATAGTTTGACTTAATCTGTTCTGTGAACAGAAAGAGATCAGAATGTTTTGGCAACGTGGCCTTATTTTGTTTTCAAAGTGGCAGACAAACTGTTTTCATGTCAGGGATTGAGCAATCAAATTCTGAGCTGTTCTGAAATTTTCTTGTTACATTATTTGATTTTAGTTTTGTGATGAACATCTGGATGATTTTCAACAAAAGAAATAAAAATAGTAATAGAGGCAGTATATAACTCATAAATAGCTCCTGGCATATGTATTCATGCCTGATTTTCCTAGTGCTGCCCAATTGTACTCAGTGGAGTTATAGGACTTGGGCGATACAGGAACATCCCTGTCTTTCCGTGAGCTGCATGAATTTGCTTCCCAGGTATTCTCAGGACCCTGGTATTCAACGGATGTTTCAAGGTGGTGTGTATCAGGCAGAGGAAGTAAGTAGAGCCAGCGAATTCATTAATTCACAGAAATTTTCACGTGGGAAAGATTAACGTTAGTCAGTCAGATTAAAATCTACCCGCAGAGTACTTTCCGGGGAGCGACAGAGCAAGGTGCCGCGCAGAGGCAATGCGGGGTCGGCAGCGAGCACCCGTGTAGGCAGCGGGATCACCTTCCCCAGAGCACTCACCTGCAGGCACAAAGGGAGCCCCTTGCAGCGAGCCAGAGCTGGGACCCATCTTTGACTGTCATCCAGGAGAATGAAATCATTTCACTGACAATTGCATTATCAAGGCACATCTGAGCCAATATCTTAATTACACAGCTTCTTCCAGTTATTCTTGCACTCTCCCTGCAGGCTTATAGAAGTCAGGGCTATATAACATGCTTTTGTTGTTGTTTTTTGGTTACAGAGATGTCCTTTGGAGTTTTTAAGAAATGGTGAAGATCACCAGAAAAATATTTGAGTGTACACACCTAACTTGGCTTTATATTTCTGAACTTTCCTTCCCAGATGTTTCATGCAAAAACTTTCAACCTACTCCCATGTGGAAAAGCTATTCTTGGATTTCTGTTCCTCAGTAATTTGATCTCTGGATGCTTATTCTAATACAAGGATGCCTTCTTCCAGTTTAATCTAACAGAAAAGATATCACACTTAGGTAAAAGCCAATGTTCACAAGGACACACTTCTAGTCCAGATAAGCCCTTACTATTTCTAGGATAAAAGCAGAGGTTCTATAGAAATGTGTTTTCAGAACAGGGATGGTATTCTGTGTAGATATACACTGTCTCTGTCCAAGCTCTGATGTAGGGGTGAAATGGAGCATTTTGTTCATATAAAATACCCACCTTCAAGTACCATCCTAGCACAGGCCCATTATTTCCATCTGGAAAAGCAAATTGGTCATTCTTTCTCTAAACAAATATAACTCATCACTTCCTTTTGTTTCTTCAGCTCCCAGACCTCTCTTTTGCTCTTTCTGATGACAGTTTTTCAAAGTGTGTATTCTTTCATATAAGTATTCATTCACTTCTAGTCACAAAAAAGTGCTGACAGGAAAAGGATGACTCTTTTCAGTACCTTTCAATTTTATTATTATTTTTTTTTAATTTAGATTTTGTTTGGGGTGAAAAAATCCAAAATGTTTCAATAGTTACAGGAAGACAGAACTAAATCTCAAAGTTTTCATACTGGTAAAAATGGTCTGCTTTTTACCCTTTTCTTCCTTGAAACCGCATCATGAGATAATTTTATTAAATTTTTCATCTAAATTAAAATATCTTAATGAAATGTTTGGGCATGCAGCTATTTGTACATCAATAACAGGCAGACCGGCTTGTGAGCTGTGACTGGTGTGCACGTGGTCTCTTGTACACACAAAGATTTCTCGGGTGCGGTTAAGCTGAAGATTATGGCTCCCAACTGATCCTTTAGTGAATTAAAACCGTCAGCCACTTTTACCAGTACTTGGACATAACATTTTACATTTTTTCAGCTTTGTTCCCTTCTCTTTAGCAAAGGGATGTAAAAGCTAGAAATCCCTCTAAAAGTAAATGGAGGTCCAAATAGCTTTAGAGTTAAATGCCTTCAAGGAGCAGCAGGTGTTGTGTTATTTTGCTAAGGATGCTGCATGGTTAATGGCATCTGCCAGTAACATGTTAAAAAAAAAAATCTGACAAAATTGCCTGCCATCAGGTGGTGTATTATGGAAAAAAAGAGGTGTTTTGTAACCAAGGCTAGAGGCTATTCTCTAGGACTGGGTGCCCAGAGCAGTTCCCGCAAACCACCCAGCCCTGCCCCAACCTGAGCAGAAACTGCCTAAAACTCACGGGCGGGCAAGCAGAGCATGCACCTTGGAGGCAGTGGCAGGAGGAGGCTGGAGGAGAGGGAGGAGGAGGCCGGAGGGGCACTGCACGGCCACCGCAGCTGCGCGGGGCAGCAGGAATTTGGGGTGAGGAGGTTAATGACCCAACATTGCTGCTCGGCTCCTCCATTGTACCGTGCTTCTGCTGAGCCGGGGATCGTCTTTCTTAACCTTTCCTCTAAGAAAAACCACCCAACCCCAAACCAACAAATAAACTCCAAAACCCTCCAGGCACCTTTTGTGTGCACTAAGCACTGTTCATCCTGGTTAAACTGCAGGATTCCTGGTTCCAATCGATTTTAATCCGAGAGGTTTGCTTTTTGTGGGGAAGGAAAAACAAAGACAAAGTCGTGAAAAGAGGGAACAGTGATTTTGTTGATTGGAGTATTAAGTGAATTTGTTTCCCTCTGTAATTTCCCCAAAGTTCACAGCACCCCAGTTATGATAATTTACGTTTATTGGTTGAGTACAGCCTTTATTTCCGTAGTCATGTACAGGCAGTGTATTGTTAAAGTTGTTCAACACATTTTTTAAGCTGCTTACCAAGGAGACTTGCTTTCTTGAAGATTTTTAATCCAAAAAAATGTTTAGCGTCGCTCAAACTGTCATCCCTCAATACTTTATATAAAAACAATGTTTAAGTGGGTTTAGCATTTGACAAAAAAGTTATGTTTTTTTTACTTAATATTACCTTTTAACAATGATCTACCTTTTATTTTAAACAGGATTATTTTACAGATGAAAACAGAGTACTGAAAAAAGACCCACAACAGGATTACCATCTGGAATATGCCATGGAAAACAGTACACACACAATATTGGCTTTTAGCAGAGAACTGCACACTTGTGATACAAATGATAAGAGTATAACGGTAAGATGCTCTGCCTATAGAAACAGAGATGAAATAAGTAACTCAGGCCAAAAGTATATGGTATTATGAAACTGGTTATTAAAATCTCATTTTAGTAAAAGAAAAGAATTAGAGAAGTTCACTTAGCAAATGAATTCAGCTCCCAAAGCACTTTCCAAAACATTTATTCAGTCAAATTAACCAGGTAAAATACTTGTGCTAGTTTTATTAAACTCTTATATTTTAACTTCAGCTTTCTTTGTTCCTTCACTTCAATGCATGATATTCTCTAATTTGTAACACACCACGTGAATATAAGATTCAAAGAGGTGTCTCTGTGCTCCCAGCTCCTGTGTCCCATAGTTGTAATCATTCAAGAAATGTCAACTTGAGAAACACTTTTAGATCTTACACTAACTTGTAATTCATCTTAAATCTAGACTTTTGAGCATATGTAGCTAAAATATTTATTTTTTGGTTTAATTCTATATTAAAAATAAAGAAATTGAAGAATTTTATGATGCAGCTTTTTCCATGGTAAATACTTCCCATGGGAAATTCTTTTGTTGCCCTAGCGACCACTGTACTTCCTAAGCATCATTTTAAATTATATGAAGTTGATGATTTTCATATTGGAAATGACAGATAGGTTAGAGAGATTTACAGGACTTTCCATGCTTTGGCTTGTTTACTACTACTCATTTTGGAAGCATCACAGTAGCAGTTTAACACTATTGTCATTATCTATGTTTTCGCAATGTATGCAATAATAACAACATGAGGAGCTGAAAGATACACGAAGGAATTCCACAGCTGTATAAACCGCCAGATTTCCAGGCAGTCGATGGATCTGTGGTTTTTGCACCTGCTCCAAATTGTCTCAGTATAATTTAACATTCTTGGACACTTTATTTTATTTATTTATTTATTACAGTATTTTGTCTCAGGGGTGATTATTGCAATCTGAGGATGGTGTACTGAGAATTGGTCTGCACTGTAGCAGTAGCCTGATTTTTAAGATATAAATCCGTTCTGTAATTGAATGTCTATCTTCTCTAGAATATAGGGACAGCAGCTCACAAAAGGTGTTCAGATCTTTGCATAGTTGAACCTGGAAGCTGTTTTGAAGCTGTTCTGAGTGCTGGTCAAATGAGTGCCATCTCTAGGAAAAAATGTTCTATGTACTTAGTTGGTTATGTCTTTATGAGTCTGTTCTGCCATTTGCAGTTATGACTTAAATTTGCTGCATTAGTGCAGCAAGCTATCAGAGAAAGATACAACTTCTGTAGATCCACATGAAGCCTGCAAATAGAAAACGTGATTCATTTTAAAGAAAACTCTGCGTCAGTAGATGATTTTGCCTCTGGTATGCATTATCATTGTTCAAGTACAGCGATGTCTACATCACACCTATATTAGGAATTAAATGAACTATGTGAAGAAGATATTGTTCCTGTTCCTTATGGGTTTTGTTTGTTTGGTTTGTTTTGTTTTTCCAGGAGAGCACAGTGCGGGTAATATGGGCCTACCACCACAAAGACATGGGAGAAGCAGGTCAAAATTACCATGGGTCTAATCGTGGTACAAAGAGTCTACGTTTACTGAACCCAGAGAAAGCAGATGTCTCATCTGCCTCTTTGCCATACTTTGACTTGACAAACAAAGACGTAAGTTACTCTGGGTTTTGGATTTATGTGCAGTTAGGGTTAAGGTTAAGCCCAATATTTAGGCTTACACAACAGGGTAGTATGACTTTTATAATATCGTTGCCCTTTTCATTAAGACAGGTGCCTATACCAGACAAGGATACAACATATTGGTGCCAAATGTTTAAGATTCCTGTACAACATGAAAAGCACCATGTGACAAAGGTGAGTGATTCAGACTGTGTGAAGTCCAGGTTATGTTTTCTGTTTTTGTGTTTAGAGTTCAGGTGAGGATGATGACTCTTCAAATCAATTACTGCACTTTCAAAATTTGTTTAGCTCCGTGGTAGAGTAAAACCAAGACCTCTTGTACGTTTTCACAAACACAGGTAAAAAGTACGTATTTGTGTGCTCAGCACCTGGCCCTGGTATTTCTGTAACAATTAGCATGCAGAGTGATAGAGACCCTTTCTTTGTCTTCTCCCATGTCCTCTCTCCCCTAAGAAAATAAGGTTGAAAGTTACTGCTGTTCATAAATATTTTTGGCAAAGATTAAGTAAAAATGTCTGAAAGCATGTTCCGTCAAGCTTCAACTTTTATATAAGAATGTCAGGGATTTCTTTTAAAGGAGAGTAATTTTAGATTAAAAATAATTAATTGGAGAATTTTGTTAAAATGACTGGCATCATGTGAGAACAGAATTCGTTACCTTTCGCTGTGTAAAAGTCAAATATTACAAAAAAATAGATGGATGTTGTAGTTTATTCAAAAATTAATGAAAATGTGTAAACACCTACAAGAAGATCAGTGTGATCCAAAGTGATTTCAAAACCTACATGCATAAACATGATTTTGTATCATACATTTTCTAGCTTTTCTTTCAGTTTGGAACTGAAAGCTTCAGAGTACCGAGAGAAAGATGGTTCTCACATTCCTCCCCAGGAGCAATATACTGAAGACCTCATAAAGGAACAACCTCTTATTATTGTTCAAGACTACTTAAGATAGCATAGTGATATAGCTAATTAAAACAAATATACAAGCCTTAAGGTGCTTTTTCTATTCATTTGTCATTAACTGAATGCTGTATAGACAGTAACCTTAAGGTTGTTTCATATAAATCAAAAAACATCAAAAGAACACAGCAAAGGGTTATTTTAGACTTGCATGGGAAAAATGAAGAAGATAAGATAAAGCAATCTCAGAGGTGGATAATACAACTAGTACTTCTTGACCTGAGTGGAACTAATTGTATGAATGTGGCTGCTGAATCATGGCCCTCATTTTTATGTTTCTTTGAACCCGTTACTGCATGTAAGTATTAAATTTTATTTTGTTGTTGTTTGGTTGTTTTTTTGGTTATTGTCAGTCATGCTACTGTAATGAATTCAGTAAGACTGAAATTCTGTTTTAACTCAGAGAACCTGACGTGATCTCTAATGTATGTCTGAGAAGTATGTATATTCTGAAATATCGTGAGTTTCTTCATTTTATCAAAATGAAGAATTGGAAGGTCAAAATTTCTGCCCTCAGGTACTTGATCATTAAACACATTTGAAATCTGTGACAGGTGGTTTCAGAGATCTATATGGAAAACAGAATTTGCTTGTAATATGGTATATAAGTCAGGACTCCTAGTTTTCTGTTTTCAAGTGAGAGACCTTTGAAATGGCAGTATCAAGGTCATGCTTTTCATATGTAATTTGGTGGAAATTGTATATGTATGCCGTTCTGCTAAGAACTGCAGAATTATCTCTGGAATTATTTATTATTTATATTTACTGAATTTATTTTTTAAATGTTTTGGCTGACCACACATACAGGTACGCTTTTCTAAAAAGCTGCAATTGGTTGAAGCTAAAACATTGTTTTAGTTCAGACATACATTGATTATTTTTTCAGAAGAGTTTTATATTCTTTATTTTTACTACGATTTGTAATGCATATTATAATTTTAGGAATTACATTTTGAAATCAGCAATTTATTTGCCTGTTATAAACTTTAAAAAAGTAGATAAGAATCCCCAGGGATTTTCCAGCTTCAGAAAAGCAAACAGATATCATACTGCTGCTTAAAAATGGTTAGAGAGAGAAAAATGATTACAGAAAAGAGAAGAATGAATGTAGAAAGACTTCCTTAGCATATCTTTTCATGGGCATAATTTATATTTTCATATGTGTGACTTTTGTAGATGACACTTAGCGGGTTGTTATGGAATTGTGTCTATACATTCTTACAGACTGTTTAAACATTTCCTAAAGCCTTCTGACACACAAAAGATTGGGCTTATGGGTACTCAGAAGGATGGATATTAACTATGCAAACAAAGGCTGAATTTCACAAAGGGAAGGACAGATGAATTATATGACCTGATCGAAGTGTTAGTTAAATACCTGTGTAGATGTTGATTCTTTATTCCCAGTGTAGCATCGCTTTCATACAAATCTACACATCTTATTTTTATAGACAGAAAAAAAAAAAGTTTAAATAGTGAAAATTGATCTCTGGTATAATTCAGTCTACATAAGTCATGTACAAGTGAGCCAGTTTTATCCATTTCTGTGCTACTTTGTGGTTTTGTGGAACATTTCAGTGCAGTCGGACAGCATGTGCCAGCAGCAGCATCGAATTGTGCTGTCAACTGCTGTTCTGGAGTGTCAAATAGGTGCAACAACCACAAAAGGATTTTTTTTTCATATTGTTTAGCTGTTCTCCATCGTTTCTTTTGTCTTGCAAATTGCTCTGTTCGTTTCATAATAATGTATTTTTTAAAAAGTCACTTTCCTCAGGAAAGCACAATATTTAAGTGAAGGAAAATGTCTGAGAAAAATTTAGACCTAGTAGTAGAGGTAGAGCCTGTGACTTCCAGCTAAGAGGCCTTTTTTTTTTTTTTTTTTAACTTCCATTGACCACATGTTGTTTTTAAAAAGAGTAGCTATATCCTACAGAACGTCTTCAAAGCATTTACAAATATATTCCGTAACTACACATTAGTGGTACAACAGCTGGGCAGAGTGATGACGCTTGGTCTTAGGGCACATCCAAACTAAACCATTACCATAACAGCATTAGAGTAGTGTTTAGATGAAGAGCATGCTTTTGAAGTGAATCTTCAAGTTATTCTTCCTCACTTTGGCAATGATACCTTCATGATGCAGTTGCAGAGCTCGTGAACTGAATCCCTTTGGGTGAAACTCAACAAGAAGATGTGTGCCAGAAGCACAATGAAAGTACCCCAGGCAGAAACAGATGTACCTGTACATGTAGAAAACTTCTAAAGCTGGATAGTGTGGATGTCAGGATCACAACATTTTCCTCTACTGTCCTTTTCTTCCTTTGTGCTTTTGGAGTAGATGTTCTTCTTTTGGAAATAAAATTGAGAAAGAGAAAGAGAAAGGGAAAGGGAAAGAGATAAAAATAAAAATAAAAATAAAAATAAAAGAAAAAATAAAAGAAAAAAGGGAAAGGGAAGGAAAGGGAAGGAAAGGGAAGGAAAGGGAAGGAAAGGGAAGGGAAGGAAAGGAAAGGAAAGGAAAGGAAAGGAAAAAGTCACGTCACTGAGTGACTCTCTGGGAAATGAGAAGCTATTTTGCACATGTGCCAATATACAGCCTTTGCCCTCTGGGGAGCCAAGGCAAAGTCCTCCACCTGGAGGAGCAAGCTGCTGATTTCAAGTGAATCAGAGGGCCTGTTTGGGTAATGACTGGAAGCACTGTGTTTTTCTGTTAGCACAAGATAAAGAAATGACTAGCATAAGATTTCAAAATCAGTGGAAAGTAAATCATGTAAGATCTTATGTCTTTTCTTTCTCTTTACATAATCTTCATGCGACTTTCCAAGAACCTCAGGTAATGAGAAACAGCATACTTTCATTGACTGTTCTTGATCAAGCTGCACTACATGACATGTAAATTGTGCAAGAGATAAGATTATAATCTTAGTTCATCTCATAGGTAGAATGAGGACATGGATAAGTAACTTCTTCTTGTGTTGCATGGAGAACAATGTGCTGCGATGGAGAACAGAGCCTCAGTGCGATAACAGGGCACTCAGCCAGGGTTAGGACTTCTCTTTTTAATCTTTCTTCGTTTCATATCTCTGAAACTTCTTCCCTAGGGAAAAGAGTGTGTCTTCCTACATGTCTCTACAATACCTTCTGTTACAAGATCTTCTCTGATGCCTCCAGGAACTCCTGGAGAAATAACTCACAAAGCTAGTTCTAATAACCTTATGCCTGCTAAGAAATAAAGCAAAATAAGATGATCTCTCAATAGCTGGACGTAATAGTGATAAGGGTTATTCAGACTGCAAACAATGCCAGGCACCAGGCTGTTTTTGTGGCTCTGGTGGAGTCATTACTCCTTAACTTCAAGCAGCCTACCTGGAGGAGGGGTGGCTGCTTGAAAAATTCTTAAACTTCCAAAGGTTTTCCCTCTCCTGTGTTTTTGCTTGCTTGCTTCCTTACTTTTGTTAGCAGAACCAGTTATCAGGGTAATAGATCAATTTTGAAAATAACATCTCACAGAAGAGGTGAAAGGGAATGCTTGGAGGTGGTGGCCAGCAACTGTCTTCCTTCGCAGCAGCTGCTTGCAGGATGGCTCCAAAGTGGTCCTGGAGCGCAGACCCTGGCAGCTCTTCACATGGCAGAGCGCACATCGCTGCCTGTTTGCAAAATCCCCCTGCAGCTACATGTGCACTGGCCTGTTTTGCTGCTTTGAGCTCCAGGCTGTGGTATGCGCTTCAGGCTTACTACCCTACAGGGATTTTGTTTTTCTCACAGACGGAAGTGAGCTGTGAGCTTTCTCAGAAGTAGCTTTCTTAGAAAAAAAAAGGCATTCTGTTTATTAGCCCAGACTTTTTGGAGATGGGCTAAAGGTTAGTTCTTGCTAGGATTTCTGCCATGCTCTGTAAACAACATTATTTTGCCTGGTCCTGAATGTGTCTCTTAATCTCATCGCTAAAGCCAGTTTTCTGGTTTCAATGACTGCACCTGGAGAAGGACCTCTGCTTCAGGAGGACTCATCTGAGGGAGGGAGGGATCCTTGGGTGAAACAGACAGACAGACAGGCATGCCCATGCACCAGCCTCTCCATGAAAAGGTTTCTGTCTCCATGCTCAAGCCGCACAGAGGGCAGCTCCTGTGGGTGCGGATAGCCCTTACAGACAGGCAGTCACTGCCATGCCAGGGCTGGGGAGGGAGAGGCACTTACTGAGAGGAGCACGCAGTGAAAAGGGCACTCTGTGCAGCACCCTCCGTCCTGTAAGCCGCCCATTTTAAAAGTCCCTTTATTATTTCCCTTCTAGTTTAAAAAAAGAAGAAAAAAAAAAGTTATTTAGTGGCAGCACACTTGGGCTTCTGAAATCCTTTAGTTTTTGTATGGTCGAGATGTATGATTTTCAGTGTACATGCATATGTATGCATTGACACGTCTATGATTGTTTTTTTTTCCTGCCAAAATGAATTATTTTTTGCTTACCGTGAGCTGGCATCATGTAGATATTTACCACCGTCATGAAAGTGAAAATTTGTTTCACATTCATGAGAAATATTTCTCAGTATTAAAGTAAATACAGCTCTTGCTGTATTTTTGAAGCTTGTTTTTACTGTTCTTTCTACTTGCGGTTCCAAAGAGACATCTTTGTTGTTATTGTCTTTAGCTTAGGTTTCAATATTCCATGTCTTCCATTTGTTTAATTTAATCTTAATGCTTAGTAATAAAACTGAATCTGCTAAAGATTCATTACTTTTCATATTTAGTAATATTCATTACTAACCTCATATCTCCCATGGGCACTGCTGTTTTTTTCCAGTGCAACTGAAGCAAGCTTAAAACACAGTTATTCCTCTACCGTGCCTAGATTTTCTACAAATCCTCTATATCCATGGTTTCCCACTACACCTGACAGATTGTTTAATGTGGTGTGTTAACATCTGAAAATGTACAGTACCTACTGGTGAAGGAATGGTGTGTATATACTACGTGCCAGATGCTTCATCATTGATTTGCGTGAAACTTTTCAGCTTCAGTGTGTAGCATGCCCATGCTAGTTTCAGCACTGTCCATTTTCCCACTTTATTTTCTTAACTTCTTTGAAATATACTGCATTTTCCTCTGGGAAAGTAGTTCTGTAAGCTTGAGTAGTTATAATCACATAGACAAAAATATGCCTGACATTGAATTTCAGTTTATTTAATAACAATAGAGCAGTTGGGTCATTTAGCTGTATGTACATGCCTTTTCTTTAAGCATTGCTCATTTTCATACGATTTTTAACTTTACAAATTTTTGAAACTGGCAGTATAGCTGGGTGAATACCAGCAGAAGGCTGCAATGCAGCTGTGCTCAGGAGTGCAAAATGCTTCAGATTCTGTAGGAGAACTTTTTAAATGGGAATCCCAATTTTAGAGGGTATTCAGAGCTGGAAAGGAGGAGAGTAGGTTCAATTTTGTAAGGCTTTAAACTTTTGGATGCTTGTGTAAAGCACCCCTTTCATGTGTGTTATTTGAACCTGCTTACAAGAATGGAATGAAGAGGTTAAGTATTGCTGAAACGGGGAACAAGCCCCATGTTGGGGATTAGGTACTGTGGTCAAAATTAAGTATCTCTTCAGTATACCTCATGCATACTGAATTAAGTTCAGGCAACACGTTAAAGACAGGAGATTTCCAAAAATGAAAGTGGGCTTTCTGTCATCTAACTTGACCAATCTACAGATCTGAGCTAGCTGCTTGAATGACCTTAGTAGTCAGTGGCAAAAATAGCCATTTATGTCATCCCAGAGTAAGTGTCTGAAATAGATGAGCTCAAACATCGCCTGTATGGCTTAGTCTCTCTCCTTTGACTGGAGAAAGAGAACCAGCCTGATAACCACCCTGTATTAGACATGTAGCTCTCTGATGGCTGAATCGGGGAAGGTGTGTCCCATCAAAATGGTCAGGCAACAGAAGAGGCTATAATAAGAACAAAAGTTGCAAAATAAAACTTTTTTTTTTTTTTTTTTAATTTGCCTGTAGGAAAAGAAATTATTTTTCTCAACCACAATTACTTATGTGTAATTTTTTGGCACTGAACTGAGGATGTGAATAGTGAAAACAGGCCAAGCATATCACCAGAAAAAAAAAAAAAAAAAAAGAATTATTTAGGCGTTAGCTGAGAATTGTTACATTGGGCATATTTTTATATAAGCACCAAACTTTGCCATGCTTATCTCCTTAGAAAAGAGAGCTTCTTTCAGTTAAATAAAGGCCTGTATTAGCGCACATCAGCAGCTGCTAGTTAATCTTCATGTTCAGTTTCAGAGCAATCTCTGATAAGGAAGTAGAAACTCCAAAAAAACTTGTTGCCAAGGGTAACTCTGCTTTTTGACAGTGGAATGCTTTAGTAATACCAAAGACCCCAGTGTGAAAATACAAAGGGACTCCAGTTTAAGAGACTGATTGATTGAAAGCCAGAAGGGCAGCGTGTAGCCTTCAGTACCTAAATGAGGGCACTGATTTTTAACTTGAGTGATACCAGACAGTAACTGCTTGTTGTTCTCTGGCTTGAACTTTTACGTTTTGCTAAATGTGATAACTTGAACAAATTGCATCATGCAGCCTGAAACAAGCGAATGTTCTCTATTTTCCTGTATGTCCCCCTGCAAAGCAATTTCAGCCTTGGTAAATTAGGTTGGCAACCAAATTATCATCTTGCACTGCAGAGCTTGCAAGCTCTCTGCCCTTTGATCTGGAGGGCTGTCTTCATTGCAAGCCTGAATTGGCCCATTAGGTTTTGCAGTGTTAAGGACTCATATATAACTGAACTGACTGGAAAATCAAATTTTCCCAAGCAGCTCTCTGAGGAAATGACAGAAATACTGTCTTTTTTTTTTTTTCTTTTTCATAATCTGCTGAATTATTTCACATGTGAAATTATTTCATGCATTATTTCATTCTGTGATCAAAGATGAAACTACTATGACCACAGATTTTCCTGTCACACCAAACTTAATTTTTCTTAGTGGAATGTATTCTTATTTTGTGGTAATCTTCTTTCATTTCACTTGTATATCTTTACAATAAGAATACTTTAGCTATGCTCCTATTGCTCTATTAATTATTCCATGTTTGGTATGCAAAAATAATCTACTTCAGTTCTGTCATCAGCAAACTTGAACATCTAGTTAATTTAATCCTGTTTCTTTGATTTTATTTATTTATTTATTTGTTTAAGACAACGTCCATCCATTATGGAATTGTATTCACTAGGCCAACACATAGTTGGAAAATACATATTTTATGTGACTTTCTGGTTAAATAAAAGTCAGAAGTTATGTAAGTTCTAGTTGCATATATGCACTTAACTTAAAATATGACTAAAGGTGAGCATGGGGAAGGGGAGGGTGCAGCTTTGGTGAAGCTCTTGGAGATTCAACTCCCATTTCTGAGATCTTCAGTAGAGGATTGCAACTGATTTACCCCATTATGTCATGTAAAATGTCTTTTTTCCTTCCTCATTCTTATCTTCAGTTTTAGAATAATGTGATTAGCTAGTGCACTGAGAAGATAAAATCTTGTCTAGAAGTCATCCGTAGTCAACCTAGATAGTTTTATTATACAGTTCTTATCATAGCAGGTAATATAGTTCAGAGAAGAATTGGGCCTCTGATGAGCAATTGTAAACCATCTTCTGAGCAAATAGCAGAACAGCAGGTTCATAGTTAGCAAAATCTGACTTGGTGGGGCTTACACAGTATGAAGTAAGCATCTGGATGGATCACAGAGCATATTTACCTCAGTCCTGTTAACTGCTTGGCATTGGTTCTTTCAATCAACTTTCTAATTCAGATGCGTCACGTAGTAACAGCATCTTAAGCTGTTACTTAAGCTTAAATTTGCTTAAATTTTCAGTAGGGCCACACTTAATTGCTCCAATCTAATTTTTAGGGAGAAGAAATGTCATCCCCGATCTAACTATAAGAAGTATTTTTCTTCAGTTCCCATCTCTCCCTCTCCAACCCCAGCATTAGCTACTGGTTCAGTCTTCAGAGAGTAATGTTATGATACCTTCTCCATTTCTGCCTCCTTTTGCAGTGGACGGTAGTTGCAGCTATGTCCAGAGCATAGATTCATTGACTCCCTTGGGGGGTAAAATAGAAAGAAAGAGCACTAATAACACTGGAAGAATAATTTAGTCAGAAATACCACTCCACCAAGTCCAGACATAGCATATAAGACATCAAATTCACACAGCTGATGACTGAACCACAGCTAGATGATGAACAGTTTCTCTTTGTGCCACAATTTAAGTGAAGTTTTACCTGTTATGAAAATAACTTACATCATGACTCTAATTAAAATTAAAAAAAAAAAAAAACAGTCAAACAAACACACAACCCTAACCTGAGAAAACATAAGTATCTAAATTATTAAATGTTGAAAGCCAGTCTTCTTTCTCTTTCCCCTCATTTCAGTGACCTTGCCTTTACTATCTCATAAGTTGCTTGGACTGGAACTGTGTCTTTCTGTTTTGTGAAGTTCGAATTGAGTATTGGTTTCTAGACAATTATAATATGTATAGAGAATTAAGAATAAGAATAGAGAAATAAGAAAATTATCATAAGAAATATAATTTTACTACAGTATTCTTAAGTGACTTCCAAAGAGCCATGTCATCTGAAAATGGCACTTGTTGTGTGGCTTTCCGGGAGCTGTTGATGGGTGTTGGAGCAAGCGTACCAGGATTGGCTCAGGGTGAGAAAATGTGGAAATCATGGTATTAACCTAGGCATAACCTAACATACACTACTCAGTGACATGTATTTTGTAAACCATCTCATGTATGCTAAACCTGTAAATAAATTTTTTAGAGGGAAGCTGTGCCAAGTCAACATTGCTAGCCTTGAGCATATTTTATCCCATGCTATCACTTCAGTGGATGTCAGGTGCCAGAGAGTCTGGGCTGGTGACTGCTGTAGACACTCAGTATCTGTAGACTTAAAGTCTTTCTCGTGCATGTTCCCCTTTGGTTCTCCTTTGCAAAAGTTAGCATTTCCTTCTCAGAAAACATGTTTGCTAACAGGAAGCCCATGTATTTGTAAAACACAAAGCAGACATGTTGGATATTTTCACGCAGTCTGTCTTTGGTAAAGCTTCTTGTTCCCTCCCAAGCAAGAAGACAACAAGTATGAAGTTATTAAGCTGTCATCAAAGGGAACATTTTGCAGTTGTACAATACTGTTAAAACCTCTTCCCTTGCCATCTCAAAGAAGCAGCTAGACATCTCTGTGTATTAATGGAGATTTCATGAACAAAAAGGGAGTACCTTCATTGACTGTATAAGTAACTTGATAAGTACCTTCATTACTTATACTGTTCAAATTATATGTTCATCTGGAAATAATATACACTCTTTATAGACTACCCATCTTGGCTTCAGATCTGAAAAGTATCTGGTTACATATTACTGTATTATTATATTGTTTTCCCAAGAAAGTAATGATATTACTGATTAATTGCCGATTAATTCTGTTTGGTGCGTATGGCATGTTGAGAGACTCTGGTCGTACTCAATACCGCAACAATTCTGCCCATCTTTCTGTTGCCTAGGAGTGCAGTAAATATATTGCCAGAAAGCGTAACTGAGTGAAACATGTTTTTTCTTGACCCAAGCTTTTTATCAGATTGGTCCTTAGGGTTATACTTTTTAACTGTTGCTAAATGTGTTATCTTAAATCTTCAGACGTACCTCAGGCAGAAACCATTTTTTAAATGAATATTTCTTTGAGGTATATTTCTTCTGGATTTAGTCTAAATTACTGCATGCCTTTCAAATCTGAAACTCTTTGTCAGTGGCAGAGTTCCAGGCAATTAATTAGGAATAAGAATTTAGGAATGGACTCAAAGGCAGAGAGAACAAGAAGCCCTAAACTATCTCTAGTTCTCATTTTAAATGCTTTGTTTTTCATGATTATTATGTTGTTTGATTCCTCTCTCCTAATTAAAATATTTAAGTTATTCTGCACACTGATCTATAGAAATTCTGGATGTACAGTTCAATCATTAGCATTTCTTTAATTAATATAATATATGGGGACCGAAGGATTTGTGTGAATTTAGAGGCACAGTCTCCTCTCCAAATAACAACACAGCAACAGTAACTTTTATCATGAAGGCCTTATTCTTTTCCTATGAAAATTCTGCAGCTTAAAACTGCAGTATGGTAATTAGTTCTTAATGTGGTATACTAATAAAACTTAAATAAGAGCCTTCATTGAACAACACAGTCACTGAGTAAACAAATCCTTTCTTCTTTACACCAAGAACAGGAAATATCTGCTTTGAATAAGTTTTTCCATTCATGTGGTAAGTACTTTTTTCTCCACAGTGATGTTAGAATTTTTGTTACATGTTTTGAAGTATACCCAAAACCAGATAAAAACAAATGCCAACATTATAACTTAAATAAATAAATAAACAAGTCAGCACTGTTATTTCAACCTGGGATTATGTCCTGTATTTGAATCTTGCTTTGGGGAAAAAAAAAAACACAACTCCACACCATGGACAAACCATGCAAATTTAAATGCCTTAAGTTGTATGGAACCTCTATTTTTGGGCTGGAAAATTTCCATCCTCCAAGGAAACCTTACCTAATCACATTATTAGGTTGGGGGTGGGGGTGGTTGCTGTTGCCTGCGCCTTTGCTACATCTGCATCTCTTTCATATTAAAATATAAGAAGCCAGATATGTCAGTAGCTACACAGGTTTTATTTTTCTCCAGCTTGAATTTGTAAGTAATGTGTATGAAAATAATTTGGGTGAACATTTTTACATTTGGAGGACAATTCAAGATAAGCAATAATGCTTATACATAGATAACCACCAGTGAAATAGATACAGTGGCATTGCTATGTCTCCTACAATTTGCTCACCAAACCATACACCTTTTTAATAAACAGCAGAGTATAAATTCAGAAGCACTCGGGATCAAGAGCAGTTTAAAGTGTTTTGTTAGTAATGGCTGAATTTAAGGTCTGGATTATTCAGTGAGAAAAAAAAAAATGGACCTGTAGTTGTGTGCATGGAAATGATAGGGCCAATCTCAGTAAAGATTACAGCAGCTAGTCCATGCTAGACTGCAGCCTGTTGA
The DNA here is from genome assembly GCF_964034855.1 of Anser brachyrhynchus. Classification (NCBI taxonomy): domain Eukaryota; kingdom Metazoa; phylum Chordata; class Aves; order Anseriformes; family Anatidae; genus Anser; species Anser brachyrhynchus. The sequence goes on from NC_137696.1 coordinate 66,387,872, forward strand.
GCGTTTGATGTATCTCTTTCAGTTCTAACTGTTCTGTGGTATTAATTTAATGCTTTCTGACAGATTGGTCAGGTGGGTGGAGGGCTGGAAGCATGGTCCCTGCCTGACCCCAGGATTCCAGAACCTGAGGCTGAAAGTCTGCAGCAAATTTGCGTCCCAGACGCAATGCTGGCCTAGACAGGCTATCCTCCAGACACGAGATAGATGTTGGGTTGTTGGGGTTAAAAATCTGGTCTACACTTGGGGTCATGTACTTAAACATCTATCCCAGCTCAGGGGCATATTTCTAGCTCTTGGGTTTTTGCTCAGCACACCTTTGAGTTGTATGGAAGAACCAATGCTAAGCAGAAAGACACTAGCATTTTTTTTTCTTTCTGAAAATTTATATAAAAATAAAACCATATTATTATTGTTTTTTTTTTTTATGGTGGTGTGTACACGGAGTTTTTGCTGAAAAAGATCCAACTTTATTAAGCCAAGTATTTCCAAGTATTTGCTTTTTGGAAGAAAAAATCTTAAACCTTTAATCAGATGTTTTAGATAAATATTTGTTTATTTTGTGACTACATTTTTGAAAAAAAAAAAGAAGATAAAAAGAAAAGAAAAGAAAAATCAGAATAATCTTGATGACATTGTATCTACCTTTGAGGAGCTTTTCTAAATTGAACAGTTATTTAAATGTATGTACATGCTGTACATTTTGGAACGAAGTATGAAGTCCAGAGTAGTCAATAGGATGGTGGTTGTTCTTCCCAAGGATGAGTATAGAAAGCAGAGAGCAAAAACCTCCATCTTCTGTTACAAAAATTCTCTTCAGTAATCTCAGCCAGCACTCAGTTTCACAACCATCACTTTTTGGTCTGAGTTAATCATGACAGACATGGCAAATTCATATAAATAAAATAGCCAACTGTGGGCTAGAATGTTCGATACAGCAGTGCCAGGACAAAATCTTGTGACAAATTTTTATTTTCAGTTTTGAGATTTTAAAAAAATGTTTTTTCTTTGTGTCACCGGGGGTACATACACACAGTGTTGTGTAAGGCTAAGGCCTTGTTTGGAGTCATTTACAGTGGTAAATGCCATACCATGCTGTAGTGTCTTTTGGTTAGTAGAGGTCATGGCAGGATGCTTCGTGCTTTTTAGTGTTCTCCAGAGGGAACTGGAAATCTTAGTAGCTTAACACGTGCAGCTGAAGTCAGTTTGAAGAAGACTCTGGGCTGAGGTACGTCTGTCCTTTTTTCAAACCATTCCCTTTCATTTTTAGTATCACGGCCTTGCTTGAGGACTGCATTCCTTTTACTTCATTGCAGATTGCCTGGCGTGGTTTTGACCACTGCTGAACAACTAATGCCCAGACATGGTTCAGGCAGCTGTACGACCAATTATTAGACAGTTTAGCTCTATGAATATGTGAACAAGGCATCCCATGGAGATTCAAGGCAAGAGACGTCTGTGGTCTGTATTTATTAGTGTACCTTTGGCTAAAGGAGGCTAGATGTCACTGTATGTAATAGATTATTGGCAGCACATTTTATCTGGGCACTTTGAAATGTAAAATTAAGTTGAAGCTAGCTTTTGAGCCTAAAAAAATAAAATTGTATTTTTCATTGACATTTCTATATTAAAAAATCATTGCAACAAGATCAAAAACCTGTTGCTATTTTTGTATATAAAAATAAATTCAGCATTTTGTTTACTTAAGATCTGTGAACTGTATTTTGTAACAGGGACACTATGGGGAGACTATGGAGATAGTTTACTGACCTTTATCATTCACACAAACAGGCATGAAGAACAAACCACAGCTGTAACATCAAAGAAAGCAAAGCAAATAAAAAGGGAGGAAAAAGAATAAGCAAGAAAGACTTCCAGCTTTCTGGAGATAATTTTTCCTTGTAGGGAATCTAACTTCTTGGACCATTTCATCTGTTTGCATTTTCATCCCACTTAATGTGTCTTACATTAGTATCTTGACCCTGCTTATCAGCAGCTTAAGATGCAAGCCTCTATTATGTTACAATTTTGGCTTTTTTTTTTTTTTAATGAAACAAATGCACATGGTATGTTCAGTTTGTGCAGTAGGTAAAGAGATAACAGGTAACAGAGAAGAGAGGAAGAAAAATTGAAGCTGACTAATCCAGAACTAGTGAGCGTAGGCATTATCTTTGTTCGTGTGATGTAAACCTGCTGACTAAAATAGGGTTTCTGTTAAAGTAACAGGTGGGAAGCAAGTGTCTTTTCTATTTTAACTTAAATTGAGAATTTGTTATTTTTATATATTTTGAAAGTCAATATTTTGAGAAGTACTAAGAGAGACAGTAATGATGAAGAGAACTCTTTGACACCTCTCAACCTGCCCCATCAGTACAGATAATGCTAATCAAACACCATAACCATAACCCATACTTCTGGTTGCAAAAGGCATTGTCTTTATTTTGCATGATGTTTATTTTAAATACCTCCTTCTTTGGAACTATGATTTGATGTGGTGGGGGATTATAGTACATCTATTGTTTTTTACCTCTTTTAATGAAAGTCAGATACGTTCATGTATGTCAGTGTGCTCATTTAGCAAGATGTTTCACCCAAGCTTTCAGGAAAGGTAGAGAGGATGCAAAAAGAAAGCCTTCATGAATAATAAAACAGCAGCTTCTGTTTGCAGGTTTTGTGAAAAGCAGAGGAGGGCAATTCTTGTGCATCCACTTATTTTTTTCCAGTTCCAAATGCTTTTGGCAATTTGATGCAGAGTGGACATAAGGCTTTTGTTCTCCAAGCCCCTGGCAGTTATGAAATGTCAAGCAGAAAATGCACTTTGCCTGCAGGCGAGGAAGTCACTGAGGTGCCCCAGTAGTGCAGTATCTCTTTTGGCTTATTCCCGACATGGCAAACAGATGAGCCCTGACATCTGGTTCTTCTTTGCATTGCAGCAACAGTGAAGGCACCTCAAAGAATGAGGTAAAATGGAGAATCGGATGTTTTCTGTAATTATATGTATATTCCCTTTGAATCTCTTTTCAGCCTCTTTCTTTACTCCTTTGGCTAAAAGGAGGTGAGTAGGAATTAGCAAGGAAAGAGAAAGGAACAACTTTTCGAAGTCACAATTTTCCTCATAATTACTGAAAGTGAAATCTGGGGGCTGACTCCCGTTTTCACTACAACCCATTCTAAATTTCTCGGATATTGGTGGCTGAAAGTGACATTTGAGTGTCCCCTTACTTTACAAGTACAAACTAAGCAAGCCTATCTATAAGAATCCCAACAAAAATTAATGAAGTCTGCAGTGTTTATAATCTATTATATAGTATGCCTACTTTTATCGCCTTTTCTATATTTTTCTTCATGCCCTAATTTAGCATAGTAAATTATTATCTTTTCATAAGTATTCTAAAAGTTGAATTATTTCCCAAGACGAATGCACAAGACAGCCGTGGTGACTTTTCAGTGTTGGCCCACCATTATTGTGACTGGAGACCTGCAAGCTTAGACCTTAGCTAAGCTTTCAGTTCTGTGGTTTGTGGATTAAAGACTACTACCCACCCCCCCCAAAAAAAAAAATGCTTAAAAATTCAAATAATTGGAAACTCTGAATGTGTGCACTAAACAGTTCACATTTTATGAATGAATGGCTATAATTAGGGATCGAGACTGATATAGAGCTGTTCGTAGAGGAATAACCTTGTAGGAGATGATCCCAGAAATTGTTATCATTCATTGGGACTGCAAGTGCTCTGGAAACCAGGCCACCCTGGTATTAGGTATTTAATTGTAGATACCTGCTCTAGCAACTGATTTTACACTTGGGACTACTTATCGTACATTTAAATGCATTAGTGGTTTGCTAGATTTGGCCTCATTTTTGAGGAACTTGGTCGTTGTTCATCATTGTTTGTAAGACTGGCCAGAAAACAAGAATTCTGTTTATTGAAAAAAAAAAAAAAAAAAGAGGTTTTGTAATTTCTTTTCTGCTTGAAGCAAATTAAGCTGCACAGATGCTCTTTGTGGAAAGTGAGAGAGGAAGAGGGAGGCAGCTTAAACACCCTCCTCACTCTATAAGCTACAATGATGAACGGTTGAGTAACTAGGACAGCACTCACCTGGGATGTAGAATTGGCATGTTTAAATCCCTGCTTCAGTTAATCACTAGAATAAAGGGTCAAATAAAAGTTTTTGATTTTATTTTCTGCTGAAGTTATTCCACTAAGTAAGTATAGTTAGCTACTCACTGAATCAGAGAAAGGGAACCCTCTTTCTTTCTCATTTCAGTCAGAAATGATGCTGTGAGCCTTAGGGAGCTGGCCAGTAAAATATTTCCCTACATTACTGGGTAACGAACAATTTGTGATCATGAGTGATTTTCCTAAAATTTTGTTAAAAGATTTTTGACCCACACCTAGTAGGGTTTTTTTTTTTTTCCTTTTATTTTCTGTATTTTGTTTAAAAGGAAGGAGAGAAGGGTGGTAGTTCTGTAACCAAGTTGTAATTAAAATGTGTGAAAGGTCTTAAGTTCACTGCTGCTTTTCATTATTTCTTGGTGCATGTGAAGAGTATGAGAAGTCCTACAAGATACGCTGGAAAGATGCTCAAGGTTTTTTTTTTGTTTTGTTTTGTTTTTTTTTTTGTTTTGTTTTTTTTTTGTTTTTGTTTTTGTTTTTGTTTTTGTTTTTGTTTTTGTTTTTGTTTTTGTTTTTTCTTCACTAAAGAAAGCTGAACAAAACTACTTTCTGAAGTGCTGTTTTTGTTTAGGTATCTGACAGTAAGAAACTGATGACAGGATGTGAGTTTCTAATTTTGGTGCTGTCCCATTGTTCTGAGGGGAAGCTTGTTTTGCAGTAGTGATTGTAAGCACAGCAGGTACTGGGATCCTGTAGCAGCAGGCAGAACTGTCATGTCTTTGGACAAAAATATTCTTTTTTTCTTGGTAGATACAGAGATAATATTCCCATAACCATCATCCGACTAACCCATACACTGTGGAATTTCTAAATTCCCAAGACATACATTGCTGTTTCATCTATAAACTACCATGATACGATTCTGCAGCATTTGGATAGATGTGCATGTATATGAAGGAGCAGAGGAGGAAGCAACATCAAGCTGAAATGGATTTCTGAATCACTGTCAGTCAGCCTGATATATTTGGATATGAATTCTTTTCTGACTGGTGAACTGACTCTTTGCACCTTTTCAAAAATACCTTTATTTTCATAGTAGAGTAATTCATGATGATGGTAATGCTAACCAAAATAGGGATTACTGAAAACAGTACAGAATATCCCTTGTGAAGCATTTCAGTCTAGCCATCAGAACAAAACTTTGGTATGTCTGTGTAAATTGGCATCCTTCCATTGATTTCTAAGCACAGTGAGGTGGGTGGGTTTGGGTTGCGCACTTCTTGGACAGACTTGCAGGTACTCAGCAGCAGCTGGACTCCCCAAGAGCCCGACTTCAATGGTATTTTGCAGATTTATATCTCTGAGGGTGGTCTTGTTATGAACAGGCTCTAGTCACTTCTTCCTGCCCTTCCCCTTTTGTAATTGGTTTAGTGGTTTGAAGAAAGTGCAGAGATGAATTTCTGGTGACAATATTGTGCTGAAAATATTTTAATAAGGTAATAAACTATTCTTTCTTACCCTGCTCTTGTCCTCTGGTACCTGGGGTTCATGTGCTTGCAAAACAAATAGATGCAATGTTAGGATGTATATGCATTTTTTTCCTCTTTAAAACACCTTCTCTTTCCTAACAATAGTAAAATGCAATACTGCATGGCTCTCCACATCTTAAGTGCTGTATTGCTAAACCTTCACCTTTCTTGTGAAAACTTTTACAGAGAATGTGTATGTTATTCAACTTAAAGGTAGATATGATCGACATGGATTTGCATTCAATCTTTGAATGCAAAACAAGGAAGAAACTCTTTTCATTTTAATATTGTTTTCTATACGCTGATATTTTGTGGAATATGATCTTACTGAAAAGCAAAATAATTTTTTTAGAAGTATTCATGTTTGCCCAGATGTCATCTCTGATGGAGGTAATTTAACGTCATCCATCCGAAGAGAGAGCTAACACTGTTATATTGGAATGAAATTTTGGGCTACCCTGAAGTTCAGTGGTCACATTACACTGTGGGCAATCCTGCACCCCTGAGAACCTTCCAGCTCCTCATTGCCACAAGCAGACTGGAGCACCCGACCTCTGTGGAATGACTTAATTTTAATGAGGTCTTTACAACTGAACAGACTGTAAATTAGGTCTAATTTTTCATAGACGTCTAAAAAATTTGGAAGTCCATCTTGACCTGCTGAGGAATGTGGGGTTATACCTCCAGGCTCCCCCTACATTTACAGAATTTATGGGCAGCTCTAGTTCAAAGTAGTACAAAAGAGGCAGAGACAGGGATGAAATGTCCTGAGTAGTTCAGATACCAAGCTGGTTTAGCTGAGCAGACATACAGCTGGTTTATATCCCCTTCATGCTGGAATGCAGCTAAACAGGATTGGGCAGGGAGAAAGACAAGTGACAGTTTAAGACCAGGGTGGGATAAGGGAGAACAAGACAGATGGCAACATAGGTTTAATCAAGACGCAGATTTTTCTTCCTGTTCCCTACTGATGCACCTAAAAATGTTTTTAATGCTTGGAGGAACGCTGAAGTAGCATCTCAACCTAGTTACAATTGAATATCAAGGCTTCTCTTTCAATAAAAGTGCACCATATAATTTGCTGTTCTGTCTGCGTACCCACATTGAAATAGTCATATTTGAGATGTGTTTTCTTTCCTTTTCGTTTTCATTTTAACATTGACAGGTTGAGCCGTTGATCCAGAAGGGCCATGAGAACCTGGTGCATCATATCCTGCTGTATCAGTGCAGCAGCAACTTGAATGACAGTGTGCTGGATTACGGACACGAGTGTTACCATCCCAACATGCCAGACTCATTCTTCACATGTGAGACAGTCATTTTTGCTTGGGCCATTGGAGGAGAGGTAGGATGAATGGCTGTCTAACATGGTTCATCAATGGGGCATCAGGAGGGTGTATATCACAATAAAGCTTCCTTCCAGCATGTTAGTGAATTCTTAATCTGTCTTTTTTATTTTTATTTTTTATGGGTAAACAAGCACAATCCCTAAATGGATTCATCGCTGTCTTCAACTTCTCGTTGGCCTTCTAAGTGATAAATGAAATGAACGTCTTGAGTGACAAGCTAAAAATAATGAAAATAGTACAGAGAGTTGATGCTTTAGGCAGAAAAAGATTACTTGGGAACATGGAAATCTGTCACCATATCAGCTTGCCCCATCTGATAAGAAAATGCACTGCTTCCAGCAAGGACTAATGTCTGCTATCTGTGGAGGATGACAGAATGAAAAGCACTCTGTAGGTGACTGCATCCAAGACTTTCCAACTGAAGTCAGACATATGTCTAACTCCTTTTGTGCCTAAGAAGGACCTTCCCCCATTCAGGCAAATCATTCTGAAATTTCCTTCCCAGCCCTAAAAGGCATAATTTCAGTGTAGGAGTGATTGTGTTTTGGTGCAGAGCCGGCACAAGGACGACTTCGCTTGTGGCAATGGGGCATATCTACTGAAAACACAGTCTCTGATGCCATGTTAACCCCAGGCTGTGTTTTCAGTTTATTTCATATGCTAATTTAAGCTGCAGTTAATGCTTTCAGCTGACATGAGGCAGCACTACTGCCAAAAGAAGCATCCCAACCCTTCTTTACCCCCTTGCTTCACTGCATGCCCACTCAAACCTGGTGCAGGCAAAGAGAGGGACTTGGGGGATCACAGTTTTTGGATGCTTCACTGGCCAACCAGCAGTCCAAAAACTGTCTTTGAGTGCTGCAGTGTGAGGAGGCTGGATGTGCTACCCATGTAGCTACTCATCAAAAGAAGCTTAATCCACTATGAGCATTATCCCTGATGTATGCTTTGTGCATTTTTGCCATCAGCTATGCTCTGACCTAGTATTTGTATTTTCAACTTTCTTAAACTAAGTGAAATAAAAAAAAAACTCATATAAATAAGTTATCATCTCACAAACTCTGTGAAGGCTTTTGTAAGGATGGTCCTGTTAAAGATCTACAGAGAGGGTTACATTCAGGTTTACTGGAGTACTCACAGTGCTTCAGTTTACCTTTACGTAGCATGGAGGTGATAATACTTACTACTATATTCTGAGATTAATTCATTAATGTCCATCAAGCATCGGAAAGTTGGGATCTCAAACATAGTATCTGTGTAGTAAAGATTCATTCCTCCAAAAGTGAATATGTTATATGAGTTCATTTATAAAATGAGTTCATTTATAAGATACTGGTATTTTACATTGAATCAGGAGTGAGCTTCTGAAGCAAATCTCCCAGTTATCCCCACTTCACTAAGCTTGCTTTTTTTTTTCTTTTTTTTTTTTTCCTTAACTTCAAGTTAAATTGAATGTTTGGGGTTGAACCCAGCACCTCCCAGCAACAAATGGGATTCAGTGCATAGGGTCTAAGTAGAGCTTGTCCAAGGAAAATAGTCTGAGGACAGAGGGTCCAGCACAAGCTGTTATGCTGTACAGATCAATTTCTTTTTCATCACATGGCTTCCTAACGTAAATGTAGCCATTAAGATCGTTTTTATTGTTGAAATAATTTTTTCTTAGAATGCAGTGATTTATGCAGGAAAAACAATCTAGTTGCAAACAACTTCAGTATTCCCTGAAAATTACTGCTTTTGTAAACTAGAAACATTTAAAATGTAGATTCACTTTTTCATACGGATTTTATTGTCAGACTAACTGCTTGATGGTGCAGTGTTTATACATCTAAAATGGCATTTTCATTTTCTACTCAAGCAATAAATAAAGGATAAAAAATCATACGATCATTGGATAATGCGGGTTGAAAGAGACCTCAGGAAGTTTTTAGTCCTGCCTCCTGCTTCAAGGAGGGTAAGCCATGAGGACAGACTGGGTTGCTCAGGGCTTTATCTTTTGGAAAGCACAAGCCCTAATAATTTATACTGGCATAGTTATTTAGTGCATGCAGTATTAATAAATCTAGTATGCCAAAATACCATATTCAGAAAGTTACATTTGTAAATTTAATTATTATGATGATTGTATCGGTAATTTTATTTATTAAAAAAACAACACACACACACACAAAAAAATAAACACACACACACACAGAAAAAACACTTTTAATTATGGGAAAAGTTCCTTAGATTAATGTGCAAGTGTTGATTTCCAGGGCTTCACCTACCCTCCCCACGTTGGCTTATCCATCGGCACAGCAGCTGACCCTCAGTTTGTTCTTATGGAGGTGCACTACGACAATCCATCATACACGGAAGGTTTGTACCCTCACACTCTTTAAAACATGCAAGTTTGAAAAATGTACTAGACACAGGAGTTTCTCATTGCATCACACTGCAAGCAGAAGAGATGCAAAGCTGAGGCTATTTTTCCCTGCTCAGTAGTTCCTGGTTCCCAGTGTTTTTCTCATTGCACTGAAGTGAGAAAAACTTCACACTGTCTTAGCCTGAAGACAGTGGGAGATTCAGAGATACAAGGAGTTGTGGACCAGGTGAATACACCTTTTATCACAACATTCTTCATGTTATCTCTCTCTCTGTGCTTTGCTTTTGCTCTGAAATCCATATCAGAGATCCAGAAGTCTCATTATTCAGATTGAGAAATAGCAGTACATCACTCAAAGTGCTAGATAGCATCACAGGGAATGTGCCTTTTATTCATTTTTAAAGTATTTTTTAAAGACATCTACCTACACTGTGGGTAATTTCTGAAAGTGAAATGAAAACTCAGGATTCTAGACTATTCATTAGGTAAAACCAGTTTATCTTAATTGATAAGCTTCTCTTTTATAATGTTATTTTTTAATCTTCATTCTAAAATTTATTTATACCTAGAAGAAAGAAAATTAAGTCTGTGTGTGAAACTGGGGAGCACCCAAAAATCTAGGATACTTCAAAGCTGACTTTTGAAAAGATCAGTAGTTTTTTTTTTTTTCGTTCTTTAACAACAATTTGTTGAGCTGCTATGTCTGAGGATATTCTGATGACTAGTACAGACGAACTGAGTAAAATCCATTGCAGCACAGTGTACTGGTCTGTCTTTACATCCCTATGTATTTAAGTAAATTCCTTTGTTTTGGCTAGGGCATTCTTACTGTTATTCCCTTTCTTTGTGATGTCAGAAATGAACTTTCTTAAAATTGTTTTATTTAATGACAGCCACTCACCCTTCAGCATGCACATTCTTATGTGATACAGCAATCTTTGTTTGCATCCTTGATGCTACACGCTTTTCCACCAAATACTACCTGAAAGCCTGATGTGTCACTTGCAGAAAGCTTGTATCCAAATGAGGCTGTGTCCCTAAATTCACTATTTTCTTTTAATTGACTGTGCTGTATGATTTTGGTTTAGTTTAAGTAACGCACACAAAATCTGGGAATCAGTAATATTTTGTTTCCTTCATAAGCAATGGGGACAGCTTTGCTGTTTGTTGGGACAGCCCCAGGTGAACACAGAGTCTCACCGAAGACCTGGGAAAGTTCAGAGAGCGTAGGCAGAGCAGGGTGTCTGTGATCTGCGTGGTGTTTCTCTCCTCCTTGACAAAATACATGGTATGAGATTGTGATAAGAGAGGGAAAGAGAGGACCCAGGTGCTCCCGCTGCTTCGGTGCAGGTGGGGTGTGCGAGTCCTCCCACCCATCCTGCCACCAGATCACCTTTCTTTTCCCATTTTGGGGTCTGTGTTTTCCCAGCTTGGGTCTTGCAATTAAGCCATCAGGTTCACCTCTGCATTTGGGGCAATGTTTGCCTAAGTGACTCAGCTTCATAGTCAGTGCTGGCTCCTGGTTAGACTCAAGAATTGCTTCTTGTCTGTTTTTGAATGTTTCCTTTTCTGAAGTCATTTACATCCCCTTTAATATGAAAGATGACCTCTTTTGATTTTATTTAACAAAAACTCTTAGATATTGTAACAATTTTTGGCATTTAGATATTAGCAGCCTGCTTGAAGGGGGAATACCACAAAAATCCAAGTTGACGAGATTATAGATAGCTTCAGAAAGGGAATGAGTGCAGATTCCAAAATGAATTAAAATTGAGATGTTGTGGTACAGTGTATATCAGCTGAAATATCATTTGTACACTGCAGATTGTCTTGTCGTTCCCTACCACTTGTAATTGGTTGTGCTTAGCTCATATCGTTTGTTCTGTAATACTTACATGCTACTCTGTCTTAGGTACTACAGGGAAGGAGTGACTTAGTGCCTCCTCTGTCCCTCTGTCATTTGCCTGTCTTAAAATAACCTGTTGATTTCATACTGATGGAAAATTTGGTTTAAGCCACTGCTATGTCTGTTTTGTTCTTTAGAAGACAAATAGAGGAAGCCTCTTACCTCTCTGAGATACTTGGCAATGTTTTTGCATTTTTGATTTTCAAAGCTGAAATTTGAAAAGGAGCAGCAAACAGGAAGTTACCAGATGAGCTAACACAGAATTTAAGGCTTGTGTAATACAAATTAATCTTTGTTTTTGCTTATATCTTGCCTCATAAAAATGGCTAATGCAAGATAAATATTTATAATCAGTGAGTGAGTGGAGGTACAAATTCTGAGTAGATATACAAACAAATGCATATGGCATTTAGATGAATGAAGTAGATTCACATAATTTTCACTTTTAAAAGCTCAACCTTCTTACAGTAGGCTTTGGTTCTTCAAACTACTTTTGAAATCAAGAGAAGTCCTTGAGGGCAGGATTAAAAGCCAGTGTAGTTCTCTTGCCTTCTTTACTCAAAGTGCTGTAATTATCTTCAAGTTTGTGATTTAGGAAGTTATTTCTCATATGTTTAGTTCATACTCTTAATTGGGGAGATTGTGAAAGGGATGCATTTGGTCATCTGAGGTATGCTGTAATGTGACAGGCAATCTAAAAGAAAAAATATGATTAATATTAGGGCTTAAGGTAAAGGAATAAATAAATTCACAAGCAGAATATAACACACGGCTCCAAAAGTTCAAAGAAAAAAAACAAATACAACTTTAAGTTGTGCTTTAAATATTTTATTTTAAAATCACACATGACACCTTTTGAGGTCTTATTTCCTTGTTTTGTTTGGTATGCCTGTGGTCTCCTTTCTTTTCTCTGACATCCATGTTTGGTAACTTAACAGAAGGGACTATGAGCAGCACACATTTTTCATTTGTGTCTGAACAGCGCAGGTATCAACATACCGTCTTTAACAACCCTCCTGTGGGCTGCCCCTATTTATTGCTTCCTGCATATGGTTTGACTAATTTCCAGGTTATTGAGGTTGATTCCTCGATTTTCATGTAAGAAACTTAGGACAAGCCTTTAAAAATGCAAAATGATTGGGTTTTTATATTTTTTTAATACTGATTTACAGCCATGGCTGACTGTGTTTTTTTTGTTGCAGGCTTGATAGATAACTCTGGTCTGAGGCTATTTTATACTCCGGTTTTAAGGAAATATGATGCTGGGGTTATTGAAGCTGGTCTTTGGGTCAGCCTATTCCACAATATCCCACCAGGCATGCCTGAATTTGTGTCAGAGGGTCACTGCACATTGGAGTGTCTGGAAGAGGTATGTCTCCTGCCTGACACCAGTGGTTTTCATGCTTAGAAATAGTTTAGGACAGCCTCTTTATCGTCTTGGGAAGATTGATAGTTGCTGGTTAAAGACATGAGCAAAAGCATCTGCTACATGCTGCTCTAAGGAATTTTGAATCTTTTTGGATCTGGGTATTTCGGATGCTTGGTATTGAGGTTGCTTTTCTGATACAAGTAATATGGAATGATACTGTGTTTGCAATGATTTAATTCTGTGTTCAATATATAAACATACATTGTTTTCCAAGGCAAAGCTATTGATAGCCTGGTATCACTAACCTAAAAGAAATGTTGAGAGAGACTAATTAAGATCTATGCACATGCAAAAGGCTCCTAATAGTAAAGTGAAAGCCTGAAAAGTGTTCTTAGATGAACCGCAGAAACTAAAGACCTGAGCTGGTTTTGTTGTATGGCCCAAAGTAAAAATTATGCATTCATTAAACACAAGGTTTCATGAAGACAGCTTAAATTTCTCTACAGATAATGGAAATATTGTTTGAAACCTGAGATTCTCAGATACTCTGTCATTTTTAGCGAAAGGCTGGATCAATGTCTTCTTTGCATGATGTGGATTGAAGGGGCAAATTACGTATGGAATTTAGTTTTGTTCTTAGTGGTGTTAAAAGTTACATATTATTGTAGCATATTTCAGCTTAAAAACACTGGAGTAATCTATTATCGTGAGGTTTCTGACCTTAAGGCTACACTTGAAAGCTACTGCAATAACAGACTATTTTGATTTCGGGCTTTGAAGAAGAAGTGTTTAGTATATCCAAAGTTTGGATCTGTAAATCTCAATTGGAATGGAAGTGATGTCAAATTTACTGATTTTAAAATGTTTTTGACCAGGAAAAAAGGTTTCAGATATAAACCTAGAATATTTCACTGTCTGTTGACATGAAGATGGGAAGTAGGACATACTGTAATTACAGCTTCTTAATTTAAAGTGGCACAATATTGATGTCATTCATAGCTGCATAGATCCATCTAAATATTTATTTATTTATCTATAAATAAACATCCACATTCATCAGTATTGGTCAGTAACACTAAAGTAATGTTGAGATTTCAATATAATACATATAAAATTATGGTATATACCCCTCCAAAGGGACCTCGACAAGCTTGAGAAGTGGATCCATGTGAAGCTAATGAGGTTCAGCAAGTCCAAGTGCAAGGTGCTGCACCTAGGTCAGGGCAATCCCGGACACGAGTACAGAGTGGGTGAAGAACTCACTGAGAGCATCCCTGCAGAGAAGAACTTGAGGGTTCTGGTGGACAAAAAGCTTGGCGTGAGCCAGCAGTGTGTGCTTGCAGCCCAGAAGGCCAACTGCATCCTGGGCTGTATTAAAAAAGGAGTGTCCAGCAGGCTGAGGGAGGTGATTGTCCCCATCTACTCTGCCCTGATGAGGCCCCACTTGGAGTGCTGCATCCAGGTCTGGAGCCCCCAGCACAAGAATGATGTGGATCTGTTAGAATGGGTCCAGAGGAGGGCCACAAAGATGATCAAGGGGCTGGAGCACTTCTATGAAGAAAGGCTGAGAGAGCTGGGGCTGTTCAGCCTACAGAAGAGAAGGCTTCGGGGTGACCTCAGTGCAGCTTTTCAGCACTTAAAAGGGACTTATAAAAAGAGAGACTCTTTGCTTAATCAGATAATGACAGTACAAGGAGGGTTGGTTTTAAACTGAAAGAGAGGAGATTTAGATTAGAGGTTAGGAGGAAATTCTTCACTCAGAGGGTGATGAGGAAATGGAAGAAGTTACCCAGGGAGGTTGTAGGTGCCCCATCCCTGGAGGTATTCAAGACCAGGTTAGATTAGGCCCTGGGCAACCTGATCTAGCTGGTGGCATTCCTGCCCATGGCAGGCGGGTTGGAACTAGGTGATCTTTAAGGTCTCTTCCAACTCGAGCCATTCTGTGATCCTATGATGATGATTCTATGAAAAGTCTTAATGTATTGATAACTATTGGCAGTCCAGTTGATTTTCATAAAAACTATGTGGATTTGGAATTAAGACATGGTTTTATTAAAAAGAAGCAAAAAAAATAAAAATCCCAGCAACTTTTTAATATATAAAACCTTAATTTCACATTCTGATTTGCTTTTGCTCCAGACTGTACTTTGTTGTAAACTGACAGAACATGAACTGCATTTATTAATATATCTTCACTATGCATTACATTACATTGCACCTAAGCACACTGATGGTGTTGGTTTCCCCTGGCCAGGCTCTAGGTGCTGAGAGACCTAGCGGGATTCACGTGTTTGCAGTACTTCTTCATGCTCATCTTGCTGGCAGAGCTATCCGGATGCGCCACTTCCGCAATGGCGAGGAGCAGAAGCTGCTTGCATATGATGATGAGTTTGACTTCAACTTCCAGGAGTTTCAGTATCTGGAAGAAGAAAGAACCATTTTGCCAGTATGACACTCTTAATGTTTTCCCTGAAGTTGTTTAAGAGATCATATACCTAACATTTACTCACACTTAGGATTAATTTCTTTAATGTTTTGGTCATTTTCCCACTTATCACAGAGTGATTAATGCATTAAAGCTGCTGTGTCTTGTAAGTATCCACACAATTCATTACAGAACTGGCTTGGACCATCAGTTCATCTACTGGGTGTTTTTTGGTGTCTACAATTACTGACTTGAACTTTACCATCATAAATTCTTGAACAAAGTGGATGACAAAATCACAGGTGTGCCTGGTTGTGCCATCATCGTGAATCCGGCCAGCCGAAGAATGGAAACATCCCCTTGTGGCTTTACTGAGCCGTTGTAACCAAATAGCACATCCTGAGAATTTGCACATGGCAAGTATTCAGCCTTGCAAATGTGTCTGCAAATCAACCATTCTAAGTCTTCTATTTGCTTCATATTTTTATTTGTTGTTGGGAATAAAATTCTACACTCCTGTTCTACATGAGGTTTCACTAAGTAAACAAAACCCTTTGGAAAAAGGAATCATGCAATTCTATCTGCTGTTCTTATGATAATGTAATACACTTAAAAAACAAACAAACAAACAATTTTTATATTATAAAGTGTTAAATTAAACCAGTAGCTATTCATGGGTATTTCATGAAAGAAGTCTCTCTATCTATGTTTTTGGATGAGTCACTCATTTAAAAATTATTCACCCATCTCTTGTTAGTTCCAGCTGGCATCTGTTTTTGAAGTTTTGGCCTGATGACAGAAAGCTAAGTAGTGCAAAGAGCTGGTTGCTCCAGAACTGACCAGCAGTGCAGATGGCGATGTGCTTGTCCTGGTGCATGTGAACAAGCTCATTACCTCATGGAATTGGTCAGATGCAAAATATCAAACAACTGCATTCTGTTTATGATTTGAACTGAAAAGGCCATTGGAATGGTTGAACTTCATGTATAGTCAGGAGCCTTGTGGTTTGATCTTCTAGGCTTCTCTTCAAGTCCCCTCCTCTCTTATGTCTCTTCTCCCACACTGAGATACTTTGACATTTGTCCTTGAAAGGCAAAAAAAAAAAAAAAGTTAACTTTAGTTCCTACAGCAAAATCTAGATGCTCAGGTGCAGAATTTAGTCTTTGAAGTCCAACTGCTAGTACTCCACGGAGACTTCAAAGACAAACTGGTGTTACCTCCTCCAGGAAAGAAATGTTGAAGGGTTTAGGAAGAGGGCTGGCAGAAGATGACAGGTTTACAGAGAAAGCCTGTAATACTTTTAGGAATATCCATGCAGATTATAGAGAAGGGCCTCTTAAAATTCAAGAACAAAAGGGAGTAGACAGCAAAAAGACAAAAAGAGGTATTTGATAGTATCAGCAACTTAAAAAAGACAGATAGAGTAGAAGCTGGATTTTTTTTTCTTTCTCCGAAATGAGTCTTTTTTGTACCCTTTAATTGTTTTCATCTTATGCAAAATTACCAGCACAACTCTTCATGCATCATTCTGGTATAATTCTGACCACAGTTTAATCAATTAACTAATAATACTAATAATAATATTAAAAACATTCATCAAAATTCTTATTACACTCTCCTGATAGCTCTTCCACATAGTGTATCCTTCTTTCATCTCTGCAGTCCATCTTATTTTCTTTGTGTACTCATATCCTCTTCTGAATTTGGACACAAAAGATCTAATCTCGCGAAGGAAAAACTTTTAGTGAATATTCTGCAGCTCCTTATACCAGCAGAGACAAGAGTCCTCCCTAGTGCCAACAAGCATCTTCCTGCAGGGGGTGATGAAGTTGTGCCTGTTTACGCTCCTTCAGAAAGCTCAGTCTTCATTTAGCTGGCACAAGGCTGATACACCTTCTTGTGGTAGCCCAGACTACAGTTAGTGCTATCACTGATCTGGCAGTGGAAAAGCCCAAAGGGAAGTAGAAGTTCTCAGTCTTTGAAGGGTAATCTGATTTCTTCAGGGAAGATTAATACAATGGGTTATATGGAAAGAAGGTGGTGATACACAAAAACAAACCAGAGCAAATAAGCCTATGGCATCCTTGTGACACATGTAGTTGCCCCAAAATGTCAGATTTTTGAAGTCTGTGTTCTTCAATATTTTTGTTTCCATTTGATTATCATAGTCATTTTGAGATACGTATTTGATTAGTTACAGGGAACAAAGATATTACCTTTTTATTTAAAAACATTGTAGATCTGTTTGTGAAGACAGCAAAAAGTTAATTGCATGTACTTGAGAAGGTAAGTGTTCAGCCTTTCCCATACATATCTGTCGGTGTAGCTAAGTCTTTGCCTGCCACTCCTCTTCTCCTAGGCTTGGCAGATAAATAGTTGTTATTGTGATGTGGAAAACCTTATTTTCCTGATTTGGCAAGTAATTCTATAGAAGTTGGCAGGATAAATTAGCCTGGGGAGAGATACCCAAAGTAGCACTGGAAGAGTTTTGGAGCAGGACTCATTTATATACATTGTCTACATATATAATTTTCCTGAAAATAGGCTTCTAACTGAGCACTTCCACTGCAGTTTGAAAAAATAGATCATACTCTTAATAAGGCTCTGTTTAAATCCATGGGGGATCCCTGAGGATATGGGATAATATAAATGCTAATAGCCAAAGTTTTAGCATAGACCAATTACCTAATCCTTTGCTCTTTCAAAAACTCATATCAACTGCTCTGATCCTTTTAAGTTTTTGCTGTCATCCATAGATACCCTAAGCTAGTGGTCATAAAATTCAGAAATTTGAACCTCTTAAATCTTGTATTTCAGGGGGATAATTTAATCACAGAATGTCACTACAGTACTGTGGACCGAATTCGCATGACATGGGTAAGAAAATTTTTATTGGATCAAAACAAGCACACAGAAGATGAGGTGACCATTTTGGGGGACCAAAATCTTTTTCATAAGATGCTATTAAAATGTGTGAGCTTATTTGCTAATTTGCGTGCAGTTAATTATGTATTGTCTTTCATGTCTTAGGTTTTAAGTCATAAGGAATACTATGATCGTAGTCTGATCTCTTGCATATTGCTTTCATATGTCTAGTTTATAAAAATAAGCAGGCCAGAACATAAAAGATCTTGAAAAATGAGACTTCAGTAGCAAAAGGAGGAATTTCTTCATAACATATATTAACATGTAAATTGTGCATATTATAATGAATTATTTTTATGAACTTGTTATCCATCTTTCCCTGAAATTGTAATTACGAGTTCTTAAATATTGATTTTCACTTATGCTATGACTAAGATCAGACCACTTGCGCCTAAAGTAGGACTGAGGCATGCCTAAGATGAGGCAGCTGGGAGCCATGAACCTTGGTGTGGTATGTTTATCAAGTTTTCCAGCAGCTAACCGCCCAAATAAGTACTTTGCGTACGTTGGCCAAGAGTTGCAAAGACCCTCCTTGGCAGCTGCTATCCCCAGAGCAGGGCAGAAGTGGGTGCTCTGCCTGCGCGCGCTTGTAGCTACTGCAGCAGCTGGACTGTGCCAGCTGACTGCGAAACCAGGGAGTGAGGCCAAACCTGTTACATGTAGGGACAGGCATAGCTGCAGGCACCTGCCTTTTGCCAGGGGCTGATCCCTCGTCCTCAGGAGGGGCTGGATCCAGATCTCCAGGAGGTGAGATCTGTTTAATAGGGAAGACCTGGTTGGTTGTGACATCCAGAGCATAGGGATAGTTCTTGCTGAATCATCAGTTGCATGTAGGCATATGCAGTAGGTGTATGAATAAACGCAAAATAGAATCATAGAAGCACAGAATATCCTGAGTTGGAAGGGACCCACAAGGATCGTGTGTCGAACTCCTGGCTCCACACAAGACCACCCAAATATCAGACCATGTGTCTGACAGCATTGTCCAAATACTTCTTGAACTCTAGCAGGCTCAGCACTGTGCCCACTTCCCTGGGGAGCCTGTCCCAGTGCCCGACCACCCTCTGGGTGCAGAATCTTTCCCTAACACCCAGCCTGACCCTCCCCTGTCCCAGCTCCATGCCGTTCCCTCGGGTCCTGTCGCTGTCCCCAGAGAGCAGAGCTCAGCGCCTGCCCCTCCGCTCCCCTCGTGAGGGAGCTGCAGGCCGCCATGAGGCCTCCCCTCAGCCTGCTCTGCTCTGGGCTGAAAAAACCAAGTGACTTCAGCCACTCCTCGTACATCTTCCCTTCTAGACTCTTCACCATCTTCGTAGCCTTCCTTTGGACACATTCTAATAATATTATGTCCTTCTTATATTGTGGTGCCCAAAACTGCACAGAGTACTCTAGGTTAGGGTGTACCGGAGCAGGACAATCACTCCCTTCATCCGGCTAGCAGTGCTGTGCCTGATGCACCCAGGACATTGTTGGCCCTTTTGGCTGCCAGGACACACCGGTGACTCAGATTCAACTTGCCATTGACCAAAACCCCCAGATTCCTTTCTGTGGGGCTGCTCTCCAGCCTCTCATTCCTCAGTCTGTACATATAGCCAGGGTTGCCCCTTCCCAGGTGCAGAATCTGACACTTGTTCTTGTTAAAATTCATATTGTTGGTGACTGCCTAGTTCTCTAATTTGTCAACATCTCTCTGCAGTGCCTTTCTACACTCAATAGAGTCAACAGCTCCTCCCAATTTAGTGTCATCTGCAAACTTACTCAGTATACCTTCAAGTCCTGCATCCAAGTCATTTACGAAAACAATAAAGAAATCTGACCCCAAAATGGAGGCTTGGGAAAGCCCGCTACTTTTGTGACCACCAGCCTGATGTAACCCCATTTACTATAATCCTTTGAGCCCGACCGGTCAGCCAACTGTTCACCCATTGTGTTATGTTTTTGTTTATCTGTATACTAGACATTTTGTCCAAATATAGAGAATCAAGTCCTTTCAGTTTTTGTTGTGCCAGCTGTATCTTAATTGAGTGAAATATGCATAGAAACAAAGAAACATATTAAAAAAAGGTGTATGTTGAAGCACACTAGTGTGCTTCCCTAGTAAAGCACTCTTCAAAAAGAAGGTGTCCTGTAGTAAATCTATGGTCTGTGGTCTTAGCTTACTTTTCGGTGGTAAGTTAACTGAATATTGTAATTTTAATTGGTATGACACTTCACAAACTGGTGCATAACAGCATGTAGCAAGGCAGTGAAATAAATATTTCTGAAGGTGCACAGGTTGGAATGCTGATAGGAAAAGAGAATTTCATAGAGCCTTGCATGGAGTTTTAAGAATTTCAGTTAAACAGAATACCTCAAAATGTATGCAAAGAGTTTGCTGATCCTTGTATCCTTGTGCAGAATTAAATCAGCTGCTTTCTGTTTGTTACTGATGTTTACTAGTGAAAAGCAAGCAGTTGGAGTTTAATTATTCAATCCTGTCATACTTCAGGGTCAAGTCCAGGTAGTCCTGTTTTCCTGTGTGGTAATTACACTAGCTCTTGTGCCCTGCTTCATGTATTTATGAGATTTGTGGGAACAGTCCCACAAATCTGTTTTACTAGATAAAATATAACTCTATAAATATAAAAACCGTAACTATATAATATACATATAACTATATAGTATAATACATAACTCTTTTTCTTTCTTACTCTTTATCAAAATATGTAGTCTATATAGAAACATATTACATCCCTTCCTCCTTTTTACTAGGCAAAGCTCATTTAATTTCCCGTTAAAAAGACTAATTATCTTACTAGATTTTTCCTAAATCTGCTCCATTTTGAAGACATCTGTCTGAAACATGGTACATATAAGAACCATGGAAACAACCAAAAGTAAATCTGAACTTCTCAGATCACACTCTTCAACATAACTGGAGGCTTATTTTATTGATAGGTGTTCCTTCTGACATTTTTTAAGCTCAGGAGTTGTTGTTTGAGCTTGCAGTATATTTTGTAATTAATTACGTAAAATCTTCTTTTTACTTGATAACCTAATGTGAAAGGTAAACCTGTTGAATCGGGCTTCCTGATACACATTTCATTAACATATAAATGCTAATCAGTGTTTCTACCTGTGGAATTCTAATGCTATCTTGATTAAAAGAAAAATCCCATTTTCAGGGTGGTCTGAGCACCAGGAATGAAATGTGCCTGTCATATCTGCTCTATTACCCACGAATCAACCTCACACGGTGTGCAAGTATTCCAGACATCATGGAGCAACTCCAGTTCATTGGTGTTAAGGAAATCTATAGACCAGTCAGGCAAGTAAAATGTTTATGAATACGTACAGCACCTCTATCTGTGTTGCTTTAATCTGTAATCTTACAGGGTCATTTCTATACAACCCTTATTTCTTTCAGACAGTGCAATGTGTTGCAAGATCACTCGTGCCACCTCATTTTGGTGAACAACCTGTGGAACTACTTATTTCTCCTGCCAAATTGTTTTATTGTTTTGTGTCTTTTTTTTTAATTGAAAATCTATTTCTTCTGTTAAACAAACATTTTTTTCTTACAGCAGTTACCCCACCAACAACCATCAAAAAAAAAAAAAGTATCAATGTCATATCAGTGTTTCAAATGTTTATCAAAACATATCAGTGTTTCAATTACAGAAATAAAGGATATATAGATAATTTTGAAAAAGTAGGAGTTTGGGAGCATGAGAGTTGAATTAGCCTGTGTAGATCTGTTGTCATTAATTCTGCTGCAGCTGATCGATGCAACCAAGAGGACAATTGATACTAGAACTGTTTCTCACATCTGGAGCTCAGTGCTTTTTCAGTGGCGCTGACAAGAATGCACAAAATGGGAAGAAGTTGTAAATTAGAAAAAAATGGAGGGGAGAGAATATTAAATCATTCATAGTAAAAGATAAAATTGTAGCTGAGCACCATGGTGGGGAGATGGAACTTTGGCAGAATAAGTCAGAAAATGATAAACAAAGTGAGTAGAGAAAAATGGAGAAAAACTGGTACGAATCTAGCCAAGAGGAAGAAAAGAGTATTTTGGTTAGCTGTTGACTGCAGAAGGTTGCACTTCTGTGCAAAGACACTGTCTGCTGAGACTTTGATTCCTGCTTTTCAGGGAAACAGGTCACTGCACATTTTTGAGAGGTAAACAGGACTGTGTCAGAAAGAAACCCCCCTATCATCAGTTTTTCTTCCTTACAGAAATAACCTACAAAATGCTGAACATTGGCATGCTGCTCAGCTTGAAAGGGGTAATATCATTCTGTTGTAGGTTCTGACTACTTCAGTGGGCCACAAATATTCAATATCCCCTCTGTAAGTAGTGCGGGTGGTAGGGTACCGTTACCATTTAGGCAACTCTGGATCTGTAATAAACATCATGAAGGTCCGTGCAATTCATCTGGCATCTGGCTGCTGGCCAGTGAATTTGCAGAGGGTGTAGCACAGGGAGGAAGGTTAAATCAGGTGTTGCAATTCATTCATTAAGTCAGCAGAACTCTTGCTGGCCTTCATCATGAAGGCCTAGGCAAAAACATGTCTCGCACTGAGTTGTTAGATCTAACTTTTCTGCCCTTCTCATTTCACTAGGTTGACCTGCACAATGATATTGCTCACTGTGAGCAATTGTGATTTCCAGGATCTAACAGAAAATTTAGACTTCTATAGGAGATGGGAAGAAGCCTACTATGAACAGGATATATGTGTGTGAAGATATAAAAATCAATGAATAGCATATTTTTTAGATATTAAATGTTCCTTACAATGCCCCAAATGAAAGCATCTCAGTAGAGGATCAGCAGTGGAAGTGACTGCAGACATAGTGTGGGAATAGTCTGAAAGGGACAGTTCCCAAATGAATGAAATACAGAAAAATAAATATAAAACTCTTACTGCAAAGTAATTTGATGTACAGGCTTACTGGTCTTAGTTCTGAAGTTTACACCCAAGACTGAAGAGTCTGAAAAAGTCAGAATTCAGTCAATGTCTACTTCAGTTTTAATGATATTTCTACTTACAATCCTTTTTAATACAGGGAGAACACAGTTTCTAAATCAGTCCTAGCTAGAAGAGTCTTTCTGAGGTTATAAAGAAAATATTCTAACAATTGTATGCTCTCTTGAGTGCTCATTCATGATAACTGTACTTAAGAAAAAAATGCACATTTGGCCTGGGGAAATAAAGATGTTTTGAATAGAGTAAGTATGCAGACTGTCTGCTGCAAATGGAAGAGTAATTAGAAGAAGAGATTATTAATGCCTCTAGTATTTATGACCTAATCCACAATTCTTGTTTCATTAAACTCTGTCAGCCTAAGGATATGTGACCTGATACTCATCTCTCTTGTGTCAGTTTTACACTGAAATTGCTTCACTGACTGCTTTAAAGTCTCTCTTGACTTACACATGAAGGCAGCTGGAGGCAGGATCAAGGCACTGGTGGCTCACTTTAAAACTCCTTTTCTTCCTCAGCCTGGTGGCCCAGACAGTGGTATAAATCATGAGGAGTTGAGATTAAAGTGATTGGGCTACAATAGTGTAAAATAGGTGTCTGATTAAAATTATGTCCTCCGTGCCTATATATTGAGTGGAGCTGAACTTTGGCATAGGCAACCCTTTAACCAAAGCAAATGGGAGACAGCATACTGCAAGATAACACAGGTCCATCAGTTTTTAAAAGATAACATGTGCTTCAGTGTGTTTTTAAACTAATAATTAGGTTAGTTAAAATTTTAGCCACTTTATTATTTTGCACACAGTTTACATAACTTTCTGTTTTTAAACAGAGTCAAGACAAAGCAAGAAAAATGGAAAAGGTTTTATTTACTTAAAAAAAAAATAATTCATTATTATATTTGAGTTTTCTCTACTAAATGAAAGACAAAGGCATTCCTTCCCTTCCCACATCTCAGGATGGTGGTAGGGAAATGGACTGACCCCACTTGTTCAGGGAGAGTTTTGCCAAATGTTGGTGAATTTTCAGCCCTCTTAGAGCAATGCAGCAGCTCTCTATCCCAACCTTTGCCAAAAGTTCTCTTTTAGCCAGGGCACTGGGACATGCCAAAAGACAACGTCCAGAACACTGGTTATTGTCATTTGATCTTTTGGCACTGTTGCCAACCTAGCACCCTTGCGCTCGGATGAAGTTTGACTTGTTATCTGAGTTACGACCAGAGCTTGGCAGAGCAATCTGGAAGCAGCTTCCTAATGGCAAACATTTCTTTAAAACAGTCTGTCAAGCTTAGTAGAGAGTGTGATTTTTTTTTTTCTTTTTCTTTTTTCTTTTCCCCGGTGGTGGGATTACAATAGAAGATCTGTTTTGGATAGCCTGTGTATTCAGTTTGTAGATGAGATCAGCAATGTAATTCTTAACTTAAAATCCTTCATTTTTAAAAGCATATGGTGGCAAGTTCTAAACTGATGACAAACTTTCATAGGTCTGTTAGTGACACTATGTCAAGTTTCACTAGGAGAGAAATTAGGTGAGAATGTGAATTAGGTATACATATATATATTAATAGTGCTTTGTTTTTCTGAGTAAATTCTCCCAAAGCTTTCCCTTATCAGTTCCAACTTGATGACATTTATCTATTTTTTTTTTAATTCTTTGTATTTATTTTTCTTCAGGACTTGGCCTTTTATTATCAAGAGTCCTAAGCAATACAAAAATCTGTCATTTATGGATGCAATGAACAAGTTCAAGTGGTCCAGATCAGAGGGTCTCTCCTATAATGAGCTTGTGCTTAAACTACCAGTGAATGTGAGATGTTCAAAAACAGATAATGCAGAATGGTCGGTAAGTCTATTCCTATCAAGTTTTCTAAGTCTTAAAAAGGAGGCTACAATGCCATGAAACAAATGGGATTTACTGTGCTTGATTATGAATAAGTACCTGGCTTCAGACTCTTTACATGGCCACTGAAGACCTGCAATAACAAATGATGAGAATGCTTTATCAATGCTTTCATGTAACTCAAGTTCTAGAAGTGTTTAAGAAGAATAGAAAAGCTGGAGCTTTGGTCAGGATTTGGGTTCAGTGATAGGAATATGGACTTTTCCACTGTGCCTAGGACTCAGATGAAAGAGTAACCGTATGTATCCAGGTTAGGCAACCAAGTTAGAAAGCTAGTTTTCATTGGCTCCCTCTATTGTCAGGGTTTTATGTTAGGGCCTTGCAATGGAGGATTTGAAATTCCTGAATCAGATTTCTTCTCTGAATCACTTTGTAGGGGAAGGCATATTGACTGCATAAGGAAGCCTCAAGAATCCGACTTCTTAACTCTTAAACCACCTAAAGCTATATGAACAGTCTTCCAATATCTCTCACTTTTATGTTGGTCTTGTGTCTTAAGAGATGTCTATAGTAGTGGACCAGTGCATTAGCACTCTCTCTTTTTTGTGCACCTTTGGAAGATTTTAACTTCTTGATGAGAAAATGTAAGATAAAAATAATTACTCAGTAGGTTATTATTTAATCTAAATGTCAGTAGACACTACAGACCTTCTGTGAAAAGTACTCATTTACTACATGTGATTGACTACATGTGATGATAATACATATGACTATTCACTGGTTTTGGTTAAGCTTCTTGACCTTTGCAACTGCTAGCTAGTAGCAACTGCTTAGCTACTCTTTCACTGATTATTTGTCAAAGGACAAGTTAAGAAGATGGAAAACACATGGAAATTTTATCAGAAGGGGATAGGCATCATTTTTTAAGCAGTTTGCTTTCTGGAAAATGCTGTTCCCCTTTATCTTACAGGATGAAGGAACAATACTTACAACTTAAAGAACATATTCAAAGAGCGAGTTAACTGGAAATGAGAGTGTTTAGTTCTTCCTTTTTATCATTAGTTTCCTATTTCAAATGACTTGGGCATATTCTTCAAAGATATGATTAGGACTCTTTCCTTTTCCTTCTCTTATTAGTAATATTATGTGTAATTGGCCGTCCTCAACAAAATCAAGAACAGATTTAACATGAATGTCCAAACAATCAGTGAGTTGTTACAAGAAGGAAAAACTTGAAGTGGAGGAATTAATTTGATAAGATCTTCATCCTGCTGAAGGGATGGCTTCCTGATCAGTTTCAGCTTTGTGTTGTATTTGCTAAGAATAAATCCATATTTAGATTATTTTTTTCTGCAATGAAGAATAATTGCAACATGGAAAAACAAGCGCATACTGTACAGGTGGCCATTCAAACTTTCAAAAATGCTTGTGCCCAGGGGCTCTCTTTTCACAGAACTTCTTTTCTTCACCATAAACCTGTCAGTGTTTCCTTTAATTCAAGAATTAAACCATGTAAGTAGGGAGTACATCTGGAAATGCGTAACTAAGTGGTGTACCCTAAGCTCTCTCATTTCATGTCAAAGCCAGGAGAGGCAAGTAGGTACGCAACCTCCATAAAAATTGCACTGAATTCTAAGGGAAGCATAAAAATGCTAAATATATAGAAATATGACACTACTCTAGGTGGCCCCGGTTCAGCAGGGGGGTTGGACCACATGACCTCCACAGCTCCCTTCCAGCCTCAACCATTCTGTGGAACATGTGTGCACAATTAACTGGCTTCTACATGCAAGTATAAGCCTTGTATGTACCAATGAATGCTTTCAATTGTCATCCAATATACCAAAAGCACTGTAATGCTGTAATCTTCCATTTTCACCTTCCAGAAAGATGAAAACAAAGACAAAACCAACCAAACAGTCCCACAAACCAAAACAAGGTCATACGAATCAACAAACAAAAGCCTGGCCTTGCTTTATAGGAGAGGATGCCAGTGTGTGCAATTGTTCCCAAGCTGAGAACAATGGATCTGCACACTGGATGATCATTTGGCGTGCAATATATTAATATTTTTACGGAGTTTGATGTCTCCACAATAAGAGTCACAACCACAATACAAAGCTAACAATAGAGTCTCATGCAATTTGCTAACTAGTTAGAGAGTAAAATAGATTTCTAATCTTATATGATGAAACTGTTTTATTTTATTTTAATTGCAGTTCCAGGGCATGACGGCTTTACCCCCTGAAATAGAGAGGCCATACAAGACAGAACAAGTAATATGCAGCTCATCTTCCTGTTTAAGTTGCAGTTTATTCGTCGCCCTGTTGTTTGTTGTACATATCACAGCCAGTACCATAGGAAACATCGGACCCTTTGTACAATAATTTTTATTCATTTGTGTTCTGTATGCCATGCAAGTTCTGATGTGTTTGCACTGTTGCTATTGTAGATTTATTTTTTTACATATTAATAAACTAAATTCGCTAGTTCAAAATAAAATGTGTACTTCCTCTGAGAACTGTGGTTTATCTGGTTTTCAATGTAAAGTATATATAAAACACAGTAGGTACACCATCACGTTGCGTATTGAAATCTTTTCACATACCATTTTGTTACCCTTTGTCCTGGTTCTTCACATGGTGTTTTCAAAACCAACTATGTATATGGGTAAAATTAATAAACTAAAAGCAACTTCGTTAACCACATTCAGCCTGGAGTGTGCTATATTATTTTGTCTTGGTTCTTGACATCTGCAGGTTATGAAGTCATTGCTGCAAGGACAAGTCTTGCAAACATGTATTTGGGCATGTCTGACACCTGCAGTGAAGCCACAGGAAGGGGTCATTCATGGGGGACATTTCTAGAAGCAACACATTGCTAATCGGTCTCTCCTCCCAAGAGAAGGGAGCACTACAGATGTGAGGGGACAGAACCCCAAACCTCCTCATGATGATTCCTGTACAAGGAATCCTTGACTTGGTAGGAATTTCTCTCCCCGTTTCTTCTCTCTTCATGTCTTCCTTAGTCCCTGACAATTCAACATGTTTCTTTTGTCTTAAGGTATGGGTAGGCCAAATAAAGCTTTGGCGAGGGCTAGGCACACCTTTGTTGTATTCCACACGGATAGCAGCAGTGATGAAGATCAATTTCACAGCCAAGCTCTGGCATGCACAGGGAACCTGTGTACAAGCCTGCCAGCAGCTATTGGTAGCACACGCTGAGAATCACAATACGCCAAACTGTTGATTAAGAGGTTATTTTTGTGGCCCGTGTGTATGACTTTTTATTTAGTTAGTTAGTTATGTGTAAATCCATATCTTCTTTACTCAGATGGTGTTTGGCAGGGAAGATTACCTAAAGATTCCTAATTTGTTGCTCCCCAATGAAATTACGGAACACAGTGGAAAAGGACTTGGACCATTCAAAAAAACTTATTTCAATATCCACTCTGTAGCTACAGTTCACTATAATTTTCTGCAGTGCTGCATAAACTTTACTGGAGTGTGGCTGTAAAAATCAGTTGTTTTGGATGTCGACTGCTGTAACACCTGCACTAAAACTAACCTGTGTAAATGGGCATTTTATGTTACTGAGTACTCTTGTGCAGTGTGGTGAATCCAGAGTAGATCAAGAACCTGATTTAGCTGAGTTGAACCAGTTCTCTGGGTCACTGGTTGTTAAACACAAGTACTTGCATTTGTTTGTGGAGTTACACCTCTTAATGAGCGCAGGCTGTTCTGATGCAAAGAGCTATCACATCAGAAGGAAACTAAGGAGAGGATTTGGAAACTGTCTTGTTTGCATTTGAGATGTGAGAAGGAAAGCATCATAGAGCTGGCAAGGCTACATTGTGGATAGCCAAAATGACAATTTGTGTGATAATCTACACAGAGAAAAGGCATTGAAGACACTAATGCCTCAAGGAGAAATGTGGGAATTAATCAATGCTAGATTAAATTTCTAGGAGCTACAACAATCTCATTATGAAATGTATGCATAAAGGGAGTTTAAAATCAGCTGTGAAGACATAGGTTCACAGGGCCCACTAAATCCTCCTGATGCCACAGCCTGCACATGGAGTAAGAGAGTAACTCCCACCAGATCCTGGGGAGTTTCTTTGCCACTGTTGGGCAGCTACTTCCTCTAGATGTATCTGGACAATGTTATTTTCTGTTATCCTTCCTATTGGTGCAGGATAAGGGAAGGAAAAAGTGTATACAGATATTTTTTTTCATATCAAATCCTAAAGTTTCAATAAAGAATTGTAACTGCTTAATTGTAACTACTTAAATGTCTCCTTTCTGCCAGCAGAATTGTGCTTTTCTGTTTTGTGTTCCCAAATATAAATGGTTGAAAAACGAAAACCAAACAATGGTGATGGTGAATTATAGGCACAACAATCTTCTGATTATTGGTACAGATCTTTTCTGAACATAAAAACCTAGGTCATCCTCCAGCTAAGTTATCACGGAGTCCAGTGAGCACCACTGACATTTGGACAACTTCTTGCCAGGGACTGAGATGGAAGATAACAGAGGAATAAGTGAGAAAAGAGCATGTGTGTTAGACTGCGGAGCCCTTTTGATTGCAATGTGGTCTCTCAGGTATTTACTAGTAGACATGTGGGATACTGGCACCAATCTTTTGCAGACTTGGTTTGTAATTAAGATAAAGCAGATCTAGGGTTATTTTCCATTTACTTGGCTGTTCTCTGATTTGAAGCTGTTTCTTATCTAAGGGGATTTCCTTTCCATGGGCACCCATCCTAATAGCAAGAGAACAGATGGGTATTTGTTGTTGACAGCCAGTGTGCCATGAGATGATGTAAAGCAATGCTGGCTCAGAAAGGACGTCTGTGAGAGATAGCTGCCAGTGTATCTGGAAGATCTGCCTTATGCACTAAAGGCTCCTTTTTGCATAACCTGCAACTGTTTTATAACTTACGGAGGAACAGAAAGGAAAATTTTGCTTCACAAGTAAATAAAAATATAGATATGTTGATACAGTTCTGGGATACTTCCAGCTGAAGGATCCAAAACAAACTTAAGCACATTATATTATGAAAGAACCTTTGAACAAGAAAATAAATGAAATCTGAAAGTCTAAAATTGTCTAAAATTCAAAGCAAGGATAAAGGTGAGAAGTGCTATAAGCTAATTTCATGCCATTAAAAAAAAAATAAAACAGGTGGTGCAAACAATTACTAAGTCACACTGCACATGAATAAGCTCTCAGGCACAGATTTGTCTGGTTTTCTTTCAATACTGGACAATGCTAAAGCACATACTCTTGAATTCTCTGGTTACCCAAAGTTTTCGTGATAGTTGTATTGATGAGAGCCAGCATGGCTTCACCAAGGGCAGATCATGCCTGACAAAGCCGGTGGCCTTCTATGATGGGGTTACAGTATTGGTGGCTAGAGGAAGAGCAACTGCTCCATCTCTGGAAGTGTTCAAGGCCAGGTTGGATGGGGCTTTGAGCAACCTGGTCTAGTGGGAGGTGTCCCTTGAGGTCGCTTCCAATCCAAACCATTCCATGATTCTGTGATTCTATGATATTTAGAAGTAAATATAGAAAATAAAAATAATAATAAAAAGCACGAAACAAGTAAATGTAATACCTCCCTGTAAAAATTTTGCCACTCAAAGCTTTTTTGTGTGAAGAAATGTATTAAGAGTTTCTAGTGAGAAGCTAAATATACGAATATTGTAACAGGATAGAAGTCGCATTCTGGTACAGCAGCTGAAAGTCTCATTCTCCTTAAATCAGATTTCCCACACAATGGGCCAGTTGCCTGCCACCTGTATGCTATCTATCTGTCTAATTGCCTGTCTATCCTATTTATACTATTTAGTTCGATTTGGTATTTATATTTATTCATTATGGAGCTTCCATTTTATGAGTATATGGCTCTCTTCAGATATTCACATTACCTGAACCAACGACCATTTGTGATTTTGTATGTTTATCATAAAACCACGCTTCAGGAATACTGAAAAGGGAGCATCTGTACTTTACGTAGCTCTTTGGTTTACCCCTAAAAGGAAGAGCATCTCCTCTGCAGGTCCCACGCACGACCCCACACCTGCCCACTGGTGCTTGGAGCACAGTGACCTCTAAGCTGGGTGTGAGTGCGGACCGATGCAAGTGCCAGAAGCAGAGCCATGACCAGCTGGTGGGACTGCAACTGTGCTGGGATTGCATCTTGCCACTGGGGAGGTCTGGCTGAGTAACCAGCCTGGCTGATTAAATGGAGGGGCTGTATAGCCACATTATCCCAGATGCTGAAGAGGCACAAATTTAATAAACAAAACCTAGCAGAAACACTGGCCTCATTCTCCCCTTTCTTCTCTTCATGCAGAATGGGACTATTTTTAGACCAATTATTCCTTCTGTCACTTTGAAGAATTTCCACTCCTTCTGCCCTGTGCCTCCCATTGAATCTTTTTGGTACATTTATGTCTCCCTTAAAAGAGAGAGAAGCAAATTTGTCCTTAACTTTTTAGCATAGAAGGAAGTTGAAAGAAAATGACAGCTGTGACACGAAGACCTCTTCTGGGCTGCTTCCTCCATCCCCACAGAAGTTTCCCTGGACAGTAGGGACCCCCAGGAGCATCAGGTCTCCCAGAGACCAGCATCCCATGGGCACACTGAGCCTGTCGCAGGCTGATCAAAGTAGTGGGGGCAGCTGTGAGTTGCCCCTGCAAAGTGCTTGTGGTACAGGTGATCCCACCAGCTGCCTGCATGGCAGCCCCATGTGGACAGATGTTAGCATTCCCGAAGACACATAATCCACAAAGTGATTATATGAAGGTGCTTTATTAGGCGCCGGAAGTTAGGGGCATGCCTGCCCAAATCTAACTTCGTCTGATTTGTTCTCTTAGTTCTCTTTTATCTCCTAAGATACTACATACGCATTAGGTTTCACAACTCATCTATGCATATTCATTTCCTAGCTCCGCCTAGCCTCGCTTCGTATGCTAATTATCTTATCAGTCCTTCTGCGCTTGCGTACTACTCTCTGGTGGTCGTCCGGGTGGTCGTCGGGATGAAGTAAGATGTCTTCATCAGAGTTGAACTTTTTAACCTTTCCTTCTCACGCATGCTCTCTGAGCCCTTGGTCTCAGTCCAAACCGCAAGGTTGGTTTGATACAGTTCCCAGGGTCCAAGAAGCCCCAGTTATCTAGATGTCTTGCAAATTGAGCATTCTTTTAATCCTCCTTACTCCTCATCATGAATTGGTGCATTCTCATGTTACCCTTGCACATATATTTTGTATCTTCCAAGCGCAGCCTCGGAACAGTACATCGCAAATGTAACATATTAAACAATATTGTATTATTTCTTCTTCTATTACTAACACAGACAGTCTGTCCCCAGAAAACCAGACTCACCAACCAAGGGTGGAGGGAAGGGTGGAGAGAACCAGTGACCATGATGCAGGGCTCACAGACTCCCATGCCTCGTAAAGCTGTTGTGCTAAGTTATTTTAGTCAAGTCACTGCTGTTCATAACATGCTTAGGAATAGGCTTGTCATTTTATGGACATATGCACCCTAACCAACCAACTGACCAACGAAAACTGGCTTCAAACACAATTTTTAACTCTCCTTTCTCAGCTCTCTTCTTAACATTGAGTCTTCGGGCCTGAAGGGATGGAGGTCTTGGCCTGCAACCTTGGGGACCTGCAGCCAGCCACCTGCTCTGCTTGCCCTAGGATGCCAAGGCATAAAACACTGAGGATCAGAGCTTTCCAAAGCATTTACATATTGGTGACTGTCTTGGGCTGTAGGAAGTCACTGCTTGTAAATATTTCAGAAAAAAAAAAACCACACGCCATGTGTCATCTACTTGTACCTTTTTACAGGGAGGTATTACATTTTTCATGCTTTTACTTTTTTCATGCTTCTTTTCAGTAACTCATGGATCTCTCAATGTATACTCAATATCCTTTCCTCCATAATGGTATGCTTGGAAACATTATTTACTATATTTACTTCTACCTATCATAGAATCATAGAATCATGGAATGGTTTGGATTGGAAGCAACCTCAAAGATCACCTGGTTCCCCCCCTGCCATGGGCAGGGACACCTCCCACCAGACTGGGTTGCTCAAAGCCCCATCCAACCTGGCCTTGAGCACCTCCAGGGATGGGGCATCCACAGCTTCTCTGGGCAACCTGTTCCAGGGCCTCACCACCCTCTAAGTGATGAATTTCTTCCTTATATCTAATCTAAACCTACCCTCTTTTACTTTAAAGCACACATTACTCCTTGTCCTATCACCAAACTCCCTGGCAAAGATTCCCTCCCCAGCTTTTCTGTAGGCCCCCTTCAGGCACTGGAGGCCTCTATAAGGTCTCCCTGGAGCCTTCTCTTCTGCAGGCTGAACAACCCCAACTCTTTCAGCCTGCCTTCAGATGTGGTTCTTCCTACCATGCACTTGGTTTATATTATATGCAGAGATTTCAATATCGAAAAGCATTTTCAGTTACACTGCAAGTTTTTAACAGGTACAAATATGTTTGTTAAATTTGTGGTTGCTTCTCCTATTCATCCTGCTCTTCTTCAATGTAAGATAATATGAGCATTACCAATGTGAGGCAATGCTCATGGAGGACCGTATTCTTCTGTATGGTGTGTCAGTGCCAACAATAAATGATGAAAAGTGATTTTTAAATGACATCATTAACAATAATTGTTCTAAATTCTACTTTGCCCTGGTTTATGTAACTGTAGGAAGCAGAAGAGAATGGCAACTCCTGCTTCCAGTTCCTAAGCTAAATCTGACTACTTTCAAGACTATCTGTAAAAATGTTCAAGACTACATGTACCACAGCTGTAAAAATATACAAGGGAACATGAAGTTTTTCCCAGATAACTGTGGTGAGTGAACCATTCCCATTCCCTCAGGCGAATTTTGTTTGCTCCATGCCCTGCCTTTCCAGTGTTTGCTGCAGTGATGATGACCTCGTTTGTCACTTCGGTGATGACTTCTTTGCTGGCTGTGCACTGGGAAGCTCAGAGGCTGTGCTGCTTTTTGCCCCTTGGCCATGGTGAGCAGGTTTGGAACTGACCAGGGCCACCAGGTTTTTCATGGCTGCCCTTCAAGTTTCCTTGGGTCTCCACGCAACTGACAAGGAGTAGGTGAAATATGTTTCCTTGTTTTTAAAATATGCTCACAAAATTTGGTAACAATCCATTTTGCTATATGACAGGAACTCTGAACTGAAGAAACCGTGTAGTTGGATTGCATATATAACATGAATTTTAAATATGCATGACAGCTGAAAGTAAAGGGTCAAATAAAGTGTGAATTTTTAACTGAAAAGGAGGGTAGTTGCTCTGATATAGAGAAAATGTTTGGTATACTATAAATACCTGTATTAGAAGCAAAATCTTCATTTTAACATACTTTGGATGTTTCACAATTAGGAATGATGATGAATGGTGCAGAGGTGGATGATTAAATGCTTGTTGAAGTGTTCTTTTAAAAGCACTAAGATCAAAACTGTATTGTTGATTTTTTTTTAAACTGTTGAATTAAATAGGCATCTTTTTAGTCAAAAGCAAAGAAAACCCTAAAAATGTAAATAAATGACTTCAGAAAGAAGGCTGGTATGCTGGGAGTTTATAAGTGATAATGTTACAGTCTCAGATGGCAGCAACTGCCTTACCACCACCTCCCAGAATAAAATCATTGTGCAATTCCTTGCTTACTTGACTGGGAGAGTCCAGGACAGACAGAGAAGGGCTTGTGTTAGCTAGGACAGGCAGCAGCTTTCATCTCCCAGGCTTATTAGAATTAAACTGCTGCCATTTATTTTTATTTGAATCTAACTATTTCTATTATCATTTGATTATTAAGTTCATGTCCAGATTATATTGCAGAAATCAACTTTTCTTATGTCATAGGTAGCATATAGACAGCTACCTGAATGGATCCATACTGCAGCAGTTCTTAGCTCGATGAGCATGCTTTTTGGGGAGAGTGTTGCTTTGACCTTGATCAATTTAGGATTATCTTGGACTATCACAGTCTTTTAATCACTGAAGATACAGAACATGCAGTAGGATATTTTTCATTCGAGTTATATATTTTCTTTTGTATTTTAAGCCTCAGCTGATTTTATAAAGTTTGTTTTGAGTGGTGGGCAGGGGGGTGGGGGAGGCTGTTCCTATTGTCATGATAAAGTTAACAGCCCCCTTCCCACAGCTATCATGCATTCCTACATATTGTTGATATTACCTCGGATATGTCACAGCTCCTTAAATGATGCCAAGTGTTATTCCCTCCTCCTACCTTCAAGCTAGCTGAAGCCTCTGGTTGCTCATTGTAACAGAGGAGGCCAGTGCAGAACATGGGTCCTCCTGGAGGGACAACTCTCCCCTGACAGTATTTCATGTCAAGGAACATTTTGCACACTCATACTGAAAGAGTTATGTACTTTAAGCAGATATATTTTCACAATTGCCACCTACTCTGTATGCAGAAGACTCATGTAACATTGAATTTG
Source organism: Anser brachyrhynchus (assembly GCF_964034855.1). Classification (NCBI taxonomy): domain Eukaryota; kingdom Metazoa; phylum Chordata; class Aves; order Anseriformes; family Anatidae; genus Anser; species Anser brachyrhynchus. The sequence goes on from NC_137696.1 coordinate 66,423,177, forward strand.
GGGCACCAAGTCTGACCAAGGACAACACAGTGCTATTTCACTAACAAAAGGGTTTAACTGTAGCATTGATGTGAGCCCTGAGAGACAGAAAACTCTTACTGTAAAACACAAACAGATTTTATAACTACTCCTTGAGATTCAGAGAGTTACTGGCAAAATAAATTGCCTTTTGTGAGACAGTGCTCTCCTTTTCTATTTATGTCTCCCATGGGTTACATATATATCACCTTGTAAATGCTTTCAGCTTCTTCCATCCTAGTGAGCAAGAAAACATCTGGAAGCTGAATGTGGTTCTCTTACTAATTAACCACCAAGCAGACTCATTGCAGGTAGTTTATGATTCCCTTATAAAATTTTGCCAAAGCAAAAATATTACTCTGCCTTCTGATTTTATAGGCCTGGGCAAGCATTTCCTCAGCACATTGTCATTATTTAATCATGATTTAACTTCCCTGTTTGCAGTTATTTTAAAGAAGTGTAACTATTTTTCACTGCACTGGAAAAGGAAACTTTCACTCTTGAAAGGAAACCTGACTAAATCCAAGTTGCTGACTCCTTCCCCTGCCCTTACTAAGGAATCAGAGAATAAAAAGTTCTTACAGCTTGACACAATGCTGTGAAGAGTATAGTTTTACGAAGGAGCAAGGATAATGTGACAATCTCAAATGGCTTTCAGTTTTATTTAAGCATAGATTATCAGCGCAAGAGAAAATGCATTAAAAATACTTACATCATCATGACAAATAGCATTTCTAAGGGTCTCATGTTGGTTTTACTGAAAACGTCTGCTCCCATGTCTAGAAGAGATGTCATGAAGTATATTTTTCTTTTTGACTGGTCATTTTAAGATTGTATGATTGGTTGTCATCAGAGAATGTCTTAAGGTATTAAAGTGGGATAGGATTTAAAAACTTGTTCATAACCTGTCCAAAACCTTGCAAGGCATTTCTGGGGAATACAGCAATCTTCTATAAATATCTATGTCTTTTAGACATCATATCACAAGTTTGCTATATGCTGTGAATGCCATAAAAGCTGCTGAAGTATTGGCCATTATTTGTGGCATCATGCAACAAAACTGGGAGAAACTTTTTCCAGATTGTTCATCTCTGGGGAGACTGTAATTGAAATGCTGAACCTGGACACATTTTTAGACTTGACATGCTGGATTCACTGCTGATATAAGGTGATAAGAAACCATTATAGAGCTATACAAGTCTACCTCATCCATCAGCAGCAGAGGATTTGGACCTTCAAGGCTGGCAAGATAATGAAAAGCAGGTCAGAAAGTTGAGAAGGGCACCACAGGAACCAGACAACAAGGGAAATTTTTAAAGATATATGTCCAGATGAACATACCTCTAAAGGTTAACACTTTTTAGCTAGGACGGGGAAGAAGCCTTTCTGATCATGAAAGCTGTCCAACTGATTGTTTACCTCCTATGTGAAGTCCTGAGGGTTTTATTGTCTGTGAAATATAATCTTTGAGTTGTTTACTTTATGGAACATTCCTGTACTGGCAGGAGATAGTCTGGTAACCGGGTAAGAACCTTCTCTTGTAAATAGAAAGACAAAATATGCCTTTCCCAAGTACCTCTTTTTTTTTTTTTTCTGTATATGCATTTTTTCATGCACCATATTTATTACCAAAACTCCATTAAAGAACCTGTTTACCAAAATTAATACTCAGAATTTTTTTTCTGCTCCCTCCCCCCACTTTAATGCAGATTCATAGAGTGTCTGTCTGCATATTTGTTTTAAAAAGTGTTTGTTTCACATTGGAACTGGTTAGAAATTTTGGAAATTGCAAGCTGGGGAAAACATTTCATAATGGAAAAACATTTTTAAAAATCATTAGTCAGCCTCAAACCCAGAATGGACAGCAAAATAGATCCTCCTATATAGTGTTCTCTCCAAAATGTCACTTTCATTGAGAATAACTCTTCTAACGTATTTCACCCAAAGTAGCAGTTTTCAAATTCTGTATTAACAGGAAAAGTAAAATTTATTTGCCTGTAATCCGTACTCGCTGGACTGGGAGTTAACCTCATATATTTGGGCTTAGTTCCCATCTATATTCCTACTGCAATTTCCTTTCTCTGATTTCCATTCCATTCCATTTCCATTCCTATTCTGTGGCCCTAGATAGATTTTTCCTATTCCTCTACCACCTCATCAGGTGTGACACAAGAACCATCTTCTTCTTTTTAGTGCTAAGATTTTTCCATTTTGTTTGACTCCTGAGAAGAAAAGCCACATACTTTACTCTGCTTGGCTATTTTGCTTGTTTAGCCCTGCTTACTACCACAATGTGGGTGCTTCTCTGCCTGTGCAGCTGGGTAGCTGCAGAGGAGGAACTTTAAAGGGCTGAATCCTGGACTTGGTAACAGGTAACTGCCACATTCCCCGTGTTGTGCTGTGGGTCTTCCTCCCTACATGCACCTGCTTGCCTTTAAGCAATGTGTGGCTGATATACCCAGGCAGGAGAAACGGACCTGCCAAGCACACAGGCCGATGCAATGCTTGTAAAACACAAGCTTCTTCATGTCTCCTTTTGCTCCTATATCAGCTATTACTTGGTACACCACTTAGTTTGCGAAGGATGGCGGGCACTTTACTACAAGCAGGAAGAGTCCAGTAACTCTCTATCCCTTTTAGATTTTTCATTAAAACGAGAACTAGACTGAAAGAAATAACTGCTTATTGAACAGCACTCTCTGCTGCCTCCTGGAAGATTTGCATGCAGCATCTGCTCGAAGCTTTTAAAGGCTAAAACGGCCAATTCAAAGGATGGGACAAATGCCCTCTTCTGACAGGCAACTAGAAGGGATGATGCGTAGTGGGTTTATGTGGCAAGGTTTTGGTAGCAGGGGGGCCATAGGGGTGGCTTCTGCAAGAATCCAGAAGCATGTCCCCATAAGGGCCCCGTCGCTGGCCAGAGCCGGGCCAATAAGCAATGTTTGTGCCTCTGGGAGACCAGACTTAAGACAAGGAAACAAACAAACAAACAAACAAACAAACTGCTGGGGAACAGCAGCTGAGACAGAGAGAGTGTGAAACAGCCTTGCAGGCGCCAAGGTCAGTGAAGGAGGGCAGGAGGTGCTCCAGGCAGGCAGCAGCAGTTCCCCTGCGGCCTGTGGAGAGGCCCCTGGTGGAGCAGGCTGTCCCCCTGCAGCCCATGGGTCCCACATGGAGCAGATCTCCACGCTGCAGCCCGTGGAGAGGAGCCCACGCAGGAGCAGGGGTCTGGGGGGAGCTGCCGCCCACCCGTGGGGGACCCGTGCTGGAGCAGTTTGCTCCTGGGGGATGGACCCCGTGGTACGGAGCCGTGTGGGAGCAGTTCTTGGAGAGCTGCTGCCTGTGGGCAGCCCCCGCAGGCTCAGTTCGGGAAGGATGGCATCCCGTGGGAGCAGGGGCAGAGAGCGACTATGAAGGAGCAGCGGAGACGAAGCGTCAGGGACTGACCGCAGCCCCCATTGCCTGTTCCCCTGTGCTGCTCGGGGGGAGGACGTAGAAGAGGGTGGATGGGGGGAAGGCTTTTTTTGTTTTTCTCTTTTGTTTCTCACTTCTCTAGCTTGTTAGTAATAGGCAATAAATCTTATTATCTCCCTACTCTGAGTCTGTTTTGCCCGTGATAATTGTTGAGTGATCTCCCCATCCTTATCTCAACCCTTGAGCCCTTTGCATCGTATTTTCTCCCCCTTTCCCTTTGAGGAGGGGGAGTGAGAGAGCGGTTGTGGTGGAACTCGGCTGCCCACCCGAGTAAAACCACCACATGGTGTTAAATCGTCTTTGCTGTGTTTGGCCTGTACCCAGATGGAAAACGAAATAAATGATATGAAAAACGAGCCAGAAGTGTGCACTCACACCTAAGAATTATAATGGTAAAATACAGTTATTTTAAAAATGTTTAACCCATCCCATAGCAAAACCAAACACATTATGCAGGCAAAAGCTCATCACCAAAACAGCGTCTTTTAAACTCCTCGTTTAAGCTTTTCAAGCAGAAAGCAGGCAAGTAGGAGTAGCTGAGAACGTGGGACAGCCCCACACCGAAACGAAATGACGAGTACGAACGAAACACAAACACGAAGCAGAGCTCCAAAGCCAAGGCACCGCCGCCTCGTGGCCTCAGGGAGCACAACCGCGGCCCTGCCGGCGGCCTTTTCCCGCCCGCCCCCTCGGCCGGGCCCGCCCGCAGCCGCCATTTTGTGCGTCGCTGCTGCCGCCTGCTGGCGCCTTCGTCAGGTCCCAGCCCGCTGAGCTCGGGTCTGCCAACAGCGGATGGCGCTTGAAGGAGTAGCCGGGTTTGGGGTTTAAATACCACAACATTTCAGCCTTTACCTAATGTGAACAATTAAAATATTTATTTTTTTTATCGTTTTTATCAGCCTGTTATTTGCCCGTTTCATCTTCGTCTTCGCATTAGCACACAAGGTGCATGCTGTACATTGAGAAATACCATGTACTGTTGGGAATGCCGAAGTGGAGTGTCCCCAGGTCCAGCTGGCAGCAAGGCTGAGTGTGCATCCCCAACAGGCACACACACATGATATATATTCAAATAGAGATGTCTGTCCTCACAAATAACACTGACAGTGACACTACGCAAACAGCACAAATGGTGTGATCCTGTTCCCTTCTGTGTCTCTTCATGGTAAAGGTCCACTAGTGAGAAATACATACATGTATATAATGCAGAACACCCCTCTAGCTGGGCTGTGACTCGTGGTCTGCTGGCACCTGGCACACACGGATACCTGGCACACATGGAGAGCTGCCAGCTAGAGGAAGCCTGACTGCATAGAAATGCTGACTTTTTCCCCCCAGATGTGAACAGTCTGCAGGGATCTGCACAGGAGTGGTGGATGGTGAAGAGGGGAAAAAGATGCATGACCCAACAACACGTTTGACAGACATCTGCTGGCAGCACCTCGGTGGGGAGACTACTGGACTTGCTGGTTTTCTGCAAATAATATTCTAGATTGTTCTCTAAGCCCACTTGCACTGCCATAGTACCCCTTTCCTAACATCCTTTGTGCTGCCCAAGCCCAATTTCTACAACATGTTTCAAATGAGGGGGGTGCTTGAGTGCTTTTCCAGGGGAAAGCAGCCGGAACATTTTGACTGTGTGAAAAACAATGTATTTTTAACTAACCTCTTACCTGGAACTGAGTGAATCATTTTTGGATGTATTTTTCCATAAATAATGCGGCCTAAAGCAGACACTAGACATGGAAAATTTTGTCCAAGTGAAGAGTTCAGAAAAATTATACAGAACCAGGAATAGGACCTGTAAATGGGGAAAGTTGGGTAATAATGGGTGGTTTTACAACAGTCCTTCTACTGAAAAGCTGAATAATTCAAGATTTTTATTCTTTCTCACATATATATTTTTTTTTCCACTGGTGATTTTTGCTTGTAATTTATCTCCTATGGAGACATACAGCAGTACCTGGAATAAATTAGATTAGTGCACCTTTACATCTCCCTTCATAATCCAATATAAAATATCACCTCTCACTATGACCTCCTTTTTCTTCAATATTTTTATCACACAAGGGAGAGACAGCAAGATTTTTCTGAACTGTGATTATTGCAGAATCATAGAATCACAGAATGGTTTGGGTTGGAAAGAACCTTAAAGACCACCCAGTTCCAACCCCCCCTGCCATGGGCAGGGACACCTCCCACCGGACCAGGTTGCCCAAAGCCCCATCCAGCCTGGCCTTGAACACCTCCAGGGATGGGGCATCCACAGCTTCTCTGGACAACCTGTGCCAGTGCCTCACCATCCTCTGAGTGAAGAATTTCTTCCTAATATCTAATCTAAATCTACCCTCTTTTATTTTAAAAGCATTATTCCTTGTTCTGTCACTACACTCCCTGACAAAGAGTCCCTCCCCATCTCTTATTAGTGTTACCAAGGACTTCAATATTTTCAAATAATACTTCAATATTTTCAAATATTACTTCAATATTTTCAAAAATTCAATATTTTTCACAGGTTTCTTAGATGTAGCCAGACTTTACCACGTTTACTCTTAATTCACTTTTAAGTTTTATAGTCAAGAGGTCCTCTTTCTTTTGTTTGTTTGTTTGTTTGTTTGTTTGTCTTTTAATGAGAAAGCAGGCTTTGAAATATAAATCACCTGGAAAATGACACTAGCAGTTATAGTTTGCCTTTATTTCTTTTTTTACTCTATTCTCAAGCAGTTGTATTATAGAACAGGATAAATGATAACAATACACTATCAACTTCTTTTTTAAGGTAGTATGTGACAGAAAAATTATTTGGAAAATATTGCATATTGTTTCTGTTGTAACATCCCTTCCATGGAAAAGGTTCATGCTTGCCAAATAGCACCAAAAGCATAACAGTTGCACCAAAGTAGTAGAAGATGATGAATTATGGAGGTGTGCATGGTACACCTAAATCCAGCTCCCACTGCCTGTCCTGGAGAAAGCAACCCCCCCTTCCCTGCCACCATGGGCAAGGGCAGCTGACTGACTGCCTTCCTCAAACTGGAGCCTGGATCACAAAAACAAAGCCACCTTGTTATGACTCCAGAGCTGAGACAGCGGGTCTGAAGGTAAGAGGGAATATTTTACCCAGTTCTGTAAATTTATTCAGTGAATTTGGACTGGGATTTGAACTGCTTTCTATTCATCTTCCTTTTCTGCTCTCAGTCCCATGCTCTGGTGGGTGGATGACTGGATACACAGGCTCTCTCATTTCCCCTTGCCTTTAGCCATGCTGCAGGCAGTCATGGAAGAACTACAAGTGGGCATCACATCAAGGGTAAAACCTAGCTCATAACATGAGAGGTATGATCACAGGAAAAAATATCTCTATTCAGGGTGAAAAACAGCTTTTTTACCCTGAATAGAGATATTGTAGCTTTGACTTCCATACAGATCCCAGCTGAGAACTATTTTAAATAATAAAACTAAAAAAGCCTGATGCTACAGCTGTCCGTAGTGGAAAGACTCCATTCACCTTCCTCCCACAATGGATCTCTGCTGGTAACTAAAGTTGCCCTACCAATACCAATCAAACTAATGTGCCTCATTTAGCAGTGCTGTGATATTCCCTGCTCAGAGTATTTCATAAATCATCTAGACAGTTATATTGTTTAAGGCAAAAATGGAAACCAGAAAACACGACAGAATCATTTGATGCAGTGACAGAAAGTTAAATAGCTTCCAGTCTGGATGACAGCATGCAATCATTGTGCTCACTGTTTTGACTTTCTGACTCTCAGTATTTTCCTTTGAAAATCATCACAGAATCACAGAATGTTTTGAGGTGGAAGGGACCTTAAGGACCATCCAGTTCCAACCCCCCTCCCATGGGCAGGGACACCTCCCACCAGACCAGGTTGCCCAAAGCCCCATCCAGCCTGGCCTTGAGCACCTCCAGGGATGGGGCATCCACAGCTTCTCTGGCAACCTCTGCCAGTGCCTCACCACCCTCTGAGCGAAGAATTTCTTCCTAATATCTGCTCTAAATCTACTCTTAGTTTAAAACCATTACCCCGTGTCCTATCACTACATTCCTCAATAGAGCCCCTCCCTAGCTTTCCTGTAGGCCTCCTTTAGGTACTGGAAGGCCTCTATGAACTCTCTCTGGAGCCTTCTCTTCTCCAGGCTGAACAACCCCAACTCTCTCAGCCTATGTTCACAGGAGAGGAGCTTCAGCCTTCTCATTATCCTTGTGGCCCTCCTCTTGACTCTTTCTTATGCTTCCATGTCCTTATGCTGGGGTCCCAAAGCTGAATAAATACTCCAGGTGGTGTCTCACAAGAGCAGAGCAGAGAGGGAGAATCTCCTCCCTCAGCCTGCTGTGAACACTATATCTCTGCCCACCACAGAATGGTTGCACATGAGAAGCATCACTAGAGCTGCAATGAGCTGTCGGGGCACTCTTCCCTGCTGCAGATACCTGTACCTTTCTCTAACTGCAGCCCCCATGCAAGACAGGCTAGCATCTCTGAGCTGAAAACAGAACTGACAAGTGTGGCAAAAGTTACGTTCATGGAAATTTGTTATGAAGTGGACTTACGTGCTTGCTAAAGATTTAAACATCATCTTTCAGACCATGTAATTCTCAGGCAATTAATCACCCTCCCTGAAGATAATTATGCTCTTTTGGCTGTAATATTTTCCCCTCTTTACGCATAGATTCTTTCCTTTCTTTGGGCGGGCCAAGAGATGTCATTTTCCATTGGAACCAGTGAATTAATTAAGCTTATGTCTGTTAATTCACGCTTTCTTCAGTCAAGCTGGAAAAGGTTGTTTCCTAGGAATTGTAGAGGCTCTCAGGGCTTGTTTTGGAGTCTTGTGTTTTTGTACCTCTCACTTACTGACACCACGCCTTCCTCCAGAGCTCTATGGAGGTAGACACCCTTCAAGTCAATAACACAGTTACGCACTATGGCTAGAGTTTGTCAGGAAAAATAGCTGAGTAAGGGACCCTGGCTGCTGCTGATCAGCTGTGTTTATCTAGACTGAGTTAATAAATATGACCGAGTCAAGGTGGTGAGTCTGCTGTCTGTGGCAGCTGGCCAGGAGCTCCTGGGTAAAGAGAGCAGCTCAGTGACACAGGAAGGCAAAAGGCGAATGTTTGCTGTTGGTACACAACTGCTAAAACAACTTACGCAGATCACAGTGGGCTGAACAATCAGCAAGATTGATACGATGACCTAGGAAAAGGCTGGCATGCTGGTAGAATATCTGGAAAACAGAGGGATTTTTCTTCCTGTTTTCTTCAAGCTGCAGTTTGGAAAAAAACTGCTAAAGCAAACTGAAGAGGAAAATATTTTCTTTGTACAGTGGCTAGCCCGATAGAGAATTTTAATCAATAGCAAAATCTCTCCCTCTCTCCCCTCTCTCCCTCTCCCTCTCTGTCTATCCTTTTCTCTCTCTTCATAACACTCACACTCTATGTTTCTCTATGCGCACATAGAGGTTGTTGAGGAACCTATAATTCCATTATCTGCAGGATGCTGTTTCTCTCACCACGTAGCACAATGCAGTACTAAATGACCGGCTTACTGTAAGGATAACAGCAGCACACACGTAGTGCTGTCTGCTAAGTCCTTAGGCTGAGAGTCTGGCTAAGAGATAGAGAAAAGAGACAACTGGCATGTCTGATAAGCAGTCAGCCTGAAACATCATTGCTTCCTTGAAGTTTCTTGGACTTTTCTTATGTACCTGGATGCAGACTGAGTCAATATGTCTGTGTCTAAGCTTACCCAGACAGACCATGATCTTCAAACTGGTTTAAACCAATTTCACATTAGAGTTTTAGCTGCCATTTTCTCTTTGTTTGTGAGTTCTTCTTTTACTCACAAGTGTTGCAGAACAGTTTATCTTAAATGTGTGAAAGTGCACTCCATTTAACCCCACTGAAATTAGTGTGTTGACCACATCTGTTGTGAGATACAGAAGTTTTGCAAAGAGCAATTTTATTGCTTATAAACACACGAAGTATTTATAGTATTTTATTCTATGCCACAAGAATGTATTAAAAAAAAAAAAAGTAAATTGTGATTCTTTTCAAGGCACCAACAATTAATAACAACATCACAAACAACAATTAGAACAACAACAACATCTCAAGGTTTTGACTCCCTGAATTTTCACTTGACATTTTTCAGGTGATCTTCGTACTGATTGTCCATGGAAATGAGTAACTGGTCATTTATTAACTCCATTTCCTTGAAGGGAATTTTGGTGCCCCGGACTTATGACAGGCTTGTGTTACTCATCACAGATTGTGTGCTTAAAGGCATAGATGCAGAGAAATGGTAATAATTTTTGAAAACTTTTTTCGTACCTTCATAGATCTTCAGAAATCATAATGCTGATACAGTTTCATAAGGACTACAGACACATATGACCTTAAAAACAGCCTATAGAATATAAATATAATTTTTTATTCACGTTTATAGCACCACTCATGATTTCGTAAATCTCATAGATTTCATATTTTCAAATTTCATAGATCATTCTCACTCTACCTGTCTAGACTTATTACTCACTTATTTCTCATTGGGAAGCTCCTGCATATCTCTGAACTCCTGTAAGAACCTATTCATATTCAGTTCTTCAGAGAAGTCTCGTGATTTGAAGCATGTCCCCTCCTGCCATTATATCGCATACATGTACCAGTTTCAATCCATTCTCTACCATAATTTCTACCAGACATCTTGGTCAGTATCTCCCTGGCTTGCTCCTAGAACTTACTTTAAAATTTCTGATTTTAAAGATTCAGAGAAACCTATTATAAAGCCTTCTTTCCATTCTTCTGGTTGTGCAACTTTTTCTTTAAGTGCTACATCATATACTACAAACAGTAATTTGGCAAGTCTACAGTTGAATTCCCTTTGACTGAAGTCATCTGGCCCTGACCTTGTAGTAAAGGCAGTAGTAATCTTTCAAACTTTAAGCAGAGAACAGGCTGCAGAGTGAAAATATTTGGGGCAATCACCAGAAAAATGACTTTGTGTATGTTTATCTATGTTAGATGCAACTGTGCCTTTTCAGTAGTTAGATTTTTAATAAACAAGGCTGCACTTTAACACAAAATTTCCTTGTCTTTTCTTCCTTTACCCAGCTGACTCTACAGCTTTGGTACTTATGGATACCATTCTTATGGCAAAGGGCAAGAGAGAAGTTACAGGCACAAAGGTTAAGGCTGTTGAATGCAAAGACTTCTACTGTAGTGTCCTTTGAACTATCTCCTGGAGAAAGAAAAGAGGGGAAAAATGGGAGGCAGCAGATTACCAGAAGGAAGGTGGTTTCCAATTCATGAGGTACTTGATGCACTGTGAGTATAATGGGAACCTATATGGAAAGAATGAGCTTCATCTGAACCAAGCTTCTGGCCCTGAAAAGCAAGGCTCTAAATGAGCTTTTAAGCTGATTAGCATAGGAAAACCAATATGTATGGGAGAGCGCATGGTTCCGGATGGCGTTTCCCATTATGTTTCATGTTTCACACATGAATTTTCTGTCCTCAAATTAAGAATCTGGAAGAGGATGAAAACCATCAAGCATAAAGTGGACAGCACAGGCAGTTGAAACAGAGTGCCAAATAGTGAAGCAGAGTATCAACACCTGTACTTATACACAAGTGTGAGAAGACAAAGAAATGAGATGGAGGAATTGCTGTGTTTAGCTGTCAATGAAGACACTGTCTTACAGGGAACTCTGAAGTAGGAAGACAATTGATTAAACACTGAAATACAAACACAGAATATACAGAAAATATAGAAAAAAAACATACGGGTGGTACAGTAGCACTGTTTTCATGGACAATTTAGAATCAGTTCACAGGAACAAACTAACACCATCAGTGAATACCAAAGAACTCATTTGATCTGTTTGGATCGAGATTCAGACCCAAAAAGAAGCATATAGTCTGATCGTCTGCTTCTCTACTGACCTGGGTGGCAGCGGGAGATCAGACTTAGGGCACAGCACATAAATGTAATTGGATTCTCCAGTTGCCATAAAAAGTGGGCAAATGTAGCACAGGGACATGAAGCTGGACCCACATTTTTAGAAACCATTGGTGATTACTTCATGGAAGATTGAAATTACCACCCTGATGAACCACCACTTAGCTTCAGCTAAGGACAAAAATATATAACATCCAGAGAGTTGTGTTAGCATTCAACAACAGAAGAGACCATTAAAGGATTACTGCAAGCATCTGTGCATTTTTCAATATATCCAGAAATGCTCTGGAAAGAGGCTAAGAAGTGAAATGCCTAAGTTTGCTGATAATACAAAGTTGTTTATGGTGGTAAGAGGGTGGACAGTAAAGAACAGCAGAAGTCCATTAGATTTCCTCTATAGTCCTCAGGAAGAGGGTGTCAAAGACGTTACTCAGATCCTAACAGTAGGACAAGGTGTAACAGTTTTAAACTGAGAGAGAGTAAATTTAGGTTAGATATAAGGAAGAAATTCTTTCCCATAAGGGTGATGAGATGCTGGAACAGGTTGACCAGTTGTGGATGCCCCATCCCTGGGGGTGTTCAAAGCCAGGCTGGATGGGGCTTTGGGCAACCTGGTCTGGTGGGAGGTGCAGCCATGAAAAACTGCAAAAACTTGTAGATGGCTGCTGGTTCAGAGGAGGTGATGGGAACTTGATATGTGGAAAACAAAATTATAAACAGTTCCTCTATTATGTTGTACGGTAACACAAAGAGTGATTTGTAGCTATTCCTGTAGCAATAATTTGAGAACAAAAATAATTCTTTTGATAGTCCCTTATGCAATTCATGCCATATACTTTTTACACAGTCCACTGCACACCTGGCTTTAAAGTGGGTTGAATAACATTTTTTATGACCAATGGGATATTTTGTTTCAGCTTATAAAATGGATGCTCCTTGTGGTCACAGAGTGAATGTTTTTCAGTTATCTGATACTCCAAAGGAAAGGTCAAAGTGTTGTGCTGTGGGCGGGGTAGCATTGCCTCTAGTTAAAGGAAAAATGAACAAGTGGATTGGGGTTAGTATGGCATTAGATGTAGCGCAATCTTGTGCATCCTGGATTTTTTTAGAGATCACACTTGATGTTCTCCCTGTTGTGGATGTATCTCTGGAAACATGCAAAACTACAGACCCCTCATGACTCAGTTAAGACCTCCAGGTAGCCTCTAATGCCAGACTTTTCAGAGGAGACTTGAGTGTGGTCCCTGCCAGGGTTTCTGTCAATTCTTCTCTGAAAGACCTGTACATACAGATCTTCCTCCAGTGACAGCTTACCACTGACCAGAAGTTACCTCCTTCCAGCTGTGGAAACCTGTCCAGTTCTCCTCCCATTCATGAGTACCCACTTGAGTCCTTCCTGTCCCAGCTGTGGAAAAACACCCATTCCTTGGCCAAGAACACCCAGCTCACTTGGACGGTCCAAAAAGAGCCGACTCCAGGGCTGGCTATGAATGTGAGGAATGGACCATAAACAGTACAATACTGATGTGATTGGCCAGTGCTCAAATTACTCAGAGCTCTAGCAGACTGCAGGGGGATACACCTATACTTACATTTGGATTATCATCAAAATACATAGCATTCTTACTCCTAGTCTACCCTGGGTCTCAGTACAAAATGCATCCTAGGTGATTGATTTCCGAGAAATGTAATATTGGCTCTGTGATAATGTCTACAGGCAACATACAAAATGTTTATGTTCCACCACAGGGTCCAAATTTGTGAAATAAATATTTGTTCTCTTGTATGCCTGCGGGATCCTGCCATAGAGAACACTATGTGCTATAATGTGTTTCAGAGCCGCCCATGGCAGGACTCGGACAGACCTTTAACTGCTTGTTCAGCGTGGTATTTCTCTTTAGACTCTCTTCCTATTTGCTCTGCTCCTTTGTAAAACACTTTGTAATGTATTTCTGCTAACACATTATGTATTATATAAACAGTACATTGCATACTGAATAAAGTATAATACATTTCTTTTAAAGGCTGGAATAATACTGTGCTGACTTTCTCAAATACATCAGAGAGTATCTCAGCTCAGAGGAGTTAAAATTCAATGCAATATTTAACTGCAGTGCTGGAGAGAAGACAGGTCAGAGTAGATAGGAAAGTACCACATCAATCGGCCACGCATCCATTTAGTAATTTCTGTCTCAGCAAGAAGACAAATCATTAGTGTTGTTTGCTTAGATATATAATCCCTTCTGCTTGTCGTTAAAAGATATCTCCCAGACTTTCACTGTGTACTGATAGTGTTCATTAAAAGATATTATATTATTGTCATTAAAAGATACTATAAAGTGCACATGCCCCCAGATTGCTTCATATAAAATTACTAGCATATGTTCACTAATAGTATTTTAAGTTAGAGACAGAGTGTTCTTGCTGAGAATGTGTTCTTGTTTAAGTATCACCATATTTTTTATTGTCATGCAGCTTAGGTTGCTGAGCGTGAAAATTTACTAGCGAAAGTAATTAAGAAGCTAATTAGACCAGGGGAAATGTACTGCATAGAAGACCCTAGAGCCAGAAAATACTGGTCCCAGCTTGAATTTTTTATGTACCTCCTCACTTGAAAATTCCAACCTCTTTGGCCTTCAGACGGATACCCCTTATCTTTCTTGGACAGATAGGTATCTGTTTCTATCTACAAGGTATAATAGCATTCATCATAACAAGAGGTTTCTGCCTAGTATAAGCACTTCCTCACAATTACTTAGATTGCTGACATAAATCTGGAGCTTCACGTTATTGTTTATATACAATTTATGATCTACCATTTATAATAGTAGGTAGTGCTAGTAAAAATAATCAGTTATTAATGGTGAACATTAAATGAGGGTCAGCTGCTCAATTAATATTGCATACTTTTAGTCTATATTTTTTAAAGTTAATATACTGGATTGTTCCTGAATTTAGTCTATGTACCTGTTTTTGTGAAATAGTATAATTTTGAAATATTGAGGCTTTTAAATGTGATTAGCCCACAGTTCACAGAAAGTCTGGGAGATAGATCTTCACACCACAACAATTTTAAATAGAGTGTTCTTTAGATTTGTCATATTTCTCTTTCTAAGAGTTTGACTTATCATAGAAAGATGCAGGAGGAAATGGAACAGACAATAACACCAGCAGATCAAAGACATAAGAAAAGATAGTAAGAAAAATGACATCTAGCTCACTACATGCTTAGTGTTCAGCCCGGAGCAATTTACCTGCAAGAAATAGATAGAGTGCTTTATATTTTCTGTTATTTATTGATCTAATTTGGGGACACTGTAGTGTTGTGTCCCCAGAGACATTGTCTTGGATAGAGGATCATGGTATGGAGCAATCAGATGATAGACCTGCTCTGTTGCCATGAGCAAATTAATCTTTTAGGGGAGAAAAAGAAGGGGAACCATCTCCTAGGCTTGCGTATTGATAGGGTAGCTCTTGTGTTGGATATTTGGTAAAGCCTAAGCACATCTGGGAAAGCCCAGAACAACTGCTTCATGCCAGGCACAGCTGGCTTGTGTTAGCCTTCTCTGGGATCCTAACCTCCACAAGCTACAGATGCTAAGGAGGAGGGAATGAGGTTTTTAGATTTCTTCTGACAGAGAAAAATCTGCAAAGTTTGCTTCCCTACATATTTCAGACCGTCTGATGCCCTCTGCAAAAAGTCTTTATTCTTCAGTTTTATTG
Organism: Anser brachyrhynchus; assembly: GCF_964034855.1. Taxonomy (NCBI): domain Eukaryota; kingdom Metazoa; phylum Chordata; class Aves; order Anseriformes; family Anatidae; genus Anser; species Anser brachyrhynchus. The sequence continues at coordinate 66,438,368 of NC_137696.1, forward strand.
ATGCTGTCTTGAGCTTGCTGCTTGCTATCTGCTGAAGGTAGGAGGAGGAGGAAAACCGTAGTTAAATTTCACCAAGGACACCAAAATGCTTTGGCTTTGCTTGCAGTATTTTTTTTCCTTTTCCACATGTAAATTTTGAGAATTGAAGGTGTTTGAATATCTCACAAATTATGCCTGTTTGTTAGAGACAGCTGGAGCGATGCCTCAGTCTCATTGACAGTCACTGTGACTGAGACTTGTCATTCTCAGAGGTGTTTCTTAAAAGTCCCTTTTTTCAAATCAGATTTTATGAAAAAATTATCCCTCATATTTTATGCCTTGTCTTACAGTGTACAGGCATACGCATATGCACAAACATGTTTTTAATCCCTGAAGTAAATTGCAGACACTTTATTCTTTCAATCTATTTGCAAAAACTGCATAGTGAACATTTAATATTCCAGATCTCTTCACCATTTGAAATGCATTATTCTTGGTGGTTTATTATTTACTAGATTACCTTGTTACTGGCTAAACCGTAAAATGACATGAGGAGACGAGGGTAACAGCAATGAAGACAAAATTTGGGGCTAGTAATAAGGATGTCTTGGAGTCAAATAGCATGGCTTTTGCTACCTCATGCAGGCCTCCCAGTGCCACACACTGTATTATCACAGCTAGTAACTGCTACACTGGGCTGTTTCAAAGCTATGCTGCCAAATCTTCTCTCTCTTAGCATCTCTGGAGTGAACTACGGTGGCTTCACTATTTATGAAAATTCTGGAAAATGCCCATCTTATTCAGCATGAGTTTCTGACTAAGCTGGTACAAGCAAAGAAAATAGCCATTTACATACTTTCCAAATGAAAATCAGATCCAAAAAGCATGGAAATTCTTGCCACTGCTACCAGGAAATGGTGAAACCACAGCAAGACCTGACCTTGACTTGTGTGATCTGTGTTCTCAGCTGAGCTACGTTCATATTTTCCACATTTTCAGTAAAAGATACATGCTCTGAGTGAGAGCTTCTGCCCTGGCATGGCCCCTCTTCACACCCTGAAAGGAAAGGGCTGGTAAGGGAGTTGGGCTGCCACAGGAGTACTTCTCCCTGCGGGCAGGGAGAGGTGACTGTCCCCTGCCCTCTGGCCACTGGTGGGGCCGCACTACCAGCTGTCTTCATCCAGATGTTGGGAGGAGGGAGATGTCCTGTCATTCACGTTGGCATGGAAAAAACAAGAGCAGATCTTCTAAGGCGTGACATTTTGTGATATTAACAGGAGCACAGCTACTAGATTATGCCATCTCCTCAGCACTCATCAGACCATGTGTGGACACTGCCTCCAGTCAGGGCCCCCGGGGTGGGAAAGACACTGGAGCAAGCTCGGGGTGGCCAGACCAGAGCAGCTGTCCAGGGCCGGGAGCTGAGGGCTGGGGCTGGCTCAGCCAGGCCGAGATGGGGCTGGGGGCTGCCAGCGGCCCCCCCCCATGGGGAGGCAGTGGTGGAGACACAGCCATGGGTGCACGGTGGGAGGCCAACAGACAGCGGGCAGGCCTCGGGAAGAGAGGCTGAGGCTGTAAGGGAAGGGTTGTTGTGGCGGGGCTGCCGGCAGCGGAGCAGGTTCTGTGGGGGTTTGCACACCCGAGTGGGCACAGCCCTGAGCAACCTGGTCCAACCCCGCAGCTGGCCCTGCAGGGAGCAGCAGGTTGGACTAGGGACCTGCTGAGCTCCTGCTCAGCCTGAGTGACACTGATTGAGTCCTCTGATTCTATCATTTCTAAAAACATATTTACCTGATAAATGGGAATTGTTCCTTCAAAGTGACTCCATGCTCTAATGAGATGAGCATTCAGCTTTTGTAATTGTCAGTCTCTCCCTGTACTCATCATATTGGGGAAAAAAAAATAAATCCATAAACAGCAACTGCTATAGCATCTTTGAATATTTTTTTTCTGTCTGCAAAAGAAATTACCAAAGTTTACCATTGGAGGGAGATAGCGATGAAGCTTTTGCTCTCTGACGAAGTATAACGGTCTATGCAGAGAGGAAACATGAAATAAACAAATACTTCTAGGCCAGGTGGTAAGCTTTGTATTTAGGTTGACAATAAGTTGCTGAATACCATTGCATTCACTGTTATTGTAAACTCTGGGAATAGATATTGCTCGGCAGCCAGAAGTAGCAGGTCCCTGCCCTGAAGACACTGTGACCTAAGATCACAGGGTTAAGCTTATAAAAAGCACCTAGACTCTTTTGAATCAAACGGAATTAAGCTTCTAGAAGACTGATACTCAGGATGGGATTTTCAGTGTGGTACTGCAGGACCCCTCTTTTAGATGTCCTAGTGAACTCCACTGCCTGAAAGGTAAGAACCCTACACTCCTTTCACAATATGCGGAGAGGTCTAAATCATTATCAGCTGGATCCACAAAAGCCAGTGCACCTTCAATTATAATATAATATACATATAATATGTATACTATGTACTATATGCTAACATATAATATTATCTGAATTCCCACCTCTTCCTAGTCTCCATACTGAAGGGAACTGGTGATTTTTGATCACAATTCACCGTCTTGAGCTCTCTTCCAACACCAGCTGCCTGTTCTGTGCAGAGTTCACACGGACTGCAGCCATGGTGACCTTTCTGCAGCAATACGGGACTAGCAGAAATAGGACCAGACAAGGAAGAATGTGAGATTTGACTCTTTTTCTTTGTCTGTAAGAAGTGAAAGCAGCATTTCTTACCTCATAGATAACCATTAAACTACATGACTATTACATATTCTGAGACAGCCTCTTGCAAAAACAGTGTTTTATAGTGCAATCTCTCTCTCTCTGACCTAATTAAATTGCAATTATTCACGGCAGTTTATTATTCAGATCATCAAATAGAATCACAGAGTACCCTACTGCCTGGTATTTATGGTATTCACATCTAAATTTGTTGGGCATGCCTTTCAGAAGAGGATGGAATTGAATGATCTTCTCCTACTCCAGATAAGAGAGTTTCCTGGAGTGCAGTCGGAAGAGGAGAATGGAGCTGAATATGATCTGAGGCAAAAAGGTGGAAGTACTTCTACTACGGGGAGACTTCATTAGTAGAAGTGCTCCAAAACCACTTCCCAGATCAGATGAGAGAAGCAGACCATTATTAGATTGAGATGTGTTAAGATTGAGGAATCTGACTGATAGCAAATGGAAGTGCTTTCAGGAATTGAAAACAGCCAAGTGAATGAACCACATTTGGAATTTAAACACCTTCAAAGCAATTTATCTGGAGTTATCTTCTTAAAACACCTGTGAACCCAGCCTAAATGCTCACATAGTCCAAAACTGAATAATCATGTTGAAAGAAGATGCCAAGAGTCAGCTGAGATATGGTCACTAGCCAGATATGCATGCTTAAAGTGTTGCAAATATGAAGCATAATTAGGTGTTTTGTCTCACCCTCCAGATAACATCTTTGTAGCACCTTAGGTCAGGACACTAATGACCAAAGATTATGTCTGACCTGAGGAAGAGATTATTTACTGAATCAAGATCCTAGACCTCAGCAAATGCTAATGTAAGTGTTTAACTAAATTCATGTTAACCTCACTGGTTGCTTGAATCAAGGAAATTCCAGTTCAAGCACATACATAAGCATTAGCAGCATGGAGTTAGGCCATAATATATTTTGGTTCAAATTTATCCAGAAATTCCATTCAAGGCCCATAGCCGTCCAATTCACTGATGCTGAACTAATTTGAGCCAGTTTGTACTGAAAAAGAAAACACTTCAAAGTGAGTAGATTTTCCATTCCAGCTCCTCTCTCCATCTGACCTGCATGCATCCAGCAGACACTGTGTTTTCAAACACAGACACTTGGTAGGGAGGAAATCAGGCCACCGTCCTCCTATTCTTGTAACAATACAGGCTTTTCTAGCAGTGGGAGAATGCTACCAAATGCACGGCCAGGTTCCTCATACAATAATAGTGGTTCCCAGCTGCCTCTCCCTCCTATTACACTCAGTATCTTGGTTCATAAACTCTGTGCACAGAGGATCTGTTTCTGTACCACTGACATCCCGAACATATGGGAAGGAGATTAGGAAAGGAGGGCTGGAAAGTGAGATACTGCAGTGTCTACAACTTTCACCTGTTAAAAATCAGTGTGTTATGGGATATTGTAGATAGTTTTGATGTAATGGAAAAGACCAAGTGTGTGCAGGTAAATGCAGAGAGCTTCCTTACCTTTCGTTCATCTTCTGCTGTTTAGAGCTTCATCCTCATGATTTCCAGTCTCTGCTCCTTTTTGTTCCTTGAAAGATAAGCATCTCCTCGGCACTGAAGTGTGTATTGGTTGCATTGTACTCACTGCACTGCAGTCCACAGCCATGTTGTGGCTGCAGCACCAGTAGCACAATGAACTTGGACAAGGTGACTGGTATGGCTAAACACAGTTGGGTCTCCAAGTACATAAAAAGCTAGAAGCAATCAAATTGTAAGAGTAATTTCTCATCCTCAGTCTCATGAATCTTCTGAGCGGAAAGTACAAAACCACCTTAAAGCTTTCTATCCCTGAAAGTGGGGTAGGTCCATCTCTAAATACGCTGTGAAATATCTAGTAAAATTAATGAAGAGGCCAAATGTTCTTGCATTATTCAAAGATGGTTGTTGGCTACTTTAAGGAGTTTCTTTTGTGAATAAAAGTAAAGGCTCAAAGATCTTCTTACATGTATCTGAAAGATGACTGCTGATGAAGTGATTGACACACCTTTTAGCTTTAGAAATGAAAGACTGATTTCCATGTGGCAGGAATAACAGTTTTCTGTTTTGAAGAAAAATTTTATGTAGTTAGAAGAAATTTAACCATGACTTCATGAGGCCAAGATCTTGCCACAGTCATCCAGAGCACTGTAACTGTGCTGCTGTAAAATCTAGTCTTTTAAATTATTCTTACATTTTTTGTAGTATTTTAAAATAAGTGAGGCAATATTTAAAGTTTACATTTCCAAATGGGTTTTATTTCCTTGCATTCAATTGCACAGACTGAAAGATTGACACAAGTGTACTTAGAAATAGGTTCCTTGGCCTTCATGCAAAGATATAAATGGTTTTATTTTCCCCAAATCTGGGTACCTTACAGTTGCCTTTGGAATGACTAAGTCAACAGGAGATGCCTGCATTCCCAATGCTCATGAAATTCAATCTATTTCTTTAGGTGCATAAGTAAGAATTTAGGGCTCAGACACATGATCTAATTATGTGGTTTAGCAAGTTGATACTCATCTTATGATGTGTGATAAACTGTCCTTTCATTTAACACAGCTCAAATCAGCCGGAGAACTCAGAAAGTCTTCTGTCACAGACATAAATGACAGAGGTCCCACTGTCTCGAGTGGAGTAACTTCACTACAAGGCCAAGATGTTTTACTTCATGCTGTATGTACATTGACATGCCTATACAGTGTTTGTTCTGGGTTTCTTATCTTTCTTGAAGCTGGCATTTGTGCAAGTCTACAGATGCATGCTCTTTTCCAGCTGCAGCTGTGCCAAAGAGAAGGTAAGTGCACCAGCCTACTCCTCCCTCTAATGCTGGAAATTATCACCGTCTTTGATCTGCTGGCCAGGCTCCTCATGTGACTTTCCAGAACTTGTTTCAGTCAAAATAAGCTGCTGTAACAGTGGCCATTCTTCAAATTCTTAAAATTGACTCATCTCATTTTAGTGGATGTTGGTTAGAGGCCACAGAGAGAAGGTGACGAGTGTATACGGACGAGGTGCCGCTTCAGTAACCTCTTCAACTGGTGCAGCTACATCCTGAAAAGGTACGTGTCCACAGCCTACATGCAATTGTTAATTGAGTTTCCTGTTGTCAAGAAGCATATTCTGGGAACAAGCTGTCTGAAACAGCAAACTGTTTACATGACCCAAGGAATTGCTCCAGGCAAGATGAATGATCAGGCTGATGAATATGCTAATATTGGTCCTTTTAGGTTTTTAAAAGTTCAGTTAAAGAAAGTTAAGGGAACAGAAGAAGAAAAGGTTGCTGTAGAACAAGAGGTGGCTACTGGAAAACAGATGTGTTTATCCTTGAGGGTTTCTTTATTTTTGTTGTTTTATTTACACTTATAAAAAGTCAGCATCAGTCATATTTGTCTTGGTTTCTGGTGACCATTATTTTAAACTAACTGTGTACATTGTTGGAACATACAAAGAGCACTTAGTGCAGAAAGCTTTACCTGGCTGATGACTAATTTCACTTTTAGTTCCTTTCCGGATTACTTTTTCTGACTAGCTTCAATGAAGATTTCAGTTTATACCTACGGTAGTCAAGAGAATGTTTTTTTGTTTCATTTGCTATTTCTTCCTCCACTTCCTCTTAACCTGTGAGGCAGACTTCTTGGAATTCTACCTTAATGAAATTCATTATAACAATAAATCCCAGCATTAGCAAGTGACCCATGCTAATCTTGGATTCGCAGCAAGGCATGAAGCAGAAAGTCAATAGGCTACTTTTCACACTACAGCTTGGTAAGAATAAGACTGAAGTAAATAAAAAAGTGCCTTTTCTTATGAAAAATCTTTCCTAAGAAGGAAGGGAGACCCCAAACACTTGGTTCTGCAGAGGGAGAGGATGAACATTTGGTCTCTTGTAGGACCAGCAGACAGGACAGTGCCACATCAGCAGAACTATTTTCTATCAGACTTTTCTATCTAATAGTACCCACCAGTAGGAAGGAGTCTACAATCATGTGGAGTGGGTAAGGGGTGGGAAAGAGAGGTTACCTCCATAGATCACTGCTACACGTTATTGTGTTATGGATATCTTTTTTATATATGAGTATATCGTATTATGGGTACATATAGTTACATATGTACCCTTTCCATGCTTTGCAGCCAGGGGTACTCTGAGGCTAGAAATGGGTTTCCTCTCTCAGGGATAATCATGATAACTAGAGGCCAGGTAAGGCACAGAGACCCAAAAATTCATCCAGAAGAGAGGTAATTTTTATAGCGGAACCTGCCAATGAATTTAATAGTTCTTGTGCAAAGAATGCTGCAAAGAAAACTTGAAATGGGGCAGTCCATGTTATTGCCCAGGATTATCAAGACTGGTTAACATTACACTGTGGAGCTGACAGATCAAAACACCAAGGCAAATGTTATTGTTTTTCGGGCTGAGTCATAATTATGTATGGTGCACTTTCCAGTAAGAGTTTATCTTTCATCCTTACAGACAGCTGACACATAGATTACCATTCATCAAAGAATTTGGGGTTTCTGTGAATAAAGATAACTGAAAGGCACTATACCAAAGTAATTTGTGGTCTGTGCTTAGTGGGGAAAACAATGACTGATTGCTGAAGCAGTTAGCCCTGATAAAGGCAAAGAAACAGATCAAAATGAATATTGAAAGTAATTTCCAAGTCAAAAGCTATAATCTTATTCCTGAAACTGATGTAAAAAATATGGTCCACTTCATTCTCATTCACCAACAGAAACAAGACTAACAACGATGTTTCCCAGCAGTCAAAAGTGTGCAGAATCTGCCTGAAGGTTCTGGACATTTTTGCTGTAGTAGTGCAATTTTCTCAAGTCCTGTTGCTACTGAGGGACAAAGATGTAGCTGAGCCTCTGTGACTGAACTCCGGCATTGTGTCAGTGGATGGCCAGCACTTACGGGAGGAAAAATTGGCTCTGACTCTTTAGAGTTTTTCACAGTTTTTATTTAAAAATTTCAGAGGGTTGGTTGCTTTGTTCGTTTTATGATTTTATATATATATATATGTTATATATATATATATATTACATTTATCATGGGCTTATTAAGTTAATCTTTATCAGGGGAGAAGTTGAAGCTCAAGCTAATTTCAGCCTTTAGAGAGCCAGCCCCCTTGAGCTCACTGGAGAGTCCCTGGGGAACGACAGGATCCCCCATGACTTGCTGTGTAGAAGAAGGCAACCCAGGGAGATTAGTTTGCATAGAACAATAGCTGTTGGACTGGGGATACAATCACCCCAATCTGTACAGAAGGGTACAACCCTCCCCAGTCTCAGTGGTGGCTTTTTTAAACCTGTTTTGCTCTGTTTTGTCTAATCCTCTTTTTAACCTGGAGGTTTGCTCTGACTCCACCATGGCTCTCATGGCAGCATGTTTCAGAAGTGCACTGCCTGCTCTGTAAAGTTGCTTTTACCTGTTTTAGACCGAGCCCTGTTCTACTAGTGGAGAATTTGGGTTAACGTCTTCTTCCTCACCTTCTCCATTGCCTTTCTGATTGTATAAACCTAAGTCATATCTTCTCACCTCTCCCAGCTGAGCCCTCCCAGCCTTCTGCCTCTCATAGCCTTGCAGATATCCTCAGCTGATCTCTTAGGCTTTTAATTCATGGAGTATTAATGTCTTATGCAATGTAAAGCAGAGTTTTAGGATAAAATGTTTATGCCATAGTAATAGCCTGAAGACCAGTGGATACCTAAGGCTGCTGTGCCTGGTTTTGAAATAATGAGCTGGCTCAACATTACCATGAAAAAATGATCCACAGACTGCCACAGTAGTGCATAAATGCACACCTTGTTGCCGGCTGGATGTTTTGAGGTATTTTGTTTTGGAGGAATTTAGATCTGGTGGTGAAATCAAGCAGCTGAAGTCCATGATTCTCCATGGTATTATTATATTTCCTCTTTTTCAGGAAAAAGTGGGTGCTCTGAACTTCCAGCTGAAAACAGCCTGCCCTACACAGCTAAGTAAACTGTTATTGTCAGGAATGTGGGCACTCTCCATTTTATGCCAGACTGTGTGCGCGCTCCCTGCTAAAGCATTTCCTTTAGCAAAACAAATAAGCACCACAACGACAAATACTACAACAATCGGTCAATTGAGAGACTGAAACACTACTTTGCCACAGTGAATTTTCCACATGAAAAACTCAGGGCCTGAAGAGATGCTTTTACCGCATCTTATGTCAGCACCATATTTTCCCCGTGATCCAGACCTCACAAGCATTGCTTCCTAAATTTCAGAAAACAGAGAAGTTTTTATATTATAATATGTTTAAATCTGCTCTCATTCTCTCTTGCATGACATAAATCAAGAATCCTATTGTTTTCTCCTGGTGGAAGCATGGTCCTACCTGAAGAAGGCAGCAGGGTATTTGCTCTGATGGTCTTTCTGTACTTTGCAGTAGAAAAGCATCTCAAACAGAGCTGGATGTCTTGGAACAAGGCAGAGATTTCAGGCCATGAGCCATGAGCCACCTAGTTTGTATCACTCACTTATAAAGCGTCACAAGGCACAGGGATATTTTTGCTCTCTTAAAAGAAATGCACATTAAAATGGTACATTCCCTAGTTAGTGAACAACCATATGAAAAGGTGTTCTTCTCTCCCCAGCTAGCAGCAGTGGCTCTGTGGTCATTTGGTCTTCTTCTGTCTAAAAAAGTACAGTACATTCCTTAGTCCCAGCCACCTTGACCGCTAGCTGTTGTGTTTCCTATGTCAGAGGAGATGAGATCATTTATACCACCAGTAATGGTGTCTGCAGAAGCTCTTCTTTTGTGCCAGGTCATAGTGCTGGTCTGGATGAACTACGAAAAGGATCTACAAACCATTTAAACTGCTTACTGTTTTAATTGGCTATTAGATATAAGCCTTCACTCTCTTTGGCTTCTTCCTGATAAAAGAAGAGAGGACCCTGTTGAGCTATCTTGGTGGAGGAAGATTGCACGAAAGCAGAATTTTGCAAAAAATCATTAAAGAGAGAACTTAGAGCAAGAAGTGAGAGGAAAAAAAAAGAAATAAAATAGAAATCTGAGGGAAGAGGATGAAAAGGTAGATCTGCAAACATAAGACCTGTGGAACAGAATTTTATTCAAATTATATCTTGTCACATCTTCCTCGTGTTCAAGAGAAGGAAGACCATGTCAAATACTGCTGAAATAGATAGATGGGAGTGATAAAGTAATTATGCAATATATGTGGGGAGTGATAAGGCCATTATGTGACTTATGTGTTGGAAACTGATTTTGCCATTAGTGTGTATAACAATAAATTAGGCTTGTTGAACTTTATCCCTAGGAAACAAAGAAAGCAGAGAACACAGACAAACCTGCCAGTTTATAGACAGTACATGAAACACCTAGCTCATTCTCCTGTGCAGTGCAGAATTTGTTTGCCTTAAAATGAGTAGTGATGTGGCTGCCTTTGAAAAGCAGCACTGAAAGCTGATATTTAACTCTTCTACCCCGGAGTGTCTGAGAGAGGCAATTCAGATCCTGGAACAAGAGAAGCAGCTGAATCCCGGGGGGATGGCTCCTGGCAGCCTTCATGGAGGTGCTCTGATGGAATCTGTGGGCATGATGCTTCAGATGATCCATGGTATCCTGAGAGGAGCTGCTGCATCCTTGTGAGGTAAAAAATAATAGCAGAAACAAAGAATGAATTATTCTTTTATTTGCTGATGCCAGAAAGCAGAGTGTTACAGACAACAAGCTTCTACAACATAGAATGAGCAATGGGAGTCTCACTATTTTATCCCTCACCTTGCTCTTCCAGCTCAAGAAGAATGAGTAAATTTAGGAATAACTGACAAAACTTTTCTGCAGAGGGTGTTTGTGAGGAAGCTGCGTAGCAGAATGAAGGCTACTTGCCAAGTGTCCAGCCAGCCTGAAGAGGGTCTGCAAACATTGCAGGACTAGACATGATGAAAAACCATTTGAAGCAGACATATTTTTTTTTCATTAACATGTCTTCCTCATTTACAATTCAGTTAGCACATGCACTGTGGCATCCAGGAGGATATGCTGTGATACTCCAGGATACTGGTACAACACTATAGCTGGTGCATTGGGTTTTGGCACAATGCTTCTGAAATACACACTGTAAAAAATGGCCAACAAAATGGTGTTTTCTGAACTCAGCCTTCCTACCTTCTACATTCATCAACACTCAATAGAGTGGTAAACAAGCTGTAATCTGTCTGAGAACCAAGTGCTTAAACAGATTCTGTTGCAAGATTTCACTTATTATCTGAACACATGGGTTGCTTGAAACTTTCTGTTCTTTACACACTTTCTGCAAAACCCACAACAGCAATAGTCAAATGTTCTTACAAACTTTTCATGGACTTTAAATTATTCTTTTGTTTATTCTGCAATGCATTAACTTCTAATACTAATATGATTTTTTTTAAAGGAATATAACATGTATCATCTGAAGTGCTGGGTTTTTTAAGGTCATGTTGGCTCACAAGTTTTACTCGTCAGAATGTGCAGCTTTGCTTCTGTGGATGTGATCATCTGTCTTTAGTTCAAAGTCCAAATTACCTCTCAAAATCTGATTCAAAAATACAAATAAGCTTTGTTTACAGCTGGGTCTACTCTAAACGATGCTTATCAGCTGAACTCCTGCCTCTTGTACAGCTTTTAAAACTTCAAAGTGCATAAAAAACACAATCGTGTCACTTTTTTTTTCTTCTATGTTTGCCAATAGCATCTAGTTGTTGGCTAGGGAGCTAAGAACAAAGTACAAGTGATAATGGAATTATATTGATAACAATGAACAACAGCAATACAAAAATCCCAGTACTGCCCATGTGACAACCAATGCACAACAAATAACCTGACATCTGGGCACCAAGTTCCCCATGGACTGCTTTGTCATTTTCCAGTATACTCTACTAAATAAGTCATGTGCTCCTCCCATTAATTTCAAAACTACTTGAATGTAAGCAAACTTTATTCTGAAATGTTTATAATAAAAGCTGAAATGTAGCAAGCCAAGAATTTTCTAGGATATTTACTTCAGCAATTACATTTTGAATTGCAGAGGTTGGGATTTTTTCAGGATGAAACAAATCTCTGTGTTTCTGTATCATATGCTTTTGTGAGATACCTGTGAAAGTAAGTTTGCTGGCTTCACAGAAAGCTATTGATCCCAGTGGAAGAGGTTTTCAGTCTGCCACAGGGTTGATGGTGATAAACAGGACTGTATTTAATAGTAGAAGTCTGTTACTACCCAAAACTCAGTAAAAACGATGTCTTGACAGAAAATTGTTCTTCACACAATGGAAGACTGTATTTGATATAATCAGCACAAAAGCACATTGCCCTCTTTCTGGTAATCATCAAATGTTTGGTTTCTTAACTTGGAAATAAACAAGCCTCAAGGAATCTGAAAATTTGAGGTTTTATACATCTCACATACTGGTTTGTGTGGTGTTTTGTGTTTCTTTGTGTGTGTGTGTGGTTTTTTTGTTGTTGTTGTTTTTGTTTTTTCTTTCTCAAACCTAGCTAAATTTGCAAATACTTTAAAACAAAATTCCATTCCAGTAAAGAATGGACATGGAATGGAATGAGAAGACAATTTCTTTTTTAATAGACTTAAACATCACTCTAGTTCAAATGAAATACTTGGGTGCAAGGAGTTGCCACTGTTGCTTGCAGGACTACAGCACATTTCAAAAATATTTTGTGGTCTTTAGAATGTGACAACTGAGCAATAACATTGAAGGCTCACATATATTATTCAAGCGTTTTATATTCTCAACCTTTAGTCTCACTGGTACTATTTGATTTCACAGAATCACAGAATTGTAGGGGTTGGAAGGGACCTCAGGAGATCATTGGGTCTAACCCCCCTGCCAAAGCAGGTTCCCTAGAGCAGGCTTCCCAGGTAGGCGTCCAGACGGGCCTTGAATATCTCCAGAGGAGACTCCACAGCCTCCCTGGGCAGCCTGTCCCAGTGCTCCGTCACCCTCACCATGCAGAAGTTCTTTCGCATGTTGGTGCGGAACTTCCTGTGCTCCATTTTGTGGCCATTGCCCCTTGTCCTGTCCCCACAAACCACTGGAAAGAGGTTGGCCAAATCCCACTGTCTCCTACACTTAGATATTTGTAAACATTGATAAGGTACCCTCTCAGCAATCTGTGATTCACTTTTGTCACTCTTTGCCATACAACGTTACATAGCTTTTGTTGTGTGTCTTGAGGGATGGCCTGACCCTCTGCTAAGGATGGAGAGTGTGCAACCAACTGTATGAGCGATTGTGCTGTGTCAATTGACACAATTTTCCCTCTAATTACAGACCCTGGTGTGGCTTTTCTTCTGAGTGCAATGAATGTCAGACCTTTAACTTGTTTTCTGGCACATGGAAATTGTGTGAGGGCCTGAAGAGCGGTTCCAATGGAACTTAGTTATAATGCAGGCAGGCTTTCGGTGTGTGAGATCATCCATAGGCTAGCATAGTATCATAGGATGACAGGGCTCTGCATCCCACTTCAGTGGAACCAGCTGCATGAGACTGATGGTGTGATGGGAAGTATGCTGCAACCTTCCTGTTTCCAGGAATATGTCTGGAAATAACCTCGTGATTTAGGAGATGTCTCTCAACATCTCCACTGAGGATATGAAACCAATATGCAGTAAAACACAACAGCCCAATTTTAAATGTGGATTTTCCTCTTTGCAATGATTTTTTGAAGCTGTTTGGTGTAGGACTGTGGTTAGATTTTGTAGTTCACTAGCTAAACACAGTAGAAATTCTCCAAATGCTAGGAAATCACATTGAAAAACTTGCTTGAAATGTTAAGATGGCAATATCTGTATCTCCATCATTAGTAAATAACAAAGTTAAAAATCTCAACCTTCCAACCTTGGGGCCATGCTGCAAGGGTAGTCTGTGGAGCTTTGATGTCAAAATTGGGCAGGGACAAATCAACTGCTACGTAAGAGTACCAGTACTGTTTTCATCAATAGTTGAGAAAGACGGCAAGAGAGCTAGCTACCTCTTTGATAAAGATTATATACAAGTTTACAGTTCTGCAGTGCACTCTGACTGTACTTACAACCACAGATATAATTCTCTGAGACGCTTGCCTGTATCTATATGCACAAGGTACTAGCATCTTTGAAATCCCATCTGGCTTCTCAATGGGCTATTGCCTAAGCTGGAAGATGTATACCTTATTGTCAAGTCAGTTTATAAGTCCTATGCTGTTTGGGTCCCAAGAAAAATCAGAAACCATCATTCTTACTATGTCCCTCTTTATTTTCTGGACTGTTTTTGCTAACAGTTTGGTTGCTTGGTTTTAAGTTCTGGAACAAGGGGGTAAGATTATTTCCAGCAAGAACATTTCTGTTTGGTCATCTGTTTCACTACTTAAATTAACCCCATGTATGTCAACTTGAAAAGTATGCTGAAAAGGCTTCATATCTTAAGGAACTTTTCTTGGGCATGCTGACTGTAGAGTGCCTTTTGTAGCAAGAATTGCAAACTACTTTGGTGCTGGCTTATATTATCTATGGTGTATATAGTTCTGTGTATTGTCTGTAGATGGTCCTCAGAGACTGCAAAAGTCATATTTTCTGTTAATCCATGAAATGAATGGTTAAGCACAGGTATGAGCTAAACTAGAGTCATTCACGGATTAATTTTCTTTCAAGATGGCTGTGCTATTATCATTTATTTGCTTTAAAAAATCTGATTTTAAGTGTGTTTGCAATGATAACTGATCAGTAATAGCTGTGACTTTAATTAAGAACTCTGTCTCCTCCTCACACTGTTCCATCTTTACGACACTTCTCTAAAACTATTAGTAGAGGATGTATATAAACATAATTATCACAGTATCACAGATTTCTAGGTTGGAAGAGACCTCAAGATCATCGAGTCCAACCTCCGACCTAACACTAAGTACTCCACTAAACCATATCGCTAAGCTCTACATCTAAACGTCTTTTAAAGACCTCCAGGGATGGTGACTCCACCACCTCCCTGGGCAGCCCATTCCAATGCTTAATAACCCTTTCGGTAAAGAAGTACTTCCTAACATCCAACCTAAAACTCCCCTGTCGCAACTTTCGCCCATTCCCCCTCGTCCTGTCACCAGGCACGTAGGAGAACAGGCCAACCCCCACCTCTTTACAGCCTCCTTTAAGGTAACTGTAGAGAGCGATAAGGTCGTCCCTGAGCCTCCTCTTCTCCAGGCTGAACAAGCCCAGCTCCCTCAGCCGCTCCTCGTAAGACTTGTTCTCCAGACCCCTCACCAGCTTGGTCGCCCTTCTCTGGACTCGCTCGAGCATGTCCATGTCCTTCCTATAGCGAGGGGCCCAAAACTGAACACAGTACTCGAGGTGCGGCCTCACCAGAGCCGAGTACAGGGGCACAATCACTTCCCTAGACCTGCTGGCCACACTGCTTCTTATACAGGCCAGGATGCTGTTGGCCTTCTTGGCCACCTGGGCACACTGCTGGCTCATATTCAGCCGACTATCAACCAATACTCCCAGGTCCCTCTCGGCCAGGCAGCTTTCCAGCCACTCATCTCCCAGCCTGTAGCTCTGCTTGGGGTTGTTGCGCCCCAGGTGCAGGACCCGGCACTTGGCCTTGTTGAACTTCATACAGTTGACCTCAGCCCATCGCTCCAGCCTATCCAGATCCTCCTGCAGAGCCTTCCTGCCCTCGAGCAGATCGACACACGCACTTAGCTTGGTGTCATCTGCAAACTTACTGAGGGTGCACTGGACGCCCTCATCCAGATCATCGATAAAGATATTAAAGAGGACCGGCCCCAGTACCGAGCCCTGGGGGACACCACTAGTGACCAGCCTCCAACCAGATTTGACTCCATTCACCACAACTCTCTGGGCCCGGCTATCCAGTCAGTTTCTAACCCAGCGAAGCGTACGCCAGTCCAAGCCACGAGCAGCCAGTTTCTTGAGGAGAATGTTGTGGGAGCGTGCTAAGATACAACAAAGGAGCGTGCTAAGATACTCAATACAGTATCAAAAGTACTCAATACTGTATCAATTGCCTAATGAATACATCCATCTTTCCAATAATGGGTTGATTTTTACATTACTGCTAGACAAAGGGTAGTTTTGTATTTAAGGCACAGGACTTAAGTCAATTAAGTAAGGGTCAAATTTAGGCTTGAATAAATGGGCTTTCAGATTCTAGTGGGAATTGTGCACATTTGTATTATGGTCTGTTTTGTTTCCGTTCTTGGCTTTGTCTTTGACTTCCTCTGTAACACTTGGACAAGTTACTTCACATATACATGCCTCGGTTTCCATGTTGTAAATTGGGGACTATGCAGAAAATTAGCCCACAAAGCGTTCAGAACCCAGCTTAATTAAAGGTTGCAAAGGCAATTTTGTTCCTCAGAGGAGAGGCAGCTTTTTATTACAAACTACTATCATAGCTATTATAACGTACTGTAGTTACTAGGGTCTATTTACTTCCCCTTGTTTTATGCCAGTGTAAATTATGTAACCTCCACGAAGGTTTTCTTGATTTAAAGCAAGGATGTTGGCTACATATCAGCTGCTAAGTGTCTCTGACCAGCTGTCACTCAGGCAATTCTCAGCTTTTGAGAGGAATTGTGAGTCTCCAGCACTAATTTTACTTCTGTTTCAGTTTGCACAAGCTCATTGTGTTCATTTAGAGAGGGCTGCAAGCAGTCTTGATAGCAATCAAGAGGAACGGCAAAAAATATGGTCCTCTTGACAAGCACTTATGGGAAACACAAGACTTGTAACTGGGAAATGTGAGATATTTCACTGTGCTGGAATGCGAGTAACAGAGGAGAAAGAGTCTCTGTGTTTTAACTCCCTCCTGGGGCTAAACAATATGTCCCCTCAGTAAAGGATATCAAAGGCAGCTGAAGGATATCTTATTAGAGCTAAATTGCCAGGGAAGGTGGGCAGGAATGAGCAGAGAAAACTGTGGGTTTGGATTCCTGCAGAATAACAAACTCCTGATTTCCTGTGTTGCTCTTTCTCTTGGGGATATTTTGGTAACTGGCCAGCCTCAGCCTGGTGGCAACTGAAAGGCAACTGGCCAAATGAATAGCCCCGATGATATGAATAATGATTAAAAGGTTAAAAAAGCCCCATGTGACTAGCTGGCGTAACAGGAGCATGAGTAGACCAGGTATGCCAATAAACGCATGGCAGCAGTTTTACTGCAGTAATTAGATACATACACAGCATATAGGCTTTTACCCTATTTACTACTTCAGTGTTCTTATCCCTCATTGCTGTGATATTCTTTCATCAGCCTAAGTAAAAAATGTTATTTGCTTGAACTGGGTGAAATAAAATAAAACCAAATCCCAGACCAGGAAGTTTTTCTCCAGATTCTTTCCACCTTCCTTGGCATCTTTGATGTGTGACCCTTGCCACCCACCACCCTCTCTTTCAGCTGGCTGTCCCTGTAATAGCCTCCGAATGAAATGATCGTCCCCAGGACCAAAGAGGAGGCTGTGGTTTTCATAGACGACTGCCCGCTGCAGGCACTGCTTACTTGTGGTGTTTATTTCAGTCCCTCCTAGCTACGGTGCCTGGAGCTGGAAGGGTCAGTCTGCAGTTTGAATTGGCATATTTTTAAGGTCTTTTCTATTATGAAATATTTATGAGAGGAAACAAGGTTGGACATTCCTGCAACGGGTCCAGTGTAAGAACGCTATGTGCCTTCCTCCCCGAACATGTAAATGCAGTCAGTTATTTAATGGAAGACTCACATACCTTGTTCCTTTACATTTCAAGTGAGCTGTCAGAGGAATGTAAACATTTATTTGGAGCAAGCCCTCAGGTAAAGGATTACCATATGCCGCACAAGGAAATTCCAGCATGCCCACCAAAATTTATGCTGTGGAGAGAGCTATGAATAGAAAGTTTGTACACTGTTATGAATATGGATAAAATACATCACTCATGGCCGGGCTATGGCACGCAAAATTGAAAAACACATATTTTGGATCACACAATATTTTCAAAAATATATTTAAAAGAAAATAAACATGGGATCTTGTGTGTTCATTTACTGTTTGAAGTACCTTCGGGGAAGAGAGACATCAACAATTTTTCTTCCAGACCACTCACTTCTCTTGATAACAGGGGGTTCTTTGGGAGAAAGGCAGAAGGCTAATTCCTGGGATCTCTTTGTTTCCTTAGCCAGTGACCATTTACTGGGAGTTTATTTGGTGTTCAGAGCTAGCAAAAGCAAATGCATTCAGAGGGCTACGTTCAGTTTTAAAGGTCAGAATTCCTCATTCTCAGCCACCTCACAAGGTGACCTTTTCATAAGCATTACATGACCCTTGTTCACCTTGCAAAGAAGTGTAATTAACATTTTTATTACTATTATTCTACAGCCAGCCAGTCATCACTGATGTTTTGGTGTGGTCAGCATCAGTTTCTTTTGAAGTGAAAGAACTGCTAAACGTGTTAAAAAGAGATGTTAAAACTTGTGTCTGTGAGGACAACCCCACTGTGCAAACCAATGGCTTCTAGACACCTCAGCAGCTCTGGGTTGTACTACGCAATGGTCATGTCTGAGCTGTAAGAGCTTGCTAGGATGACCCCAGGCCATGCAGAACTTGTGCACTCCAAATCCTTATGTCAGCCCCCCTCTAACTGCATTTATAGCAGTGCTGCATGAGTTTCTTTCAGTGGGAGGGACTCACGGGGTTGATCTGCCCTTACTCTGAATATCTGTGGTTGGGCCAACTCATCGATTTCTGCTCAGGGCCCTTCTGCTGCCTGTTCACTGCAACATCCCTTTCCACCACAGTTTCTTTCTGTGTATGTGTGGAAGTGACAGGAGAACAATGCTACACTTAAATAAGAGTAAAACTACCTTATTGGTGCTGAAAGAGAAGTGTGAGACAGCGAAAAAACAGTGTTTGGCAGCACCAACTTTTAGTGTGGCACCAGGCCCAAGCTGTCCAGATTTATGTTGATGCAGAGGAAGGGAGGAGTTTGATGTGGGATATCAAACTGGTTTGATTATCTTATACTTTTACCACAAAATTGGGTATATTTTAACTGGAAATTACACCTGACAATTGAATGAGAAACATTGAAAAAAAAAGTTATTGATTTAAAGTCTTAAGACTCCTACAACTTAAGGGATGGCAGCCCAAACCTAGCTCAGGGTAGCTATGGCACCTATGTTCAAGCTGAGCATCAACAAGCTCCCCAGGAACATACACACACATACACATACATGCACACATGCACATGGACACCCCTACCCTCCAGGCTGTTCATACCCAGAACAATTTGATCTACAAGTATCCTACACACACATGCCCCTGTCTTCCTCCAGCACCCTGTCCCAGCACAGTCTCCCGTACTCATTGCGGGGGTACAGCAGGGTAGCTCCTTCATGGGGCACTCTGAGCGCAGTGTGATACCTGGAGTTATTGTCGGTGAGAGACAACAAGGAGGTTTGTTTAGTGATGAAACAGCAAGGTACAGCTAAGGATGAACAACTTTGTTAGAAGAGAGAGGTATAACCATCGAGTAAGAGCTTTACTGCAGTGTAGGTGAGTTGCTAGGTGAGGCTGAAGTGAACAACCAACCTCAGTCTTTTTGCCTTTGATCATATCTTTTAGAACAGGGTTGGGAATACAAATTCTGAAGTTATGTCTGAGAGCATTGTCCAAATGCTTCTCTAACTCCAGCAGGCTTGGTGCTGTGACCACTACCCTGGGGAGCCTGTTCCAGTGCCCTTTATGGTGATGAAAAGATTATTAAGAGCAAATATTTGGAGGCTAGAGAGTGAGAACATGGCTGTTGTTGTTTTAGCATTAATAGACTGTTTCCTTTGAGCATCAAATGCCTTAGTTATTAATTCTTAGTCTATATACTCTCTGACCTCACTGTAAAGAAAAAATATTACTACCCACTTCAGTCTACTAATATTGGGATTAAATCCCTGGGAGGTGATTGTACCCCTCTGCTCTGCCCTCATGAGGCTCCACCTGGAGTACTGGATCCACGTTTGGGGACCATAGCACAAGAAAGATGTGAACCTGTTAGAGTCCAGGGAGTCATAAAAAGATGATCAGAAGGCTGGAGCACCTCTCCTATGAAGAAAGGCTGAAAGAGCTGGGGCTGTTCATCCTAAAGAAGAGAAGGCTCTGGTGTGTCCTTACTGCAGCTTTTCAATACTTAAAGGGGGATTATAAAAAAGATGGAGAGCAACATTTTGCTTGGTCAGACAATCACAGGAAAAGAGGGAATGGTTTTAGACTAAAAGAGGGGAGCATTAGATTGGATATTAGGAGGAAATTTTTCACTCAGAGGGTGGTGAGGCACTGACACAGGTTACCCAGAGAAGCTGTGGATGCCCCATCTCTGGAGGTGTTCAAGGCCAGGCTGAATGGGGCCTTGGGCAACCTGGTCTGGTGGGAGGTGTCCCTGCCAATGGCAGGAGGTTGGAAATAGGTAGTCTTTAAAGTTCCTTCCAGCCAAACCTGTTCTGTGGTTCTGGTTCTAAAAAACCCTAATGGTTGGCTGAGAATTGATACTTAAGAAAGCAAGGGTAGTGTTCAAATGAAATACGGTATCATAACAATTAAGGACTTCAGACTATTCAGTGTCATTATATTATTTATGCACATCTTATTTGTTGCAGCAAAAGATCAAGGTGTTATTGCCATTTTCTATCTGAGGAAACTTAGACAAGAAGCTTTCAATGGTGGTGGCAGAGATAGAAAACAAAATCTAGTGTGCTTACTCGCAGGCTGCTTTTTGAGCTGGAGATCATTTGAAACCACTTTGAACTTTTAACATCTGATGAATTTTTAAACATGCGGCCCTACATGAAATATCTCAGTCTAGCAAACAGGATAGCCAGTTTGATCCTAAAGTGCATCAATCATATCATTGTAGGTGCTGAAAAGTGGCATCAGAGTCCAGCACCCACATTTAACAGCTGAGTGCAGGAGCCGGGAACAAAGACTTTCTATCCTTGTGCCCACTTGCACAAACATCGCAGTGCTCTGAGCCTCCACGCTCTTAGCGTGCGCCTCTGTGGGTGTAAATCACATGAAAGGGATTCTTGGAAGCACTGCCCCAAGGAAGGCTGCGATGTGCCCACAGTTCCTGGGTGGCAGGCCCCTGGGTGAGGCACAGCCCTTCTAATTATGTCCAGTTAAGACCTTCAGGGTGGACCCAAAGTTATTTTCACAGTTTGCGTGGAAAACATCTCACAGATCCAGCATATTCACTCTGCGGCATGAGGGCTGTAATTTGATAGGGAACCCTTTTTGTGGTGTGACAACCCACAAACACCCTCGGGCCACTGCTGGCAATGTGCCCGATGAGGAAGAAGCAGAAGGCACTATCCCAAAAGGCTCCTGACCTGCTGACCAAATAATGACCAGCAGTCTAGTGTTCTCGAACACGAATTTGGCTATGGATTTTTTATGAAAATTGTTTCTAAAAAAATGGTGTGCCATACAATAATTTACAGGCAAGCCTACATTCCCAGGATCACAGTTGTTTCACTTGTGGGATGGTATATTGAGGTATATTCATAACTTCAAAAGGTGACATAACTAAAAGGTGACTGATGTCTGGTTCATTTAATTTGCTGTGGGCTCCTTGCAGACAATGCACTTGCACATGCAAGTTGATTCCTCTCTGTCTGTACACCTAATATGCAAATTTTATCTCGAAAATTAAAGCCCCCAGGGAGGAGGTTCCATCAGTGCTAGCCAACTTGTGGCCAGACAGCAACCTGAGCTCTTTTGAGGTCCATTAGAGCAGCTGCTGTAACAAAGAAAGGTGTGTTTGATTGCGGCTACAAATAACTGGCCATTCCGGAAGCATACTTTTGTCCCCGGGGAGCAGGTGAAGGTGAGTGGCAAAGCAAAAGCTTCGAGGCAAAGAGGCAGACAGCGAGGGTTTTACAGAGGGCACAAAACTCAGGCAAGGTACTTAAAACTCCCAATGCAATATTTAATAATCCTTAATGATTTCTTTATCTATTTTTCTTTCTTTCTTCCTTTGGTTCTTTCCTTCTCAAATAAATAAATAAAACCTTAAGATTTTTAAATCAATTTTGTGATTTGGTGGCAGGAATGGGGTTTTCACTTATCATTTGTTAATGTTTAGAATATCATATTTATTATTATTTAATGTATTTGTTTTAATCCCCTTAGTTGACATTTCTCAATGGCAAATTCCAGGTACACCTGTGGATCACATGGTGTTGTTTCTTCTTGTTTGCATAAACATACATAAACATAACTGTTCTTCCAAACCAAAAAAAAAAAAAAAAAGAACTCAGAAACAACTTGCACAATAAACATATGTGTAAAATTTAGTATGTGGGAATGACAGATACTTCCAAGATCATGGAAACAGATGCCAAATAAGAAACAGTGTAAGTTTGTACAGCTCAACGGTCTTGAATAGGAGAGGAATCGTAAATCAGATCTACTTGTTTTGTTGTTCTTGATTACTTTTAATTTTTCCTTTCAGTAGTTATGAATAACAAACAGATTGATTTAAGTCATTTTAACATTTGTACATGGTTCAGAGAGTGAGCAGTGATAGAAAGGTATCTTGCAGTAGGTAATATTTAAGATAACACAACCTGTTGCTTTTATGGGATTATATTGGTTCTCAGGTACTTCAAGTCCAGATTTGTAAATGTGTCAAGTTCAAATTGCAGAAGTAGGATAAGCATCCAAATTTAACTTTTTTTTTCTGTTTTTTTTTTTCCCCCACAGTATTTGACACCTTTAAAGCTTAATGCAATTATTATGAATATGAATGTTAATTGTTGCTGGATATATAAGAGACATATTAGGACATACAGCTCTTTCACTACTGAATTAAAGGCCTGACAGTGATTTATGAGTAATGAGATTATAGCTGTCATGCTTTTGTCAAAAACTTGAATCCCTTCCAAGTAATATTTATATTATGAATATGATGCAATTATCTGTAGCAATATTATGACACCCACTTTTTTGGGTTTTGAGTATGGTCAAATTTAAAATACTGTTTGTGACTACTGGTGATATGCTTTTGTTTTGTTTGGGTTGTTTCTATTTTTCACAAGGCAAGGAACATTTTTTCTTACTTTTGCTGGTAATAGCGGCTGTACAGATTTCAAGGAATTGAGTTTGAAATGTGAAACTGTATGTGAGTGCCAATAATTGTATATCTAATATATATACACATAAGTCAATTAAATGCAAGGAACAAAAGACAGTTTAGAAGTACAAAAAAAAACTTTGGGCTGTATATGTTTCTATGGTGAAGATGCAGACATTTTATGGTGAAATTCCTCTGACAGTTCTATAACGTGTGCTGTAAATGCAAAGGCGGCCATGCTCTGTTGTTTGCAGTTGCAAAGTGTTGGTTCTTTGGCTTGGCAATATGACATTTTGCTCTCTGAATCTGTCTCTTCAAGAGCAGCTAAACCCCTCAGTTGCATTTGCATCCTCCAAATAACAGCCTTCTTACTGGGGCCTGGTCTTAGTGTGCCAAGGAGGACTTTGCTGATTTGCCATCTTGGTTGTGAATTCTCTTGGTAAGATACCATGACTCACCTTGATGCATCCCTGCTGTGGAGAGATTTTACAAGCGTTCTGAGCAAATCCAAAGTGCTGAAATGCGCACACAAGAAATCTACTTGCATTGCTGGTTTAACATCCTGCAGTTTATCACAGGTCGTACTGATCTGTGTTCAAGAACTGAGACTGTAGTACAGGTAAATAATGAATCAGACAACTCCAAACATGAAAAGATTTATTTCCTGTAAGGTGCATCATGAATTTCCTTGCAGAGCTAGTCTAGAGTTCCTCAGAGTCTTTATAGGATATGACTGTGGTCACAGACTCCCACAGAAAAGTTTTACAGTATAGTGGTGAGCCTGGAATATGCTGGTCTTTTAATATTATACACACAATATCTTCAGCCAGCAGATGCTCCTGATGAGAATTCATACCTTCTCCTGAAGTCGTTGTAGAGATGCTAGCTCTGAGATGGAATATATTCCTGATTTCTGTAGATATTTATACTTATCAGTGGTTTGACAGACTGTTTGTTAGAACAGAAATTCTGACAAAGGTAAAGTTTACTGCCGCTAGAATAGAATAGTTCAGTTGGAAGAGACCTTCAAAGATCATCCAGTCCAACTGCCCGGCAACTTCAGGGCTAACCACTAGTTAAAGCATATTATCAAGGATGTTATTCCAAATGCTTCTTGAACACTGACAAGCATGGGGCACCAATTGCCTTGTTGGGAAGCCTGTTCCATTGCTTGACCACCCTCACAGTAAAGATTTTTTTCCTAATGTCCAGTCTGAACCTCCCCGGCATGGTTTTGTGCTGTTCCCGAGTGTGCTATCACCAGCCACAAGGGAGCAGAGACCAGCACCTCCCTCTGCACCTCCCCTCCTCAGGAAGGTGCAATGAGGTCAGCTCTGAGCCATGAGAGAGCAATGAGGTCACCACTGAGACTCCTCGTCTCCAGAATAGACAGTCCAAGTGTCCTCAGCCTCTCCTCACAGGACATGCCTTCCAGCCCTGTAACGAGCTTTGTTGCCCTCCCCTGGATGCTTTCAAGGACCTTGACAGCCTTTTTTTATATTGTGGAGCCCAGAACTCCTCACTATATTGCTGATGAGGCCACACCAACACTAGTATAGTGGGAGAATCACCCCTTTTGACCGCCTGGCTGTGCTGTGTTTAATGCACCCCAAAATGTCATTTGGCTGCCAGGGCACGCTGCTGGCTCATGTTGAGCCCACCATTGACCAGCATCCCCAGATCCCTTTCTGCTGAGCTGCTGCCCAGGCACTTGTCTCCCAGTCTGTGCCTGTGCCCGGCATTGCTCCGTCCCAGGTGCAGCACCTGGCATGTTCCTTCATGGAAATTCATGATGTTGTTGATCACTGTTTTCCTACATGGATTTCTACCTTCCCTGTTAGTTCAATATGAGACATTTAAAAATAAAGACAGAAATGCATGCTTAGCTTCATAGGTCTGCATTACCTCAGAGGAAGGAACTGGTGACATGAACTCCATTTTTGCCTATGCCACAAAGAGAACACAACATTGTTGGTCTCCTAAAAAGTCTGTGTAAGAGTGAATGACATACTTAAAGCAACATGACATCCTACCAGAAGACTAAAGTGACAACTTTCCTAGAGTAAGAAATTAGATGATCACTGGACACCTTGTACTCATCTCTGATGTCACTTTTCCTTGAAGTGTACCAAAACTTCTAGTATATTGGAATGTCTGGTATGCCAAAAACCACCCCTAGATAAACAGTAGCTTTATAAAGTGTCATGTTAAAAAGCAGACTGAATTTTACACAGATTTGCAATAGTTCGTAGCTTTCTCTATCATGCAGAAATTAATGCTGCTATCTAGAAAGGGATTCCCCTTTGATACTGAGATTGCACAGCAACCTGTTCTTGAAAAGATAATCTTTGCAAAACTGTGCATTGACTGAGAAAGGTGAATTATAGAAGAAGACAAATACTATTTTTTTCAACTTGTCTTTGTTTTAATGAAAACTCATTTTAAGCTGAGACCTGGGTCATTTCACAGATTCCTGTCACCTACCTGTGGGGATTATGTTAGGAGCTCAGTTACCTTGCAGCAAATGAAGGAAGATGGACTTATTCAGAAGATGGCCCCTGGGTGGCCTGAGTCACTTTCTAGAGCTGCCTTCTTTCATGGTCTATAGGTGTAACCAGTGACAACTATGCTCTTACCCAAGGAGTCCCAGATGGGTGCTGGAAGCCAGAGGGTTGAAATTCAGCCATAGACCTCATCCTAGCTTCATCATGTAGCTCCTGGAGAAAGAAACTATTATTGTTTTTTCCCCAATGTGGACTGCATTTACATAAATTTATTCTGATTTTTCTTGTTGCTGGAATAACATACTCCCTTTTCTGTCAAATTCCACACTCCTCCTTCCTGCAAAACCCATTCTTCATCTCTGTGTCATATTTCTCCTTGGCGGATCCACTTTCACAAGGATCAGACTAGAAAGATACCAGCAAAGAAGCAGATAGAGATAAGCAATGTGATTATTTTTTTTTCCATAGTCACAGGATTTCTTCTGTGGCCATGTCTTGAGCTCTGTACGCCTGATGCTCCCAAATTCTTAAAATAGCATTCAGTGAAGCAATGTGGCACACCAAAATTGTTTGTTACACAGAATAATGCATTAGTTAAGTCTTCTGCAGGTCTGGAATTTGTTCCATTTAGTCCAAAATAAATTATAACCTTGTCCATACTTTCTACACATTTGCAGAGCATGTTTGCATGTACATTCCAATAGCTTTATAAATAATTATGTTCCGTGTGTGATAGAAAATTTCCAAGGGAAGCATCAGGATCATTATTGAAAAAGTCTTGGAAAGGATTAAGAATAAATTAATTGGGTCCGATTTACAAATATTTAGTTATATTTTTGTAAGCTCTGTGGAGGCATAGGGAGTATGCTAGGTATGTCTAGCACTGCAAATACAGAGTGCTTTCACTGTATTATTTTTGCCACTTAGTGGTGAGAGGCTACATTAAAATGATTTAGTAAAATTTAGAAACTTGCAGAATCTCAGTTAATGAGATCTCTGTTCATTATTTTTGGACCCGGCTCAGTTTACTATATGATGTGCCTGTATCCTGAAACTATGATCTAACTATTGAAGTTGCTGGGTATCAATTTCAATTTGGCCTTCTTTTTTATTATTTTTCAGGAAGATGAACTCTGAATAAGTATATCTTTGCTTAATCTCTTTGCTATCCTAATCTCTACACCTATATCAGAATATCTTAACTGTATCTACCCTAGTATTCTAATGACTGTTTTCTCTGCAATAGACACCCATCCTTTTTTTTTTATTTATGATTTTGCACTTGCAAATATAATTATTATTATAATTAATCTTAGTAGTGACTAATTGTATTTACAGATCTTGCAGGAAGACTCAAAAAAGCTCTACAAGTCATTTTCTTTTCCCCTTGAAGTTGTGCCACAACTTCAAAGAGAGAAAGAAAATAGGATTTTATGCATTTGGAGTAGCTAATACCACAGTATTGGATTAGGATAGAAGCTAGTGAGGATATCTGAAGAATATGGAGGGAGCTTCTTTCTTTGAATATGCATTAGATCACTGATCTCTTAGTTATTCGTTTCTATTTCTGTCAACTGTAATACCTTTATATTTTACATTTTTCTCCATTTTGAAATTATTCATCTAGTAGGCCTCTGTTGCAAAATGTGGGCAGGGCTGAAAACAGACAACTGTATATTAACCACTATGCTCTACTTCAAAAGATGTCAAGACGTTGGAGTAAATTGCAAAAGTAGTAGGTCCAGCTGTGTTATGAAAACCCAGATCTTCACAAATATTATTAATTCTGTAATATTTTCACAACACTGATTAATTTATTGCAAAAGGAAGGAATGTGATATTTTACTAGCATTTACTCAAAGCAGCATGATTTTTTTATGGCAACATTTTGAGTATAGTAAGTAACAGTCTTCTGTCATGCTTTTCAACAGCCTAGCACTGGCTTTGCACCAAAGAGAGTTTTAAAATTACACCATGTATGTCATACTTACATGTCTAACTTAGTCTCTTCCTGCTATGTTACACTGCACATGTTCAAGAGCAGCTGGGGTATGAAATCTGGCACTGACACCACAGAAGGGTGAGCCAGACTCCATGTACAATAGAAATCAGTGTCTGGTCAATTTATATGCAGCTTCTAAGAGGCACAATTGACCTGTTAATTTTACCCAAACTTAGAGATACTTTGGGGTACAAAGCCTGCCTTGGGGAGTGGGAGAGACTAGTATAATGTAGTAAAGTAGAGTAGAGTAGGGTAGGGTAGGGAAGGGTAGAGTTGAGTTGAGTTGAGTAGAGCAGAGCAGAGCAGAGCAGAGCAGAGTAGAGTAGAGCAGAGTAAAGTACAATATAGTAGTTCTGCTGTACTCTGGAGTTTGAAAACCTTCTGCAGATTAAACCCTGCTTTCTGAATACTTCATGTCAAAAGCAACCAGTAACCAGATTTGAGTATTGAATATAGATAAATAAATAGCACCAAAGTGTTTCAGTGAAAATCTGTTCAGCTGTGCATAATGTACCAGTAGGTTTACTTTAAACCAGCTCCAATTAACGTGTAGTAGTTACACTGAACAGATGAAAATCTCTAATGAGGCCACTAAAATACACAGCAGAACTATTCTCCAGAACCTTATGAAAACACGTAGGAAATATAAGAATGTGATTCTCTCCTATTCCTTGCTCTAGTGAATTTGGTGATGATGTAACAAGGTTTTTCTTGTTGTTTTTTTGCTTTGGTTTGGTTTGGTTTTGTTTTGTGTGTGTTGGTATTTCCCCCCTCTCCACCCCTCCAAAAATAAAAAAAAAAAAAGGCAAGAATATTTTTAATGAGAGACCAGCAATCAGTTTACCAAAAAGTGAGCAAATAGGTTTTTGGTTTTTCTGAATTTGGGGGTTTTGTTTACGCTTCCCATGAAAGGAACATGGTGGTTAGGCACCTTCCAAATTACCAAGCCAGCTCTAAACTTTACAGCCATTGAGTACCATATCATTCTGTATTGTATTGAGTTGCATGTGTCACTATGGTTGTGTATGGCTCTAGAGCCCTTCTAAGAAAGCAGTAGCCATCATATAAAATTATCTATACAGGACATGGTTTTATTCAACTCGTTCTCTGAAGACAGAATATTTTAAAAACTTGGATTTTCTATTAGCTCTTCGTAATATATCAGGAAATCGTTAGCTGTTCCCAGCAATGATGAAAACATATCCATTAAGTTAACAGAAACTAAAAACAGACACTTCCCTAAAACAAACAAACAAAAAAAAAGAAAGGAAAAGAAGGAAGGAAGGAAGGAAGGAAGGAAGGAAGGAAGGAAGGAAGGAAGGAAGGAAGGAAGGAAGGAAGGAAGGAAGGAAGGAAGGAAGGAAGGAAGGAAGGAAGGAAGGAAGGAAGGAAGAGAAGGAAAGAAAGAAGGAAAGAAAGAAGGAAGGAAAGAGAAAGAAAAGGAAAGAAGGAAAGAAGGAAAGAGAAGGAAAAAGAGAGAGAGAAAGAAAGAAACAAAGAAAGAAAGAAAGAAAGAAAGAAAGAAAGAAAGAAAGAAAGAAAGAAAAAGAAAGAAAAAGAAAGAAAGAAAGAAGGAAAGAAAAAGAAAACATTCATATAAACCTCAAGCAAACCATATCAGTGATACAGAAAACACATCAAGAGCTCATGAATATCTTGTCAACACCAGAAAAACCACATCAAGCATGTGATGCATAGCCCGAGAGATGTCAGACAAGGGGCAGGGTTTTTCTGTGCCACAATTATATGGTGTCAAAGTAGACATCCAGGGCTCACTATTGAGACTGAGAAGTTTAGTCATGCAAAGTACATACTTATGAATTCCTTTAAGGTAATGCTTTAAAACCCCCCTCACAATATTTATTTATCTTAATGTTCTGGAATGCTCTTAATGACTACTGATAAGAAAAATACATATTTCAGAGAACAAATACAACAGAAATAGTGATTATTTTTAAACACATTTACTACTGGGAGATAATTCAGGAAAGAACTTAAATGGATTACCCACATGCAAGCCTATTATCTGTAAGATAACGTTATCAGTGCTTCACATTGTAAGTTAACACCATAAAGCCTATGAATCATTTAAGACTGGAGTCTAAAGCTCTTTAGTAGAGAAAAGAGATGTATTGCTGCAGCATTAGGTCCTGTTCTCACAGGAGACTTTAGGGAACTGTACCTAAAAGGAGTGCTTTCTGTGCTTACGCCACAAATACTATTACCAAATCTTTGGCCTACTGGAATCTAGTATGGTGGCTGCCATCTTCATACAAGCTATCCAGCAGGATTTGCCTTGAGATTTCTGCCACAATTTTTAAAGAAAATCTTAATAACAGCTGGTGTGCTGAAGCCCCTGCTTTCAAATACTGCTTTCTCATTTCCTTGTGCACTACTGTCTGTCTACTTCCTTAGAATATAAAGAGGGACAGTCTTTTCACCCTGTATTTGCATTGTGCTTGCCACAGGGACACAAAGTTTTGGGCAATAAATGCTCTTTTTATCTTTATTCTTTCTCATTGTTTTTGCTTTTACTTATTAAAACGATTATTATCAAGTAGAAATGGCTACATTTTGATTTATTCCTACACAGAAAGGACTGGAAGACAAATCTTCCATCTGTTCCATCAACAGAGCCCAAATATAGCTGCCGTGGTAGTCCATTATCGATTAGAGAAATGCCAGCTCTATTTGCTAAAATACCCAAAGGCTCCTCTAATGCAGGACTTTTCAGCTTAGCTGGTGCCCTAGCAACTCTCTTAGTTTTTCCATTAAATTGTTTATGCACACTCTTAGGGATGGCTGTAAAGCTCTTGCTACATATGCGTGACTACATTTGCTATCCTGCTATTCCCAATTAACAAAAATAGAAGCATTATAAATGTCAAATCAATTCTGAACATTCCTCTACTTCATGAAGAGTTGGTCATTAATGGGGGACAAGTAATCATGTGAAAGAGTGGGCTTGGTAGGCTTAAACATGAGCTGAAACCCTGGGAAACAGCTATGCCTGGGTTTGCCAGGTGACAAGCCCTGGAGGCTGCTTGCTTGACAAAATGAGACACAGTTGGGGTGGTGTAGGGCTAATCCTGTGCTCGTCAGCACCTAGACAATGTTACTTTGACATGATACCTGGATCATATAGACCTTTTGTCAGTGCTGGACAGGCAAAATGAAAAGGCAAGAGGACAACTGGAGAACAGGTTGCCTACTTTGCGGTGGGCAAGTGAAGAAGCAAACCAGAGCAAGGGCAGCTGAAGCAGCAAGGGAAAGTGTAGGCAAGGGAAAGAATTGTTCCTTCTCACTGGGCTTAAAATTCCAGTTTGGTTTTAGCAACCACAGGGATTTACTGCCCTTTCAGTTGGTGTGATGAAGCCCAGTGGGTGTCCTCTGGTGACCCACTTTTGGGTCATGCCCCAATGCTTGTAAGCTTTTGGTCTGTCAGATCTCTGAAATAGGAAGTTTATTCTGATGTGGTTCTTGCATGTTTTAGGAGATGTTTTGGAGGGAGGTTTGATGTAGGTCATGGAGCACTGATGTGGTTTGTCTGTGTTTTTCCATCTGTTTTTGTTCAGGGAGGGACCTAGTTTGAGTTCTTTTCACCACAAGGCAAGTTCCTCATTTCACAGATTTTTGCATGATCCCCTTGCATTTTAGGAATGTCTAAAAGCCAAGCTTGACAAAACGTAGGAAGTGTCTGATCCTGAAGAGCTGTTGGAAAATTCTCGCCCAAGATTGCATGCCACCACCAGCAGCATTGGCACAACAGTGGCTACTTTTCAGAAGTCATTGTGTAACCAAACTTTTCCTTGGGTTTTCAGAAATGCCTTAGCATTTGACATGTTTCAGTATATTTGAAATTCCTGTTGGTTGCTTTTTGGACACCAATGAAGATTCAGTGTAAGAGGGGGACCTGCACCATTAACTTACAGCAGTCATAGCTGGGCAGCTGGGTGCTGGGTGGACAGAAGTGCACACCATTTCCTTCTGGAAGAGGTAGATACCCTCTGGAAGTAGACTGTCTTGTTGTATAGAGAACTGGGGGAACACTGAAAGGAGGTTGTATGGGTCCTCTAAATATACAGAAAATGCATCTGTCTCTTTCCAGTTACTGAATAAAGAGATTGAGCATCTAGACTCAGTCTAGCTCCTGACAGCGTCTTGAAAATATGATCTTAGTTGATGAAAGGGCAATTGAACTTTCTATCAGTTTCCTTCAGTTTAAGATTCATTGACCTGTGCAGAAGAAGCATTTAAAAGTATTCTTTTTATTTTTTTTTTCTCCTAGTTTTCCCTCTTCTATTTGTGTTCCCGAGTGAAAAAGCACAGTTCACGTTAACTTAGAAATGTTCACATTAATGTAAAATATGGCACAAAAGTAACTTCTGGTATATTAACAGAAAATCCATCCATCAGGTTCGCCTAAGAGATGAAGTCTACAAACTGGTGTGTCCAGTAATGACAGAAATAGCAGAAAAAAATAGTTAGAAAGTACAGACAACAAGATTTTCTTCACTTTTGGCACATCAGCTGCTCTCCTTATAGCAGGGCTGCAAAACTGTGAGAGGAGGTAGGTTGGGTAGTATGTGGTGGCAGAGGGAAGGCATGACATAACTAATAATTATCTCATTTCCTTGGTAGATGACTTAAGAACTCATGACTTGGGCTTTCCATGATGAACCAATCAGCATGTAGTGCATTTCCTAAAGATATCTGTAGGTACACACAGTGATGTGATGTTATCCTTGTCTTTGTTTCTTATTTCCACTAGTACCCGTGTATACAAACACATTGCCCACTGCTTGGGTCAGAAGACCATTTGACTGACCTATGGCTAACCCTGGCTGTGGTAGATCTCACATAATTTGGCTGATAGCAGAGTGAAGAGCTGGAGAAGAAAGGCAAAAGATCTAATGGTAGCTGGCCAACCAGATCAAAAGGTCATTCACTTTCTTTCTTGTAGGGTATTTCAGGGACAAGGAACAATGACTGTACCAAGAAGTAATATTAGCAGATAGCCATGGACTTTCTTTTCCATGGTCTGGAAGTCATAAAATCAAGTTGGAACTATGTTACAGCTTAGGGTGTTTGGGGATGGAGGGCTGAGCAAGGTAACTGAGGAAAGCTGTTTGATCCATGTGGATAAGAAGTATAATGTGGTGTGGTGTGTCAGGGACAACATACAGCTTAGGTTAGATGGTGTAAGTTTAAGACTAACTTTGTCTAACCTAACTAACTAACCTTTGCTATGTACCAGGTTCATGCAGCACAAAAAAATAACTAAGTCCCTAAATACCAAAATAATCCACAAGAATCATGGCCATTCTGTCATGCTTGTGCAGAAGGCTTTTGGCCCATCTGTAGTGTCAGCAGTCTTGAAGAACATGTAGACTTGCAACACAAAACGAAAAGACATAAATGACAGCCTTGAGGTTTTGCCCTTAACTGCTGTAGTAAACCACCAAAGGGACAAAGTTTGCTTCCTGAGCCAGACTGGTCTGCGCTAAGCTATGCTCACCTGACTGTCAGTGTAGGATACTGGCACAGTATCAGTAAATAGAAAGCAGTACTCAGAAGCCATTTACCAGGCTGAAGAATCAGTACAATCTGTGACAGGAAAGAATGTCTTGGCAACCATACTTGAACAATGTTTCAAGAGCAAAACTGAGACCAATCATGCTTCCAAATACTGACTGTTTTTTGAAAACAAGTGAAATTTATTACAAATGATTTTGTGCTGATCCCTCTTATGCAAGATGATGTTTAAAATTGAATATTAAAAAAAAAAACACACCTAAAAACTCACTTATGAAAAAACAACCAACCTGAGAAAAAGGCGTTCTCAGATTTTGTTAACCACTGCTTAGAAGTGTTCTTGTCATGACAGAGTGTAATTGCTACTACAGGTAATGGTACCAAAGTCTTTATTTCACTGACTATTTTTGAAAGAAGTAGGGAACTACATTTAACAAATTTTTTTTTCTTCCCAACTCACACATTTTCTACGCAGTCTGGGAAAAAAAAAACACCACACATCAAGAGATGATATATACAAAGATAGTACTGTTGGTTCAAGAGGTACCAAACCACAATCTGTCAAAAGGAGGCAGAAAATACTACTGTCTTCCTCTGCTCTTACACTTTTTCCTATTTATCTGCACTGAATAGTTGGAGAAGGATATTGGCTATATGGACCTTTGGTCTGACTCATGAGTCGTCTTATGTTCTGTCTCAGTTCTGGTATGGGAAGTATAGTAGTAAGAGGCATGATGTAAGATATTGCTGCTTTACTTTTCACAAAATCAAATACTGATGGCACTTATACCTTTTCAAGAATACAGAAACATTGGACTTTTCTAACCTTAGATAAATATAAAATGTGTATCACATGAAAACCATCCTGTCATCAAAGCCAATATAACGTTCACAGGCTGAAATAACGGTGAAGCGATAACTCCTTAACAGTAGAAGATGGTTATATCTGACCACAATAAATGGTCTTTTCTTTTGTAAAACAGACCAAAATGAAAGATATTTATTAATTACCCAATAATCCTATGAGGCAGGTGGTATTTCCTACCAGCATCTGACAATAGCAGGGACACACAGCTGGCATGGCCCTATTTATTGATTTGAGCTAAAATATGAAAAAAAGGCACATATGAATGAATTTTAGTTTTCTGTACTGTGACAGTTTCATCTTTTTTATCATACAATCTTCATCTAGCTTAGGAGGATTTTTAGCCTGGGTTTTGTAGCACACTTTCCTCCTTTAAAGAACCCCAGCTAATGCTATATTTCCCTAACTTAGTAAGATCAAAAACACTTAGTGTACATAGTTTTTGAGTCTACACACTGTTTTTGTCATTATTCATACGCTATTTCTGTGCAAGCAGGATGCAAAGGTCTCAGTCACTCATATGCATCAGTCCATTTGTTCAAAGCCCATAAAAGAGAAACACAAAAACTGAAACTGCCCTTCCTTGAAAACCTACAGCCATTTTCTGTGGAGTTCCTTGAACAGAAGGAAAGTCTGGATAAAACCAGATACAACCATTAGGTATGGTGAGCAACTGTAGGATCACAAACTTCAACTGTGTTGAAGTGTGTAAACCTCCAATGGTTAAATATATGCATTTGCAGTGATTGTAAGTTCCCAGAATGTTGCAGGTATTTCCATAATTCACAATTCAATCCTGAAAGGATAAATTAAATACCTTATAGAAATGGTATTATTTTCAGTTACATTCTGAGGTCTTCATGCTCAGAGACAAACTCTTCATGAGGGACAATGCTTTAAGAAATGCAAACCCTACAGACATTTCCAAGCTGATACTGTGTGTGCTCCATAGCTGTACATTTCCATCTGTTTGGGCTGGCCAAGGCAAACATACAGTATCTTGAATAAGTTTCTGCTTCCTCCAACAGCATGTAATGGGTAAATCAAATTCAAGCTAGTGGGAATTTAACTACATTTGAGGTACTACTCCAGCTAGGATTTGTTTATGACTGATTATGTTGCACACGTCAAGATCACTGCTAATCTTTGGCATGAGGAACTGATTAAAAGGGATTTTTATATTTTTTTACAACAATTATATTTTCTTTAAAATCTTCCTACAAACAATCTGTTGGCATCACAAGATGTTTTCAAATCATTGATGGAAGTTGGACATAAGCAAACATTTTGACTGAGAAGATGACAGAAATTTTCCTAAGTAAGATGACATTAAGATAATTATATGCAATCTTTTTTTCCAATTTGTAAGAAGGATAGGTAATGTCCTGTCAAAACACTCACCCATACACTCTTTGCACTTTTCTGAAAAGATGATCACACTTATATTTGCTCTTACAGATGCTGAGTATATTTCAAAAGCAATAAATAAATAAATAAATAAATAAATTTAAGAAGAAAATTGGCAATGCTTCTTCTGCTGCCTATTTTCTGAGTGGATTCATAAGAACCACTCATCATAAGATGGAAGCAAGTGTGTTATGGCAGCCTTGCTTTCCCTGCCCCTTGGTCACCTTCGGAGCCATCATTTTACAGCTCACAGATAGAGCCTGGCCCAAGAGTCAGGGACACTTTTGTGAGCCACTATGCCACTCACATTACAAAGATTTAATACTGGTGGATGAAAGCTCTCAGTGTATCTCAGGGTTAGGCTTTTGTATTACTTTGGTGTAACAGAAAAGAGAGAATCTATGGTTTGAACCTGACAGTGAGAAAGGGAATGAGAGAACAGTGATGTCTTTTTGTGGGTGTAGGAACACAGAGATGTCCTGACGGCTCAGACATATGGGCAAGAAAAGCCTTAAATAGTTCCTATCACTTTTCAGCAGATTCTTGCCATTAAAAATGAATTATTTTGAAGTGAAATTCTAAGTGAAATTTGCTGTCATTATCTCTGCCCTTGGGGTTTTTGACCATCTTTGTTGGCTTTCTCTAAGACACCTGCTGTAGTCTGAATGAACTGATAACAGGTCTGTCCCAGACTTGCTTGGGAGACTGTGCCACAGCATGTATTAAGTCTAATGCTTCTGCTACTGCAAGTTTTTTCACTAAAGCAAATTATCACCACCAAACTACAAGGTTCATCGGAATATGAGTGTGAATATTGCTATATACATGCATATTCATTTCTAATTTCAATTTTAAGGGATGGCCTTTATAGAATTTTCTCCATCTCCAATATGATAGGTAGAAATTCTCTTCTCTGAAAAAAAAAAAAAAAAAAGATTTGATACCACAGCTCAAATTTGTTCACTTGCCTTTCTTTTACCATTTTATTTCGGCTAAGGAAACAAACAAATGAACAACAACAACAAAACATAGAATCATAATATCCCAAGTTGGAAGGGACTGGTATCAAAACACTTCTTAAATTCAGGCATACTTGGTGCCGTGACCACCTGGGGAGCCTGTTCCAATGCCAAACTACCCTCTGGGTGCAGACCCTTTCCCTAACCCCCAGCCTGACCCTCCCCTGTCCCAGCTCCATGCCGTTCCCTCGGGCCCTGTCGCTGTCCCCAGAGAGCAGAGCTCAGCGCCTGCCCCTCCGCTCCCCTCGTGAGGGAGCTGCAGGCCGCCATGAGGCCTCCCCTCAGCCTGCTCT
Organism: Anser brachyrhynchus; assembly: GCF_964034855.1. Lineage (NCBI taxonomy): Eukaryota > Metazoa > Chordata > Aves > Anseriformes > Anatidae > Anser > Anser brachyrhynchus. The sequence goes on from NC_137696.1 coordinate 66,474,857, forward strand.
GCTCTGGGCTGAGCAAACCAAGGGACTTCAGCCACTCCTCATATGTCTTGCCCTCTAGACCCTTCACCCTCTTTGTTGCCCTCCTGCAGAGCGTAACACCGTCTAATAGTTTTATGTCCCTTTATACTGTGACACCCCAAACTACACTCGGTACTGGAGGTGAGGCCGCACAAGCACAGATCAGAGCAAGATGATCACTCCCCTTGACCAGCTATCAGCGATGTGCCAGAAGTACCCCAGGACATGGTTGGCCCTTTTGACTGCCAGAGCACACTGTTGACTCGTGTTCAACTTGGCATTGACCAGAACCCTCAGATCACTTTCTGTGGGCTTCTCTCCAGCCTCTCGTCCCCCAGTCTGTATGTATAGCCAGGGTTGCCCCTGTCGTAGTTGAATCTGGAAGTTTCTCTTGTTAAACTTCGTATCGCTGGTGATTGCCCTGTCCTCTAGTTTTTCAGTATCTCTGTGCAAGGCATCTCCACCTTTGAGGCAGTCAACAGTTCCTCCTAATTTAGAATCTGCAAACTTTCTTATATGCATTCAAGTCCTAAAAGAAAAGTCTTAAAAAAATAAAATTACTTCATTAAGAAACTAAAGAAATTTTAAAAGTATTCAAGTACTTAAATATGGAGTAATTTTTTCTTTGCAAAATTTTTGAAATATTTTATTTGACATAACATGAACTTAATTTACCATTTTTGTTTGTCAAATACTTGACACTGATGTCTTTTCATTTTGGTTTTACTCCAGAAATTACTTTTGTTTATATTTAATTCCAAGGGACTGACAAATCAATTATGTATGATGTATTGGTAATAATAAATTAGACAATCTGTTTAGTGCTTTCACTGTTAAAATAAACATGGCTAATTAGATACAGATGATACCAAAAACTTCTCTAAAGCTAAATAGTAATCCAGTGAAAAGGATGGCTTTGTGATATCACCATTTGGTCAGGGCTTGGAAAACATGCGTTTGATTCCGAGTTTTGCTAGGCAGATCATCCCTTATAATTTATTTCATCCCATTTAAGCTCATCACCCTGGCACAAATAGACACCTCTGAAGTTGAGTTATTTTTCCTGCGTTAGATGTCTGTCTAGGTTAAGGCCTTCAGTGGATAGTTATTTCTCTGTACTGACTGCAGAACTGCTGAGATGAATCCCCCTCTTTCTGGCTCAGGCAAGTCATCTATAACTGTGAGAACGGAGCCTTCAGACAAAGATTTATTTTTCTTCAACATCTTCCAAAACTGGTTAAAGTAGTCTGCTCTCTGTCAGAAAACATACCAGACGTTGCGAAGGACAATGGTGTTGTGTAGTGACAACGGGTATCAGTGTCACTACATTGGAATGTCTTAGCCAACTAAAGAATAAAGATAAAAGTATTTCAGAAAATTTGCCTACAGAAGATAGAAAATATCATTGTTAATATGTTCCTTTCTATTCACTCCTTCTATGCTAAAAACAATTCTACTCCTGTGGCCAGAACCATGCATGCTTAAATCATAATATTGGACTTCCTTGTACATTTATTCAGATGCCTTTGTTAAATCCTTGTATGGCCATGGTGGTTAGCCTGGGCCATTGCAGTTGACAGGAAGATTTGTACTTAAGGTCTGGAAGAAGACATGTCTTTGGGATCTATGTGCACAATGACAATGAAGTTGCATTAAAAAACAAACAAACAAACAAACAAAAACATTCAGTTAACTACAGTGCCAGCGGTGGGGTTTCCAGCACTGATAAGCACTGATATTCTTTGGGGTTCTTCCTATAGAAATGCTGTGCAGGTGACTAAAGACTTGTTGTTTCTTATGAGAAGGAGGCAGGCAACATCTCAAGGGACTGGAAGACATCACAGCCTCATTTTACAAGAACCAGCCAACCTGTTTACCAGCTCACCTTCTCAGCCCATCCCAGAGACAAGATCCAAATATCAGGAAGAAGCAAGTCTGTACTTTTGGATTGCAACCTTTAGGGCCACAGCATGAAAGAGCAATTATTTTTCCATCATCCAAAGCCAAAGTGTTTCACACAGAAATAAAACTGCAGTCTACACTCATATTCTGGATTAAATACTCTGTATCCTCTCCCAGAAAACCAAAAAGAAGAATTCTTCTCACCTAACTTTATTCTGCTAAAAGATAAGTATCCTGTCCCATCTGGTTGAGTGTCCATGCTGTCCATGCTGTTGAGTAGAGTATGATTGACACCTACGAGGATAATGTGTCATATCCTAAAAATGGTGTCACAAAGAAGTCTTCATATAGGCTAAATGTAGAGTTGTCTCTCTACATGGATGACAGAGGAAACACAAATGACCAGTTTAGACTAAAAATATTCCTTGAAGATGGCTGATATTAGGTGATATACATCCTACTTTCAGCAGTCTTAACCCACATACAGTCTCCACCTCATTCTCCACAGTTACAAAATGCAGTTTCAAGACATTTTTCTAAAATGTACTCCCTCAAAAATGCTCTTGGTTTCAACATTTCAAGCTGTTGCTGCCCAAGGCTCCTTAGTCTGGGAAAAGTGATCCTAGCAGTTCTCAAAGATCTGGGCAGAATTCCCACAGACCATTGTTCTTTCCAGTCATTATCTCATGAGCTGTTTTTGAGTAAGATTCTGCCCTCATATATGGCACATAAACATAGTCAGTCCCATGTGTGCATTACAGGGCAGAAGTGTTATTATGGAAGAAGTAAAAGCCATATGAGACCAGTAAGAAACACATTACTGATTTCTGGCATCATTACTGATTAAGAGAAATTTGGGGTTTGGGGAGGGGTTTGTAGTTTGGCATTTCCCTACTTAAGTCCTAAAATCCCATCTCACCTGTCACAATTATATGGTAGCCTTGCTACTCAAGTGATTGGAACTTCATTTTATTCAAAATGACAACTGTCTCAACATGGTCTGCATAAATTGGCACTATGTCAAGTCAGTACACCCAATGCAGGTGCAACTCCAAGATATTGAAGACTGAGGCATTTTGAGACTCCCAGTACACAAACAGTCCAAAATTAACTACTACCAGTTTTACCCTTTTACTTTCATCATTGCCCACATCCAAAACTACATTGGGCATCTGTTTCTCCAGAATGCCTTTCTTGGTATCTTCAGCAGAGAAGCTGAGAGTTGAATAGCCATAGAAACTGGACTGTATTCTCAAAGGTAAGGGTACTTCCACAAGAGCAGACTGGAAGTATATTGGTAGTATGAGAAAGCTTGCATAGCCATTGCAAGCGCTTTTACTATTCTGGGAATTTATAAAGGACTTAATGCCTACCACTTCAGGCCTATTTCTGAGCACAACATTCACTTTAAATTACGTGTATACCCACAAATATGTGTTTGTCTACTGAACAGAACTATTGTCATTGCCTAGAAAGGGGTAATGTAGTTCAGCAAAAATAAGGATTGTTCCAGAGGTCAAAGATTTTGAAGCTTGGAAGATATACATAAACACACAGATAATAACAGTATCAGCATTAATATTAATATAAAATACATCATGCTTTGCATCCATCTGTTTATTGTCAACCAGTTACCTGAATATTGAAACACCCCAATGGCTTTTTCTTTTTTGGACCATTTCAGAGCAGTCTGAGACATAGGATACCTGGAATGTGTTCAGGAAATCCAGATCTGATGAAAATGCTTGCCCATTTCTAGACCAACAAGGCTGGTAAATGTACCCAAGCTTTTGAATAGTTGACTAAAACTGAACTTCTTTAGTAGTATTCCCATTAATAATGATTGGTACCATGTGAAACACTCATTGTGAAATTCAGAAGGATGAAAAAGTCATCTGGTTTTACTACAGAGTTTAAACTCAGCCCTTGTGCACTGAATAACATACATCCTTTTTTAGCCCTAACATCCAGGGGAAATTATACCTCCTCACATCCATAATGACAACTGCGATAGTTCCTTGTTAGAGCAGGCCCAGAGAAGGGCCATGAGGATGATCACAGGGCTGGAGCACATCTCCTATGGAGACAGGCTGAGGGAGTTGGGGTTGTTCAGCCTGGAGAAGAGAAGGCTCCAGGGATACCTTACAGTGGCCTTCCAGTAATTAAAGTGGGCCTACGGGACAGCTGGGAAGAGACTTTTTGTCATGGTGTGTAGTGATAGAACAAGTGGAAATTGTCCCTGCCCATGGCATGGAGCTAGATAATCTTTAAGATCCCTTCCAACCCAAACCATTCCATGATTCTATGATAAGGTGAATGTGTTTCAACAAAGCCTGTTTCAAAATCTAAACACAGTCCTTCATTATTATTATTATTTTTTTTTCCAGAGGGATGGCAAGTTGGAAGCAATGGAATATGAAAATAATATTTACATGAAATGTTAAATGCTGTATATTTCTATCCCATTGCCTCTCATCTCTTTACAAACAGCTTTAACCTATTTTCACTTACTGGCATTTTCAACATCAGCAGTGCTTGCAGTATTTGCATGAGTCAGATCATGTGTGGTCTTTGTCTTGTTCTCATTAACTGGAGGTCAGCAAGAACTTAGTGGTAGAGCTTGCAGTTCAGATGAGTCCTCATAATAAGTTAGAAGCTGTTGAGCATTAGAGGATAGAGTTTGAACAAAAGAGAGCAAGTCCTCAAATAAAATAAGGAATGTGGAATAACATTTTCTGGAGTCTCATATGGGTGCTGCTTCTCGGCTGGAGCTGAAGTTCCTTGTACTCCTATACCTCCTTTAGTAACACCTTGTGCACCACTGCCCCATCTTCCTGCACTTCAGGAACTCCCTGAAGATCTGACAGGTTCCCACAGACCAGACAATCTGTCGATCTTAAATTCCTTCTTCCTGCTGAGGTCCTCTCTTTTTCCTTCTTCTCTGGTACCCACCACAAGAGGCACCCTAGTTCCCTTATGTTTTTACATCCTTCAGCATCCTCTGCATATTAATAGGCTAACATGTTTTGGGAAGACAGTTAGACATGGTATGGGAGAATTGAAATGTGTGAGCATGTTAACAGCTGTAAATTTATTTTGCCTAGGGACCAATGGAAACTGGTACCAAGACTAACTGCATGATGGAGCTCCATGACTTCCTTGCTTGCTTCACCTGACTACCATCAAAACCACTTAGGTTCATCCCACTGACATCCGGATTATTTCAGAATCAATTCCACTTACTGAAATATAGAAGTGTTAGGAAATGGAGATTAGGGCTGAATTGCATTCAGCCAGTGATTATTTCAGCTTTCAAATAGAGGTCTTTAATAGAAACTTGATAATGACTGTGTAAGACCCTGGCTGCCACAGAGGCTCTTGGTATGCACTGCTGTATGTCGAGCTTGCGGGATCTTCTTCCGCCACTTGTTGTAAACTAAGAATTTATATTTATATCCATTCTGAATTTTTCAGGACAACAGCTCAGCTTAGCCTTGGTGATTCCTTTCCAGCTCTCCGCAGCAGTGGGTCCAGGTAGTGCCCCAGATGGGCATCCTGAAAGTGCCTTTAGGAACCTAGAAATGTTTTGAAGGGACTCATTCTCTTCTCAGAAGTGCCTGTGTGGCATACCACCCCCTTCAAGTTCTGCTTCTACCAGTGCGAAATGGTCATCCTGCATAGAATCTTCTACAAATGTTTCTGTTCTTATAAATGATGAAACAAAATGCAGGGGAAAAAGATGGACCCCTGGAGCAGAGGGATACCTTGGCAGTACTATGTCCCTGGTTTCTCTTCAAATACCCTCAAATCTCCCAGAGGGTTTTGGGAGAAAATTGTCTCCATTTCACAACCCACAAAGCGTGTGACTTTTCCCCTCTTCACAGTCACACTGTGAGGTGAGTTGAATGACTCTTATCCAGTATTTTGGGAGTTAAAGTTGGAAGCATTCCTATAAATGTTTCCACAATGTCTGTACTTAATTAAACATTTTTCGTACTGAAGAATTCCCTCAGCATTAAACAACAGCAAGAGTCTGAACTTAACCCCAGTCATGGGCAAAATGATACTGTAAAAAGACAAGATATTCTAACCTTTTTTTTTTTTTTTTTTTTTTTTGTCATTTACCCTACCTTTCTCTTTTTTCTTCCCATTTTTAACATAAGAGGAAGGTGAAGGTGCTGAGTGCCCTGGCAGGTGTGTATGTCAGCTATTACCTCTGGCTGCAGCAGACACGTACATGCGACGTGTGTGTGAGCAGGATGGCGTTGTAATGAGCAAGTGTTTCCTTCCTTCCCTTTTCTGTTTATAACTTCTTGGTGTGGCAGCCCTGTAAAAATGCAGACGGGTGAACACTAGATGGAGACAGATGCTCCTGCCTTTGGGTTTAGGAGATTTCTTGGGGTGAGCTGACATTTCCCATCAAACAAAGAGCTAAAGCTAATCAGGTGCTGACTGTTCTAAAGCAGCAGGAGGATTTAAGCATTAGAGAGGTTTTACTCCCTTCACGTCATCTCAGACCTCAGCAAGCAGCTTTTTAAGGGCTAAATTTGAGCTTTGCTATCATGTGAATGTCGTATTATTTCATAGCAGAATATATGGGATGTTGCATAAAATGTGTAGCTGCAAAAGGGTGACTTTCATTAACCTCTTTCTACTTTGTGCTCGCAATCGGTGATCTTTACCAAAACCAATGTTGTGTTTAGTGTTTGTGACCTACTTTCGCTTTTTCCTAATATATTCTGAAGATATATACACATTGCAGCACTGGAAACAAACCATATAAAAGAATATGTGGGTGAAAGGTTTGGAGTTAGGATGAGACACACATCTGGAAGTTCAGAGATTCATCAGAGTTTCTCAAACTATCCAGCCACCTGAAACTTTCAGCAGTCTTGACATAAAATCTAATGTAAAAAAAAAAAAAAAAAAAAAAAAAAAAAGGGGGCACCAAAGAGGAAGATATATTAGTAATAATTCGCATTATAGAGGAAAATATGTTAATAATATTTCTGGGTTAGAGATGTCCTTGTCTCTTGTTTTAGTCATTGACAAACAACTGTGGAAGAGAAAATGGTCTTCTCTGGAATTGCACAAGAGCTGGCCTGGGGGAGGCAGCAGAGCCTGCTAAGGGAAAAGTGGGCTGTTCCAGGACATGAGCCATGAGTGCGAGTGACTCACCAGCACATCATCAACCCTGGCCACACTCTTTCATCCTGATAATTGAGCAGTAGCTGGCACCTACATGTGAAAAAGGGAGATGCAGTAGTGGGCAAGGATGTAAAGCAAATAGGTGTCATCTGCCAGCTGACACCCTTTCTCACTTAACAGGGTGTCTTTGGGCTCTGAGCTCTGAGCTCTGCCCTGGCCCTAACCAACAATGGGACTTTGAGTAAATCTTTTCACCAAGCTGGGCCTTCAGTTGCCCAGAACTAGGAAAAAAAAAAAAGTTAAAAAATGCCAGTTCTGCCTGAATCAAAATGAAATAAATAGAACACAAAGATTTCTCTTGAGGTAAACGGAATCCCATGAAATATGGTAGAAAATTATGGTGTATCTCATGGTGATGTATATGAAATGGGCATGCAACAGAGGGGAAGACTTCACAAAGCTGAATCTTTTTTAAGTTATTTGTATTTCCAGACATATTTGATTTTTTTCTTTTCTTTTTATTTATTTATTTATTTATTTATTTATATATTTATATATTTTCACAGGCAGGGAGTAATAGCATGAGTATGCATTTATGTAAGCATGCCTAAGGCACAAGAATTTGGAAATCTGTCTTTACCTCACAAACAGGTGATGTTTACCTCACAAACAGGTGACAATAATGACCAGCTAAGAAGAAAATGATGCAATGGGGAACAGCTGATATTAGATTGGTCAGATCATTGAAGCCATTATGTTTCATGGAAATAAGACCAATGAAGAAAAACAGCCTAGTGGTAAATACACTATCTGGAGGTACTGAGGTTAAAGTCCATTCTCTGCCTGACTTGTAAACATTTGGATTGAAAAACACGTCTGATCCAAACAAAATCAAAGACTTGAACAACTTCATTTTCTTGGAAATACTGTGAAGATTTGGTTGTCTTTCCACTGCAGAAAGCAATACCTTCTGGACAGTTCTGCGTGTTTTTGACTCACCTATTCCCTGCCTCCCCCATTTCCTGGAGCTACAAGCAAAGAAAGCATGGGGAAGCTGTCAACAGAGCACACTTGTCCTTTGGAAGGAGCACTCTGAACTTTATTCATGCAGTCAGTAAATGACTTCTGCAGCGCTTGTGTAGTGAGGTAGATTGCTCTGACAAAAAAAGCAAAATAAGGGAACTGCAATGAATATGAAAGTAAATGTAGAATCAGAAGCTTTAAGGTAAAATCCTTGCACTGTTAATGACTGCCAGGAGGAGAAAAGCCAGTGGATCACTGGCCTTCACAAAAAGACATTGTAAGACATGTCTGTTTCCCTTTGTTGTTTTTTTCTTTCCTTTTTTTTTTTTTTTTTGAGCACTGAGAATTTTGTGAATTCTCCTGAGATACGATAAAGTAGAAAAAAGTAACTATTTTTATATATTATATAATACGTTATGGCATATGTTGTATAATTTTAGAATGTGCAGTGAGAGTTGGAGCAGGAACTTTTGATTTCTAAAAGGTCAATTTCATGTATAGGCCGTCACCTGCTAATCTAATCTAATACTTAATCCCATAAAATAGGATGTTTTTTATGATCATAGCTTCAAAAGCAGTAAATTATTATTTTAAATAACACATCCCATCCTTTCTTCTTAAAAATGCATTGATAATCTTTTTTTTTTTTTTTCTCCATATAATAATTCTCTTCCTTGGAAAAATGCATAAAGCTAGCTGAATTGTCTTCAGCTCATGGGATTAATTAGTTCCAACAGAGATAGTTGAAAGTCTTCTGAAGTTTGACAAGTATTCAGAAGACTGATGCTTTTTTCAAAAGTTTCAAACTTGTCCAAACTAGATGAAAATGTTTGCCACAGAAATACTGAAAGGCCAATCTGGGGAGCCTTTCATTACATCCTGAAATGACCGCCCTTCTTGTAGTAAGAGATGCCTGATTGCTACAAACTGCACTGGAGAGTATTTGTTCACATAACAGTATTAAATGTGTTTGTCATTCTCTTCCTTGCCCACATTTGCAGAGAGATTTTTTTTTCCTTTTTGTTTCTCATGTCAATGTTTGAGAATTGTCAGTCCTTCACTTGTATCTACAACTGGAAAAGGGTGCTTAAGCACAAATAATTAATTTCCTTAGAAACTTTCGGCAGACCAGTCAGGGAACAAAATGTAGGGAACAGATCCCACCACTTGAACAATGAATGCTGAACAGGCAGAAGAACTAGTATTCATGAAAATCCAAATCACACAAACAGAACTACCAGCATGTGGATTACTATTGCTAAATACATATGCAGAAACTGAGATTACTACAACAGTTTTTTTGACCAAAAGGTTTAAATAAGACTTTTTTTTTCTCGTGTTTTTTCCATCTTTGGTAATTTAGACCTTTACTTTAGCCCTTTTCTGAACCTGAGACTATGAAGGGTTAGTGACAAAGGAGGTTTAAAGGGTGACTGTCACTGTTTTAGTTTTCTGTGCTTTAAATCCTGCCTCACAATGCCATTCTTTGCTCTTACACTTATTTTGAATTTTCAAAGCAAATACATATTTTTGAAAACCATTTCTCTCTGATAGTTTTACAGTGTCAGAGAGGGTCTTCTCTGATGATACTGGGCCAAAGCTTTAGAGAAATGCCAGGGAAAAGTGTTGAGCCACAGCAGGGCAGCTAAAAATGCATTGGTGTAGAAAGACAAGGGCCGGATTTAAAATTTGTTTACCCCACCTCAAAAGCAAAATAAGCCAGAGACGGTGGTGAAAATACTCAAGTTTCCACGAATTCAGCTGATATCAGAAAGTTGGACCATTTAATGGGCCAGTTGTTGGAGTCTCAAGGAAACGTCGTGTGATGTTGCTGTTGGGAAACAAAGCAGCGTTAGGGAAATGCCATCTCTCAAAAGAGAAGCCCCTCCATCGGTCAGGCATACCGAGGGGATCCTGCTGTCACGGAGGGTACGGTGCTACCTGCTTGAGGATGGTGCCACCACAACAGTCTGTTCACAGAAGAGCTAAAGCAACCGCTGTCTCCTTGAGTCCTTTAGGGCCAGTCCTGGGGTGATTCACACTGTCTCCTGTCCTGGACAGTGGCTAAACTCACAAAGTGCAAATAAGCAATAAGACAGACAAAAGAACAAATGGACTGGCTGTGTAAACTACAATCAGTGCTTATTCATAAGTTTGTTTTTCCTTACAGATCCCCCCCTTTTTAGGTGCAATGAGGCACTCCAGCTATTTGGCAGAGAAGAGGGGGAGCATGGTTTGTAAATCAGAGAACCTGCTTCCTTCCTAAAGCTGTGCGTCATTGCCTTGGGGGACTGTTACCATAACCAAGCTCTGAGCAAGTCAGTCCCGCTGTCTAGCCACAAAAGCTTCTCTTAATACAAACACCGCTGCATGCTGCTCCTGAGCACGGCAGATGTCTGCAATCAGCTATTGACTGACTACTATGTTTGTCTCGTCGGCTGGCCAGTACTTTTGGTTGATAGTAGATATCTAGGCCATGAAGTAATGCTGCTGAGAAGAAGCATATAGACATGGAGATTGGTACTGTCTCATAGGAGTTTACTAATCCTTTTGCAGCATAGTCAGAGACTGCAGACATGAAATCAGCAGTAGGAGTAAGCTCTGGAAGATTTGGTTATGATTAATCTTTCATGGGGGATGAGTATCCTTCTGTAGCTCCTTTGCTTCTGTGTCGCTTTGATAAAAACTTCATAGATATATTAAAGCATTCCCCAGCAACCTTTTAGACTATTACCAGCTCTAATAGCTTCAAGCAAAATACCAGGCACCTTATCCAGTTTCCACCCGATCTTCCTTTGGAGCCAAGAGAAGTTTGTCTGAATGGGAACAAAGAACCTAAGTATCTCGTCCTGTTTATCCACGGGCTGTCACCACCAGCACCTGTGAGTGACTGAAGTGTCACTGATGGCAGACAGCTCAAGTTCAAAACCTGCTTCCAGCTCAGCTGCCTTTCCCATTAGCCCCTGTTGTAATTAACATACCAAGCATTGCATGGCCAGGACCTTGTGCAAAGTGTGGCAGAGCAAACACAGGCTGCTCTGGTGGCAGGTGCCGGGATTTCGGCAGTTTACATCAGCAGCACTCAGCTTACATCGGCAGCCTCGGCAGGAAGACATCACTTGGTGCTAGTTCAGCATCATTCATTAGTGCCAAGCTAGATTTCTCTGTGTCCTCTGTGTTTTACATGTGTTTTGGTAGCTGCTGAATGTCCCAGCTGGGGTCTAGGCCCTGCTATGTTGCAGCTAGGCAGGCAACTTCAGTCTTTATACTGCAGAAATTACCCTAATTTGTGGTTACTTTCTACGTTCCCACTCACTGTATTTTTCTCAATGACTGAGTAGCTTGATGCCTTTGCATTGTGCTGGAATCATTAAAGTGAGATAAGACTTGGCTGGTGGAAACTATCACAACTCCACAAAAGGCATACTTCTGTAACCTTTTACAGGAAATGAAATCTTCGTACCTAAGGTAGAAATATTTTTCCACGCTAACATTTGTGTTCTATCTTGTGAACAAGCTAAAGCTGTTTTACTTACTTCAGTTTCACCTTGTTTCTAACAGTAGGTTGCTCACTGCAATAACTGAAGTAATATTACAGGATTTAGCTAACCAACAAGGAGATTTATGAATAACAAACGCTAAAAGAAATGTATTTCCAGGGAATATATTGTGTGACTTATAAATGAATCTTGTAGTGTAAATAATGGGCATGCTGATGAAACGGAAATCTGCCTTAGGCAATATGTGAGCAGACAATAGTGTTAGATCAAATAGATCAATAAATTATCCAGCTGTTGCAGAAAATTATTAGAGATGCAGGAAAAGGCCAATATTGTGTTTTCAGCTAGTTCCATTTGTTTGATTTGTTCATTTCACTGTTATACTTCTACAAGCACGGAGTGTGCTTTTCTGGCTCCAACTACCCACTGAGGCAACTGCAATCCTGAGTACTTTGTGTGAACAGCTGACCATGGTAGGACAGCACAGACCCTCTTGCTTCAAACACAGGCGGTCCCTTTGACAGGCTGACTGATACAAATTCACAGGACACAGCTGACTACAAGATCTGCACGCAGCTCGTGTGCATGGATCCCACGAAAAAATAGTGGAAGTATTGAGAATAAGATGTAAGGCTACTGATACACCTGCACCTAGAAAGATTTTGAGGCTCTGCATTATGACACAAAATTTGGTTCGAGTAAATTGATGAAATACGGAATTATTCATTAGATGCTCAGCGATGATGTCAGGAATAAAAAGCAGAGGATACTTGTTTGACCTTGCTTTTCCCAACTGCTATATCTTGTTCCCATACAGTCAAACTTACCTCCCTATAATGTAGTTGGTCATTTTATGGTTAAGTCGCCTTTTTTTGATTGGCATAAAAATGCACAGCTATCACCACAGGGCTGTACAGGCACACAGTTAGATGCACTGAGTACATAGGAACAAGAATTCTCTTCCTGCCAGAGGTGCCAGAGAAAAAATGAAATAAGTGAATTGTCTCACAGGTTAAACACTGTGCAACACATGTCCAGTGGCTCCTTCTAGGTCTTGCCACTCACAGAGCATGTTGTGCAGGAAATGGTAAGATCATTACGGTAAGGGCTGGATGAGTCCTACATGGAACAGTTTGGCACGATAGCTTTCCAGATAAATCTAGGAAACTGCTGGTCTCTGTTTCAGAATGAGGTGGTCATAAACCAAAATTAGATCTTATGGTTTAAAACTGAGCAATGAAATGAAGTGATTTCTGTATCCTTTGTTTGAGGGAAGTGAGGAAGAAAACAATGAAGGTAGCCAAATATATGTACAGTGAAGTATGAAAATTAAGGGTAACAAGAAGGAGGGAAGTTAAGAAGAGAGAGAAAGGCAAAGAGTATATTTTCGGGCAAAATACTTTTGGGAAAGAAGCTTACAAACAGTGAGCAAACACTATTTTATCCTGCTGTGCTCCAGTATATTCAAAGAAAACTTTTTGTGCACTTTCTTTCTGAAGGAGTTGAATCAGAGAAATACGCATCTCCATGCACAAGCTATGACCCACAAGTTAGGAGGAACTTTAGAGGTAGGCTAACTTATCGAGTCAGGAGTGGCAACAGTATGTTCTCAGCATGCCGCATCCTTTTCTGCCTCTTGTCTCATTAAGAACAAGATCTGTTAGAGCACACTGCTTAGGAGACCTTTTAACTTCTTAACGTATCCACTGCCTTTCATGCAGATATTTCCTGTTCTGAAACTGTGCCAGAAATTTCTGAGAAATCTCCATCTGTTGTATGACACACTGAACACCACGAGATAGCTAAATCCGTTATCCAGTCTGACTTTGCCAGGGTGATGACTCTGCAGACAATATGTGAAACTGCATGGGCTGGATTTCTCCTCCAGGCACATTGCCACTGGAAGACAGTTGCTTTCAGATGAACGCGGCTCCATGGGATAGCAGACAGGCAGTCCGTCCTTGTATCCTTTGAGCTGTCAGTGACCTGGATTTGCACTCGGCAGTCTGGTATCGGTCATCTTTTTCCTGTCTGGGAGAAGATTTACAAGGTGAACTAGAAGGGTTAAAAGTGGTGAGACAGAGAAAAATATAAGAATATTTTTCTTCTGGATGTGGTCCTGGGAAATCTGCTCTAGGTGTCCCTGCTTGATCAGGGTGAGTAGACCAGATGACCTCCATCAGTCCCTTCCAACCCAAGCCATTCTGTGATTCTTCAGGAAAAAGCTGCCTCTCAATACTTGCTTGTCCATCAGCTAGTGAAAGAGGACCCCGAGCCATATCAAGGACTTTGGAGTCCTACTACTAGTAATCAGTAGTTACATAAACTCACAATTATGAAAACAGTGAGGCACAGCTGCTCTGTGTCCTTGAAAGGTAGTTAAGATGTTTCCTTTGAAAGATGGCATCAAGCAGACATTAACACAAATGTCTCAGATTTTTTTTTTTTTGGTTGAAAAATTACAATACCAAGACAATTTCAATCAGATTTTTGCTTGTCTGAATACAAGTAGACAGGTTTGAAAATATTGGCCTGGATGCTGTCAAGTTCTGCATATTAAAGACCACACGAGATACAAAACGCACTCAAGATTTGCTGCTATCATGCAGATGATTTCCAGAAAGCCCAAATAAAAATATAGCCTTGTATCACACACTTTAATATGTCTGATTCCTTCCTTCTGCAGCTGGGTGGTTGTCTCACACAAATGCCAAGAAACGCAGTACAGTACGTACTGTACCTGTAGTTTATGCATCTATTATTCATGCAGATTTTTTCCAGGAGTAGATCATTTTGGGCAGGAATTGTTTGCTAGCTAGGAAAAGAGCGAAAGAAAAACAAAATAATGTCGCTTAGGGTGGGTGGTACTGGTAAGCAGAACATTATTGGTCTGTGCAGGCAGCAGGATCTGGGTTTGGTGGTGTCACTGACATCTTCTCTGAGCATGTCAATAGAGAACTATTACGGGAGCCGCAAGTCCAGCATGCAATTAGGGTTAGGTAAAGGGATTGAGTAATCCTGCAGTGGGTACTGTTATATAACTTTTAAGACTGTGCCCAGGAAACAGAGATGTAACTTGACACTACAGCAGCAATTCTTAACACTGTGACTGCCAAAGGTCAATTGCTATTTCCATTAAAAACCTCGTTTTGCAGCTAATTTATAACCCAGACAGTTTAATTCACAACAGGCTAAAAGTTGGCATAGATACTTATTTTTTTTTCCATTTGGAAAACTTAAATTAATTATATAATAATTAAAAAAAATCATTATAGTTACTGTTATTGTTATCGTCCAGAGCATTGGAAACAGCAAAAGGAGCTTAATTGCTTCAGACTTTATTTTCTTCATTTAACAAAGGTTCAATTTATATCTCAAAGGATATATTAAGTCACTCACTATACTGTAAGCTTCTTCCTTTGCAGTCTATTTGCTATCTATCTATCATTCTACTTAACATACATTTAATTTACATCCCCTTAATTAATATTGAATCTGATACGTAAGTTCAGGTTCTCAGTACCTAATAATGGAACATTTGAAAGAAGCACTATTTTTTGTTGTTTTATAAGATTGATTTTTCTATTTCTTGTTCTTTTTTTTTTTTTTCATGCAGGCTATCATGTTTGCAGTGTTAACCATTATTTTGCTGCAAGATTTTTCTTTTTTAATTATCTAGCTACATATCTTTATTACAGTGTCAGTCAATTATAGAAATTCTGAGTGTGTGGAAAGACTTAATTTGGGTGTTGACTGAATTTTCCTTTATAATGTACTTTTGCTATGATTACTTTTATTACTTTATTATTTACTTCCATGGCATCTAGCCAAGAGTAAAAATAGGAACTGTCCTGAACTCGGCAATCCTGCATAAAGCAAAAAATAAAGCCCATCACACAACAGGAGATTAGATTAAGATGACAGAACTGCATAAATTGTATAATCATTTAATTCAGGTGGATTACACCTGGCCTGTGATCCTGAGCAAAGCTACATGGTCATGGGGGAGGTCTAAGGGGTGGTGTGCTCCACATCTCATGCCCAAAGGTAGGCTGTGATTTGCTGTGAGCAAACAACAAATGTGTGACCTCATGACAACGGATCTACCACAGCTTAATACTGTGGGATCTGAAAGCCATAGTTTTAACCTCTCTCTTCTCCAACTGCACCATTTGGGAAGAGCAGGTATGGTCAAGGAACAGACTTAGGAATGCTATGTACTATTTTCACAATAGTCACAAAACTGGCCCCAGAAAATAAAGTCCAAGGACATGGCTCATTAACCCTACTCTTTTGAAAAATCTATGGAACTGCACAGAAATCACTTGAAAACCACAGAAATCCAGAAACTCATAAGTCTTTACTGTGAAGAAGTTAGACTTTTATCCTGTTTCTCTTATTAAACAATGCCCTGTCTCAGTAGGTTCAGGGGCACTTTTCTTAGAAGACACGTGGGGAAGGACCATAGTCTGTGTCTGGTAGCAGTTTAGGATAAGGCTGTAAGTTACAGATCATTATTGTACGTACAACATTTTGGTTGAGTTGGGGTAGCTCATTTTATTTTCAGTTTTACTTTATTTTATTTTTAGTTTGTTTTTTTTTTTTTATCCTTGAGAATTATTAAAAACAAAATGAGCTTTCTAAGCATGACTGCTGACCATCACAGTATGCAGGGCAAGATTACATGAAGCTAGAAGGGTATCCCAAATCATATTATGAAGGTTCCATGTTTGTATGAGTTACATAAATTTATAGCTAATATCTTCACAAGAAAACATGCAAAGGATTATTTATAGATTCATTTGCTTTCAAGTGTGCTTCTGTGATAGTGCTGTATTATATCCCCCATGCCTTAGCAAAATGTTTTGTTAATAAGATTTTTCATTTTGTAATTATTTAACTGGTGTGCATGTTTGCACATGGTATTCTGTGAATTTACAAAATAAGAAAGCCAGGCATTCATAACATGAGAAACAGACTTTGAGTGCTAGGTACAAATAGCAAGGGGAGAAGGAAAGTGAAAAGAGTTAGTCAAAAGCTGTTGTAATCATTTGGCCCCAGGAGATATTTCGTTTGTTTTTTTGTTCCTATTCCAATGTATTATAACATTATTGAGATGATTTCATAGTTCAAGTGTCACTAAGAAATTGTATGTTTTAATTAGCATACTGGGTTTCAAACCTGTCAGAGAGCCAATATTTATCAGAGACACTCAATTTAATATTTTTATTTTCTACATAGCTTAATCCGTACTCTAAAATTGTGAACTCAGTCAGTGGTCTACTCAGTCTGCATTTATCTGTACCAGCATGTACTGATTCAAACTGCTTGCTGCTAAACGTAAGGCAGAGCTGAAGAGTCTTTTTAAACTACTGTTGTGTTGTGGATCTGCAGTGTATATATTATTGGACACGACCAAATTCAATTTTTGGTGATGTTTTTAGTCCTAATTTGGGACTTCCACTCTGGAAAGTGAAGAGTCTACAAGTGGTTTTAATATGCATTATTAAGAAAAAATGTAAGCTATTCGATGTGTTTCATTACTTTAATCAGGTGCATTCTATTTCTTTGCTCAGGCACAAAAATAATAACAGCACTTCCTTTAAAATCTACTGTGATTTTGAAATGAGTCAGCTTTAGGGGCAGCAAAATCTTCTAACATTGAATCCAAAAACAGTCTGAGTTGCCTTCATCTTGGTTTTCATTTGGTGTTCCATTTCTTGGTTTTAACTTACCTTAAAAATGTCACAAAAGATCAACTCAGAACACAGTTCCAAGCCTTCCAGGCTGCGGTCGTTTTACCCAACTGGGCAGCCGAGTTCCACCACAACCGCTCTCTCACTCCCCCTCCTCAAAGAAAAAGGGGGAGAAATACAACAGAAAAGGGCTCAAGGACTGAGATAAGGACAGGGAGACCAATTATCATCATGGGCAAAAAAGACTCCGCAGAGGGAGATTAGTATAATTTATTAACTTACCAGGAGTGGACCAGCACTGTGAAAAACTTAAAAAAAAAAAAAAAAAAGGAAAACCAAACAACAACAACCACAACAACAACCACCTTTTCCCCCATTCAACCTCTTTTATGCCCCCGTCCCACCCCCCCCCCCACCCCCCAGCAGTGCAAGGGAACGGGGAATGGGGGCCGTGATCAGTCTATAGCACTTTGTCTCCGCTGCTCCTTCACGGTCCCTCCCTGCCCCTGCCCCACGCGGGGTCCCTCCCACGGGATGCCGTCCTTCCCAAACTGATCCAGCATGGGCTGCCCACAGGCAGCAGCTCTCCAAGCCCTGCTCCCACACGGCTCCGTACCACGGGGTCCATCCCCCAGGAGCAAACTGCTCCAGCACGGGTCCCCCACGGGCGGCAGCTCCCCCCAGGCCCCCTGCTCCTGCGTGGGCTCCTCTCCACGGGCTGCAGCTCCGGCCCGGGGCCTGCTCCTGCGGGGGCTCTCCATGGGCCGCAGCCTCCTCCAGGCCACATCCACCTGCTCCACCGGGGGCTCCTCCACGGGCTGCAGCGTGGAGATCTGCTCCGTGTGGGACCCGTGGGCTGCAGGGGGACAGCCTGCTCCACCAGGGGCCTCTCCACAGCCCGCAGGGGAACTGCTGCTGCCTGCCTGGAGCACCTCCTGCCCTCCTGCTACACCGACCTAGGGGTCTGCAGGGCTGGTTCTCACTCCTTGCTCTCCCAGCTGCTGTTGCGCAGCAGTTTTTTTTTTTTCTTTTTTCTTTTCCTGTTCTTAAATCTGCTCTCACAGAGGTACAGACAACATCGCTTATTGGCTTGGCTCTGGCCAGTGGTGGGTCCCTTCGGAGCTGTCAGACTCAGGCCCTTATCTAACATGGGGCAGCTTCTGGGCTCTTCTTACAGAGGCCACCCCTGCAGCCCCCTGCTACCAAAACCTTGCCACATAAACCCATTATACAAGTGACCGGATGGAAGAACTAGAAATCTCAGCAAAATGCCTGCCCAATGCCCAAGCAAATTTGTGGATTAACTCTTGCCATTACTTATCCAAACCCAGCTGAACTTCCATCTGAAGTCTCTGAAGTCCTTATGGAAAACTAATTTAAAAGAGTGACTTGTTAATCACTCATTAACTCACAAGCCACTGCTTAAAGTCTTATATTGTCACTTGGTTGAACTGCCAATAGAGCTGTTTCCACTTTCCTTGAAGTTAGTGTTTTGACATTTGGGATTCTCAGAACCCAGCATTAAGATGTAAATATAAAGAATGTGTTTTGTTTTGTTTTGTTTTTGTTTTTGTTTTTTTTCCCCTCCTGGTGAAACAGCCACGTATTTTTTCCTTAACTGACTTCACAGTGTTCAGACTTAAAACATTCTGCTTTTAGCAACTGCATGTAAGAGCTATCTTTGATTGTGCAATGGTAGAACAGCAAGGGCTTTTAGGAGATGGACACCGCACAGAAGCAAGGAAAGCAAAGCCGGTATGGAGTTTTGTTGCCCTGATCCAACCCTTTCATTGATATTTTCATTTAGTGCCAAGCTGCCCAAAGAACAGAGAAAGCCATCGTTATGGAAAGCCATAAGTTTCTGTTTTGTTTTTAATAGATGTTATCTGATACCACTCAAATATAAGAGTCAAGGGCAGGAAAAGAGGGTACAAGGGTGAGTCATCAGACAAACTTGCCAGCCTTCCCTCCGATCATAAGAAATCCTCTGAGGTCAGCCACACAAACCCTCCATCTGTATCAACAGCTACAGAGAGCCAACAGCACACAGAAAGGGCACAGGAAGGACTGCAAATTGCACATGATTCTTTCTGAAATCTGTCAATACCTTCTTAGACAAAACACCACTTCGATTCTGAAGAAGACAGAAACTTAGAGTCTGCAGCTGGTGACAGTAGTTGTTAGAGGCAGTGTCTTTCGTACGAAACAGTGAAGAGAACAGGAATGCTGAGCAGATGTGATGGTGGTTTTCAAAACATGGGAAGTTATAGAAAAAGCATGTGCACTCTTATATTTAGCCTTTTTCATAATACAGGAAAGATGGAAGTCCAATGAAATTGAAAGGCAGCAGATGTGAAACAAATGGAAATATTCTCAGAGTTACCGATTAACTTGAGGAACTCACTGTCACCAGACATCATGGAGGTCAACAGCTTAAGCCCAGGCCAATAAGAAAAAAAAAATGTTAAACTCTTATACTCTCATCTCTAGCTCCAGGGGGCCCCCATTCTAGAGAGTGCCTCTGCTCCCTTTAGAATTTGAACAGCAAATAGGTTAAGATATTCCTCGTAAATACAAGTAAGCAAGGTCATGCCTGCTGAATGTGATCTTCAAACAGAATTAAAACCATGCTTTAGAAATTGTTATAAAAATGACAAAATTATCTGTGACAACTGTTTTCAGCACTTTGCTATCAAACATTCATTGGAAATAGCTGTTGGAAACATTACTCTGATTTCCTAGGACAACCTTTGTCTTCCTATACTATTGGATTTCAGGTAGAAGAAGAATGTTTCTGCTGCCCCTTGCATGAGTCTAGAAGATTAAAAGGCTGGGAACTGCACAGACATTTACTAAAATCTTAAGAAAAACAAGAGCTGAAATCAAAGTTTAATGTTCCAGCTGTCTGCAGATTGAAGAATAAAGTAAAAATTTAAATGAGCTCACCAAAAATAATGAAGTCTGGCTGAAAACCATCTGGGCAAGAACAGAGTTTAAAATCTGGAGTTACTCTGAGTACTGAATCTGATTCCAGTAAAGCTTCAGTATGATTCCAGCAAAAATCTAATTTCCCTGCAGTTGTTTTCTCTGGGAACTACTTTTTAAAACTAGTTGTACCCATGCCACCCCTTCCAGAAAACAGTTTGAATTGGCTATAAATAAGGATAAGATTTGACCACTATTCTCCCTTTTGAATGTACTGATGATTGGTGTAGGTTTAATGAACATAAGAACCTGTGTCCCCCCCCCATCAAAAAAAAAAATCAAAAACTCCTATCAAAATAAAATAAAATAAACACTAGTGTCTAAATACACCAGCTTGCAAAATTGAACTACTTTGGGTTGTTTTTCAGTGAAGTCTGGGCCTCCACAACACAAGAGAGTAGACACTTCCCTAAGTACATGCTTCTTTTAGACACTGTTTACTGCTGAAGCTTCCTACTGGAGGCTCTTGCTCCATCAGAAAGGACTTTTATTAGTATGTTGACACTCTAGTGGAGCCATTAAAAATGACAAAGAGCCTATAAAAGTGGCAGAGATGGAAGCAAGTAAAACTGAATGATGCTAGAACCAATGCAGAAGGAGCACATGTAATGACTTACCTGAAATATATTTTACCTGTAAATATGCCAGAATAACCTAACTGGGACAAAGCTGAACGCCAAAGCCACGGTGTCCTGAAAATTTTCAGATACGTCAGAGGTACTTAAAAACATACTGCATGTAAAAACACAGATTTATGTGTGCAGAAGAGAAAGTACTTTGTAAGGCAAGTTGATGTGATGGAAACTTCTGTCAACTGGATCCTTAACTACAACTGAGCAACAGATTGGTTTCAAGAAAGTCCTATTAACACAATAAAGAACTCATTTTTGATGCCCACAATGCCAGAAACTGCTAGAAAGTACCTCTCAATAATTGCAAATCAATATAGTATTCAATAAAGATTACAGGATGATATGAAGTTTTCCAATAAGTTGTGAAAATTTTAGTAGATATAAAAGGACATTAAACAGGAAAGCAAGAAAACAAAAGTCTTCATAATTTTAAGATTTCATAGCCAGAGTAGTAGTATAGTAAATTCTTCAGTAATAACAGTCAATAAACGTTTTATGGAAAATCATTTGACATGTTGTAGGTCAAATGACAAAATCTGCCAACACAAAGTACAGGAAAAGAAACGCTTGCCCTGTGAAAATAGGAGAATGCTGTTACAGTTTCTTAAAGTCAGATTAGCAGGAACAAATAAGGGGTGGAATAAAATTGCCACACTAGAAAGGAAGAAAACCTTATACAAGTAAATGGCTTTGAAATACGAAATTATTGTGACTGTTACCAAGTTGAAGAAAAGGTGACATGGAATAGTTGCACAGACAGAGCAACTGTGGGATTTGTCATTCTGAAAGCACGCTCAGATATGAGCTGACTAGAGAATGAATTCATTTTGTTCCAAACTCAATGAATGGCTAGTATAACAAAAAAGACTATGAAAATGAAGCATTTTTGATAAATCACCAGTGCGTGTTGTTGATAGATTAGACCATATGCTCACTCAAAGGAAAAACATTGCCCAGAAGTATTTAAATTGCTACCATTACATCAGCCCCAAGTTATAAAAAGAGCCTAGTACTTTTTACAGATAAAGTCATTTTTAATTCAGCAGAAGGAAATAAATTGCACAAAAACATTATTGCAACACAAAACAGGCTTTTATTGCCCCCCCAAGGTCTTGGGATTTTAGCAAGGATTTACTGAATACAATCACAGAACAAAAATGTGAGCAATATCTTTGCCAAGAAGTATCCCATTGACATTGCTACCAAATTTGGAGATGGCCTTGGAGCAAGAGGTGGAATTTGAAAATAAATAAATATATAAACAGGAAATGTCAAAAATGAAATGTATGAAAATATGCACCTGATTAGAGCCACTGAAAATACTTGGAACATCACAAAAATTCACTAAACATTGGAAAGTGAAGGTTGCTTCTGAACCATATACTTTTACATTTTAAAGGAAGAGATGCTGTTTTAGAGAAAGAGGTGGTAAAAAATAAACAAATGAAGCTACATTTGAATACAGTATAGAGAGATTTTTCAATCTGAATTTTGGCACATTTTCAACAGAGAAGTGAAACTTTCAGCTTCATTAAAATGAAGATCTACAGAAATTGTATTACTGTCTGTGGGAAAGATGAGAAGGACTAGAAGTCTTGACAATTTTGTTGGCTGTACTGATAAGCTCTATGGGCTCCATGGGCTACAGTACCAGGAATGAAAACAGTCAATCAATAGCTCATTTTCCCAAATACTAATGTTCACATCCATTTTACATTTCTTTTTTTAATGAAATAGCCAATAATCTTTTAAATGTTATTCTTATTTTCCTTCTAAAATTTTCAGAATTCAGTTTGCATCTGGAAAAAATCATTTTTGGCAGGAAGAAATGTAAAAGAATTTTGGAGATAATTTCAGGAGCTCTGTTGACAAATATTTCATACAATGTTATGGGGAAGTAAAATGGGTCATTTAAGTCCTAGGAAATTGGGAACAACTTTAAAACTGTTATTTTCCATTAAATACTCAAGGAGCACTAGCAGGCATGCAGGAGGTACATTCTGTTCCCAAAGTTTAAGTAAGTCAAATCACCACTCTGTGATTATTTCTTCTCCTATCTCTTGCCTGCTTTTTCAATAAGGATCACATGCCTTAAGACGGGACTTGGTCATGGTGAATTTATACAACATCTGTCCCAGAAAAAAAAAATATATATATATATATAAAATGCAATCCAAGAATACCAGAACAATAGAGTGATAAAGACACCTTTTAATAGTTCCTCCACATGCTAAATGTCAGGTGTTCAGTTCCAAAGATAAAAACAACACATTTCCATTGGCTATAATTGTAGTGCAGTTGTCCTCATCACACATTTCTGAGATCCCTGTAGAGGGAGAATCATGGAGCTATATGCAGAAAATACCCTGTGTCTTAGTAAATACCTTGTTGTAAACTGTTTTATTTGTGAAAAGCAGATGTGTTTTTCACAACCGGCAGTGTGGAAGATACCTAGGCAGGAGATGGAATTTCTTCGGGATTAATCAACCCACTAGGAAAAAAAGAAGTGGCTTTCAGAAGATGACATCAGAGTAGGCAGCAAGATAAGATCACATGAGAAAACAGGCATTTTGCTGCATTTTCTGAAGGACGTATCTGTGCAGAAAGCAATTTGAGGAGGATGAGCTTCCAGATGACAAAAAGAAAAAGGTGGGATACTGATCTCTTCATTGCCATTAAGAGAACAGAAAATGGCCAAAAACAATTGGAAATACTCATGTTAATGGACTGCAAACCTTGAGAGCATTTTGTAGCCTACTATTCATCTAAAGAATAATTGTATTTGTTTTGTCTCATTGGTATCTGTGCCAATTTTAGCTGAAAACAGTCCAGATAAGAGAGGGAAGCTCATATCTAGTACTTATAGCTGTCCTTCTTAAGGACAGAACAGCAAAAACAAGAAAAAAAAAAGATAAATTCTGTCAGCAAGATTTTTATTTATTTATTTATGGACTTGTTTGTTTGTTCCACAGGTGCTACTCAGTGTACCCATGTCTCATCATCAGAAAAATACAAGAATAATAATAAAAAAAAAAAGACTCCTACTGAAGGAAAATAATATTTTTTTTCTTTCTCAGTAGGAGATTTTCTGTGAGACCAGCCAGGTAAGTGGGACTTTTTGTTTTTCCCACAGTATTGTGCTTTGCTTCCCTTTGACAGGAAATGTTGACTTCTGTAGTAGGAATATAACTTTCTTTGGAAATTGTAATGTAACTAGAGTCTTGAATCAGGTTTTGTTTAAATTAATGTAAATCTAAAATAATATCAGAAATAAAAGTCTGGAAAAACATACAGAAAACAATCATGTTTTCTACAGTTTGGAAGTCTCTCTCCATCACTTGTTATTTACCTATGGTATTTATGTCATGTGTAGTAACCTGAGGTATAAATCAACAACAGATACTACTTTTTAAATCCATGCATAGGGACTTGGCTTAGTAATCTTGATGGTAGCGTCTCTAAAACATTCGCCATCTCCATAAACTAAACGTGTGATTAAAATACAGGATCTACAAATATCAACAAGTAATCATGTTCAAATAAAAGTAACAAAATACTAGCACTAGATTTACCAAGACTTAATAGTAGCATTTGTAGCATAGAAAGCTGATATTTTTTCCACGGCCAGACAACTACAGTGTGTACTGGACGTCTGTCTAACCAGCACTATTTCTAAGAGAGGATATAGTCTCACCTTAAAACTTTTCAGTGGGGATATATCAAGAAAATTTCTCAGGTGTTCCAGTCACACGATGCTGTGAGAATATCTTTCTTGGCAGTCTGGAAACACAAACAAGAAAGTATTTATGAGAGAATAGGATAGCTGCTCTTGTTTTTTAAATTCTCTCTACTACACATGACCAGTTTCCAATGTGTGAAGCCAGCAGCAGACACTATAGGAGTAACTGTACTCTACAGAAACACAAAGGAAAGATCCCAGGTGCTAAAGTGGTCATAATGGAAACCAGAAACACTCATATTCTCAGATGTGCTATGATCTCTAGCTGAGATAGCATCTCCAACACAGCAAACAGCTCAATTATGAAACCAAGGAAACTTCTTAAATTGATGCATCAGCTTGTCAAAGATTTGCTTTCATATGTTATGCTGGTCATTACTTTCATTATACATGGTCAGTATTTTTATTATATACTCTTTTTTTTTTTTTTTTTTCCCCAGGGCCTATGCAAGGTGTTCCACCTATTGTTATTTGGGACACTTTATCATACATTTTAAACTAATACATTTGACATATTTTTCACTAGTCACTGAAAGAGATCAGTAAAGATCAGTAACATGGAAGGCACCTCTTTATTGTAAAAATAAGTGAAGATACCCCAAGCACTAGAAAATCGTACTCAAAAATTGGGCTTGGCTTCTCCACGCTACCTTGAAGTTCCCTCTCACGTGCTTTTATACCTCTTGAGCCTCCTTGGAGGCCCTTCTTCTCCCTTCATCCTTACTGGAAGCAAGGTAGCATTTTTCTGCAAGTTCCCAGCAGCTAATTTTTTAGCATGATTCCTGCTTCTGTTTTCATGTGACAGCTATTCTCCACTCTGCTTGTGTACACCATGGGCATGCCACAGGTGAATTTACACTTGTAACAGTTCCTGAAGTACATGGGGCTTAATTAGTTCTCTGTTTGGAGCCCCCAACAGGACAGAGCACATTAATGAATCATCTCAAGGTGTCCAATGCACCTATCCTCTAACTAAGGCTGGACAAATCCTGTGTGTGAAGCAAACCTGAAATAGAAAGACAGCAAGGCAAGCCCACACAACCTTCTAGGAATGTATGACCATGGTCAACCATTTCCTTTGAATTTAAGGAAAACTTTTCTCCTCTTTCTGTATGGTTCTGAAAAATCAGGTAGCTTTATGAGATTTTTTTTTTTCTTGGGGGGGGGGGGGGGGGGGGGGGGGAAGGGGAGGAGACTAATCTCCAGAAAGAATTTAATATAATATTTTCAGTGTTTTATTAATGAATAATAAAATACTGAATATTTTGAAAATAACAAAATACTGAAGCAGTCCTTTTTCTATTCTTTCTAACTGACAGTTTTTTTATACTTATACACTAAGGTTAATGTGTCTGAGATCAGGTTATTTTTTTGTTGTTATTGTCATTAGTTGGCTATCACTTCCTTTTGTCTATAGCCTCTATCCAATTTGCTTTTATCCCAGCTGTGCTCACTGATCAGATGTTCACCGTTAGTGTTTTCTCAGCCGACTCAAGCAGAGGTGTGTGGGGTCACGTTAAACATGCTTGCTCTGGTCCACTTCTCTTTACCCAGGAGAAGGAGTTCAGATGACCAATCTGTGACACAACCTAAAACACAGAAACTAGCTTCATGTTCAAAAAAGCTGGCTCAGCTCATGAATTTATTTTAGCATGTTAAATATATTATGCTGATGTTCATTCATGGAGGATGTGTTAAGTTGCCTCCAGAGTTTCAAGTTGAAAGTTATATAAAGCTCATATTTCTAGGTACTTCTCTCTCTTTCACACACACGCACAATGTATTTAATGTAATTACCAAAAAGAGAAAGAGTAAAAAACACACCTCTGGACAGAATTTAGTGCAGTTAGACTAGAGGTGAATTTGGACCTGATTTCTCTGGGGAAAACCGGTGATCAGCAGACAGAGTGTGCTCCGTGGATGATTTCTGTGATGTTTCACTACACAGGCAGGCTATACAGACCAGAATGAAATTCCTGTTTAAAGACTAATATCAAATTCTATTGTATTCTATGAAAAAGGTGATGTTTTCTGCAAAATATTCTTAAAATATAGAAAATTTAGTAGAAAACATGATACTAAAAAAATCCCATTTTTATTAAGCAATTTAAGCATTTGTGTAAGTCATGCATATGCAATATGTATACAAAATTTATCATGCGTATATTCTGATAGAGGCAGATAGTGCTTTCTTCTTTAAAATAATTTGTCTGACATTTCTGAAATGCCAGAATGTTAAAAAGTGTTGCTGTTATCTGATGAGCCAGGGAAAGTAGTAAGTAGATGCAATGCCCTTCTAACTGTTGATCACATTTATTTTGTGCACAAGGTAGAAAGAAACCTGTTTTCAAAATATGATAACAGCTTTGGAATGGAGTTCCACTGCTAGTTGTGCTTACTGTCTGAAAAAGGTTTTCAGTCCATTTGATGTAACGATAATAGTCAAAGGTAGGAAACCATTTTTCTCTCTCCTAAATATGTCTTAGCACCAGCATGATTTTAACAAGACAGCTCTTCGTTTTTATTTCTTTCACTCATTCCTTGGGTTTGTTGCCAAGAGCAACACAAAGAATGCACCAGGGTGTCATAATAATCCTCCATTAAATCCCTAGTATTTAAATTTTAATGCTATAATTCAACAGCTGACAAAAGCCCATTGAGCAGGTCTAAGGAGAGGAAAAGAGCCGGTCCCATTTTCTCAGGGGGTGATGCTATAGCAACATGGAATGAATTTGGGGTCAGGGAACAAGCTGTCTCCAAGCTTTGTTTGCATTTCCTGGCTAAAAGTAGAATCTGGTGTTATAAATTTTACCAAAATAAGTGGTTATTTGGAGCTACATGAAGATAGTTCAGTCTGTAAAAACCTTTGCCTTGTAAAAAAAGAGTGGAGACAACAAAACCAGCAGCCAGAAAGACAACAACAGACTATTTTAGAAAGTGCCAGCCTAAGAATTATTTCAGAGTTCTTCTTCCTCGTCTGGTTTCCCTACCTTCCAGTGTGAATCCTGCACCAGAACTTGAAATGATGCAACACACTAATACATTTTAAAGGATAACACAAAGACAGCAAAGTCAATAACTGCGGCACAGAGACCTCTTACAATCATCAAAGACCCAGGGAAAGTCTGGTATGTCATTTGTTATGCTTAGCTGTCCCTACACTGAAGGCTTTTGTGCTCTGTGGAATGTTGTTCTGTGGAGACAAATGAATACACCTGGAAGACAATTGCCCATTGTGTGCAGTGCTGCTCATCGGGCACAGCACAGCCGCCGCTGCCTCCCCACTCCCTTCTCAAAACCCCCAGCTTTACGCAGGGCTGAAGTCTTGGGGTGGCTGCTCTCAATTTGGGTTTCGGTTGGGGTTAAAGCTCAGGGTGTACATAACACAGTATACTGGCAATTTCTATTTTTTTTCACTGTACTGTGAAGTATATTTTAAAGAAGAGTGTTGATGCATTAAAAAAAAAATAACAAAAACAACAAAGCAAACGTTCATTAGATATAGTGATATAGAGGTATAAAAGGTCAGATATAATGATATGCAATTTTCTGGGTGTGGAAACAGATTTTGACACTGAAAAAACTATAAATGCTTTATTGCGTTTGAAATCACCTAGCTTTTTTCACTGTATCTCCACAAGGAAATCCATTGCCGACCTGCTGCTGGAGCCTGCTGCAAGGACCTCTCCCGGCTGGCGCTTTTGCTCAGGCTCTGAGATCAGGGACACGACAGCACAGGAAATATGGGTGTTAACAGCCTGATGTAAGGTGGGTGGAGAGTGTTTGGTAGGTGAAATGATGCAGATGGGATGGATGAGGGAGGAACTGATGTGACAGTAGGGTGGAGGAGCGAGATGGATGTTTTGGTGCCTTTGAGAGG
This sequence comes from Anser brachyrhynchus, assembly GCF_964034855.1. Classification (NCBI taxonomy): domain Eukaryota; kingdom Metazoa; phylum Chordata; class Aves; order Anseriformes; family Anatidae; genus Anser; species Anser brachyrhynchus. Next base: position 66,503,380 of record NC_137696.1, read on the forward strand.
TATGCGTATAGGAAAGGGCAGGATGAGTAGAAGCTGGCAGAGCAGTACTTCCTCTTGCAGCTGCTACATCTAATAGCTGCTTGTTCCCACAGGTGCTGGTGATAGATCACCAAGACACCTGGAGGAGGGTGGAGGCTGACTTGGACTGCAGTGCCTGCGCATCTCACTGATGGGGTGACATTTTCTGTCTTTTTTTGTATCCACCTGACTAGGTTTTGGTGCACAGTGAGTGTAATGTAGAAGCCTTCCTTCTTCCATCCTCACCATCCAGAGCTCAGTAACAAACTTTCTACAAGAAAAACAGAGTACATAACGTCTTCCTCTGTGATTCCCAGCCTTTATTCTTGCATGCTTCTGAGTGGGGGAAGCCACTGAGAAGGCAGTGAACCACTTCTTTTCAGTGTATTGCTGTGACAAACCAGAATGTCCTCTGCTCTGTCAATTAAATCCGTATAACAAATAATTGTTGTGGGTTTGTGCTTTTTATTTTCTTCTTTACAAACTTGCATAAGCTTATATAGACCACACTTGTATTAGAGATGCCACATGTAATGTATGTGCCTGTTGCTAGGCTCATTTGAAATAGTACATCCATTTCTGATCTGCATAGTGTATGCATCCATTTTCTGCTCACTATTATCCCGATATTATTAAGCTGCTCATTCACAGCCCTTTAAGAACAGAGCACCTCATGCCTGCATTTTCTTTCCCATGTGTCTGAATTGCTTTCTAGTTTAGATTTGCTGTATCTATGATGAACTGATTTTATGAAAATTCCATTCTTTCACCCTATAAAGAACTGGTTTTCAATAGAAAAGCTGTGAGCACTGGAGTCCCACTCCAAAAGAGTTCAGCTCACTTGACTTTGGGGTCTTTAGAGCAGGAATGATTCCTGTCACCCTGCTAGAACTAAAAGGGAAGCAGTTCATGTGCAAACAGATTTCCATCATTACTCTGTGAAGAATCCCACTGGGAGAATAAAGAGTAGCCATAGGAGAAAATTTTTGCAGTAATGGCATGTCATTCCCTTGACCCTCTGCTGATGTGTTTGCTTCTGTTATAGCCGAGGCAAGAAATATGACATTTTATTGTCTAAGATTTCCAGGCAAGCATTCCTGAATGGGGTGCAGTTTTCATTGGGTAATAATCTCCAGGACCATCCAAGAGAAGAGAAGAAACTTCACTGTCATAATTTTAAAGACTGGCAAACTATAAATTGTGAAGATCCTTTGTTAGCTTTTTTTTTTTTATGTCCTCTGTGTGACTGAACTGATTTACATGTTGAGCTTATTGGATTTGTATATTATCCACACAGATTCTGATACTTTCAAGCAATGATGATTAGAGGCAGGATTTAGGAAGGTTTACCAATGCTTTGGAAGACCATTTCTTTTCTGGAATTGTGGATTCTGTGGATAAAATAAAAATCTGACAGATTGAATTAGGAGTTCCTGATCTTTCACAGCAGTCAACTCTTGTTCTGAAAAAAAAAAAAAAAAAAGAGCTTTTATTGCTTTTATTTCTTTCCCTTGCTGCATCTTGCATCCCATATGTTATTGTCTCTAAAACTATCCTGTCCTGCTATAAACACTGCCACAATGTGACTGAAGAGACGTCATCCTCTGGCAGCAAAATCTACAGGTATGCAGGAATGGCACTGTCTGGGATTTGCTCTGAGGCAATTCTTCATTGAACAGCATTTCACTGTTTAAGTGCAGATGCTGTTCTGCTAGTCTTGGTTCACACCAAGGTGTTTGGAGGAGCAGTGTGCTCAGGCCTCCAGCATGCCAAACATACATATGCAAACATGCACTGAAAATGCCAGCCATCAAGCCTACGAAAAACACTGTTGGAAGACTTCCTTATTTTACAGCACTGCGGTTGGCAATAGGCCTTAGAATCAGTGAAATATATAAATGACTTCAATATAAACTGGATATACATGTGTTGGAGAAGGAGAGTCAAAGGCAAAACATAATGGACCAAGCTGAATTGACACTGAAAGCAGGGCTCACTGCTTTTATGACACTGGGTCTGCCTATGGTTGTTTTGCACACTAATTTGTTATGGCCAGACATGCATCAGCCTCAGTCTAAACACACCTATTTTCTGAAGCACACTGGTATCCACTGCAGAGCCGAGCTCCGAAACTGCAGTGGCTGTATTTCTGTTACCTCCACTTCCAGTGTATGCAGGGTAAAAATATCCTTTCACGCTAAAGATACATCTGGTCCTCACTGTCTGTGGAAGTCCCTTTCCCATCCCCTGTTGGACTGATATAAATCCACTGGATTACTGTTAATACTGTTTAAGAATCTGCTTAAGTGTTTTACTCTCTTATACTTTTTGAAAGACTCCAAGTGATGCTTGAGGCAGCATGTTCAGCTAGGAAATCAAAGTAGCCATAGTTGTAAAAAAACGTTATGTCTTTGCCTAGGAAATTTAAACAAGTAATTCACAGTAAGAATTTAAAAGAGAAATTAAAAAAAAAAAAGAACTAATAAAAAAATAATAATTTCAGTGCAATATAACACTTGGGTAGGTAGATAAGTATTACTAATAACACATTAAAAATGGAGAAGTAGACAAGAGACAGTTCCTGGCCTGATGACCCATCATATAGAAGGCAGGCATCAAAACTCAAGCTTACTGTGAGTGCAACACTGCTGATTTCTGCAGATGACAATGTTAAGTGTTAAAAAGTCTGGAACTGTTCTCCTAGAACCCAAGGAAAAAAAATCGTATTATTCTTTAATCATTTTCTTCAGTGCTAGCAGAGGTCTCCAGAAGAAAATGATGCATTTCTGAAGCATTTCCAAAATGCCTGTTACAGATCCACAATACTCACCAGGTTTTTCGCAGCCCCTTTGATGTGTTAGCTCTGGGTCTAACTTTTCCCAAAGGTGTTCCCCTCAAAATAACCGGTTTCCCTTTTGAAAGATCAATCAATCTTTACAATAAAGTAAGCCTCAGGGAAGATAGTGGATGGTATACACATGAAGAATATAGTGCACATAATGAAGTCAGGGTTGGAATTCACAGTCAAGGGCAACTCAGAAGTCACCTAAACAACTTCCTCCAAGTTTCACGTAGAGTATTTTCTATGGTCCAAACATGTACTTATCAGAGAGGAATCCTCTTGGTAACAAATTCCAACTGCAATCAAGTCTGTGATCACAAATAGATCCTTGTGCTTCCTCCTCTTTATTTCATATTTTTGTGACAGGTTAACTTGCTTCTTTGGGCAGACAAGTGTGAAAATCTTGTTGGGAAGCAAAAAGGGATCTTCACACTGAAGGTGCTACTGAAGCACAGTGGATGTTCCTAATGAAAGACTGTTCTCCTAGCAAATTCCAGTGGGAATAGCTCTGTGCCCTAATACTCCTCAGATTCCCATGAGGAAATCTGACATAGTCTAACCCATGAAGGTCAGAAAGTGTCAATAATGCCTTTTGAAATTAGTCAAAGGAAGGAAGTTGGTAAAATCAGGGGCAGAACACATAGCTAGTAGCATATAGTCAATAAATCTGTGGTGCCACCTTGCTCTTTAGATATATTGGATTCACGTGACAAGGTCTTGGTAGTGGGGGGTTGTAGGGGTGGCATCTGTGATTAGAGGCTAGAAGCTGCCCCATGTTAGATAAGGGCCATTTTCAGATGGCTCCAAAAGGGACCTGCTGCTGGTCAGAGCCAAGCCAATAAGTAATGTTTTTTGTGCCTTTGTGAGAGCAGATTTAAGGATGGGGGAAAAAAAACTGCTGTGACACAACAGCTGGGAGAGCAAGGAGTGAGAACCAGCCCTGCAGACCCCTAGGTCGGTGCAGCAGGAGGGCAGGAGGTGCTCCAGGCAGGCAGCAGCAGTTCCCCTGCGGCCTGTGGAGAGGCCCCTGGTGGAGCAGGCTGTCCCCCTGCAGCCCATGGGTCCCACACGGAGCAGATCTCCACGCTGCAGCCCGTGGAGGAGCCCCCGGTGGAGCAGGTGGATGTGGCCTGGAGGAGGCTGCGGCCCATGGAGAGCCCCCGCAGGAGCAGGCCCCGGGCCGGAGCTGCAGCCCGTGGAGAGGAGCCCACGCAGGAGCAGGGGCTCTGGGGGGAGCTGCCGCCCGTGGGGGACCCGTGCTGGAGCAGTTTGCTCCTCAGGGATGGACCCCGTGGTACGGAGCCGTGTGGGAGCAGTGCTTGAAGAGCTGCTGCCTGTGGGCAGCCCCCGCAGGCTCAGTTCGGGCAGGACGGCATCCCGTGGGAGGGACCCCGTGTGGGGCAGGGGCAGGGAGGGACCGTGAAGGAGAAGCAGGGACAAAGCGTCAGGGACTGACCGCAGCACCCATTCCCTGTTACCCTTCACTACTCAGGGCGAGGAGGTGGAAGAAGGTGGATGCGACGAACTTGGTTTTAGTTTTTCTTTGTTTCTCACTTCCCTATCTTGTTAGGAATAGGTAATAAATTTCTCTAATCTCCCTACTCTGAGTCTGTTTTGCCCATGATGATAACTGTTGAGTGATCACCCCGTCCTTATGTCAACCCTTGAGCCCTTTTCCATCGTATTTTTTCCCCCTTTCTCTTTGAGGAGTGGGAGTGAGAGTGCAGTTGTGGTGGAGCTCGGCTGCCCAGTTGGGTAAAACCACCACATTAGCACATGGACCAACTGAGGAAAGTCCAGAGTAAGAGTTATTTGTAGTCTTCTAAAAATGTTAGATGTAAAAATACGCTGAATATCCTTACAATAAGGGTAGTGAGAGACTGAGACAAATTATCTGGGAATTTTGGGAAATCTCCATTAGCAGAGGTCTTAGAGAACATAAATGTCCCTCTCTTGAGACTGCAGTTTGGACGAGGTGACTTCATATGATTGTGGACTTGTGTTTTATTTTTTAGCTTCAGCACTGAATATGGTCTACATTGTTTAATGGCAGGCATGTAGCTCAGAATACTTAGTGCTTTCATTTAGAAAGCAGAGCCTTTCTCTGATCATTTTCCCACCAGAACTACTCTTCGGTCTTAACTTAGTTCCTCCTGTTTAAGGCTGGAAAGAACATTACTGTACTTTCAGCATCTTAGTGGTTACATAAATTCTTGTATTTCAGGAATGAATCTGGGACCTCCCCATAGCCTGTGGATGTAAAACACATAATCCTGATCCACTTCCTAAGCCATCAGAAACCATTTTTCAGGAGAAATATGTACACATTTTTCCCAGCTAGAGATGAATAATGGTAAAGGAATAGGGTATAGGATATTTCAAAGAGAGGAAAAAAATATATTACCTTTTTTTTTTTTTTTTTTCAGTTTGTTTGGAATTTGTTGGTGGAAACTGTGGCCAGTTAAACAGCAATCTCCTAATGTTATTTATCTGTAAAAGTAAAGAAAAGTTATTTCCCATGATGAAACCAACAGATGTGAGTTGCACCCTGGAAAATGAACCTCAGGGTCAAACAAGCACTTCTTGAGAGTGAACAGTACAAAAATTAAAGAAAGAACAAATGAAATTACATTTATAGTTCAAGAAAAGCTGGGATTTTTTTACCCTTTTCTCAGAGACAAAGCATTTGTTAGCTGACAGTAAGTTTCTGTGAAGGAGATATGAAGTTTTTGCAGTGTTGAAGTTATGCAATATTTTGCAATGTGTTTGGATGAGCACATGCAGACATGTTAATGAAAGCAAATTTGGTTCCTTGTCGGTGTACTGAGAAGGGCAAGCATGGACTCAGGTCACTTCTAATAATGATTACTTCAATGTGGGTACAGAAAGTACTCCCATATTTCCATCTGGGAAATCCTGGACTGGAATATATATATGCGTGCAACGCACAGATGGCTAACACATGTAATCAGAAACATTTTTGGGTGCATCAGACTAGATGCAAAGACTGACTACTGAGTGTATGTGCAGTGAGCACAGGGTATCTGTCAGTTTTCAGCTCACAACAGTGCTCTTGTCACTGGTCCAAGACCTCTGGACATGCAGGAATGTATCAAGAGCTACTGCTGTTGCCTGGTCTGGTAACAGAACATCCCCTAGGCCTTCTGGACATGTGCCACATCCCATTTGCCCAATCAAATTACTTTTTGAGCTGGGTGAAAAGAGGGGACATGTCAGAAAACAGGGTGGCTAGTTGCCATAGACAAAGGGAAAAGAAAAGGCTGAATTTGTGCTTAGCTCCATTTGTTTCAGCCTACACAGTTAACTGTCATGTGATTCAGGTTGAAAAAAGGTCCTCTGTTCACATGATTGCACAAATGTCTACACAAACCATGTATTCCTTGGTTTTCTTTGGAGCACCATTTTAAAGACCAATTAGCTGTTTTATAAAGAGAGTTGGTCAGAATAAATGTTCCTATCTTAAGTGGTATGTCTTTGCAACTATAGATCTTAAACTAGCAAGGAATAATATAGCTGAAAATGACAGGCTTAATTTGTAACAGTACGTCCTGTTCTCCCCACCTAGTCTAGAGGTAGCAAAAGAACTGGGGCTTCATCTCCACTTGTAGAAGTACTGTAGGAGCATTGCATGCATCCTACTTAAGCTCAGTAGTAAAAGTAGTATTTGTTGCTCTGTGTTGAGAAAGTCATTGTGACAGTATGAACAAGCCAGTGAACCTGCCAGAAATCTAAGAGAGTCTATTCCTATGATGTTGCCATCTTTAAAGCCAAGTGATATATTTTCCTTCAGTTTGGTCAGTCCAAATATCAGATTTTAGGAAGTCTTTAGATTGTAATTTTTCAGCTGCTGTCCAACCTTTGCATGTTTACCCTTATGTAGAGACAGTTGGACCAAGCATCTTCTGAAATGAAATTATGAAAGGAATAGTCATGCCAAGTCAGATTCCAAGGTTTAAGGTTTCAGGGTTGGTTTCTTTCTTTTTTTTTTTTTTTTTAATAAATTATTTTCACACACAAGAAAAGATGAGCCACACACAAGAGCTGTCCTCTGCAGCTGGATCTGCTTCCACGTCTGAATCTGAAGGTGGGATATAGACTGGATATTTTTAGCCACAAAATATGTGAACCGCAGAAGTATGTAAACTACACACATATATTTGTCTGTTCCTTTCAAAGGAATTCTCTTCATTGCATTAAAAAAAAATATTGCCCACAGAAAGTTGGCAGAGCAGTAGCCCATGTCCCAGCAGATGCCTATGGAATGTTCCTGACTGCTTTGCATGCTAAAATGTGCAGCTTTATAAATAGTGTTAAAATATTCAACTCTATTTAAAATAAAATAAAATAAAATAACATGAATACATTCCCCCAAAGCACATGTAGTATGGACAATAAACAATGTGTTAATAAACTAGCCATTCCCTAAACGCTTTTCTCATCTGCTGTGTTAAAAATGCAACAGTTTGGCAGATTTTGGCTATGAAAGGTACTTTCTAGCACTGAATAAATTGTGACCATCATGCCCACGCATTTTGAAACTACTCATAACTAGTTGTTCACCAGAATGGGCCCAATTAGTTCAAACAAGACTGTTTGCTAATTAAAGTAATACTTGAGGAGAGCGTGACTGGTGCAGTTCAGCGCTTATTCATCACCAATTTTGTATTTAGTTATGACCATAGGTCTAGATTCAGCTAAGCACTTAGATGAAAACGTACAGCAGTTTATCTTCAATATAGTGTATAAACATATGCTGTATTTTAGCTAAGTCTCCATGCCTGTTTTCTCCTATTAGCTAATTCCAATTACTACTTTCCTTAACATGTAATTTAAGCTCTTTGAGTGATTCGTTAAAGCACACTTAGTTCTCCTAGACATGGAGACTTAAGCAGATATTGGGCTGTTTGAGTATAACCCAGAATGATCAACTTTAAGTAAGTACGGTAATCAAACGTCAAATGGAAATTTAAGATGTACTTAATTGTGTTATTACATATCTTTCTGAAAATAGAATTATTGTTTCATTAAAATAATTACATATACAACTAACATAGTTTTTCATTCTTTAGGTATCTTTCATCTGAAAATCTAAAAACATGTCCTAGAGTTGTGTGAATTAAGCTACTAAATATTCCTCTGACAGGAATAACAATTAGCCCTGAATGAATAATTCTTTGCAGAGGCATCATTACCTTCACCTTCTCTTTGAGTAGTAATTGAATCTGCATTTTCCCAAATTAGTTATTTGAAACTATTCTACACTTGATCTGAAGTGGGTTAATCTTTTCCACATCACTCAGTAGTCAAGATCCTAAATTCATCTGCTTCCTAAATTAAATGATTTGCTGGTGTCATGTGGTATTTCTGTACCTCAGTGGAATGCATGTCTGTCATAAGCAATTGTCAGCTGTGAGTACTCCTCCTCTTTCAAAGGCTTTTGTTGCTCACCTCTCCTTCCCCTCTATTCACCATTTGTATGTCACCATTTGCACAGATTTACCTATTAACTCTGAGCTGACGTGTCTGCTTCAGAAAATATCTTTCTTTTACCTTCTTCCCTTCTTCATCTTCTTTCAGATGGGTGTTTCTCTCTCTCTCTTTTTCCCCAGACTTTGCATCCTGAACGGCTCAAGGCCAACTCAAGCATAGTCTAACCAAAACCAATCCTTTTTATCTTACCTGCAAAACCCTTTCCACTTCCATTTTCTATGGCTTTGAAGAACACCATTCTCCTTCACATCCAAAGGCACAACCTTTGATTCTTCTTTTGACTTCTCTCCTCCGACTCTGACAGTGAACAGCTACACAGGCATTATTTTGTACATCTTTGCACAGGGTCCAAATCTTTTCTTGAAATTCAAAACTTTATATAGCTCTGTCCCGTGTATATTTTGAAAGCATCTCCTTTAGTCTTGTGCTTATTTTAGTAACCCACTTTTCAGTAAAATTCCTCATAAAAGTATATTTTCATGTCACTTTTAAAAAGTGATTTTACTACAAAAAATTTAGTAAAATTGTAGCCATTGTAATAATGATACCAATAAAGATGGAATCAATATATAGAAATTCCAAACTGGTCTTCATAATTCCTATTATTATCATCATCATCATCATCATCATCATCATCATCATTAATATAAGTTATTTAAATAAAGATTATTAAAGTTTATGGTCAGATACATTCTCCTTTTAGTTCAGCAAAGTTCATGTGTGTGAATACAGACAATATATGAAAAACGTTGGCAGCTAGGCTTCAGGAGTTCATACCTTTCTTTTGAGAAGATTGCATGCCAAGGGAATCTATCCATGATGTGGAAACAGCTTTGTTGACTTCATAATGCTTCTTTGTTTTGAGGGTAAAAAGCAACAACTTTGAACTGGCTTTAAAAAAAAAAAAAAAAAAAAAGTGTTGCAAAGATTTGTGAAGGAAATAGTTTTTTTATTATTATATTGAACAGGTCAAAAGGTGAAACTGCAACACTCTCAGGCTCTGATTGACAGACTTTGCTGTAGGCTATCTGCCTGCATGATTCTCCAGGGCTGCTCAGCTGAAAAAGTGTTGTGTGATTAAACCTGCTCTCGGTGGCAGGAATAACAACAAGAGGTGTCAGGGGATAGATGGTAGCTCACTGAACTTTTGTTTGTAATAATTCATTGCTGTAATGCCCATTCCCTGAGAGGAAAAAAAACCACACTGCTCAATTTGGACCTAACCCTTCTTGAAATTAAATGCAGGCTAAATTTCATGATACTTTTTAAGTATACCCTTTCTTTCCAAAGATATGAAAGCAAAGTCAATAGAAGATATTTCTGCTTCTCCTGTAATGGAAGTCATTCTAGACTGAATATGTGATTTAACCACTATTAAAGCTTCATTGTCCGCTCTTTTGCAGTCCCAGCCACACACAAGAAAGAAACTTTGACTAGGAAGTGAAGTTTCTGACGCCAAATAAGGTACAAATCTCACTGATATTTCTTGTAGAAACAAGGCTTTCATCAGATCTCCCTTTTGTGTGCATTATCTGGTGTTTAGCTCACCACAGCCTCACCACAGTAAGAATACTAAAAGCAGTTATCTCTCTCTTCCACCTGTGTGATATCTCTTTTCAGACAATCCATTTATAGATCTGCTGAGTTTGGTTGAAATTGACTGGTGGGTTTAAATATTATTGGACTGAAAGGTTCTCCCGTTTTTCTGCATTACATAAATACTGAAGGAAAAAATGAAAGACTTAAAACACACACCTGTCATAAACATTTAACCAGCCAGGTGAAAATTATTCTGAAAGCAGATTTCCTCAAAGAGATTTCAGATTTAGTTAGTCCAGGTTGCATAAACTGCAGAAAAATAAGGTTGCATTTCCATAGTTTACTGGGTTTTAAGTATATTCTCATGTTGTAATTTTGCAAATAAATGTGTAAATTATCAAGGTCAAAGTTAAGCATGATGCTTTGACCTTTTGATAGCTCAATTTATTGGTGTGTTACCCCTTCTACTTGAGCAGCATTAATTTCCCTGATCTTTGTGTTGATGTTAACAGCTTATTGCAAAAAATAGTCACTGTGTTTGCTTTATGTGTTGACAATTCATTATGAGCTGTTCACTGATTCTTGAATTTCAGTGTCCCAAGAAGCAAAAACAAAAGTAAACAATTATGTTAGACTCTCAGTTTATTCCACTTGGTACTCTATAAGCTGCATTTCACCATTACTCTGCTTTATATTATTCCATGCAGATGACTTGGCTGTATAGGTTGCAATCTATGTATGTATCCACATTAGCAAGTATTACAGCCTGGTGAAATATTTGTAAACATGCTGTATACATATGTTCATACACAAAATGCAAAAGAATGATAAGTTTAGGAAATGCTTACGCCTTTTAGAAAATGTGCTTTAGTTCTTTATAGAACTGAACTTCAGACTAGTTTCTCTGTGGTATATGTCTTTCCATCATTCTATCAAAACACTTTTAAAAAGTATTTTTTTTTCCTTGGCAGCATTTTTCCATGCCATCTCTGTCTCTTTATTCAAGAATAACATTTGTCCACATGCATGGATCTTAAGTACAAATCAACCTGAAAAAAACAGGCAATATATATCAGAGGGATCTTGGCATTTCCACTGAAATCAGGTCTATAAAGTGCTGGGCATTCTGTGCATGGATCTGTGCAAGTATCTATGTCTTCAAGAGCCATGGACAGTACAAGTAAAGCCTGGACATTGTTCCCATTCTGATGAAGTGGGAAATGGAGGCACTGAGCAGAGAATTGTCTAAGGCAGTGCAGGAAGTTTATATCAGAAGGGAATTGATGCAATTAAACCCGTATATTTTAATATCCCTACTTCTGTGCCTCACTTTAAAACAATTTTGTTTGCTTGAAATGTAGTGTTATGGTTTGGGCTTTTTTTTTTTTTTTTCTAACCTCAGTTATTATCTCAGGCTTAAATGGTTATACTGTGCACATGGTACAGAAGCCAGGCCTTGTGGAACTACAAGCAGAGCAGTCTAATGTGGATATGAACCTTAGATTTTAGGAGACCATTCTGATGATATGTAAACACTTCTAAATTCATGTGTTTTGTGAAGCTTTTGGGCTTCTACTTTCAGTCTTTTTTTCTTACAGTGATGTTGGGAATGTGTCTTGCATGGGATCTATAGAAAGAAGGAGACCCAGGACCTGCCACTTTCAGCGTCATGAAACTGCACTGTACTAGTGGAACGATATTTGGACCAGAACGAGCTGAAGCGATGAACGTGGCTTCCAAGTTGGGCATGCCTCATCTTTTCCAAACAACATTCTTGTACAGATTAGAGGATAATGTGACAGGCAGGCCCAGCCAATTAAAACAGTAATTGAAATAGCTGAGAGTGTTTTATTTGGCAAAAGCTGATCATTCTGCTTCATTTTTAATGAACAAACAAGCAGGCTCAATCATAACAGTTTGATTAATTTAAGAAGTCATTTTTCTGCTAAGATAATTTCCTGTCCTCTGTTTCTGAAAAACAAAACAAAACACAACCAACAAACCAAAAAAAAAGCAAAAAAAAAAATACAACCACCCCCCCCCCCCCAAAAAAAAAGGCACCAGAAAAGACAGACAGAAAGAAAAGATTCTTTTTGACCTTTGATGGGAGACTATAAACATCAGTCAATGAATAAAATCCTGAAATGGTGGTGAAACCTCAGAAACCAAGACAGTTCCCCTTTTGACTAGAGGTAGGTAAAGGTATTTCAGATGCAGGGAAGGGGGAAACCTCAGGAAGCCCACACTCATTAAAGGATTGAGGTTCGTTTTCTTCAGTCTCAGGAACATTCAGGAAAAAAAAAAATTAAAAAGCAAACTAAAACTTCCCCTGAAACTTCTATAACCTTATTGAAGCTCTCACAAAGAGCTAGGACTTTCATTCTACCCGCTTTCTACAACCTTGTACTATAAAGAGAAAAAAAAAATCAAGAAAGAAGAACCTAGACCAAAAGCAAAATTTCAGTTAGGAAAGTAAATGTAAGGCACGTTTCAAACAACCATCACACATTACTAATTAGCAGTTGCTTAGTGATTTACAGGAGACAGTTTGTTAGCTTTGGTACAGAGCCAAATTGTACCCACATCACTGAAACCATCTCAGCCGGTGTTTGGGCATGGATATCAGACTCTCCTTCCTACTGTCCCAGTTTTGGAAAGCGTTGCTATTCATCAAAGTACTTAGGCCACATGCTTAATTTTAAGCATGTGCTTTCCTCAAAAGGGATGTCTTTAAACATGCTAGGGATTTAAACATGTGCTAGAGTTATTTATGGAATTGCTCCTTCCAGGAACAGCATACACATGAAGGCAATATGGGAAGCACTGACTGCCAAGGCAAAGACTCTGTAGCTGTGGGTCAGCTATGGATTTGAGTCCTCAGGCCAGCTAATTTGGCACCTTGCAGAAGCAATTTAAAAATGTGAACTGGTTCCTGAAGATAGCATTCATGAGTAACAAGACCTTATGTTCAGTCAAATAGTTGGAATCATGGTTGCAGTAATTTTGATAATGAATACAAACATTGATCCATGTGATTAAGTCTGAAGTGAGGATTGCTGTGGGGACCACAATATATGTTGGATGAAGCAATTAGTACTTCTAAATATTGTCATCCCTGTTGAGAATGTGTTAGGTTTGCCAGTAAGACATGAAGGCAGAAGAGGTAAGTTGGGCTTTTCAGGGATGCCACTCTCAAATATTGGAAATACCATTCCATACCTTACATTATATTGCAGATACACATTAAAGCATATCTTCTGGGAACTGATCTTCCAATGCTGTGAAAAGCCATGCAGGCTATTTTCATTGCTCCTGTCTGTGATTGCCTGATAGCAAGAATGAAAAATGTATTTAAGTGCAAGTAGCAAAACTCCTTCTCCTTCACAGTCCCACAGTTTTAAACTTTTTTTTTCTTTTTTTTTTTCAACTTAGCTGTAAGAAGAATTAATCAGAGTAGTATCAAAAATTTTCTGAGGCACTGTTTTTTTTTTATCTCGTCAATGACCTGGAAAGGCTGACCTGGGACAGGGTACATGGAATGAAATGAGGACGCATGTCTGGCCGACTATGAACCCTCACCCTCTTCTTCCTCCTTAGTCATAGAGTAAAGCATCCCCTTACCTGACTGCTGGGCTATAGTTCATCTGCACCAGCTGCCCACCTTCCAAAGTGAGTGGCTCCCCTCAGTTATGGATATTGTTCAGATAAGGTCTGGGATTCTGATGTGCCCTACTGGAGAATACTTTGTTATGAATTGCCCTACATATATGTGTAGCCATCCTCCTCAGTCTTACCCTCATAAGGACCTCACTTACCTCCCTGAACAACAGCACTCTATCCCCTACAGAACATCTGTAGGGGCTGATAGAAAACAAACCCAGCAGATCGCTTCACTTCTTACCTTGGCCTCAGAATAAGCTTGTCTCATTTGCCCTCCCTAACAGCAGGCAGGACAGTCAGGTTGCTGAGCTCTCTCCCACACATCTTAGTCTCAGTGACACCAGAAAATATCTCATGGCAGCATTTGCCAAAATCTGCAAAAGTAGCAGCCCATCTGTTCTACTTCGGGCAGTAATGCAGTGCTCTGACCTGCTCTCGTTTACGGTGAAGTTTGCAGGGCACTCAACTATTTTCAATTGTTCCTTTTAGCTGGCTGATTCAATATAATACAAAATACAATATCTAAAATGCACTTTGACTCCAAGTTTCAGCTTCCAAAACGTCTGCCACTGGTTCCCATGGAGTCATTCCTTGCTGCAGCCTGGCTTTATCAACTTTTTCTTAGTTAAACTTTAAATAGCATCAAAGATGAAAAATTCTAAGAAGAGACAATACTAAAGTGCTTTAAAAAGCTACCATGATATTTATTAAGTAGAAAAAAAAAAAAAACATGATGTAGGTCCTTGGCAAGTGATTGGGCAAGTATGTCTTTTTTTTTCCAGGAAATTTTATCTATTTTTTAGCTTCCTTGGCTTACTTACAGAAGCTGCCACTCCTGCCATTTGTGCATTGCTCGCTAAGTCTAGAGCTCACGAAGCTGGAATGCTACGAGGCTGTGTAGCTCTCTACTCCGGGATTTTCCTCCATACCTGTTTCCTTCTGCCCCTTTACATCAGCTTCTTCCAAATCCTTTTGCTATATTTTCACAATGACTGAAGGTCAAAAGTTCAAAGTCTGACAAATTATACTGTATTGCAGAAAGGCTGTAAATAAGTCGGAGTATAAGCAACTGTCTTGGCACCCTCATTTCCATCTGGTTTCTATGTGTAATAAATGCAGCCAAGTTTATTAATATTCTAATCATTACTCAAAGGCCACAGTTCCATGCACTGACTAAATTAACACTGAGGGTTTGGATCCAAGGATCATATTCTATTTATATAAACAGCAAAGATATTACATTGTGCAGCAATTTTGCTGATATTAGGATATTTAGACTCCGTTTCTATGCTCAGGATGGCTTAATAGGATTATCTAATTGTGAGAGAAACATTTGTTCACAAGTTCAAGAAGTGTACATTAAAGACTTGTGTACTACACCACAGAATGACCTTTACCTCAGGATTTGTGTGCCCTGTGTCAGAAATAATTTGTACTAAAAATATCATTGTATTTGTTTCCATTTGATAAAACTGGCTTTTCTGCAGGTACCTGAACAACATCTTTCTCAGCTAGCTGTGCTTCTTAACTTAAAATTGGGAGAGCTGTATTCTGTTTGAGATTTTTGTAGTAATACATTTTATAATACATTACAGTAGAATTCATAGAATCACAGAATGGTTTGGCTTGGAAGGGACCCTAAAGAAGGGACACCTCCCACCATACCAGGTTGCTCAAAGCCCCATCCAGCCTGGCACTGAGCACTGCCAGGGATGGGGCATCCACGGCTTCTCTGGGCAACCTGTGCCAGGGCCTCACCTCTCTCACAGTAAAAGAAAATTTCATTTTACTCTTTTAAATATTAATTGTTACATACCATAACATTTGAATCTGGCAGGTGGAAAAGAAACCACATCAGTAAGTTGTACTGTGAAAGAATACTTTGTGGTTTTATAATGCCTTTCATCTGAGGATGCCAACACACTTCATAAACTTACATTACCTTTCATAGCATGTCTGTGGGTATCTGAAGGCTATGTAATTCACAGAAAATGAAAACAAACAAACAAAAAAACCATGGAATGATGAACCAGTCTGGCCAAGGATATACATATTTTACTATCTGTGAATATGAGAAAAATCCAAAGAAGTGTGATCCTAATTTGCCTACTCTAAACATAATTTTAGGTATTATTTTCCTTATTGAATGACCACAAGCAACATGGGAAAATAGTTTGAATGATTTTTTACAACCAAAAGGAAAATACAAGTTCTGCATTGTACCACTATGGTCATGTGCTCTTGCAATAATTTAAAAGTATGCAGACTATTGGGTTTCTAGCAGCACTCTATAACACATGGCAGCATCATTCCAGTGTCAACAGTTTTTAATCCAAAATTTTTGTGATTTGTTTCCTCATCTCTGAAGCAGAAACTGCGTACGGAAGGATGTTCTGCTGGTTGAAAAGTTCTTATTGTAGAGTTTAACAAGTATAACTACATGGACCTGGGAGCTCAAATTCTGTAAGATGCCTCTGTGGTCTATAATCTACTTCTGTACATACAACGATGCTGCTACTGCATATTCTCCCCAATATTTGTTTGTTTGTTTCATATGATAAACAGACAGCAAAACAATTAAAAAAAACCATTCCAGTCTACTGTGTTTTCTCTTGCCCAACACGCTTCTTAAGGCTAGTAGCCAATTAACCATGAATTGATGCTGCAGTATTTGGCTTGTGGGTAACATCTGATAAGAACAGAATAACCTTCTTAGAATCTTAACCTTTTACTGACAGGACGGTGAGTCCCCAGACATCGTTATACAAACATAGAAGGAGACTTCTTTAGGTTTGATAGAAATTTCATGAAAACTATTAATACATTTTTATAACAAATGAAGTCAATCTGGCCACTGGGCAAGTTATGACAGTCCTAGTGACTACGGGATACTGCAGAATCAAACAGAAATGCTACTCGGCCACTTCTAAGTTTACTGCTTGACACTTTAACCAGGCAGCCAGCAGTGTCTTTTAATTGCTCTGCATATTTGGATGTGTGATACATATTTTCAGGTGTGTAGCACTCTGTCTAGCCAAAGACAGGCTATGGACAACCCTGATGAAATGCCACATACCGTCCTTTAGCAGAAAACACACCAGAGTCACATGAGTTTCCTACATAGTAATGTCAATAATTTTAATGTCAGATGATGAACCCAGTTTGAATTTCACAGCTACATATGATGATGGAGTTTAGACAGAAGGAATAACCCTCCTCATCTAAGTTAAAGAAATCAGCTCAGGAAGCCAAAGCATCAGCTCAAGGTCTGCAACATGTTCTACAGCTTTCCCCAAATTTAATTTTCCGAAGGGCACAATTCACAGTAGCACCATACCCTTGCAACTGCTGCTGGCACAGCTTGCTTTCACAGAAAGGCTGCCTTCTGTGTAATTACAGACTACAGGAGAATTTTCAGTCTTACATTTACTTGGTTTTATGCATGTGTGTGGCATCGCCCATCTTCTGAAGTCATCATCACGTCCCATCATGGAGAGACCATCTGTGTTTAGTTAAACAGCATATTTGATGGGAGCTATTTCTGTCACCTTGCACAAGGAAGGTGCCATGGCTTGGGTTCCCGGAGTCCGTCTGTCTCTCCCAGGAGTGCAGAATAACTTCAATAGTTACTTGCCTTTTAAAAACAGGTGCAACATAGTAAAGGAAACAAACTGAAGGAAGGGGAAAATTGAAGGAAAAATGAAATGAAGCAGATCTGTACTTCTCTAGGGAGTGGGAGCCAGAGATGAGGGGACAGCAGGGAAGGGACAGAGGTTGTCTTTGTCTGATAAGTCAGAAAGGTCAGTTCATTCCTGTTTTTGTGCCCTCTGCTCCAAACTATGGAATAAAAGTGTAAAGCTTTCAAAACTTCCTCATTCGAGTAAACAAATACCAGATGAGAGAATCTCTTGTATTTAGTTTATAGAGGCTGTCTGGTGTCCCCAGAGTATCTTAACTATCTGAAGACTATCTGCATTCTTCAAGCAGCCCCCCAGACTCACATGTTATTGACCTACACAGATACAGCATCAGTCATAAAAAAATTTATTTTGACCTTGTTGGATTATTTTTAAGAACATTTTTCAGTACAAATATGTTGTTGTTGTTGTTTTTAAACACATCATTCAATAATTTAACCTATTTTCCAGTGACTTGGAAAGTCCATGTTAAGATACACCATTTAACAAGGAGCTCTACTTACATCTGTGTACATTATTGTCAAATTTAGGTAAACCAAAGGCACCAGTGTCTTCTGAGAGTTCAAGATATGTCTCCAGACACCACCACTTTCCATTCCCTAGAGGTATTTCATGCTTTTCATACTGTAGTATTTCATGTGTGTTGTAAATTTGATTATTTGTTTCAACCTGACTGTTGCTCTCATTGTCACTGTGCATATCCAGAGAGATTCTGGCTCCATCTGCTTTCCATTCATCTTTTAACTAGTTGTAGACTTCAGTCAGATATTCCTGAACCTTTCTTCTTTAAGATGAACAATGTGTTTCCCTTAATTTCTCCTTGCACATTGTTTGATCCAGTCCCTGACCAGCTTGGTGGACCTACAGTAGACTTGCTCTAGCAAGTTCGTGTCTTTCTTGCAATGGAGGGAGCCCAAAACTGGTCCCAGCACTACAGGTGCAGCCTCACAAGTGACATGTAGAGGGAAATAAGCATTTCTCTCAACCTGCTGCTACAACCTGAGAGTGCCACCAAAAGAGCAGGTGCTTCCTGTCCCTCACTTTTGCTTTTCATGTGACTTTCTCATATGTTGGTATTGTATATGAGCCAGACCACATCCTATATGCACAAAAGTCTACATTCTATACTCCACTAACATGTGTTGAGTGTTTTTCACCCCTGTAAATGCTGAATGATTCCCCTGCCTTCAGTGGACCAGATTGTCTGAAACACAGTATGCAGTGGGATAGACCCTGGATTGCGGAGTAAGAGAATATGAGTGACATGATGATTCACGAGGCAAAAAAAATGAGAGGTATCAATATTTATTCCCAAGAAACTGTTTTTCTTTTATAAAAGTACCATTGTTTGTGGGACATTTAACTGCACAGAAGAATCTGGGCTGGTCCAGCCTTCTTACCTCAGAAAGAAAGGAGAATTTTGTTTCTGACTTCAACAGTAGTAGGTCCACAGATCCTTTGCCAAACCATACAGTGAAGGGGAGGAGGAGGTGTCACAGCCACTGCTGTGTAACTAGCAGCCAAGGCGAGTGGGGCATAGCTACCATTAGCATCCCCTAGTGTCATAGTTATGGATAGCCTTATACACAGATAAAAAGGCATTTTACAACTGAAGGGTGGAAAAGTGAGAAAATACCATACATTTTGCTTGCCCTATAAAATGAAATTAATGAGGGTAACAAATAAGAAAGGATTTTAGCTCAGCCATAAACTGACAGATTTTTGGAACAACGTGGGACTTTTAGCTGCTCCCCAAACTTTACAATCTGTGCTGGAGAAAGGAATTTGCCAAGCAAGAAAGAAGAGGCAAAGCCACACTGCCTGTCCCTAGCAAGGAGGGCTGGAGGGGGGCTGCAAAATATTTTCAGTGTCAGGGAATAATTATTTTGTAGTGAGACAGAAATTATCTCACTTAAATAACATTTTTCCTACAGTACTTTCTCAAAGCCCAAGGGCAGCTCTTCCAAAAAATGAGATTTTTGGCAGCCCCGTAGCTTTTCTCGTATTTCTGTCTGTTCTACTCATACCATAAACAGTATTCTTACAAAATAATTTCTAGACTACAGTTTCTTCATCAGCCCACTGGAAGAAGAAGGAAAAAACTATGTTTTATGTAACTTTGCAGCTGCAGATGGTTACTTGGTTGTTCTGTAGAAGTCTAAAATTTGCAAGCCAATCCAATCCTAAGGTCTGCATTATATGGGGGGCAGACTACATGTTTGAATAGCTATTTTTGGCATTAAAAGCTGTATTCAATTTACATCTCAGAGACAAATGACCAAGTCTTGAAAAAATAAGGGAAGCACCATTATGTTCAAATATCCACTGATAGAACATTTCAGAATGTTGAATCCTGTTTGGAACAAGAAAGCAAAGTTATTACTTTCATAAATCATGTGAGAAGCAACAGAAGTGTGATAGGTAATACTGAAAAAAAATATTGGGTAGCTTGAAAGTATCTTCTTTATCTTTATTCCTGTACATTTGTGAATATTTGAAGTACAATCCTTTTCCTGCTGAAACTGGTCAGTGACTTTGGATGAATTTGGTGAGTTGGTTTGGCAATAGCTAAAACAACGGTTTTAACGATAAATTTACAACTTGTGAACATTTTTGCCCTGTATAGGTTTCCAGGGGTATCTTGGATGTGTAATGAAGGAACAGAAAGTAATTTGCCCCTCTTTCTGGCTAGGGATCATGTCTGTTGATTTAGAAGTTCTATGATGCTCTAAAATATCTGGGGGAGAAGTAACTCCCTGGGAAACCTCGAAACTGATCTCCGTCACTCCACCTCCTGCCCTGAGAACAGCTGTGACAGAAGAATGAGTCAGAGACATCTTCCCAGTATCCTAAACTCCACAGTATCCCTGCATTCAACTGTTATCAAAACAAAACAGAAAGAGATCAACAAAGCTCTTTCGGATTTTCTGGGAAGGAAGAAAAATGATCAGGCAAGCAACTAGGTGAAGCAATTAGGGGAATCTGCAAATAACTCCACCAAGCACATGATTAGATGAACAGACTGTTTCCACACAGATATTTTAAAGAATATTTTTGTATTTTATATGTTCTATAAACAATTTTAAATGTAGTGGAGTTACTGGGGTTGAAGGGAAATGTAAGAAGTGAGCAGGGTGGGAGTACAGGATGAGGGAGGATATGAAAGACGAGCCGTCTGAAATATGAAGATCTTAAGTACTGGTGTGTCTAGCAGTCAAATAATGAACCTTCTTCATGTTTTGCCTTTCTGGACTTGGCTTATTTAGACAAATTTGTAGGCATTAGGGTCTGTCTGGAATTAGTTCCAAGAGTTTTTTTTTTTCCCCTTAACATTTTGCAGCTGAGGCAGCCTAGTGAAAAAGAAGCTTTGAAGAGAAACATTACCAAATATGTCTTTTCTCCTGCCCATATCTCCAGTTTCCACAGGAAAGGGACGCAGACGCAGGCAGACCAATGAAAGGAGGGGAGAAGCCATCGTCACTGGAGGAGAGAGAAAAGCCCTGCCTGAAGCCCAGTCGGCAGAGAGGAAGCAGCTGAAGGTAACTGTTCGTCAGAGGCAGGGATGCTGTCCCCTTGGCATTTCTGCCGGTTCTGCAGACGTTTTACTCAGCATTTCCTCCCCCTCCAGCCACCCTTGGCCACTGCTGGCCGACCACCTCGGAAGATTGTTTTGCTTCCCTCGGCTGCTCTCTGCAAACTGCAGACAGCAGAGCCTGCCTATTTTTGTCAGAGGACGCCACTCACACAAGCAGAATCACGGAGCCCTGTGCCATTAGTGCTTCATGCCAGAACCTCAGATGCAAATACTGCTGCATAGCCTGCTCCCTCCACTGTGTTTCCAAAGACCTTAGGTAATCATAGTATGAGAGTGGAGCAAGAGCTACTTGCTCTTTTCTACTACTATTAGTTTTCTAATATAAAATGAGATTACTAATAAAAGATGCATGTAAAAGCCCTGAATAAGGACAGTCTGCACTGTGCTAGGGTTCATAAAATAAAACCAGTTCTTACTGCTGGTTTGCAGTCCTGTTCAATGCTGCCCACTCCTAAAAAATTTCATGATTTTTTTTTTTTTAAGTCACAGCCTCTGATGTCACAGTTACCTTACAGTCTTGATCTATGCCTACTGAAACTCCCCTACCTTCTCCCAAAAAAAGTTACTTTGAGCTTCAAAATAAATGAAACCAAACTTCCTAAGTTTAATCATCTCCTTTATTCCTTCACCATTCTTCCCTGCCAATCTCCATTCCCCCTTTTATGTGTCGTATAATAGCCATATCAGACTTGAGACAGTACAGACTATGGGTCATCTAGAAACAAAAAAGTGTTGATTTCTTGTCTGGACCTTGTTCCGACCAAATTGGCAGCTGCTGCCAGGCAAAACCTCCTACGGCTGAGCTCTGCCTCCCTCTGCTCCTGCAAGGAACTCATTTGGCTTCCTCACTTCTAAACAGTTTTCACAGACTTGAGAATTTAAAGTTTGTGACAAGTCAGGTTGAAATTAGTGAATGCATTCAAAAGATACCAGAGGTGATAAGACAGGCCAGGTCAGTAATAAACATAGTTTTCCTTAGGAAACCAGACAACAGTAATTTAAGCCTTCCTGGTAGATAGGGAGAAAATCTTGAAACTGCAGCTATGCTATTTCAGAATAGGAACAAATCTGGATTATTTGTATAGCAGACTTCTCCTAAGTGTTCCTTCTGCAAATTCCATTTTGAATAGAGATGGTTTTGCTGTCTGTACTGCCTTTTTGTTCCATTGTATTGAAATATAATTCAGATCAAGTGAGACTTGTGAAATCTTGACCTCCACAAAGAGCTGGAGCGACATCACACTTTGACAGCTCAAGAAGCTATGTTGGGACAATGCTTGCACTTGGCTGATTGGCAACTTTTTGTTGGAGCTAGCAGATGAAGCTGCAGATAGGATTAGGACTAATAAAGAGAAAAGGGTTAGAAACACAGTTATGTCCAACAACATCCTGGGGCTGGGGTTTGGAGCCAGTAGGTTGTCTGTGTCTGGAGTATGTGCCTGTGTGAAAGCTTTAATGATGTGTTTTGTTTGGTGATTGTGGGGTAGCAAAGGGATAAACTGTAGGTGACCTACTGGTAGACCATTCAGAGCTTAGGTTATGAGGTATGAGGTCTTAGACCTCAGTTTAGATGTAAGGCAGTTTGAAGCTGGTAGAGCACATCATATGATAGTTTTGGATAATTTCAGTAAATACCTACTGCCCGTAGTTATGTTAGATAAGAACTAGAAGGAAGCAGAGGTCTGAGGGTAGGTTTGAAGCTCATGAAATAGTTGGGTAAGTCCTAAACAGTCACAGACTGCGTGTAGGATTTGGACTAGTGTATCGCTTTGGTATGGGACTGGGTATCAATCCAACACAAAACATATTTACTGTCAGGGCTTGGTAAATTAGGCACCACTGTGCTACAGGAGTGCTTGAGATGAATTAATGTTGTGGGGTGAGACAGGGAAGTAACCTGGCACTGGCATGAGAGAAGAGATGGTTAGGAAGCTTCACACTAATAAGAAGTTTGGAGACAACAGACCATATCTGATTTTTATTACATGTAGCTGGCACGGTTGAAAGCAAGGCCTCTGAGTGAACCCAGCCAAACATTAGGACTCAAGCCAACAGGTGACTTCAGGCTAATGAAAGCCAAGTAGGATTATAGTACTATGGTTACAAGCTGAAGTACATGACTTCAGGCAAGGTTATGGTGGGGCTGGCAGGCAGACCCAGTCTGTAGCCAGCAGAGCTGGCAGAGGACACCCTTGGGCCATGGCTGGAGGTTGTGTGTGCCTGAGACCAGGGGCAGCACGGATGGGCAAAGGCCTCCAGTTTGGTGTTACTTATTGGCTTCAATCCTAACCCAACTCACAAGTGCATGCCTGTGTTAAGAGCTACTAGAAAGTACTGTCCTGCTTCTGTCTCTCCTAGCTGCTGTCTGAAGCTCAGTACCAGCCCAGTAAATTGTTAAGAGCCCAATGGGTAAGTTTCACCCCACACAGTTTGAAACCGATATAATTAAAAACAACAACAACAAAATCTCGGAAGATATATTTCACAACCGAAAACCTGTGATTATTTTATTAAATTTCTGTGGCTTCATATTATTTTTCTATATAGCAGAAAAAAAGCAGAGGGACTCACAGCCTTGCACCAGCCTATACAAGGTGCAGAGCTGCCACACAGATGTTTTCAAGGTCTGCCCTGGAGGTTTCCTGAGCTCACCAGGATAGAGATCATGTCTGCACCGCAGAAAACACTGTGATTGTGGCACTGCTTCTCCTGAGCAACACCTCATGATATGTCATAAGCTTTTGAGTGCATCTCTGATGTTTTCATTTAAAGCAATAAATGAAAGTACTAAAACAGCAGAAAATAGAATGGGTAGTGAAAAGGAAAGAGATGTTCCTTTTCAACAAAACCACGCAGACAACAAAAGCTAAGGCCTTTGCATTTCCAGGTACAATATTCCCTCTGACCCTTCAGCTGAACTGTATGGGGAAAATGACTTACTGGCTTTCTACTAACTGGAATCAGTAAATAATTATTATTCATCTCTAACCAATATTTTTTCCCCTTGGAAAAACAAATAATGTATGATATTCCCTGTTTACTTCCAGAGGAGACGGATAACAACTGACTCCTGTTATGACTGTGCACAGATCCAATTCCTCCCGCAAGTCCCCTGTGTCACTCAACCCCTCTTCCCGCAAAGCCCTTGTGCTTGCATGGGTAATTACAACCATTCTGAATTTTTGATCTCTCAGATTTTTGGGTGGTTGGTGTTTTTCTTCTTTCCTGCTTCCATTGCTCTCTCCAGCCTTGTAATACTCTGCAGACTCTGAACAATGGATTAGCTGTTCCCTTCAGTTAAGTTTTCCAGAAATAGTCTTTAGAGTTTTGCCATATGTTTATCTTTCTTAATACTCCAGTGAGCAGCCCCCTCATGACTCACAGGCAAACAAAGGTCTTGAATGGTTTGTTTATTATTCTGAGCTAGATGGCACTGCCTGGGGCTCACTATGCGGGCACTGCAGAGGAGCTTTGAGGAGGTGCACACTGGTGCACCTATTTAGTTACAAATAAAATTATATTTACCCTGACCCAAACTACTATGAATCAGAATTAAGGTTGGAAAATCTAGCCCCAGGTAACCCCACTCTGACATTGTTCCTGGAAAGGGTTGCTCCCATGTGCCAGTGTGTTCCTACGCCTACACCCATTCCCATGTGGAGCCACTACTGGGAGAAGCACAGGAGGAGGAGGAGGGAGGAAGTCACCCAAATAACTCATCTTCTGACTTTCTACCACTAAGCTCTCTTCCTCTCCTGGCACAAGGTCAATGAATGACCCTAGTCTCTAAGTGGTAAGGTATATTTTGGCTCACAAAGAACAAAGGCAACCAATGGTACTGGAGTCTAAGAATTCAGTATTAAATAAATAAACAACTTTGTCATGCATGACAAAGACAACACCTACTTTACCCCAACAGCCAGTCACAGAATGAGATGCCCAGTAAAAATAAAGGTCCGTGGAAGACCCATGACAGATGACCTGAGATGTGGGGCTAATTACTCTTCAGAACTGAGTGTGCAAAGTCATGCAAACTGTTCAGATAGAAAACCTTAAAGTCACCTTAGGGACTGGAGAAGAAAAGATGCAAGATACCCAGTTATCCACCCCCTTAAGGGAAGGGATCAAGGTGAAAGAATTCAAAGGTGTGCCAATTGGGTACCTAAACTACAGGTTTTCATGCACTTTTAAATTCTCTGTTGCCTTTATGTGGACTGTGTTGGGCTGGCAGCTCTGACTGGGAATATCTTGGAGCCCTCACTCTTCTAGAGAAAGTGGTGAAAACGTCCCACCTGGTATCCAGCTCTTTCAGAATAACATGGTTCTCCTACACATAGATCTCTGCTATGTCTTAGGTACCACAGAACCTCTAAAATGGCACAGGTGACTTCTTCAGGCGTATGGGTAGGTCCCTAACTGCCTGTCCCCTGTGTGAGAGACTTAACAGTCAGCCCAAGTAAATAACAATGTCTGACCTTTCTGGAATACAGTCAACCGATGAAAACTCAGCACATACAGGATGACTAAATTTCCTTACCTCCTAGCCAAAGTCAAATCTTCTTCAAACGTTTTTTTTACCAAGGTGGGTTACCTATGGAAGATCAGTTTATTAAAGTTTTGGGGGCCCAGGACACCAGTGAATTCCAGAAGGCTGCTGTAGTGAGCACCTTTCCCTTACAGACAGGGACCTTCTGTTCAAAAGACTGTACTGATCACAGCTGTGTGAATAGGGGGAGAAGGATATCCTTTTTCTGTAGGGATGATTTATATGTTTTCATAGGTCAAGCTTGATCTGAAATCCAGGAAAAGACCAGGCCACATAGTGAAGCATGAATGTAACATATACACTTCAAGAGATAGTACTTAGAACACAAGATCTTTGCTAGATTAAGATTAAGAAGGAACTGATGATATCTGAGTATTCAATGTACCTTGGAAATATTTCCAGATTTCTAAGTTATCAACATCAACAGCAAATGAAAGATGAGCTTCTTTTCTTAAGGGTAGAAGGGAGGTGAGGGAAGAGAGATATAATGTTGGCAAACATTGTGTTGCTCTCTCTGAGCCACTCTAATCATCACAAGTCAAAATATTTTGCAAGAGGAAGGAACAGATAAGTTGTACACTGAGGTCTTTTATAGGAAAGGAAGTTCAGTCAAAGTGTGTATTTCCTAAGCATCAGAGAAACAAATACTTTCAGCATAAAAAAATGGAAAAACAGAACTGGTTTTCTGGGCCCAGCTCACCTCTTCTCACAAGGCAGGTAGAAATCCCACGGGAAGAGAATGAGACGCAAGTTTGGATGCTGGAGAGGTAACGCAACTTCAGATGCTGGGGAGCTAGCACCTTCATTCTGTAATGAAAAGTGGCAACATCTACAAATACTCTGAATCTAGAGGATAAGGTCTGAGGCTTTCTGTTGTCAAGCTTCCAGGCATGTATTACTTTCCTTTTATTTATGTATTTATTCTCAACAATATACTACCATCATACACCTCACTGCTACATAAAAAGGAGTCAAAATGTTATTTTGTAGATACCATCTTGTATGCTATTTCAGTTATCCATGTCATTCACAGATGATAGTTTATAATATCTTTTAGAAGAACTTATGATGAAAATAAATTCATTTTTTAATAGTACATTTGAAATGTCTGTAAAATCCTAACTATATGACTGAAAATCAAGGTGCTTACAATGCTTTCTGGTTCATCAAATCTTGGGCCATTGGTGTATGTGCTGAGAGCCAGCGACTATGTTGTGCTCTGTTTTGTGCAGACCTACCAGGCTGTTACTTTGTAGGACTATTCACTGCTTTTTGTCCAGGCCTGTTTTTGTATTTCTTTGTTACAGTTCACAATGACTTCTGTGTCTGTTTAAGATGATTTGCACATCAGAAATAACTGTAGTTTTCTTTGATTTCTTAAATTATAATTAAGGAATGTAAAGTTAGTTTTCTGTGTGACTACCATAATTTAACCCAATCAAAAACCAACAGAAAAGACAATATCAAGTGAAACAAAATCTTTGAACAGATCTTAAAGAAGACTACAGCTCCGTGCATTGTAGTTGCAAAGCTGTAACCCCATAAATATATCTTAATTCCTGAAAGCATTGATGCTTTATTTGTCAGAAGGAAATAATTTCATTATAGAGATGTTATTGGACAAAAATGGAGAATGCACATTTATAAGATGGAGTTTTCTTTAAGATTACTTGATGAAATGTTGTATCACAGAACAATAGCAAGTGATGGAGAAGAATGGAGAATAAGTCAGACTTATGCTCATGTATTTACTGATGTTTTCAGACAGGATGGTTCAATTTTAAAAAACAACTTGAATCCTGTATAGATATCATTAGATGAAATAGAACTGTCTACCGACAAATGGAAGTAACCATAGCAATTAATTTGCTTCTTATTTTACTGGTAATAAAGTATTTTATTGGTAATAACCTTTATCTTGATCTCATGCAGGTAGAAATAAAGGTTTTGTGAAGGCTATATGGGGGTTGATCTGTGATGTATTTCTGGTTATTCCATTACCAGCTGCCAAATCCAGTTGACTCTTCTTAACTATTGAGAAAGTTCATTTGGTTAAGCAGATAGCAGTCCTTCAACTGCTTCAACTGCAGGACTGAACTGCTCGCAAACTATAGAACACTATTCTTTCAGTGCTTGGTTATATTTCTGTTGAAAGAGTTGTTAATTTCTCTCATTTCCCATCAGACCCTTTGTCCTTTATGTAAATCAGTTTATTTTCCTTTATATGAGACAAATTGATAATTACAGCACCAATAAACTAGCAGCATAATTCTCTATTATGTGCATCAGAAATACTGAGAAGCATTATACTGAATAAATGTAATCACAACTTGGTACCCTCCTTATCATTTTCCTCTTTTCTAAGTGCTGATTTTGATTTACTATCTTGCTTTCATATTTAGGTGTTTAGCCACTTAGACTAGTTTAAGAGGACCAGCTCACTCCACTGCACAGCTGTTAGTTGCTAATTACTTTCAGCAATTGCTCTTTGAACTGTAGCTCACACCTGTCTTGATGTCAGAATAGCATCATGATCACCTGAATTCAGTTCCTAACATCAGGTCACAAAGCGTGACACTGAGATTTCTCCATTAGGCTCCTAACTTCACTACAGAAGGCTAAGATCCTTCAAAATTGCATTTCAAATAAGAAATCTCACCCTGTACAAAGAATGCTGGAGTTCTCACTAACATTTTATTCTTATGTATAATGTACATTAGTCATATTGTATTATATTAATACTGCATTATATAAAATACATTATCTTTCATATTTGAATTGTTATATATTTTATGTTGTTTATTATAATACATTATACAATGCATACAGTTCTAATATTGTTGTCTTAATGTGCTTATTACTACATTAATTATACGCATTAATATTATATAGATTATTTATATATATACTTATGTACATATATATAGGCAGGTTGTCTCAGTAATTAATTTTATAGTGTAAAAAATATGCATTTTTTTTTGTAGATGTAATTTATTCAGCCTTAGCTTATAAACACTGACTCATACCACAATTATTTTTTTTTTCTCCAAATCAAAGAGCAAAATACTAAGATGAATCTTTCCTCCAGGCAGACGGCTGCAGCCTAAAACAAATTCACCAGTAAGCTGTAGAGATACAGGTATTGATCTTCCTAAATGTTTTAACAGCCAGCATGGTGTCAGTACAATAGCATGCCTCATAGCCATTACCATGAGTTTCTTTTAATCTATATTTGTTAGTTGTGCTAGTTACCATGCAACAAGGGAACACTGAAGAAGTGGCGGCTTGTTATTGTTCTGAGTGATTTCCCATGGCACCGGTCCAAGTGTGACACGTCTCAGAGTCTGCTCCACCTTCAAGCTCACACCAGCAGCAAAGCGCTGCAAGCAGTCCCAGAGGGTGGGTGAAGGGTGCTGCTGGAGAAGCAGGAGAGGTGAGGAGGATGGAGAGTGTGCTGGCAGCTTCCCCTCATGTTAGACCAATGACCACCTGGTGTTAGTGTATGGGGTTCTGTAGCCCAGTCCCAGTGTTTTGAGGACAGACTGCTCACCCACGCCAGAGCTCTGGGAGTCAGTACCTCATCTTCACATTGCTTTGGGACTTCTCCCTTGCCGGAGCGCTCTCTGAGATTTTGGCTTTTCCCTGCTTTCCTTGGTATTAGAGCCTTACTCAAGACCCCAGGGCACCATGCCCTTGTATTTTCATTTCTGAGTATCTTTCAGCAGAGATGGAGGTGTGACGTTTTCAGTTTGCAAGGCCACATCCATGATGATGGCAGCAGACTGGATTCCTGCCCTAGATTTGGCCTTATATGCCAACAACACAAGTGTCTTCTGCTTGCTGTCTCACAGGCTGCTCCTGAAGACGAGTAGCTGATTAGCATTTGAACCCCAATATCAAGACTTGCTCCCTGTCACCAAGGTATTCATATCTCCCATCCTACAAGGAAATAGATTTCAAATTGCCACTTCCTCGGAATTTTCATCCGATGTATTTCAACTCAGCAGTTAAGATCCTTAGGATCCCAAATACCGGAGAGATACTTACCTGTAGTGTGAATGGAATATTGTTTAAAAGCTGTGTGTCAAATTCCTCAATCAGTGAAGACTTGTCTGGTAAGAAAAATATTACAGTCTCTTATTTTACAGAAGGGGAGGAAAAAAGCAACAAAAAAAAACCTCTATGTAAACTGTGAAGGAAAAAGTAAAATATCTAGTGAAGGACATTGCTATTTTCTGCAGGAAAAAGCGTCTCTAAATATTTTTCAGTGTGCTTCTCAATAAGTACTAGTCGGATGTCTATTATGCAATGAACTAGGCCTCCAGTAACATATTTTTAAGGCAGCTGTATGGCTTCACAGAGTCGTAAGTCATGGGCAGATTAAATGATCTAAGACGGTACTCATTTTTCCATTGCTCTCCTAGTAAACTATTGTTCTCTGAGCTATGTTTTTCCAGTGCTTTTTCTCAGCTCTGTTTAAAGGAATCAGACAACAGGGGCTCCCATTGTTTTCTCAGGAGATTATTCCAGAGCCAAAAATTCTCCTTAGATGTAATCAGTAGGAAATTTTTCATAATATTATTGTGTTTTCTTGTAGCTCATGTTGTTAATTTCACTTATGCTTAAATCATACCTCTGTGATGTTTACACCCTCAAAAATGTTATATGCTTGCTGTAAAACATGTATGTATTCCCCGTTATATTTTTGGTCTTAAATTAGATCTGTATGAGTGGGTTCCTGTGGTTGCCTACAGCTCTCCTGGATTTAATAAAATAAAATCTGTGGTAAAATAGTGATCCACTAATAGGGATCCCTCAGAAAACAATTTCTCCTTGCTTTTTTTTTTTTCCTGGTCTTCTTTGAATTCCTTCCAAATTGCTTAATTTTTCTGCATTTTCTTTAAATCAAATGGCATTTTGCAGGTTAAAAATAAATATTTTTTGTTTTGTAACAAATATTGATGTACCAGTTTCTCCCAGTGAGGAGGAGGTTCTCAGGTACTTTGAGCTAAGAATACACGGAATAAAATTTTCTTATCTCACAGATAATCACCGTATTTTTCAAAGTGTTCCAACATACAGTCATTCACATTTTAGCTTGTAGGAAGTCACAGGAAAAATATAGAAAACTTACTCATGTTCATGCCAAAACTAAGGTAACTTCTGGTTTCCATCCATCTTCAGAGGTAGTGTTTACTATGACCAGCAAGCTACCACAGCCTTGCAGATAGTATACACTCAGTTTGCTGTACAAAACAAATGCTTTTTTAGTTAAACAATTTGACTGTAAGAAAACAAGCCTGTGAAAGCTCATTTTTACAAAACTAAAGAGTTCTTATAAAGAATATTCCTCAGTTCTTAAATAGATGTCTTTAAAAAAAATTTTACTGAAACTTCATTGAGTCAAAATGCACTATAGCTTCTTTCAGAGCACTGTGCAAAAGAGTTATTAGACTGCAGCACTTAGAGGTGCAGGATGTTAAAAGTACCTAATGAGTGTGGTATGCTAAAACCACCTCAGTTCCATTACACATTAGACAGTACTTGCTCCATCTGGCTGGCTCTCAAGCATCTGCTGTTGTCCCTTTTTGAACTACTGCTAAACAAAAAGAAGGAAAAGACTCTTTTCCACATTACATTCCACATTTCTCAGCTCAGATTTTTTCTTTCAAGATGCATATAATTCATTAGTCTGGAAGGTAAAATAAATGATATAAAAGAGGAAGCCTTTCAAGATGATGTAACTTGGGTTGTGGAGTAGGTCAGGACGGAGAGTCCCAGCCAGTGTGCAGAATAACTTGGGTGGTTGTCTTGTGCGAGGGCTATGAGGAAGAAGTAAGGAACCTTTACAGTACAGATATCTCAGCATAAGCTCTATTTGTGGGAATCAAATAATAAAATCACTGGTACCACATGTTATCCCCTCTATAGAGAGAAAATCCTTTAGAGAAAAAAAGGCCTAGCCTTTTCTAGCACTGCTTGGCTCCAGCCTTGTGATACCTCTTGCCTTCAGCCCACTTTGAGTCCATAGTTGGAAAACAAACTTTCGCCTTTCCCAGTAATAATGTTCTCCATGTATCTTGAGGTTGAGCTAAGAAAAAACATTGTTTATTGAGATATCATGGAAAAGAAACCAATGGAAAGAAGCATTTGCCGAATAATGGGATTGGGTCAGGATCTTATAAATTTGAAGCTTCCTTCATGAGTTTGTTGATAAGATGTCACCAAAAAATACAAAGATTTTCCATTCAAAGAACTGAAATATTTAAAGAATGTGTAAATTTAAGCTAATAACCACATCTGCCCATTACACCAATTGGAAATAAATCAACATTTCTAAAAGGTAACTCCTCTCATCCCCTCTACAGCCATCCAACAGGAGATGACTTGCCCTTTGAAGAGGTATCTATGCCTTTCTATTTATTTGTAAATGGAAGGTATTTACACAGTCTTTCTTCATGCTTTTGTCAACACAAATCCTTGGCACTAGAAGGGGAGGGAGAGATAATAGCAGTAGGTAGTGGGCAGTCAGAATTTCTGCTTTCTCTTATTTCTTTCCCTGATGAAGAAGCGCAGCTTTCAATATAAATGCATAGTTATAGCCAAATTTAACCTGAGCCACTTCACTATGCTTATCTGCTTTTTGGCAAAACACCTGACTAAACAGTAGAGCTTATTAAAAATATAATTGTCTGAAATAGCTTTCTAAAAAGATTTTAAATGTCTTTTTCAATAACTGTGCCTTCCTAAGCAGGTACAACTATTTGTATATGAACAGTTTCTCAGTCTTCAAACAAAAATATTGTATGATCCACGGTGCTATGGAGAAGGTGTATTTTATTATTTTGAGGGGGCAAGTATTTTTGAATATTGCAAAAGGTTAGCGTTTTGATTTGAGCCATGTGACAGGACTTCAGACATACTCTGAATGATGTTTATGTGGGCATCATAAATTCCTTAGGATTTTGTAAACTCCCTCGTCTGCCAGCCAGTTATTAACACGCACAGGTGTAAATCTTGCCTGCTCCTCCATAGAAGTAAAATGCCTCCATTTGCTGTCAGAAGTTACCACCATGCTATTGCTCAAAAGAAAAGCATGAATAGCAGAGGTGAAGTATGTCTCCCATGAGGCTTCCAGGAGAGTTTTCTTCACGGGATCTCTGTGACGAGAATAGGGAGAAGATAAAGCAGTGTGGTTCCCACATACAAAGATGCAACATTAGCCTGATATGTTTTACAAATTTGTTTTACATGGGAATGACTTTTAGGAAATAGTTGTTTTTAATAAAGAATAGGGAAAGAGGAATGAATTCTCCCAAAAAGCTCTAATCCAGTAACCATGAAGTCAGCAGTCATTTATGCCTAGATAAGATTCTAGCATCAAAACTGCAAGGCTACCTCAAACCCCAGGGATCTTCATATGCCAGATGAATCACATGTCTTCACTTATCATTTGGGAATGGAATGCCAGTAATGACTGCATTCAAGCAGTAAATACAAAATAAGTGCTTCAAGTTTCTACACCCTGAGTAATACCAGTGAGGCCAGACAGTATATTTGGACTTCCGAGTTTTGTGTGTGTGTGTGTGTGCATGTGTGTGCTGTCATACTCTTTCATTTTAAGTAGCAGGCTTCCACCATTGTCTTGTATGCAAATCCAGAGCTAAGTGAACTGAGGAGAACCATAGACTGTTTACACAGTACCCACAGTCTGCTTACTGAGGTGTAATGGTTTTAAAATGCTCTGGTAAGGAGCACACTGTGTTCTCTGCTGTCTAAATGTGCTGGAAAGCACACTGCATGTGTTGTCCTACCAGGTTTTGGTGATGTGAGCTCCGTGCCACTCTGCTGCAGGTGGATAACTTATAAGGCTCTCTTAGTACAGTAAAGACATGCAGTGGAAATGACTCATTTGAAAACCTGGAGCAAGTAGGGATGCAGAGAAGCAGGAGTTATGGTGAAGTTGTACTAATGAGGCAAAAATGGTGTAGTTTCATTACTTACACAGACATGCAGAAATTTACTCTTGAAATCTTGCCTGATTCATTGGTGTTTTCAATCCTGCTAATAGGGTTTACAGGAGAAATACTTTTAAATACTTTGATATTCCATGGAAAATTATATCATTCCACAGGGATATAAATTGATTGCATCTCTAGATCTTGGTAGGATGTACCAAGAGGAAAAGTTAGAACAAAGCCTGATCTGTTCTGGGATCCACAAAAAAAGAATAGGAATTTTGCCATTAAGTTCAGGAAAAGACATCTTCTTTGAACCTGAAATCTTTCTAATCACAGCACCTCCTTTACTAGGTAGTAAGTTATGGAGCTTGTGAGTGAAATACATTGTGTTCTGTTACTAAAGCTTCTTGCAACTTCATACAGTTGCCTGTTTTAATGTGTTAAGTAATTGGCAAAAATGTTTATTGTAGAATTTTTTTTACAATTAAATTTCATATGGAGGCCTGAATCAGCACAGTTTACCCACGTGGATTTCAAAAGGACCAAACAAAAATAGCGGTTGTGGTATTGGAAGCTGCAGGATGAGTGTCAGGAGTGGGTCTCTTTAATTAGCAAACCCCTTCATCATGGAATGTGGGGACCTCCCATATTCATGAACAGCTCTGAGGGGGATTTTCTACAGAAACAGCAGGAAGTAGAATGAAGTCAGAGGAAGAGCTATGACGAAAGCAAGGTCGGCAAGGATATTACTGACCAATCCAGACAACATGTTGGTGAAACAATGTAAATAACAATTTCAGGTAAGAAATCCTTCCCCAAATGTCTTTGGTCAACACCTGAGCTCAATCCAAACTTCCTTGGAGGTCCAAGAGAATTATTGCATTCTTCTCAGGCTTCTTCCTGTTTGTCTGCCACTGTCCTCCTAAGTTTTAGCCTGAATAGAGCCACTCAGAAATCATAGCATAAATTACAGAACACCATAATGGCACTGTCTCTCTTCTAGGGTACTACCTAATTTTCCAAACCCCAAAGGGTCCAAAAGCAACTTCAGCCAGCCAAGGGCCGCTCAAACAGGATCAGTTCTGATCCTAATGCACAGGTTCCCAAGAAGTCAAGCTGTCACTAAGAGCAAAGCAAGGGAGAGATGAGGCTTTGAGTTGCTGCTAGGCAAAGGCGTAGGCTACTTGCTGGCACTAAGACTGCTTGTAGCTGACATTGATAAAAGGAGGTTCTTGTCCTCGTGTGGGACTTCAACTTCCCGGACATATCCTGGACATGCAATACAGCTCAGAGGAAGCAGTCTAGGTTTCTGGAGAGCGTGGAAGATAGTTTCCTGACGCAGTTGGTTAGTGAGCCTACTAGGGGAGGTGCCCTGCTTGACCTTCTGTTCAAAAACAGAGAAGGACTGGTGGGAGATGTAGTGGTTGGGAGCTGTCTTGGGCAGAGTGACCATAAAATTGTAGACTTCTCTATTATTGGCGAAGTCAGGAGGGGGACCAGTAAAACTACTGTCTTGGACTTCCGGAGGGCAGACTTTGAGCTGTTCAGGACACTGGTTCGCGGAATCCCTTGGGAGGAGGTTCTGAAGGGCAGAGGAGTGCAAGAAGGCCGGGCACTCCTCAAGAAGGAAATATTAAAGGCTCAGGAGCGGTCTGTCCCCACGTGCCCAAAGATGAGCCGGTGTGGAAGAAGACCGGCCTGGCTGAACAGAGAGTTGTGGCTAGAGCTTAGGAAAAAAAGAGAGGGTTTATGATCTTTGGAAAAGAGGGCAGGCCACTCAGAAGGATTATAAGGATGTTGTAAGGATATGTAGGGACAAAATTAGAAAGGCCAAAGCTCATCTGGAGCTCAATCGGGCTACTGCCGTTAAAGATAACAAAAAATGTTTTTATAAATACATAAACATCAAAAGGAGGACTAAGGAGAATCTCCATCCTTTACTGGATGCGGGGGGAAACTTAGTGACAAGAAATGAGGAAAAGGCTGAGGTGCTTAATGCCTTCTAAGCCTCAGTCTTTACCGGCAAGGCCGGTTGTTCTCTAGATACCCAGTACCCTGAGCTGGTGGAAGGGGATGGGGAGCAGGACGTGGCCCTCACAATCCACGAGGAAACGGTTGGTGACCTGCTACAGCACTTAGATGTATGCACGTTGATGGGGCTTGATGGAATCCACTCGAGGGTGCTGAGAGAACTGGCAGAGGAGCTGGCCAAGCCACTTTCCATCATTTATCAGCAGTCCTGGCTATCAGGGAAGGTCCCAGTCGACTGGCGGCTAGCAAATGTGATGCCCATCTACAAGAAGGGCCGGAAGGTTGACCCAGGAAACTATAGGCCTGTTAGTTTGACCTCAGTGCCAGGTAAGCTCATGGAGCAGATGATCTTGAGTGTCATCATGCAGTACTCGTAGGGCAACCAGGCGATCAGGCCCAGTCAGCATGGGTTTATGCAAACTACCGGTTGCTTCTGAGGTTTAAAAGTTAAAAGGTGTAAGCATCTGTTCAGGTGTAAGAAAAAGTGTGATCAGCTGTTTGAGTACAATTCTTATGTATACATGAACATTTTCCTCTCCAATTTCTAACTTGGAGTGCAACATTTTTCATCATACTCTTAGATCAGGATTCTGATTCTAACAATGGTTCCTTGTGCAAATCTCCAGAGAAGAGAGAAGTAAACCAGTCCTGACTGCTTTGAATGAGGTGGAGATGGCAAACAAATGTAAGTAAAGAAAATAAACCTATAGGAATGTTTTCAAGTAAATGTCATTATCCAAAAGCTTTAAATTGGTAGAATCCTAGAAAGTTAATTGATGTAAACTCAGGTTGCATCACTGAATTTGAAGTAGTAAGATACACTTGCACCATTGCAGAGCCTCAGTCACGGTTTAAATGGGCACTACCCCTAACTTCACAAGAATGAAAAAGAGAAGCATATCTTTATACCTTGTCAGCTACCGGCAGACCTAGAGAAAGAAAAAACAAATGTTGTTAAAATTAAAAAATGTTTTCTTCGGACATTTAACTGAATATGTAATACTGAGTAGTAACCAGACAAAAAATGAAAGAGAAGATGAAACAGTAAAAGGTACTTGCATGAATTCAACTACAATGTAATTGACAACAACCACAATCTGCAATGATTTATAAGTCCCTTACACCATTCACCCTTAAGACAGAAAAATGGGATTCCCATATTCTATAATGGGAGTGCAATCCCTCTCACAATACGAGAATCTGAGGTACGTGCCTGAGTACTGAAAAAACTTTAGACTAGGCAGCACGGAAGTTAACTGAGAAGGGAGGATGACTCTCTGGATGTTCATGTAAGGGAAAAGAAATTGAGATTTTAGTCCTAGGAGACAATTTTTAGAGAATGGCTGGGAAGACGATCTTTTCAAGCCAGAGACCATTCCAGCATCTTCAAAGCTAAATAAACAGTTCACTGCTTGGTTAGGGGACCAGAGCTCTGGGGACCAGAGCTCTGGGGACCAGAGCTCTGGGGACCAGAGCTCTGGGGACCAGAGCTCTGGGCTGAGCAATCCTAGCTCCCTCAGCCGCTCCTCGTAAGCCTTGTTCTCCAGACCCATCACCAGCTTTGTCTCTTTTCTCTGGACTCTTCGAGCACCTGCATGTCCTTTATGTCCAGCACTGCCCACTCCAATTTGGAGCAGAAATCTTCCCAGAAAACCCCGTTTTCCTTTTTTTTTTTTTTCCCCCCCCTTGCAGCTCACGTCCTGGTACATCTAGCTTTCCTGGTAGATTGTTCATCTATTTTTCTCCTGTCCTCCCCGTCATCACATCGGTAAAACCACTGTGTGGCACCACTGCCTGTGTACCCAGTCTGTTATTTTCCTTGCACAGAAGGATGCTTACCCCGATAGCTGAGACACTTATTTGTACAGGTGGGGAGGAAGATCAATTGTATTTAAGTTGGTGGTCCTCTTCCGAAAGTTCCTCCACAGCTGAGACCCAGGCCTGTAGGGAAGAGGAGAAACTTTCTCCCTTCTGCTTTTCACTTACATATTGTGAAAACAGCATTTCTTTCATGAACAGCACCTTCTCACTATTTCCACTTAATGGAACTAACTATCATGCCACCCATATCTATCCACATCTTTTGCCTTCGGGTAAGTAGAAACATTTGAATTCGCATTATGGCACCTATTTTAAAACAGCCTGTTGTTCAATCTTACCAAATACTTAAGAATGTTCTTCAAAGTCAGGCTTACCTGTATGCACTTGAGCTTCTGAGTTTTTTTGTTTTGTTTTTTTTAAGGGATGGGAAAGGAGCTTAGAATCCACCTAAGTAATTTCTCTGAAAACAGACAAGGTGAAGAAAGTACTCAAACTCCTCAACGTTAAACAACCGTAGAGCCCAGAAACACTTACCTGCTGGCTTCTAAACTTGAATGATTTCCAAACTGCTTCACAGTGAAGTAGTACCACCAGCGTTTTACTGTACTGAGAAGGCACCACCAATGTAACTAGCTCATAGAGTCTCTAAAACTATTTCACAGAAAAGGTAGAAAACACAAAGAAAAAGCAACCTACTAGTGAACACTGAGTCCATTTCACCACAAGAGAAAAGCACCCCAGAGAACCCAAGCCTCAAACTCCCCTAGTGAGGCAACTCCCCATAGCTCCTCAGGCTTCCTATATAGCAAAGGTCAAATGATCCACACCTGGCAGATTTCACTTAACAACGGTAGAGCCAAGAGACCTTGTGGAATAGGCTCATCTACCTGGCTTCTTATCACTAGTAGAAATAACCTGACAAAGGGCTTAGTGGTTGGAGTTGACCTAATGAATTAACTACAAAAGCTGCACAAGGGTCATATTTCTGTTAGTTATTCTGTGAGGGAAATTAGTACAGAGCCTGTTAAAAAAATAAATAAAAATAAATAAAATAAATAAATAAAAGAAAAAAGAAAATGACCTTAAAGACAAAATTGCTATCATAGATTTTCACCTGTCTAGTCATGACAGATAAAGAATGTAGCAATCAGAATTCCTTTTCTTGACATTAATGTTATTTAAATTTGCTTTTCTGAGATCTCTTCTTTATGCAGGGCTTTTCAAAATCTAGCCCCATAACCTCTGACTACGGTATTTACTTCGGCTGCATATAAACTATCACATATAAATGCCAGGATCCAGATCCTCACTTACTATTCAGGTCAAGGACTGGGCTGAAAGTTTTGGCTTTAGTTTGGTTACAAGCCTACATTGCTGTTTTCTGTCAGGTCATGGGAAGAAGATTGGCTGGCTTGGGGGAGCTTATGTAGACATGGCTTTTAGGCGGCAGCCAAAGTGTTCCTCTAGATCTGGAAGTCTGAAGATGGTTGGAAAAGCCATCTGAGTGGTCTGAGTGGTTAGAAAGCTGCCTGGTAGAGAAGGACCTGGGAGTATTGGTTGATAGTCGGCTGAATATGAGCCAGCAGTGTGCTCAGGTGGCCAAGAAGGCCAACAGCATCCTGGCTTGCATAAGAAGCAGTGTGGCCAGCAGGTCTAGGGAGGTGATTGTCCCCCTGTACTCGGCTCTGGTGAGGCCGCACCTCGAGTACTGTGTTCAGTTTTGGGCCCCTCACTACAAGAAGGACATCGAGGTGCTCGAGAGAGTCCAGAGAAGGGCAACGAAGCTGGTGAGGGGTCTGGAGAACAAGTCTTACGAGGAGCGGCTGAGGGAGCTGGGATTGTTCAGCCTGGAGAAGAGGAGGGTCAGGGGCAACCTTATCGCTCTCTACAGGTACCTTAAAGGAGGCTGTGGCGAGGTGGGGGTTGGTGTATTCTCCCACGTGCCTGGTGACAGGACGAGGGGGAATGGGCTAAAGTTGCGCCAGGGGAGGTTTAGGTTGGATATTAGGAAGAACTTCTTTACTGAAAGGGTTGTTAGGCATTGGAATGGGCTGCCCAGGGAGGTGGTTGAGTCACCACCCCTGGAGGTCTTTAAAAGATGTTTAGATGTAGAGCTTAGTGATATGGTTTAGTGGAGGGCTTGTTAGTGTTAGGTCAGAGATTAGACTCGGTGATCTTGAAGGTCTCTTCCCACCTAGATGATTCTGTGATTCTGTGAGGCATTTGGAGCAAGGGGAGATTAGATGGAGGCATAGGCTGGGAAATTAACTTAGAAAAGTCTCTGTTTCTGATGGCAGTACAGGTTCACTCTCTCCAGCATGGTCCTGCTTCTGGTCATGCCTTGCCATGAGGATGCTCTGTGCTTGGACAACCCACTCAACCAGCTGGCCTAGCCTGAGGGAAGAGGTGCAGACCACCTTGCATTTGGTGTTGTTTCACATAACCAAGTTTAGAAAGTCCTGGATATAAAAGCTTCACTTGCCCCAAAAGGCTGGCACAGGAACATCTACAACTGACACCTGTTTCAAGCACAGGAAACCTCACAGCAGCCCTGTTAGAGCCTCTGAATCTTTGTGACTATCTAACTCATGTTCCATGGGGATTTCAGTGGTTTTTGGTGTTGATCCTGAATCCTCATGCTTAAGAGAAGTCTAAGGAAACTGGATTTACATGGAGTCATAAGTATTCCCCTCAACCTGCTTTTATTGAAAGAAATTTCAGCAACACTTACAACAACTGCTGAGTGTTTTCAAAAAAACTTCTCCTTTGATCCTACTTTTGTGATGAAGGGATATGGTACTTTCCATTCCAAACTTGTACTTTCCCACACTGTTTTGTGAATAGTGAACAATATTAAGAGACTTTCTTACCTCAAAATCTCAGGATGATTTTAAACTCATTACTTAAAATAAATTATTTATATCCTGTTTTTTCTTTCTGAGAGGACTAAGAAACAAACAAACAAACAAACAAAAATGCACTTTAAGATACCATGATAAATGCAAGAGAATGAAAAGTCCAGGTTTATGTTCAGTCCTAAACGACAGCACTTGAATATATTTTTATTCTTTTAATGAGCTCATTTTTCAATTACTTCTCTTATCTGATATTCCTGGAGGGCCCTTGACATTCCTCGCATTTTTTCCCATTTACTTTCAGCTGCTTCATGGTCCCCTTCCTACTTCAATCTTTCATTGAGATGCGAAGCTGAGTGACAGACTTTAATGAGGTGACATTTGTTGCTAAGGAGACATGCTTATTTAAACTAAATAAGAGGAGGTTACTTTAAAATCCAAATACTCTATAAATGGTAGCTTTATGTTTGGGAGGGGGTAGTAGGTTTATCAGAGTGGCTATTAGCATATTTCTCATGTGCTATACTGGAAAGAAACCACCTACAATAACATTTTTTTTTTTTTTGCTTCCCAACATAGTTCCAGTCTTGCCAGTCTGCCATGCTAATTAAATCTTTTTCACAATTCTGCAGTTGAAGTTGGCAGTGCCTTGCAAGCACTTTGATTTAAATCCTCTTGGAGTCAATGTTGACTTGTTATTATAAGACCTATGCTTTTACCATGCTTATTTTGGCATTTTGCAGTCCTAATTCTAGTAATGATAATAACAACTTAAAAAAAAAAAAAAAAGTAAATGGTTTGTTTTCTGGAGTACCCAGCCTGGTTAGGTCTTGTCTAAATTCCCCCTCTAGTGAAAGGATGAAAAGATGAAGAACATACAATATTAGTTATGGGAATATACAGTGGCATATCAGATTAGGACTTCATAGCATGTTTTAACATCCATTGGCACACACATGTGTTTCAGTTAAAGCCATTAAGAACCTTTAGAAATTTAAAAATTTAAGTGCATGACATGGTGAAAGGTAGAGGGCAAAGACTGGTATTACATATATTAAAACAAGTTTACAAAATAATGTAGGCAATCAATATGTAGCTTTACAGTTACAGAAATCTCCTGCAGAGACTAATATACCAAATTCCAGAGAGTTTTGAACACTCCCACAGCTTTTGTTCCTGATGTGGAACCTTATTCATTTTAGAACAGTTGTCTAATACAATCTTGGTTCAATTTCTGTAGATGAAAGTCCTATAAATCCTTGAAGACTTTTCCATAAGAATGAGGTCAGAAAGGGTTGTTTTGAAGTTAGTGAAAATTAAATTTTCACTTAGATAAGAGTAAAATAACTTACTATCTCACATAATCATTATCAGAAAAGGACAAAAAAACTTTTGTTGTACTAATAGTGATAAAGGAGATCGTTACTACCGCCTTGTACTGCAGTTGTTTGTCTTTGACCTTGCCTTTTTCCTTGAACAATACTGATTGCAACAAGAGAGGAGGGAAAATGAAACTTTTCCACCCAGAGTAACAAGAAATAGCTTTGGCCCCTGAAGTATTTTTAGTGCCTTTGAACTTATCCTGCAAAGCATTTTATGTTAGATGCACATTTAGAATAGCTAAATTTATGTGACACATACTAAAAATAATATATATATGTATATATTTTGCTATCATAACTACATCTGTAACTATTATCTCATTATGTTATATAAAATTTAAAAAATAAAGTCTCTGTTCAGAAGCATGGAGCATACAGCAGCCAGAATATACTTAGTAATAAACATAAATCCATAAGTGCCTTCCTGATCCAGATAAGAATCTAATCTCACATATGTTTTTCTACCTGGCTTCAGTAGGACTAAACCCATCTGCAAGGATTACTTGTGAGCACAAGGAGTCTGAAGATCAGACATTTTACCTTTATAATATATATATATATATATTTTTTTCATGGAATCAAACCATATAGGAAAAAGTAATTCTGAAATAGTGGTCATATTTTGTAATCTTTGTAGTTTTTTTTCAAAATCATGCACCAGTAATCTTATACATTCTCCCTTGGTTGTCCTTAGTCTTTAGTTGTCTGTTCCATGATCAGCCACAGACATGAGCCTACACTAGAGAAAGCTGCAGACTGTAGATATTAGGCTCATCAATTTATCTACTGAGATAATGCCTACTAGAAGAGCACGTTCCTAGTACAATGTATTTCCTACACAAGTGCAGACGTTTCCTGTGTGGGTGGATAGCCACTAGACTCCCAGAAGTTTAGGTCTGGGTTTGCCAAAAACTGCAGCCAACATAAACCAGGGATAACAAATGCTCTGTATTTTTGGTTGGGTGTGGGCTTGTAGGCCTGCTCCTGCCTCTCCAATTGGCAGCGTTACTCGTGGATGCTCCACTTTGGCACCACGGGGGTGAGACATGGGCGAGGGGGGTGGCTTACTTTGGCAGCTGGATCCCAGAGCTGGTACCTGGGTCTGCCTCTGCCACAGTCCATGCTTGCTGTAGCAATCAATCTTTATTGATTTGTTTCAGCAAAACAGGATATCATCCAAGAGAAAAATAGAGTGTCCCTTCCTTTAGCTAAGCATTATGATAACCATTTAGCATCACGATTTTTAAAGCTGAAAGCTAGGAAATGGGAGTGAAGTTTTCTTCAAGAAGATGAGGGAAACGAAGCAGGTTTCCCACACCCTGACGAGTGCCTGAGGGAACTATTCACTCAGTAAAAGGCAAGGGCAAGGAGTTCATCTATAGTTATGGGAAATCGTACACATTTTTCTAACCCAATTTCGTGAACTGTTTTGTAGTAAATATGAAATGGAACTGAGCTCTAGTGAAATGAGCATTGATAGAGAAAAAGAAATTTACTTTCATAACTTCAAATTCAAGGCAGCTCTAGGAAGAAGACATTCTGATAAAACAGTTATCTGAATCTGCAATTCCCCTCAGACATTGCATTCCATACTTCTTTGCAGATTTTTTTTACACTGTTAACCCAAATATAACATAAATGAAGGCAAGTGACTTGGGCAAGCTAATAACAAAGAACAGAGTACAGAACTCTTTAAAAAGATTTATTAGATTAGCTAGGTTCTTGCTGTGAGACAAAAAGGGACGGTGTTTGCACAGCATCAAAGAAAATGAGCTCT
Organism: Anser brachyrhynchus; assembly: GCF_964034855.1. Classification (NCBI taxonomy): domain Eukaryota; kingdom Metazoa; phylum Chordata; class Aves; order Anseriformes; family Anatidae; genus Anser; species Anser brachyrhynchus. The sequence continues at coordinate 66,546,616 of NC_137696.1, forward strand.
GATTGATAGCTGATGCTTCAAATCTATCAGTAAATCATTTAGGCACATTTTAATGTTTTCCTGAATCAGAGTTCTTGTTCAGGATATCTTAGTGCTGTTCCCTTCACAATACTTACAAATGGTTTATTAGAGAGATGCTAAACGTGCTCTGTAAACAGCCTTTTCCAAAAAGATGAGAGTCAGGTAGAATGAAATTACTGCCACTCCTGCACCTTCTCTCACTTCTATTTTTGCTTCCCTAACAAAGAAAACTTCAGTGGAAATACCAAGATTCATTTTATCTTGCTGTTTATTTCTTGTTAAACCTTTTTAATTGAAATTTATATTGAAAGTTTCATTCTATCTAGTTATTTGCGTGTCTATACATTTCTATCTTACTATTTCTCTTCATAGAGATACAATTATATCTACAAAACACAGGGAAAAACAAATTTATTTATTGAATCGTATGACATAATAACATGTCTATCCATGATTTCAGTCTAATTTGATTTAAAATAAACAGAAAAATATTTTACTTTGATTAAAATCCAGGGTTTGACCCCACCCTTCCTCCCACATCCCAACCCACCAGCCCAGGGAGAGCCTAAAGTAATAACATAGCAATTCTGCAATATGGCCTAAAGGTTAAGCGATTCAAGCTCTGCTGGATCAGGTGGAAATCTGGTCTAAAAGTCCCTCACTGAAACAGTTCTCTTTTCTTTTTAAAAACAAATGAGACTCCAGAGACAGCCACTGCTTCTCTAGTTTTTCTGATGGGAATGTTCAGTCATTATTCTGCATGGCATGATGCGTTGACTCCATTGACTTCATTTGGGTAATACCCAGTGTACTCTGGCATTAGGAAGGTCAGTAGTGAACTTAGGAAGTCTCAGAGGCAGAAATTTTGTTCTCTTCCAGCATCACAATAAAAGCTACTATTTAATGCACAGATATCTCTCAGCTGTATATCTGTGCTAAGAGTACACTACACTCAATTTTTACCCTATGGTTTTCTTTTCCTCCTGCCACTCTCTCTACAGAGAAAAGTATTTAAAGGTGAATCTACCAAATATGTTTTTAGAGTAAAAATTTGAAACAGATAATAATAATAGATACAGATAATAATAGTTTCCTGTGTTATTCACCCATCCTCCATTAGGACAGGCAATAAGGAGATGGCTAGAGTACTATTTACTTGTGTAAAAGTTTTTCTTTTTTATTTGTTTTTAACTGCTAACTTTGGAACCAAAAGCTTTTGAAAGTCCAGCTACAAGTGGAATATAGGTGGTGAATCAGACTTTAAGCATACTTGAAGATGGGAATGAGTATGGGCATGCCTATACAATTTTGCTTTGGTGCCAGGATGGGCAGGACTCCCCTGAGAGAGCAATTGAGAGCTGACCACAGCACAACCAGATTGTTTCCAGCCCTGTCACTGACTCCCTTCATGTGAGTGCCAGTACCTCTCTGCTGAATGCAGTGCAGAAAAGCCATATACACACACAGTTCATCTTTCAGTTCTTCCCTTCGACCCAGGGGAAGCCCAAAGATTTATTTATCTGCAACGCTGACATTCCATTTTCTTTCTTATGATGAGGTCAGGAGAGAATTGCCACCCACCCTGAATCATAACATGCTAAACCTCAAAGCAGTAACACCAAAGCAAACAGTGGGGTGTATTTTCCCATTGAGAAAGAGAAGGACAGGTTGCCAGAGAAAGTGTTGTGACTGTGACTCTTCTGATCTCTTGAGATGATTGGATGAAACCGTGTCCACAATTAATATTTACTTCCTTTAAAAAACAATCACTGAATATACCTTGCTGCTAAAAGGCATTAGATACCAGTAACAGCAGGGTTCTGCTGGACTATAGCTCTGGTAAAGCTCCTGAAGGCAGCCTGGTTAACACAAGGTCTGGTTCCTTATCCTTGCTAGCATGTTAACAGTAAATGGATGTGATTACTCCTGAATCCCACATCTTCTGTGAGGTGGTGTGAATAGAGAGAGACTGGAACAGGATCTCCTTGGGATAATATTTTGCTTGGATAGGACAAAAACACAAGAAGAATGCTTGCTGGGGACCACCACCCTTTGCTCAGAAGGTGGTGGTGTATTTAGCTACATGCTGTTATGCATTTTGAAGTTGTCCTGGAAGAGTGTTGCCAGCTACAGTGCAATAACGCTTTTGCAGGATATCCCTCTGCATATTCTGTACTTCTACAGTGCAAAATTTGGTGGATACATAAACATTCCTCAGTGTAATTCTGATTAAATAATGTGTTATTTGGACTAAAGACCAACGCCTATAATAATAGTACCTGTTAGATCAAACACATGAATTTCAAAGGAGTGCCATATACTGAAGCTATAAGTTTAATTCCAGCTTTCTGTGTAAGTTGTCTGATTTTAAAGGGTGTTTTGGAGGAATCTTTAACTTTCTTTGCCTAAGTCAAGCAAAATACTTACCAGATATGACCAGTCTTCTGAAACACTCATTTTCTACCTGGCTTCTGTGCTTTTAGAACTCTTCACATCTGCTGTCTGTGAAATACCTGTCTCCTACTTCAAAATTTTCCACACTTTTGAAAGCAGTTACCACTTATGTAGTCTTCTGAACTTTAAAATATTTAACAAGTGGACATTTGCAGTATTAGAACAAAGAACTAGAGTTAGCATCCTACAAGTTAATGAGATTGTTCATGTTAGAGAATTGCTATTTCATTCTACATTTGTAGTCCAAGTATTTGTGTGTGTTTGCAAACACATAGGCACCTGCATAATGAGAGGTTGAAAAGACAGCATCATACAAAACAAGAACAGTAAAGGCTATACGTCACTAAGATAACAAGAAGATGACAATATTTGCTTCTTAGGCATTGGAAAACAGAAAAAAAAAAGGAAAAAAAAGGAAAAAGAAAAACAAAACACAACAACAACAAAAAAAGGCTTTTACCTTTGAAAGCTTTTGTAATCAACACCGGTTCCTATGTTCTCATCCCTGAAAGCTTGGGGATAGGCAGTAATACTCCCACCAAAGGCTTATCGTGCAGGCACATGGCTACACAAAAACTCCTGCCACATTTAAGTTAAAAAAAGCTTCTGTGGAAACTTATAACATTTTTGCATGTCCAAGTTTGTCCAATGTTTGTAATTACTTCTGTTATCATTGCGTATCGCCAACATGACAGAAAGATTACAGTGAGGTTTCTAAAATTCTGAAGATGATGGACCCCTATATCCCTAAACTGAGAGACCACTCTGGGACAAAGTAAATCTTTATGTTGATTTTGGGTATTAGAAACTAGAATCACGGTCCTGGAAAGGTCAGATTAGCTACCATCTAACCCTGATATAGACTAAATTCTGTATGTGCATCTTCTGATGAAATTTTCCATGTATCTAAATTTGTTTCCTCATATGCCTGAAATCTGTTCCAGCCTGAGTTACCCTATGATCCTATGAACTTGATGCCTAACTTACACATAGGTAAAACAAGGAGCAGACATTTCTTCACCCTGACTAAGGGGACATGCAAAGAATATACCTAATACAGTACAGTATTGACAAGAACAAACAAACAACCACTACCACCACCAACAAAAAACAGTGAGAATAAACATTTTCTTCGGGAATATTGCCACAGCACGCAGCAGATCCCATCTGGCAACCTGCTGTCTGTTTACTGATAATGCTGACTAAGGCACTCCCTGCATGGGATAGTGTTTGTCCTCGACACTGAGTGACAACTGCCATGGAATACACAGGGAATCTGGATGTTTAAAAGTTAGGCATTACAAAGCTCACTGTTGTAGTCTACAAATCACTTTTTTTTTTTTTTTTAATTTGTCCTTCAATTTGTTTGTTTTAAATGAAAGCTGAGACCCTGAAGATAAGCAGGAGCCTGTTTTATGTTTTTCAAGTGGCTTTCCTAGGTGCAGGAAAACAGTGTCCTACTGGAAGTGCAAAGTAAATTCTAAACATTACTGTATAACCTGCCCAGATCCCTAAAGCAAAAGTACAACAGAGGAATGGCAGAAGTATAAACTCTCCAGACCGTAGAACCCATATTTCCTTGCCCTGTCCTGACATCTTGAATTTTAAAAATGGATAAACATTAAAAACAGTAAAATAATCAAATCATGGAATATAAGCCTGATGGACAAAGGTAGCCAGATCTAGTTCCCACCCTTGTCAAAAACAATAGGAAATCCACTTCAGACATGAAAATAAATTTCTGCAGAAGAAGTCTGATTCAAAGCCAGAATGAAATACTGGCTTTTCACAGAGGTTTGTGTTTGTCTAGTTATTCAGTCAAGGTCACCTAAGCAGGAAAAAAAAAAAAAAAGAGAGAGAGAGAAAGAACTAAAAGTGCTGAAATACAAAATAATCCATGCAGGAGATGAAAATATTTTTTCTCCATACTAATATTTGAAAATGGAGTAGAGTTGCATTACCTTTGCTTGCTTGACAGCCACTTTCTTTTTTTCCCCTGTATTCCTGTGCCAAACCAAACCTCTGATTTGACAATATGAAAAGCCCGTGGCAATACAGATTTGGCTACTGCCTTCCACAGACAAAGTAACAGCCATAAAGGTGTAGCTTGGGATTTCATGGCTACTCATGACAGCCACAAGGTTTTAGAGAGAGAATTCATATGCAAAGGTAAAGGTGAGGAAAAGATGGGTTGATCAAAACTTACATTTCTTTTTAAAGGAAACCCTTAAAGAATCTCTGTCTTTTCTGAAAGATCCCCTCTTATTCCTAAATTTTGCTTTGTAAGGGATAGGTACGTACAGACAGAGGGTAACTGTGTATTCTACTGACCCTAGACATAAAAGGATAATCTGTCCATTTCATCAAGAATATAAGGATGGTAGTTAAAAAGCCTTAGAAAAATAATCAAGATAGAAAAACATGCCTGTGACAACTTCTCACTGAGAAACTGGCCCACAATCAAACACAAAGCCACAAAGACATTTCTTGCCCATGTAATACAGTCTTCTTTGACTACTGTACTATTCACAGTACTTCTTCAATTAGCGCACTACAGTTTTCTCACACTTTATTATTATTATTCATAATATTCCAATTTCCTTTAGTGAGAAGTGGGAACAATACTAGTAGAAGGAGGAAGTTATTTCATAAGAAGAAACAAACTTTATTTGGAAAAAATAAAATATGGTCAGAAAGACTGCATTCACTTTGGCAGGTAGCAAAAAATTCTCATCATGATGTACCATGGAGGAAAAATATACTGAATGATAAAAAATAAAATTAGTGAGTTTAAAAAAAAATGGCTGCCTATTCTGTTAGATACTTAGAACAAGTTTTTTTAAAATATTACAAAATTAAGTTTAAGAGTGCTACCCTGAAGATTTACTGCAGTCTGGAAAAGCACCCAAAGAACGAGGAACATAGACTGCATACTGTATGTGTTAGCACAGCTGTATAATTTCTTAAAGCTGATTTTATTGTGCAGTAAAAGCATATTCTTTATTTGGAAAGACCCTGGAAAAATAATTACATGTCTTATATGCTCAGTGTTAATTTTCTTACTCAGTGAAGTAAAATTCAATCTATTTTATGTCCAAAGACTGTCATCTTTTTGGGACACACTTATCTTGTCATCACTTCCATCCATACTAGCAAGTGTAGCAAATGGCTTCAACAATCCATAAGCTGACAGATTATTTATAAGGTGAAACAGTTATTTAAAATGCCTATTTTTGCATTTACCTCTACATTAATCAATTTTATACCAGCTTTCTGCATCACTTCACCTTTCATCAGAAGTCCACAATGGAAAATTATAGCCTCACTCAAGGACATTACAGAAATTTAAGTAACCAGAAAGGAGTAGGAAGAAGAGTAATTCTCTCCCACAGAGAACTTTGCCATTTCAAAATCTGAGTTACATCTGGTTAAAAATTCTTTATGAAACTGCATTATCAGCAGAAGATTCACAGAAGCACAGGAAGCCAAGCAAGCAGGGGATCAGGCAGGAGGTAAAGGCAGCCTGGTTGGCTTCTACCAGAACATTTTCCAAATAGCTGAAGTCCCATGGTATTTCTCCATTCTGACTGATGAGCAGACTCAGGAGAGCAGATGTTTCACTCAGTGTTTCTGTGCCCAGCTCTAATCATGACAGCAATTAGTCTTCCTAGACTGCAAAAAATATTAGTCAGTTTTAAATGCAGGATGCTGGTCTAAGCAGTCACTTTGCCCTTTTAAAGAAGTGTCTTTTTTCAGAAGAACACTGAACATGTGCCTATTTCCTATTTTCATCAAACAAGCACAATTAAGCACCAATAAGTTAAGCACCTATTTAGACTAGACACATGCTTGGCTTTTTACTAAGTATCAATAGGTATAAATGCAATCCCTAAGTTTTCCGAGCCAGTTCTGTCACATCAGCTCTGAACTGGAACACCTCTAGAAAGCTAGAAAGGAAGATCTGAGCAGAAACTGTCTATCACCAGTTCTGTCTGTCCATGGGGTAGTAAAAATGAGACTTAAGAGAAGACTGTGATGTTTTCCTTAATTGATATGAGGTCAAAAATTGAGCTCGACTTGCAGAGCCTCACATGACTACTTCCACTGACTCTCGATAATTCTGCCCCTGAAGACCTGCATTAGTAATGCAGCTATAAATGAAAAAAAAAAAAATGCTACTTACATAACCAAGCACAGCGTTTCAGCTCCTTCTGTATTCCTACAGTGAATTAGTACAGGGCAAGGCTAAGAAGAGGTGATATCCTGTCCCCATGAAGACTATCTTCATGAAGGAATTTTTAATTATTTCCTCCTGTGGTTCAACTTTGATGAAATTAGTGGTTTTACTTGCCTTAAACAGAAAAACTGATGGTTGCCACCAACTTTTTAAGACTGGGAATACCTATTACTGGAGTCCGTCTCAGTAGGAGTCCTCTACTGGGCCTTCAAAGCCAGGTCAAGGGAAATCTAATTGGCATGCAACTTCACTGTGAACTGATTTCAACCTCCCCATAATTTTTTTTTTCTTTTTTGAGATGCACAGTTTTTCCTACTGTCCATATTCATACAAGCAGGCATAGTGTGTGATTTAACGATGTAATTGTAAATATTTTGGCTTGCACTGGCAATAGCATTTATTTTTTCGCATGTACTTTGAAAAATGAATAAAGCTCAGCTTGAGAAGGGGCTTTCTGTGATTGTTGCAGTTAGAGGGTGGTACTTTTAGAGAAAAAACATCGTCCTTACAGATGTTTTCAGAGTGCCAGATGGCTGTAGGCTGTCCAGTTTCACAATTTGTAAGAAGACTGGATTATATTTTTATTTAAATATGTGCTTTTCAAATTGTGGTGACATCAGTTATTATCTGCTACAGCCTGTCCTGTTTCATTAATGTAAATGTAGAAATGAAAATTCCACCCACTGAATTAGGCAAGGAAAATGGGATTCTCCCGCAGGCCACCTCAGAGTATTTTTGAAAATCCCACCCATGGAGTGCTTGTAAGAATTGGTAGCAGTCAGTACCTCAGAGTTAAGTCCTTTCTTAAGTCCTGGTTCAAAATATCTAAATTAATGGATTCAGTATGGGGAAAAGAAAATCAAAAGTCAGGGAGGATTGTGAGGTTTGTGTTTTCTAAACAGTTTTGTTCTGGACAGTTTGTTCACAATTATAGCATCTCAGGGCCAAATTATCTGATTTGTTTAATTCATCTAGTATTATCCTTCCATGCAGAAGGATTCACTGCTGGGGAATTCCCACAAGCCAGGGTAGTCTCTGGCCACTTCAGTCACTGAGGGAAGAGCTCTGCCATCTGCCCCCCATGCCTGTGTCAGCACCTGCTTTACTGGACACTCATGTCCTCTAGTAAGGGAAACCAGAATGCAAATGAATATTTTTCTTGTGTTTTTCATCCAGAGAGATTCAACAGAAGAAGCAGTCTTATTTTATAGGTAGTAAGTTAGGGGGGTGTTTCTCTCAGATGAAAGTGCCTCAATTTTTCAGGATCCAGATGTGTGGGGCACATAGTCCCCAAGGGCAATTCCTTAGCATGAAGCCTCTCTCACTTCTGCAGGAAAACGATGTGAAAAGCTGCTCTATCAAATGGATATGCTGCCCAGCCATGCCACTTCATTTGTCCATTTCTTTCCTGTGCTTTTATTAATATGGTATTACCCCCTTCATAGTCATTCAGAAAGTTCCTACAATGATCATTTTCCTAATCCAGACCTATTGTCACCTTACTTTTTACTTTAAATCGCTTCTTTACTCTTTCATGTCATAGAAAAGTCATACTTTTCTTCATGTCATACTTCACCTTCAAGCTAGTTCTTAACTAGTTCTTAACTAGTTCTCCTCTCTCCTACTATTTCACCTATGTTGATAGTTGGTTTCCATCTTTTGCAGTCACATTTCTCCACAAATTTTCAAATGTGGTCTCAAAACCCAAGCCATTTATTTGGTTTCCTTTGAATCCCCATTGAAATCTTTCTCTTGACAGGATGCCTGTGACAATATGGAGGGTTGACACTGCCAAGAGTGCTTAAAGTGCCTGTAACCAGTCTTCTGCTGGTGTCCAGCCTCTGCCATCTTTTTTCAAAGAGACAACAAATTTATGGGAGCATGACCCCTTTTTGATTCTCCACAGTGTGTTCATAGTCTATGATTATGGCTCCTAGGCACAATGAAGACACTACCTCAAAAAATTATTCTTAGTAAAAGTACTTGGGAGGGTTTTTTATAGCTCACTTTTCCATTACAGTTGGTTCAGACATTCAGGAAGTTTTGCATTTTGTCAGTCACATGTTTAAATCTCCACAGTACTGTTATTCATAACTCTGCTTAGTTTTCACAACAATAACAAATAAATGTTATAAAATAATGAATAAGTAAATTAAATAAATGTGACAGTAGTGTCCCCACATTTTTCTGATTGGAATGTTTGCAGGTGTGTGCAGAGATTGGTTTTGCTAATTAAAGCCTGGGATGAAAATTCTGTGTAGAACAGAATACAGTTTGACTAACTTTATAGGGAACTATGAGTTCATTCTACCAAATGCTTTAAATAGGGTTTCAGTCACTAGTTTGCTCAAAACATTTTAAAGCAATTCCAGTAGAACTGGAATTTGTCTTTAGAACATGATTGGTTTTATTTAAATCATTATTTTCAACATCTTTACATAAGAGACATCAGTACTCCAGACACATCATGAAATTACATCCAAGAACATAGCCTGTACAGGTGAAGCGGTGCTTTGCTTTAGTTTATGTTCACTAGTGAAACATATGGATACAGACCTCATGGGAAAACAAATGTCAATGTTCATCGGAAATTCAGCAAATCTGTGTTGACTCTTCCTAATATTCTTTTCCTAAAATTCATCTTTCCCCATCTCTCAGAAAATAAATTACCCAGCCATTCCCTGTCTGGTTAGAAAACAGGCACCCTGGATTACCAGGTTGACAAAAAGTATGTCCTTTGTCAGATCTCACGCAGTCATAGCTGAAAAGTACAATAAATGGAAAACTTCTCTGTATAGAGGTTACCACAAACTCCTCTTAGCTGATCAAGATTCAGTTCAGATGCTGTATATTTTTGATGTAGTGTCTTTCAACTGAAAGTAGAAGAGTAGAGTCACAAAACCAGCAAGGCTGGAAAGTTGCCATCTCCATACCACAGTGATTAGGACATTCACAATGGATGTACAAAACAGATCCAAGGTCCTTCCTTCTCTCATCCAGCACAAGGCAATGAATCAAGGAGTAACAAGCTATGACCAAAGTGATTCATTGAAGTTAAATTCTTCCCTGATGAGGTTTGTTTTACCTTCTGCATCATTCTTAACTGTTTGGAGGGAGAAGGTGTAATGTAAATGACTGTACAGTCTGGCAAGTGATTGATCTGTGGGATAACTTTGGGAAAGTCACATCATATCTTTTAGTTGTCAGGATCACTTTGATCACTTTAAGGGCAGAGCCTGTCTCTCGTCATGTGTTTACACAAAGCCTAGAAATGCAGGCCTCACTTTGGATCAGGGCCTCTAAGTACTACCATTTTCAGAGAAACAAAAATCAAATATGAAAACTACGAGGAGATGAAAAGCACACGTGGTTTTATGGTGACTCATTTTGTTCAGTCCTGAACACGTTGTTTTATTTTGCTCGCAAAGGCCAAGTCACGCATGGTGCCCTCCAAAGTAGAGCAAGGATGCCAAGCACAGAGGAGTAATGAACAGCAGAGCTCAGGGCAAGCATTTAGGGACTTTTTTTTTTTTTCCATTTTTCCTTCACTGAGTACTGCATCACTAAGCAAATACATCTCCCTGCTGGTTATAAATAGGCTCTAGTGCCTTATCATGTTCTTGCTCACTGGGAAAGAATGTGGATCAGCTGAAGAATGAGACACCCAGGAAGGCTGCTTGAGCTTCAACAACTATTTTTTTTAAACCATCTCTCCTAGAATCAGAGGCATACATTCTTTGGGAATTAGTTTCTTGACCTGGTAAATGACACGATGCTTTATATACAAAAATATTAAGAGGAGATTATGTCACTGGTAAAAATGTGCTGAAATGAGGCCTTTCCCTTTTGCATGCCTTTAAAGGAATTTCCAAGCTTACCAAAACTGTGCAGTCATGCTTCTGATCGACAGCCAAGTTCACACAAGGACCAGTCCAAGGGCACCTTCAAAGGCAGTGGGCTAACTGACCTACCATACAAACTGCAAGACATGTTAGGCACCACATTTTACCAATGCAGGATCTCAGTAAATGGAGCCCAGAAACAACTACCTTCCTTTATCCTTGTGTCACAAAGTGAGCCTTGCAATATCTGTAAATCATGACTCCAGGGGACATGGAGAAGGTTAAGGAAAAGAAGCTATAAAGACAAGGCACCGGGGTCAAGAGACAAGCCAAGATGTATGTAGCTACTTAGGCTCCTATACTCCCATCAATTTCACTGCGAGTGTTGGAGCCTAGAAAGAGTTACAATCTTAAATTCTTGTGTAGTTTTTGGCCTTCTGTTTTATACCTAGGGTCATTCAACTGACAAATCAATTCACCTTTTTGTGAGGAGTTCACTGTTCATAACTTGTAAAACATATGCATAACACATGTATCACAAGCACATCTTCACGGAATTGAGGTCATGGCAACAAGAATGACAGAATATCCCCAAGCAAAAACGTTTTGGTCAAATAATTGAACATTAGTTCTGCTTGTCTGGTGGGAGGTACTTAATGTTTCTGTGGGTACTTCCAAAAAAGCAAGGCATCAGATTTCTGTTCCAGTTAAATGCATTCAGAAGTGACAGGCCAGAGATCTTTACTTCTGAGCAGAAGGTAAATTAATTTGAATATTGTCTCTTTGGATTTCACCTGTCCTTTCATTTCTCCCTACAATAAGCATCTAATTCAAATTGATCCAGCTTTATTCAGATTTCGCAGACAGAAGTTCTATTGATTGAATCCCTATCATCCTTGATCTTCAGACTAGAAGAAAATTAAAGTAATAAAATAAAATAAAATAAAATAAAATAAAATAAAATAAAATAAAATAATAAAATAAAATAAAATAAAATAAAAACACTATATAGAAGATAAAAATATGGTCAGGATTCGCCCTTAAAAAGCATAAAGATTAATTTAAAAAATAATAAGAATAATGAACATCCTTTTCATCTTTACAGATTGGTTCTGCAGGAGAATTTTTGTTACATATTCATTGTTTTAAGCTTTAGGAATGCCTTACCTAAAGCATATATAGATTCAAAAGACAGGCCTATTTTTAGAGTGATATTTCTCAGCTTGTTTTGGCAAGGTAAATGTCAAAGCATTCAAAAGACTTTCATTCCCTGAGATTATAAACTTTGAGAATACACAGATCAGTCCCTGTCTTTAGAGCTTTCCAGAAGGAAACTCTTACTTCAATAGCTTATTTGCTATGAGTGTAGTATCTAGAGCAAAGAAATACTTACCATTGCACAGGATTCTATAAAACAGGCTGTTGGTATAGTATTTTCTAGATTACTCCATGGTTTTCAGAACTTCCTGAAGCCCTTTCTGTGAACATCCACCCCATTCAGACAACTAAAAACTAAAAACTAAAAAAAAAAAAAAAAGTACTATTAGAGATCTATTTTCTTCCATTAACACTCCAGAAAACGTTCTAAAACTCAACAATAACTGCAAAAGACTGGTCTGGTGTTCCAAATTAAGCATAACTTCAGAGGAAAGAGATACTAAATAAAAAGGAATCCCTTGACCACAGATAACTGTCCAATGTATGAACAAGATAGAAAACAAGAAGACATTTCCTTCCCTGTACAGCTGAAGTTTCATTTAGAAGATTGTCTCCTACTTCTGGCAGGAAATGTAGTGTCAGCATGAAGAACAGAATCACCCATAATCACAGGTCAGTATCTCTCCAAGGCACCCAGACTTCTATAGCACTTTTTTTTTTTTTTAACCAACAGAGATAATTTCTGTTCAAATAAATGTAACTGCAGACAGGAATCTGGGCTAGGTATGGTAGAATTACACAAGCAGACTGACTTACATCAAACTTAGAGAGCTACTCCTAAAGTGTATACACACCCTTTATGCTTGGAAGTGCTGGACTTTGATCTCTATTTCAATTTAAACCACAGCCAGGGTCTAATTTCCCTTTCTTCACATTTTTAAGTTCTCAAAACCAACATCAGCAAGTTCTCATCCTCCCCTGCACCTGGGGAGAAAAAAAAAGGCCAAAAAGGCAAGAGAACCAGCCAAAAGGAACAGGGGTGTTCCTGGTTTGCTAACTGGCTTTGCTCTGGGAGAGGAAAAAAAAGTTGACATTTGAGGAAAAATCAGGTAGAGCCAAAAACCTTGTTAAGCAGAAGCATCTGCAGCTTTGCCTTTACCGAAACCATTTTTCATAGTAGTCACTGCCCTCTTAAAAATTAGTTACTCAAGTACAGATGCCAATGGAGGCAGTTCCTCAGGACAGGTGACAGCTAAGTGTTTCACTGGGTGCACATTTGAAAGCCACTCAGCCTTTCCCTTTGCCTTTTGATTAATCATGCCCTTTCTGAGTTCTTCAGCTTGTTATACACCTCATCAAAAACTTTTGGAAATTGTATTAGAAGAAAGACTCATGTCTCATGTAACTTTGTTTTATACATGAGAATTTTCATTTTGAAAAAAAAATACTGGTTAATGATAGAAAGATTCTATAAAAATAAAATCCTGTCCATAAAATTCCTTTATTCTACAGCTCCTGGACTTGAGTTCAGCATAGGAAACTAGCTTTTCTGATATGGGAGTCTGTTCTTTTACAAGAACAACTCAGAGTACTTCCTAATCTAATCTGTTTATCCCTCTAGCACAAAATAAAGGAACCTTTTCTGACATGATCCTCTGCTGTCTTGTCTGCACAATGTCAGCCATGCAATCAGTCTACCAGCACAGACAAAAATGGTGTCAGTGCACTGACACTGTCAATGGCTGTGTGATGGAGCTGTCACAAAAAGTCTGTCCAAGCTTTCTTTGCAACATTTTCAGAGATTTTTCAAAAGGCAGATGAGAGATGAGATGAAAGCAGTTGGACTTGATGACCTTAGAGGTGTTTTCCAACTTAAATGATTCTATGATTCTATAATTTTACTTTTTCACAGTGAAAACACACAGCAGTTCATGTGCAAAGCATGATAGAAACATAGCTACTACAACATATCTACAGAGATGGGTGCAGTCATTTGTATGTCTGTTAGAGGGCTCCAAATTATTCTATGGTATAATGTGCCTCCTCCCAGGAATGCACCTCCAGCCACCTCCTCCTCCTCAGCAGTGTCACCCTCCATGTATCCACCACCCCCAGCAGCTGCTGCTCTTAAATACTTTTGAGAAGGGCAGCAAGGGCTCTGCTGACCAGCCAGAGCTTTGACACGCAGTAGGTAACCTGTGAAAACACAACAGGATGGAGTAAGGCCCAGAAAAGGAGGTGAACTAAGACATAGAAAGCAAGGGAAAGAGAGAAGATACAGGCTTTGGAGGTCTATTCATATTTGTGGAAGAACCTCCTTTATTGGTTTAAAACAAAACAAAACAAAACAAAACAAAATAAAATAAAATGCTGATGGACTTGAGCGCCAGTGGTTGGACTCAAACCAGGATCTTGACTTCATTACAGTTCTGGATTGTTGGGGAGTTGTGTTGTCTGCTCTCTGTTGCATAATTGCATTACATGAGGAACAGATCAGCGTTCCCTACAAAGAATGTGAGTATAAACTGTCCTTCCTTTCTCTGGAGTAAATCTAGTTTATAAAGACAGTAAATTGCATGATGTGGGCTGTAGCATTTGTCACCATTTAACCCCTTTTGTACATATAATCAAGTTTCCACCTTAATAATAATGGGAGGGGAATAAACTTTTACTTGGAAATCTATGTTAATTTCTCAATGAAAACAACTTAACTGATCATGAAAAGAATATACTGATTTAAAATAGTTACAAACTGATGAAGTTCACATTTGTTTCACATAAAATGAAATGAGAACATGGGACAGGAAGACACTGCTTAACACTGTAAGAATGCTATTACAACTGACTTCCCACATTTAAAAGTTGTAAACACTATAGAGTGAGGTGAATTGTGTATAATTACAAGTGATAATATGGCACTGAACAATACAAAATTTTGGCTTCATATCTGGAAAATAGCTCTCTTCGTTTGAGACAAATCTGCTGTATAGCACAAACATAACCCCACCTTGGTTTTCTGTAAATGTTCCAGTTTCAGGCTAGGAGTTTTGGAAAAGGTGCCATACACTACTGGCAGAAGGGTAATAAGATTTTCTTCATCTTTAAGAACAACAGCTTGTATAGTAGGAACCTCACCCACTTAATGTCTGTATCACTGATTCCTGTTTCCTGATATTGCATATACCTTCCTATATAACCCCGTTCAACAAGCATCTTAAAAAACAGTTGTATCCTAAAAACAGTTGAGTTCTTTGTCCCAGACTCATAATACCTCTGCTAAAACTTTGCAGTACTGCCACTGCTTTTATTTTCTAACTTAGAGTGATTTATAGTCAAATTAAAAAACGTGTTTCTTTTTTCCTGTACAACACTCTCTTTCAGCTCAGATGGTTCCTTCACTTGTTCTCTTTCACCCATGAACATATGTAGGGAGTGCAATCTTATTCTTTCTCTCATTATTCTAGGCCATACAAACCAGTCCTTCCTAGTCCTTACAAAACAGGATTCTCATCCCATAGCCATTCCAATCATCCTCTCTGCACCTGTTTTGATTCCAACTCAGCTTGCTGGAGAAATTGTACTAGATTCCAGAGGTAAAATCTCCTATGATGCATCAGACTCATCTACATGCCTATGTTAGAAACATCATATCTGATAAATTTTAGGATTATATGTCTTTTTCAGTACTAGTTCTATCAGTGTTTCCTGGTTATCCTATGACTGACTCTACAGCATACACTACATCCTGTTTTCCAAGTGAATTCCAAGTTTTCAATGGAAAAAGTGTAACTTCTGCACCTTGACAATTCAAATGGGACAGGGATTTAATCACCTAGGAGCACAAAACCTGTGCAGTTGCTGTCATTCCCTCTGTCTTGAGAATGTTTCTCTCTTCCTCAGAGAAAAAGAACGACCTAAACAGAAATACAATGCATTGCATGTTTGCATGACCTCACCCTCATCTTGTCTCTTTGGAAAGTACCCTACACTTGACGTGCATTCCAAGTACATTCTACTTTGTAAATGTTTTTTATTCCTTATTCCCAGAGTTTATTTTAAGCTACTAGTCCCTAAACGAGGGTCACGACCTTCACTTTTATTCACAAGCTTGGCAGTATAATTGAAAGTGGGGTCATGACCCCAGAAGTGGGTCTTGACAGACAGATGTTCTGAGATTCAAAACCCCTTCTGACCTCTTTTAACACTGTTAAAGTCTCTAGCAGTGTGAAGCACATCATGAGAAGATGAAGCTCCACTTACCACCATTTAAGCAATTCTGATGAACCCTGCAACACTCAGCCTGAGTAGGAGTGATGTTGGTTGGTCTCAAGATATAACTCTCGTGTGTTTACCCAATGTACAATTAGCAATACAATTTTCTCTGTGTCAATACAGGGTATTTTCAAGCAAGTGCAAGTAATATAGTAAAGCTCCTAGTAATATGCAGCACTTTACGAAGACTGTGAAGTTTATTCTAGGCTTCTGTACTTAAGCTGTGAAATTATTCTGGCATGCTGATAAAGTCTTTGAGGCTTCCATAGGGATCATACGCATCATTCCTCTCAGATAGATTGCATTCAGTTATTCCAGTGAGGTTAAATTTTTTGGTTTAGTTACAGAACTGTTCATGCCTAGACAGTGATCTGGAAAGAATTCAAGGGCAAACATAGCCATTTTCCATAGAAAGGGCACAGAAGTATAATAGACACAGACTGAGCCCTAGTGTCATGATAATTCTTATTTATGACCATATTCTAGTACATTCATAAAATGAGGAAGTGTCTTATCCTGTTAGGGTGGGTGTGAAACAGTGATGAAATGTGTGTCACAGAGCTCTGGTTCCACAGTTGTCTGGATAGTCACCCTTCTCGTGTGTGTGTCTAAGTCTCCTTCTCAGAGCAACAAAGTATTGAGATCATCTTTGTCTCATTTCAGAATGAGTTTGGGAGGCAAAGGGACATATATCCAGATTCTGGAGTTAAGAAGCTTGCTGGAGTCCATCACTTCAGACAATGAGGCTATGTCTATGCTAGTAAATCAAACAGTGCCCAGGAGCAGTCCCAAGCAATGGAATGCAATTGTCTATACAGTTCTCCTGTCAGAGTGCTCCCAGGCATGCTTTTGGTCTGTGCCAGCCGGCACTCCCAAACAATTCCTGGACATGGTTTGAGGGGCTGAACATTCCCAGGATCATTCCCAGCAAAGATTTTGAATGCATGTTTTCTGCTTTGCATGCTGAAAGAGTTTATTAGAATAGACATTGACTATTCCTGACAGTAAGCTGTTTTAAATTACATATGTAGGGCGTGAAAGGTTCCATTACCTTTGGTAAAGCTATTTGTGATGTAATGTGTTATTGTGATTAAGGTTTTGGGATCCTCACCGTAGGAGGACAATAAAGAGGCCTTCTGAAACACTAAGCAAGAAGCAAGGCCACAAACAGCTTTTAATGGAACCGAAGAAGACAGAAGTATTCACTTTCTTCTTGTATAAGACCTGCTCATATATCAGCCCTGAATCCACCTACCTTCCCCAGAGCATGGAATGATTAATAGGAGGCTGCAGGGCAACAGAGCTAGAAGTGGTGCTTGAGGAAGGTTACACAACAGGAAGAATATGCCAGCCAAACATAAACTCTATTGTGGACCCTAATAAGAAAGTCTCCACCACACTGACTAAAGGAGTCTTCACTTTACGTGTTACCCCTTCCCTTCGTTCTGTCATTTCTTTTATTTCTTTCTTGAAGAAGAATAGTTGACACCCAATCTCATGTTAACACTACCTGCTTTTCCCTTTTGGTGGGGACTTTTTTTCTCCTTGTGAACTACTGCCAGCCTTTTTTCTTTTGATGTTATATTGCCCACTTTTGATTTAGGCCTGTGTATTCTCTCAGCAATCCCTCTGAATTTCAGGTAGTTTTGCCACAGTTCCTTATATACCAAATTTGTCAAAGGAAATGAACATGCCTTTGCAAGGGTAATACTAACCCTCTTTAAATGACTGTGCAAGTGTCCACATCCAGGACTTAACAAAAATAAACCATCCTCTGCTCTGAGACCATCAGTTCAAGATCTATGGCTCTGAGCCCAAGTGCTTTATTTTGGTACCTGAACCACAAGCTGGCTGGCAGGACTGTGCATCAGCAGCCAGGCAGTCTTGGTCTGCTCTATTTAGACAGCTCTAGACACCTGGCACATTTGTCAGCATATTTCCCAAGGTGCTCTGACATGTATGTTCAGCTGTAGGGTAGCTCCTGAACATTCGGAGAGTCTTCCTTGGATCCAATTTCATTTGTATCAGAATGCTACTAAAACCTGGATAAATGTGTGTAGCATGCTTACCACACTACTATTTAACATGCTAGGGAAGAGAAGTCACCTCAGTATCTGTCTACTTACTATAAATGCTTATTATGAGAAGAAAAGCCTACAGGCTTCTAGCTTTTTACAGATGAGCCAAAAACTCCCTTCTCAGATGAAATATTTTCACTTTAACCTTTTTTTTTCCCTGAGATAAAACAAAAAATCTGGCAATGAATATTCATACCCACTTGAGTACATAGGTCTTGTGCCCACAGCTACGTCTGTAGCCTTATGGAGAGCTCAAACAGTGAGCCACAAAGGCAGCACAAACCTTCATGAAGGCCTAAATTGCTATGCAGTAGATATGATGATTGAGTCATACATGACAATTCCTCTCACCATCAGGTCCAGCTGTTCTGTTTGCTGATCAGTTTGCCTTTTTCATTCTGTATCTCCAGCCATCCTTGTTGCTCTTCCCTGAACTCTTTCGAGTTTTGTTACACTCTTTTTTATATGACAAGGTGGGAATACCATGCATCACTCAAGGTGTGGGCAATGCCATTCCCTGTTTTATTTGAACCTTCTTACCTTCTTGCCTGCATTGCATTTCCATCCCCCTAGGATGACACCGTGTTGTTCACTTCATCAGACAGCTGAAGACAGTGACCTGATGATATATTTTTCTTCCTGTTTAGGCCTGGGATTTCATCTGTACAAACTTGTTGTTGCTCATTGAGGTAATTAATTTGCTAATTTGCCTTTATGTTAAGTTTTAATTAATAGAAAACACATCTTGAGTGCCAGAACAGTTTACTACGTGTTCATGTATATTCTATCACCATGTATCATGGTGATCTTTCTTCCACCAAGGTCCCGGCATACCCAGTGCTGATATTTTCATGAAAGACTGTGTACTCCAGTTTTCTCATCTTCTTTATTTGACTCCTTGCAATTCTCTGGGAGCATGCATATCACTTTTTCAGTTCTTAGCAGTCTAAATGACAGTTTTCCATTTCCATGATATCATCTCCTCTGATCTCCTATTTGGATAGAGAATCCACATGTCATATCCACAACAGAAGAACTGATTAAAACCTTGAGCTCTTCCATACCCATCAGCCTCCTTTCATGCTCTTCAGTTTAAAAACTCATTAACAGTCTTCTTAAGTGCTAGAAAACTTTGGTTTCTTTAATGTCTATACAAAGCCTGTATATCTTTATATGTCTCCCATATAAGAGAAGGATCCCCTCTTTCTGTGGTCCTGAAACCCTGCTCATTTACCATCTTTTCTGCTGGACACTGGAACTCTGCCTTTTGGCTTCTCCCTCCAGCCCTGCTCAGACCACTGTAAACCTTGCAGAGGATACAGCCATAGAAAGAAGTCTTATTCTGTTTTTAAGCTTCTGCCTACGCTTAGCCTCCCAAATCTTTGTCCTGGCCTTCTTATGCTTCAAAGTACATACATTGACTAGGGCTCCAGGATGCTACTTCATAAGTTTCATGAGACAACTCAGATCTCTTAGGAGACTTTTCACCTTTGCAGCCCTCTCCAGCCTGTTCCCAGCAGAAGACACCTGTGTCCCTCAGGCAGAGTGGGGCCTCAGCTCTGTCCATCCTTCAGTGTCTGCTCCCCAGCCCAGATCTTTGGGATCCAAAGCTTTACACAAGCGTCCAAAATGCTGGAGTCAATGTGAGGCAATAGACATTCCCCCCCTGCCCCGCTCCCCCCCAAAAAAAATCTGCTCTGTCCGAGGGGAGAAGTTTAGCAATGCTCTCCTTCTCCCCTATGCAGCCTGGAGACCCCAAGAAGTCTCCCCACTGCCCACAGAGCCCTCTGCATCGCTAGCAAGGAACAGATAGCCAAATGAGTCCCTTCTGTTTCAAGAACGGCTCTGAGCCTGAAGTAAAGAAACCTTCGTTTCCTGGGGCACTGAAACTACACAACTACCCAATCTCAACTGCATTAAAATGAAAAATCATGTCAGGGCACACACCTTTGATCTATGCCAGATGCAAGAAATTGGACCCCATAGGTGCTGGAGCATAGGGAGACACAAAATGGATTGCTTCCTTTTAATTGCTTACAGTTAAAAATTTGAGAGTATAAACTCTGGAAGGCTAAACAATATCTTCTCCCATAACTTATTAAAGTTGAATGGCACACAGGCTTGTTTTTTTTTTTTGCCATTCTGCTTCACAGAGCTGTCTCAGAATGGTTAGTGAAAACATGCTTTAAGATGAAAAGCTTTTGGAAGGAGAACAGCACATTCTGAGCACATAACAAGTACTCTGAGGCAAGAAAGGCTTTCTCTTATTTTTAAAGTTAAGCTCATTAGGGATTGGGCTCATGCTTTGTAAATGATGTTGCAATGGCAACAAAGCTGGATCCTTAATCACTCTAGGTGGAACAGACTCACCTCTTCATATCTGCATATGCCTCTCCCAGCCCGGATATTTTGTTCCTCTTACATTCAAGCCCACAGACAAATCTGTGGGTTGTGCATCCCCTCTCACTCGGCCCAGGCAAGCAGTGTCTGACTGTCTGGCTTTTGAAAACAGATTGCTTTTACTCTCCCTCTCTGAAAGTACAGTAGTCATCCGCTGGAATAGTGGAGCAGAAAAAAATTGCCTATAGAGCTGTTTGCAGCTGTGTCCTGTATATCATCTATGGCTGTGCCCATAATAATCTCTGCCTACCACTTTCCAATATTAGAGAATTCTGGTTCACAGAAAGCAAAACGACTGACAAAAAGTTCTGATCATATTGGTTTTCTTTCTACTGGATTTCCTTCTTTCCCTGAAGCAGAATAAGAGTCCTTGTCCTTTTCTTCAAGACCATTTAAAACTCTGTCCCTCCTAATTTGTTTTGCCCCATCCCTGGAGGTGTTCATGACCAGGTTAGATGAGGCCCTGATCTAGTGAGTGGTGTCCTTGCCCATGGCAGGGGGGATGGAACAAGGTGATCTTTAAGGTCCCTTCCAACCCAAGCCATTCTATGATTCTATGCATCACAAATTACAGCTTCAGTCTTTTCACCCTTCAAGTCAATTACTCTCCATTCTCCAAACCACATCTGTTATTCCATAGTCCTCAGCTCACTCAGACTTTTCAAGTTTTCCATTTACATCAAACCCTAGGGAAGAGTGAGGAGATCATAATATTTTAAAAGTAAAACAACTTCTTAAACATGTGTAAAGTAGAATCAAATAATCCTTAGCTCCCTGTGGAGAAAGAGGGACAAGAATCCATCATGCAAAACAGGCAGTCACTCTGTGGTTCCCCTGACTCATCCCTTGTTTGCTGCTTCTTCTCAAAGCTGCAGTTTTAAGAGTTTATGTGCTCCAACAAGTCTGTGTAGATCTTAACACGCAGCTATACTCTATGGTCAAGGAGAAAGGATAATCCCAAGAAGAATGAAAGCTGGAGGCTTTTCTCCAGCAGTGGTACTTTCTGTTAATTATTTTGTTTTGTTCTGCTATTTCCACGTAGAATGACAAAGGTAACACTGTTATGGCCTACATTATATTTGGACCTACTCATTATTAATGTCTTCCATATTTTCCCACTAGACAGAACATAGATTTTTTCCTTTAAAATTTTTTTCAACTTTCTCCCGGAGGACTAGTTTTCATTTTATACAAACTCAATTACTTTTGGTGTTTAAACTTACAAAATGACTGAAGAGTCAATTACTTCTCTAGATCCCAGTGTTCAAGGTGTAACATTTCAAAATTCCTCCTCTGTGGCACCATTACAGCTTTTCAAGGCTGTGAAAACAAATGGCAACAAATATGGCATATATCTGGGGAAAAATACTGATGGTGAACTCAAAAAGGATGAAGCAATACTGTGAGGTGAAAAACATACTGTGATGTCATGAGAAAAAATAAACTTTTTTTTAGACAGGAAAAAGAAAGATGGCTTGGCTTGAAATGGTGGTCTATATTGCTTTGCTGGAGCAACTGGCCTTTATCCACACTACTGTTAAGTACATATATAAGCACATAAAAATGTCACTAGGAGAAAAAAAAAAAAAACAAAACACTTTATTTGATAGTGACAAAGTGGAAGCATCATATTATGAGAAGGATTAAAATAGCTTGTAGCAGCCAGATCAAAGAAAAGAATTCAATAACAACTGTTAATTTATTTCCCTCAGCTGGGCATAAGAGAAGGAAAAGGAAAACAAAAGAGGAGAAAAAGCCACAGAAATGATAAAAAGTAGAAGAGAAGCAGAAGACAGCAAAAATGGGGCACATATTTTACCAGATGGGCATACAGAGAAGTGGGCTGGCATGACAGTGAGTTAGGAGCCAGAGAACAAAACCTCAGTGATGTGAACACTTTGCTTTGCTTTGCTGCAGTTCTTTGCTTTGCTTTGCTTTGCTTTGCTGCATTCTACCTAAGAAAAGACACTGTGTGCAAGTGCCACGCCATTTTATGAGCACTTGACACAAGGCATTAATCATTTTTCTTCAGTAGAGGCAGCTTGCCAAGTATTGTTCTCTATTCTGGGGGAGAATTGAATAAGTGTTGCACCTACCTAATAGAGAGTGAAAGCTGGCCCAAAGTTTCACTTTGAAGCCATTTTGCTGGAGCTTTCCTGTCATACTGCATTCATTTCTATAAGATTCAAAATCTTTATCTCCTTAAACAGCTACATGGGGACACAGATATGTGGGGTCACTCCACCGGCCCATGCAGCTCAGCATCCTGCCCCCAACAGCCTCCATTTACCACTGCTCTGGGAAAAGATGGAAACCACTCAGACAACTGCATAAAGCTCTCATGAGGGGAAATGCCTTCCTGGTTCCTGCAGAGAACAGCATGTGCCCCGAAGCATGAGATTTGATTACCTTACTCCAGAACATTAAACTTCTAATGCTCTTAGAAAGCCTACAAGCTATTAGGCATTTTCTTGAAATACAACTACCATGTCTAGCTTGATGGCCCCCTATAGAACAGGCCATGTGCCTGGTATTTCCTTGTACTAATCACCAATCATTAATATCATCACATGATCCCTGCTCATAGCCAAACATCCATTTGCCAAAGGCCAAGTGCCTTCCAGTCTTAGATTCCACCACAAAAGAAAAGGTCAGTCTTGGATTTGGGGCCAATGAGACAACTTGCTTAGTGATAAGAAGGATCTATTTTACCATTTCTTGCAAGCAGCTGCACATACAACACTCAGGGAACCCAAACCTACCCTGTGGCAGGGACATCCTAAGAGGAAAAGTGCACCTGCCAGCTGAGCGAAGTGGGTCAGCAGCCTGACCATTAGCATTTCACCCAGGGGCTTATTCTCAGTCTTGTGGTGCACCTGCTCTTTTGCTCCAGGGCTTAAATAGAAAAAAAGCCCTGTGAACTAATAGTGATTTGGAGAATCTTGAGTCTGAGACATTCTGGGGAGAAAAGAAAGAAAAAGAAAGGCAAAGTGAGTTATTTCACTGTTGGCTGAGCCTGTGATCCCTTGTCGTAAAGCTGACAGGCGAACTGTTCCTACAGGCAGACACTGTAAAGTCATTTGATCTGCACCATAAGCATAGATCATTCCAAGTGGTCTAGGAAAAGGTAAATTTTTCTCTAACCCCATCCACTGCAGATCATTCAGCTGTGAAGGGTTCTTAACTTTCCCCAGAAGAGACAAGATGCTCCTCTTTCATCATTGATACCCAGAGATTTGCTGGAAGTAAGGCCACTTATCTGGAGTCCCTGGGTATGCCATGACCAGATCTGACCAGGTAACATCACTGACAAAATTCCTGCCATTCTAAATGAAACATGGGTTTCATTCCCTGTGACTGTAAAAGCTTTAGGTTCTGCAGTTCCTCTACAGTAGGATCTGTGGATCTCAAAGCTGCGCTGTGTAGTTACTCTTCAGGCATTTTTCTACCATATGCTAGCAGGCTTTAAAGGCAGTATAGTCAGCTAGATTATACCAAATGTTTCTGGGTCAACTTACTCGGCCCAGGCTCCTTTCTGCGAGCAGACCCCTTTCTCCCTCCATACAGATCTTTAACAGAATCAATGGTATGCAGAAGTAATGCAGCATTCTCCTCCTGCAGGTTTAATGGGACATGCATACACAGATGGGTGTGTGGCTAACATTATCAAAAGATATGAAAATAAAAATAACTACTTCCTTATTGAATAACTTTATAGATGCCACAGAAGAGATGAGAGAAGACAAGCAATGGTTTCTTCTGTACTATATAGTAACAATCTCCTCTCTTATTAGAGATATTTCTGAGTAGAGAATAGATTTAAAGCCTTGAACTTGCTCAAAAGAATAACCACGTTTTATTTTTCAAGTTGTGCTGAAAGGTGCCAACATAAAAATATATTTAAAATAATAAATATATGAAGATATAGCTTAAACTTAATATTTCACAATTTAAAAAAAAAAAAAGTATAAAGAATTGAGACAAAAATGACCAGTACTGCATATGTAAGAGGAAAAACTTGATATTCTCCATCTCATAAAATGACTGGAATTAGAATTGAGATTTGCTGTTCTGCTTGGTGTCTGTGTCTGCTTGGTTCTTTATGTTATCAAATCTTAATTTGATTTGAGTTCTATGCTGAATTAAATAAAGCAAGAATAGCAACTTTCATTCAATCTTAAGATGACATTGCTTGTTTTTACAGGGTTCCTAATTGAAAACACTTTTCATCCATGACTTAGATAGTGGACGATGTTACCTGAGCTACAAAATTGAGACCTGGATATTTAACCTCCATTTGTACTCAAGGTTTAAGAGAATTTGTAGTAAGTCTTTTTTTTTTTTTTTTTTTTTTTTTTTTTTACACAGCCAATTTAAATGGCTGCAGATCTCATGAATTTTCTAATAAGTCTGCGCTGTGAATTTTTCTCTGTAACAGGAATCTAGACAACTTTTAATCTGCCTCCAGTTTTTGGAGAAATCATTCTGAACCCTCTGGTCCTGTGCCAATTGCCATCAGGCTCAGGGCAGAACTATTTCTTTCAGAAAATATAGATCTATTCATATGCAATGATTCTTTGTATGAATTAAAGAAGTGCACTTTTTCTTTCTAACATATTTTTATTTCTGACAGATTATTTATGCACATTCATATTAAACTGGGGCAATCTACCAGAAACAAGCTTCTGCAGAAAAGATGTCTGACAAAAGCCAAATTAGAAAAGTGTCATGTATCTATGTAATAATCATTTTTCTGTGTAATTAGAGAAGACAACATAGGATAAATAGAGAAATGATACTAGTACTTTAAAGTAGCATTTTACTAACATCCTGTGACTTGAATTCCCTACTTTACATTTAAAGTGAGCCAACTGATTGTTAAAAGCGTGTTTATTGGGGATTAACATTCATGTAAAGAATGAGTGCTTCCTAAGCCTTGGCATATCTGTTTTTAATGATCAACTGGCATGCAATTAGCCAAGAATAATGAACCTTTATGATCTACATTAAATGTGTATTGGAGACATGTTTCAAACTGTCACTGAAGTCTTTCTTAGCTAATAGCATCAACATTTTTATTCAGAAATATAGAAATAATCACAGACTCTTATTTTTATTGCCTCTCACTGTGGAAAGTCTGATTGGAGTAATTAAGTATGTCATCTAGATTAATGCCCTCTGTTTCTTAGAAGCTGAAAATGGGTTCCTCTCCACATTTGCATTCATTAAAACTCATAAGAATTGTCTCCAGTTAATGCCAGTATTCTAACGACTTCTTAAAGTTAACAGCTTTAAGGTTTGAGAAGAAAAGCATTAGTTAAAATAACTCTGTTCTCATAAGTTTTCTTACCACAGCAGCTCACTGAAAACTTCACAGCTGACATTGGTGGATAGGAAACATTTGTGACTCTGAAGCTGTCACCACTGCAGAAGAAGTTATTGTAGCTTTGCACTAGCAAAACTGAGCATTTATCTATATATGTGTGTGTATATATGTATGTGTGTATATATATATATATATATATATTTTTTTTTAAGACAAGCAACTGAAGAATGACTTGTCCATTTGAAATATGAACTCTTCTACCAGTAGGTGTTGCCTCATTCAGGTAAGCTGGCAAGGGCTTCAGTCCGTTCTATTCTGCTGCTCACACTTCATCCGTGATGGTCACTCTAGCACTGACCTTCAGTTCCTGGATCTCAGGGACTATTTTCCCGTGGTTGCAGTGCACTTACATTATAATGTTGCAAACTGATCCGTATGTTGGTTCACTCAAAAAAGTCCTGTGATTACAGTGCTTGGGGATGTTTGACTGTTTACAAATGTCCACTGTCATAACTCTGCCTAGAAGTCATCATTTCCATTTCTACCAGTGTTGATCTAAGATTAGGATTTATGTTTATCAATTTTCTGCTGTGTTTGGATAGATACTTGACAAGAAGAAATTAAAAGAATTATTTGAGTGAAATTAACTGTTTTTTTAATTCTTTCTGTATTTTAAAATTATACCTCATGCCAACAGACTCTAAATCTCACACAACAACAGCCACTAAATCAGTCAGAAAAGTATAACTGGGAAATTCTTTGGGGCAAGAAATACACTTCCAGAGGCATGTCAAGGAGCAAATACTAATAGTTAATTGTTACTGTGTTAGCCTGTTCTAGCTAGTGGCTTTTTTTTTTTTTTTTAAGAGGCTGCAGCCTTCTGCTTCCTGAGAAATGATAAGGCCTTGGACTTCTCAACAGGAAACTCTTATTTTTTAGAAGAATTATTATTTCAACTGTTCTATTACGCACGTTCTTCTGGAAAACCTAAAAAGGGAGGAGGAGTTTCTCCAAATAAAGTTGCAAGGATCTGTTCCTTACAAAAGATTCTTTTTCTGCAGTTCAACTGGACTTGTCCTTGTACCGAGACAGCACTTCCTCATGATGAGAAAAGACAAATAAGGAAAAACAAGTCATCTTGTTGTGCATCTTAACAATCCCTTTCAGAAGTCTTAATTTAAATAGCAATTTTCCCCCCATTAACAGCAAATATATAGCAACTTTGCAGTTGGAATGTACATAAACTCATGTGAAATCATACTATTCACATTTGGCAGATGTAAAATTGAAGCGCAGAAATCAAGGTGAGTGCAGCCTATCATGATTCTGTGGCTGAGTAGTTTGTGCAAGATAACACAGCAGGTCTGTGACAGAGATTTCAATTCAGATTTCCTGAATTTTCATCTGTCATCCTGACCATCGTCCTGCCTTTTCTCTCTCATCAGTAATATTACCAGAGTGATCCTTTCCAAACATCAAGCATGTATTTGGAAAGGAAGTGGGAGGTAGCTACTAAGGTTAAAAAGAAGGTCTATGTTTTAGAAAGAAAGCAAGCTCCATAAACTCCAGCTGGCATCTACGGTTGGAAAATGAGGTTTTCTTTCTTTCAGGGTGCAATTAAAAATACTACTTGTTGTGGTCATATGCAAAATATGCATGGAGGAGAATAGGCACAAGCTGGGGAATAAAATAATTGACTAGCTAGCACCATTGAGTCTTGAATACCCTGAATATTGCTTTCTCTAGAAAAAAGACTGAAGAAGTGTGAGGACTTTTCCACTGCTGCCAATTCTCTCCTCTTTCTGGGCATAAAAAGGAGGCTTCCCCTTGCCTTTGTCTCCATCTCATGATCTGAGACAGAAACCCTCCTCACATAAGTAGCACTGTGGTTGGCCTTCAGAGATAGCATTTTCTGCATTAAAAAAATCCATGTTAATTTCATAACACAACATTGTTTTGGAGACATGCTGAGATTGGAAATTGTGCTTATGAAGTAGCCTTGAATTCCTGTGCATCTCTGGCATGCCATAACCCTACCCAGCCTGCTGCCTCCAGCAAAACAATGCATTTTTATAGAAAAGGCCCCTAGCCATGACTGCAGTTGAGGGTCTGTTGTTTTGAAGTGACCTTAGACATAGGCCACATCCATTCACAGGGCAAGGAAAGAAAATACTCCTTTTTATCTATCCATACAGAAGCAATGGATGAGGGAAAGCAAAACCATACAATTATCACTGACAAGTATACAGTGGAGAAGCAAGTCTGCTGTAAAACCGATCTTTTCAGTAGTGGAATGAAACTGAGAGATAAGACTTAGAAAAGTTGTCCTCTAAAATTTATCAGGAAGTGTGTGGGGTTTTTTTGTTTTTTTGTTTTGTCACACACAGAAACCTTGCCAGCACAGTGAGAATCCAAGAGAACTTAGTGTCCCCGTTTGGGCTGAAAATGGCCATGATAAACAACTGGAGGGTGCTGATAGCATATTGCACTACATGCATTCTCCACAATATCCTTGCATTGCTCATTTTAAAAGAAGAAAAACATTTCCTGCCTGGATACATAACAGAGGAGGGCAAATGTTCTGGAATGACCTGAGACAAAGGCAGGGTTTTGTTTTGTTTTCTTTTGTTTTAATGAGACTCAGAGAAAAATAATGGTTCAGGATACCAGCAAATAGCCCAGTTGGGCTTTTGCCCTCAATCTCGGAAGAAAAACAACCTTCCCAGACTCCTCATATTTTTCCCTATACCTGTCTTACATCTTATCCAGGACGGCCTGCTAGTACTTGGAGAGTGGTATTGCTCATGCTAGAAATTGGTATCAAAAGGCCTTCAAGTCTTAAGATTTCTTCTTTATGTTGGGTGATGCGGTTGCCTTTTCTCAAGATGTTTCTCCGTGGCATAGCTGTGGTTTAGTAGCAATTGTAATGACTAGTAGTCAGGCACAGAGATGACCTCTTCACCAGCACTGAAAAAGTCAAAATAGGCCCTACACTCAGAAACTCAGAAACTTTTTTTCTAATACTTCTTAAGTATTTTACATAGGAAACTATTTGGTATTTGAAAATGCAGTATTTATTCAAATAAAGTATTTTACAATATCTTGAATAACATGTTAACTCATTACAATCAAAACCAGAGAAAGCCAAGATTTGAAGAATCTGTTTGCTGGATTTTCCTGTCAAAAGCAAGGCCTGTTTTTGAATTTTCATTAGTGTGTCATTATTTTTGCTCAGCTGGCTTGCAAAGAACTCTTAACACCACTGTCAAATGCAATAGGATCCAGGGACAATGTTTTGATTGCATTCAAAAATAATTTCTTGTGTAACAGCAGAATATATACACAGGCATCCAACTCCTGACTCCAAGACTAACCTTTCATAGCATATAATATCACCAGTCACAAGAAGTTTCCACTCTCCTCAGCTGTTAGTTCTGAAGAGAAGTAAAAGCAAGAGACACATGCTGAATGATTCTGCTTTCACATCACTGAAAGTCAGGACTAATTCCAGAAAGATCAACTGAACTATACTAGCATAATCTCAGCATAAGTGAGAACGCAAGCAATATGTAATACCATTGTAATTGTTGGCAGTAAGAGTTCTGCCCTCTTGTGTATTTGTTCTTGTAATTATGACTGTCTGCCTAGTGTCTTTTTACATGCTGAATTTCATAATTATGTTAGCCCCTGTTTATTTCTTTTTGTCTGGTGACACCCATTCTCAGACATTTCTTTTTCAGGTTCTCCTGATAAGGTTAGGAAATCTTAGTAGATCATGAAATTTGAACAATGTCATAACACTGAATGAAGATTAACATTTTCTCCTTCTTTAGGCCAGAATTGCAGACTTTGCTGTAATTCTCTGGATGGTTTTATTTTAAAAGTCTTCATAAACAAATTTGAACCACTGTTAATAATTCTTATATTTTTCTGTTTAATTTTCCACTTAAATTTTTATGAGTCTCTTCACACTTTCTTTAGCCTGAAGAGAACTTTATTACTAATATATTGTGCACCACCGATAGCTTCAGGTATGCTTGCTGTAGTCATCTTATAGATGATGTTCAGTACTGCATCTTCCTTCAAACTTTTTTTGCACCATCTCATCTCTAATGCTCAAGTACTGTTCAGATCCGGAGCAGGACTCATCTCACATAACTATCCCAAAGTCATGCTACCTGGTCAAGTCCATTACCCTGGTTTCTTCTGTAGTTAAAAGAGAGAAACCATTTTGTCAAGATACAAATATTTTCTTCATAAGATCAGTGAACTGAATTGCTTTACATCAATTAGAGCTTTACCCTAGACAACTAGCACGGACTAGGTTTCGGCTTTCCTATGGCAAAGGTTAAATGAGATGAATCTAAATTCTGGTGGCAGGAGTTGGGAACCCCAGGCACACAGTGAATGGGAAAAAAGTAACACTAGAAATGGCGGTTTCAAGCAGGTAGACAAGAAACTTCATCAAAAAATCTTATTTTACCATTTGAAAATATCTCCATGGCTAATGTGATAAGGCTACGAAAAGTAAATAAATAAATAAATAAATAAATAAATAAAGCCTGTTCTTGCAATGTGCACAGGTAGGAGTATATCTGGTTTATTTTGCACAAGTACAGCCACTTAATTGTAGGTAGTCTCCTATATTCAAATGTGATGAAGTAAAAAAAACCTCTTAGAAAATCAGGAGTGAAGAAAATAATACCTAGTCAGTAAGTTAGTGTGGTCTGTTTGGGTTGGCAAGACAATGCATGGAAAGTATTTTTCAGTTGCTTTCTTTAACAGATACAATGCAGGAAAGAGAAAACACAACAACAATGAAAAAAACAGCACTGGCAGAAGACTATGTGGAAACAAAGGGACCAAAACCACACTTAGGTCAGTTTTCAGAACTGTTCCTGCCTGTAGGAACCAGGCAGCAGTATGGCTTTGTAGGCATGTCATTAACTTTTGGTTTCATGTGTGAACACAGGACAGAGGCTCAGAGTCCTCAATACAACAGAGAGTGAGTTGAAACAGAGAGTGTTAGGTCTTTTGAAAGAGGTGTCAAGGACACATCTATTTACATGATACTCAAGCCCCTGTTTGATACTGACACAACACATATAACTGCTAAAACCAGTTTTCCTACAATGGTTAAACAGGTAAAAAAATCCAACACATCCCTTATCCATCCAGTCTGCTCTTTCTTCTTTTCAGAATAAGTGAGGCTTTTGCTAATTGCTGCCACATGCAGTTTTAATGCATGAACAAGCGTCTCAGAAAAATATATAACAAACATCAACCGATACTTTAGTTTGTGATTTAGATCCCATGTCACCCTTCCAAGACAGAAAAACAACAACAACAACAAAAAACTTCCGTGATAATCTTCTTCTCCAAGTACTGGTAGGGACATCATAATCCCTTGAAAAAAAAGTATTAAACTGGAAATACTGATAAGCATTTCACTAGAAGAGACCAACTACTGCTATAGGAAGGAAATGGAAAGAATGAAATTTAAGAATTCAGCTATCAATTTCTTGAAGAGCTTAATTTTTCCATAGAATGCTTTTATCATTTTACCAACTCTGTAAAAAAAGTCTTGTTGGCTCTCTAAATGTGTGCCAGGTTATGCAATCAAAAAAAAAAAAAAATAAAGGATTAAAGAGCCATCACTTTAAATAGAAGTTGCTGTTGCAAGTAAACACTTTTTGTATGTCATGTCTTGTAGAATCTGACCCTGTATTAATAGGCACTCTGTGGTATGCTCTCCGTTTATAACTTTATGCTCAATTTAGAATAAACAGTACTAATGAAGAATGGTTTGAAGTAGAGGATGCCGTGCAGAAGTGTTTATTCTGGGCCAACGCCCTGTTAACAAAACTCTTTCCATTTGGTCCTCTTAGACATTTTAGCCTGCAAGTGGCCACATGAGGGGAAGAGACATTAGAGAGGACTACAGATTATCTTCTCTTATTTTTGCTCCAAAAGGAAAATGTGTTTTGATACAGACCTCAACCCAGCCAGAAATAATTGTGTGCTAACGGTCATAGGTCAAAATGAAAATAATCCATTTGGGGAGCTGGCATGGCAGGGCTGGGTGTAAGAGGAATAGGTGCAGGTGCAGACTGACACACAGGACACTTGCAACGTGTATGGTTCATACTGGTTATTAAATCCAAAAGTAGAACTGAATTCCCAAAGGATAGGTATTGCAACATTTAATTTTTAGGGTTCTGTCCAAAACGTTAGATCTCCACTTTCCTTTGTACCACACCAGAGTAGAGCTGAGGCTTGAATATTAAACCACCTGCACTACAACACTTGCAGCTGCCTACAGCCAGCCAGGTGGGACAGACTAAGCCTAGGTTTTCAGTCAATGCCCAAAGCAGGGTGAGTATGGTTCATGCAAACATTGGATGCAGACATGGAAACAGCCTTGCAACCTGCTATCCCTTAAGTCTCATACTCCCTCTCCCTGTCTTCCTGGCCCAGTGAGTGTTGGATTCCTCATTGCACAAGGTTTTCTCTTTAACAGAAGCTGTGGAAAACAAGTTTTCCAAAAGCCAGATGATTAAGAAATTCTTCAAGGACATCAGAATCCAGATATGCCACAGCCTGGGAACTATACTTAGATTAACTAACTTCTTGAGGACTAAGGCAGGATAAATCCCACCCCACGTGCCCACCAAAGTATCAGACATTGTTTAAAATCAGAACTGGACCCTGCACCCCTGATTCAGAACTAGCTGGCATCCAGAACCCCTAAAGCTCAGCGATGCCTAGACTTAAAAGGTTTTTAATTAGTTCTTTGGTTATTCACTTGTTTGTATAAACAGTGATCTCTACTCAGAGGTCCACAAAGTAACAGCACAGCACGTTAAGCCCATTCACACCCATTCACCACAGGAACAGATCAATATTTATTTCTTTTTATAACGCACTTTTTATATCATGTATTTTTGCATCTGGAGCCCAGTAACAGGGAAACTATTTCAGGCTGCAGAGTATGTATTCCCTTTGAGTAGCTTGCATGTCCTTAGAAAGGCCAAAAGCAAGCAGGCAGCAACGAGAGGGGTCATAACTTCACTGCCTGCCCACCACACCTGACTTCTTCTGGCAGTGAGGACTGGTATTGACAAAATACAAGAGCTTTCTGCTAAATGCACTGGGGGGTGGGGGGGTGGGGGGGTCAGATCCATGTGCTGCCCCCTTGCACTTGGCAGCCCTGGCTGTCAGCAGTGGCGTGAGGCTCAGCCTTCCCCAGCCACCATGTGCTTGGGTGCAACCTGGCTGCAGCCTGGCTGGCAGGGCCTCAACAGGATCAGTATTATCAGCCCAAACCTGTTTCTTATATTATCTGTCATGCACATAACAGTTTCAAAGAAAAATTTATGTCTGGAAACTTCTGCGTCCCCACAAGCCTTAGAAAGTCAAATCCCTTAGGGCTCAATCCAGATGCCTTTCGGTCAACCAGAAGACTCCCGTTGGCCATAGTAAGAACTGAACTGACAGTGGTGCTTGCTGCCAAGAGCAGCATTTACTTCAACAGCTGCTGGGTAGCCTGGAAGCTTTCAATCATGGGAAATAACGGGAAGCTGTAACGTTACGTGCCGTAAGGAGCCTGAGGAATTTGCTTAGGAAAAGAAAGCTGAGGATATATATTAAAAAAAATAATAAAAAATCCTTTGTTTTAGTCTTCAAGTATCATAACAGATTAATTATGACTTGCAATATTTACTTTCGCTTTTTTTTTTCCAGCAAAGTTCTTTTGTGAGGCTTTTTTGTATATAATCAGTTAGATTCTGCCCTTTGTCCCCCACTTAACCATTCTCCTTCCTATTAAAATGCATTAAAAATATATCCTGTTCTGAGCTGTTGTTTCATCTCAAGGTAAGGCACTTCAGTGACTTGGAAAGTATTACATCCCACTTGTTTTATGGCAGTATCTGGCTCTCATGGAGATGTGGTTCCTACTCATCCAGCTTTCTTTGGATTACTGAATGCAGCTAAATCTTGTTATTACTGGAAAAATGAGACATCCTGGTCAAACTGCAGCTTGGAGCTTAAAAAATCCTGAGGACAGTCACAGCCTAACACTGTTCCCATAGCTCACACTGTCCCAGATGCATATCAAGGTTTCTGAGATCCAATTCTATTGTTACCCCTATCCTGCATTAAACAAACAGAAAAAAACATCTAGACCTGCCTTTAGAACTGGGGCTGAAGAGAAGTAAAGGTAGCAAAGGCTATCCACAGAAAATTTTGTAACAAATTAACAACAAATATTAAAATATTAGCAAAAATTAAAATTTTAGCTAGGCCTCAATGGAAAGTGAAATGGTATCATAATGCCTTAAGCACATTATAATAGGTTTTATGCTCTTATTTCCCTCTTTAGACATAGGTCTCCAGTTATACCACAGTTTCAGGACATACCACAGCCTCCTCACTTGGAGAAGAGGTCTGGCTCACTATTGGAGCTGGAGGGCAACAAAGGAGTGTGCCCTTCTATCAGAAAATTTGAATGCAAAGATTCAGCTGTACTGCTTGGCCCAAAACAAATCTGATTCTTGGCATTCTGCTTTTCCATTGCTAACAGTAGATATATTGACAGACAGAGACAGACAGATAGAATATATACCAAAGACAAATATATTTCTCATGTATTGCTGTTTTTGAAAAGACAGTTTTCAAACACCCCTATAAAGACTGATTATCATAGAATAAGCAAAATTTGAATTCAGCGGCAATTAAAAGCCAAATTACAATGCACAGATTCATAACCCACCTACAGCTCTGTGGTTCTGGCCACATCTGGCTGTTCATGCTCAAATTAGAAAACGTGCTCTAAGCCTGAGACACGGTAAGAGGAAGCTTAATGCTGTTTGCCATAGGGTAGCAAACGTGCCTGAGTTCATAGCTCTCAAGGTGCATTTGAAGTCTTGCTGTGGAAATATTTCTCTGGCCTACAGCCAACAACAGAATGAATGGTGAAACACATGCCCTTCTCCTTGGACAACTGTATTAATAATGGGGTCTTCTTGTGACCTTTCCACAAGACATGTTTGAACACCGTACCCTGTTATTAGGTCTGTACAACTTTCAGATCAGAACTGGCAGGCCAGCCTAGAGGACAGAAAACATTATATTGAAGTCTAGTCTGTACCCATTTAGAAAAAGATGCCCTTTTAAGATTCATCATCACGTTCCTGGATATTTTATGCAGACAACACCTGAAGTGATATATAATCAACTGTGTGGAAAGAAGAAGGGCTCATTCCCTTAAAATAAAAGCTCATTCTCTAGACCAGTATAAATTAGTCCTTCTTCTCATGTCTCTTTAATTCTTTTTCTTTTTCCTTTTTTTTTTTGAAAATGTAATTATTGTCTGGGAAATCTGACTCCAGCTAGCCACCTGCCAAGTACTGACTCACATCTGTGTACAAGATGTTCCCAGCTCTTCTGCATGCATCTGTATCTATTTGCAGAACATATCGGATCAGCTGCTTTTTGCATGCACAGAAATAAAGAAGAAAGAGCCCCCAGCATAACCACAAGGACAGGACCTATGGTTTCTTTCCCTGCCTCCTAATTGCTCTATGCTTATCTCTCCATTCCCCTTGACTGGTGACAGAATTGATCACTGTGGCTCAGAAGCATTGCCCTGGACTCCCAGGTACAACTAAATCAAGTGGCAAATCTCCAATCCTTGGTTTGGATATGTTGTAGTCTACTATGACTACATAGTGTCTTGATAACAAGCTGGCTAAAACGGCTCAGTTCCCATTCCTCAATTATCAGGTTAGAGCATTTCTCTAGTGATAGCAGTGTTCAAATATAACATCATTCATGGCATCGGCCTTGCATTGATGCTGCCTTCCAAAACACTCAGTGATATGTGGGCACTCCTGAAATTAATTCGGATTCTTTCATGGGGGGAGAGCAGCATGTACACATGTGCATCACTCATGAATGATTGTTTAGATTGGCCTTGTCCCTCAAGTTTGGTTCAATCTTCTGTCAGGGACCTGAGTGCACCTGAAGGATACTGTAGGGGGAAGAAAAAGACTGCAGAGAATCACTGCCCTGAGTAAGGCAGTCACTGCACCCGGAGCCCTAACATCTACTACTGGATAAGAGTCAGGCAACCTCTCTTACACATTAAGCCACCCCATCCATAAGCTATGCAGACTAAGGAAGAAATTCCTCTAGTAGCTTGCAATTTGCTTCCTGTCTCTTGGTCTACCAATTTGGTCTACCTTTTGGTTATTCTTGCAGTATAGCACTCTCAAGGAAATCTGAAGTTACACTTTCCTGACTCAAATCCATTTAATCTGGTGAACTGCAGAAGACCCTGGAATTTTCTGGAAGCTAGAAATAGCTGGAAATAGCATGCTGTAAGCCTTCTTCTAAGAGCAATTGAGAGTTCGTCTTATCTTGTGTTGCATCTGAGAAGGTTATTTTCACCAGTAAGAAAACCTATCATATCTGGTCTCCAATAATTTTCTTTAATTATAAATCTATAGAAAAAAAGATATTTAAATGAAAAGAAAATGACCAAAGAAAAACACTTGGGCTCCTTTATATAGCTCTCTGCCAAATAATAAAATTTTTCCAGAAGAAAAAACTTCAACTCATTGCAACAAAAGAAAATACAGCACAAACTCCTTTACAAGTTAAGTGAAAAGCTATGTACAGTATTTAGCCATATTTTTATTCTTTGTGTCATAGCAGATCCTACCTGTATATTATGTACATGACACATGATTTGGTGTTCATAGTTTAATGTGTGTTCATAGGTTGTTAACACTCTTCAAAATCTCACTTTGAGAAGCAAAAATGCAAGAGGTTATGCTCCTGCAGCCTTGTGGAAATAACAGTTCTGGCAGGGAACAGAAGCACTGCCAAACTGTGTTATCTGATTGGCTAATCTTCTTTTTACCCACCTTTCTGTGAAAAGGAATGCTCAGAGTTGCACTGTACAACCAAAAACCAATCTCTTTTACTTTTCACAGAAATTTATATTTAGACAGTCTGGGACAGGAGCCCATATTCTCTCTGCAGTGTATTGATACCCATCTGGTTGTTCAGCAGATATGAGAGGGGCCATTATGGTTGTGACTGTGTTGAAAAGGCAATTACTGTGTAGGTATGTGTCACACTGTCTAAAGCCTGCCTTTCTCTGTGTTTTTGAAATTTGGACTTCTCAAATGGTTCAAAGGGTAGAACAGTGAAAGCAGAGAAGAACAGAAAAATAAGAGAAAACTGTCTGATGTCTCCTGAAGAGCAACATGAGCCTCTGGCTGTTACTTCATCCACAGATGCCATTTGGCAGAGGGCAGCCACATAATGACTCAACAACACACATGACTGCTTCAGAGCACCTTCACGTTGCTTCCATAGCGCTGTGTTTCAACAGATTGCAGAGTGTATTCCTTGTTTAGTTCTGCTATGGTCATCTTCGGATCTAGCTATTTCAATAGGAAAAAAACAAAGTCTTTCCTAAAGGAACAAAATCTATTCCCATTATGTTAAGAGTAGATGTAGGAACTTTGCTTCCAGAAAGCAAACAATTCTTAAAACCCATCTCTGAAAGTAGTGAATGCTAGAAACAAGCAAGCAAAGGAGTAAAATCTGAAATTCACCCTGGAAAAAGATCTCACGGGTGCAAAGATCCACTGAGGGAGGCTTTGGGAATCATTATGAGAATGAAAAAGACGAAGTGTAGCAACTGAGCTGATGATGCCTGAAACTAGGCATCATAATGACATTATGATAGCATTATAATGACAGCGATAGCTTTATTAGTGGTGTTTGTTTTTGTTTGTTTGGTTGGTTGGTTTATATTCCTGAGTGTGACCTACATGACCTCGAGGAAGTATTCCAGGATGTCAATAATAGTCTCATTACCTGCTGGGACTGCTTGCATTTACCATGCAACTCCTGCAGTACCACTGATCAGCAATCCCATTCTTATCTCATCGGCTGCCCAGCTTTCAGCAGCGGCTCCAGTGGTGACATGGCTGGAACTGCTGCTGTGTGCCTTGGAGATAAAAAAAGAACACCCTATCTGACTCACTGAGTTAATATCTATTAGCTCTGCCAACACTGTGTTCAGTGTCTGGGAAGCTGATATAGTAAATTTCTGCCCATATTGGTAATGGCAATGATTCACTGAAGCAGTTTTAAAGATGTTAGGATCATGTAACAGGATTAGGATTTCTCTAACTGGCAAAAGAAATAGGGATTTAAACTACTATAAATTATCCCTGAAATCTTTCTTTTGCCTTGGCTTTCTTTTCCATACTTGGATTTCTGTTCCCAATGTTCTTTTGTTGTTTCCCTTCTTTTAATTTCCTTCTTTTTTTCTTTAATTTTCCTTCTTTTTTAATTCTTTCTTTCCTTCTTTCTTTCTTTCTTTTTCTTTCTTTCTTTCTTTCTTTCTTTCTTTCTTTCTTTCTTTCTTTCTTTCTTTCTTTCTTTCTTTCTTTCTTTCTTTCTAACTGAAACCAGGACACTTTCTTTCTTTCTTTCAGCACAAACTGAGGTACAAGAAATACATTGATTACACTATGTGCCTTTGGTTTTTAACCTGTTGATACTGTACTTATGGGAGCCTGTAGTTCCACTTCTGTCAATGCAACTCTGCAAAAGTTTGGACCCTGAAATTTTCATGGGACATGCCTATACCTATCCCCCTTCGTGAGAATTCATATTACTTTGCTAATGACTGACCCCACAGAAGTAACTG
The DNA here is from genome assembly GCF_964034855.1 of Anser brachyrhynchus. NCBI lineage: Eukaryota > Metazoa > Chordata > Aves > Anseriformes > Anatidae > Anser > Anser brachyrhynchus. The sequence continues at coordinate 66,585,140 of NC_137696.1, forward strand.
GTGTCTAGAAATCTTGTAAGGGATGTGAGGCTACAAGATAGAACAGAAACACAGAAGAATTAAAGTTGCAGGATTCGGACACAGCAAACAAATACGATGCATCTATTTTGGATGGGCCTGAGGGAAGGAAGGAGTTTGAAGGGCAGAAGACAATGTAGGCATGGAGGTGAACTGAAATGAAATGTAAGTGTACCAGGGAGGTAGCAGAAGAGTCTTCACTGAGCACCTGTCACAGGACCACTAGAAACTGAACTCCTATGGCCCTCCCTGGGAAAGCAGAACTTTTTAAGAGGGATGGGTCCAGGAAATCTGTCCTTCATCACTTGTTCCCCTACCTTTCTCCCAGCAATAGCTCTGAGTATCAAGCAGACACCACAGCAAAACTTGTTGATGCCAAGAGCCTGGATGTGTCAGGAACATAAAACAAAATGAGTCACAACAGGAAGAACATAACTAATTCTAATTGCATATGTAGGAACACTGTTTACATCTGATCCGTTTTCCAGTTTTATAATTTTTTTTTTACCGGAAATCTTACTGGATGAGCAGAAGGAATCTCTATCCCACTTGCTTGCTTTTGCCCTTCCAGCTGTGAGATAATAATCACATTGCATCTTTTCTTCCCCCTGCCACTTGTTCTCAGAAGTTTTAATCTTATTTTCTAACCACCACACATTTTCCATCTGTAGAAACAACATAATAAAACACCTCTATACAAAGTTGAACTTTTTCTCCTACTTATTTCTAGTATTCTATTTTTTACACCAAGTTGTCTGTTGTTCCCATAGTGTCCACTCTTCTAATTTTTCTGCTTAACTAGGGTTATGTGCAGTTCTCCTTTGTGTTCTCATCTACCCCTGTTTTCAAGTCTTCCTCAAATCTTCATGTGGTGGTTCATGTTGCTGCCATCATCCCCACCAGGAGGAATAGTGACTGTGTACTTGCCAGAATTGGAAACAAAAAGCTGTAGATGGAACAAGAGCTGTTATTGCCTGTCTACAGATAAAGGTCTTGCCTTGAGGATATAGATACTTTACTTTCGTGATACTTTGCAACAGTGATCTTGAAATATGTGGAGCTCCATGAATGAGTCATCAGTGGTGTCTATCTAGTGTTCACTAATTCCCAACTACTGTTATCCATAGTTCTGCCTTCAGCAATACTTCTGAATATGAGTGCTACAGTTGGCTATAAAATCATTGCTTAGCCTGGTTTAAATCTGCACAGGCTGAATTTTCTTGACTTGCATGAGGCTGGAGATCCAGACCTCTTCCTAAGATGCATTTCTTCTAAGTGAAAACCCCAAAATATATGTTTATAAGAGCCTCCTAACATTTTTTACAAAAAATTAGGCAGAAAGGACCAAAACAAATTATGGAGCTTGGTTCATTCAAGGTGGCTTAACAGCAACAGACAAGACCAATGTCTCATCAACAACATACCACCTTGGACTATAATCAGTACATAGCATTCTTCAAATATTGAAACAGGGCAGTGTTTAGATCCCAGGTTTGCTCAAAAACACTGGAATGAAAAAAAAAAAATTAGAAGAAAATAGTTGGCTACCACTTACATGTCTTCTGTTTGTTTGGAGCTGGGAGAAAAAATGTTACTAGAAGCTGTAGTGAGACTTCCCTAATTATACTGAAAGGGATAGATTGAAGCCCAGGTTAGGTAGATGTAACTATTGCCCACTAACTATAAAAAAGGTGTACTTTTGTGGCTTATTTTTGCAAAAAGTACCTTGTGGCTTCAGTGAGGAACTGGAAAACCTCCTTGCCTTGGCGCATCCATGACATATGGTGCTCCATGCTTTTTTCCCACATCTGTTATTTTGTGTTATTTTCACTTTTGGCCATGTAATCAAACCTTGTAAAACTCAAAGCTCAAAACTCAAAAAAAAAAAAAAAAAAGTCCTAAAGATGCAAAGAACATGCAGTACCAAATAACATTTGAGGCTGATGTGGTAGAAGAAGAAAATGAATCAACAATTTGTGAATTATAGGTTTGACACCAATGGGGGAAAATGCTGTAAAACACTTCGCACCCTCAAATATTCACTATTTCCCTGTCTTTGCATGGGGCCAAGTTCTTGAGCTCTATATGCGTCCGTCTACTCTACAGCTCAACAGCCTCAAATGCCAGTGCAGAATGACATTGACCAGTTCCTTTTTAAGTAACTTTACCGGAAAGCCTGAATGTTTGCAGATTAACTCAAGGCTAATCACTGAACTTCCTCAGTGATGGAAAAAATGTTGGTCACACTTACCTTTTTTTTTTTTTTTCAGTGGGGGAGGGGATGAGGGGAGACTAAAAACATTTGATTTGGCTTGAAGTAAAAGTGCATACTTCACACATATTTCTAACCAACCCCCCAAAACAGTCCCTGGCTTTGAACATGTTGAACAGGAAGCCATTTAGTGTTGGAATGCTTGCTTTGCCAGTCCAAGAAACACACATTCTTATTACTCCTGGGCTATCTAAAAAGGTTCAGGGTGAAAAAGTTTAATTTATATGTAGAACCTTGTTTCCTGTTTTTTTTTTTTTTTTTTTCCCTTGTGTGCCAAGTCTGTTTTTTAAACTCTGTGATAGGAAACACATTTCCCTTTTCTCCCTTTCGTCTCACTTTATTTACCCAGCTGTATATTTCGCTTCAATTTATAGCTTATACTCTTACCTGGCTTGAAGTCCAAAGACAGAATGAGAAAGAGGGAAAGATGGATGTTGTGTTTTCTTGGTTACTGAGGCAAGGGAAGAATCTGGGTGGAGATAAAGCTGCCTTTACATCAATATCAAGGGAGTGGTGGATGGAGACTTTTCTTTCAGGATGGTCTACAGTGTATGTTCAAGAAAGGTGAGGAAGAGGACACAAGGAAAGAAGTGGCAATGCAGAGCAGTTTTCCCCCCATCACTGAATGAACTTGTGCAAGTCTGCACTCTATTTACTGTCTACAAATGAGATAGGCATCTCATATTTTGCTCAGTTTGGAACTACTTGCACATAGAAGCATGAGAAACTAAAACTAAAGTTAAAATTAAAATAATATAAAATAAAATAAAATAAAATAAAATAAATAAAATAAAATAAAATAAAATAATAAAATAAAATAAAATAAAATAAAATAAAATAAAATAAAATAAAATAAAATAAAATAAAATAAAATAAAATAAATTAAAATAAAATAATAAAATAAAATAAAATAAAATAAAATAAAATAAAATAAAATAAAATAAAATAAAATAAATAAAATAAAATAAAATAAAATAAAATAAAATAAAATAAAATAAAATAAAATAAATAAAATAAAATAAAATAAAATAAAATAAAATAAAATAAAATAAAATAAAATAAAATAAATAAAATAAAATAAAAAATAGTTTACAGATCTTTGGTGTGCCTAGTATAGATATGTCCATATGCATCCACTCTGCAAGAGAATTAGCTCCCCAAAGAGGAAGAAAAGCCTTCCTGAACGAGGACTGTTCAGAAACAGTCATTCAAAAGGAACAGGCATTCAAAAATGAAATTGTGCACAGCTATTAAGTTTTCTACAATTAAAACCCAACCATTATACACATAATTGTGCGTGTTTATCACAGCTAAAAGGGACTACCAGGTCCACTACATTTTTGTAGTTCATTTCTGAAATTTTTAAGACAACAGCCTTTGAAATGGTTTAAGGCTTTTCTCTTCTTGCTGTCCCAACACCTTGATATTACCCAATTAAAAAAAAAAAAAAGAGAGAGAGAGAGAGAGAGAGAGAGAGAGACAATGCACCAAAAAGAAGCCTGTGACTGTGGCCTTTCCCATGTGCTGCTCTGTGGGTGAAATGATGCAAAAATGCCACTCCTCTGTTTTGCATTACTCTTCCTCAAGAGGTCAAAGTATTTTCATGAATAACCTCCAATTTAGAGTTTGGTATAAACACAAATGATTTCGTCCACGTCTACAGCAGATCTTTTGCTTCTCTATACCTCTATTACTAAGAAAATCTGAGATTTCAATAAAGTAGCTGATGTACCTACAAAATCTCTTCAAAGAAATCCCCATTTCTTCAAGATGTGGTTGGGACACCCAGACTGCAGAGCACCTATACCTGCAGGAGAACCCCTGACCTTACACGTGACATTGCTTCCCCATGGACTGCTATAGTGTCAAGTATGTGAATGAAGAGATTTGCCCACATTTCTACCAATATTCCCAGACATACTGACTGGCACACACCAGCTGGAGTTGGGACGGAATCCTCAGGGCTGTCAGGAAAGCAGAAATTCTTGAAAAAAGCTGTGGCATTTGTAGCATTTTTTCCATTTTTCCTTAGGCCTGTGAGCGGTTGCTTCCTATAAGCTGGCATACTCTAGGAAGCGGTGTGCTGAGGAGGCTCTGCTATGTGCTGGCCACAGCAAGTCGAGAGCTTGAGGTCTTCCATCCCCCACATCTTTGATTTATTTTAATTTATTTTAATTTATTTTTATTTATCTTTATTTTTTATTTTTCTGAAGAACAAGAACAGAAAGTAAAATTGTACCTCCTCTCCTGTCAGAACCGCACAACCATTGCTAGAGAGTCCCTGGAACAAAGTTCACGCTGGTTTGAAGAACCATTCTACTTTTTCTCTCTCTAGGGATTTTGGACTCAAGGAAGAAAGGAGGTCTGATACTTCTCTTCATATCACCTTGCTCAAGAAGGAAAGATGCTGAGTTCAGTTCTTGACTTTTGGATGTTGAAAATTCTCACCCATCCTCTGGACAGCAGAATAAAAGGGTCTTCCATGGTCTGTCAGAACACTTGCAAAACCAAGTTTAATTAGACCTTTTCTGACTAAATGATAAATAAATAAATAATAAGAAAGGACATTGTGCACTATTTTGAGGGCTGGATGCTAACAACCAGCAGTAAATGTATTTCAATGGTAATTGAATTCAAGAATTATGGTAGAGCAAATCACTATTTGGAGACTGACTGTGACATATTATTACAATGTGGAATTGGCAGAAGTAGAATGAACTTCTTATCCAACTACTGTGCTTTCCATCCATCATCCCTTTTGTTGTCTGAATAATTATAAATATTTTTTCTGCTTAGGTGTTCCTCAGTCTTCTGGGAATCCTTAAGTACAGCTCTATTTCTTCTCTGTTTTGTGAACTCTTCATTTCGTTTCTGCAGCACCAGCTGCAACCATATGGCTACAGGCCTTCCCTGAGGGAGTAGTCCTACAACAGGCAGCATGGAGTGACTTGCATACATACTCTTCAGGGCTGCACTGTGCAGCAACTCTCCTGCTGTCTTCTCTGGAGTCCATAGAAAAACTCCATGGCCCTAAGACACACTTATTGTATGTCATGGCCTTTCAGAACATTTCAGCCTGCTTCTTTGGTGTCACCATAGCATGATATCAAATTAATGCACACCATGGACCAGGTATAAGTCTGTGTGAGGATACCCAAGGGCATGAGTTTTCTAGAATAACAGGAAAACTGCATAGAGCTGAGCAAGCCGAACTGGTGGTTCCTGGAAGAAAATTCTCTCCAGAATAACTTGTGGGTTTAATCTCAGGAAGACTAGATTTATTCCAAAGGGGTGCCTGGAACCCTGTTATCAACAGAAAGAAAAAAAAATGAGCAAAGGTCCAGAGCCTGAGAATAAACTGGGCACCTAAGCAAGAGTGAGGACATATCTGCAGCTCTGGCATTTCTACCTAACCTGTAGCTTCCTCAGCTCTTTTTTCTTAATTAGCCACAAGTGATCCTGCAAGTGACAGCTGAGCACATCCCTACCTGCTGAGAGGCTTTGCATGATTCTTGAAAGTTTCCAAAAGGTTAGATTATTCAGGAAAGAGAATGTCTGCTTGTGCCTCCACCTACATTTCTTCAACTTCTGACCTGTATGAAAATGAAAAGTAATTCTTTTAAAAATTAACTTCTTTCCAAACCTTTAAAAAAATAAAAATAAAAATCAAACAACAACAACAAACACCACAGTTGATTAGAATTTTTGATGGAAAAGACTTCCTCCCAATAGTTTTTATTTTATCCCAACAGAGTTATTCCAACCTTTGTAACTACTGTGCAAGCAGGATGAAGAGCTGGCATCCTCCAGTGCCCCCTCTCATCAGTGGGGAATGAGAGCCCAGGAGCAATGCTCTGACAGGCCTCCTGCTGTCTCAGTTGGATTAGTTTTGGCCCAACACTTTCAAAAACTTCAGGGGCATGACTCTATGCTCAGCAAAGTTGCTGGTAACCATCCTGTTGATTTCCACATTTGCTAGATCTGGGTCAAAATGCACAATTCCTATGAAAGTCTTTGGAGTTTGTGCAAAACACTATCTGGAGAAAGAGTGCCCAGAAAGTTTTTGGAGGCTCCATAAAGCAGCCTAATGAAACAGAAGGTAAGTCTCCCCAGGCTGTGATGCAAGTGGAGGTAGGCAGTCACACAGGACTTTTGGGAGTCACTTAACACCAACTGAGGTGTAAAGCCCATACACTTATCCAGGAGTAGGTGTTTGCTGATAAAACTGAGCAAACTATAATCCACATTTAATGGTTAATGGTTTTGCATAGCTGATAATAGAAAATTTTCTGATAAGGGTTTAAAAATCCTGTCAAGCTCTTTGTAAGCTTCCTCAGCCAAATGGTTCAGGCTAATTAGAGAGCATCATCATCATCTGTATTTCTGCTGGAATGAGCCTAGGAAAAGCTGCTTTTATATTGATTGTTATGAAAGTCTGAAAAAGTAGTAACTCTCTTGTATGCACCAACTTAACTCCTGCCTGATCTGTGAATCCTGGCATACAGCCTGCCACCTCCAGGAGCTATGTTTCTTATCGAACTAATCCAGAGACCAGCTGTCCACTGAAAAAAAAAATATACCTTCCCAAATCCTAATGTTATTTTTTCCCAGTGTACCTTCCTTAGAGTTGACCTTATAACGCAGTGTGAACCACAGAAGAATTTTCTCATTCTGTATAACTCTCTATGACTGTAAGTCATCTTCAGTCTTACAGATACCTTAATTGAAAAATAGAAGGTTTATTTTTCTGTTTTTGAGTTAAATAACTGCAGGCATTTAATGAGACCTCCCATACACACTGGGATGCTGGAATTATTATAATGGTTTTAACGAGAAGATTTTCAGCTATTTTCTGTTCCCTGACAAATTCCAATAGACTGACAAAGATGATCTTTGTTTGATCTTCAGGGATTTGTGGCATCCCTGTCCATGGCAGAGGGGCTGGAACTGGGTGATCTACAAGGTTCCTTCCAACACAAGCTGTTCTCTGATTCTATGAAGGAATATAACAGAAAACTTTTATTGCTGTAGATTTAAGACTTTAAATCGCAGTAACTAACATATATTCTGTCTCTTTCTGGCTCTTGAACTTCCAGGTAAACAGAGATTAAATTATAAACTCTTCTGTGTGATAGCTGCACTGTCTGATTACTTAACTCAACAAACTGAATTATGTAAATACTCAAACATTAATAAAGATGAAGCTGAAAGGAAAAGATCTGTGAAATTACAAAAAAAGCAACCCAAGGTATCGAAAAAATCCAGTCTATAACTTACTCTGTGCTTAAGCTGTTAGTAAATGTTGTGTCAATGTCCTCCTAAACTGTAGAAGAAGTAGGTCTTCCAAAATACCTAGAAAGGAGCCTCCAACCTGTCTTCCAACAGCAAGGCATGGTAAAGCACACACAAGCTGTCATGTACAGATATTTGTCTACAAAAGCTCTTAGCATCTGTTCCAGAAGTCAATACCCCAATTAAAAATTTTCACATGAAATCTAATTTCTTTCTTTGCTGAGAATTAAGTGGATCTCTTGTCCTGTTCCCAAAGAGAAAAGAAGGGAAAATGCTCACTGTCCTTTTCATAACAACATTTTTTATATTGAAGGATTATGTTAATACGTCATGTCTTAGTCTTCTGTTTTCTAGACAAAACGAACCCAGTTCCTTTACCTTCTCCTCTAGGTCATATTTTCTAAACTTACAATTTTTACTCTCTTACGAACTCTCAAGCCAAAAAAATTGTTTCATTATTGTAACTAGGAGCCAAGTAGAGTAACATATTTGCCTCTCTAATCTTGCCACCTTAAAAATCACATTCCTCTTAATGTAAATCACAGCTTAAATGTTTGTTGTTTTGTTGTTGTTTGGTTGACCTTTTCTTTCTTTCTTTTTTTTTTTTTTTTTCATTGACATTGTAAATGCACCCTATTCTCATCCATACTTGCTTTGCATTGTACCAGCTAAACATCCCGCCAGATCCTTTTAACCTTTTGGAAAGTGCTGAATCTGTGGGTAATTTTCATGTAGCTGTGGTCCTCTGACTCCTTCCCTATGACCTTGAAGTTCAACATAAGTTGCATGTCAGCACAGCCAAGTCTTCACAAACAAGTTGCTATGCTCATCTGACCCCAAACTGAAGGATGCCCCCCACCTTTTTCCACAACAGGAAAATATGCCCTTAGGCATATTTCTACCCTCACACTTAGTATGCTGCCAAAACCACATTTGCCTCCCTGCATCCAGAAAATGCTGCACTCAGCCATCCTGGGGTGGATGTGCTCACGTGGAGAGGAGACAGATGTGTGCCAGGAGCTCAGATGGCACAAAGCACTTAAGGACACTGCAGTACGGTGAGGTAAGAGGATAACCTGGGATAAATGGTTAAATTGTTTTTTAAGTAGCTTAATTATTTCTAACTCATCCATGTAGCAAATTATTGTAACTGGTTACATGAAGACAGTGACAGAACTTTAGTGGCCACAATCACTAACCAAAGTCTTGGTGAACAAAGGTGTAGTTGAGCCAGTACCAGTGATTGTTCTTTCTGTGTAAAACATGGGAAAAATATTTAATATACTTTATTGTTAGCTTATATCCCTGTGGTGGAAAACCAACGAAGTATTATTGGGTGTGTAACTTTTAAATGTATTTTTCTTCTTTTCTGCCAATGTTGTGGGAAGAGTAAGTAGCTTTCAAAGATTCTGGTCATTGACTTCAGCTTCCTCAAATCCCAAAGCAGACTTTTTCAATTCTAGTAAAATTATCTTCATTTTTCAAACCTTGCTTTATCTGTATGGCTGGCGATTCCCTCAGCTCTGTATTTCACCAAAAATAAGATTACTTTTATACAGTTAGTATAAAGACATTAGTATGTCTGCAAGAAAAATAGACTTTAGTTAATAATGTATCTATGGAAATTATGTTAATGTAGCTTACTGCATTACCTCTACATCAGTAGTAATTTACATTAATAATTAGAAATTGAAGTTGTGACTAGATTCTGAGCAAGAGAAAGTGGCTTTTGATTTGAACCCAAACGGCTAAAAGGCATTTCCTTTAATTTTGGATCAACTGTCAAAAAAGCAAGATTAAAACCCATACTATATAATTTCCTCTGCTCCCTCGAACACTGGATGTTGACATTATTCCATCCCAATTTATCAAGAGTTATTTTTCTACTATATGTAATAATGATGACGCTCCTTTTTTCAAGATTTTATGTTTTGCGTGAGTGAGTATGCACATGCAGATATGGACAATTTCATGCACATAGTGTGAGACTGGGTTTCTGTCTGTATCAATCTGTGCTTTATGATGAATTTTACCTTTAGAGATTTCTCTGAGTATCCTCAGTTTCTTTCTAGAATCTAACTCACTCTTTCAAGAAGCACTAGGCACAAATCCAAGAAGCTAATGCCTTTCTGTTAAACCCTTGACTGTTTCCCATAAGTAATATTTTGGGAAACAGGCCTTGATAAACATTTTAGTTTTCTCTGAGTTCTGTGTGTATATATATATATGCAGATATGGGTATATCAATGAGTCCATTGTTTATTAAGGTGAAAAAAAAAAATGAATTTGTATATTAATGATCTTGTTTATTCTTACTCCTTTTTGACTTGTGATCCTGATGGGAATTGGGTTTCTTTAATGTTTTATTTATAGTTTATGCAAACATTACAATTTTCATTGTATTTGCATCAACTCGTCCTGCAGAAGTCCTGTAAGTCTCAAAATAAATAGTTTTCTGTGTGTTGTCAAAACTCTATTTAAAACCAGTTTAGCATTTAAGTGTGGTTCACGTTTACCGTCTTTCAGTGACTTCCCATCACTTGTGCTTAGTTTAGAAGTAAAAGGATGTTGGTGGTTTTAGCAGAAAGTAAGGCAGGATTCTTCCTGGTTCATGTATCATCACCTTTAAACCAGTCCCAGTTTCACTATGATATTACTGTAGAAAATTAGGGACATCTTGAGAAGCACAAATGCCAGGAAAGCACCACAAGGTGCAAATCATTTATAATAACCAGACATATTATTTGTGATGGGGTAAGTGGCAGTGCACAAGGATAAAATGACTAGTGTTTCCTTATCAACCACACACACAGTCCCTGGGATTGAAAGATAAACAGTATTTTAGCTGTAAATGGATTAAAGCTTTTTTAAGCCATGTCCTGGTTTCAGAAGACAAAAACCATGGTGTATACCAGCATTTTTAGAGAAACACTGCAGAAGGAAGTTAAATTTTGGTCTAGCAATAAATACACTGGTTGAGAGAAACACTTCATGAGTACCTGCTATTATCTACCAAATACAATAAATCTGTCCCTGGTAATGCATTTCACAGTTGTTTTTCTTTTGTGAATACATATATCTTTAAATATCACTACATTTGTCTGTATTCGTGTAATAGGTCCAGGTTTTAATGTCTTGAGGTTTCCTGGAAAACACTGAGGTGAGGATGGACAAAGTAGTTTCAACAAAATAAAAGACCTTTGCCTTTTCTTAGAATCAGTACTATCCACAGCTTGCCTTGCTTTCTGAAATATTAGGTTGGTCTTTTTTACAAATGTTTTTCTATGCTTTGGTGCTTCTAGATCTGGGATAGACATGGAAATAAATGTTAACAGTACAAAAGAAAAGCTGAAACTTTAGTAGTGCCAACTGGAACCACCAACTGGATATATGACAAGAAAGTCTTATATCATTTCCAGTTCAATTTTGCAGTATCAAGATGTTTGACTCGTTTAGATAAGGTCTGGATAGAAGTCTGGGCTCTCTGATGTGTGTCTGAACTGAAAACACAAATTAAAGTGAAGTTGCCAATGTTTTGGGACAAAACTATTTGGACGCTGGGTAAGTTAAAATGTTATAGGAAGAATATTCTAAAAACTCCAGTATCCAGCTGTTGTATAAAAATGTGGTTGTTTGAAATTCTGTCATCAGTCAACTTTTTGCTAAATGGATGAATAAATTCCGAATGTGAAAAAAATCTCATTAAGGCAGTCTCTGTCCCTCATCTATTGATGAACTACTGAAATCTAGGTAACACATTATCAGGAGAAGTCCTGCTTGTGCTTGAGGCTCCAAGGGGTTAGACTGATGCTTAGCTAGGAGTCTTTCTAGTGACCTTGTTGAATTTTGGATCAGCCAGAGAAGTCAGTTTATGTGTATATTTGAAGATCAATTCTATATTATTTTCTCCCCCTTTTCCTTTGAGAAGGGAGAGTGAGAGAGCAGTTTTGGTGGAGTTCAGCTGCCCAGCAGGGTAAAACCACCACAACACTATGCCTTAGGCTCTGCAAAAATACAGAGTAATAGATAGAAGGACAAATGTGATAGCAAGTTAGTTAGATGAAACTAGTACTCTTTTATAGTTGCAGTTAAGAGTTAAGCAAATGGCAATTGCAAATTTTCATCTTTCTAACATGGGAATGCAGATGTTTTATGGCTGTTAAAAGACAGGCCTTATAAACCACACTGTCAAGTATGAGCAATCAGTTTTTACTTTAATTTTCCCAGGGTTCTATCTTTCCACAGGAACAGTATAATGTTTCTTAGAGGGGTACATTTCACAATGGCTGCTTAGGTGACTGAGCACGCTGCCTCAGAAAACATGCCATTTCTCACAACTTGCTACATATCTCCTACCTGAAGTGAAACTTTAGTCCATTTATACATCTCAGACTTGAATAAGGAGTGAGACATGCATGATGTCTAGGTACTTCCTAGCTTGCCCTTGATTTTGCATCTTTTGCATAATAACAAATTATCACATTGTGGTTGTTTCTGAAGTGGACGGCATAACAAATTCATTTCCCCGTTTAATGTTCTCTGTGTTACTACATTTTGAAACATTAGAAAGTCTGTAGTTATTCCACATTTCTTTAGTCTGTAGAACATGAAGTGAAAGTAAATGGAGAAGTGAATTCTGATGCATGGCTTTTCTTTGAACGCAATCAGGGCAGTTTTCTTTCACTCAGATTGAAAGTAGGTGACTCGTTATCCCCCCTGCACTGTTAGGACTCAACTCAGTAGCATATGATTTATTATTCCCAAACACCCACAGAAATGTGAGGCATGTGTTGCACGCTTGAAGGTACGGTAAGGTCTGATTATCAGTCTGCCTTTACTCTGAGTAAAAACATATTAATGTCAGCATCAAGTCAGTTGAACAACTTGCAGAAGGTTTCCAGGAAGCATCTTTCTTCTCATGAAGAGCCTTAAGGCTTTTGTTACAACTCCAGGAACTCTACCAGACACAAAAATGCATACGACAACAAGCATGCCCTGTATTACTCAGTCACAGTCCATGAACTGTCACTTTTATAATTGTAAAGCAATTGCAATAACCCGAGTTGCTTAGAAAAAAATTGTGTCAGAAAATGTTTCTTTTGCTTTCCCCCCCATCCAGCTAACTGTCCAGTGTTAGAGTCACACAAAACTCCTGCAGATGATAAAGGCAAGTCTTCCTCTATATGGAATGGGTCTCTGCTCTGATACACCAAGATTATCAGCAAGGTGATCCAGCTTTTGCACTCAATTTTTAAAGCAGACCTCTGGTGTTTGTTTCTTCTTCCAATTAAACTCTTACACTGGGAAAACGTGATGACCCACCTACTTCTCTCCTTCTTGCTGCACTAAGATAAAGGAAGATGGCAATAGGTTTCAGAGCAAGATGTATTGGAGAAGAGAAGCCCATTCTCCTGTCCCATAACAAGCAGCATCTAGCCAGCACTGCCTCTGCAGATCTTTTCTTCAGGTGACTCAGTCTCCCACATTGCCTGTGATCCTGGAAAAAGGGCTCACGCCAACTAACCGTCCAGATAATGCTGCAAATTCCAGGCTAATCAGGGAAATTGCCTATTCACTTGAACAACAGCCACAGGCCTGGGAGACGCCAGCCTCCAGCTGCAGTCATGCCTTGGCTCATTAGTCCTATGTGCCCCTGAAACTCAACTGTCAAAGGGGTGTTGAGCGCACAAAGCACTGGGCAGCATCTGAATTAAATTCCTGTGCGGAACCAAAAATAGAACACTTTGAGCCCCTTCTCTGTTGTGAAGGAAAAATGCCTGGACAAAAAAAAATGCTTTTCTTGGTATTATTTAATGTGTTTTTCTGTCTAAAAAGCTAAAGATTTTTGGCCTCAAGGGGTGCTAGCCTGTTACCTTAGAGACTGTTTCTTTTAGAGGCAGTGGAGTGGCAGAGGGCATGCCTTTGCTGCTTACCTTGGCAACCATGAATTGCTAAATGCTATTCCCATGAATGCAAGCCTTTCACTGCCATTAGCGCTTGCCCACAGGTATAAACATTCCTTCATGAAAAGGTCCAGGGGAATGTACACTACGTCGATAAAAATCAAGACGACAAACAAAAGCATATTATATAACGGAGCAGTTATATAAAATTAGATTTTAAAACAAGACGTGTCTTTAATGACATTGATCCTGGACGCGGTCAAATTTCCTGTTCCATTTATATTCCCTACAGCCATACCAAGCGGTGGCAGCAGGGAAGGGAGGAAAGCAAGAAAGCTCGACAGGATATTCTTGTTTCTGTAATTGCAAAATGGAAGACCACTGCGTCTGTACTCAGAATAAACGTGCTGGACGGCCTCACAGGAATAGCACGACTCCAGCGGTCTCCCTGCCTGGCACTCGGGCAGATGGACACGGGAGGAAAGCAGAGCTCCTCGGGGCCGTGCAGTGTCACCAGCTCCCCCTGCTCACAGGGATTCTTTATGGTCTAGCTGGGCAAACACTACAGGCAAAATTCTCGACGTGTTTACCTGTATAAAGCCCTTGTGCTGCAAAAACAAGAGATTTGTTGTATTCTTCCTGTAAATGAAGCTGTTGAGTGTGGAGGAATTAAGTTCTAAACTTAATTCTCCCCCTCCTCCTCCCCCCAGTCTCCATTTTGTAAACTGATGATTTTTAAAGAACAGCATTTCCATGCCATTATCAAATCAATTCACTTTCTCAGGTCTCATCTGATAGGACTTCCAATAAAAAAAAATGACTCATCTGGTTTTGTTAGATTGTAGTGAAGCATATTTTAGAAGGAGAAATCTCTCGGGAAAACGACACCACTATGAGACTTTTCTCTAAATGCCGGTCAACAGGGAGCCAGAAACCAACTAATGGTTCCCATGGGCTGAAAAGCCCAGAGCTCAGCAAAGCACTAGGACACTATGGTCTTGATATGCCTATACAACAGCACCTTTGTGCAATGATATTGTGGTATTGTCAGGCAGGCTCATCCAGCCTGGAGAAGGTTCATCCCACCTTGGGAAAATCCATGTAGACGCAGTGCTTAGCACCGCACAGAGAAGTCTCCCTGCCTTGCATCACACATGTGCCATGACAGCCAGCAGTCAAATGGGCTCTTGAAAGCTGACCCTGATACAAGGGCAGAAGGAGCAGGCTCTGGATGGCTGCTCCAGAGCACTGCAGCCTTGAAGAGCTTCATCATCACTGCTAAACCAGCAGTGATCAATGCAGTGGTCAAATTTATTGGAAAATAATGTGAGGCTTTCCTGAAAACAAAACAAACAAAAAGAAAATACAAAACAACCAAACAAAACCATTCACCAATCCAACTCCAGCATGCAGGTTTTAAAGCCAGATTTCAAAGGAAGGCTTTGGAGGGGCTGGCCAGCTACCCGCAGAGCTTCTGCCCCAGCATCTCCCTTCACGCTCCCACCTCCTGATGTAGCCCCCACACACCTGGCATCAAGTACTTTCAACCAGCACACAGCAGCCTGTGAGCACCAGCCAATGACCCAGCCTCCTCTCCCACTGCAGGGGCACAAGCTCAATGCTGCTAAACAGTTAGTGCTGGAGCTTTGGGCTTTTGCTGGTTTCACTGGGGAACAGCTCTCCTCTGCATGCTAGTAGCACTGGTGGTTGGGATGCCGTTGTACCCTTTTAAGAATGGGATCTTTACAAATGTACTTCACATGCTTCTGTTATCCCACCATTTATTCTGCTACTTTATTACACAGGCTTTTATTACAATTTTGTTAGGGCCAGAAAAGGTTGAATCTTCAGTCAAATCAGCAGAACGAACATTCCTGGTGCATCAGTAAGAGAACGAGGAACCACTTGCTTCATCTTTTAGAAGAAGAGTCCATTTTTCAGAAATGCTGACGTGGAAATACGTGGAACAGAAATGCCCAAAGCCAGGGCCATGATGCCTTGTAAGAGGAAACAGGTGTGGTGCCACCCTGCTGGCCCCGAAGCTGCTGGGTGTCACAGCAGACAGCAGTGCTCTCAGGACCTGGCTGAGCCTCGGCCGCTGCAGTGTCCCACGTGAGCATCGCAGCGGGGGCAGAGCTCTCGTCCGGCTGCTGCCCCCAGGTCTGCCGCACCGGGCAGGCGTGCCTGTGGGTTGGATCCGCTGTTGGGTCTCAGGGACGTTCAGGGGTGTTGTCAGGGTCCAAAAACCTCATCCTAAAGAGGCTTCTTATGAAGATGAAACCTGGAAAACTTGAAGAGCACAGGACTTACTCCTGCTTGAATTCAAGTCATCCAAGAGATTACTTGTATCCATCTGTATGCACATAAATCTAACCAACACAGGCCATGCCAGACAGGAAGAAATAGGCACCAACAAGTACCTACCTTTTGGTCCCCAGCACTGTGAATGTCCTAAGCAGCAGTAAATTCAAAAAACAGAAAGCTGGTTCATGGACTTCCAGACTGAAATTACCTTTCTTCACAAAACAAATTGTGTTGCTTTCCAGGTGCCTGTCAAGTGAGAGACAATGGTAGTTAAAGGACATTGCTACAATCCACAATTCCCAACTGAGGAAACTTGAAAAGACATTTAATTTATGAGACATGAAGAAACTGTGAAGCAATGTAGTTGTGAAATCCATTAGTGCATACAGCTTTCAAGGAATGCTAAAAAATTGGTGATGCGTAGAGCAAGCTTAGCAACTTTACAAACTCAGAATATTTGCTGTGTAAAAGTTGTGGTATATTTCAAGAAAACAATCCCTCCAAAATGTATGATATTTTTCCTTGTTTTTCCTGTACTAACTACATGACATTGTTTCAAGCACCTGGATTTCAGTTCAAAGTAGCAGAAAAGAAAATGTGCAAATTGAATAGATTAAACAAAAAAGTCATAAGCATTTCTGAATTAAATATACACTTAAGAAAAATCTTCTGTTTCATAGTTGTGTCCAAAAACCGTTCTTTGGGTTGTTTACTGAAGCCCTTAGTGTACGCACTGAGAAGGCCAATGTGAGCCCTGGCATCTCCTTCAGGAAAAAGAAAAAGAAGAGAAAGAAATGAAAACAATCAGGAGTATCTGTAAGCATCCACCATCTGGCAGCTGAGCTGGTAGCAAGCAGACTTTAATATTTACAGTCTGTTCAATTTTTTAGTCAAAACCATCACAATTCTGTTCCCTTTGAAAAGTTTGGAGGGCTCAGACTTGGGGTCCCTTCCTTCCTCTTCCCCATGGCACCCTCACCTTCCTCCCTTGTCTGATTCCTTTTTGAAAGCACAAGACAATGGCTGCTGCTCTTTCTTTCCTGGCATGGAGCAGCAGCAACTGTTTACATCAATGAAACACAAATCTGGGCACATAATACCATCAGGTATCAAATGAAATGAGCCAGATACTAAACAAACCTGGGGACTGGTAGTGGAATAAGGATAAGATCAAAGGCTGCAGTTATCCTAACACAAGCTTTTCAACTGCTTCCCAGTCGTGCCATTGCAGCTCTACCAAGTGACGACAGTGAGAAATTTCCATTACAGGAAACACAGAGAATAAGGTCAGATACTTCATTATTCTAGTTTTCCAGCATCCATGTCAGGTTATATTTAGATTTGTTTAGCTGAGTTTTCTGCATCTGGGCTGTAAATTCTTGCCATAATCTACAACTCCCAGAACAAGACAGTCATGACTTGCCTTGCCCTGCCTTGCCTTTCCTCACCTTGCCATGTCTGCCTTCCCTCCCCATAAAATTCTCCTCCTTCCCCAAGAGAGGAATTTGGTGTGGTTTGGTACCAGCTATGGCACTTTGGATTTCAGTGGATGGCTTTCCCCAGCTCTGCAGCCTGTCGGCAGGTGGTCCTAAAGGCAGCTCAGCCCCAGCCTTGACCCAAGAGCATCCACAGGATCACCAGGTCTGGTGTCCCTGGCTGTGACATACAGTGTTAGCATACAGGGTATAATAGTCTGGGTGGGTGAAATCAAATAAATAGGTATAATTTCGGGAGCAGCAAGTACTGGTGGTTTTGTTTCTTTAAGCTGAACACATTCATGTTAAAGGCCAAGTGTTGCCATTAAAAGGACTATGCAAATTAAGGGATATTTTTTTCCTCTAGCATGGTGAAATTAAAGAAAACCTAAAATTAGCATTCTAACACTAGTTTCACAGGTCCCAGTTCTGCCATTACAGAATGAATGTGCTGAAATGGAGGAGGGGAGAGGGGGGGACCTCTTATTTCTGGCAGAGAGTTGTGAAACGCTGTGATTATCAGGGAGCAGCAGCAAAGTTCCCTGGAATTAGCTAGCAGTCATACACCTCTAGCTAATCATGTTTCAGCCACTGTGAAGAGCTCGTACCCACTGTGAATACACCGGGGGAGCAGCCCTCATCTCCCCCTGCCCAGATTTTTGGCCGGCTGGATGTTCCTGATTATTTTCTTCCTCTGCTCAGAGTAAACCTCCTCTAATTCATTCACCAACATAACATGTCAGCTTCCATTGTAAACCAGTGGTCACAGTTGAAGGTATCAGTGCAGATGGCCCACAGTGATCCTCTTATACTGCTGTTCCAAAGTCACCATCAAACATTCCTCATCTGAAAGTAACCGTAGCTAATTGTGCTGCTGATTTATGTCAGAAGTTATTGTGTTACCTAGTCATGTTTAAAAACACATCTTACTCTGAGAGTTTTGGACTAACACAAATTCTTGATGCTAAGTACCACAAGAATACGCTACTAATTTTAGCTCATCCGGTGGCTTACTTTAATCACTGCCACTATAGTGAAGTCGCTGCTGGGATGTTGGACAGCAAATATTTAACAGCATTCTATCGTGCGAAGGTGTAGGGCACAAATTGAGGAAGAATACCATATCCAATTGAAGTGGCAGAGGAATGCAGTAGACAGAATGTAATTACTTGTATGAAAATTTGCCTAGGAAACTGAAGCTACCACCTCCAGTCCTTTAAAAAATATATCTTTAGACTATAATAATTAGTCCAAATTTCTTTTCTAGGTGCACATTGCATTGTTAGAGAGTAGGCAGACAAGTTAGAGTGAAAAAAAAGGTATTAAAAAAGCAACAACAGAATGAATGTTTCCTGAATTTCTATTAAATTCAAGCTGATATTAAAAAAAGGCCATGACTGTCTAAGAAAAGCAAAATGGAAATCAAGGGAAAATAAGGTCTGTTTAGAGATTTACACATTTCTGAACTTCCAGAATCCAGAGTCAGAAGGCAGAGAGAACCTGAGATACTTCTGACCCAGGAAAAGGTAGACTCCCTGTGAATGCCTTTTTCTCCGTAAGATTTAAGACCTGTGGCTAGGCTTTCACTTGGAAGCTGTTTGTCAATTCATTGGCATTGTGGTAAGAGCGTTCAAGTGTTCGAACAATAACCTGGGATTTTTTTGATGCCCTTAAGTCTTGTGGGGAAAGCCTTGAGTCTGTACTCATTAGAAACAGCAAAGTCTACATCCAGAAGAGATTCAGAGGCAGCGCTGCAGGGATGCCCAGTGTTGAGGAAGCCAGCACCCAGCCCTGCAATGCTGGGCTGCTATGTACCAGGCACTGTGCAGGGGATGCCTACAGGGAACCACATCCATTCTCTGCACTGCAGAGACCAAAACCAAGCAGCAAGCCTCTCCAGCTTGCAAACAAGTAAACCCTGAGGACATGCATAAATTTTAACTCTATCCACGGTGGCCCAGGTTTTGCATTCAGAATTATTGTAATGTACCTTCCTCTCCTCAAGCCAAAGTCCTAATCCGTAAGAAGACAGCCTAAATTACAACAGAGAACACAGATTCCTGGCCATGCTTTGCAAAATTGACCACAGGACAGTCTCCAGTGGTCTGGTGGACATTTGCACTTAGGTTGGAAGTGGCTGATTACTACTCACCTTGGTCCTTGGGCTCTGCCCTTCCCTGTTTCTTTGGAAAATTCCCAAACAGCAGGTTACAGGCACTTGTCTTCTCATCCACTTAGACACCCCGTGCAACAGAAGGATAGATTCTCTCAAAGACAAAGTGACAATTTGGTGTCGAGTATGAAAAGGGGCAGCCCTCCAAGCCAACCATAATCCCTTGAGCTCTGGAAGCAGCACAGCTAAGAAAGCCAGCTGGCTTAAGCATAGCACCATGCAGAGACAGCAACACTTCCATCCACCCAGAGGCTAACTTGGGTGTGCAAGGCACACATACACACTGTAGACATAGGACAGCAGGGATATTTGCTCACTGCTCTGATCATTGTTCTGGTTGTCAGTTTGCTATGCTGTCAGATGTTCCACAGGTGTTAAAATGGGGTGTTTTGTATCTATACAGGCTGAAGACAAACTCATTACCCATTTGAACACTGTGGTATATACCTGCAGCAAGAAAGAAAACTAGAGAGTGGGTAGATGAGCCTCAAATACAAAAATCACTTTGATGATATATCATATTTTGGGCCTTTCTCCCTTCACAGTGTTCCATAAAATCAGCCTTAACAGAGACATTTACAAGCACTGAGCATTTAGAGGCAGCAAAGACCCCTTTTATTCCAGGAAATTGAGAGAAACTTTCCATGCACACACACATGCTCGTGCACTCACAAAACCTCCTTGAGTATAACTTTAAGAGATCCAGCACTATCGCTCGGCTCATCGGCCAGAACCACTTCATCGGCCAGAACCACTTCATTTTGATTGAAGAGAGGAAAAACAACAACAGTAAAACTCAAACCACTGGGTTCCACAAATTGGGCCAAGTTCTAAAAATAGAAACACTTTCTTATGGAAAGAAATACAGAAAAGAAAAGAAAAAAAAAAAAAGACCAACACCAACAACCAGCCTCCAGAAGATCTGAACTGTTCCCAAAATTGTCTGAATTTGGTGCCAAGCACACAGGGCAGCCTAATACTTCAGAAGTCTCTCATGCCAGCACTGGATCTCTGCAGGAGCTAGTGACTGGATGTCCAAGACCGGGAAGTGACTGTGGAAAAAAAAACAACACACAACTCTTTTCTAATGGACAAGCTGTTCGACCATTTTAACTGTTGCTTGAATGCTTGTCTTCAGGCAACACGATGTAAAATCTTCCCTTGGAGACTCAGCCCAGCTGCTGAGACTTGCAGCCTGGCACGGTGCTGCAGGCGCAGCCTCCAGCAGCCGCCTCCCCACAACACGAAGAGGAAGGCAGCAGGTTTTCTGCTCATGAGGACGCAGTTCAGCTCCGCTGGCGAGGCAGGCATCTTGGGCAGCCTCTGCCCACACACAGGGGGGCAGCTCGTCGGGGTGGTACCGAGCCCCGCTGGGTGCACAGCAACCCAACGGCTTCCACCCCAGTGCTGAGCAGGGAACAGCAGCTACACGGACAGCACACACAGGGTGTGTGACAGCGCTTTTGCCTGAATGTAACAGCATGTTTTCTTTCTACCTCTGAAGACAATTTGGATTGCTTTTCATTGAAATATCTTTCTCCTAGAGACCCCAGTTTATTATGGATGGATTCCAGCACTTACAGTCCTGAACACAACTCTTTGCTGCTGAAAAGAAACTTCTTGTGACAATGCAGCAGACAAACAAAGGATACCTTAAAGTGTGAAGTATTCTTTCCACTTGCACAAACACGGCAGAAGTGGCAGGTCAAGCAGCCCCGTGAGCGTATGCTCAGTACGTGCCGCACATTTCCTCTCCGATGGAAAGGGAGCGGTTCAAAGGAAGCAGAGCAAAGTTCCAACACAGCCTGGGCGGGCTCCGACTCCAATTTCTGTTTTGAAACCTTGCCTGCATTTCTCCGGGTATCACTGATTGAGAATGGATCTGCTTTCTCACAACAAATAACTCCTGTCAATTATTTGTACTGCAGCAGGGCCTGAAATCAACAGTCACGGGCCCGAGGTCTTGTTCTGTTTGGTGCTGTACCACCCTAGACATGTTTCTGCAGGGCTGAAAAGGCACAGAGATGTGCTTTCAGTGAAATTTTAAGTATTTCAAGAGGAAAGGCCGATTTCTGTTTTCCTGCCTGCACTGTTCAGAATGCACAAAACACAGAAAACAATGTTAAGAAAGTAAGTAACAAAGCAGCTTATGTTTATCCTCTGAGACTATTATCTTACTAAGAACCAGGCAGAAACACAGCTCCTTATGATTTTGCTTTCATGTTTTGCCCAATCTCAGGATATATGGTACTAAAAGAACATATCCATTTCAGGGACAGAATAGCAGAACAACTGCTTTCTGCACATTGTAATGGCAAGAAATGCAGGCCTTTAATATCCAGGCAGGAAGACAGCACTCAGGATTTACACAAATCACTGGAGAGCTTCGTGCTAAAATACCTGAAATGTCACTAACGACCTCCAGCAAATGAGTTCTGGAGGGTTTTCAAACCTTCTTGTCCTTCTGTTTCTCCCTAGACCTACGGCCTAGCAGACGTTTGTCCCAAACACTTGAAGACGCGGCGTGCAGAGACCCTGGCAGGGCAATTCTGCCATCTCCTTCTGTAATCCATACCAGCCTCTGGTACTTTTGTGAGGCATTTCACTTGTTATCCAATGCAGTCTCAGTGTTTCTGAGTGGTCATTTGCCCTTTCTATTAAAAAGATTTAAAAAAAAAAAAGTTTAAAAATCTTAGTAATACAATGTTATTTAAACTTTAACAGCTTTACTGATGCTAAACAAGCTCCGTTGTAACTCTAGCAGTTTCCATATAAACTCCATATCCAGTTCTAACTTCTGCTTCCTGAAAACCTTAGCTAGGATAGCAGGGTAAGCTATCTTCTTACTGTCGACACAGCTGAAGCTTGTAGAAGGAATATGAAGGGCCAGGACTTTTAAGGAAGCAAGGCCACTTCTTTTTTCTTTTTAAAAAGGGTTTTTAAGAAGCCAGATCCCAGCGGAATTTTTGTATGCCAAATACAAGAAATATAATATGAGAGAAACAGAAGTGCTATTTTGGGTCACATGAGTATCATATTCTGGACAATCCTTTTATTAGCAGGCAGATAGCCCTTTCCTGCCTCTTCTTTTAGTATTTTCAGACTTCAGCCTCATACATTTCCACCACTGCTGTGAACGGGACATTTATAAACTTCCTGCCACTAAAAATTATAGGTAAATCTGAACTTGAACTTAGCTAGAAGCACATCACAAAGCGCAAAGCAGCGACTCGCATCCTTGTTTAAAAACATGTTTTCAAAGAGAAGGTCAATATTTTTTTGTATTATATTTATCTTCTTTCTAAATGCCTGACCCAAATAAGTAATCAAATAGAATGAAAGCCTAAACCCATCAGTTCAAATTTCATCATGTGATTCTATCCTGGTGCGTAAAGAAAACACTCCATTAACTTAACAAGCAAGGTGTGCATTGGAAATATTATTCTAAGCATTTAATGGAGTTACATAAGTCTTGTGTGTTTGCTACAGATAGTAAAAATAGTTGAGAAACTTTTTTTTCAGTAAAAAATGCCCTTTTATTTTAAAAATAAAAGTTGTTTATAGTTTTCACAGGCAATTATATCAGAATGTTTCTGATAAATATTATCAAAGCTCTTCATCTTACATATTTAATAAAACTAGTTATTAAAAATAGGCTCTTTTAAACATGGCAAAATAAAAATTGAATCTTTCTTTGGAAAGTTTTGTTTTCCAGACAGCTATCACAAATACCTTTACTTCAGAGTAGAATGTGGTAAAATTCGATTATTCAAGAGTCTTAATGATTCAGGCATTTTCTCCCCCTTCTTTGTAAGTTTAAGCACATACATAAGTTTTAAAGCTTTCGTATGTTTTGGACCAATAAGAGAAACCCCTTGGAACTAAGACTGTGTCTGTACTAGGCACAGCTCCGACGCCAAGGCCAACCGAGAGAGCGAAGGAGCATTTTTAATTACAGCACTACCCTATGCATTTATGATTACTTAAGTGCACTTGACCCCACCAGTTGTCTAATCCTTCCTTTTAACTTCTCCACGGTCTATTAAACATCCCCATTTACAAGACTCTCTGCTGGAATCAAACACTTGCTGGTTGCAATGTCTGTCTTTCCTGCTTACAATGTTCTGACAGCCCTTAACATATTCCAGTCCAGATTTGACCTCTCAACGGTATGCATCTAAATTGAGTCGATCTCACTGACAAAGATCAAGCTGCTACTTAAAGTGTCTCGTGGCTGGATTTTCCAGCAGACCTACAACTCCAAGCTGAAGGAGACATGAAAGACTGTGTGCAGCTGCAAGCGGTATTAGGAGGTAGGAGAACAGTGCAAGCCTCGCATGAGCTGAACAGCAAGTGCTACAGCGAGAAAGAAAGGGACATAGGCTACAGACTCTTGGTCCCAACGTAAGCCCATGCCTAGAATGCATGATGGTTACACTCAGCCATGCATGATGGATACTCACCCATGCACTACTCATGCATGATGATGATACTATCCATATTAGATAAACAGGCTCTCCGAGTATAAATTAAAGATTTTATGCCATCTCCCTTCTGCTGGATTCAGTTGTACTAATGGCTTAGAACTTTTCTAAAATACCATGAGGGAAAGCAACTTCCCTACAAATCTAGGAGGTTCATCAGTGCAACATGCAGTATAGGTCCTCTGTATGGAGAAAAGATTTGCTGCTCTCAAGAGAGTACTCACATAGACTAGTTAATGAATGTTGTCCTGAAGGTGATTGCCAGCTGACATTAAAAAGAATAAAGAATGTAATTCCTACAGTTTTCCACTCAAAAGTCACAAACAATGTAGACAAAACCACAGCTTGCATGGGGAGATGAAGAGACTAGGCAAACAGCTGTAACATTTACAGTTATATCTGTGTTTTTGTTATTTACTTACATTTCATTTTCCTTTGAAGTAATAGCCTCTTCTTTTCAGACAGTTTTTGCTGCTGATGTCCTTAATAAACTTTAGTAGTATTTTAGCAGGGAGAGAGGAGAAAGCACTTGATTTCATTTTCTTGAAAAGCCTGTTTTGCTATCAATATATTGGAAAGCAAACAATAACTATCTTCCTGCAGGGCCTACATAAAAAGATTTAGTACAAGAAAAGTCTTTGAAATAATTCTTGCGACATCAGTGTAAAAGAAAATCATGTGCTTGCCTGGCAAGCTCTTTTGGTCTAATGCAGAAAGAATGTGCATCTTGAAAAAGACAATCTATTTCCCAGATAATGTTTTTTGAATTTTTTTTACATGTTTCTAGAAATGAATCTGTGCAGTTTGTATTCTGGTTACCTTCATGAGGGAATACCGATCCAGAAAATATTCTCATCATTTTCAGTGGATTAGAAAAGTTAATGCCTGTCTCTCACAACTCTTTTAACTTTCCTTGCTCCTCTCATTTTTCTAGCCATCATTTCTACACTCAGTGACTCTAATCTCACAGAATGTAAGCTTGCCATTCCTTGATTTCTTTACCTACATCTAGTTCCCGAAGCATGGAGTTGTCATTCAAAACCTTTGTGCAGTGAGTCCAAGTATCAAGGAAAACAAAACCAGAGGCTTGACAAGATCTCACTGGGTGACTGAGATTTGGGACAACTAAGGCTTTCTCAGGTCCCAGTGCTAAAAAAGATACCTCTTATTGTTCTGGTAATGGAAGGGAGAGATCGTTAGGTGGTGACTCATATCTAATCCAGGCAATGATAAGCAATTATAGAAGAAGAAAACCACTACCTCATTTCAAGAAATACATATATATACGTATATACAGCTACCACTGAAATAATATATCCCCTATGAAATGTTTTCTTCTTCACATGTAACACAATGGGCTGAAGAGTTTTAATTATCTTCTCCCAGTGCTCTCCTCCCTGCTAGGATACAAAAACCTGTGACATTTCAACTCCATTGTGCAGCTAAGCATTTTCAGTATAGTTGCTTGCCTTGGGGTAACAAAATCAATTTGCTAATTTGGTTGTTAATTCGGGAAGAGAGGAATGTTGTTTCAAGGTTTTCTAAGGCTTCTGTATAATTCTCTGTCCCTTAACTATGTCTGATTTTCTTCCAAACATACTGTAGGTTTTGGAATTTGTAGTAGAGATGACAAATTATTCTAGGATTTGTTTCTCCCTTCAAAAGGTATTTAAGCTGAAGTACCTGGCTAGTACTCGGCAATTACTACTTACTGAATAAACTTTCTTGCTAAATCCTGTGTGCACCAGGTGTCCATCAGTCACTGAGCTGAAGGAAATTGAGGTTATTCCTAGGGTTTCCACTAAAGATGTGTGTAGACTTAAAACTTCAGCACATATTAGGTAAGCAGTTCTATTGTTTCTGAACTCTACATCTGAACAATACTATTGTCTTCCTGTCTGCTTTGAAATGACACAGGGTGTCTGCATAATGACATTTTCCCCTTTCAACAGTATAAAAAGTGATGTCATCTCTCTGCAAGCACACACATAAATCTGCTGGAATTACATATTATGAAACATTTGAGGCAAGACATCCAGTATCTCTAGTATGAGACTCTTATGTTGTAGAAATAAAATGCAGGAAAGGATTAACAGTATCTAAGTTACTTAATAGCTCAGAAATGTAGGCAGAGATGATCTACCATACAGATTTCTTTGCACTCAGTATGACTAAATCTTTGACTAATTTAAACATTTTAAAAGCATTTCATGTGTATCTCATAATTCCAGGAACACAGCAAGCATGTTGCTGCATTGCCATTTGGATGTTTTAAGTGGTAAGTCCTGCACTCCATGTAAGCATCTGCTTCCATTACAGTTGGCTTAGTTCCCAAGAACCAAAAACCTCTGCTTTTAAAAACTTCCTCTAGTTTCTTTTGAATTTTTTTAATAAAACTTATGGAATATATTTAATTTGCATAGAATTACCACATCCATTTTACTCTAACTTCATCCTGGGAGCATCATCTTTCAGTATGCAAAAGCAAAATAATTCTGTTTTATACTATTAAACTCAAAGTAAACTGTCAGTACACCGGTTGGTCTCTGACCTGATTTTCTTCTGTCAGAACCAGGACCAAAATACTGTGTGACTCAACTAGTGAGACTATCTTCAGCAATTTCATTCTTTGCTGACTTGTAGATAAGACAGAAATAATACACCATAGTACATCATAACAGCTGCTTTAGCATTTTTTACAGTTACACCCACAGAGAGCAGAGTTTTCTGACTTGAACTTAGACTGACTAAGCTAGCCTTCTCCCATCTTAAGACTGAAGAACCTTCAAGAACCTATGGGGCAGATCCTTTGCTGTTATGATTCTTCATAGTTCCTCCTTTCTTTTAGTTCTCACTTTTAGTATTGAAGTGTTCATTGAAAGTGAGACCCTTTCTGCTCTTCTCAGTATGTCAGCACTTAAGTAGCTGATTGCACTGGAAAAAAATGGGAATTGCCTAGAACAGTGCAAAACGTACTACCTTTTACGTAGATAATGACTATACATTTCTGTTCCTTGGAAAAAAATATATTCCAAATTGTCTAGATTCTTTGGCCAGTTGAATTTGTTGTCACTGAATTCCCTAATGATATTCATTGCCTGGGACTTTTTCTTCTTCCAGCCATTTTATTCTTTTTCAAGGACCCATGCTGCTTTGTTCATTTGATGTTCTCCTTCAAAGAACTCAGCTTCACCCAGCTGCAGAAATTTTTCTGCTGCTCTTGTTTTCGCTTCAAGTCTCATCCTCTATTCCAAGACAGCAGTGCTATTCTCTTTTCCATGTCATGGACCCCAAGAAGCCCTTTTGCTTCCAACACTGCTTCTCCCTGTCTCTAAATCCCTTCTTCCTTTTGGGACAATATTCCCCTTTGAGCCTCCTATCTATCCACTTGCCACTGAGATCGACACAGACAAGTTCCCTTCTGCTCATCTATGCCATATCTCATACTCCAGCACCAGTCCTCCTCCACTCCAGCACTACTTCTTCACACAAAACAGCTCAGTTTAACCGGTTGGCATGCAAAGAAAACTGTCAGATATATCTTCCTTCAGAAAGATTTCAAGGCTCAGTTTTAGCATAACAGGCACAGTGAAATTATCAGTCCTTCAGTGTTCACATATTCACAGGAACATTCTTGCATTGTGTAAACAGTTTTTATACGTGTTCCCTCATTTCTTTTCTCCACGTCTCAAGTTTAAGATTTAGCTTAAATACATTAGATCAAATTAATGAGCACTTTTCTACTATGTGTCTCAGTCACCCTAAAAAAAAAAAATAAAAAAATTTGCCACTATGTTTTCTGCAGTCATAAGAAAGTAATTTGGCCTAGGTGATTCATTGTTTATTCCTGCCCAGATTTAGTGCTCACTATGAAAGAATAAAGATCTTTCTTTCAAATGCCCAGCAAAACAACAGTAGCTGTTTTCACAGACTGAGTTTTGTGGTCATAAAGAAGTGTCGATACAGGAATGGAACTGTCAAGACTCAGTTTCTTGTTTCACATGCACAAAACTTAAGCATGTTCAAAACACACCATTTGAGTACAGAACATTATTTAAAGCGAAGCACTTTCGGGAAGCAGCTCAACTGACTGAATGTGCCGAAGCATAGCTTTGAAGAAGAATCCTATTTTTCTCTATCTTTCCCAGGTATTTCTAAAGCATTCATCACTGCAGCCTGCAAGGCCACAGCAGAACATGAAGACAACATGATCGTACCACATTTACAAATCCCAGGTACTACCCTGACTTTCTTAGTTCTGGTTCCAGTGGGTCGTGATGCTTTTTGTCAGTCCTGAATACGTCAAAACCTGTAACTGACTTCAGAAGTGGGCCCAACTGGGACAGCTTCTCATGGGGGACCTTGCAATGCAAGACCGAAAACAGCTTGTACACCAAATGCAGTTTCTCACTGCATGTGGGCTTGTTAGGTGAGGAGTTCTTGTAGGGTGGGATACTGATCCATGCATAAAGCAGTCTGGTTCTTAATATCCGGACTAAATCATGAAGAACAGTACAAACCATGGTATTTAAATTAAGAGTAAATTGCAATTTTCAGTCATGTTGTTGCTCTGTTCTCTAATATGCCGCATGTGGTGGCTGAACCATCCAACATCTGGACTGTGAATATGATACTGCCAAAGCTGTACTCAGTGGCTGCCAAACGGCTGAGCCCATGTGTGGCTTCACAGCTTGATATCCAGAGAGCTCAACTATGATTCAAATTCTGAAAAATCATCATGTCTAAGATTGCAGCATGATTCAGCAGTTTGGAGGAGAGCCTTCTTAAGAGGAGAGAAAAAAACAACAGCAACAACACCAAAAAAAAGCAAAACAAAACCACCGCAGCTGACCATAGATGGCATAAAACTTTTAACAAAGAAGTAAATGTCTTAAACACCTTTGCTTCAGAGCAGAGCTCCATAACTTGACTGGTTGGTACAAAATATGGCTAGTCACAAGCACCGGGAGCTAAATTCTGCTCCCCTAACAATGGTGCAAGCTAATTTCAATGGTACCCAGCCTGTTTAAATATGAATACACAGAAGCTCCTCAACACGTCTCTTGCTGGCTCTGTTTGAGGTAAGTCTGAAATCATTAACCAGGTAGAGAGCAAACTTCTTTATGAAAGAAAGCCTCCAGTGGTATTCCAGGAATGCTGCGAGAGAGGTGGACTCAATCCCTACCACACAAAGATGCTTGATTTATAAATGAATTAAAGCTTGTGAACTGACAAGGAACAAAAAACGGGGTCCTGCACACACACACACACACACAGAATGCACTGGAAACCCCAGTGTTGTGCTAATTACTCCGTGTGCTCCAGGGATGTTTACACATACATAAAAGGTGAACAAAGCTTGTGAAAACGTGAAAACCGGGTGCCTACTGTCCTGGGACATGGAAGAGTTCAGCTGCTCATTCACATTGCAAAGCCTATTCCTTCAACTTGGCTCCTTGCCTTCTTAAAGCTGAAAATAGCTAAACTGTGTGATTTCCTTCGTGCACTGGTGGATCAGGCGGGCCAGCTCTGCCTCCAGCCATGAGAACGCTCGGACTTCCCACTGTGCTTCTGAACGCTGCCTGGCCAGGCAGGTCACACACCGTCCATCCATCTGTACCGCGCTCATTCTTCTGCTGACGATGCCTACATTTCCCTTGCCAAGCAGAGTGGCTTAACGAATATTCTCTACTCCTTACAAAATACATGCTCGGTCATTTGGGAAATAATAATAATAAAAAAAAAAAAGTGGCATAAATGCTGCTCCAGTTCAGGCTGAACAATTTGATCAGCACTACAAAATGTTGCTTTAGGAAAGCTTCCTTTTAATATAGTACATGAGATAAATGGAGCCTTTTTTTCTCATTCCCTTCTCTTTACCAGTAATTGAATGAAGTGGAGATTGTGAAGTAAAATCAAGCACATCTGGGTCAATTAGCATGGAAAGTCAATTCTTTAAAACCTGATGGATGCCTCTGGGAATCGTGCACTTCACAGCACGAATCTCAGTGCAGTGCTGCTCTCTCAGCAACTCAACTCAATTAAGCCATTACGTGGTTCTTTAAATCGGGGATCTGGGGGAATTGGTTAATTGTCTGCTTGTCATGGTTCCTCCTCAGGGAGCATGTAAACTTCTTCTGTTTCTCCTATAGATGTGCAGTGCACATAAGAACAATCCATTTTAGCTGACTTATTCAAAGCTTATTTCTCCCGTGGGAAAATTAATCTTCCTCCTCAAATACTGCCCTGAAGAGCAAAGCTGTCCAGTGGAAAAAAACCATCCCATCAATACGGAAAAGGTTTTCATTGATTACAGTCAGGTTTGTATTTCTTTTTCCTTGCAAGTCTCAAGTATTTCTCCCTGCTTTCACTTGATCATAACTTTCACAACCAACCTTCTCAGGCTTGTGGTAGGGTTTCACCGTTCTCTGCAGCTACGAAGAGCTCTGCAACACACGTGGACTTACCTAGTGCACTGTAAGTCACCCACTGCCTTTACAGTCAGCAGAGTCTGAGCAAGCAGTCTAAGCATGTATGAAACTCTGCACTCAGTGGGCAGGGCTGACCATCTCTGGAGGACAACTCATCCTGTGACCAGATAGGTGGACAGAATGACACATTGGGGAATTCTCATCTGCCTCCACTGAGAGCTGTTCTGCATCCACTGAACCAAGGGATCCTCTAAAGGGATTGTGAACAATCAGCCTAAGGCAGATATCCCACTTCTAGACTGCAAAAATAGTGAGATTAATCCCACCTGCATCTCCCCACCACCGTCACTGTGACAACCAACCAGTAAAGACAAACTGCTGCTCCTGCCTCACACCACGTAAGTGAGCTTCTCTTCACGTGCACACAAACAGCTGCCTTTGCTCTTCTTTTGCTTCACGTTTCAGACTGATGAACACCCAAAATCTCCAGCTGGCCTCAGTGGGAGACAGTTGCTGGGTGCTCAGGGTTGTGGAAAACAAATCACCCCATTTAGCCCCTAAATATGGATTTAGAAGGCTAACTTTAGATTCAGACTTTTTTTAACTTGGCACGGTACTAAAATCCATCCAAGAGGCAAGTTAATTTTTTTACCATCAAAGAGAAGTAAAACAACTTCTCCAAGGTCATACAGTAGGATGACTAGGATTAGTATGCCACAAATTTTGTGTGCTATAACCAGAAAATTATTCTGTTTCCTAAATGTGACATAATTGGGACATAGTCTGATAAATGGAGACTGAGTAAGCCACACTAAATCTACTGATGTGTTCTGTAATGTCTGGATGTGTCCCCAACCCTAGCTATGAAAGGAAATGTAATTATGGTAATGGGAAAGTGCAGTCCGCCCATCATTTGGGTTACCACACACATACGTAACTGATTTCAAATATAGAACTGCAGTAACATCTCTTATACTCTTATCTCCTTTAGATAGCTTTTTCCTTCAGTTATAAGCTTGACATCTTTTCCTCTGACAGGAGAAACACAATTCTGGTGCATGTGCATTAGCCAGGGACTGTCATACCATTCAGAGGAGGTGGAAGGGCTGCTCTGCTCATGAGAGCTGCCATTGGGGCAGGCACCCTCACTTGCCCACGTAGGTCTAACCAGAGTATTTGTTTGGGTGCAATGGTGGGGATGAAGGAGGGAAGCTAGGTCTGAGGAAGAAAGTTCAAGAAGATCAGGAAGCCAAAAAATTTTACAAAGCACCCTTGTGTTTTGGAACCTAGGCCAATTTTAAAAATGAGGCATATGGCTCTTGCTGCAGTCTCAGCCGTGAATGCAGGGCACTGTAGAGATTCACAAGCCTTATTCAGACAGCCTCGCCTGGCTCTGGGCAAACAGAACAGCACAGCACACAGTGTGGGCTAACTCACACAGCTTCTGAGATGGCAGCTTAAACCAGTCAGCTCCTCAGGTGTAAAAGGGTAAATTTACACTGGCATCCTCAGAACATATCACTCACTCAGCTTGCATCATCTGGAGGACTTCTTGTCTTCAGAAGTTGTGCAATACGTACGTGTAACTTAAAAACTTGAGCTGCCGCCCCAGAGTACGTGCGAGGGTTCCTGACGACAAATCTTCTGGCTCTCCTGCCTGTCTGCACTCCAGTGACACAATGCCAGGCTATTTTCCTCCTGCAGCGGACTGGCAGGCAACCATTTTTGTGCACTTCTGCTTGCCCTGGTTACAGAAAAGAGAGGAAATATTTTATTAACTTCCATCTCCTAAACCAGAGTGTGCTAGATAGCCAGACTTCTAGTTTCACCAAGCTTTTGTGGGTAAAAGAGAAGTGGCTTTCTGCCAGATGTTTGCAGAGGCGTTCAGAGGTATCTGAACTTTAAAATGTTATTATCTTTAGGCTGTCATGCCCCGATGTTTATCATGAGCTAGAAGAGTATAAACAGAGGCAGCCGTGAATAGCGTTAAAGGGAACTGTGACCTGCACATCGCCACACAAAGCCACCTTCTTGTAAGCGCCTTGTTCTTGCGCTGAGCAACGGCATGTAGCAGCAAAGTAATCCCAGCCATGCCAGGGGCAGCCAGCCCGGCGTGCTGGTGGCAGCTCCTCCAGCATCCAAACGCAGCCGCCAGCCAGAGTTTCATGTCCAAAGGGGCTCTCCTTTCGTCTTCCACCCTGAGCCAAAATCACATGGTACTTCTGTTCTCTCTGAAAATAACATTAGTGCTCACATACATGCACCTGGACCAATTGCCAAACTATTGTAGATTCAAGACACTTTATATCCTTTCGTGAAAACGAAGCAAACAAACAAACATCAGCACGCAGTATCACTTCTGCCTTCTGCCTTTCTTATGGCTTGGAATTCATCAAGATCGTGCCTCATCAATCATGTCTGGAAGAAGAAAAATGGGGAAAGACTAGCACGGTCACAGAAAATTCAATCTAACCAAGTCAGCAGTGGCTTGAAAGCTTTTGGATGCCTTGCAATTCACACGCAAGTAGTTCCCACAGTCTAATTTCTAACAAAAAGATATTTGCACCCCAAAGTTAGCGCAGGTAGAGGCCAGTAACATCTGAAAGGGGCCAGTAACAACTGATTTGCTTCCTGACCATCAGATGCAGTAACCCCTACAGTTAAATATACCTTCTCTGCATGGCGAGGATGGGACAGATCATTGCACAGCCAACGCATATCACATAGCCAATGCATGACTGCCCTGCATGTCCTGTACTGCAGCCTTCCATCCCAGGTCAGAGACTCTGCACAGTGCTGCCACCGTGTTTATGCTGGGGCTGCTCTGGCGCAAAGGGCTACATGAAATGTGGCACATGCTGAATAAAGACAGGCCTTCTTCCACAGCTGTCAGCAGCACCTTTGAAAAGCTGTATATGCATCTTAAAAAATAATTTTAAAAATAATAATAATAATTAAAAAGGAACCATTTACAACAAATAAGAACTTCCTTTTCTTGCCTTGCTTCAAAAACAGCTCTGGCACCCTCCAAGCCCCAGAGCAGCACAAAAACTGTTATGCTGGCATTGGCATTGCAAACACGTACGCCCAGAGGAACACACATACACATACCTACACAGACCCAAAGCCCTCTTCCCAGGAATGTGGCCATCTCTTTTCAGGTACATACCAGCAGGAATGCATACACTGAAGAAACAGAGGAGGAAAAGAGTAATTTTTTTTTTCACATGGTCGCTTTCACTCTGCTTGCAGCAGTCCCCTCCTTTTACAGCCTCAGGCAGGGCTGAATTTGGCTGTGCCAAAGGCGGTGGAGGCATGATGCAGATGAGACCACACCTTCCAAGCACCCTCCAATCACACAGAAAGAGAGCAGATGTCAACAAACCCACACCTTTGTGGGACCAGCCCCCTCTTCTTACGTGAGGCAGTTTCCACTAAATAAGACCGCTCCCGCAGATGGCCGGCCTGTTTCCACTTGTGAGAGGTAAGCAAGCAAGGCCAACACTTTCCATAAACTCTGAAGCAAGGCTGAGAGGACTGTAAGCAGCTTTTCCGCTTCTGCTCAGAGAAAAGCTAGCTCCTTCCTTGGGAAGCGCTTTCACGCTGTGTGTGGGGTATCAGGAGCCAGTACAAACCTTCCCTCAGTCTTCCCTTCAGGCAGTCAACAAATTGTTTGCCTACAGAATATGGATACACATTCAAAGATGTGACTACTACCTCACACTGACAAGCCTACTTAACCTCTCCACCGACATTAGATGCCTTCTTTGCCACTCAGCAGAATTCAGATGAGATCCTCTTGCATTTTCTCTTACATCCTTCTCTACACATGCACATCAAAACATCTCCAAAGCTGCTTTTGAGAATTTCCAGCCCAGATCAAATGCAAGAGGCTTGTCCTAAAAGGTAAAGAACTGAACTGCAGCCAGGCTTCAGTATAACTTTTTCCAGATGTCAGAGCACACTCAAACTATCTCTAACATCAGTTCTGTTTTGGGACAACACGCAACATAAGCATCAGTAAAACCTTACTGTCACGGGACAGTAATTTAATTCCTTGGAAATGCTTAAGATGTCTGGGTTAAGAAGGCAAACAACTTGAAGGCATCCTGAGAGGAAAACCACAGTTCTGATGTACACTTTGCACAGCAAGGAAGTCCTGTAGAAACGAAAGAGGCAGACTCCAGCTTCCTAGAACAAGAAATATGAGACATCATGAAAGTGCTTGCAATGGCACACACTCTAGCCAAAAAAGTGGTTTTTAATAAAATTGGAAAAGGGTGTATTGCATTCCCACAGAAATGGTAGAAACACAGATGTTGTCCAAGTTTAGAGAAGGGAAAAAAAAAAAACACAACACTATCCACATTTTTGATGTTTGCACCAAAAGAAAAAAACTCCTGCTTTGAACATTTGATGGAAGAGTATTAAAAGAAATCATTATTATTATCGTGGCTCCCACCAGCAATACAAGAGGCCAGGATCTGTCAACATTTTCCTTATAAATCCATCCTTCAATAGAATCTAAGTTGGCCTGAAATAGCTAGTTGGGACCAAAATCTGGTTTGTGAGATCTCTGGAAACAAAACTCCATCTGGCTGTTTACAAAATTCTAGTCCGAAGAAAATGAGAGAGACCGTGAGAGCGGAAGAGGGATAATTTTTAGTGGCTAAAGCTATCTTGTTTGTTTTGCTTCACAGTGCTAATCAGCAATCAGCAACTGAAAAGAAAGTTTGGAATTAGTGCTGATGAGCATCCCAAAGCCGGCATGCATGTTCAGCTATCTCCAACGTTTTCTTCTGAAACAGGCAGCTGCCACATAAAACAGGCTGTCTCACGATATATCTGGAGCTCGCATTTCCTATGACATCCTGGACAAAACTCATCAAGGACCACAGCAGGAAAAGAAAGATTCCCAGACATTCCTGATTTTCAGCAAAAAACCATTTCATGCCTAGGCTTAAAACTAAGTTGTCTAAACCAATATTATTATACTCATTTATTGAGCCAGTTCATTAGGCTTCAAGGGTAGCACTCAAACCAAAGGATAGATGCCATTTTCCTTTCTGAGCCAGCCTCCAAAAAGTACCTAACCCAAAGCTGTCCAATCCAATGGAAGACAGAGAAATGCAGTTTCACTGCAAGTCAGATTTGGCAGATTTTTCATTTTATTGACTGGAAATACTGTTTCCCACCCACTGGTCCTGCACCATTGCATTCTTCAATGGCTTGGACCTCCTTCACATACACGAAGTCCATCCCAGCTTTCTATTGGCTTCTGCAGTCTCCTTCCACACTTCAACTCCCACAGCTATAAAACAGGAAAAAGCCAAAGGCTTTGTGATGTCCATTAGCATTTCCCTGTACCAACAGGCTTTGGAACCAGGCAGAACAGCAATGGGCCCTCATGCTTCAGCTCCATTCTCCTTTCAGCTGAAACTCCCCACAGTCAAACCAATTTACCTGCACTGTGATGAAATATCCATCCCTGAGTTGCTTGTTCTCCCTTACTTTCCCAGAGTTTACAAGCTCTTTTACACAAACATTCCCTTAATCTGTGCAGCACGACTGCCAAAATCAGGACTTGAGTGTGGTCTCTTCAACGCTTGGGCTGTGTTTTACTGTTCATTCCTGCAACACTTTGCACAACCAGTATCTTTTGCACACTAGTTTACTATTAAAATTGTACAACCCTCTCAATTATGTCTTAATTTTACCAGTTCAACAAATTACATAAATCCCTCATATTTTAACTCTCTGATGAGTTAGATCCTGTAGGAACAGTTACTTAGCTCCTAAGCTTAGAGCAGAATTACTTTGCGAACAAAATCTCTATGACAGTATCTGAAAGAAACTTTGAAACAAAATATTACAAGAGAGAAATTGCAGTTGGTGAGAGACCAATAAACACACTGTAAATTCTGAGGGTTTGCACAAGAAACACTGCGTCGTGAATGGCTATTCCAGAAATGGAAAAATAGAGAGCCTCTTAACATCCAAATAGGGTGAGAAGGCAGTGCTCCAACAAGCAAATCAGAAGTGGAAAGAAAAAAATGTCTCTCGGATCCAAATAGTTTTGAAAATGAAAACAGGGATTAAAAAAGAAGAATTAAAACGTGGGAAGCCAAAGCCTATTCTCATATTTTATTGCGCCACTTGAAAGAAAACTAAATGCAGGCTATGTCCTGATGAGAAGCAACATCCTGTGTTTTCTGCCAGTGTTAGATAAGACTCACTGATGAAGATGGGATTTAAAATAGGATGGGGTTCAAATTGATACACAGAAAGAGAGGTCATGTTACCTCTTTGCTTTTTTAAATGCAAGGATGACTTTTCTAACCTATGCACTTGGGAGGTGGTAGATACAGCAGGTAAGGCTCCTACATCAGTTCTTCCCTGTGGCCATCTGCAAAGCTGTGATTCTGAAAGAGGAACTGCTGCTAACACTGACAGGCACTGAATGCTACAGCCCTTTGTTGTGAGAGGCAGGAAAATCCCTGAAGGAATAACCTGCACCACCTCTCAGACTCCAGGCACCTGCAACACCACCCACTTTAGCCCTCTCAAAATGTCCCTAGCTTGTCACCCTTCCTTGAGATCCTTGAGGAGTCACGGCAGAGATCCAACTACAACTACTGTGGAGAGTTGTTCTGTGCAGGGCCACTAAGATGAAACTTTATAAACAGGAAATATCCAAGTAGCTGTGAAGGGAGGTAAGGCCCTAGTATGTGAGTGCTATCAGAAAATGGCTTGGTATCTTCAGTTCTCCCAGTTGTCTCTCAGCAAATTCAGGCCTTTTTGTGCTGTATCTCAGCAACTCCCTCTCTAACCCCAGCAATGATTAAGTCCTACATACAAGGACCACTTCATTCAAAGCAATGAAGCTTGAGCCAACACTCCCAAATACAGTATATATTCAAGCGCAGGACTCAAGGAAGAGCACAGAAGACACGAACTGATTGCTGAAGGTCTCCACAGAAGTCATCAGTGATAGATTGCTCCTACAGGTCTGTCATCCAAAACTGAGCCTTTGGACTACTTAATAAGAGGCCTTGTAGTCCAATCATTCACAACACTGGGACTTGTTTTAGAAATAACTACAGTGACAGAAAACAGTAAAACTGTTACCAAATTTGCTTTTACACAATAGGCTTTAATGACTTAAAATGAAACATGAAATATTTTTAAGTGTTCTCTAATGTGGGCCACAAAATGGTTTTTCTGCTTCTTGAAAAATACTGGTATTCCAAACGTCTCTTCCAGCTTCACTTAAAATGACAAAGATCAAAAAAGTCCCGCAAAGTGAAAAAAAAAAAAAGTATTTTTTCATGCTAATCAAACCAGTGGGTTATTGATACAAACTGAATTTCAAAATATACTACCCCAATGTTTTTCCCTTCCAAAATCAGAAAGGAACATTAACATGTTAAAAGAAAGAATTATGAACTTTTTGTAATCTTCATTTTACAACAAAATTAATACAAGTGATGCCCATGGTCAATTTCATCAGAATGCCTCTTTCTAATGAAAACAAACTTTGATGAAAGCTTTCCAATTGCCCTAGAAATTTAAGGAGAAAAGACTACAGATGTTTCTGGTGACTTTTCCTGTCAGTTGAGAAAATGCGAGGCTGTACGACCTGCATAAGACAGATGAAGAGGTATTAAAAAAAAAAAAACACCAAAGGTTTGACACAGAGATTTGAAAGGGATTTTCGTGGCCTGACTGTAGTTCTGACTGGTTCCCTAAGAGGAAAACATCTGATTGCCTTTTATACTCTTAAAAAAAAATCCTGTCATAATTTTTAAGTGTGTTGATCATAGCTTATTTTTAGCTCTGACAAACCACAGAAACATCTCCAAAAATATTCCGAAGAAACACAGTGACCTTTCCAGCTTGGAAAGCAGAGGTCTTAACAGAATTGTCCATACTACTGTACAGGCTGAACAAATCTGTAAGACCCCTTGATGGCCCATTGAAAAGCTTTCCACATTTCCCATAAAAACCCTGCTAGCCCTTTGGCTAGCAGAAGGATATCAAACCATATTCAGAAACAGCTCAAGGAAGTCACCTACAAAAGACTGGAGCGTTACTCTGAAGACTGCAAAGGAGATTTATGGGACCCCAAGCTGAAGGCTGTGAGGAATAAGAGTTTCAGAGAAGGCAACTTACTGATGACCCAAGTGAAATGGGGAAAGGCGGTAAAAAGGACTGAGAGTCAAAATGCATTTGGAATGAGAAAACGATGGCCAGGAAAAAGAGAAAGTTGCTAAAATGAACAGGGATTTGATATGTAAATCATGTGAAAGTCAGTGAATGCTTTGCAAGATGGAGAGCGTAGACACGTAGGGAAGAAAGTTTTACCGCTCACGTGCCAGTGACGACATTTTACAGTTGGTCAGGAGGAATGTGACCGCTGTCCTATGGCCAGTCTGCTGAAGCTATTTATAGCTGGGACTGGTTGTATATGTTTAATGATTATCTCAGCCCCACACTTACTCACTTCATGGATTGTCATTTCCTGATAGTAATTCCTTTGGGTTGAAGCTTGTTCATATTTGGTCACCCCCTGAAACTGAATCTCTGAGCAAGATGAAAACAATTACTTATGTGGGGGTGGGACAAGGCACTTTCTGCTAAATACTATAACCACGAAGGTCATGCTCACAACTCAAAAATAGCTAAATGTTACAAATTTTTTTTCTGTGCTGCTTAGTAGAGTAAGCCAGGACTCAGGTTAAGTTTGAAGAATATTCGTCCAGCACTTTTAAAGTCAGGAGTGCTTACAGTTGTAATTTTCACATGTAAA
Source organism: Anser brachyrhynchus (assembly GCF_964034855.1). Taxonomy (NCBI): domain Eukaryota; kingdom Metazoa; phylum Chordata; class Aves; order Anseriformes; family Anatidae; genus Anser; species Anser brachyrhynchus. The sequence goes on from NC_137696.1 coordinate 66,624,301, forward strand.
GCTTAAAATTATCTATCCCTTTAAAGAAACTTTGCTGTCATTCCAGTTGTGGAGCAATGTTATATGACTGTGTACTTCATATGTCCAAAGCTGGGGAACTCAGACTTTTTTTTAAATGATGGCTGACAGCTAAACCAGAAACTTTTTAAAGACAACCGCATAAAAAGATTGTGTCATCACAGCAACAAGCTGGTATCTACTGTCTGCACTCCTGATTCAAAACTTCCTTCCAAGGAAAAACAGTCTCTAGTCAAGAGCATCGCAGAGCTTGTGTCTATATTCACATTTGTCCATGAGAGAAGTTTCTCATCATCGATGCTGTGGTCCCATATCACATAAATTATGGGAGCTGTACTGCCTTAACCTTTTGGAGTTTTCTTCTCTCCATCTTCCCTGTTATTCTCATCTTAGTTCTCCACAAAACTCTAGCACATTGGTTCATTTAGTCTTGAAGTACCAAATATGCTCTAAGCCTCGCAGCTATGTTCCAGATTGGTTTTCTTGATAAATATCTGTGGACAGAACTTTTTGTTACCTTGGTTTTTATTCATTCTGTTCTAATTTACGTATTTTTTTAATAATTAAGTGATGAGAATTTACTGCTTTGTGTTGGTCTGCAGGAGAAGCATGACAATTTCTGAGTAATAACATAACTTTGGCAGGATTTGTTCAGACTAGCCTTCAAGAAACAAAAATCAGACATCCATTCATCAACTAATTTGGCTTGAAACACAGCATGTGTGGTTTTATTGCTGGAATTGTATCATAGCAAAATAACCTTTTTCAAATGTCAGAAGTCCTTTATGTGTCAGCTCTGAACATAATGTACAGTGTATTCTCTGCAGGAACAAACCTGTGACCTACAGCACCAGAAACATGTATCTACACCTTTTCAACTAAAAGAATGATTTGGTTGCATTACAAATAACAATACAAATTACAGTAACTGTGCTGTCCATTCATCCTATCCAAGGGTTAAACTGTAATGAAGAGTAGAAATAGAAGAGCTAACACATCTAGCCAAAGTGTTGGATGTCTTAAACTGTCAAAATGGATTGCTGTAATTTCCCTCAAACTCCAAAATATTTTTATTTTTTTTCCTGAAAAGAATAAAACAATGAAAACTGAAAAGCCACAGAAAGGGTTATGTAATCACTAACCACATAACGCTGGTTTTGCTGTTGTTTTTGTCTTTGTACGTGTATTCATTTTTCAGATGTTAAGGAACATGCACCATGTCCAGAATGAGCATCTTGACACGGCACATAGCAAAAACGCTCTAACTTCTTGTTGTGGTTTAACACAGCCAGCAGCTAAACACCACACAGCCGTTCGCTCACCCTCCCCCCACCCTCTCTGGGATGGGGGAGAGAAACGGGAAAGTGAAGCCTGTGAGTGGAGATAAAGATAGTTTATTAAGACAGGAAAATTAATAATAATAATAATATAATAATAATAATAATAATAACAACAATAATAATAATGTGTAAGAAAACAAGTGATGCACAATGCAATTGCTCACCACCCGCTGACCGATGCCCAGCCTATCCCCGAGCAGCCGGCCCCCCACCCCGGCCAGCCACCCCTATATATTGTTTAGCATGACGTTAGATGGTATGGAATACCCCTTTGGCCAGTTTGGGTCAGCTGCCCTGGGTCTGTCCCCTCCCAGCTCCTGCTGCACCCCCAGCCTGCTCGCTGGCAGGACAGAGCGAGAAGCCGAAAAGTCCTTGGCCTGGTGTAAACACTGCTCTGCAACAATTAAAACATCAGCAGGTTATCAGCACTCTTCTCATCCTAATCCAAAACATAGCACCCTACCAGCTACTAGGAGGAAAATTAACTCTGTCCTAACTGAAACCAGGACACCTGTGCCTAGGATTTTTACATTGTTAGATGTCTTCCTTTTTATCTTCTTTTATACGCTCGCACATCAAGGCCGACTAGCAAATGTTCTAGAAGAAAAGACTTGACAACATAAGCTGAAAGTGCTTTCAGAAGAGTAGGACAGTAGTGCGGGTAAATTTACATGTGACACTGTGACACTAACTCAGGTCTGTGTTCTGCAGGTTTTTATGATTTGAAGAGTCCCGATGAGTGCAATAAACGGTGGCACAACTTTCAGTATGTTTCTGACTTGAGTTCCTTCTAGTACTCATGCATCACTGGAACTAAGGGACAAATTCAAAGTTGCTCTGAATTTATTTGATTTCAGCTTTTTCCATTTGCAGCTTTGTCTCCAGTTAACTCTTGAACTTACGACAACTGTCCCTAAGAATAGTCCAGAACCTGAGGTTTAAGAACAAGTTTGCCAAGTGTATAAATGTTCTTGTTACTTTAGATATTTATTGCTGAATAAAACCAACCTTGCATTCCGTAAGACTCTGAATATACTTAACATAGATCCACTGAAACCTTGATACGTTACCTCCCAACAGCATAAACAAATTCCTTGTGTCTTACTTGGAAACCAAACCATTAATTCTCTTTTTTGTGTGTGTATGTTAGTCTGTGGACAAGGTTGTGGAACAGGCACTGAATTTATCAATATATTTTAAACAAAGAATGTGGATTTCTCCCAGGTTCTTTTTGATGATAGTTCATCAGTCCTAGAATCACAGGCATACAAAAAACACAGAAAAATTTCACCCAAAGAATTTTCTACTTTCATATCTACTTTGCTGTTAAAATGATAAGGAAGACCTGCTCACCATCTTTCCTCTGCATTTTTAAAATAACACATTTAGCAAGGAGTACATACCATTTTTTGTTATTTCTCATGATAGGTTAGGAAAACATAAATGTCTTTTTTGCATTTTTCCTTTAATTCTTCCTTCTTCCTTACTTAGTCTATCTCATGGTGGATCTGTACGCTCAGATCTGGAGGATTTCATAAAAGAAAATGTGCCTGATCTATTCCTTTCAGTTGCTTTCCTGATCCATAAGTAGTTCCTGAAAATTACTTCATTCTTTCCCCATTAAAAAAAAAAAAAAAGTAAAAATGTTGACTAAGTTGTTCAATGACATAGCTCCCCAATACAGATCAGCCTGTTCCTGAGTTCAGAGGGGCAAGTTAAAAGGGAGACTTGCATCCAAAGGGGCTTGGGACAGAAGCACACAGAATTCACCACAGACGCATCTCTTTTTCTGGCAAATGAGTTCGCCCATGGGTTAACAGACCTGAACACTGTTTCATGGTGGTAAAATGCTGTGGTGGTGGTGGTGGGAAGGAAGCTGCCAAGCCCACCTCATCCTTGGCCAGTTCATTCTCGCTGCTCTCTTCACACACCACATTCTCCGCTTCCTTCTCCGTCCCCCAACCCTTCCCACATAAACACATGCATGCACCTTTCTCTTCAGCCCTGCTCACCCTTTGCCACTCCAGACCGTGTCTGTGTGCCTGAGGGTCCTGGACACAGCACTAGACGGTGGCCCCGCACCAGGCCCAAGGTGTAAGAACATATCTCCCAGAGGCCAGCTTCCAGCTGCTCCTGTTTTACACAGGGCAAGTGGACTTCACCAGCCCTAGTGGTCCCACAAGAACAACCCTTTCCCATCAAGTTGCAAAGTCCTCGCTCTCTCCTCTGCCTTGCAGAGATGCTTTGCCTCTGCCGAGCATTTTTTCTTCATTAGCAAATAGCTTATCGTGGGAAAAGCCTTTTGTCAGACTGAAGGAGTTTGCAAGCCCTGTACAACTCCCACATGTCATCTTCCCTTCTGAGCCAGAGAAGCAATTCAGTCACATTCCCCTCACATCTGGATAGAAAAGCTGGTCACAGCGAATAAGAAAAACAGCGTGGTTTTGCGACGTGGTGAACCATTCAGCTCGCCCCCGCTGCACAAACCTTCCAGCTCCTTCCTCCAACAAAACCTTTAATTCCCAGCACGTACGTTCTCCTTTTGCACCAATTCTCCTCCACGCACCGGACTGTCTAGGGTATTCACTTGGAGTACAGCACTTGCCCTGTATCAGTGACTTCTTGGGCAGCATGGTCCTTTCCAACCTTCTACTCCCCCCTGTGGCAGCTTGATGGCAAAAAAAAAAGAAATACAAAGCACACCTCCGAAGCCACGTACTGTATCATCACACTTTGTAAGTCATTTATGAAGAAAAAAAGTTATGTGAAGGCCTAGGAACAGTCTCACTAGATTAAGATTGTAAAATAAGAAAGCTGTTCCTAGGAAATTTGAAATTCAGCCCCCTGTATCTTATGAATGACATGAGGAGAAAGAAAAAGATGTGACTAGTACTTATCTGCTTTCAAAACTCACCTGAAAATTTTGTATTACAAAGTTCCTAACTCAAGAGATGAACATTGGTTAGGACTGTTTTAGGATTTCCAAATACCTTGCAAATCTTAGGTAATGAAAAAAGGCAACTGATGAACTGTCTTTTCATCCTATGTCATAACTGAATGCTAAATAATCATAAAGATTTACCATGCTATTAAGGTCAGACTTTTCCACAAGATCCATCGAGGGTAACTTCCTCACAAGAAATGCACCACAAATAACTTCATAGACTCAAACTTCATAGAGACCCCACTGTCCAAACTGGTCAAAACAAACACCTAGGTACAGTAAAAACCTAACCTTGATTTCTATTTAAAACTCTTTAATAAAAATGTTGTACACAGAGTAATATGCTCAGAAACACTTGCCATTGGTGTAAGTCCTACCACTTTTACAACTTCATGCTTATTACTTAAAAGCCACTCATCACCAAGACGTTTGCTGCAACACATCTGTAAGCCTCAGACCTGGGACCACTGCACAACTCAGTTTCCTCAACTAGTTCCTGCAGGAAATTGAAATATCTTAGAAATGTCCCCACTTCCCTGACAACGCACATTTCTTCGAGTATCTGCTCTTCTCGTCTCTGCATGAAAAATGGTCTAACAGAGAATTTCCCACAGACACCAGAGAGATCAGCATTGTAGGATGGTTTTCAGACCTGGTCTGGTGGTTGCCAAATTTCACACACATCCGCAGGTCAATAAGGAAGCCACCTTGGCCGTTGTAGGTTACATCCTAGTTTCCCCGTCTGCGTCAGTGTACAGATGTATTTACACAGTTCACATACCACAGATCACTTGCTGAAAAAACAGCCAGCCAAGCTGGCAGCTGAACCATGGGGAGCCATTTTCCTGAAAATCAAGCACTCCCTAAAATAATATGTTAGTATGTTGAAGTCATAGGTCAGCTGATGCAGCATGCTTATCAAGTTCTCCAGGGGCTTTGCAGACCTGTGCGATAATCCAATCTGTCTACCACCTCAGGAAGGCCTGTGCAAACAGAAAAGCCCATGTTACACCATACCAAGGTCAGTTAACTCAGGTTGCAGCAAAAAGGAGCAAATTTCACAGACAGTGATATCTCTCTTTCTCCCCAAGGAAAATGGTCCATTCTATTCATCATCCCTGAATGTATAAATATTGGCCCTACCCCATCACACAATGTGGACAAATGTATCCCACAGGATTCTCCACAGGACTCTCATTTTCCACAGCAGCTACAACATAAATTAACAGCTCCCATAGTCTACTGCAGAGTAAACAGCATTTGTCAATTAAAGTCCTTAATCTGGTCAAGCCTTAACTAAACATTGATGTTTCCCAGCTTGGGGAAAACAAAAGGCAAAACCTCAAAATTTACACTGACAGTTCCTGAGAGCAGCAAGGTGGAAAAAATGAAAATAAGATCACATGCATTTTAAAATAAGGAGATCTGATTCACTCCTTCTCAAGTAAGCCATGACGGAGTTGAAGGAAGTCTTCCTCCAACTCTTTTCCATGTGGTTCCTCTAAGAGAGGGACTTCAAAGGACTCCTGGTGAATGTCCTGAATCAGGTCCCCAAACACGTTCCTCTCCATCCAGCACCACTCATTTTTTATGAACTCTGTTAACCATTTATAGGATAATTGTCAAAGGAGTGGCAGGTGACTCACTTCAGTCCCAGTTTGACTTACTGCTGAAAGAGGTTGTGAACCTCAGTCAAAACTGAGGAACTGACAGCTGAAAGCCTCTTCTCTCTTGACTGTCTCTTGCAAGCTGTGGAAAGGGCTCTGAGCTTCCCCACAGAAATGCAGGACACAGCCAAACTCTGCACAATGTAGTGAATGCTGCTCCTATAGCACTGAAAAGATCCAGGGCAAATTTGTCAGAATACATTCAGATATACTGTACCTAGGGTTTGGTAGGTAAAAGACCCTTGGCTTCATGCTCCTTAGAATCTCTCTTTCATACAAATAGTTTTACGTGTGCTTTGAATACTCATTTTGATTATTCTACTTCCAGTAACCACGTTGCTGCTTTAAGACCACACACATTTGTGAAACACTCCAGTTACTTTTTAAGAATGAAGCCAAGAGCTGAAAGCAACGTTCCCAGTGACTCTAGAAGCAATAAAGCATTACAAGTTCGAACATAAAGAACATAAGTTTAAGGACAATGATTACAGAAAGCAAGAGAACTCGGATCTGCTAACGGGAATTACATTGGAAGGATTTGCTTTACTCAAACTGCTGAGTAGGCTTAGCTCGATGGACTTGGACTTCTCAAGTGCAGATATTTCGATGGCCAACAGTGCACTCAATGAAATGACCCGCTTGACACTTGCAGAGAATCTGACCTAGTATCTCGAGGAACCTGGACTACGTCCATAAGTTCAGCAGCGAACATTTCCACAGGCCTTATGCCCTCTATCCAGCGCACCGCCCAGCCTTCTCCTTCCACTTCACCCTGGAGAAGAGCTAATGACTATTAGCAAATAAAATATCACTGGCAAGGTTAGCTGAAGTGAACCGTTGTTGCTCCAGCGCAGAAGAGTTGAGCCATGTGACTCACTGACACAGCAAAACAACAGCACGACGTGGATAACTGGCTTGACAGCTCCTGGGAAATGAGGTTTTCTGTTTTCCTCTGCCTTTGTTGATTCGTGAGTGCACACATGCCTCCAGAGAAGGACGAGTAAAAGTGCAGCAAGCAGTCTGCTTTAGAAGCACTCTCTGTGCCTACAGATGCATAGAATAAGTCAGCAGATGACTTCTAAGAAAGATAAATACCAGGCAACCACAGTCACGACAGAATAAATCTCTTTATTTTTATTTTGTGTCCACTTCTGAGCTAGCAGAGCAAGCATTGCTCGGAACCTGCATTTTAAGCGAAAGCCTGTGAACGTAACTTTAATGAGACCTCTCTGGATTTTGAGATATATTTGTTACGATGCTTAAGAAATATCCTGGTGAGCATTTTGGGAAAGGAACTAATTGGCACACTAAAGCCGAGGCAAGCCAGGAAGGGTCCGAAGCCAGCTACAAGCCCGCGGTGATGATAAACAGCCCAGGGTCCAGGTGTCCATATATGGCCAGACTTCCTATAAGACTGACAGTACTGTATGTGCATTGCGTATGGTTCTTGGATCCCGTTCACATTCCTCGGGTATGTTTCTCTGGAGCTTTTGATTTCCGCTTTGAGGGCTGGCTCAGACCTCCAATTGCTCTTATAAAAAAATATCTGTGACTGAAAGTTGAAAATGTGCAAGATTCTTTCTTTAAGTACACAAACACTCCAAGTCTAGCCACTTTCCTGTAGTCTTGCCAGGTTTTCAGTATGTCTGATACCCGATCAAGTGACTTTTTGGGGGGAAGGAGGAAAAAAAAAAAAAAAGAAGAAGGAAAAACACAAGAGAGGAATTTAGCATATCCACACCTGTACATTTTACAAGACTTCACCAAAGGAACTGCACCAACCGAAGCTGATGTAGACACATGCATACCGTATATAGCTGTGTAAACAAGTCTGCAAGGCCAGTGTAGTGAATTCCTAATTTCAGCAGAAAAAATATACTATCTTAAAAGCATGTCCTGTATAAACACCTGCATGGAAGTCAAAATGAGTGCATTTCAACCATTTTATGCCTCAATGCCAAGATGTTCTTCTCCAGCTCGTGGCACAGTGTCACCAGAGAGGACAAGCTAACGACAGCTTAGCCTCTGAAAGAACCACCCTTAACTCCAGGGTCCCTTTGCCCCATGGTAGATGGTGAGTCACATTCAACAGCGCAGAAACCAAAAATGACAAAACGGCAAACCTGAAGAGCACTGATCCCTATCCCACTTCACTGGCTGGCACAACTTGTAACTCAGGGGGCTAACTCCCGATTCAAGTCTGTGCAAGGACTAGTTCTGAGGTCCAAATGCCTGTGTAAGTCTTTTTTCTCAGGGCAGCAAGTGGATGGGGCTTGCTGTACTTGGCCCGCAGTGTGAGGACTTAGGACAGATTTATCCTTTAATTTTGGATTTCCTGGCTTTCTGGTGGTTTGTTACTTTTAAACAGACTTTTTCTGTCGGTGAGATTCTCGGGTTTTGTTTAATAAAATTGATTCTCTGAAAAAACCTCTTACATGGAAAGTTATAAAACATGTCTAGAGCCTCTCTCTCTCTGATGTTCTCCTACCATATTTAGGCATTTAAAAAAGGCATTCTGTTTACCTGGTTACATTTGCATTTTGGTATGCATGTCATACATAGTTTGGTACACATATTATTTACCCAGCACTGAGGCCATTGGAGTCCTTCAAGTAAATAGAGATTTCGGGCGGCCTCATGTTTGAGAACATATATTATTTACCATAACCGTTCCTCTGGGACTTCTTCCCTTTCAGAGCCAATCTCATTTCTTTTAATGGAGAACTTCAAGTAGACGGAATGACATCCAAATGACTTTAGCAGCCAAAAGTACAGGGCTGGCAGAATATAAAGACAGTTTTACAGTACAATATATCCTACTGGGGCTTTACATGAAAATGTATCTTCTTCCCTCAAGAATCCTGTGAATACATATTGCAGTGTCATAGCGTGGATATGAGCACGCATGTGTACAGAGGAATGGAAAGAGGGAGGGATATGGCAGCGGGAGAATGACTACATGCAGAAGATGCTGGCTTTTAAGACACCCACCAGATTCCAATTTGCCTAACAAGATGCACGAAGGCAATCTCTCTCGTTAAATGCTAACATACTTCTGTGGGTCAAGAGTCAAAACGCAGGCATTCCTTGTGCCAAAGCGGAGGTCAAACATCGTGACATCACTGAATATTCAACTGGTACACGGGGAGCGGGGGGAAGAACCATCCTTCTGGCCTATGAATAAATAAATAAATAAAAGAAAATGCAAAGCCTAAGAGTTATCTGCAAGGATTTAATCCAAACCACAACACGTAGGTTTGGGGTTCGGTCAGATCCAAGGCACGGTGCTGGGGTTTCGGCTGAGCGCGGTGGCACGCCTGGTTGTCCTCCCGGGACGGTCTGACAGGGAGCTTCGGAAGCGGGGCTGCGCTAAGACTGTGTTGCTCGGGGATGACAGCTGCACACAGGCAGCGGGAAAATAATAGCCACTTCTTCCATGCTCCAGACTCGCTCCGTTGTGCCAAATATTTCAGAGTAAATAGGCACTCTCTCTATTCATAGAGAGCATCTATTAGGAAAGGAACACATTACAAATATTCGGTATGATTCAGGAGGACACAGAGTCAATTTATACACCCCGCGGGGTAATTATACCTTTTTTGGTCGTAACAAAACGCTCGGAATACGCCGGGACGGGCGGCGGGCACCGGCCGGCGAGGGCCTGGGGCGGGGGGGGGCGAAGCATTCCCGGGCCGCCCCTAGCAACCGGCCGGGCGCGGGGCGGGCCGCGGCGTGAGGAAAACACGGCGATTTTTTTTTTTTCCCTAAAAAAAAAAAAAAAAAAAAGGGAAAAGGGGGGCGGAACGGGGGGAGGCGGAGGAATGCGGGAGCCAGGGGTCAGGGCCGCTCCGGGGCGGGGCGGGCGGCGCGGCGCGCAGGAATGCGGGGAATGCGGCTGCTGGTGCGCGGCCCCATTCAGCCCATTGGCGGGGCCGCGCCGCCGCCGCCTATAAAGGGGCGCCCGCCGCCGGGCTCCGCAGTCACGCAGCCACTGTCCCGGCGGCTAACGGAGCACCGAGCACAGCACAGCACAGTCGAGCCGAGCCGAGCCGAGCCGCGCAGCTCAGACACCGCCCGCACCGGCCCCGCTGAAGGGAAGCGCTCTCCCGGGACCTCGCCTCGCAGCCGCCTCAGGATGTCCCCGTCCAGCCTCGCCGCCGCCCTCCTCCTCCTCGTCGCCCTCCTCGGCCCGGTAAGTGCCGCCGCCGCCCGCCGCTGCTGCCCCGGCCGGCCCGGGCACGGCGTGGCGGCGCTGACGGCCGCTGTCTCCTTCTCTCCCCCCGCCGCCGGCGCAGGACGAGGCCCGCGGGCAGGAGTGCAGCGGGCAGTGCCAGTGCGGGGCCGGGCCCGGCCCCAGCTGCCCCGCCGGCGTCTCCCTGGTGCTCGACGGCTGCGGCTGCTGCCGGGTGTGCGCCAAGCAGCTGGGCGAGCTGTGCACCGAGCGCGACCCCTGCGACCACCACAAGGGGCTCTTCTGCGACTTCGGCTCCCCCGCCAACCGCAGGATCGGCGTCTGCACCGGTGAGTGGGGGCCGGCACCGGGGACGGGGGACGGGGGACGGGGTCCCGGCGGCCGGGGCTGAGCCTGACCCTTCTCCGCCTCCTGCCCCCGCAGCTCGGGACGGCGCCCCGTGTGTCTTCGGCGGCATGGTGTACCGGAGCGGGGAGTCCTTCCAGAGCAGCTGCAAGTACCAGTGCACCTGCCTGGACGGGGCGGTGGGCTGCGTGCCCCTCTGCAGCATGGACGTGCGCCTGCCCAGCCCCGACTGCCCCTTCCCGCGGAGGGTGAAGCTCCCCGGCAAGTGCTGCGAGGAGTGGGTCTGTGACGAGCCCAAGGAGCAGACTGCTGTGGGACCTGCTCTTGCTGGTGAGTGGGGGTCCCTCCGTGGGTGGTGGGCTGAGGGGAAAGGGCTGCCTGCTTGGGGTCAGGTGTAGCAGGGTGGGTTGATGTGGGGCTGCCCCAGCAGCCGGAGGGCAGCAGTGAGTGGGGTTGCCCTGCAGATAAGCATAGTTACGGAAATTTCCCTGGGAAGGGGACAGAGCCTCTAGCAGGGTGCAAACTCGGATGGTAGCCTCATCCTGGTTGTCTGTCCCCTGCAGCGTACAGACTGGAAGACACTTACGGTCCGGACCCGACCATGATGCGTGCCAACTGCCTGGTGCAGACCACCGAATGGAGTGCCTGCTCCAAGACCTGCGGCATGGGCATCTCAACCAGGGTCACCAACGATAATGCCTTCTGCAGACTGGAGAAACAGAGCAGGCTCTGCATGGTCAGACCTTGTGAAGTGGACCTGGAGGAAAATATCAAGGTAAAGAGTCTCAGCTTTAATGTATGATCTATTAGGATGCTTTCATCAGCTGGCAAAAAAATATCTCACCAAAGAACATGGCATTCTGATAGGTAGTAAGTTTCAGTAGTAAGTTTCAAGTGGCTCATCATGAAGTTTGAGTTTTGCCCCAGTAGTGAATATTTTGCAGTTAAATGTCCTTATAATTCTCTTTCACACGTTATTATGATGCTATGTAAACACTTTCTCCTGTTGAAAGCATTGTAAGGATTCGTGCATCTGCCTGCTTTTAACATTTAAGCTTAGTGCTACATCAAAGCCTACCTTCTAAACATGTTGTATTCACTTATATCCCAACAGAAAGGCAAAAAGTGCATTCGCACCCCCAAAATCTCCAAGCCCATCAAGTTTGAGCTGTCTGGCTGCACCAGCGTGAAGACCTACAGAGCTAAGTTCTGTGGTGTCTGCACTGACGGGCGCTGCTGCACACCCCACAGAACAGCCACCCTCCCCGTGGAGTTCAAGTGCCCTGATGGGGAGATCATGAAAAGGAAAATGATGTTCATCAAGACCTGCGCGTGCCACTACAACTGCCCTGGAGACAACGACATCTTCGAGTCTCTGTACTACAGGAAGATGTATGGAGACATGGCATAAAGCTAGAAGGAGACGCTAACTAGATTCTCAACTTGAACTGATTTGCATCTCATTTTGTAAACATGATTCAATAGCACAAGGTATTTAAATCGGTTTTTTTAATTTCAACAAACTGCTCCATGTGACCTAAGACAATTTGTCTACTGACCCCAAACGGTGGTTTGAAGAAGAAGGTAAAACGGACAGTGGGACCACAGCAAGACACAGCTTCAGAACATGCTGTTCATGAGGTGGTGTGAAGGGGTTAAGGGAAATGTGCAGGAAAAGCAGATTCAAGCAAGTGTTCCCTTAATGTGGTACAGTATTTTTCATCTGGTAGTGCAATTGAGAAGGAGACCATTAGCATGTTTGCTGACACTGGTTTTAGTGACAGCAACAGCTGGAATGCAAACCCTCACCCAGCAAAGTGCTAAGCAGAAGGTGTTCTGTTAGTCAGGACAATAATGTTTCAGCTCTGACACTCTGATTCATATGGCTTGGTCAACAAGAATCAGAATCATGTCTATTAGACTGGACAGCTTGTGGCAGTTAATTTACCTGTAACAAGCTACTTTTTATTAATATTGTAAATACTGTGTATATATATTTGTACAGTTATCTAAATTAATTTAAAGTTTTGTGCCTTTGTTTAATGCTTTGAAATTTCAGTGATAGCCTTCTTTTTTGGAACAAGATAGGTAGGATCTAAAGCTTGTCTGACAATGCATTCAAAGCATGAAATAGATACTCTAGTGGAAATCATTCAGATGGGGCGAAATGGTGTATTGTGATAAAGATGGAGAGTGTAAGACTTGGTGTCTGTATCCTTAAAAAGCACTCATCTGTTGGGCAAAATGCAGTTGCCTCCATTTTATTTGAACAAGTGGCTTTAAGAAGAAGAACTCTTCTGTAGCTAATCAGTCTTTCCACTTGAGCATTTGTTTCTGTCTTTGACTATGGCTCTTTTTGGACAGTTCATTTGTTGAGAAGTGTGACCAAAAGTTACATGTTTGCACCTTTTTAGTTGAAAATAAAGTATTTATATTTTTTATATAAATGGCTTGGCATTTCATTTAATCTTTACTATGACCTTATATATTTCCTAAGGGGCTTTGCTTTGCACTAAGTAAAACTCAAGTGCTGTATGTTTTATTTGTCCAGAAACACATACACTGGGGAATAAGCTAAATGATTTGTGGTTACTTGTTCTATTAATAGTGAATCAAATGTAGCGTATTACTCTTCTACATTTTGAATGGAGGGCAGGGCCAGGCTTGCTCTGCCAAGCCCAGTATTGCATTAGAAAGTGCAATGGCTTCCTCAGGCATCACGCGGTGTCTTTAAAACAGGCCAGCTGATCACCTTAGTGTTCAACCCCTGTCATAATAATCCATGCAACATGCTTAATTACATTTAAGTGTTTCACTGGTTAAAATTTCTTTTTCAGCTAAGGAAAAAAAAAAGTGTCTGCATTGAAATGGTTCCTGACTCAAGTCAAATCTAGAAGTTTGAAATCTGGTAAAATTCTCAGTGAAGAGCTAATGAGCTGTACCATAAAAATCATAGAATAATACAGGTTGGAAGGGACATCTTAAGATCTCCTGATTTAACCTCCATGCAGAGTAATTCCAACTTACACGTGGTCCTACCTAAATTAAGACCTTAGTGTGTTATGGTAGACAGAGCACAGAACTCAGATGCCAAATACCTGGATTATCTTCCTACCTGATGACTGGGGAGCAAATCTGTTTACCTGACAGTTCTGCCTGTAAAATATCCATTGATTCAAACTCATGCAGGCCCACAGGTAAGAAATGTGAGAGCTACACAATTTGGTGATGGTCCAAGCCTCTTCTCAGATAAGAGAGAACAGTGTGAGGACAGTGAGACTCACTTTCCTCATCCCCTAAAGTTAAAAGGGAAACTTCAGTCCTGTACTAGGTCCTACATTAATAACAGAGTTTCTTTGCCCCTTTATTAAAACTAGGGGATTCTTTGAATTTAAAATTAACCTTTGCACCAGAAGCATTAGTTCTTGTTTTCAGAAAAAACACGTACCCTCCAACAAGAATCCTTTTCAGGCAAACAAGTTCAATCTGGAATTTCCTGGTGGTGAAAGAGTGTTAGCTTACAAAAATGTCCATCCTTCTTGAGAAACTTCCAAGCCCATTGATTTCAGCTAGCATTAGCAGCAAATCAGTATAACACCAGCTTTGACTAATGATGGACAGCAGGGCCCTAAACTAATAGGAAGTCGATGGGAGTCTTTCCAGTGGCCTCACGACTGTGCATAAGGCCATAGAAGCATTTCCCCTTCCTCTTAAAAGTACAAGGAATTCTCTTGGCATGAGGAAGTGGCTTTCTGTGTCCCATATGAAATACTTTTGGGTAGCCTCTGGCTCTTACACTCCCTGAGACGCTCCAGCATTTTTTCTCTCTTTTTTTTTTTTTTTCAGGTTATGAATATGATGCAGCCGTTCAGTTCAGCCTGGAAACACTTCAAAGGTTCATACAACCACAAGGACTGGTTGTCCAACTGCTACTGTGTCTCCACCCCCGAGTAATGAGAGAACTGTCATTTCTAGTTCCAGCAAGGACAGGACACACACGGGCTTCATTCATAGCCATCACTACACAACCTCTCAGGGTCGGAAGAACAAAAAGGAGCACAATGTTTCTGGCAGGTTGTGAGTAACACCTTTAAAGATGAGGTACTTATGGAGCTGCTCAAGCCTATTGATTAAAACCCTACACTCTGTTCTTTTACAATGGTCAAAATTGATATTGAGCATTATAATGAATAGCCATTCCTTATAACATCAGTTTGTGGGTCTCCTGACCGGCTCATGAGATACACTTGGTTTTTGCTCCCAGTCCCCTAAGGTGGGGGCTGTATCTCAGATCCCACAGCCGCACAGCGCTGTGTCCTCCTGTGGCACCATCCACCAGCTGTGCCTGCCTTATGAGGCTGCAGGGCTGCAGAGGGGCAGCAGCGCCCTGCTTCAGGGAGCGCCGCCTGTAACTGAAGGCACCCACACAGGGGTTCCCCCAGAGCAGCCCACGACCACGGCCTCTGGTTGGTAATACAACAATACAGATGCTTTGAGCACCATCTGACAAACTACCACGCTATTTCACAGGCCAGAGGAGGAGTATGGAAGAGGCTTCCTATTAGAATATTTTAATGGTGGTTGCTCCTACTGCCATGAATTAAAATAAGCAAGTATGTTGCATATGCAAATGTGTTTGCAAGTTGTTACTCCCCCCTGAGCCTATCAAGGATCATAAATTTCAGCTACCGCTGCAACATACTAATTTGCAGTCCTCTTCTTTTCCAAGGACAGAGGTACTCTTCTGGAAGAAGCATGCATTTTACACCTTTTCACAGGCATTAGGTTTCCACCTCTGAAGGTAAAGAAGTTTAAATAGTTTGTTGTAAGATCTCCTAGAGGTGTATGCATCACACTGTGAGATTTTCTTTCAAAAGTTTCCTGGGAAAAAGGAACTCTTGTGTGGAATTTATGGTATCTTAAATGATGGTTACAATGTGGACCTTTCAACCATAAAGATGTTTCCTCATTTCATTCTTCGTGCCCAAGATATATGGATGCAAGAATAAAAACTTGACTTCAGAAATCCCAAGCCACTTACATGGGAGAGAACGTTGATTCACATTCCTTCCAAAATACCTTGTTTTGGGAGTTTGCTTTTAGGTGTTTGAGTTTGCATTCTCAGAAAATTCTATGATGTGGGTTTGCTACTGCACTTTTAAAAGACCTTATTCACATATGAAAGTATAAACATTCAAATAGCTAGCTCCTTAAAATGGATCTCCAAGAATACTAATAATACAGTAGGTAAAGCACCACTGTGAAGTCAATGCTCATTTAATAAATGATACTCAATTAATCATTAAACAGAAGGTGGTTGGAGACCAAAGTATCAAATAATTTGTGAAATAACTGAGCCATCGTATTGCAGAATTTTGTCCCATAACACATTTGCATGGATTTGCAGCTTAGTTTTCTAACACAAGACAGATGTGAACAACAGACACTGATTATAGCCCTTTCATATGAAATAGGCTCTACTATCCAGATGGAAATTTGTCAGATTCCTTAGAGCTAAGAAACATCCAAAAGACACTCGTTAAGAAACTCTTCAAGAATGAGCGACTTTTAATGATCCATAACCACACAGGAACAAATAAGTCTTTGAGCAGTGTCCAGTTGTTTGTCTCACAAAGATGGGGGCTCAGCTGAGAAAACTGACTTTTGGAGACATCACTAGAAATAGCACACTCTAACTAGATCATTTGTATTTTTATAATGTAGCCCATCTTTTTCAGATATTGCACTTGAAGAAAGTACTCTTAGCATTACACTGAAAAGGACATTAAACGTTAGAAGGCACAGTAATATTCTACCTAAACATATAATAATTCAACCATTCTGACTTTGTATCCTACCACCAAAAACACTGCTTAAATGTGGCTTTAACTGATGTTATACTATGCCTGCATATGGAAGTAGTTAGCAAGGAGAAGTTGGGATGAAATACCAGTGTAAGGCTTTGCCCAAAACCCAAGAAGAATCTGAGAGAGGAAGTAGCTCAGTTAACTTATTTTTCCTCTCATTTTCCACTTCTTTCCTCCCTGCAGTTCCTTTGATTCATGCCCTTAAATGGACATACCAAAAACCACCACATTCTCACAGTGTTTTTCAGCCTGACTGGAACCAGGAAATACCAGAAATTTCTTCAGAGAACCTGTTCCCAAACTGTACTAAAGCCTTCAACACATTTAGAGCCTGAACGCAGTTTAGAAGCATGACTAAGGCCCCATCTCCACCGCACGATCGAGCGTTGCTCCTGCACTGAGGGATGACTGCTTGCAGTCACTACTGCTAGCCCCGGCAGCTTCAGCTCTCCTCTGTTCTCATCTGAGCCCATGCCCCCAGAGCAGCAAATCCGGAGCAATTCTGAAAAGACCCCCCAGAAACCTTGCCCAGTGTATTGTGACAGCATTCCTCAGCTCCTGCCCGTTACTGAGGCAGTGCCAGATGTATTTGCTTAATGGGCAGTAAATCCAAGCCTAACAGTGGCAGTGTTTATGCTGTGAGGAACAGCCTCGTGTGCTGGACCAGCAGGTTGCTAGCAGTACCGCGGGGTAAGCACAGCCCAGTGGTGCCTCCGTTCATTACTCGGCCCCACTAATTGGGCTCCTGAAAGAAATGCACAATCTAAAATGTTTGTTGTTGTAAATTAGTCTTAGTATAAGCAGGTATTTAAGAGCTTTCAGCAGCTACAAAATACGTTTCCCTGCTCCCAATCTAAAAGCTAAGAACAAGCGTTTCAGCTGGTGTCAGGACTTATCTCAGCCCAGGTAACTGACATAGCTGCATTTGCAGTGGTTTACACCAACCCTGACACAAAATCCCAAGGCTAAACAATTTAAGGGAATCTGACAGGGCTCTGTGCCTGAGCAGGCTCCCAGGAGGACACAGGCTGGCACCTAGGGCATTTACTGGGCAACAAGCACTTGGGGGAACACAAATTACACAATAAAGCAATCTGTAAACAGATAAAAGTACAACCTGCTAGGCAAGTGATAAAGGCAACCAGAGTATCTGGTAAACAAACATGATGGACTAGACTTCAAAATACATCTGAAATACTGTTCAACCTCTAGATAACAAAACATCTATGAAGGTACTAAATACTATCTTAATGCACTGTGATGTGCTACGAAGTCAATTATGCTGTATTTCTTAAATCACACAATTTAAAAAAATAATAATAATTGTATTCTTAACCAAAGAAGATATTTGATAGTTTCCAAGGGCGATCATCTCATCACGGGCTTTGTGATTTGGTACAATGCCATACTCTGGAGGAACTTGCTTTGCCCTAACTCTCAGGCTTTGGTCTCTCCACAGGTGCATGGCGTTTCCATGATCCAAGAAGAGGTATGGCCCAGCCAACTCTCCGCTGCCGCACAGCTCAAGCCCCAGGTGGAGAGCCCAGCAGGAAGAGAGGACTGGTAAAACAACAGAAGACAGATCAGCTAAACAGACAACCATCCCTCTGGGGTTCAGCTTCTTGGCCAACAAGAGCAAGATGAAAATTACTGTGCGGAATTTGCACCTTCTTACCAGTGAATCAAGAGCAAAAAGAGAAGTGCATCTTTGAAGAAAAGCAGCAGGGAAAAACAAAAACAAAACCAAAAACATGAGAGCAGTTGTGTATGACTACAGTCTGTAAAGCCAGGGAATAAAAGTACACGGTCTGGCTGAGAAATGTGTTATCTTCACAAATTCCCAAGTTCTGCTACCCTAAGTAAGGTCAGTGTTAGAGTTCATTGATCTCAGTGGAAAAGCCTATTTGTTTTGAATGAATTTTCCACACTGTTTATGCAGCAGAGGAAACATGCAGAACAATGGAAATATGTAGATAGTCACATTTGGCCTTTCCCATTTAGAAATATTGCGCTAATTCTAGGCTTGTTTTGAGGTCAAAAAGGCCAAGGTCAATAAGCTGATGAAGCTTTTAAAATCCTATATGATAGGAGTTAATAGGCCAGGTCGCCTTATCTTGGGAACTGCCATGTGTCTCTCAATGGGATTCCCATCAGTGCTGTAGCTGTAATTGCCCTTCTGGGAGGACATGTCCAGCTGAGGATTTTCCACCATGCGTGACACTAAAACTTTTTGTAAGATAGCACAGAAATTAAATGTTTCTTTCCCTCTATTGCTCATTCCAGCCACAGCTCCATAGACTCAGACAAGGAGCCTCACTGGACAAGCTCTGCGTAGATCAGCACATGCCCCTGTCAGTGATCCCAAAGGGATTCCAGCATTGCTAACACCCACCAGAAACTACCTGGCATCAGCGTTGCAAGGGAAAGCAACATTTAGCCTTGCTTGCTGTGTTATACATTCAGTAATGCTGCTCATGCTTATGATCCACAGCTGTAACAAACAGCAGCAGAGAAGTGCCCTTTTACTTTGCAGTTATCATATTAGGTACCCAACAAAATGCTGCTGGAGGTGAACTGGCAGCGTTACCCACCTTGACTTACCATCCAGAGAACCAGACCCTTAAAGCCAGAAAACACAGGATAAATCTAGTGTAAGGATCTCCAGTAAGGGCTCACCATATACACACGCACATTGTAGCTTTCTGTATTATGCATTTATCCTCACGAGGATGCCGTTATCATAAAAATGTTTCATCTCATCCAGTATTCCACTCCACAAATCTGAGTGTAGTCCACTTTGGAAAACTGTCTTACAACTGAGATTCTTAACTGTGGCTTTTCTGACTTCTGCAAGTATATAATGAACATGGCAAAGCTTTGAAGTACAGCCAACCTTTAGCGAGCAATAACTTTCCAGGTAAAAACACGCTTTCTGTATCAAGAATTAATAGACAAAATATATGCAGAATTTTAATGTAATATTTTTCCTGTCTTTGCATGGCATTCTCCACAGACCTTATCACAAGCAATTCAGAAACTATATGAATATTTTCCAGCAATTGGGCATAGATATATATAATTCCACACACACACACACCAAAAAAAAATAAATAAATAAAAATGCACCTGTAATGCTGGCAGATAAAATCTCCTTGTGCTGTAGGTGAAGGCTGGTTGTGATAGGCAACAGGTATTTGTTCCAAACAGTTAACAGTTCTGTCAAAGACCTCTCCAAATAATTAAATTTGTTAAAACAACCTTCAGATGTGTTTGTGCTCTGTGGAGCCACACCAGGAAGACCTGTGGGCTCCCAGGATTGCACAGAAACAACCTGTCCTTTGGTCAGAAAACACAGACTTGTGCTCTGGCAACTGCATTTTATCTGGCTGCTTCTACAAAACAGGAAAGAGGAAAAAGTCAGTCTGACATTTAATTTAATGAGTGTGTTTAGATTTTTTTTTTTTTTTTTTGATGAGGCAAATTTGGAGCGCATCATTATAGGCTTTTCATTATAGGCTGCTGTTAATAGATGGTGCAGGGGGCATGGCAATACAGTCTAATACCTAGCCCAGCTGGCACTGACAGGCCACCAGACCCAGCACCGGCCCCAGGCTCCCAAGCAGCACGTAGACCCTCCTGTGGGCGCTCCCCGGACCCGCCGGGGGGCTGTGAGCGAGGTGCCGGCAGCGGGACGGGGCCGGTTGCCGGCCCCACACCGACCCCGCGTGGCTGCTGGGCGTGCTGCTCCCCTGCTGCAAGCTTCGCCTCCGCACACAAACCAGCCCTCGCGCTCTTGGCGGCGGTAGGCGTTTCATTTCTCCATTTCTCCTTTGAAATCCTGATATTTCTTTGAGGGTGGTGCGAGATAAGAACGGAATATAGGGAACGTAGGAAATCTTTCCTATTTTCCCTATAAAGTATTTGAGCAATAGCTGCAACACCCATGAGCGCCATGCATTGCTTAGGCACGTTCATGCACTCTGCGTACCAATGCCTGCAAGGATGCAGGAAATAGAAAGCAATAAACAAGTGCTCGGCTAATATTGTCTGGAAGCAGCTGCCAGACACAGGTTGAGGTCTCACTGATCCTGTCTCTCTCCACTGCTTTTGGGCTGTAACAGGAGCCCCGCACAGACCCTCCCTGGGCATCCCAATGGCACCCGGCCTGAACCACTATAACGTGCCTCAATACATCACAATTATCATCACCAGAAAATGTCCAGAAAATCATATGAAGGAGAAAACAAGTGTACTTATTGAAGGCAATAATAAAGAAAAATATTTTAAATGCCTTGCTTTTTACCTTGCATGTCTCTTAGAAACTAATCAACCCTCTGAGGTCCGAGTGTTGGGATGAACAGGGCTTGCTTTTCCTCCTTAGGCGGGCAGAGCTCCACACGTAGGCGTTGGGGATCTGTCAGCCATCCATGGCATTACCTTATGTAATTACACCTCTTTTTCCACTTGACTAATTATGTTACAATAAGCTTTTGCGTTAAATTGTTGAAAGGGAAACTCATGTCCCTCCTGGCTTCTTCGACGTGCATAGACAATGAGTCGCGTCCATTTTGTGTAGGTTGGGTCTGATGAAGGGGATTATGGGTCTGATGTTCTGGATCTAACCCAAACTGAGTGTAAAAAAACCCTCTGATCCAGCTCCTTAGTAGAGGCCCTTTTCTGCAAAACGGATTTGGACATGCAAGTGGCCAAGAGGGCTTCTGGGTGTTGTTCTCCCCATCATCTCTACCACAGCTGACCCCTCGGCCAAAGCGTGGAGCAGAGTCCAGTTTGTGGACACCTACATTACTTAGACTCAAAACAGTGGTGGAAAATGCTGGATGTTAGGTTCATACAATTCCTTCATTAAAAATACTTATGAAGATCCTTTCAGTAATGTTTGAATAACACCTTTAAATAACAGCAGCCTTTCTTTGGTAGTCGTTCAGAACCAGAGAATCTGAAATCTCACCTGAGAAGATTCTCACCTGAGATTTGCTTTCATTGCTCTGTTCCTGAACACCACTGGTGCACCTCATCGGCATGAGAAAGGAGGCTTTTTAGAGATATATTTCCTCACATCACCTTTTCCAGGCAAACAAATGGTCTTCACAGAATTTCAGACCTTTATCACCAACTCTTAACCAACCCAGCTGGAAATGCTTAGTAAGCCTCCAACCTGGCACAGGACCCAAGAGGCTTTGAGATATCAGGACCACTGTGTCAGGCATGGGTCAGAAAAATATCCTTCACTTTTCTGGTGCCAGTCTCTTTCTTGGGAAGACCTGGGGACAGCCCAGCTTTGTGCTCACCATCATCACCGTTCTAACAGACCAAACTCTTCAGCTTCTAAGTCTCTGCCAAGAGTTACACCTGGAAACTACCTGTGCACAAGTAGTGCTCCCAAGTTGCTGGTTTGAGAACCTAGATGAGGCAAACATTTCCTTACACAGCTTGGTTTACACAGAAATTTCTGTACCCCCTTTTTTCCTGCTAAAGGTGGTGGCTCAGCCAAGCAAGGGGGTCTCAGCCAAGCAGGTCTAAGGACATTTTCAGGTTAAATTCTCTCCCTAGTAAATATTTAATGTTCTGATTCTGCCTTAGCGCAGCAGCTCCAGCTGTTTTCAGGTTGGCTTCGAAATTCTGATGTTCACATTGGGAAGAGGAGGTTCCTTGATTTAAATTTTGAGTTTTGCTCTAAAGGCAAATTTCCCCTCTGCTTTTACTTGCTTGTCTGGTTTGTTTGTTTATGCTAGTATCATTGCTTTGGTCTTTCAAACATCCCCAAACAAAGGCATACTTCAATTGGCCAAGCCTTACTCACCTGCCTGGCCATTTTCTTAGCCTACATGTAATGTGCAAATCCAAGACTGATACAGATTTAGGCTCTAGACATCTAGGTAGTCTAACCCAAATACACAGAACACTGACTTCATAACGCTTAGAAGTCCAATACTCATTCAAGACCTGTGACAACACAGTGCCTGCTTACCAGCCATCTCAATCCTGTTCACACCATCTGCAAAGACCTTAGTCTGAGCCAAACTGAACTGTGACAAATTTACTCATACAGCTCAGCAACAGCTCCTGAATTCCCGGCATAAAAGCCCTGACCTTTCCCATGCTACAGGGCATGTGAAGACAGATTGCCTTCTTTATGGCAGCCATTAAGTTAAGGGATCTCAGGCACTGGGATGCCACAGGTGTGACTGGTCTGTGAAACGGTGATAGAGATCAACAGACATGGGAGTCAGAGCTGGGGTCAGGTTTGGTGGACCCACATGGTGGGAGACCTGAAGCTGTCTCAAAGTGCAAGTAACTGCCCAGCTGCATGGTGGTGCTTGGAAGAGCTGTGGCAGCCACCCAGAAAGATGCTGAAAGATGACAAAACTCAGAGTTTCAAGTTGTTTTGTTTTGTTTTATTTTGTATGTTTGTTTGTTTGTTTGTTTGTTTTTTGGGGAGGTGCTGACTAGACTTGTTCTGAGGGGTATCATTGCCACTACATTTCAGAGACTCACCCAGAGCATGCAATTGCCACTGTCAACTCAAGCACTGAGATGGAAGAGCCTCTGGTATACCCACAACCTGCTCCTAGGGCCAGTCTACCAGCTGCAAGGGTGAACCCCACAGCCTGATTTTGGGGAAGCCCAGGCATGCTGTCAGGGAACACCTGGTCCAGAAAACAACTTGTCCAGTTCCCCATGGAGTCAAAAGCCCATAAGTAGGCCATGCAAGCTTCCAGGTGAGCTTTTTCCTTGGGACCAAAGCAAGCTTTCTTTCTGTTGTAGTATGATCATAGAATCGCATAATGGTTTGGGTTGGAGGGGACCTAAAAGACCACCTAGTTCCCACCCCCCTGCCATGGGCAGGGACACCTCCCAACAGACCAGGTTGCCCAAAGTCCCATGCAGCCTGACCTTGAACACCTCCAGGGATGGAACATCCACAGCTTCTCTGGGCAACCTGTGCTGGGACCTAACCACCCTCTGAGTAAAGAATTTCTTCCTTATATCTAATTTAAATCTACCCTCCTTTAAATTAAAACCATTCCCCTTGTCCTGTCACCACACCCCCTGACAAAAAGTCCCTCCCCAGCTTTTCTGTAGGCCCCCTTTAGGTACTGGAAGGCCACCATGAGGTCTCTTCACTTAAGAGCCTTCTCTCCTCCAGACTGAATAACCTCAACTCCCTCAGCCTGTGAGGGAGAGGTCCTCCAACCCTTTGATCATCTTTGTGGCCCTCCTCTGGACTCGTTTTAATGCTTCCACGTCCTTCTTGTGCTGGGGGCCCCAGAGCTGAACACAGTTCTCCAGGTGGGGTCTCACAAGGGCAGAGTAGAAGGGGAGAATCACCTCCTTTGCCTTGCTGGCCACATTTTTTTTGACGCAGCCCAGGATATGGTAAGCTGGAAAGCCAACAGTATCCAATGATGCCACTCCTTGTCAAAACTATAGTTGATCTGGGGCAATGGATGTCAACATGTAAGCCCTTCATGATGGGGTGGCTTTGCCAAATTGTTTCCTCCAGATATGAGCCCTTTTACCCTCAGGAGACATTGTACTCCCTTAGCACACAATCGGTAGTTTTCACAAGCTCTTTCTTAGTGCTGCAGTACCTTGTCCTGTTTGGCTAAACCTGGGGAGTTTGCTGAAATATCTACTGCTTTGTGATTTTTGTGGACTCTGGTATTAAACTCCATGTGTCTTTTTCTTGTATATAGGTCTTTTCACTGGTAGTCCTTTGGATTTACCATCATGTCCTTGATGCCAAAAATGTCCAATTTTCAGAAGTTTCCTTCTGGTATGGATGACTTGTTTTGGCAAATTATCATTGCTTTGCAAAGGGTTTATTCTGGTCAATGCAGGAATCTCCACATTTTCAGTGTACAAGGAGCTACACATTAGTAAGCTATGAACGTTGAATGCAACTTTCATCAGATGCTGAATCTGTATGGCTGTCACCAACTGTTCCAGAGTTATAGCTACCTCATCCCTCAGATGACAAGGCTGTAGAGACTGCAAGTCATTGGAACAGACACTTGCCTCAGAGCCAGCTGGTGCAGATATCTAACAATTGGTGCCTTCTTCTTCAAGATGATTTTTGATCTTCCAAAGTGTTTTTGCCTTGCCCTTTATACAAACTGAGAACTTGTGTACTGGCCCAGCCCTGCTAAAACTCTTCGCTCCCCCATATGAACAGCGTATCAGGCCAAATCCTGTCCTGTGGAACCCGAGATCTGAAGCCAAACTTGTTGACTTAACCTACAGATTTTGCCACCCAATCCATTAGCTAAGTTTCCACTGAAGTCTTGAGTGTCCATTGTCATACCACCACCCACCTCTCCAGTTTGAACCAGACTATTCTGGCTATGATGTGTTCTGACCTTGTTGTATATAAACGAGCAAGGGAAAGAAAGCTACGGACAACCTGATTTATATTACATGAACTGCAAAATGGCATCCGTTTCTGTAAAGTACCTGAAGAACAACTATTGGTCACAGTGATCAAGCAGTCGATACAGAGTCATAGTGCATTTCTGCACTGCTGAAGCCAGCAGTGGGATTTAGCAACACTCATCTTATATGATTTGCACAAGAAAAGTAAATTATTAACATCTGCAGTGTAATTAGTTTTACTAGAACACAGGATATACAATAATGTATGTGAAAAACACCCTTCCTCAGTTTGTCTAGCATAACCTTCCAATAATGTTTTGGATTCTTAGGACTCCAGTAATTCAGTCTTCCCAGTGCTCTCATCTCTAAAAATTGTAGTAGGAGTGTTAGCTCATTACAAGAATGTGAAGTATTTCATAAAAAGCTTAGGAAAGTCCATTTTCCAAATGGTTTGTCTAGATTTCTACTATCCTGGGGCCATATTTCTTTAAAAAATATACGCCAAGAAAAACAGATCTTTTCCCAGTTACCTCAGATCAGACCAGAAGAGGGGCAGCTATCTGCAAACACGTTTGCTGTTGTGTAAAGTCAAATGAATCCATAAGTGATTAGTAAACTTTGCACTCCCTTAAACATTTTTTATTTTCAATAACAGAACCAAGTGTACTTACAAATTACTTTCTGCAGTGTAAAAAAGCCAATTACAGCTTTCATGTAGTTTCAGCATTACAACAGTTTAATTAAAATTTTGTGGTGGAATGTGCAATTTCACGCAGCCAGCAGGTACTCGATTTGAAAGTGAATTTGTTATTCTCAAGCAGTGCACTTTCTACCACCTGGAAATTCAAAGCTTTGGTACAGATGGAGGATTGCAAAGCTTCCAGCACAGGGAGACAGGAAGAGACACAAATGATTTCTTTTTCAAACGCCAGACAGAGGCTGGTGTTGGAGTATAGCTTTGCCCAGGTGCTGTGAACACAGAGCCTCACGTGTGTTATGGACACAACCCAAGGGCACTTCCGCTGCCTCTTGATTGGGGGACATTGGTCAGGGTTTTGGGGTGACTCAGTTTTCCACCCCACTGCATTTTATTCAAGTGGAGAAACTAAAAATAAAAAGGACTAAACCTGCAATAAAGGGCAACACAAATTTAACACATGTTGTGGCCAAGGAGGAATATGATAATTTGCGACAGCATCCTTTAAAATCTGTTGCCAGGCTTCCATAATTATTGCAAGTTTGTCCATGGTCTCCATAGCAGCTTTTCCTGAGGCTGGAGGCCGGCATGGTGACTCATAGTGGTTCAGTGAGGGACTCGGACTCTTTTCCAAGGGCGTCTGAGTCACAGGATACCGAACCTGGGCTGGTTTCCTGTAATGCAGAGGTTCCCAAACTATGGTAGACGTACCACTCATGATACACAAGCCACCTCAGCGCGGTGCTCCCAGACAGCTGGACGTTGCCGCAGGGTGTATGAGGGTAGGCAGGAGACGTTGCTGTTGCTGCTGCCACTCGCGATGGCGGAACCCAAACAAAATATTTGGCAATTTCTGCTTTAGTAAGTTGCTGGGCTCACATTCACTCTGTCCTTGAACTCCTCAGAAGGGTAAAAATGGCTTTCCACAACACAGTGATAAAAGAGCTGGATATAGTCCTCACCATGCACCCTGGGATGGGTTCCTAGCCCTGTTGTGGTGCTGCCGTGGGCATAGCGTTACAGCAGCTGCAGGGTGACTCTGCCGTAGGAGAAGCCCCTCATGGTGCCGTTGCCCTTCACATCCTCTCCGGGGCAGTAGGATGGGCAGCTCATCCTGGCACAGAGGCCTCCTCAGCAAGAGCACTGAGTTCCACTGCAGATCTTGGAAGAAGTGAGGCGAGAAATGAGGCCTTTCCTCCCAGCTGAGTGCCCTAACCACAGAGCCACAGATTTAGGCTTTCTTTGCCATTCCTTTTTGTCTTCTGGCCTCCGTGAATCTCATTTTCCTGGAAAAGGGAAAGTGCCCTCCCATGCAACAGAGGAGTAGGTCCTCCCTGACTGCCAGGCCTGGTTTATAACCTTGTATTAAAAGGGATAATTACGTACATCGAATCTCCTCAGACTAAGGACAGACAGATGCCCAGGCCACCCACTCTCCATCTGAGACCAAGCACCCTGGCAGGTGCTGATGGCAAATGGCTCTTGTGCGCTGGGTGGATGCAGTGGTCCCAGTGTGTGATGGGTGTGTTGAGAGCACACATGCCAGAACATGCCTCTCTCAAATACAGGCAGACAGATTTTGCCTCATTTTATTTTTAAAACACTTTGGACAGCCAGGGATAAGTGAGAGCAAGAAATCCATCACGTTAGTCAAGCGAATACAACTCCAAGGGCATTTTGTCAGCAGCAAAACCATCCTGAGATGTCCTCTCCCCAACGCTCATTCCTGCCCCACCATCCTATAAAATTAAGTAAATAAACAAGTCAAGTTATGGGAAAAAATAAAAGTGTTTATTCACAACACTTAGATGACACAATTGCACATTTTTAAAAAGCAAATATGAAGAAATAAAAGAAGCAAAACTATTTACACTAGGATGAAACCAAGATAGCTCTCTGCTCTGTCAAGTTAACTTGAAAATTTCTGGCAAGGCCACATCGCACACTCTTCTCAGCAACCACCCCGTCTTGATGACCACATCAGCTTTCACAGCCACTCTCCCATCCAAAATCTTCCCTAGGTCAAACCAGAAGTCAGCTGCTCCCTAAAGTCCATCCTGTTCCATCTTTACCCAGGAGCTAGGCTGGCCGTGCTGCCTCTCAATTGAAATTGGCATTGCTTCACTTTCTGAAGGCGTTAACATCCCTGTCATTTGCATTCAGGAGATGATACCGGTTCTACCAGATGTAAGAATATTTTGTCCCAAGAGGACATAGGTTTATCTCCCAAATTTACTGATTTATTGGTGTATTTCATTGAGATTATTTTATATTGGAGCTTTATTCCATGCCAATCTGAATCAAAACCAACCTTGATAAATGAGATTTATATGGAACTTCTCACCACCTCTTGCCTGAAATCAGGCATCGGTCAATAACTACTGCAGCTTAGAAGAGTTACAGAGTGCTATGTATGTGTACTAGTATTCAGCTAGTCAGTAGCATTTGGTACAAAAAAGGGTCAAGAACAGCATACATCATCCGATGTTTTTATTGGTCACAGGCAACGTTACAAAGCAGTTACACTGAATAATGCTGTCACAGTCATGTCGTCATGTGAGGTTGCTACAACACATTTAAATTTCACACAGTGAAACTACTTTAGGAAAAAAAAAAAACATGCTTGTAACAGAAGGTCAAGAAAATACACTTAGGTAAAGGAAAAAAATGTCCCAGGACGTCAGCCCACTCAAACTGAAGTTAATGGGAAAGCTTCTATTGACTTCAGCAGGCTTTGAATCCAGCCTCCACCATGCCCTGACCAAACTGTAAGGTCAAATGCCTCTCTCTGCTCAGTCACAGACTCTTCAGTCTTCTAAAATACTTGTGCGTGATGTATTTTCTTTCTTTTAAAATGAGAAGAACAAATGTGTAATTGACTACGCCAAACTTTATACATAACAGAGGCAATTTTGGCTCATCAGTTTTAGAGAGAGTGGGAGAATTACAAAGGCGAGAGTCTAGAAAAGGAGGGAGTTTCTACACTCCTGAGTGCCTGTAGCAGCTGTGCGTGTGACCTGAGAGCTTCCAAGAAAGCTCATGACATGCTTCTTCAGGATTTGCATCTAGCACTGTCTGCGTTCAAGATAGGTAACTTATGTGAGCTGGATGATGTAGCACTAAAGAGACAGCTAAAAATGTAGCTAAGATCTGACTGTTTGCTGCCAATGGACAACTGAACTGCCTGTGAGCATTTACTGTAGTGATGAGAAGTAAAACCTGTGCCATTAAAGAAGATCATATTACCATTTTAAGGCAACAATCTTAGTGCAAAATTACCTTTTCTTGGAGGAAAAAAAAAGAATTTCAAAACCACAAATGATGTAATCATGCACCAAATCTAAAAAGGCATCTTTGCTTTAAGAAAAAAAACTATTTTACTTCAAATTAAACTTATATTTGGTGAAAAATTATTTCTGAGAGGTCAGGCATCTTTCTGATTATTTTTTTTTCCTAATTTGTAGGTGACTTGATACATCATATTCAAAATAATTCTGAGGACGCATATGCAACATGTAAAATATGCATCAAACTCTCCCTCAGTGTTGGAGACACTAGAGGGCAGCAACATACCAACACTTCACTGCTATCAAAACTACCTAGGAGCCTATTCCTTGCTGAGGAAGTTTAACGTGTCAGTCTTACTGCTAACCTCAATATAGGTTCTTGCACCATAATGCTGCATTATTTTATGAGACCCAACGCTCAGAATGCAATTCATGCTTCAAGGAAAACTGGAGTAGAAAGGTGCTGCTGTTTGTATTTCAATGGTCAAGAACACAGTTATTTCCCCCAAACTGTAAGATATTTGCTAATTATCTCTATTTTTAGAGTAGAATATTGATCATAACCCATACCTCATAAATTTCTTCTTCTCCAGTGCATGTAAAAGATATTTTTTTTTGTTTGTTTCTCAGACTATGATGATCAAATGCCAATAACATTTAATAATGGACATGGTTTACCACATTCAAGTGGGAATGACAGGAGCTGCCGTCCTGTGTTATATACATAGTCCATCAGGAGTCCCTGAGATACAAATATGGCACCCACTCTCCTCCCTACTGGCATTTTGGTCAAGAGATCTCAATAAATGTTCCAGCTTATTTAAAAAAAAAAATCATTAATTAAAAACAGTCTATTTACAAATCAGTTGTGAAATGGACAACAACATTCCATAGGAAAAATCAGACTGTTTCAAAAGTTGGTAAATATGTTTTTAACTGTAAAATCTCAGATACTGGCTGTTTTCTGTCTTGATAGAAGCTGAGTCCTGTAAGTAATTCTATATCTCTGACCCGAGCTGTGTGAAACTTCATTCTCTCTTCAACCCACAAAGACTCAGACTTGCCATCCTATTGGGAAAGAGGAAGAAAAACAGGGTTTGTAAAATGTAATTTACTAATTGACTAAACATATGTCAGGGAATAAAAAAGACATTTTAATGTTTTATAAGGGCAAAACGCAGTCACTGGTGGCAAGCATTTAACAAATAGAAAGCACTGGCTTCTATAAATAGTTATAATAAGCTTGACTGAATTTAGTACTTGCTGTTAACATCCTCAAGTACACAGAACGAGAATCTGCACCAGCTGAAAGCTGGTGATAGTGAGGAGTGTCTGGTGAAGTCCAACATCTATCCACCATCTCTATCATAAAGCTGCTGCTGAGAACTGTATTTGACTTGGGGAGTGACTTGTGTAAATCTCTGTAGGACAGGTCAGCACGCTTCACATGCTTTGTTCTGGTTTATATGGAGAATAGCTATGTGGATTCCCATCATAATGCCAAGGCACCTGAACTAGAAGCAGCCAATGCTGTTCAAGACTATCTATGTCTTCTCCTTTTGGGTATGCATTTGATCTACAACTGAACCTTCTTTGTGGATGAAACCTTCTCCTAGAAGCTCTTCAGCCTTCTCAGATATTATGACTAGATACTACTGCTACAGAAAGTTATGTATTCATCACACCAATTCTCTCAACACATTCTCACTACTCCACTAGCTAAAAGTCTTGGTCTTTGAACAGAAAATGCCTATTTTCACGTTTAAGCATATATACACATTTTAACATAATTCTGTTTACAAAAATGTCTTCCCTCCTGGGATGATCATGATAGACCTCAGGGTTTTTACAGTCTTTAATTAGCTAATCACTGATATTCAAGCAAAACATGTTCAAGCCTCGCTTCTGATGTGTATGGGGACTAAACAGCCTACTTACTGTGCAGCTTTCACTGTTGTCTTCTCTGTGAGGCAAAATGAAAGACAAGGCATCTAGAGACCCTTCACATTCCAGAGGAGTTTCAGAAGTATTTTTACAACTAGTCAGCATAATGAAGAAATGACTTGGAACAGGAACTTCTGAGTTACCACGGTGTCTGAAATGCATAAGATCTTTCAGTAAATCTACCAAATCACACTTGTGCAAAGAACAAATGGCAATAATCAGCTATATTCTGGCATAATGACTTTACCAATCCATGTGTTTAATTGAAAGAAAGCCTAGTCCTGGAAGGCAAATTCATCTGCAATCAAAGTTGACAGTATATTCCAGATATCAAGTTTGGCTTGTAGGCTGATCCAAATAATGAGTTTGATGAGGTATAACAACTAAGAACTGATTTATCATAAAAAGGTGCAGGAATTTACCATCTGTCCTCTATCTTAAACCAATTTTGCTAGCTGGGACCAACTACTACATTTGTGCTGACAACTTAGTAGTGGAATACTGCCAGATACATAGACTCAGGAATATCAACCACAATACTAGAGATAAGACCCTGCCTCATCCGCTCCTAGAGGCAATGGCATAAGTTTTCAGGCTAACAGACATTATTCCACATGCAACAGCTTCTCTTACGCTTCACTGTCAGGTTTTAGGATGACACATTTCTAGCATGCATTTTCTATGTGCTTGTTGTTTACTTCTGAGCTTTACACAGCTCTGTCTGTTTAGAGCCATTTTACTGCCTCTCTCTGAACTGTCATAACCTGAGAAGGGTCCATCTCAGCAAGATGCCTTCCTGGCTAACAAGGATCATAATTACTTTGTGACTTCTAATGGAGTAGAGAAGCAAAGGATTACAATGCAAAAGATTCTCACCTTTTCACCTTTTCTGGGGTATCATACAGTCCATCAAAGTCATAATCAAACACAGGACCACTGACTACATTGACACCATTTCTGGCTGCAGCATATTCAGGCAGCAGGTATTGATGGAAGTAGTTCCATAACACTGAAACACAGCAGTTGAAGTGGTAAGCATCATCTCCAAGGTAGGAGATGTTAATATAACTGTGCAGAGTTTTCAGTAGAGTACAGGCAGGCATGGTAAGCTAGGAAAATAGCAAATTATACAGGTGTTCAGAGTTTACAAAGGCTACATCTATCATGGCTAGCATGTACACCCACATCTCTATTTCATGTGCATGTTTTCAGTTTAGATGTACATGCAACGTCTCCTTACTTCTATATTTTTAATTCAATTTAAGAGAGAACTACTGCTCCATTACAAAAAAAGGACACCTCTTTTGTCCAAAGGAAGTGCCATACTTCTTATTCTTTTCACCAGGAATGTGCTTAATCTCCCTTAGCTGACTGCCTTGTGTCCAGTCTCATCTAGGAACACCCAGGTCTTCATATCTTTTCTGCTAGAGATTTGATTATTTTCCTGTTTTCTTAGTGATTGAGACCCTAAATTTCTGCCAGGAAAGTCATCTGAGATTAGGAGATGTTCCTAAAATAGGAGTGAATTTAACTCACATAACTATACAACTGGCATCTAGGTTCTCTAGAAGACACTGTATAAAACCTTGTTTAGATTGGTAGGGAAATGCAAGCAAAAATATCAGGCATTAAATGGAGACATCTATACTACAATCCTGTGCAACTAGCCAGTTGATTAGGAATCCTAAGCTCACAATGGTAGGTCTTTGTCCCACAGGTGACAAGCCTACTTCAAGGAAATTTTCACCAATATAAGAAGTCCACAGTCTGGGCAGCTCTTATTTCACAGAGACAGCTGTATCAGGGATCTTTTGAATGGTTTGGAAGCAAGCAAGATATCAGGAGTCTTGCATTCAAATGCACAAATATATACCTTTAAATGCAGGATACATTGGCACAATGTTGCTGGTAAGCAAGGCATCATAGTGAGGTTTGCTTGCATCTGTCATCAAATCTAAAATCAAAAAGGAATTAGTTACTTGGATTTGTTACTTTAAAAGCATGAAAACACAACTTTAAAGATTAATGTAATGATGTTAATGTGGAGCTGACCTAACTTCACTTCTCAAAGTTGATGTGGGTCTCAGTGGTAACTTCAGTACATGCTGAAGTTTCCAGTTCCAAAAATAAAATAATCTTAGCAGCAATACTAATTGCACTTGTCACAGTGGACACATATTTTAACATTTTAGAATATCAGAACAGGTTTTTGAACTGAGGGGAAGGGTATAAAATTCACCCCATGAATGTCAGACCAACTTGTTCTGCCTACAGAATTTCGGCACAAAAATAGGAGCTCTGTTTGACTTTGGAAGTTACACTTGATGTGGATGTTAAAATAACCTACTACTCAATACTTTATGCAGTAAAATGGATGTAGAATACTTCCAGATCACATCAACAACAGTTCACATACAACGTAACCATTTGTAAACAGACGAATATTTTTGTAATATGCATCGAGAGCAAGAGCATAACTTTTCAGACCAAATACTAA
Organism: Anser brachyrhynchus; assembly: GCF_964034855.1. Classification (NCBI taxonomy): domain Eukaryota; kingdom Metazoa; phylum Chordata; class Aves; order Anseriformes; family Anatidae; genus Anser; species Anser brachyrhynchus. Next base: position 66,657,493 of record NC_137696.1, read on the forward strand.
ATCCCTTTACTAAAGACCACATAGGGCACGTAAGAGTATATTTCAAGTATAAAATAAACTTAGCATGGCAGTTTTTCACTTAAGGACAAATGGCTCAATTTTACTTTGGGTAGTTCCAACTAATTCCTGTCACACAACGCGAATTTGCAGTTTTTTAGTTTGCCAGACTTGACTCATGTTTTATACATTCCTTCCAGTTTCTTCCGTGAGATGCCATGTTAGAAACTTGACAAGCTCAGAAGCTTTCAGGAAGTAGTAAATGACCTTGGACAACCCACCAACTGCTGAAGCACCTGCAATGTTTTTCTTTCTCATATGCTAAAAAGAATTGCAATAATTCAGCAACTACTGCTTCAAACTCTGATTAATCAATCAGTAACATTTATAAAAGAATATAGCTACTGCATTACAAATTATTTAAATCTCATATACTGTAAACAATGAAGGCAATGTATTTACTTGGAGGAGAAAGGAATCCATAAGATAGCTGAGGATGATGGTTGTAAAACGAACATGTCTGGTTATGATTAAAAGGAATACGAACATCCTTGTGTAAACAGCTGGAGATACCTTCTGTAGCAGAAAGCCATTTGTCCTGTTGAACAAGAAGAAAGTATCACTGGTAAAATGGACAGCTGACTTGCAATAATGTCACAGGGTGGGGGATTGAAGAACTCTAAATACTTAGCAACAGTTGCCTTCAGTGGTAGTGAAGAGACTTAAGATTCAACTGGTATCCCTGTTTCACCAGTGAAAAACAAGCCCTCCCATCTGCTACATATTTTGTAAATAGATTGAACAGAACTGCAGATTTCTAGTTGACAGTAACTTTTTCCAAATGAAAAGTCAGAGGTCCCTATTAAAGATAACTTGATCTGGTGTGAATGTATTTGCCCATTCAGGCTAAGAATCAGAGGCAGCCAGATGTGCTGTTAGTCATCTCTCCCCACATGGCCACTTGCTACAGTAAATGGTTGCTTCAGGCCACCAAACTCTCCACAGATTGAAGATCAAGCCAACCTTGACAGAGCTTAGTTTGATTTACTTGTAGTAGTCATTATTTAAAATCTATGAGGCCCAGATAATCGAACCAAAAAGCATCTTCTACAGTCCTAATTCAAGAATGACTTGGCTTCTACATCTTCTCCAACTTGGAAAACCAACCTGAAAAACTTTCGTTCTTGAGATCAGTGATCTATCTGCATGTATATGAACATTTTAGCATAGGGCCGAGGACAGCAAAGGCCAGATTTATCTCCACCGACTCCCCCCCCCCCCCCCCCCCGAATCAGGATGATCTGGTGGAAAGATTGGATTAGGGCATGAATGGTTGTAGATAGTACAAAGATTATCTTTTCAAAAGGCTCCTACAGCACTATGAGCACCGCTTAAAGACTTAAAGGATAGCCCTGCCAAACTGCTATAGTGGACCTATGTTGCCAAGCCGTAGACTCATAGGGCCTCAGTACCACTGGCAACGGTCTCCACACTTCCTGGTGGATCTGCTCTCTCCACAAGGCAAAAACCGCAGCTCATGCTGAGGAACAGGAAGGAATCAAAGCCAATCCTTACTAATATAGGAAAGTAAATAGAAGATCATACAAAATGCCTTTTTATATCTCACATATATTTGGACTCAGTACTGAGGCCACTTCTCTTCAGTATCTTTATCAATGATCTGGATGAGGGGATCAAATGCACCCTCAGTAAGTTTGCAGATGACACCAAGTTAGGTGTGTGTGTGTTGATCTGCTTGAGGGTAGGAAGGCTCTGCAGGAGGATCTGGATAGGCTGGAGCGATGGGCTGAGGCCAACTGTATGAAGTTCAACAAGGCCAAATGCCAGGTCCTGCACCTGGGGCACAACAACTCCAAGCAGAGCTACAGGCTGGGAGATGAGTGGTTGGAAAGCTGCCTGGCCGAGAAGGACCTGGGAGTACTGGTTGATAGTCGGCTGAATATGAGCCAGCAGTGTGCCCAGGTGGCCAAGAAGGCCAACAGCATCCTGGCCTGTATCAGAAATAGCGTGGCCAGGACTAGGGAAGCAATTGTCCCTCTGTACTTGACTCTGGTGAGGCTACACCTCGAGTACTGTGTTCAGTTTTGGGCCCCTCACTACAAGAAGGACAATTGAGGTGCTGGAGTGTGTCTAAAAATGGGCAAAAAAAGCTAGTGAAGGGTCTGGAGAACAAGTCTTATGAGGAGCAGGTGAGGGAGCTGGGTTTGTTTAGCCTAGAGAAAAGGAGGCTCAGGGGAGACCGTATTGTACTTTTTACAATTACATTAAAGGAGGCAATAGCAAAGTGGGGAATCAGTCTCTTCTTCCAAGCACCAAGTGATAAGACAAGAGGAAATGGCCTTAAGTTGCACCAGAGCAGGTTTAGGTAGGATATTAGGAAAAATTTATTCACTGAAAGGGTTGTGAATTGTTGGAACAAGCTGCCTAGGGAAGTAGTTGAGTCACCATCCCTAGAAGCCTTCAAAAAATGCGTAGATGTTATGCTTCATGACATGGTTTAAGGGTAGACTTGGCAGTGCTAAGCTAACTGTTGGATAAGATGATCTTAGAGTCTCTTCCAACCTAAATGAGAGGTGTTCAGGAATAACTTATGCTCAAGCTTTTTACTTTTCAAATTTGCTTTAACCTTTATTCAGTTACTTACATCTTTGTTAATGGTATACGCATTCCACAAAGACATCCTGTAGTCCTTGCTGTACGCATTTACATAGCGGTAATGGTAAAGTAGGCAGTAATTATGTCTCTTCTGCAGAACTCTGGGTCGTCCATAGGGCAAAGTAAGTTTCTCTGTCTTCTTAACTAGAACAGAAATAGTGCTTGTTACGTTTCAGTCAATACTGATTTTTGAGAACCCTCCTCTCTTATACACCTACACTTGCCCTAGTTTCTAATTACCAAACAGAGAAGTCACAGTAATGGAGTAAAAGAAATTAATTCTTGTATCAAAGGCATAGTTTCTGTGACAAGGCAATAAGTAAACTGACAATGCCAGTATAAAGTAAAACACCAATATCCATAATTCAAACATACCAAGTTCACTTTTACAGTATAGTTAAAACATTTTGCCATTTAAAATAATAGATGAATCTGATGCAAATTTAAGTCTTAGTTGACTTTGTGTTTTGATATAAATATATAATGTGGGATCTGCTTTTACTTAACATTTAGATGGGACACAAACAAACTGTCATGATTTCTAAGCTGCTAAAGGGACTACTTTAGCATAACCCACAAAGTCATATTAAAAGTGACACTTAAAGGGCTATGAAATATAGAGATCTAAATGAAATACTGGTTAGATCTTCAGATGCATGTGGACTTGCTTTATAATGACGGCGATAGCCACAAAAGCTTTCTTCTCTCTCTCATGGACCACACCTCTTTAGAAAGTTTGTATATGGAAATAAGTATCTCCAAGTGCCTTATGCAAGATATTGCACAAATCCTTGCCTAAGACACTGCCTGTTTATATCGATTGGCCAACCACCTCATCCAACAGACGAGTGAAGACTTTCCTTTACAACCGTATCAGAAAGACAGTATGTGCGATAAGAAGAGGAGAAGTTATTAAACATAAGCTGAAGAGTAAAGCAGAGTTAGCAACAGAATTATTTAGAGTCAATATAATTTATCTTAAAAAGAAAAAAAGGTAACTAAAGAAAGTCATAAGAAACACATGCTCTTGTAATCATCTGCTGCTGTCAAAAGACATCAGCAAAAACTTTCAGGTCCTTCTCCCCACCCACCCCCCCAAGATAGATTTAAATTTCATCAAAACATTGAAGACTATTTTGCTGACTGGAAACAAACAAAAAATAAGTTCTTCAAGTTTCTAGTTCTCTGACGTAAAATAAAAAACTAAGCAAAGCTAGAATATTATGAAATTATCTTAAATGATAAAAATATTACTTTGCTCCTGAAAATTGAAGTATTTTCAATTGTTACAGGTCTGGAATTATAAGGAAGGGTATCAAGGTTCAAAGGATATTTTCTGTTAAGTAGTTCACTGCCATGCACAAATCTACAACTTCAAGGCAATTGTTTTAAATGAGGAAAAAAAACGTTCAATTAATGCTGCAGTTTTCTTTCTCACTGTAATTCCACATCACAAAGAACGTCAAGATTATGACATTTACTTCTCTGTCCATGAAGGAAAAGGCAAACATTTTAGTTTTTTTTTTTTTTCATAAAACTGAATATGCAGTTAATACCTCATTGTTCTCACAGGCTGTCAAGTTATAGTGATCAAAGCCAAAATACGCAAAGGTAATTAATAAACTCTAAATAAGCTTAAGGAGCACCTAGTCTGGCTACTAAGTTTTCATTATCTGTGATAATGCCTTTTATAACTAATAAGTGCACAATTCATACAGCTTAAAAGCAAATTGCTGCTATTAAGATGAGTGCTAACATAGGTCTCACTCATAATCCAAGCCCAGACCCCACTGTTTCAGAAATGTAGATTGAGCACCTTAGGTTTATATTTTAAAAAAATGGGACTAAAATGGATTATGTGCCTGGCATATTTCTTCAAAGCCAGATTCAGCAGAGCACTCAGGCTTCTACCTACACATTAACAGCTTGTTTTAGTGAAACTGCTTACCTGCTACAGGAAAAGCACATACTTCTGTATCTTACTAACTGGATGTCACTGTGTGCTCTCATGGGTGTTACAATACAGAAAGATTTTTAAAAGGCTCTGGGACACATTTTAAGAAGATGCCCTGTTGTTAGTGGAAAAGACTCAAGAAAACTCTGCCCGCTTTTTGTGCCAGGGCAAACTACACAAGTCAACAGAAGGCTTAAATTAGTCCTGAATAAGCAGCAAGTATTGCTGTATGCCTGCCTGTAGCTGGCATACAAATCCAGTAGTTATTAGTGAGGTACAGTGTGGTGTCACCAAATACAGAGTTTATTTGCTTAAGAAACAAGGTTTAATGAGCAAACACATGGCAAAGGTCTCTATCAGCTTATTTCTCCTTCTGACAACCTAATTATCTTGATTTCACTTTTTAAAGTATTAGTATCAAGGTATTAGTATATTCCATTTCAACTTGATTTTCATTATTTATTTATTGTCTTACTTGCTTCATGCCCAAACTAGTCTATTTTGTTTTATGAGTCATGAGCACATTTACCACCTTGCAAACTGCAGCTCAAACTTGGCATGTGTATGCCCATAGTTTTGAAACACAGCAGAATCACAACAAGCAATGACTTAACCCCATGTAACAACCAGATCACATGAATACTCCATGCTTCATTATAAGTGTGCTGGCGTCACATTCTTGTCAGATACTTCCCTATACAACACCTTTGCTTTACCTTCTGGAGTGATCATTACTTCAGTGCTGGAAAATTCAGATGATACATGTGCCATAGAAACACACGTACAAGAATAAACATTTATTTAAGAACAAATGGTTCAGCAGGACTGCATCTGAATCCCAAATATATACACATCACTATAGCCCCAGAGTAGTTCAAAGAATTTTTATCCCACATGTCTGAGATTTGCTCAGGGCTTTAGACATCAAACATTTCATGTTTTTTAATCATTCTTACATTTTTGTTATCATTCTATTCTACTAGCTAAAGTGCTTACCTTCTGTTTCAGTGAGATTTAAACGCTGTTGAAAATCCCTTACTGGCAAACCCTGTAAGTATAAAGCAAAAACACTGAGATTCTCCTATGTGTTCCACAAAGCAAATTATGAGGTACTGCTACACTTAAAATAACAAATGTTAATACTTCTGTCTTGCAAGTTATCCCTGTACAGAACTCACTGACATCTACGGGAAAGGAGCTATGGAGAATATTCAGAAACATGCTTTTGCCACAGGCAAATCAACAGCCTTGAAATACACAGCCCAAGGACACAACATAGTCACAGAAAGAAAGTTTCAACACAATTTAGTGAAGCAAGAACTGAATGCTTTCCCCATCAAAACTTGCTTCTGCAGTGTTTTCCAGGCTCTTCATAGCTGAATGTGTCTTTACATAAGAAAACTGCAAAAATGAACGTGCAAATACAGGCTAGTACCCACTAGCCCCAGGCAAGATTTCATTTTGATCTGAGACTAGATCAAAAAACAGATAAAAAACCCAAGCTGAAAAACTACAGGGTAAATACATAATCCAGAGTCTCCCTCTGAATACACCACAGACATCTGCCTCCACAACTTCAACCATTTCAGCACATACCACTGTCTTGCAGGAACAGCCAAGGCTCACTGGAAAGGTTCTTTGTCCCACAACAGAGCATTCAGAAGGATGGATTGTTTCCTTGGGATGCTGAGGGATGTAAACGGGATTCCTTAAAAGATGGTTTAGCTGTCCATGGGTTCCATTGTTTGGGGCTGGTTTCAAATCAAGCAAGTCTACAAAACAATTCAAATAACAGGATGTAAAAAAAGACTGTAACACACTGCTGCTTGTATTGTGATTACAGTTATGGGTGATTAAAAGTATGGGTGAGTCAATAATCCTGCACTGCTTGCTATTCAGAACAACTGAAAGGGAAAGTAATGACCCCTTTAAAAGGAAGCACATATATTCTCAGCTAGGGTTCAGGATAGTATTAGTCTGCTTGCAAGGACAGAACAAGCACAAAAAATAACAGAGGATTACTTCTAAAGGGAAGTGAACTTGCAGCATCCAAACATGCAATAGAAGACAGAATGGAAATCTCAAACACATAAAGCCTGTGGCTACACATTTAAGTTTTGGGGCATAAGTCTGTTTTTTTGTTGTTGTTGTTGTTTTGTTTTGTTTTGTTTTTGGTGGTGGTGGGTTTTTTTCTTTGTTTGTTTTTTAATTATCTGGAAATTAAGTACATACACTTCAGTTAAACATCACTAACGTGTAAAACTGTAGAATAACCAGCATAGAACATGGGTTCTGCTTAGCACTGAACTCTAAAATGTTAAGCTTCAAAATTCCAACCAAAGCAGAGTCTAACCATAAAAAATGTCTGTATTGCAAAACCACATCTGCAGTTAAAGAAACTCAACCAACTAAAAGCTGCCTAACACCAGTGCTCAGAGACACATCAGGCAGTTTTGCAAAGCTGAAAAGACCAAGCCCCATTTCATGTTTAATCCTCACTAGGATTTGTAGATTTTTTGTTCCTCCATCTACTTCATATTATTTCATAGGTTTAGTATGTTTTCAAAGTACAGCACATGATGAGACAGCCTTGTATCCAAAAGCTCAGTGGTTAGATCACTCACCTAGAGCACAGGAGTTCAGAGCTCACCTTTCCTTCCTACATGTGGGAATTGAATACATTTCTCCCTGCACTGTGCCATTCATGTTATGACCTCATTCCCTCCAGAATAAGCTGCTTTGCTTTGGGAAGAATAAATCAAGGTTTCTAAAGCAGTCCCTGCTCCAATGAACATCTCAAACAAAACAATATATAAATAATAATAATAAAACAACAAAAAAATAATAATAACCCACACCACAGAATCAATCCTGGAACTCACATCCCCAGTTCAACAGCTAAATTACACTCTTATCTTCTTATCATTTTAATTGGAGCATCCAGGAACTCACAATATCTGAGAAACCCCCAAGTCTAGCAGTTCGAACGCTTTGGAAAACATGAGATGAAATTCCCTCATTCAGACAAGACAATCAGTTGTGCATATCTGGTGTTCATGATTTGAGCTCTGATGTGCTGCATAAATTGGAACCGTTCTTTCTCTAGCTGCCCTTTGAAGAAGGTGCACCCTAGGAACCCAAATGACAAGGGAAAGAAGATGCCTTTTTGCCATCCAGAACCACACCTAAAGCCCTTAGCAAGGAAAAGGTTTAGGAAGTTGTCTCGTGTCATCATTTTCTACCTAAAAGTTAAGTTGCTGGCTTCTAACTCTTTCTGTACAGGATAGAAGAAATCTGTATCTCAGGGAATACACACAAGATGTCTCATCTGTCACTGAACTTGCTTCCATGAGATGCCAGTAAGGACTCTACCCCTCCCCTGAGGCATATACAGAAAGGAATGGGGGAATATAAGAAGGTTCAAGGAAATCAACCACTACATGACAAGACATCAAAATATACAAGGGTATGCAATACACACTTCCTAATGGCCTCTGTTTCCTATTCCAGCAAAGAATTTAAACATGTGGTTTAAATATGGTATACCTGAATATTGCCACTGATCTCAAGCACGTGCAGTGTTCCCGTTAAGTGCTTTCTGGATCAAACCCTTTGGCAACATATTGTCTCTCACAGAAGCATGTGTTAGAGCAAGCATGGATCCTGGCAAGAAAGAGAAGGAGGCAGGAGATAATGGCAAACAGGTGAAGACCTCGAGGGGAATAAATTAACTCTGAAAGCAGAAAAACTAGCAATGGGCTTTGGGAGAAACCATGAAATACAGAATGAAGGAGAACGGGCACAAGAGCAGGAAATAACAGTCACATTGTATGTGAAAGGGGAAAAGCAGGAGGGCAGCCAGGTCTGATTTTCTGAAATAAAACCCACTTCTCCAGTGCACTGAAGACCACAGAGGTATAAGAAATGGGGAACCTGAGTACTGCAGCTATGCAAATGAAGAGACTGAGCTTTAGAGCAAGACTCTAAAGCCATGGAACTGCAAGCTAACAATATAGTTGCAGACCATTAAAAGACAAAAAAAGGTGCATTTGAAACAGCTGTGATATTAGACACTGAGAATGGACAGGGAAACATCCAAATTCATGTATTAAAAGATACAATACATACATTGAACACGTGACACAGACATGGGTGAATCAGGGAGAAAGTCTATTACATGACTCAGGAAGATATGTCAATTTCAAAAAGAAAATCTCAAATTCAGTTAACTGAATTAAAAACATCTAAATCAAATAATTAAAATTGAAAACATAGAAAAGGAAAACAACAAGTAAGAACACACATGACAGACCTCACAAGAAATTGCTCAAGTGCATGAAAAATTGGATGGGGCAGGGGGGACATGACTCAGGCTTTCTGGAAATGAGCTGCATGGCAGCTGAACCCATATCCTCATAACCGTTACTGTGATTGCTATTACTACACTGCCTGAGTAAGGTCACCTGAGGGATTAATATTGAATTAAACTTCTAATTAAATAGGAGAGAGAAAGGGAGGGTGCCTTCTTGACAAGAGGAAGATTGTAAAGTAGGCAGTTTTAGTACTGGTGAGCCAGTGGCACGCACAGGGACTGGTGGAAAATACAGATACAAGCAGCCTAACTTGCACAGCCTGAATAGTTCTCAGTCATTTAGAAGCTGAATCTTTCTCAGAAAAAACAGCTTTTAATTAATGAAAATCAGCATGAAATCTTAAGGACAGTTTTCTAAGGACTTTAAAAAGTTCATTATTAAAAGAAGATTTCTGACACCCAAAAGCTGTTATGTTTTTAATGAACAAAGGAGACCCCCATTGATTGTACTTACCACACATTAAATTATATACTTCAATGTTTTCAAATGGATCAACCTGAGTTTGAAACTTGAATCCTGGTCCAAAACCAATGAAGATAGCCTAGGGTTCACAGAGAAAAGTGAAATTCTCTTTCAGACAGTTTGAAACTGAAAATATCTTCGCACTCAGCATTTTCTTCCAAAAACTTATCTTTACTTTAGCAACATAGTATGGATCAAGTTAAAACATCCTTTTCTTTAAAAATAATTCCAGTAAAACACATGTAATCAGATATTTGAAAAGATATAGCAATGATTTTAAAAAATAGTAAAGGAGTTGTAGGAAAACCAATTCTGTCTCGTTGCCTTTAAAAAGATTCCTTCATCCATTTATGAAGTTCTTTGCTCTCCTCTGCTTTCCAAGAACTTAAGCTTATTCTCCTAAATGATTTAAGTGATTTAATGAAAATGTTGAGCCAAAATAACCATTGCTGTTCATGCCCTGTTGTGGTTTAAGCCAGCAGGCAGCTAAACACCATTAACTCTACTCTAGCCGAAACCAGGACACCTGTAGACAATTTGGAAACTTTTAATTTAAGTCTGTAAAAACATCTGTTAGAATCAATGTTCTAAACAGATGAAGGAATTGTGAGATCCTAGACTTCTATCTCACATTTGCAGCTGTTTATTCTTCTTGCACCACTTCCTGAGCTGTGCTGGCACAAGCAATTGTATAGCCATACAGCAAACCTGATCCAGAAACTCGGTCACTTCAAAACATTTTTTTTTTCTGCTGGCTCTTTTTCATCTGGTTCAGTTCCCAGACCTATTTAGCTCTGCAGCCACGTAAAGCTTACGCTAGGATAGAGCAGGGTTCACTGCAGGACTAAGAGCAAGGTAGCATAGGCAGCAAATGCTTGAATTCAACTGTTGTCAAGATAATTGTTTTTAAACTTACCCTGAGATATTCAGGTAGGGTTGTTTGTTTGTTTGTTTTTAAGTAAAGCAGCTTGTGCACATCTGCCACATAAATATACTGAATGAGCAATGGATGCTTTGCATTCTGCAGATCTCAAAGCTCTTTGCAAACAATGCAATTGTCTCATTTCATAGCTGTGTGGCAAAAATAGAGGCTGAAATTTCTAACTTCTTTTTTAAGATGTTAGCATAATGCAAGCTGTTATTCTGCAATTGTTGCTACCAAAATCTGTGGCCTAACAATGTTCTCAAGAGGCCTAATCGCAACTAGATGAGGCAGGAATACGCTACCTCCTTTCTGTTGACCTGGGCAATTACACAGTATGAAATCTATGCTGGTATGATGTAAGCTACAACAGGATGAGAAAGACCAATTAGGGATGCTATAAACTGACAATCCCAAGTCTGGCAAGAAGTTTGACTTTATTGTAAAACTGCTTAAGAAAATTTATGCAGTCACACTGTAGCAGAGAGACTACAGTACGCTGTCATTTGGCATCACATGGCCCTGTTGGTTTAACCCATGGTTAGGTATAGAAAAATCAACAGATTTTCTGTTGTCAGATCAGGGAAGAAGAATAAGCCTGGAAGGATAAACTGATACACAATTAATACAGGTTTGATTAACAGTTAACAAAATAAGTTGATGTCAACACTAAATATTTCTATTTATCATAATGTAAAATAAGTCTTTAAAGAGTAAAATATATGTTTTACAGGGACTACATAGGTCTTTTTACAACACTGTTTAACTCACAACTGTTAGTAGATTTTATCCTGAAAATAACTTTTTTGAAATAAAGACTATCACCTTTCGTTTTGTTGATAGAGACCAAAGCAGAGAATAGGTTAAGTGACTTGCCCAAATCAGAGGGAGCTGACTGAGAATATGATTTCATGTTTCTCAAGTTTAATACCCTATATTTCCTTTCCATTCCTTATTAAAGAGAAGATGTTAGGGACTCTGTCCTCAATTTAAACATGACTGACACGCTTAACAGCAGGGCTACCTCAGAACAGTGTTACCTAGGCTATCATGAAACAACAGAATTATAGAGTTGGGAGACCACTTGGTCAACTTACGCAATAAACAGAATCAAAAATAATATAATTATTTCTGCAAGATGTGTGTCTGAACAGTTCTTAGAGTATTCCTCTGGTGGGACCTCCATAGACTTCCAGGTCAAACTGTTCTACTCTATAATGATTTAAAAGGAGTTTTCTAATAATCAAATCCATTCTTCTTTACTGTAGTTTAAGACTGTTACTTCTGGTGGTAGTTACTGTGGAAAATGGAGAATGGACCAGCCTTAGAGACCAGAGGAACTGACTGGCTAAGGGATGCTGGCAGCACCATGCTCTCCAGGGGTACGTGGTAGGAGGCAGGGAGACAACAGTAACTCCCCACCCTCTTCCTTTTATTTATTTTTTTAAACCATGAGGCCAAGGAGCTGCCCAGAGAGGTTGTGCATTCTCTGTCTTTGGCAGTTTTCAAGATGCAGTTGCATAAAGTCCTGAGTAATCTGGTCTGATCTCACAGCTGACTCTGCTTTGAGTTGGAGATAGAACTAGAGACCTCCTGAGGTCCCATCCAATCTGAAATCTCGTGCTCTATGATTCCTATATTTGAGGATTTGGAAAGATAAGTTTTCTCTTTTCCTGCATTTAATGTTAAAACAATAAAACTTGGAACATCTTTATATTCTCACCAGCACAGTCAAATCTCTGGGGCGAGTCCTGTTGCATATTTGCCCGACACTTACAACAACAGAATCCCACCTTGTGTGGGTTACCCAGCACATCATAATAGTAATCAAAGAAATGTTTGATTTCTTTAATTGCAGATGACCATAGGTCGTAAAATAATAATAATCCCAACACCTAACAGCCACAACATTCATAAACTGAAGGTGCTAAAAGTAAGAGCTAACATAAGTTTTCAAGTCTCACCTGCATACTGGGGAAGCGATTATCAGAGCCATGGAATCCACCTGTGCAACTTTTAATCTCAAATGGTTTCCTATTAAAAAAAAAATCACAATTTATATAACTCATACTTTACAAACCATATCAGCTTAGAATACATTCCATGGTGCATTGTTTACTTGTCTATTTAAAGATTTCAGAGGTTTATCCATAGGGAATAGAAATTCTTCAAGCTCTGGAGAAGAATGCCTTTAAAATTAGAATGATAGTTTTCTCCATAAATCTTATTCCTCTGGAATTCTCAAGTGTCTATTTAAAGTCAAGTATCAGAAGACACATGAACAAAATATTTGTTCTCAGGGTAAGAGATTATCACTTCACTGGCATTTAAGAAACAGAACTTTACAGTATACTATATAAGTATTTTCTTAAGATTTTTTTAATAAACATTGTAATGTAATTCAGAGCATTCAGCTCGGCATCTTACAGTCTAGTAAAAACAAATCTCCAACATATGTCAGGTCCACATACATCACTTAAATCCATTCATTTTCAGTAACCTAAATCTGATTTACAAAACTTGCACGTTTTCAGTTTTACAGAACAAGACTTATTGAATACATGAGCTGAAAACCTCTTTGGTGATGCAAGCCCTGGAGTATCACAGAGGTGTTCAAAATTACATTATTACAGCAGGTGCCCTTATTCTGGGGGTTGTAATTTCATTGGTCGCAACATGTAAGCTAATTACTAACAACAGCATGTTCTGTAAATTCAATGTGGATCACTCACAAGACTGATTCAACAACAGTTATACACATGCTTAACATTCATGACTCACTTCAGAAATTCCTAAAGTATGGCACGATGTGCTTGAGAAAAAGGAGATCTTAGTTTCTAACATTTGTGTCACAAAGCCTGCCGCTACGTGCATATTCAACAGGGGAGTATCCATAGCTGTGAGTTTAGAATTGAGCCTTCTCAGGTCTGCACAAACTGCAGAGAAGAGCATGGTTTCTGCATCCCTTGCAACAAGAAATTCAAGAACAAGAACAAAAATTCCAGGCTCCGATAGCTGTCACTGGACTCTAAGCATCTGGAAGACAAAGGCTATGAGAAAACAATGAATTCTTTGCTGTATAACCAAGTACTGAAAACTGCAACTTACCTAGCAAGTTGCCACTGGGAGTTTAAATAAAAGTGCAATGGTTCAATCCGGTCATTGTTGGCATAATGGAAACGCTTGGGCAGAAGGTGTTTCATATAAGCTTTGAAAGGTTGATTTGGTTCTCTGCACTGAAATATTTCAAATTAAAATATAAATTGTAAATTTCATCACAATTTTCTTTATTTCATGCACAGTTCTTACAAAGCACTTCACTTACAAAGCATCTGCAACAGCTTCTATTAAGGGACTCCTTTAAGTTTGGAGTCATATGGTCTGGCACATAAATATTAATACTTAGAGCAAAAAATAACTGTTTTTTTTAATTATTAAAAGAATATTTATATGAGATTATAGAAACCATTTACTCTTCTTATTTTTTTCTTTACAGGCTACAGTTCTACAGAACCAAACTGTATTGCCTATAATTCATAAAAACTACAGAGACATGAACATTATGATATTTTCAAGTGGTAGGAGACTATCCAGCACAATAATTGTACATTTCTGTAATACTGGAAGTCACAGACACTCTAGGGTTTTTTAGATTGGTTACACAGGGACAAACAGATTTTTCAGTGGTGCAGGGATGTGAACAGAAGTCTAGAAGTATAGAGCAGAAAAACAAATTCCTTAAGTTGGAATTGACAAAAACGTATCACTATCCCAGCTCAAAGCTGTTTATCAAAAGGGTGTGAGCAAGCTAATCTTATGCTTGTCCAGGAAATGGAGCTAAGCTTTACATTGATTTGGCCCTCAGTCAGCATGGTCCAGATACACAAGTTCTGCAGTTTGAAGAGCAACATGATACAGCATGTAAGAGGTAGTGAAAAGAAATGAAAACAAAACCTTAGTTAATGCACAACCAGAGACAGTCAAATGACACCTTACTGAACTTTGACCTTCCCTTCCCTTTCCCTACAAGGAACTACTTTTTTTTGTTGTTAACTTTACAGCATATGGAAGGTCACTGATTCAAAGTCTAGATGCTATTTCAGTAGCTTGGAAAATAGCTGATGCTATAAAATACCAAGTAGAAGTTAAGCTAGAACAGGTAAAACGACACTTACTGTGAGGTTTCTGACAATGCCTTCATAGTTAACTGGAAGAATCATATGTAAGAATTAGTCACCTAAGTTAAAAAAGATCAGATATAAAATGAAAGCATTCCCATTATGTAATATATTTAACTTCAAAATATTTCTGACACAGAAATCATTTTTCCAGAATGAAAGCTCTGCGGAGCAAAACATTCACTAAACCGTCAAGTTACTGTTTCTATGAACTTTTAGTTCAGAGACACTCCTTCCTTGCTTAATTACAGCTTTAAATTTTTCAAGTACTTTAGCTACAGTTAGAAAAATAATCTGAGACGTACACTTTCACAAAAGAGGCAGCTAAATGCTGTGCTAATGAAGCTGGATTTTTCCTACTTACTAATAAAACTCTAAGGAAAAAAAGAAACAAATAGAACAATGAGGACGGCAGCTTTATCTGGCAAGCGTCCTTAGAAAGAAAAGCCAAGAACAAGCGAGCCAAGGTTCAGATTCTTAGACTCAAGCCAAAAGGGGACATCACATCATTTAACTTGACATTTTGTATAACACAGGCCCATTACATTTCACACAGTTACTCTGCCCTGAGTCTGATATTCAGCGCCTGACTGAAGTACATAAAGGATTACGCTTGCAAGGGAATCATTAATAATTCCTGCACAGATATACTCAGTGCTACAAAGACAGATACAATATTTCATGAAAATAGTGCATGTGTCAAAAACAGGAGATACTCTGCTTTTCTTCTCCCTGAACTTGTTTGTCCAAAGAGAACCTGGAACCCACACTTTCCAAAGGAAACATTAAAATTGTTTAGAATAGCACCAAGTAAACAGAACTTAAAGTCATTGGGGTTGAGGCATACAAGTTTTAATGGGCTTGGAAAACAATTATCTAGACAGAAAAAGCAATGAAGCGTGAAGGAAGCACTTGTATTCAACATTAAAATGAATTAAAAACTGCCAGCATTAAGTGTTCTGCTGCAATGAGACTGCTTAATGAATTGAAATTTAAGATCTGTAAGCATTCATTGATCTTTACTCAGGTTGATAAACTTCTTTTATGATTATTTGCAGTTTATTCAACTGGTTTGTTGTCAGGCTATTAGGAGAAAAAACTTTTATTTTAAATAACAATGAAATATAATACTCGATATGTAAAAGATGGTAAATTTTTTACATTTCTTTAAGTCTGAAATACAGCAACTCTATATAAACTGGTAAATCAGGAAATAATGTGAGACATGAGGGGAGATTTTGGGGTCTATCTTGAGTACTGAAGATACATTCAAAGGAATGACCTTCACAAAGCAAAGCATGTGCGTGTTGTCACTCTGAGGCATCCCACATAAGCAATTTGTAGAATTTATGTACACTTTCAGACCTGCAAAGGTGAATGGTCTTTAAAAGCACGGGTGTACCACTCAGTATTTCCCCTTAATTATTACCCAGCTTGTCCCTAGCTGACACAGAATATGTATATCCTAAGATTGTACTCAGAAAGCACAGAACGGTACAACAAAGTAACAGAAATTAGTTTAGCAACTACATACAAGAGAAATACTCATCTGGAACATTATTAGGTCGAAGGCGAGCTGCAGGACCAGGTACTAATATGAAATCTTGAACATTATCCAGGTAGGTGCTCAGATATGCTGTTTTCCTGCAGCTCCCTGCTTCCATTCCTGCACAAGAAAATAAGTTTTATTTAAATATGTGAGTATCAGTGTGGAGTATCCTTGCTGATGAGATACATAAGTTAATTGTAAAAATCAGAAATATAATATCTCAGGTCTTTTTATCAGCAACACCAAGACATGGTCAGACCAAAGATTCACTTAGCCCGATACCTTCCAAAAGCAGGAAAAAAAAAAAAAGATTGGTAAAAGATACAACTTTTCACTTATTACAGAAATAATTATAAAAATATAGAAAAGCTATTAGAGAAATAAACCGAAGTTTCACATTCACAGCCTTTTAGTAATGGATAAGAGAATTAATAACTGCAAGGAAGATGTGGCTTTGATTTTCACTTCAGCAATTCATAGACTTGTTGTGTAGTGTAGTTAAAAGAATAAAATGAATATTTTTTTTCAATTCTCCTTTTGATTTCTTTTATCAGTTGGTAATGATTACAGGAGAAATTTGGAATAAAACATGAAAATGATTTAATCCGTCTCAATGTTCTCCACTTCTTTTCCCCACACTCATAGTATAATTCTCACCCACACTGATTATCTCTTATGCCATGCCCATAATACAGAAGTTTATGTATATATTAGCAGGTTCCTTAACATTGCCACAAACATGCAAGTATAAACTCAGAATACTACTTTATAAAAACAGCCCTTCAAAATTTTGATACATTTTACAAAATCAAATTTACCATGATCTGATATAAAAATAATGTTCAGGCACTTATGCAGGTTCATCTGTTTGAGACCATCCATCAGCATCCCAACTATGTTGTCCACTCTCTGTAGTGCCAAAATGACCTGCAAGGACAAAAGCAGGAATGTAAAGTGCCTACTGATCACTTTAATTAAAAATAAATTAAAAAATACTGCTAGAGAGAGTGAATAAGTTTAAACTGCAACAGTACGTGCTAGTAATAAATAAGGATTTCTTCTTATAGACCATTCAAGGTTAGATGCAGTCCAGACATAGGTAAAGGACACAGGGGAACTAGCCAACAGTGCAGCAACCCCCAAATGCACAACAGGGAGCACACAGAGTTCACATGAGAGGAGGAACTGTGAGGACAGGAGAATACAACATTCTCAATACCACACTAAACCTGCTTTTCCTTTATTCCCACTTCTCTCAGTTCTGCACCCTTTAGATACATATTTTTTGTATCTACTGAGAACAGACTCAGGAGGTGCATCTGTAACGCTAAATGAAAGAGAGCCTGGAGACTGGCTAGCACCTGCACAGCTCAGAGCTACCTCCATCTACAGAAGACTGGATGTATCTACACTATACAGCTCTTGGTCCTACTTTTTTTCTGTGCCACAACCTTTACTAAGACACAACTACACATTTTTATGTGTTTTCTCAGTTTAAAACATTTGAACAAATCAGATTACAGACAGTAAGACTGGTTTTAAAGTATGATATTAAGGATGTTTGTCACTTTACCAGGAGCATAATCGAGGACAATATGGAATGCCTTAGGGTAAGAGTGCTGGTGGCAGAACACCAGAGGACTCAAGAGAAAAAAGGAAGCCAAGCCTGCGGCAATCTTCCTCCAAATTACCATTGTGAGTGGCCCTGGAGCAAACTGTCCTTGCAAGCACCTTTGAAAAAGCAAGAGCTTTTTCTTGTTGTCACCACTGCAGTTAGATACCTAGCTGATGCTCAAACTTTCTGACCAATCAAGACAGGAGGATTTTTTAAAGTTCCTGAGAGCTTTTTCCTTTGCATGTTTCACTTCTGTTTGTAAAAATATAAAGCTACTTAGTGCTCTTGTAAACTACAACATTAACCAGTCCCTAAAACTTATACAATAGCTTATACAACTGTGTGATAGGGTGAGCTTCCCTTTTATCGCTCTCTTTCCAAGAAGACATAAAATCTAACTGCAGGGAGATAAGACCAATATTCATCTGAACTTTGCACAGGGACTGGGGAAAATGAATGAAAATCATAACATGAATGCTTATCCACCAAAATTTGGACTATCATGGGTAAAATCTCTGTTCTTGACAAGATGAAACTGTACAAACTTTTGGTGGTGTGTTTTTGCTTTTTTTGTTTTGTTCTAAAATCAGCATAAAAGGTTTGTATGGGTCAGATAAAACAACATACAAGAGATGGCAATTTTAAAGTTACTGAAGCAAAATAAAAATTAGAGTTACTGAATAGGCTGTTTACTGCACGCTTTGTATTGATGTTAATTATGGACAGGCTGTCTATTCAAAAAATCTTTTTCTAATAAGTATACTGAACAGAGTCTTGGTTCATCTAATGTGATTTATAAAAGGTTTATTATAGAATCAGAGCTAAAGTTCAAATTAAAAGAAGAAAAAAAATAAATTACTTACTCCACTGCTTACTGGTCCAAACTTATGGCCTGAGGAATCTGGTTCTTCTAAATACAGAGTGTAAAAGTGTGGTCTATATCAAACAGTACCAAAAATGTAATATTTTACATATACGTTGAGACAGTTTGAAGAGATTATATTTCAACAATGGATACGGAATATTGGAAACAACTCTATCATTCAGAAGCAGGGCACATTAGAGGGAAATAGAGAAACATAACAGTAAAAATAGTTTTCAGTCATAAAAACAAGCGTGCATCAAATAGTATTTTAACATTTCTAGAGTAATATATAATATAGTTTAAAATAGAAATCATATTTGCAAAACATTTCATTGCAATACCACTGGAACAAGAACTCATGCTTGCAATTGTATACCTACCTTTCATCTTCAGGTAACTGCAGCCAGCGAAGAATAGTTACCACCCTTTCTTCAAAAGGGATTGAGCTGTATCAAAACAATATTAGATCAACTAAATATTTCCAAAAGCTACAAAACTTTAGTCACACATATTACAAAATCAGTGTTTATTAGCAGAGAAATTTGAATTCAACTCGATGCTATTAATGGATATTTACAGAATACAAGTTTCTCTGTGATAATTTTCTGTGATTCTTGAGGAGTTGATGTCCTATTCTAAAGCTTACTTACATCAATATTCTCCCCATTGACTGCAATGAAATTATAATATAGTTCTCAGTATTTCTTGTGTTTATTTTACAAACAGAATAATTGATACTAAGGTACAAAAGCATGTGTAGGTTTTCTTTCCTGTATTAAGTTTTGAAAACGTCTTGGTTTGGGGGTTTATGTTTATACAATTTGAATACAAGTTCTCATACTATGTCACAAAGGAGATCCTCATCAATCTGAAGCAGACCAAAAATAAGCATGTTGACCTGTAACATTATGAGGCATCCACAAAGTTAGTAATTCAGCTACCTATCACAAGTTTAACTGAACATGTATGAATCCCTAAAGAAAAGCATAGATAGTATGTCAAGAATCAGGATTTCCATGCTATATTAAGGTGTAGGGAGACAGACTGATTCAAGGAAGACAGAAATGAAAAGTCTTGTTTCTTGTAAGAGATTTGAAATTATTAAATAAATAGTGATAAATACATTTATGTGGCATTTTCATTAGATAAAAAATGCTTAATTGCAATGAAGACCAATCACTGACTAAAATATCACTGCCTTAATATGAAATATTTTGAAAATTTGCAATGAAAATAATTTGACACTGGAACAATTTACAAGTAATGATTTAAGAATACGATGTTAGTTTTCAGGGATAATACTATGTCAAGACCTGATACATTCACTTTATGAGAGATTTGGATTGAATGACTCTAAACACACCCATAGATGACTTGTATAAATATAAATGGAAAAGCACTAAAGCGTCAAAGCTGGCTGCTCTTAAAGCTGTTTTTTCCACATATTTCCTGTAAAACGTTTACTGAAGAATGGCAAAACCATTAGACAAAGAATCTACACTGCAGTGAAAGGAAGTTAATTTGATCCTACTTTTCTTTCATATGGTGTACAACTATTTAGAAACGCATAACAGGTTTTATACTTTCTCTGGGATCTGTCCCATCAGTATAGTTAATGTAAAATATTCATCCAAGACACAAGATTTCACATACCTATTGTATTTTTCATACAGATTTGGAAAGGTCCCATCAATTGCTACATCTGAGCCAGGCCAGAAGAACGTAGCAGCTTTCAGACCTTGGTACATAGCTGTTAGCCAGATCTGCAGGACAAGAATAATCATTCTCATTAGTGGAGTTCACTCAGTTGTGAACCACTCCCACCATCTCTGCACCTTTCAGAAAGATCAAAAACTAAAAACATTAAGCAGAGCACTCAGGACAGTCAATTTTGCACCTCTCTGCTATCTGCAGTCCCGATATACCATCCAGCCTGACTCCTTATTGCAAACACCCATACCCCTTCCACTGCTACACTGCAGGGAGCCAGGACAGAAGCAGGAGCTACCAGCTTCTGCAGCTAGGAGCAATAATGCAATAGCGGAACCACAGCTGAGTACTACGAAGCAGAAATTTCTCAAGAACAATGGAGTAAGCTAGAAAGAGCAGGAATGTTCCAAGGAGCAATGCATACTCTGAAATACAGGAGCAACAGTTAGGTCAATGTTTCTGATTTTAAGGCAGATCCCATGATATACAGATTTTTCTGTTTTCAGCGTGGTTTCCTGCCAGACTCCTGCACCACTTTCTTCTCTGTGGCCTGCAAAGTCTACATTTGTGTTCTTTCCTCCTCAAGTATCAGTCCTCCACACATTACTAAAAGGTCACATCTGCTCCTTCACTGTTCTTCATGTCCACTCTCACCCAAACTTTCCCATGCCAGTTCGTTTTGATGGCAGTCTCAGCACATTTGTCATAGCAGTATGATTAAACTAAGAGCTTTTCTTTTAAAACTGTATCTTTAGACTCAGTAGTAATTTGGGCAGAATGCAAACCTTTACTACTGCTTATTACTGTAATTGGTCTGAAAATTTCCTTAGAGAACTTAACTGCAAGCTCACGTGATATTAAGAACAGAAGAAAATCTGCTGTCTTTACTAGTTATTTTGAGCTAGTTTTCTCTTTAGGGAAAATTTCATTAAGTTCAACAAAATATATTACACTGCTTTGTTCCTAATTCTGCAGCTCTAGTATAGCAATTTTGAATCACGATGAGTAAGTAACGCTTCTTGGCTGACTTAGAAGTACCCTCTGTAACTTTTTTAACATCACTATGCAGTCGAGTGATGTTAAATAATATGACAAAATACTGCTGTAATGCTCTCAGCTGTGCAATAATACTTACAGGCTGTCCTTGGTACCACTGTGGATTAAACTTCTCTTCACTTCTAAGGGTGAAGGATGCATTTCTTTTGAGGTCATACATCTTGTTATCGATTATACCATGAGATTCAGGATACAGTCCCTGTAATTAAGAGGACACCTTGTTGCAATGTTATGACCCTTCTGGCTACACAAACATACGTTTGTTAGACAAACATGTTCAATGAGTAATCTGTATGTGACCCTACTCCAAGCTCAAGACTACACCAGTACCTCAAATCGCAAATTTAACAGCATCACCTGTTATTGCTACCAAAACCTACCTTACAATTTTTAAATGCTTTGCAGTGAGATTAAAAATAATAATTAAAAGCATTTCGAAGGAGAATTTTGTATCAATGGATGAAAGCTCCAGCTGGGGAAAACCATTCTATAAACAGTTAAAGAAGTTCCGAGTCACCAGCTGCTAGATAGCTTTAAAAGACTGAGTGCTCTTCTTTCACACAGACTGACTTCTTTTTAGATTAAAGGGGATAATAACACCATTGGGGCTTTCATGAACACAACTGCCTGCTAATTTTCACAAGAATGGGGAGCTGAGACAAAGCTCTACATGGTGTTTAGGGATACTCTAAAGTGGCCATAGAGCATGGTTAACACCTCTAGCTGCATATTGAAACATGGATACTTGGCAGGACTACACAATTAAAAATTTCATTCCTGCACTCCTGCTGATTTACCAAAAGCCAGTCGTGAAAAACTGGGAAGATAAGAAAGAAGATGCAGATCGTCAAGTATTTAATTCAATTTTACTTCTCACATCATGAAATTAAGAAGGCTCTACGGGATTCCAGCCCTGCATTCAGTGCTGACAACCTCCTTTTTTCTTTTTCCTTTATACACAGGAGGTGAAGATATTCACAAGGTCAAGTTTGGGATAATTCTATCCAGGTTTGGGTACAGTCCACCATGGAGCCAACACTAATATGATACTCAGATCTTTCCTTTCATTTCATGTATGTCTTTGGGCTATGTCAAGATGACTTGAAGAAGCGGAACAAGGCTGACAATTTAAATTCTCTGCTGCTCTCACAGCAGAGACTGTGAGCTGCTCTCACTCCTGACTTTAAGAACAGATAGTTCTGCAATTTATTGGAATGAGGTTTTACAAATGAGGTTTGGTAAAGTGGCATGATTTACATTTATATGGGAATTCCTGCAACTGGTCTCAGAAGAACTGGATTAGTTAAAGAGATTAGATCTGAGCAGTTAACTATAGTGTTATACAATGACAATCTAAATTATGCAACGAGTATAATAAATACATTTCCATATTCTGGGGGGAAAATCCTGTAGTTTTAGTAATCCACACAGGAAGGAAGAAAAAAAAAGAAAAAAACACTGTTGCCTTGGAGACAACTTGATAATGAACAGTCTCTTCGGTAGTGCAAACATAATATACATGAATTCTTACTGTAACAACGGAGTAATGATTGGGAAAGGTTTTTGAAGGATACACTGGTCTCATACTGGAAGTGTATGTTCCACATTTCTCTAGAAGGAAAAACAGCAAATTTACAGACAAAATTTCTGCAAGTTTCTATTATGCAGACATACGTTTTATTATTTTTTTTCTAAATCATGCTTCTAAAAAGTTTTCATTTTTCAGACTTCTGGTGTTAATACCTCATTTTTCTTCCCACATTCATTTACAAGCTGACTGAATGTTAGGAATACAAAATTTTGATATTCATAATGACTGACTCCAATGGTCATACGAGCAAGACCTACAGTCCCTAGGCACATGCATAGGTAAAAATGGGTAATAAAAGAAATCACACCCTCCAAAGCTGCCCTGGTGAGCGGTATGTAAAATGAGCAGCTTGAGACCAACTAGCTACTTCACCATGGGAGCTCTCAGAGGTGAGACAGCACAGCTGCCACCACAGTGGTGCCCTGGCTTTCTCAATCACCCGTCAAATCACTATTTTTGGCACTCTCTCTTCTTTATATATATACACACATATATACATAAAGTATATTAATAAAAATAAGCTGTTATTATAGAATGAATCTCAAAGTTTTCTTTATCTTGACAAAAAAAAAAGGTTCTTAAGGAGAAAATTTGTGCATAGTAGTATTTGTTAGTATGAAGTCACTAGCCAGGCCAAAACACTTAAGCAAAGTTTACTCAAGTTAGATTTCCTAAGGCAAATGTGTGGGACCTGATTTTCAGAAAAAAAGAAAAAAAAAAGAAAAAAAAAGCCTTCATTATCAACATTAAAAATACAACGTGATAATCAAAAACTTTTCAACAGATCCTAAAGATCCCTATAGAAAGAAGACCAATCTTCACTGGCCTTCTGGGTTACATATATACATATATAAATAAAATAGAATGAAAGGTTTAACAACATAAGAAGTGTCATGCCAAGGCACTTAGAACTCATTGGCTAGGGCTTTGGGTTAGGTCTCAGTTGAAATAACCCATTTCAGCTAATTAAGAAGAAGCCAAGCCAGCCAAAAAACCCCTCTCAAATTACATGGGCATTCTCTCCAGCTTTATGTTCTTAAGTAACAAATCATCAGTTTCACCCTTTTTGGTATGGCAACACACTTGATGCATTTCAACCACTTCCAAATCTGTTGTTGAGGCTATTTTCCTAAATAGTAGGGTTTTTTTTGCTGTTGTGTGGGTTGGGTTTTGTTTGGTTGTTTTTGTTTTGTTTTAGAGAAAAATACACTTAAAACATATTTTGTCCAGAATTGTAGGGGGTATCATTCCTATTTTTGGTTTGTTGTCTTAGTTAAAGACAACTGAAGACAAAAGGAGGATTTATTTTAAAATTATTATATCACAGTCTAGAAGAATGTGAACATGTTTTCTCCAAACCCCATAACACACATAATGGCTCTATCTAGGTTCCCTTAGAAGCCTCAGCACCATTCTGAATTCCCCACCTTCAACACATAACTCTGTGTGTGTGTATAATAAAAGTTGCTAAAAGTGAAATTGTGGTATTGCCTCATAGGCGTTTACTCTAACAAAAATCTCCATGGAGACATCAGAGTTATACCCTACTGACAGAATTAAAAATATTACCATTATTTTCTCTCATATGTCAGTATCAGGAAATAAATGAGGAATATAATAGAATGCTGCACTTGCCATCAAGTGTTTTAAAGAATAAAATCCAGGGATTTAGCAATGTCCTAATTTAAGGGAACAGTAAGTAGTCACATTAGGTAATGTGAATAACTGTTCATGGTTTTATAAGTCCTGCCATTCATAAATTGTAAGTCTTTCTGGACACTTACTAGTTTAGTCTCTCCAGAGTAATGGAGAATGATGATACAGAATAATATTTTTTCCCCAGATTGTTCTTTATTTTATTCTAAAACATTATTAGACATTCTGGCTTTAAAATCTTCAACAATTTAAGTTTTGACCACAAAAAACCTCAATGATTCTGAAGAGGTGAATTGCCTTTGATAAAGGTACTGAAGGATTTGGTTGAGGCAACTCAATTGCTTAGTGGTCAAAATTTACCATGGATTCAGTGGAAACAGAAATACAAGTTTATTATAGAAGTCACCACAAAAAGTTGCACTGCAGCCTATCCACACTAAAGAATGCAGAAACTTTGTATGCGGCAGTGGACATCGCAGCCTGGAAGTCCTACAGATGCTTTGTGATGCCACTATCTTGTATCTCAGCCAGAGCTATAACCATTTGTAATAGCCAACCTCTCTTCTCAATGCTCAAGATGTTGAAAATTTCAATAACTGCAGCTTATGAAATTGTTTCAAAGCCTCAATTAAAAAAAAAAAAAAAAAGCTAAAACCTCAAATACATCTGTGAATTGTTATCCTCTGGAACAGATCAAGTTGTAACAACCACTGTACAAAAAAACAAGTATTTTTACTGATTTATTTTTAGTCAAACTGAAACCAGTCATACCAGGTAGTAATTTATGAATGACAGCAAGATTGGCATATTTTTCAGACACGAAATGTCATCGGTTCTTTACAGACCACAGGAAAATGGAGACAGGAAAAGTAACTAAAGTTACTTAGACACTACAAAGTAGTGGCACTACCAAATCCAGAGAAAAAACATACATATGAGAAATGGAGTTCTCATTTCTTCTGAAAATGTTTGTTATATGGTTTTCTCAGATTCATCACATTTCTATGCTACATACCAGCCCTTCCATATCATCTTCCTTCTCTACCTTCCTTTTCAAGTAGAATGAAGTGCTTTCTATCTCACTTTCTGTTTTCTCCAAAGCCATTCCATCTAAATATGAGACAATATGCAATATAGAGCAAAAAGCATTCCTACTTCTAATTCCCCCCACATAAATAAAGTAAGCACACAACAGGAAGTGTCCATCTCTGAAATATAGCAATTGTTGCTTAACTGTTTTTTTAAGGTATTTCTGAAAATCCAAAGCCTAGCAAGCCCATCCCTCATACCCTCCCTCTCCTTGCCCTTCCACCCCCACACACCTCCAGTTCTGTCTGCACAGCTGTTCTACGGTGCAAAAATATGAATTTCCACAGAACAGTGAGGATTTAAAAGAGTAGTAATAGCAGCATACACAGAAAAACAAACCCCACAGATTTTGGAGGTAAAACAGCATGATATTGCTTAGACAAGGGAACTACTCACGTAATTTGCTAATAACAGGTAGGAGTCTACCCCACGTCTGCAAATATTCTGCTCTGAAGCCATCCAATGAAAACAGTAACACCGGAGATTTGGTAAATCTGAACAAACAGAAATTCAAGTATTAAAAGAGAGACTGAGAAATAAATTCCTATCACTTATTTCAAGAAAGCTTTCCCAAGAATCTTGGAGATGTTCCTTAGGGGACTGTAAACCAGGCTGAGGAAATTAGTCCTCTGAAGCAGGAAGGTTTGCAGGCTGGCACAGCAGCAAGCAAGACAGCCATTGTGTCCTCTTTCTTTGCAGGCTGGCATAAGTATCCTGCTAGAAGAGGTAAGGCATACACACACACACACATCCTGACAAGGCCTATTTTCACAAACACACACAATAAAACATAAGCCAAGATGCTCACATAATCTGCCTGGGGTTTTTTGGTACTCTATCTTGAAATCAGTTCCACTGGAGCCTCATTCAATCCTTTCCATCTCAAGGTATGAAAATGGAAAGAGAAAAGGCAATGCTAACCCATGGCTTTCCTTTATTTAGAAGAACTTATCTTCTGCACAAAACTCTGAACATAACTTGTGCACTAGATTTTCCTTAATCAGCAACTATAATACATATTTTTTCCTTTCATCTTATAAAGATTATTTAACCAAATAAGAACTGAATCTCCACTCCTTCTGTACCAGAAGTACTACCAACCTCCAAACTGAAAAATGTGGTCCTATAACTGGAGCACTATAATAATATTTCAGCCTGGACTTGGCAGATAAATCCAGAAACTGATTTCACTGGAACAAGCAAAAATAAATTCTCTTCTTCCAGTCTCCACAGGACCTATGTTTTCCCAACTTCAGCCCTGTTCAAACAATTTCTCTCCAACTGTAAGTTCTTAAAACATTGCATCACTGATGGAATAGTCATCAGTAACTTCTTCCTTGAAGAAAAAATATCCTATGTTGAACCTATAAATGAGGACATGCGAGGCTGCAATAGCACTGCAGTGCAGCAACAACCACTGAAAACATAAGTTTGTCGAAAAGAAATTAATATATTTTACATGCCAATTAGAAGCTCATTTTTCCTTTCTGTTTACAAATTGTAAAATGAAAATGTTTTTTAAAATTTTTATTGGACTTTAGTTTCCCAAAATAAAACAGTGATGACAGAAGACAAATATTATTTATAAAGTGTTGACAATTTCTTTATTGAGGTACTGCATGAAAAAATCCAAACAACAATTTACACTGACAAGTAAAACATTCATAAGCCTTATTTTAGTCTAAAACAAACGTGACCACATTAAACTGAAGATTAGTCAGGCAGCCAGAACATGTCTCTCCTTTTTTTTTGGATGAACAGTTGGAAGCTTTTGGAAGAAGTTCAGCTAAAATGACTTCATTAGTCAGAACATAGCCTACCCTTCCCCAGACAGAATAAAATATTAAGATGCATTTGTAACATAGAATCACAGAATGATTTGGGTTAGAAGGGGCCTTAAAGACCATCCAGTTCCTACCCTCTTTTAGTTTAAAGACATTTCTCCTTCTCTTGTCACTGTACTCGCCAACAAAGAGTCCCTCACCAGTTTCCCTGTAGGCCCCCTATAGGGGGTACTGGAAGGCCGCAATGAGGTCTCTTTGGAGCGTTCTCTTCTCCAGGCTGAACAACCCCAACTCCCTCAGCCTGTCTTCGTAGGAGAGATACTCCAGCCCTCAGATCATCCTTGTAGCCCTCCTGTGGACTCATTCTAACAGGTCCATATCTTTCTTATGTTGGGGTCCCAGAGCTGAACTCTACTCCAGGTGGGATCTCACAAAAGCAGAGATGTTTGTGGCCTGGTTTTCATCTGTATGGTATATTTAATACTGTCTTTTGGAAAGCTTAGTAGAGACAGTAAGTGAGGAACAAGAAATGAATGACCTTCAGGCCAATATGGAAGTCTTTAGCAGAAAAGAGCAGGGAAACCTCATGTACTACCTTTGCCCATATTACAGATATTTTTTGCACCACAGATTTTGATTTCTGCAACTTCTACAAATACTTAACTTTTTTCAAACAAATTGATTCTCTCCAATGCAGAGGTCTAAAAAATTTCACTGCAAAGTTTCTTGCAATAAATTATGAACTTCGAGGCAAAGACTGTTCAATATTACCTAACTATAAGTCTAACTTAAAAACAAATTTAAAATAACTCCTTAGACAGGGACTTTATGCAGTTGTGCCTGGCTTAACGTTTATGAGTAAACCAACTACTGAATACATGTTTTAGTTGTCTGCAAATCCATCTAATATCACCTCATGCACATAAATTATATTTGGCAAGACAGACCATTGCCACAGCTAGAGATATCGGCACTTTTGCTCTTTGTATACTCCCAAATACATAACTCAAATAGTCAATGACCTGTCCCATAGTCAGGGAAACGAACCTTGAGAGGCCATGTTAAACTGCATTCTTTGGAAGAACTCCAGTGCAATCCCCTTTGAGTAAAGCTCTATTTCACAAGACAAACCGATCTGAGCTCAGTTCTGAGGCAAATCAGTGATTTCTGTGACTTTTTCTGTTTGTAGCTTAGCTTTTGCTCCGTCAAAAATGTGTTATCATGAGCAAGCAGACATGAGAGTACAGAAGCCCAAGCTTTGGCTCTGCCAGTGATTCATGCTGGCTGTGTCCAAGCTGTATGACAAGGCTGTTTCACAGCTCTTGGATAAATATGTATGCCACAGTCACATCCTGACTCCAAACTGAAGGAAATGCAGTGGTAATTATCCACTCCTATAAACTGGCTTCTATGGAAACATAACGCAGGCAACACAAGCTTGCTGTGGTCTAGCAGGTTCACCAGCCTGGATGATCGACAGACCAGAACTGTGGACCATGCTGCCAAGCTGACCTGCTTCCCAGAAGGCTGGTTAGACCACAATTTAAAAAAAAAAAAAAAAAAAAAGGAAAAGAAAAAGAAAAATAAAAAAGTCTCCTCAAAAAGCTAAACATACTACACAGAGAATTTCCTACTGCCTACTGCCCCCAGGCATACAGTGCTGCCTACGCACAGCCATAAAGCATAGGAAGTAAAATGTTCTTTTCCATTAAATGTATGTAAGGCCTCAACAGGAAGCACAAATACACAATTATTAAGGAGAAAGTAAATAATAACCTTCAAATACATAGGAGAGAACTGCAAAGCTATTTCTTCCAGCTCACTGAAGACAGCACATGTATTAATAGGCTTAAATTACAGCAAAAGATACTAAACACCAGGAAAACCATCTAGTTAAGCAGTAGGATAAAGCGCTTAAGAAGGTTTGAAATCTCAAAGTAGTATTTCACTCCTGAGACAATGGGAAGGACTAGATGACTCTTGAAATCTTATAGCCCCTTATAATCCTATTACATAACATAGAATCCAGTATTGGAAAGATTTAATGTGTACTTCGTTTTAAGCATTTGAGCCGTCTTACTGAAATCAGTGGGATTTCTCAGATTAAGTACATCATCGAACACTGCAGTTTTTGTATCCTCTGTCGCATATAAGCAGTCCCAACTAAAATTTTAACAACACGTTGTTTTAATATGCACAGAATCAGAATCAATATCCTGAGGCCTCAAAATGAGCACTGAGCTAAAGTCACCTGCACTCCTACCTACTCCGCCACAGGAAGAAGTGAATTGTTTACAGACTTGTCAGTTTTGGGAGAAGTCTGTGTGCTAACAGTCTGAGATGAGCCTTCAGTAAACACCACTCAATTCAACTTTGACCACACATCACCCTTTCCTGGGCTGGGTTTTATTGCAACATTTATGGTTTTGCCAGGATTAAAACAATTTTAGTCAAGTAACTATGCATTCCTTTCATGCACTGAACAGGAACAAAAAAAAAAATACAACCAAGTTAACTAGCAGGAGTTGCCATTTGACATTTATACTATTGACAGTGGTTCTGGACAACACTCTTGTTTATCTGCTCTTTGGGGTATCACTCCCTAATCATGCATTCAGGAAAACAGCATCCTAGTCAGTTCCTAGCACACAGCCCTGAATTAATTCCTCAGAAGAGGAATTAATAATAAAAGGTTTAAGAACTGGCTGGCTACAAACCTCCTATGTGGAAGTTTCTCAGGGACTTGGGCTCAATGCTAGAAAGAAGCTCCAATGTCTGTCTTGAAGCAGGTTGTGAAGTGTCAGTGTTTGTTATTGTTCCAAATCAGAATGAAAAGTGCTCATTTGGTATAAAAATATGCCAAAAGGAAATACACCTTGTCTGACAATATTGTAACTCGAATAAATATAGTATGATTTACATATCTTAGCATAAGTAAAAAAAGTAATGATGTAAGAAAAAAATGAAGTGTTTTTACTTTACTAAAAATATTCCATTTCAAAATCATCAAAATAATTTGGGGGGGGATGTTTGACATTTTTCAGACAAGAATGTAACTTAACTCAACCCCACAGCATGTTTTCAAACCTTGTTTTCCAGTGGAACACTTTTCAGTCAAGAATGGTTAAGTCACTTCTATTAATGCCCGATTCATTCAACTACAGCATGCAGTAAACTTAAGCTTTAATGTTAATTTGAAGATCCCACAGCAATAACATTACATGAAGTGCAGGCTGATTTTCCGGCTGGGAACTACTTGAGTCCAAGTGCTACAGCCATAAACTAGATGATCTACTCCTCAGACAGGGCACATGCAGCTTGAAGGAGCAGGCCTGACATGGAGCTCCCCCACAGAAGTACAAGGATCCCATGTGCAATGTTTTACACCTTCTAAAGAAAGTAGCTCACTTTGCAAACAATTCTGTCCCAGTCCCGATGACACTGGGACAGTGATCTGCCCACTTTTTGCAGCTCTGGTGTTGGAACAGGCACAGAAGGGCAAAGGTCTTTAGAAGTGACTATGAAGACAAGCAGTCAGGAGTCTGAGATTGCTGGGTGGGTCCCAGAATATCTGAGACAGCATGTGTTGGAGCATATGTAGGACAATAGTGAGGCTGGCACAAGGGAGAGCTCCCCCGACTGTAAACACAGCTGTGAGAGATGGCAGGGAACAGGCATGTCTTGCAAGTCAAGCAAGTGCTGGAATACGTGAGTGCTGCTGGGGTAGAGCAATCTGATCTGTTAGTACGCGCGACCAAATACTGGCCGAACAGGTGTGCTCGTCTGGCTGGCAGCCGCTCCTACTGTGGATAAGAAAGGCAAGCAGCTCCCATGAAGGCACACAAGGGAAAATAATCTCAAAAATGAAACGTAAGCAAAGAACAGAGCTATGCAAATATACAATATCCTCACCCTTTTGGACACTGAGGTTCAGTAATGTCCTCACACTCTTCTTCAACCCAGCTTGCCTCTCCTTAAAACAAATGAGTGCAATTTATTTTTCAAGACAGTAAATTCCTTTGTTGATCAATGCAAGTTTTTCACTTCATTAGGTGTTTTTAAAATTATACCACATCCTTGCTCCTTTCAAATAAACACAGGTACACACAAGAGAGACTAAATAAATTTGTTGAGGGCACTTACCTTTACAAACAGCATTATAATTGACACAGCAATCGTTTTTTTCCACACAATCATCTGCACAGGAACAATGATATTCTGGTTGCCTCTTCTCTCCACACCTGAATTTATTACAGGTCCATATATGAGCTACAAATAGATGAGAGAGGGGGACAGTACAATGGTTAACACCAGTGTAAGTGCAGAAGTAACAAACTGAATGGTAAGCTTTGTCTCAAATGCGTACTCACAGAAAATCAGTCCTGAGGTATTTCATGCATGCATAATGGTGCAAGCTTTGGAAGACAGAAACAGCCATGGCTAAACAATTCAAGTGCACAGCCGACTGAAGACAACTATTCAGCATATGCTTATAAATACCACAGAACATAAAAGGTCAACAGGAAGAATCTTTTTACAGACCTCTTTAAATATGGTAATTTTTGTGGATTTAATCTGGCATACTATAAACAAGCTCCACAACAACTGCACCAAGAAAACCCCCAATTTAACTCTGAATTTGGAATACCTGGAACACACTGAAAAACAGTAACTTACTCTGACTTGCACTGAAGACACAATGAATTTTACCAATCACCATCATGCATTACAGCTTTTTTCAGCATCTCTTACGCACAGATATAACTCTGTTATCATACAAGACTACTGTGTGTAAACTGACAGAAAGACCTGCTGACTTCAACTTCATTGTTGTTTTCAGTAGCAATTTTTTTTTAGTGAATCATATTTATTTTTCTGAACAGAATATCCCAATACATCTTATCATTTCAAGATACAAATTTTGTTATCAGTTGTAAACACAAGCAGATCCTTCACTGTCAGTGAGGATAAACCTGAGTGATTTACTGAGTGAATTTTCAAACTGAATACCTATGTGATGGTTTTAATTGAGATGTGGAAACCAAATCCAGAAGCTTGAGTAGAGGACAATCATTATTCAATCTTCATACAAGACTAACGATTAGAAAACTCTAAAAGCATTTTCATCTGGTTAACAAACATATGTACGTAATCTCACTTCCAGGAATACTGAGCTTGAGTAACTCTACCAATGTCAGTAATCTTAACAGTTTTGAGAGAGAGCAGAATCTGTTATGGTTCTGGTTATGTGGTGTTATTTGTAAATCATAAGTTCATTCTCCACTGACATTAAGACTACTGAATTAAAAAACATCATTCAACACATGATAGTAAGTGAGTAGTAAGACATACACTCCTGTTTGTGAAGAATTCTTTAAACTGCTATAATGAAACAAAGTGGAGGGTAAATCCCATGTAAATATTGTAATATGCAAAAAGCTTTATGCAATGTTGAGGACCTTTGAAAAATAGTTAGCTGAAGAAGGCATCTGAGCTCAATTTAATCATTTGGTTCTACAAAGTAAACATTGATTTTTTTTATTTCTAAGACTACGTTCATAATTTTTACAAATACTTATAAAGATGGATAAGAAGAAAAATAGTTAACTGATAAAAGCACCATGCATCAAGCATTAAGACAAAACTACATTAGAGAATACAGTCAAGTTCTGTCCTTAGTGTTACTACCCATACTTAACATCTTTCACCATAAAATTTCTCCACAGTATTTGTCACACCCTTGCCCATCTGCCTTCCAGCTTCCTGGTAACTCATGACAACTTCTTACTTTGCAACTGTTCTCCACCACTGCAGTCTGTTTTGTTGTCATGCCGTGTCCCAGAGGCTGGCACACTGCCCTTGTGTCATGCCCAAGCTGGGCAGAGGGCTTGAGCAGCACGGTACTGCGTAGGGAGGGTGCATTCACAGAGCTGCTCTGTCCTTCCCCTTTCTCACGTGGGTGATGACAGACAGAAATACACAACACACAGAATCCACTCCTGTTCCCAGCCTGCCCCAGAACGTGCTAGCTGTGTATTTGATGCAAGGGACAATACAATGGATGTCACTGTTCTCTCACTCCCAAGCACAGAAAACAAAAAGCTAGCTGAGACCTCCAGTCACGGTTCTTCCTGCACTTTTTAAGGGGGAGTGCAGCAACACGGTCCTTCACAGCCTCTCCCCCCACAGGGCTTTTACAAGCTTTGCTGGTGTGTAACAACAGCTACGCACAGCCCTGAAGTTTCCACAGGGGTCCCCAGGACTGCTTTCACCACTGCACCTCCGCCTGCAGTTGCAACAGAGCGGGCAGGAAGAGGGGGAGACCACCGGCAGCACAGCCATCGTGCTGCTCAGCCTCCCCTCTCCTGTCCTTGCGGCCCATTTAAAGTCAGGATTACAGCCATCTGACCACAGCAGAGCTCACAGTGCAAGGCCCTCCCATGTCACGCAGTATGAGAGTTTGCCTCCGTCATTTTTTCTATCCTTACCTGGTTCTATGCACGTTTCCTGGTAATCTAAGCAGCAGTTTCCATGCTTGACGCAATCTCTGTCACAACGGCAGCTTCCAAAAGACCTTTCAAAGCAACGGCCTTTGCAGGTTTTCACTGTAATATTGGATAGTGTTATCAATTAATATGCAAAGAGAAGGAGTATGATCAGCATATGGAGTGACACAGCTGGTCATTCCACAACTTACAAGGTGGCTGCAAAAATAGCAGCAGCTGAAGACAACCAAGAGTCTTGATCCAGCTAAATACATTTATTTTCTCTTATTGAGTGGAAAGTATTTTTCATCACGTTGAACAAAAGGTTCTGTTTTAGTAGGAATGTGGCATCTCATTTGTGGCAGAAGGCAGTGGAACAAAGGATTACAATTCTAGTTGTGAGTGAAATTGCCTTTCTGCATCACCAGAAGATATTGGTACAGTCATTCAGCATATGGAATATCTCCATCAGAGAAAATCTGAACCCGTGTCTTCAGTTAGTGCGCCCAAACAGTGAAATGCTTTTGCAAAAGCCTCCAAGATCTCCATTTTGGAGGCTGACAATGTTCCACTTTCTATAACTAATTAAACGTTAATTGGAATCCAGACTGCACCTACACCTCTCCTATGCTCATGCCTTCTTGGCATTACTGTTTTCATGTAAAACACTGCCACTTCGGCACAAGGAATTGGAGAAGCCCAGCTCCACATGGCACTTTATTATGTTTGAGGTACTACCCTGAGACACAGGAAGAGTTGTTCCAAATCAGACGCAGAGATACAAACTTGAGAGTACTGCTCGCTGGTTTATTTTTTGTTCAGTTTTAATGTGAGAAAGGCATAGCCTTCTTCCACTAAAAATTATTGCAGGACTGTGTGTTAAACAGATTAACTTTGAAATTACTTTAGATCTGCATCATGAATAAAGTTGTCCCCAAAGTGAAGCTTAATTTCTTAAAATATATTTCTTAACCTTCTACCTGAAGAAATTTCAACCGCAAAAAAAAAATCATGTATTTTTCAGGACAGAAAACAGCCAAAGGAATTCCACAAGGAACATTTTCAGACTAGAATTCTAACCAGTAAAAAAACAACTTTTTTTTCATAGTTGACTGGAAAAGATGAAAAAATAAATGTTCCAGGACAACATGGAATAGAAATTGTTGTGTGTTGTTTTTTTGTTTTTTTTTTTAAATAGTGAACTGAGAAAAGTCAGCCACGTGACATCACCACAGTGACAGCTGAGATACAAGGAAGCTGCCAGACCAGTCACTGACTGCCAGGATCAGTTTACCTTTCAGTTAAGTACACAGGTACTGAGTACACCTGAGGTTTGTTTCCCAGTATTTTCATGCCACTCTAAGTGAAGCTATTTCAACCAATGCATCCAATCCTCTTCATGTAACAAGAAAGGGTGACATTCTGATAATATTAAAAGTAATTTACAGAAGAAGAAAAAAAAGGAATTGCTTAGAAATATTACTGGTAAAAGGCATGTCAATTACCATCTTTTGAACAGCTCGGCTTCAGGCCAAATATACATCCTAGGATTGTCGTTAACATGCAGACACAGAGTACCTGTGGGACAGAAAGGAAAAGAAAACAATCTTAAGTGACCACTGAATGGTTCTGATAGCATTCATTTCCTCTATAATGCTACACAGTTGTACTGAAATTGATAAACATGCAGATTAGGAGGCTGATTTCACCACTCACACACAGTTTTCACTTGCAGAAGCAGTAATGTTGTTTGCAGTCAATTACCCATGCATGAAGGTTCTCTAGACTAGGCCTGTGCATTTAATTTCTTAACTTAAAGTAAGTATTGGAAGGGACGGGACGAGACGGGACGGGACGGGAAGGGAAGGGAAACATATCTTTAGACACATATACGTTTTCTACAAAACTTTATTTCTTCCACTTCTTCCTTCCTCCCAGGCTGTTCTAAGAAAGTGAAGCGAGTTATGCCATTGACCACAGACTACAAACAAAAGCCTTGGCCCTTAAGTGATACCTATAATTTTCTTAGGCAGGAAAACCTTTTCCCACTTCCTAGTATGTAGTTCAGTGTTGGTCTATACTATGGTAAGCAACTGTGGGATGTCACATTAGACCGACCACAGTGTCTTACACTGACCAGAAACTATCACCATGCTTATTTTGGATTCTCGATATATTAAAGTTATCAAACAAGCACCATATTGTTCATGCCCAGTATTTTAACACAAGATCTAGTGCCTACTCAAATATAGGGCAAGATTGCTTCTAACCTCATTAAGCATTGGATTTTGGTCCATAAACTTTAGGAAAAGTGTATTTATTATCACTACACCTACAGTAATTAAAGGGAATCTAGGAAAGCCAGCAATGCACTCAAGACTGCTATTCTGTTCAAATGTAAAATGTAATAAAGTGCTTTGTCTTTCAGGACTTTTTGCAAACTACCTTAAGAAAAATAATGCACAAGACTTTCTTATTCAGAAGTATTTGGTGAGGTAAAGACAGCAGAGGATGTGCATCACCTTTCTGGTCAGGAAGAGGATCTTCTGAGAAAAATCACTTTTAAACAACAGTTCAGTATTTTCAGACAGACTTTAATAAACTTCACGTACATGCCTACACAAAGTCTTTATATTTTTTCTACTCCTCCATCAGCAAAAGCCACATCCAATCAGCCTTTTGAGTGCGATGCCGCAAAAATCACAGAATCAGGGAATGGTTGGGCTGGAAGGGACCTCTGGAGGGCATCTGGTCCAAGCCTCCCTGCTTAAGCAGGGCCAGAAAGAGCTTGTTGACCAGGACCATGTCCAGGTGGCTTTTGAAGATCTCCAAAGAGGAAGACTCCATGACCTCTCTGGGCAACCTGTGCCAGTGCTCTGTCACCCACACGGTACAAAAGCGCTGCCTGGTGCTCAGACTGAACCTCCTGTGTTCCAGTTTGTGCCCACTGCCTCATCACATTTTAACTCACCACATTTTAAAACGCACCCAACTGTTTCTCAAATGTACCTTTTAAGACTATGAGCACTTGAGTAACTAAAGACTTTGGTGTTTTTTTAAAACAAATACACAGTTCATAACACAGTTTTATTCACTAAAGACTACAAATATAGCATTAAAAAAAAAAAAAAAAAAAAAAAACAGGAATTATTGCCTGGATCTGATCAAACTTTTTCCTAGAATTCTGCACCAGGCAAGTCTGTCTTCTTAAATTATTTCATATAATGTCCAGAGGAGAAAATAATTACTTTTTCAGTTCAAATCTCTTTGAATTGACAGAAGGAAAATAATAAGAGGATAAGAACATTCGCGTTATCAACACACCTGCCAGATACACTACAACTGATGAAAAGTAACAAGTATCCAATAATCCAGTTGTCAAGAAAGATAGAACTGCAAAACCCTTTACACTGTTATTTTTCCCTTCCATTTTTTTCCCTAGCAAAATAACGTGCAGTAACAAGAAGATTTTTTTAAAGTCAGTATCAAAAGTATTATCTTCCATGGAAACTGTTCTGGACCTTTGAAATCTTCCATCTGAAGTACCACGTAGATAAGTATGTGCACAGTGAGGTAGGTAGCACATCGGATGCTAGACTTCAAAGCCCAGAAAAATCAGTGTAAAGAGCGAAACCTGTTACTGTTCTTTTTATTTATATATTATTATTCAGAATGTAGAAACTCCTTCATTTGGTTATAAAAAGACATCTTGAAAATAATTTATTTCAGGTTGATGACGTATTGATTTCTCTACTCCTAACGTGCAGTGCTACCAAGCTCAAGGAGCAGAATATCCTCTGATGTCTAACCACAAACAGGCCTTAAACAAAAAACACTCTATCCTGAGTGTAACTCTAATCCTGAGATTTTGGGACCAAGTGTTACAAAGATCTATTTTTGTATTGTGTTTCAGATTTTCAGTTTTACACTTTCCTGAACGTGCTTAATTTCAACTAGCAAAGGCATGAAAGGATTACATTTACTGTGGCATATGAATCTCTTTTGGGTTTGAAAACGCTAATGCTTTTGATGAAATAGTTCAACTCATGTTTCCTGCAAGCAATACTCTGGAAACCACAGTGCATCATAAATCACAGCACATTGCCAGTGCTCTGCATGTCTACTATAAACCAGTTCTGTTCTCAAATTTTTTGTATAAACAAGAAAAACAAACATGGTTCACGTCCTTACCTGGTATACTGTGTCCACCTATAATAAAAGAAGAGCTGAAAAATTGTATTGAATCATTACATTGGATATTCTGGCTTTTGCTTTCTTAACACTAGCCCTACTACTTTAAATTTTAATCTTAAAAATATTTTACTGTAGAATTCTAAAGCTCTTTTTTCTTCATAGCTTAATAAAGAGGCTTCACAAGGATGGTAGCTTAGAGCCAAAGCATTTCACAATGTTCTGGGACAGTCAACTGTAACTTCATACACTAAACTGTGTACTTGCTTTGAACTAAAGCTTTACCTTGAACCTAAATGATTTTAGTCATCTGGATATTCCCCACACATGACAAAAATGTTCTGCTGGAACAACTAAACCCAGCCAACAGCAGTAAAAGGTCCCGCAGGAGTTGTTACACTAATAGTTGACACCTTGTCAGTGAAAATGCTCCAAGACCATCAGCTCTGTAGATGACAACAGAAGACATCTCTTAAAGAAGATTGCTCAGGTACAGAGAGTCATTGCGCTACTATAGCCCAAAGGTGCACTAATTTACTTTGCTATACGGGACCTCACTGCAGCAGGTTACTAATATTACCTGAACTATTTTGCATATGACTAGCTCAAGTTTGGCATGCTGCAATGTGCTGTGTAAAGTTTTTTTTTATTATTATTATTTATTTATTATGGTTGCTATATAGAGACAAGTAGCTGCACATATTGCTTAAGATTTCCTATCAGGAACCTTGGTAGAACCCCAGAGCATCATGCTGCAAGCACCAGACTCAGCCATCCACCACACCTCTCCTGTTCTCTCCCTCATTCCCCGCCATCCCCTCCACCCCGCAAAAAAAAAGCGAGAATTGAGAAGAAAAATGTGCAATAAAGAAAGAGCATAGGAATCCAAAACATAACAGGAAGGCAAATAAAATTAAAGAACCAGACCTCATTACAGACAAAAGTAGCACATGAACTTTTTATGCTCTGTAACTTGAGAGATTGTTAGGACAAAATGTCAGATTTGGTTTTAATAAAAATATTTGAGAAGAGCTTCTAAACCAACACACTAACAACTGCAGAGAAGAAAATGTCCTGTTTTAAAAATATTTTCTGAGAAAGTTTGTTTTGGAATCAGAAACATTGTCATCTAGGGATGAATCTCTGTCCCATCACTGCTTCCTTTATGTGGGAGGACGCAATAAAAGCTTTGCCTTGTAAACATTATGGTGGTTGGGAATAGGTGGTTGTGCGTCTGGAAGACTGCAATCCCGAAAACATTTCAGAAGCCTTTTATTTTGAGCTGAGCAAATGGCAATATGATAACATGGTTAGAGAGCAGATCGTTTCCGACACTCTTCTCTGTAGAACTGAAGTCAAAGGGAATTCCGCCAGGCGGATCAGTGAGCTGGTGGAAGGGCCACAAAGCCAGCACACATGCAGGCTGCAGGTACCAGATACCAAAGAGGCTGATCAGCTGCACAGCAGGTCTTAGTGATACCCAGGGGAACCTCTCACCAGCCTTAGCTACTGTCACCTGTCCTTCGTAAAAGAACAAAGTTCTTCTGCCATGGTCCACTTCTCTTCACTTTTCCCTAGTCTCATCCATCCCTCCCTCCACTCTTCTATTTTGTATTTTCTAAGGCAAAGAACACATGGATATTTCTTTTAAGGAATAATCACTGTGGATTACCTTTCTTCCTGTGTTGACTGACCTTCCTTACTCTTTGCCTACCATGTACTCAGCTGCTTTCCATCTTCCTTTTTTAATCCCTGGCGTTCCATGTCACTCCAAGGTTGAAGACACATCCATTAACTAACCACTATGTAATTAATAAAGAAGCTGTGCAAATAATGGATTTTCATTCTAACCTCCACGACTGACTCTAGCAGTTGTTGTGTCATGTCTGTCTATGAAGTGAGCACGTCTAGACTGGGTTGGTAACGCCAGTATTACAAAACCCATGGAATTTTCCGAAACCACTGGGATCTGTGAAGGGCTTACTATTTTTTTCACCATTTTGTGTGTCTAAAATAGATGACTGAAGACCTGGACTTTAACACTGAAAGATCTTTGAGAAATAATTTAAATTTGCAAAAGTGTAAAGAACATAGTAATATATAATGAATTTCAAGTAAGAACAGAGGCACCTTCTGTCTTTATAAAGAGCATTGTTAAAAGTGCAGAAAACGTATTGTACAGATTAAAAAAATACTTATCTACACTTGCCGGAGGCAGCAGAACATTTGCTCATGCTTATAAAAGCTATTTTTAAACAGGGATAGCCCTCACCAACTCAGCTTTATTCACAATCAGGAGGATATTTAAGACTTTCTACTAAACTGAAATGAAGCAGATATTTTATCCACACCAGTACAGCCACGTAGCTAAATAGGTGGCCAAAATGAAGTAATCAACACTGAAACAAGTGCATCACACACATCCTTCTTCCTTCCTTCATCTCCATTTTTCCACGTTAGTAAATATTTTTATGTTCTCCAAAGACTTTCTTCTGTTGATCCACATTCCGTGCCTGGAGCCCACAGGGGAAGGGGAGCAGCAGAGGCTCACAGATGCTGGTTGTCCTGAAACACTGAAAGTGACTGAATTACCCTGAAGTCAGTGGAGGCAAAAATCAGGGTATCAGGGTTTGCACCCAAAACCTCCTCATAACTAAACAGAGGATTTACTCTTAAAAAAAAAAAATTGTTTTTCTTCTCAAACAGGCATGCAGAAGATCTACCCATGCTGTTTCTATGGAATGATCTCAGACTGTTATTACATACTTTTGCAGCCTAAGGTCATTCAACGGACAGGAAAGTTTTAAAAGGCAGCTCACGCCACTGTAAGGTATCGTAAAAAGCCTTTAAGGAGCTTACCAAAGAGCTGTGACTTGACTTGGTGGGGGAAATATCAGCAGAAAACATTATCATACTACAGCTCTCTAAGTACCTTCCAAAACTATTTAAGTGTCTAGTTTTGACAAGAAAAATATAAAAATAAAACAGCAGCTTTCAGCTCAGTTCTAAAATATTTTTCTTGTTGCTTATCCAAATGTATAGGTACAGTATGTTCTCTGGGAAAGTATTAATACACAAGCTCGTATCAAAGTACATGCATTTTACCCCTTTTTTTTGTTTTTAAAGCATTTTACTTGCCATGTGAAAATTTAGAGGGAGACAAAATTACAAGCACACACTAGTTTAAAAAAAAATGAAACAGGAAATGTAACTTATCTTTAAAGAAATTGAATTACCAGAAAGCAGCTGACTTTGCTATTTAATCAGCAGGTAGATTTTTTTTTTTTTATAAAGACTTAAGGATAAACAGGACTGAAAAGTGATCTTGATACTTAAAATAGTACAATACTTTCAAAAACAATTATTTTACTTAGCACAGTAGACAGAGACCGCCATCTACTTTAGGGATAGTGACACAAGAGAACATGGTCACATAGAAAAAGAAGAAATTGTCAGCGCTGTGTCACGTCAAAATTATAGTCCAAGCAAGCTGCACTTGACCTATGAATAAAAGCAAAAGTGGAGAAGAAAATAGGGCCTTGAGCCATCTTCATGCTCCTCCTCTTCCGAAAAATCTATTTTCAAGAATAAATCTAAAGCTGCTTTTATATATAGTACTGTCATAAGATTTGTAACAAGAAAAGTGTACAGAAGGTGCTGCTTCAACTGAGTACTGATAATGCTACCAAACGTACCAAGTAAGCCCACAGTCACCTCCATTTTTTCTGCTGCAGACGTTGGAGCTACTGCCATAGCAGCAACTTTAGGCTGAACAGGAAGACATGACCTTACAGAACAAGTGAAGAAATCCTGTAAGATGCTGTAAAACCATAGGGAGTGGAAAAAAATTACAGATTCACAAAGGGGTACAGGAAGAAGACAGGACAAATAAGGCATCAGAGTGATTGACTATGACCCTTCACTAAGCTCACTGATACCCAGTCACAGGCACACCTTTAGCCCTGGCTCCTTTGGACATTTTCCAAAGTGAAAGGCTGACAGAGAGGCCATTATTTACCTCTGCATCCTTTGAATGTAGTCCTTCAAAAAAAAAAAAAGGCAAACTATCAAACGTTTGTTACTTCACAACATGGAAACTTTGTATTTCGGCCAGAAGAGCACTTGAGAACTGGACCATTGTATCCTGTCAAACAGAAAGAGCACCATGGAAGATAAACAACGGATTTTGATTATTGCTATAGCTGCTTACACAAAATCAAAAGTTATACATTTTATGATTCTAAGAATAATACAAAAATAATGTGTATCTCAATCAAATTTGTGCCCAAATACTACTGCGTATTAAAAAGCATCTATTTAGATCAATTTGCCTATAAACCTTTGCACAGGAGAACTGCAAAAAGGTACATCTGAGTTTTTTCCAGTTCTGGAAATATTACGTCTTTTCCCATTAATTCTCTTTTCTCCTTAGCTATCTTATTCACTCCGTGTTGAAGAGTTAAGCAATAGCCAAAAGCCCTTACTTACTCTACTTGTTGGAATGTGCCCTCCACCACACTGCATTTACAACAAGATCCACTCCTGCCTTATAAGAACCCTTATGGAAACTTCTTATGTAACTGACCTGTGCAACATCTGTGCAGGAAACAAAAGTTTATTTATTTATTTTTTCAGTGCAGAAAGCATATTTTTACTTTGTTTTGATATATTTCCTGTGTTATTTTCAAAATTCCAATACTGATCATTATAAAATAGCTTCTCTGAAAATAGCATGCACTAACGTTTCATTCACGGGAACTCATCACGGGACACCACCGTGATGCACCACAAGGACAAATTCTGTTACAGCATTCTTTAACACAAGTATTTAGCCAGTTTCCACTGAGTATGGTCACAGTGATGTTTACCGGTATATTAATATCTATAATAATGGCTCCACAGCGAGAAACTCTGCAAGCCTTCCACGTTTTCAGAACCTTTAATGTGCTCCATTCCTCCTTTCAGCTGAAATCGATAAAAATGTACCTTCCACGGTAAGTGGAAACAGAACAATTCAGCCATTGTGTAATTCTACTGATATCACTGAAAGAACACCAAGGGAAAATGTTGAAGAGTTGAAGCTGGAAGGAAGCTTTGCATAACTTTCTATCTTTGACCTCACCTGAAATCTAAGAGCTTTAACACAGCAACACAGACAGTTGTTCCGATTTCAAGTTAATAGCCACGGCTACAGAAGGTTAAACTTTAAACTCTTAATTGGTCCCTTATTGCTCTAGCATCTGAGAGGAGGTGGTGCCAGGACCAAGAGCCCTCTCCCTGTTCCCAGGAGTTTGGCTGCCTGTGCTGGGGTCCAGCTCTCTGATATTGGTGCTGCAGCTGAGAGCACTGTTTGGGAAATCCCAACCAGCCCTAAAGACAGCTATTTGACAAAAAGCCAGCAGAAGCCTCAGCAGGGTCTCTCCCAAACTCCTTTTGGGAGCTCCATTTAAGCAGTTTTTCCTTTGTCCCCTGCCTCAGCTGGGTTACGGCCACCCTGCAGCCTTGTCCATCTTGGCCAAGCACCCTATTGATCCAGACCCTGACCCTAACTCACATACTTGACTTTATTCCCTGACCTTGGACCTGCTTCATCACTACAGACTCATCTGGCAGTCTAGACTACTGGCCAAACATGGTTTGTGTTTCCAAATCTGCTTTGCTCACCATGTCCCTCGCCAGCAAGCCACTGCCTGCGTTGGCCTTGTTGTCCTACCTACAGGTTTACTTCCTCCTCCAGCACAACATGCGCTTGGCTGGTCCCTGACAGGTAGGCGATTACTGCAAAATTAAAGAAATGCTCAAGCAGGACCTCTGAGCACACATGGCCCTAATCACAGCCCCCGTCGCTCATTTGTGTGGTCTGAGCGGACCAAATGGCTGATCCTAGCACACTACAGTCTAATCCATCAGCAGATAGTCTAAACTAAAATTCCCAGGCACAACGTGGATGTTTTCAGCCACACAAACAGCCAGGGATGTTGACAGAAGCGCGCACGTCCCACAGCTGGATGTACTTAGGTCGATCCCCAGCTTCGTGCTGCAGCTGTAGCCAACAAAACCAGAAGCACTCGTATGCTGCACTCAGAGGTGCGACTGAAGCCTGCAAGATGGTTTTCAGCCTCCAGCTCAGATACATAAGAGTATCTCATGGCCTGTCCTAAGCGCCACCCTGTTCTGTCCATGCTGGTAGCACTGCGTAACCTGCCAAGCTCAAAATGAGCTCAAGTATGCTATGAAAGCTGCAGTCACATCTGGCTGTGGCCTAGCCAGACGCAAAGTCACCTTGTCTCAGGTCAGACAGCAACTCTGAGACACTGCAAGGATCAGCCTAGCCTGCAGTAAAGTTCAAATGAATCCTGAGTACAATTACTACACAGGCAGTCCCTGCTCTCCCCGGTGAAGATTTTTTATATAAACTTTTGGTTTGGAGGGTTTTGTTTGTTGTTTAAACACAGACTAAACCTTAATTCCTGCAAGGGCTTCTTTGGATCGTGTTTTTATTTTGTATCAGCTTCTGTCATCTGGGATAGGATACACTGGCAAGCACTGTGAAGCAAAGCACAAGTTAAGCATGAATACAAGTTAACCCTGGAAATAATGCCTTTACAGTTGGAATGGCTGAATATTTCTTAGCTTTTTACAGGATGAGAGCGAGATGATGGTTTCTCTCTTCAATACCCAGCATAAAGGTAGCCACATGAAGTAAGGAAATTATGGGTTTACTACTCCACATGCACAATGAGAACTATTTGCAAAGCCTTCCTTGAAAAACGAGATGACTGCAGAACGCCACTGAAAAGATTATGATCTTAAGTTT
This sequence comes from Anser brachyrhynchus, assembly GCF_964034855.1. Taxonomy (NCBI): domain Eukaryota; kingdom Metazoa; phylum Chordata; class Aves; order Anseriformes; family Anatidae; genus Anser; species Anser brachyrhynchus. The sequence continues at coordinate 66,702,463 of NC_137696.1, forward strand.
GGCCAAAATCTGACATTTTGTTTAAATGGATTATATCAGGCAACAATTAATGTATTGTTTATATATTAATGGCTAACAAGTATAATACGTACTTGTAATCAGATGCATTTACACAATATCCACAGCAAATGCAATAAGAAAACATCTGACAAACATCATTTTTTATTGCATCTTCAGAATTCAAAACATATACAACTCTCCAGCTCTAATGGTAGCTCTACTGACAGAACACAGGCAAGACATTTACTGTAAAAGAGCCCGTTTCCAAACACTGAAATGGAGTATCCTACTAAATATTACCATATTGGAGACTGGCCAAGAACTACCTTAATATTTTCTAAGCAAATAGCACTTCAAAGGCTACATATACTGTGGCCACCCTGTCACTGTCATTTTTACTTTTTATATCACCAAAGGACATTTGGCACCATAAAAAAATAATAATAATAATAATCGCTTAGCAAACGATCACTTTAATATTACTGTTAAGCTGCGGGGAGTTTCTCGGGCCCATTTTGAGCCTAGTCCAACACTCTCACAGAAGCAAGTAATTTCAGTAAGTGCCACTTTTTTTTCTCCTTTTTGAGTAAGGAAAAGTCCAGTGCAAGACAGTACAAAAAGGCTGAAATGCAATAGTTTGCTGAGTGCCAAAAAAGATTAGAGAAAACACTTCATGTGGAACCCGCGCCTCCTAAACTCAGGCACGAAGTACGGTACCCTCGAGTCAGCTGGATCCACTGCTAAAGAACTGGAACCCACAAAACACCTGCACTAAAGTTTGTTAAGTCAATAATCACAAAGTTAGGGCTCAAGCACTTTACTGGCACTGACTTTCCTCTCATCAGTTACATTAATGCCTGAGCCTGTACAATAAACACAGAGGGAAAATCCGTGGGTGTGGAAGAGCTTTCTGCACAGCCCTCCCCCTGGAACGAAGGCCCCATCGCAGCAACTGCAGAAGGCAGAGAAGAAGAGTTCATCCAGCCACCACACCCACGGCAGGAGCTGGAAGTCTGCACACAGAATGCCCTTTTGAAGGGTCAGGGCTTCACACAGCTGAGTCCTGAAAACCTCCAAGGATAGAGCCTACACAGCACCTCTGGGCATCCTGTTCAAACAATTAACCTCACTAGGATGGTTCCCCCTTACGCCCAGTAAGAATCTCTTTTGCTCAATTTATGACCATTGTCTCATGACCATGTAGCCTAGGTTCATCTTCTTGATGACATCCCTGGAACTGTGGGATGGCTGCTGTTATGGGTGTAACCTAATCCCCATCCAAGACATCTCCTCCTTAGGCTGAATCCATCTAGCTCCCTTGGCCTCTCATCACAGGAGAAGAGCTCCAGCCCTGACCACCTATGTGGTCCTCTACTGAACTCACTCCGGTTTCACTGATCTTTCCTCTACTGGAGGGGTCAAACCTGGGCACAGTATTCCAGATGGGATCTAACTGGTGATGAGTACGGGGAAAGAAAAAACTTCTCCTGATTTATCAGTCTGTAGACAGCCCACCACACTTAACTTTCACTGCTTGACAAAAAGCCAGCTGAGAATGGCACAGAGACTTCCAGGGATGTCATAGAATCACAGAAAGGTTTGGGTTGGAAGGGACCTTAAAGACCACCCAGTTCCAACCCCCTGCCATGGGCAGGGACACCTCCCACCACACCAGGTTGCTCAAAGCCCCATCCAGCCTGGCCTTGAACACCTCCAGGGATGGGGCATCCACAGCTTCTCTGGGCAACCTGTGCCAGTGCCTCACCACCCATCTCTAGCATGGTGTCCCTCATGGGCTTCCATCTGCAGATGTTTACAACGTTTTATCCCACCCAATAATTTTGCCTAACCCTGAAGCTGATAAGGAGCTCACTAACTATCCAAAATAAAAAGCAACCATGCCTACAGGTGTGCAATCACATATCCTGTATTGGTCCTCATGGCATCTGCATTGGTCTGTACCCAGCTGTAAAACAGAGTGGCTTCTGGGAGCACATACCAAGAGTCACGCTGTCTTAACTTGGCACTTAAAGCTGTTTAAATTCACTGGGTATTACACAAGCTCTATCCACCCTCCCAGCGAACTGCAGAAAGCAACTGAAGAAAATTTCAGAACTCTGTTTTGTGTTTGGCACATGCCTAAAACACTAATCTTTAAAAACTGAGCTGACCTTTTTGAAAAGAAAGTAAAAGGAAAAAGTGATCCCAGACTTCCAAAATTATTTTACTCTTTATGCTCCCTGAAATGCTTCAGTAAATCTTTAAAAGAAACAATCATACTTTCAAGGTCTCAGCCCAGAGTTTACCTGAATTTTTCTGATAATTTTTTCTAAACACGAATTCTCAAGCTGTAAAAAAAAAAAAAAAAACAAACAAAAAAACTCCAAACAAACTTTCTAATGAAAGTGTCATTAAAATGAGTTTTCCAGCTCTGACAAAGAAAAGTCTAAGGCTGTCAACATGAAAAGTCATCTATTTTGTTACATTTCCCACCCCCCCATGACACTTCAGCTGTTTTAAACAAATGGAAAAATTATTTCAGTGAAATGAGTGAACCAGACCAAAATGCAATGCCTGAGAATCACTGGCAAATTTGAATTGAAAACACTAAACCTAAGGAAGAATTACATTGCTCACGTGTGGGCAGCAAGCTGCTCAGTCCTACAAAGGCAGCAGGTATACCGGGAGGGGCCATGAACAGCATGTCAGGCTTTGAGGGATGAAAGAGCTCAGAAAATGGGCAAGACAAAGGTGTGCTTAGAGATTTCAGAACTGGATAAAAGGCTCATCATCTCTCATGGCTGCTCAAGCTGGATATTTTCACTCTGTTGCCTTTAGGGAAGCACGATGGGTTAGTAAATCCTGCAGGCGTGTCCCACCAGCCAGGGGATCCTCTCTGCACACAGCGCCAGAAGAATGACCAGCGCCGTGTGAAAACCTACAGCTGAGCTAAAATTACACCTGCCACAGCACTAACTGCTAAAAGTGGAGGTGATTCTATACCACATCCTCAACTACCCACATCCTCCCTCAACCATCGTACGCTCTGGTAGCAATAGCTGAGCACCACCATGTAGCATCAAGAGGCTTCTGGAACCAGAACCAGAGCCCACAGGTTGGCTCTGTGTGGCCCAGCCATTTCTGCAAGGGAACCCTGCAGATCCTCTGTAGCAGGGAATGGTCACCCCACGGGCAGAAGCCAGTAACACAGAGGGCGTGCTCCCAACCTGCACAGACATCTGTGGGTGGCAGGCACACGTACAGGAAGAGGGGAATATGAGCAAGTCTCTGCTTTCCAGAAAGATTTGTTGTTGTTGTTTTTAAATAAAAACAAACAAAAACAAGAGAAAAAAAAAAGAAAAAAAAGCATTACCCAGACACTTACCTGAAACCATCTATACCCAAATATCAGTAGCAGCAGTGGTGCATGCAATTCAGGTAAATGCAGGCAAAGGAAGTCTACCTATGCCTACTTTGAACAACATCACTTTTATGGTTTTCCACTGCATGACCCAGGACACCAAGCAGGTAAGCTAACTCCCTTCTTACCTCTACACTGGAATGACACTATTAATACATTGTCAAATGCAGTGGCTGGTAACAGAAAGAACCTGCATTTCGAACTCCAGTTTTCCACCATTCTGACTTCCTAACACGATGTTTAAGCCAAATATACTCTTGTTTTACTCAGGCCAATATCACCTACAATACTTAGAAAGTTTTTTCAAGTTCTCTCTGAATACTCTTACTTGTCAGTGCCTGCAACAGAGCTGAAAACAATACTACGTGGTTCATGGTGGTTTATATTTAGAGCTTTCAAATTACTTCTGTACAGACGACGTATACATCACTTGAAAACTTTAGTCAGCACAGGATGAATGTTTTGCCAGCTGGTCTGGAAAATAAGGACTTGACTCAGAAGTGTGCATTAAGTATGCACAAAAGTTTAAATTTGTGCTCAAGTCCAGTCTTGAAGTGACTGTATCTAATTATTGTGTTGTATGAGTCTAAAAAGGCTAGAGCAACTGCATTGGGTTTGAATAACATATGATTTTTCACTATCACTACCTGTTTTGAGGACTGGAAAATGACGGGCTGTTTTCATCATCATGGCATTTATTGGAACAGCCTGTCCCTCCCAGAAGAGAGCAAAGTTATGAAACAAACTACTGCCCTTAACTTTCATTTAAAAAGACTTTTTGTCAGCATAGTTGCCAAAAAGACCTCCGCATGGAAACTATGATAGGACCTTCAGTGAAACTTGGTATTTTTCTTATGATAAGGTTCTGACAAGCTTGCAAATGCAAGGTACAGCCTGTTATGTCAGAAAGTATGACATAAGTGTAGCCGCGATGGTGTGGTGACCAGCTCATTTGGAAAAGTAACCACAATACTAAAAGGTCAGGAAGTGTGACCTGTATATAGTTGCTACGGTTCATTTGACACAGTAACCAGCTTACAACACTACCCCTAAGGTTGGAAAGGCACCTTAATCCTTATGCTGTAAACGCCCTGAAGGAGGGCTGCTTACAGGTGTACGTTATATATATATAAAGAAATAAAGGCTGCTGCGGTTGCAGAGAAGCTTCCTTCCTCGAGTGCCCCGGTTTAACCTTGACAATGACTTTAGCCTCGCAGTGATCACACCAGGCAGTCTGGACAGTCTTATTTCCACAGCCCTACAGGAAGGATAATTATAATATAGCAGCGCGGCTAAAACTGGAAGCTGACCTACCTGCTAACAGCGGCTTCGCACGCAGGTCCACCGGACCCGGGCTGCGAGCGGCCGCAGGAGCACTCGGAGCAGCACACCGCCGGCTCCCGCTCCCTCCCCCGTCCCTTCGGCTCCCCAAGGCTTTTAAGCCTCCCTAGGCAGACTTCCCCACCGCTCCGCGCCCCGCAGGCCCCCTGCCCCCCCGCCACCACTCACCAGGGACAGCACTTTGTAGGTGTTGGGGTCCTTGCTCCTGCCTCCCGCTGCCTTCTCCGGCTCCTCGGCCACCTCCATAGCGGGCAGCATGGGCACCGCCGCGGCCCGCAGCTCGCCGTCGGCCGCCCCCGGCCCTGCGGGGCCCCCCCTCCGCCCGCTGCCCGCCGCCACCACCATGGCCACCGTCTCCCCGTTGCCCTGCCCGGAGCCCCCCGCCGCCGCCGTCCCCCCGCCGCCCGGCATGCCGCCGCCGCTCTGCCCGCCGCCCGCCCCGCCGCCGTTATGAGCCGCGGCCCGGCCCCGCCCCGCCCGCCAGCCCCCGCTGCCCCCCGCCGCGGCACCGGCTCGGGGCCGTGCCCCGGGGCTGCCCGGCGGTGGCGGTGTGGTGCGGCGGTGTGCTGGTGGAGGAGGGAGAGAGGCCCCGGGAGGGCGCCGGGAGGTGGTGGCGAGGGGGAGGTTGCCGTGGGGCTGCCCTGCCTGGCCGTGGAGGCGGCTGCAGCTGCCTCCCGCCCTCCCCGTGCCTGCTTGGCCCGTTTTGAGGCAGCCTGGGGTTGGATGTCCCACGGGAGATCGGGGGCAGCAGCATCAGAGCAGCTCCATCCACGTACCTAGGTACCCATCTACAGACCCTTCCACGTCTTGGAGTTAGCCACGCCAACCTCACCCATGGTTCGGCTTCTCCCTTCCTATTCTCACTAAATTCAACCAACCGTTCGGTACAAGGGACGGGCACTGTTAGCTTTTTTTAGTGGCCCTACTTGCCAGTTTGTTCCATGTATATAGGTACAGCTGTTACTGTCAGTTACATGTGGTCTATGAGCTGACCAGACACCTGCAAGCTGCCCTGAATACGTCGTTCGTTTCTCCAAGAGATGTAGAAGCGCCCTGTTGCACTTGTTGAAGTGAAGATGAAGTGTTTCAGTTCAGTAGTTGCAAAGACTGCTCATGGTTGAAATCGCTAAAACTTAGCAGCCTGGCAGAAGAGGACCCGGGGACCGAGGTGGACAACAAGCTGAACATGAGCCCGCAGTGTGGCCTTGCTGCAAGGAAGGCCAAGGGTGACCTGGGCTGCATTGGGCAAAGTATTGCCGGCGGGTGGAGGGAGGAGAGCCCTCCCCTCTACCCAGCACTGGTGAGGACACACCAGTGGGCACAGCGCTGGGCTCCTGCGTGCAAGAGAGACATGGGCATGCTGGAGAGAGTCAGCAAAGGGCCAATGAAGATGACGAAGGGACCGGAGTGCCTTTCCTATGAGGAAAGGCTGAGAGAGCTGGGATGCTTCAGCCTAGAGAAGAGGAGGCTCAGGAAGCATCTCATCATGTATATTAGTACCTGAAGGGAGAGTGCAGTGAAGATGGAACCAAGCTCTTTTCTGTAGGGCACAAACTGGAACACAGGAGGTTCCCTCTGAACACCAGGCAGCACTTTACTGTGCGGGTGACAGAGCACTGGCACAGGTTGCCCAGAGAGGCTGTGGAGCCTCCCTCCTTGGAGATCTTCCAAAGCCACCTGGATGTGGTCCTGGGCACCCTGCTCTGGGTGTCCCTGCTTGAGCTGGGAGTTGAAGCAGATGGCCTCCACAGGGTCCTTCCAGCCTCAAACATCCTATGAAATAACACACTTTCCATTAAATTTTATGTATAGCTATGTATATTGAAATTAGATTTAGTCTTTCAGTTGTAATGTGATGATGGGTTTGAAATCTTAGGACTTGAGGATTATATGGCAGATTTATTTTAACAATCAATATACTCAGAAAAGAGTGGCACTTGCATGGTTTCTGATGAAATCCACGCTTTCTGAAAAATAGGTACAGCGAAATGAAAATTTCCTTTGAAAGTGATTTTAATCCCTTTCAAAATGTTACTGCTCTGTTTTCTGTTTCAGCTGAGTCTCATAGTCAAAGAGCCACTACAATTATCCATTAAAAAAAAAAAAAGTAAAGATTGAGCATTTATTTAACATTTATAGAATTAATGGTCTGAAGTACTACTTCAGCTCCCAGCATATCAAGGGTTACTGCGGGGCTGACTGCACGTGCCTGTCATCATCTTCTGAGGCAGGACTCTGATCTGTTGTGGCTCTGTAGGTGTAGTCTTGAACATTTCTATTCTGATGGTTCACTTGACAGAGAAAAGAAGAAAGCAACGGGAGCTGTGGGCATCAAACTCTTGAGTCTACAGTAAGATTCATCTTTATTCCATTAATGCAACATTTCAAACAACAGTGCAACTAAGCAACTGACATACGTTTATGGATTTTGCCATGAGTGATAAAAAAAATATATACATTCAACAGATTGTCTGATAATCTTAAAAGACTCATGAAAACTGACAGAGCAGAAAGGTTTCATTCATTGAATGTGTTTTTAATAACTAGTGCAGCAAAAGGCAATGATAACCTCCTCTTTCTAAAAGTGAAACGATATTGCAATCATATGTTTTTAGTTAAAAAAAACCATAGCTTGGTTTCTTTCAGTACCAAATACTCTGTCAGGAAATAACTTTTTTTCCCCGCCCCAAAAAAAAAAGATCAAGGAAAATTAAAAGCTTTCAGCTGATTTTTTAAAGAATTAAAGCTTCATTTTTCTTTTTTTTTTCTTTTTTTCTTTTTGTATATAGAAATGTATTTTCTGATTAAGAATAAGTCAAATAGAAATCTCCCTTCTTGTACTGTGTAAGTCATCCACTCAGAATTGCAAACAACACATTCTGGGTACTGATGATTCAATGGAAATGATATATAATTAGATCACAGACGAAAATGTGTCTTTTTTTCCATTTAAAGAAAGGCTATACTGCAGCTGGAGCTAATTTCCAAGTCATTCATTCAGTAACAATCCATAAACAGCTACTTTTCTATGTACAAATATTTTTGAAACACCTTCAATTTTACAATTTCTTTCTATGTCTATACAAACAGCTAAGGTGCTTCAGGCTAAGCATGGAAAATAATTAACCCATGTGGAAAATAATTAACCCACAAGTAAGGAGAACATTCATTTCAGCTGACTGAGAGGGTGTCAAGGGTACTCTAGCCAAGAGTAAGGGAAAGCCAAGTAGGGCTAAGTTTTGACGTCAATGAAATTATGTGAAATTACCTTTCTGTTGAATACCGGGAGAAGAGACTAAACATTTCAAGTGTTAAAACTTCAGAAATCTACAGTTGCTTCACCTCTTTGGGAGGAGATTGTGAAATACCAGTTAATACCACTTCAATAAATCTGTGACAGAAGGCATAACTGTGCAATGGATTAATGGTAATGATTATGAAGTTTGCCAATCCAAATCTAAGTCTTGGCTGTGGCCACTTCAGCAGAGACTCAGAAAGCTTCAGAAGGAGCCAGGTCTTCTGTCAGTGCAGCAGTCGGCCCAAGCGCTGACTGATTCCAGCTTCCTCGCCAAACGCAAAGGAGAACGGCGTTAAAAACTGCTTTGTGTTTCCAGGCCTCTTCTGCAAAGGGAGTCATCACAGCTTATCGATTTTAATTGTTGTCCGGCCATGAGCTGCAGCAGGGAAGACAAACAAATGCGAAAGATACAGTGAGAAAGAATGGCAGACAAGAGTTCTCCACAATGTTGCACCTCAATGCTCCTGTCACTTGCCGTTTACATTTTTTTTTTGTCCGGATGAGGTCCTCAGTGGATGCCCGTTTCTTCAAAAGACTGGAGCAAATACCAAGTGTCTGCCAAACCCTCGCCTGTCCCCAGTTCGTGAGTGGGCCTTAGAGCAGACAGGAACAGCAACTGAGTGTCAGGGTGAGCACGTCGCGCCTCACTGCGTGAGTGGGCTGTCCCTGGCCTGCAGCCAAGGCACGGAGACCCTTGCTGCTCTCTCAGCAGGAGGCAGGTTTAGCTTGCGGGCAGAGGAGTACCGTGACGTGAGGTTGCCTGTGATAACCAGCTCGGGGCTGGCAGGGGCTTGACCCTTAAACTGCAGCATGAAGCCCCTGCCAGTGGGTGGTGGAGCTGCTGGCAGCTGTTTCTCGTGGCATTATCTCTAATCCTCAGCAGAATGTCTGTAGCCGTAAAAAAGACCAAAAACTCCAGACTGATAGCCTGGATCAGCTTGTTAAAGAGCATTACATCTCAGTGCAATGCTGGACTCTGCCCCTTATGAGAGCTAACAAAGCTGTTTCTCAGCTCTCACTATAGGAACTTCTCTGGCATGCTTGTATGAGAGTTGCATTGTAAACTATTCTGAAAATCTACAGAGAAATTAGTAATTTCCATAGTTACCTGAGTTGTCATTGTTGGAAGTTTTATTCAACATTCAAACGTATGTATAAAACTTTTTTTTTTTTAATTAAGGAAATCCCTAATAAAGACAAATGAAGCCAGAGGTTTATCTGAGACTGTTTCACTGTGTCCAGCAGTAATGCCTCAGATGAAGTCAGAAATTCCACGATGTTTATGGACACATCAAACCATGTGGACTGAGCTGTGTTTTTCGGATTTATATCTGTAAAGCCAGCATCAAGGGATGGTACGTAGCTGAACAAGGATCCAAGGATCCAAATGTAAGATAAAGTTTCAGGACACACATTGCAAGACTCAGAATCTGAACTTTCTATCACACTGTTTGGCAGGAAAAAACTTAGAACAATTCAGCCTTTTATAAATGTTTATTTCAGAATCTGTTAATTTTGCTCTCCAAAATGCCCCCTTTTTGATAAGTACAAAAAAAAAATTTTTGCAAATAACTGCCCACTTATTTGGCAGTTTTACTGGTCTTCAAGAAAAATATGATTTAAAAATAACAAACTGATCATGTAGTATTTCCTGTAGTATTGAAAAAATGGCATAATCTTGCCTGCATTCAGTGTTAGTTTGGCATAGATCATTGTAAATTAAATAAGTGTTATTCCAACTGCTGTTAGATTACTGGCAACAATACAAACAAACAAGCCTTTAATTTTAGCGGTTTACTTGCTTTGCAGTGATAGTCTGCCTCTCTAAGCTACATAGAAATGTCATTATTTGATTTCAAAAACAAATGTCTAAAAACCTTTACACTGTAAAATCCTGACACAGCGACAATGTGTTGGCAGTGTTTGGTGTGAAGCACCAGTTATCACCTAAGAAAATACTGGTCAGATGTTTGAATACTTTAATGTTACCCAAGCAAACATTCATTGCAAGACAATTATGCTGTTATTATCAGAGCGATCTCCCTAGAAAGTATGGTTTCAATGTCTAATCTGCCAACCGTATCTAAGAGGTCTGCATAAGGAAGCCTACTACCAGGAGGAATACCTTTGTACCTACAGGGGAAAAATTGCAGAAAGTTCACAAACCGGAAGAAAAAAATAACAATACTGCATTGGAGTAAGTAGTCCAGGGAGTTCTTGAAGACGTGATGAGTTAATTCAGTGCTTGTTCTACCGAAACTGAAAGTAGTCCTTACAAATCTGAGAGGAGTGCAGAGCTTCTATCACTTGGCAATGGCTCAGAGCAATAGTAACGGTACTGTAACAGCCACTGCAGCTAGCTGGAGATTTAAAGAAGATAAAATATTCCTTCACAAGTTAAATTTTGTGTTACTATTTAAAATAGTCAAATAAACAGAAGTACTTGCGTTCTCTTCCATGTTGGTCTATGCATGATAGAGACAAGCTCCAGTGTACTCCTCTTTCAGTTCCTGCCTTAAAAACCATGTCTTCCAAGACACCTCTTGCAACCTGGTGTTTCAGGAGGTAACATAGGCCACTGTGAAACTGCATGCATTAACTCTTCTTTGAATAAGATAAATGTATTCTTAGGGCCCAGACACACCACTTGAAATTGCATTGAGAAATCCCGTCACATCTCATTGATTTTTCACAACACAGTGACCAGCAAGCCTCAACGCAAACTGAGATTGGAAAAATAAATAAATAAATAGGCTTTCAAAACAGATAAACAACTGGAGGCATAGATTTGAAAAAAAAAAAAATCTAAGGAACTTAGGAATGCACATCCTGCATCTCCAGACAGACTTATATTCCTAAATCATGTGGGCACTTTAAATCTGCCTTCATTTCATGCCTAAGAGTACAACAACTGCTGTATTAAGTCAGATTAAACAGCAGTCAGAGATCTGCAGCTGAGAACATTTTTGATCCAAAAGGAAGGTCTCCTGCTGTTTCAGATGATTTTTCATTACATCTAACCATTTTCTGAAAACATGCACACATTTAGTGTCTACCCCATTCTGTAGTAGGAAGTTTTACTGTTTAGTTCTTGATATCTGAAGAAAAACCTCTTTTTATTTTACTATTTATCATCATCATGCAAAAATATGTCGGTGAATGTAATTTCATAAAGTCGTGCCCTGTAGACTAGCTTTACCATTCACATGCTGCACATTTCAGCAGCTACAGGCATTGGCGTTCATATAACCTTTTTACTGGAAGCAAGTGCATGGAATGCCAAGTTAGTATTTCACTGCTGGAACAACATCTATTTCATATGGACTTTCTAAATGTCATCTCAACTAAAACAAGGCTCTGGAAAATATATTTCAAAAATTACCCAGAACAATTGACATGAAAAAAAAAAAAAAAAGTGATTTTCACAATACAATTTGTTCCTTCCAGGGTTTATCAGTCCATAAATGATTCAGGAACTCAGTGCACATTTAAGGAAACATCTGGTATTGTAAAATATGATACTATGCAATAAAAGCCTCATAAACAATTAAAATAGTACGTGCAAGAATAACAGAAATACCATTTGTTACTCAATTTCAGAAGAAAAAAAAACTGATGAAAGCATAAGGAAGAATTTTAATGGTTTGACACGGATAATGTTAAGATCAAATGGAAAACTCAAGAGAGAAAACTCAAAGTTCTCCAGAAGGGAGGGGAGGAGCACCTGGGAGGAAAGAGAGGGGAAGTTGTATCTCTGGTTTTTAGTGCTGCAGATATTGTTTCTTATTCATCTGAATATTGGTGCTGTACATGCAAGTTTAGGAGATGATCAAATTTGACAGAACAAAACATCTATTGAAAACATTTTGCTGTTGGGATCAAATTTCCCTTCTGTAAAAGGACATCCGTAAATCTTCCAAGTAATTTGGTTAGCTGTGGGATTTCTGCGCTTCAAAGTCTTGACCATCCCAGCCTCCACTAGACATCTGGTTTTGCAATCCTGACAAATCTGTGGACAAAGACTTCTGAAAGCTTAAACACTGTTTGAAAACAATATCCTTGCATAAATTTTAGTCAACCATGAATTTTAGAGCTCTCTAGTAATCTCTAAGTAGGCTGATTACTATCGTGGTTTGGTTTTGTTTGGTTGGTTGGCTGGTTTGATTTGTTTTGTTTTTCAGGAAGACAATGACTCTTTTCTGATGCAAATAGCTATCTAAGATTAGGGTTTTATGTGTTGTAACTGTCAGGAACAAATTTGTTTCATCATGCTACCATATTAGCCTGAGTTTCCCTCTGGTTCACGTCTCTTGCTCACCCATTCTACTTCTGTGCTTCTTCTGGCTTGATGTACGAACAGAAAAATTCAGCCCAAAGCGAAATCTTTCTACTGGTAAGAAACACTCACACTCTTGACTCCAAAATGAGTCTGGATGTGAGTGGATGTGATCAGCACCTGAGCTCACCCCAGTCCTCCTAAGTATTCAACTCAAACTTGTCCCCCAGCTAACCCGTACCACTTCCTCTTGGACTCCCCCAACAAAAAAAACTACCCAGGGAAATTTCTGGAGAATATTTTAGGATTATTTTTCACTCCATAGTTTGCCTCCTCTGCACAGTGATAACATGAAACTGTTTTCTGGGACATGGCCCAGGCCAGAAGTCCACCAGGAAATGGAATCTATGCATGTTTAAATGATTCTATTATTTTTTAAAAATCCTTCTGGATGGTTTATCTCAAGTATGCGCTAGGTGTTCTGGGGCAGTGCACTGCACCTACCCCTCTTTTTGAGAACAAGCATGAAGTCTAGCAGAGTGCCAGCTGCTGAACCCCTGCTACTTTATGATGTGATCTAGACCCAGACATCTTCAAAAGATTGCCCAGAGATTCACCAGAATTAGGAGTCAGGAACAATAGCTAATTCAGACTGCAGGGAATGCCAGGAAGCCCATTCTTCCAAGTTTGAATCAAGGTCTATGCAAGATGCCTCAGACATGATCTTCAGGAGATGAGAAGATCACAAGAAGATCAAATCCAAACTCAACACATTGCCCTACTTTCAGAGTAGAATTTAATTATATTTATGTAGGTCATGATTTTATTGGTGAATGAAGTTTACTGGAGACTGCAAGTGAGGCTGACAGACTCCATCAAGCAAATGTGTTAAACCAGTCCGAAATGGACACATGGCAAAGTAGTCATTGCTGGCTCCATAATCAGGATAAAGGAGGAGTAAAACCACAAGTCTTTCATTCTCTACTATTCTCCTATTATACTTCCCATAGCGCTTGAGAGGTGGAAGGCAATACTCCTGAATGTATTCAACAGGTAGAATAACAAAAAGCATCTCTTTTACACAGCAGCGACTCTTCTGATGATTTCATGTGCACAGTGGGTATTTCATGCAGCAGCCTCTCAGCCCATTCACTACTCGATCCACTCTGTTCCAGCTTAATTTGCAAACGAATCTTCTGAGAAATAGGGCTTACTTTATAAAACACACAAAGCATGTATGTCAGTTGTTAATAAACATTTTTTTTCTGCATATGTCTACATTAAACTAGTCCTGCAATTCCGTCATATGGGCATGCCATAATCAGATTATCTTCAAATGTCAGAGACAGATTTGCTCCTTTCATACTTGGTTCCCTTGCCTACTCTTGTTTGCCTCCAGTTTCTCAGTAGTCCGTCACTTACAGGAAAGTTTGTTTCAATTCAGCGAATCTTGTCGAAGCATCACTTACTGTAGTACATGTAATGCAGACTGTGCAAGTGACAGATGCAAGCATTGCCTTCTCATATGAGCTCTTCGTGCTAGGACAAAAAAGCTGGAAAAGAGGAAAAGGCAGCATATGAAATTTATGTGGCAAAGAACTCCTTCAGAGAAAAGATCAAAAGCTCACTATTTTTCTGTTCATGTGTCTTTTTCTAAGAAGATATGAAGGGAAAAATAAACACACTGAGTGTCAGCTCTTGTGTGGATGTTTCTTTGGACTATTTAAAAACTAATATGTCCAAAAAAAAAAAACAAACTATGTATTTTAAGGGAGGTTGAGTTGACTCAACCAGGATGTTAGCGGTGTCTGAAAGTCATTTTACCTTCACCCAGAAAGAAACACGCTGTAATTTCAGTCAATATTTATTTTTGTCTGGGGTTGCTCTTTCACGGAAAGTTCCAAAATTTCTGTGTACAAGATACCTGGGACACATCGTTTACAAGTTATTGGTAAATCAGTTCGTCTCAGACTAACCATTGCAGCTTCTGAAGAATAGCTTGTCTTTAGAAGGTATCTTCCTATAACACTTTTGTGGTGTAACTCACCATTTAGTCACCCTACTACTTACTCTTATCTTCTAAATTGCAACATAATTCATACTAGTGAGAGTTGAGATTTTTAAGATGAAGTGTTTCTGCTAAGGCACTTCTTTGTTAGTTACCAGTTCAAACTTGTTTAGTGTCAATAACGCTGATAGCATTCAGCAGCAACAAGTTTACTCCTGGTGATGACCTGTGGCACACAGTTAACCATTAATCTAACAGCTACACAAAACGTTCTTATATTTTGAATCTGAAGTCATGTTTCTAATCTATCCTGTTTAGAAAAAGGTCGAGTTTACTTTTGAATTAGTCTACATGTAGAAGGGGGATAGGGCAAGCAATTCCTTAAGATGAAGTAATGTCACTTTAATTGACGGTCAGAACTCATTGCCCATAGTCTTCTGGTTTAGCAATCAACTATGCCCCATGGGCTTTTGGAAAATGTATGAACAATTATGAAACAAAAAAAGAAAAAGAAACTTTGGGCATAGCTCCATGTTCTTCTTGGCATTCTTAGAGAATAATAGTAGTGTCTAACAGGATTCTGTTGAAAATCTAGTTTGCATTTACAGAACCCCGTTAATCAGCACAGACTATTTCTTCGTTTAGACGAGTCATAGTTTCTTCTCCTGATGCCTCACAGAGACCTTTCCTCCAGCTTTTGACACAGCCAAGTTTTCAACTAAGTTTTCAGCTAAGTTTCCCCAGTGAGGATCTAAGCCACTGACTAGCACAATGTATAGAACAAGAGCCCCAAACCTGAACTTGTCTCTTATGAGACTTGCATCTCTCTAACATGAGGAAATCCAACTCAAAGACTGTGACACCAATCAGGAAGACCCATCTCATAAGAAGGCCTTCTTATAAAGGATTAACACCCAGGGCTCCCACCTTGATCTGATCTCTCACCACAACCATCAGTCCCAGAAATGAACAAGCCAGCTGGCACTGGATAATAAGGTATAATATGAGACTAATCCCCAAGCACTGGTGGCCAGTCCCATCAATGCCAATTGTGCTCTGTTAGTCTGTACTTTGTCAAAGTCCACTTGTACTTTGTTCAGTCTGTACTTTGTTTACAAAAAAAAGAAACCCTACATGTTAACAAGTATTAATATTGTTTAGCTTCTCCACTAATTACTGGAAGATAAATATTAATGGAATGGGGTTAGAGAATGTGAGGAAAACATTACTATGCTCATTTCTGCATATTAGCTTAAAGTCTTAAAGTACGTCAGACATCCATCTGCCTTTTTAGAAGTTTTATGTGAAGAGCAGAGAGAGATAAGTAGGCATTAATTGTACCCTGTGAACTATATAAATACTGAATCTTTGCAAGACTTAAATGAAAAATATTTGGAATAGCTTCTTCACAAAAGCTACAAGGCAGTAAATCTGCTCATTCTTCCCCTTTACAGTACAAAAATTCAAAGCTCCAGCATATAAATTTTAGCTCATGCACCAGCTCGAGCATGTAAACCAATTTACTTCTGATCTTCTTTCCAAGGTTACTTCTCAGTCACTAGTATTTATCCTATACATTGCGTATCACCTAGATAACTGAGAGGTGGACAGAAAGCAGAATCTGTTATTTTTTTCAACCACTGTGGAAGTCTGCAAGCTCTCCAGCAGATAGGTCTTGCCACTGCCCAGCACCCTAGCACAATAGCTGATTACTCTTCTGTCACTAATGAAACAATGCTGCTGATAAATAGCGATCAACAGCCACATCCTGCATCTGAAACTATAAGGAGGCAGGGACCCAGCTGTTAAGATAGTCACATAATAGTCTCTTAGTCAATCAGCTCTTACACCTAGATAATTTGATATGTTTAATTTCCTTTGGCCTCCTGCACTTCATCTTCATCTTCCAACTGACTGCTCTCAGTGGATATAAATGTGTGTGACCTGCAAGACAGCTTCTCTGCAATAAAAGCTTCTGAACACATTCAGTAACTACCACCTCCTTCATCATGTGTCTGAGCTCTTTTTAGCCAGGCTGCCTTGCCCCACCCTCTGTATATGTTCCAACTAAATTTCACATCTTTTTCTTATGAGGAGTTAGGATAGGATTTTGGCAAAGAAAGTGAGGACAACAGCATGGGTTCTGGATGAGCTGAAGAGGAGAGTCATGGCAGAAATGCTGTGCTTGAATGAAATTTCCTGTCCTTGGGGAATTTGTAGGACCACAGCCATTCTCACATTCTGCACCAGGTCATAGCCATCTCCCAATGTGGACAGAAAGATAACAAAGCAGGTAGCACGTTGGCTGTTAAGACACTCACTCAAGTCCATACAAAATCCAGCATCAAGCTTGTGCTTCAGGATGCTCCAAACTACAGATTTTGTCAGCTCAGCCAGCTGTGCAGCAATGTGGCTGTCAGCCAGGACTCAATGAGTTCAGGTTGTTTGTCAAGGGGAGTCTGAAACAGAAAAGTCACGGGGTTGATATGTTGGCACCTAACATATCTTACTCTCAAAGTTCTTTGGCTGACAAGGTTGTTGGGATGCCACTGAAAGCAGTGCAAAAATGCTCTGCAAAATTATTTAATTTCAGTGAACTGACTAATTCAGAATGACAAAAACCAAAAGAGCTAACTTTTATTAAGATTCTTCTGGCCGACTCTATTTGTGCTCTTTTTCCCCGACTAGTCAAAGGCAGTTTGTACACACGTTTTCTCTGGCTCTGCACGATGTCTCCTGTCGTCACATTTCAGAGAGGTTCTCTTCACACATTCTTGCAGAAGCTGTGCAAAATAGTCACTAAAGTCAATAGAGGAAATAGATATTGATGAGCTGTGTTACAGCTCCACCCTTGGAGTAACGGACATCCTCTGCCCCTATCTCCACGCCTTTTCCATCAGTCATCCACACACATACTTCCCAACCTCACAAACACAGCTGGAAGTAAAGCAAAGAGGGAACAGTTTTCCTATCCAAGCTTTCAGGAGGATGATTCACAAGAAATGAAAGCAGAGTGGGAGCTAGGACTGCTGAAATAGCAGCACAAGCAGTACTCAGAAATCCTGGCAATAAAGATACATATTTTTTTCAATTGCAATAAACCCAAAAATGTTTCTCAAGTTCCTGTCCATAAGGACTTTCTGTTTTATCTCCATTAAGTATTCTTGAGCACTGTTTGGTAATCAAACATCTTGCATTAACTTTCTATGGTAAAAATGCCTTTTTACTCATTCAATCATTATTCATTGAGGCAAAGAACACAGATCCAATCTGAGTCACTGAGGCAGTTTTCATGGGACATTTCATGTCATTCAAGCTGACTCATAAACTGACCAAGCTCCTTCTTGTTTGTCCCACTCAGCTTCCACTGAGTAGCTGTTCCTGATGCTTACTGGTGAGAATCCATCTGCTGATTTCCAGCTGGAATCGACTGCTAGTAAATTTATATATTATTCCTACTGCCAACATTGCTCTGTAGCATAGACAGCTCTTTTTCTCTTTCTGCTCTTCACCACTACAATCACTCCTAGCAATGCAGCCAGAAAAAGCGGTTTATAACCTTGCAGGTACTGGGTCTCATCTGCTATAAAAGACAAGATTTAAAATATTTTACTGTTTGATAAATCATAAAAGTAGGTAAGAATATAGGGAATTCTCTTTCCATGTCATAGTAGGCGACTTCCTTTGCTCCTGCTCCAAACTGAAATCACTTGTTCAGTAACTGGAATTACAATGTTTCTTTACAGTTTGAAGTCCTCTTCACCCACTAAACTGCAACAAAAATTATTATCTCTGTGCACTAGCCAGTTTTGCATTGGCTCTGCTCTGGTTTTGTCTATAACACCTACTTCTCGAGATGATGTGGACAAGCCTTTAACAAGCTGCTTAGCTACTGACAACTAACAATCAAAGATGGGGAGGTGCCACCAGTGACAGTCACACCATTTTTCACATGTGAATGTGAAAATACATGTGAAGCCACTCAGAATCAATACCTAAAAAAAAAAACAAAAACAAAAAACAAAAAAAAAAACAATTACACAATTCTATCTTTTATCTCCTCTACTTGGCCATTAGGGCATCACTATAGTAGCCTCTCTGTTCAGCTAAGCCCATGTGGCTATATAATCATAGACTCATAGAATGGTTTGGGTTGTAAGGGACCTTAAGACCATCCAGTTCCAACCCCCTGGGATGGGGATTCCAGGGATGGACTTCCAGGGATGGGGTATCCACAGCTTCTCTGGGCAATCTGTGCCAGGGCCTCACCACCCTCTAAGTGATTAATTTCTTCCTTATATCTAATCTAAATCTACACTCTTTTAGCTTAAAACCATTACTCCTTTTCGTGTCACCACGCTCCCTGACAGAGTCCCTTCCCAGCTTTCTCGTAGGCCCCCTTTAGGTATTAGAAGACCACAATGAGTTCTCCCTTAAGCCTTCTCTTCTCCAGGCTGAACAGCCCCAACTCCCTCAGCTTGTCTTCATAGGAGAGGTGCTCCAGCCCCCTGATCATCCTCATGGCCCTCCTCTGGACTTATTTTAGTACATACATGTCCTTGTTGGGGGCCCCAGGTCTGCACACAGTATTCCAGGTGGGGTATCATGAGAGCAGAGCAGAGGGGGAGAATCTCCTCCCTCGGCCTGCTGGCCACGCTGCTTTTCATAGAATCATAGAATATCCCGAGTTGGGAGGGATCCATAAGGATCATCAAGTCCAACTCCTGGCACCGCACAGGTCTGCCCAAAATTTTAGACCATGTGACTAAGTGCACAGTCCAATCGCTTCTTAAATTCAGACAGGCTTGGTGCAGTGACTACTTCACTGGGGAGCCTGTTCCAGTGTGCAACCACCCTCTCGGTGAAGAACCTCTTCCTGATGTCCAGCCTAAACCTCCCCTGCCTCAGCTTAACACTGTTCCCATGGGTCTTATCACTGGTGATTACAGAAAATAGGTCCCCTGCCCCTCCACTCCCCCTCGCGAGGAAGTTGTAGACTGCAATGAGGTCTCCCCACAGCCTCCTCTTCTCCAGGAGGAACAGGCCAAGTGACATCAGCCACTCCTCATGTCTTCCCCTCTAGGCCCTTCACCATCTTCGTTGCCCTCCTCTGGACACTCTCCAACAGGTTAATGTCCTTTTTGTACTGTGGTGCCCAGAACTGCACACAGTACTCAAGGTGAGGCCGCACCAGCGCAGAGCAGAGCGGGACAATCACTGCCCTCAGCCGACCAGCAATGCCGTGCTTGATGCACCCCAGGATATGGTTGGCCCTCCTGGCTGCCAGGGCACACTGCTGGCTCATATTCAACTTGCTGTCAACCACAACCCCCAGATCCCTCTCTGCGGGGCTGCCCCCCAGCGTCTCATCGCCCAGTCTGTACGTATAGCCACAGTTGCCCCATCCCAGGTGCAGGACCCGGCACTTGCTTTTGTTAAACTTCATGTGGTTGGTGATCACCCAGCTCTCCAATCAGTCCAGATCTCTCTGCAAGGCCTTTCCACTCTCAGCCGAGTCCACGACTCTTCCAAGTTTTGTGTCATTGGCAAATTTGCTCAAAACACCTTCTAGTCCTACATCCAAATCATTTATAAAAACATTGAAGAGGACTGGCCCTAAAATGGAGCCTTGAGGGACCCCACTGGTGACCATCTGCCAGCCAGATGTGGCCCCATTTACCACAACCCTTTGAGCCATGCCCGTCAGCCAATTGCTCACCCATCGTATGATGTTTTTGTTTAGTTGTATGCTGGACATTTTGTCCAGTAGGATCCTATGGGAAACCGTGTCAAAAGCTTTGCTGAAGTCCAAAAAGATTACATCAGCTTGTTTCCCTTGATCGACTAGACGGGTGATCTTATCATAAAAGGAAATCAAATTTGTTAGGCAGGACCTACCCCTCATGAACCCATGTTGGCTGGGACCAGTGACTGCATTGTCCCCCAGGTGCGCTTCAATAACTTCAAGGATCATCTTCTCCGTAATTTTACCAGGCACTGACGTGAGAGTGACAGGCCTGTAATTGCTAGGGTCTTCTTTCTTGCCCTTCTTGAAAATTGGCACAACATTTGCCAGCTTCCAGTCTACTGGGACATCTCCAGATTCCCAAGATCATTGAAAAATAATTGAGAGAGGTCCCCTGATGACGTCAGCCAGCTCTTTAAGCACCCTGGGATGGATCCCATCCGGGCCATTGGACTTGTATGGATCCAGGTGGAGCAGCAAATCCTGCACAAATTCGGGGTCGGTTGGGAGTTTGTCATTCCCACTGTCATGGTCCTCCAGCTCAGGGCACCCTGGGTCCCGAAGCCCATCACCAGTGTTGAAGACAGAGGCGAAGAAGGCATTAAACGTCTCTGCTTTGCCTATGTCATTGTCTGTGAGGAAACCTTCCCCATCAAGTAGCAGACCTGTTTTCTTTGGTTCTCCTTTTTCTGTTCACATATCTAAAAAAACCTTTTTTATTGTCTCCCACAGACATGGCCAGCTTCAACTCTAGTTGGGCTTTGGCCTCACAAATTTTCTCCCTACAAACATGAACAGCATCCCTGTATTCCTTCATCCTTGCCTGACCCTCCTTCCAGCAGCCGTACACTTTCTTTTTTCACCTAAGCTCCAGTAGAAGATCCCTGGTCATCCAGGCCGGCCTTCTGCCCCACCTGCTTGACTTCCAATATTTTGGAATTGCCTGATCTTGTGCTTTTAGGAGGCAGTGCTTGAAGACTGACCAGCACTGATATAGCCCAGGGTATGGTTGGCTTTCTGGGCTGCAAGCACACGTTGCCGTCTTGCGTTGAGCTTGTTATCAAACAACACCTCCAGGTCCTCCTCCACAGGACTGCTCTCAGTCGTTCTCCATCCAGTCTGCATTTGTGCTTGGGATAAACACCAATGCACATGGAATGCCTCATTTGTTTGAAAAGTGGTATGTAAAAGTTAAAAGCAATTCACAAATGACACTTTACAGTTAAAAAGCAGATGGATTATCAGAGACCAAGAGAAAATCATTGTTTTCTTCAGCTTAACCTCAAACCTCAATAAACAATCCAAAATGTCACACAGGAAAGTCCCTGAGCATAAACAATATACTGGTGTATCATGTCCCACGTATCATTTCTCATGTATCATTATCCCATGCTGTAGCTGTACAAAATGCTGTACAGCTTTGTCAGACAACAAGTAGACTGTGGATTCAGTGATTCATAAAACAGAAACCTTAGAACATCCAAAGTTTGTCAGTGTTATTTTTCTCTGCAGTGATGTTGCATTAATTACAGTATATAAACATATCATAGAAAACATAAGATCAATTCTTATGAAGAAATATAATCTTTCTCACAGCAGGTTTTATAAAGTTCCTGATGCATTCCAGAAATCAAACAGTTCAACAACTTCCCTTTGACCTTTATATCACTCATCAGTTGTGTTTCACTGGATGAGATTTTTCAAGCAATCCATCAGCAAATTTGTCAAACAATATTACAGCAATCTATTCATGCTCGTATTGGGTTGTTCATGACTAGAAAAGGGAACTTCCATAACTGCACTAACAGCATGTAACCAATCCTGCTTGCTACTTTGAAGTATACACAGATTGTCTTTTTACAAGACACAAAGATCTTTTATTCTATTTTTATTTCTATTTCTAGAAAGTTTTCACATTGCCTTTGTAGCACTTGGTAGCTTTTAATAATTAGAACATCTGGGAGTACCACTAACAACATTTCCATTGGATTATTCCTCTTCAACATTTTGCATGTGAGGAACATTTTAAAGAAAGTCTATATATACTTCTGTAACCCATATGGCTTTATAATATATCTCATACGATGGTGTTTACTTGTAAGTAATCACCAACAAGTCATTCAGATCAACAGAAACTTTTTCTCTAATGGTCTTTACATCAGTATACTATATTGAAATCAGTACCTCAGAGAACGGTTGTAATGACAGACACATTATCATAAAATGTCAAAGCTTTCTGTTGTTGAAAATGCTTATTCCTGGACTTCTTATAGCTCATCTTATTCCTTTGGCAGAAGCCATCCATTTTAATGACTGGATTTATCACTTTTACACTAAGCTCTCTTAAAGTCCTGAGTTACGAAAGCAGCATGATTTCTGGTCTGAGAAAACATGGGGGGGCAGCAGTCAGAGTCCCAAAGATAGAACAGGGAAGTGGTTTACATGCTGGATTCATTCCAAATTAATTATTTAAGGAATATGGCTGGCACACGAACAGTTGGCCCAAATGCTGAGAGACAAATTGGAGAAAGGAATGGGAGCTTCTTTAACTGTAAGAGGTAACAACTGGAGAACACAAAGACCACATTGAGCCAAAGCTGCAGAACAGAAACATGATTGGGGCTAGGAAGAGAAGAAGATACACCTTGGAGTAATAAAGATGATGAGCATAAACCATGGGAAGAAAGTACAGATGATGCTGCACAGTAGATACAGCCAGTGAAACAGTATACAAAGGAAACTGCTGTGGTTGCATCTTATATCTAATGCGGATGGACTACAGAGAGGGGTCACTGTCCAGTCCTTCTGCCCTCCACAACCCACAGTCTCCTAGGAAAACATTACCACTTCTTTCTGAAAGATTCCCGCTCATCTCCCACCAGGCAGTGGCCTGTTTGCTGTCAGTCCATGTGACAGTGCCTTTAGGAATCGGGGTTACAGGCAATCAACTGCTGCCAAGATGCCAGAAGCCTGTCTGATAATCCAGGCAGAGCCTGAAAGTTGTTGGCAACGTTTTATTTCATTTTAATTTATTTTATTTACTAAAATAAGTACTAGAACATATCATCTGCTTTTCCTAAGCATATGCAACTAAAATTATACGCTGCTCGTAAGATTAACTCACCACATAAACTGTGATCTAAATCATAACTGTGGAAAGGAAATGAGACAGGATTTCTCAGTCTGTGGAAAAAATTTGAGTAAGCAACAGCTTGAACTTACCTTTCCCATGAGACTGCAGTTAAGCTTTCAAAAATGCTAAGGAACAAAAGCTTGAATAATCCTAATAATCCATTTTTTCTTTTTTTCTTTTTTACATTCAGATGGCTTTTTTTTTTCTGCCCTTCTTCCTCCTTGTAACTGAAGACTGATTTGAAATGTTTAATGATGCTAGGGAAATATACAGCATCCATAATCTGAAATATATATATATATATGAACTGCTCAGATGCAAAGATGTGGACAATGTGCCTTAAGGAATTTTGGAAAAGAGGGTTGCAAACTAACCTCTTTGCAACCCGCTGCTGCATAAAAATGTGCTCCCAGATATAGAAAAGGCATCCGTTTGCCTAAAAGAGAGGAGAAATTTATAAGGAGAAATTAAGACCAACTGTGATTTCTGAAGCACTTTTGGAATACTTGGCTGATGGGAATATCCTTCAAATGTTCTTGAGAGGATAGAAATGGTATTCACAGATGTAGTTTTGGTAGTTAGACACAGATCTGTCAGCTTTTCTTTTGAAAACAAAAAGCAATGGAAAAAAAAAAACACAAAACAAAATATAACAGCTGAATAGATGGAAATTACATTCATTGGCTTGCCTGCAAAGCAAAAGGAACACTGCTTCACAAAACGTTTTTTCTCTGCCATTCCCCATCCACGCTCTTTCATTCCCTTGAGAGCTGAATACCATTCTCGAGATCTGAGAGGGATTTCTGTGTCATGCCCTGCATATATGAGAAGGAGAAGGACAGAAAGGCTGATAGTTCCTGTAGTTATTAGGAAAAGGTTTTGGTTGAACAAATTGAGGGCTTTTTATTTATAGCTGACTGACACAACTTCCATCTGTGCTAAGGGTTATACTTCTCATACAATAAAGTCTGGCATATCTGAAATGCAGGACCTCGAGAAAACTTTTATCCTGTACACAGTAAGTGAACAGGCCTATATTTGGCCACTAAGAAAATTTCATAAAAATAAATAAAATCCCTGCCTTTGGAAGGCGTCCTAAAAAGTACAATGATCAGTCTTGCAATTTTTGAGGCATTCCCATTGCTGGGTAGTCATGAGTGGTGTACTCTAAGGACTGATACTGGGCCTAATGCTGTTTGACATCTTTAATTACCTGAATATTGGAGGCAGAACATACCCTCAGCAAGTCTACAGATGACACAAAACTGGGATAGTCATGCTGCCATCCAGAGGGACCTTGACAGGCTGGAGAAATGGGCTGACACGAACCTCATGAAGTTCTACACAGAGAAGGACAAAGCTCATGCTGGGGCAGACAATCTGGAATGCAGCTTCTCACTGGTGGTGGACGCCAAGTTTAATATGAGACAGCAGTGTGACCTTGGGACCAAGAAGGTCAACGGGCAACCTGGGCTGCATTAGGCGAAGTATTGCCAGCAGGTGGAGAGAGGAAATCCTTCCCCTCCAGCACTGGTGAGGCTGCCCCTGGAGTGCTGGGCTCCCCAGTATAAGAGAGATATGGGCATATAGGAGAGAATGCAGCCATGAAGATAATCAAGGGCCTGGAGCCTCTCTCCTGTGAAAAAAAAGCTGAGAGAGCTGGGACGGTTCAGCCTTGGAGAAGAGGAGGCTCAGGGAAGATCTCATCAATGTCTTACTGAAGGGAAGGTGTACAGAGAACAGAAACAGGCTCTCTTCTTTCATGCCCAGTGCCAGGACAAGAGACAAACTGAAATACAGGAAATTCAACTTAAACGTGAGAAAAAGCTTTTGCTCTAAAGATGGAATTACTTGCCCAGAAAGGTTACAGAGTCTCCATCACTGGAGATATTCTGATACCTGATGGGACACAGACCTGAACAACCTGTTGTAGTTGACCTTGCTGTGGGCAGGGGGTTTGGACTGGATCCTCCACAGAGATGCCTTCCAGCCTCAGCAGCTCCGGGAACCTCTGATTCCCCAGAGTGGCATATTTAGATCTGCTATGTTTGCAATGACCTAGAAAATGCATCAAATCTAACCTTCAAGTTACAAGTCTTTTCAGCTTTTTATTCCACCTTACCCTGTAAGTGGTCCTTACAGGCACTCAGACCCTCCTGAACCATTGTGCATGTACTGCCTGGAACCTGCTGAGAAAAATTCAAGTTGTTAAGGGGTAGAATTAGGAAAAAAGCTGGGAAGTTTTGCTTTCAAGGGAACGAAAGAGCATTTGTTTAGAGTGCTCCCATCAAAGTGAGGACCTGAACCCATAGCTCATTTCTCTTTCAGCCACAAAGCCCTACAAGCAGTCATGAAAATGATTTAAAAGGCCTCGGTCATCTTTGTTGTACCTTGCATGCACAGCTGGAGTTGGTATTGTTGGTATGTGTCTGTTTGTGAACTGTTGATCCTGCTGAAGTCACAACGTAGCCAAAATTCACGTGTCCCACCATGAGGCTTATAAGAGTGATTTCTCAATTATCTCCCACTGTCATCATAACAGTAAACAACATCTGGTGTTGAGGCACAATCAGCCAGAGAAATGACTTCCTTACCACCAACTACCTACATGACTTCAGCCTCTTCTTTCTCCTGAAGGAAAGGCTGTGCCCGCCACGTGCTCAGAAGAGACCAGCCTGCCCCCCAGCTCATAGCAGGGCTCTCTGCAGTCCCTAGCGCTGTGCACACGCGTGTGCCAGGTGAGCTGTTCCCTGAGCTAACCAGCAATCTGACTCGGCAATCAGAGGCAAGCCAGAGACCAAACAAAGCTCAGCAAGTTTGCTTTTCCTTGGAGAGCCTCTGAAAATCAGGAGTCCTCTTCTTCCCACGCACATTTCTCTCGCATGGAGTAGGGCCTGGAGACCTGCCCTCCTTGCAGCTGGGCTCGGGAGCATTTGCTCTCCTGCCAGCTTTAACCATCGCAGACAGAGCAGGCTGTGGCCAAGCTTCATTCCTTAATGGCTTCCTGGTCAGTGGGCAGTTTCTGATCTGGCACATCAGTTGCCATGTGTCCTTAATATACACCCAAAAGTAATTTGGATCCTTGGCAAAAGACACCCCCCAGCTTCATGTCTGGGTAATCCCAAACCTGAAGCTGCCCTAAATTGTAACCCTGACTGATCCCAACTCATGCTCCTCCCTTCACTTCTCATCCCTCTGAGGGCTGTCATGTTCTTTGATTTCTGCCCAAAGGGACTGAGAAGGATTCAGACTTTCTGCTATTTCCAGACTTTGGGAAGGAAAGTCATCCCAGCAATCTCCAGGGAAAAATATCTTTGGGAAAGGAAGCGTGGCTTGATCGAGAAGAGGCAGGCGCCTCCTCTTCTCCCAAGACATCAGCTCTGGATGCACAACATATTTACCTGACTCCTTATGGACAGCAATTCAACCACAGGCAGGGACTCTGCAATGCATAGAAACTGTACAGTTAGGATAGAAAACACAGCTGCACATTTTGAATATGAAAAATCCTATTATCCTACGTGCAAACATTGCAGGATCACCATGGGAGGTGAAAATCAGCCCTATCTGTATCCATTGATCCTATTTTCCTAGAGGAAGAACGTCCAAGAAATGAGTCAAGAGTATTCTGTGCCAGTGTATTGGCACAGAATTCAATAGCAAGAGTGCTCTGTGCCATTTAAATGTCTGCACTCAACTTTGAAGGTAGCCTTCAGTGAGGTACTGACAAAAAGTTAGCAGCGTCTGTAATAAATATTAAAGGAGAAAAAAAAGATGTGTTCTTACATGGTGATAGTCTCTAAGGGTCAGGGCGTGGTGCAAGGGAAATGTGGTAGCACTTGTTAAACAAAAGTTCTTAGGCTTTTCCTTGCTCTGGCTGTAGGATTTTCTGGGGCAGGGTAAGCTGTGTTTCCCTCACCTGTTCTCTCCCATATAACCCTGCCTTGATGCAGGAACAAGACTAGCTATAGATAGTGCCAAATTTCTGTATTTACTTACAGATTTGGTTCTAATACTGAAAGAAGTCAACATAAGAAAGGGAAACAACCAAATCCACCTGAGCTCAGATTTTCAATGGCTTCAGGAGTGTTAAGTTTCTGTTTCAATAGTGGACAACGGAAAATCACGTTTTACAGAATTTATATTTTTAATTCTCACACATAAGGTGGCTATGAGAGCCAGGACTCATCTGTTTTTATAGTCAGCAGATTGATTTATATCTATTCCACTTCAGCTTGACACTTAGGTCTCCCAAAAATGGCAGAAAAACACAGAACCAAAGGTCTTGTCATTTTTGGAAAGTTATATGTACATCCCCTAGAAAAGAGGACAAGTTTTAACCTTTCAGAATCAACATTATTTCTTAGTTCTCACAACACTTTAGAGTGGTTATCAAAGGAGCAGAATGTTTGTAAGAGTAAAGTAAATATTTACTATATGCTGGTTTTATTATGTGTTATTGTCAATTTGTTGTACCTTGTACTGTTTCTGTGTTTGCATTGGTAAGCATTTCTGAGTTAAAAATATCAGTTGTATACATTCATTCTGTAGAACACTATTTTGTCCAGCTTCCCTATAGCGTGCCCTAAGAGCACGTCCTAAGTAGACTTCTGACAATGTTGCATTTAGTTCCACTGCCTGAAGTGCAATATGGAATATATCCCCCTTCTACTCTCTTTTATATATCAGAAATTTAATTATTTGATAATTTTAATGAAAGAAAAAAAAAGTATTCTTTGCATTTGTAACGCCTTCTAGAGTTGAGTAACACAACCAATGTTGAGAGTCTTGAAATGTAAGCAGCTGAAATGGTAAAAGTCAATTTTATTTGAATTAATACGTACATATTTATATTGTTCAAATGACTGTGTTAAAGTTTCTAGCTTTAGTGGCATATGAATACTGTTTGAGACATTTGAGGCAGCTCTTCATTCCCATCTCTATGCATATTGCAGAAGTTATTCTATTTCAAAAAGCAGAAGATCCGTAAAAATATCTTAGGGAACTAATATAAAGTTCAGGCTACACCCTTACTGCTAATGCAACCCTATACATACAGTATTGAGTGTTTTCTTGTGAACTGGAAGAAGACTGTATTTAATAAATAAATAAATAACATTTCTACCTATGGATAAGGAATCACACTTTCAAATTTAAACAAAACGCCTGTGCAAACCTATGAACCTTTTAACAATTTAAGTTAAGGTCTCTAAAGCCTAAACACCAATGAATTTCCCTGGCACAAATCTCCAGGGTTGAAGATCTGCATTTTCTCCCATGTGCAGCTCTGATTATGTGATGCAAGGGGGTCAAACAGGGACAAATCCAACCCCTAATCATGATTCTATCAACCTGATTTAAAGATCTTTGAAGTCATTATGAGTCATAAAATCCAGATTTCTTATAATAATCAGTGTTGCACAGTACATCTATAAGTTTTCTAGAATCAAAGATTATTAATAGTAATCTAAAAACACTTGCTGATTTAATGGAAGAGTTTCAGACACGCTCACTGCTAGGTACCTATCTGAGGTTACAGGTTTGAGCACTTTTTGCGCTAGAGTTCATACTGAACATATCAAGATGATATTTTGCCTACTTACTGTATTCTGAATTCCCCAGGCACAGAAATAAATGGGAGTATTCTAAAAATGATATGTTTACTGCAAGTGTCCTCTATAGTAATACGTATTATATATCATACATTATGTACAAGAGAAGACTAAAAGTTCCCCCAACCTGTAATGCAGGCATTGGCTCACGTAACTGGGGAAGGGGAATTTTCCACCAAATCAGTCATAAATCCAGACATGTTGTAAATCAATTGATGACTGGGCTCCCTATTCCCTTCTACTTAGTGTGTGTGGAGGGGGGGAACAATTCCCATGTTTTTTTCCTGTAAATAGCAAAGCATGCGACAGTTTCAAGGAGTTCTGTGAAACCACAAGATCAACTAACAGATGGATGTAACAGTCTTGGGGGAGAAGAAGAGGGAAAACAATACTGCCAGAAGCAATGTATAGCACCATTTATGTCACGGGGTGTGAGAGATGCTCTGTGTACTGCACACAGAAGCTGCACTGAGAAAGCTGGAGACCCTTGATCATGGAGAATACCAAGACGTCAGTGCCAGAGGAAGGATAAAGGGCTAAGAACCAAGTCCTTAAATAACTTTTTCAATTATTTATTCCTATGCAATCTCCCCCACCTTTATCTGTGGATGACCCATGACACTTGCAAACAGTAAGTAGTACGACAGTAGTACGACAGTAGAACAGTAGGGGAAATAAACCCAACCCTGGCAAAAACACTTTCAAATTTGCTTTTTTAGAATAACTGCAATTTCAGACTCCATTCACACAAAAGTTTTTTTAAAACCCATACATGTGATCCAGATCCTCTTGTGTTAGATGCTACACAATACTGAATGAGAAATACATTTTTGTCAGCCTGAGAGGCAGGGATGTTCATACAGAAGGGGCAACGTATATCAGCAGGGTGAGGTGGGGTGGGTTTGGGGAAGGAGGCGAGGGGTGGTAGACATTTGGATAAAGAGGAATTACAAATAAGTTTGTGAAGGAGGACGGTGAATTAATTTTGCAGCTATTTAAGTCTAGGACCTGCCATGTGTGGTACGTTGGTCCCACATCTTGATGTGTGATAAATATTGCTAAACTATGCTTGGAGTATACATGAATAAACAGCTCACCTAAGATGTGGAAAAGTATTTTTTTCTACAAGTTTTTAAGACTTCTTTTTAAAGAGATATCTTCTTCAGTCTACAATTAGTTAAAAATTGAAACACTCTAACATGTTTCTTCAAAATTCCCCACTGTGCCTACAAACAAGACAAATGGTCAATTATCTTCTGTTATTCATACCTGTATTTAATAGCACTTTTAGTGGAGAAAATCAGCTCAACACAATTAACACATAGCATTTCTGTAATAGCAGAATTGGGGAATTTCCACTGCCTTGTCCTACTGCCCTGCTCACAGCAGTAATTTGTGTACAGCACAGTTTGATAGATTTTTTGTGTATAAAGTCACTACGGAAGGTAACACTGACCATTTTTTGCATGTTACCACTAATTTCATCCTCTAATCTCAGGTTTAACTTTAAAAATAAACACAAATATTTTGGTGTTGCCAGACATTCGTGAAACATTGCAAATACAGGTAAATATCCTGACAAAATCCTTCTGGCCATAGTGTTACTTTCACCTCTTCTTGTTCAGAATGCTTTAAGGTTTCTGAAGGGTACAGAATACAGATTACTCATTGACTCTAATTTCACTTCAGTTGTTACTAGTATAATGAATTAACTCAAGTGGAAAAGACAATGGATGGTCATAGAAGACAAGTCCACTATATACAGACTCTATGTGAGTCTGAATGTCTTTTTAAGTACATAGCAGTTTCCATGTGAATTGGATGAGAAAGAGGAATTCAGAACATTCCAGGGTATTAGATAACCTTAACCTCACTGATAAACACAAGGGAAAAAGCACACGCACTCCTCTCAAACTGTTTCTCTTCCCAGCTCCATTGCAGAAAGTTTCTATACAGCTTACAGTTCTGGGTTTTCTACTATGAAACATGTTCCTGTTACAGGTTTTGTTTGTTTGTTTGTTTGTTTTTCCCCAAACCATTTGCATTAAAATATTCTCAATTTAGAAAATTGGCTTAGCAATGACAATTTAAGTAAATTAAGATAATTTTTATTCAGTTCATACAAAACACTTGACTGAAGAACAGGAATCTGAAAACAAAAGTAGCTGTGTAGTGTGTCTTTTCTTAATGAGGAGC
Organism: Anser brachyrhynchus; assembly: GCF_964034855.1. Taxonomy (NCBI): domain Eukaryota; kingdom Metazoa; phylum Chordata; class Aves; order Anseriformes; family Anatidae; genus Anser; species Anser brachyrhynchus. Next base: position 66,733,494 of record NC_137696.1, read on the forward strand.
TGCAGCCGTGTTTCCTGCATAATTTAGCAAGGAAATCACTTTGATTTTCTTTCTTCCAAATACCACTTTTTAAACGCACAGTCAGTTAATTTCAGTCTCAAATGTTGGCAAATACGTCTTTAGCTGTAAGATCTCAGAGACAGATTCCTGTCTTTCCTGGTAAAAGTCAAGCCCAGTTAGCAGTTCCACATCACGAACACGTGCCGAATGAGCCTGAACTCTTTCTTCAACCCATTCAGAAGGCAACCTGTTTTCCTGCCAAAACAAACAAGAACAATGTTCCAGCACTGGTCATTGTCTAACACAACCACCACACAAGAGAGTGCCTTTTATGGCATTAAAGGCCTTCAGTTTGTAAAACGTTTTTCAGGTTTTCCTAGACATCTTTGCAGCCTTGCTTTTAGAGATCTCGCTTACATAGAGGCAAAGGGATGTCCCCTCTCACCACTTCCAAAGTAACAAAGAAGCAAAATTATGCTGAAATGGCAAATTTGGCTTTTAACTACAAAGTACATGTGAGTATTATTTTAAACAACCAAGTCAGGATAGTTTTAGTTACTGTACAAATTAACTACAGTACTCAGGCTAGCCAAAAAACAGGTATATGAGAACCTGAACAAAGTCTTTACAGCAGCTTAGCCTTGATTGTTGGACAGCAATAATAATTGCTAGATAGACAGGGAAAAAATGGAAATATAAGCTCTAATCAACGCAATATAAGCACAATCAAATATGCTGAATTATTTACCTACAAAGTTTTTATGCAAACAGATGATAATTTGCTTTTCTGTTACCAATATCATCTTCTGACACAATTGTTCACAGTACACAATGAAAAATATGGAGTGCAATGATATTGAGTTTTTTTTGCTAAACTTTAGAAACAACAGATTAATTGCTAGAGTATAAAGGCTAATTCATAAAGATTATTTATTTTGTGCATTTGGTCAACTCTGAGATGACAACACAGAAGTGGAGATACCCAAGTTCTTTCTAAGCAATAAGCTTGTACCCATCTGGGTTTATGAGTTCAAAATCACTAACTAAATAAATACAATTAAATTGCTTTGAAGTCTAGTTCAAGTCTGTACAGCTATACTTTTGTGTGGGAAGACTAACACAGACACTGAGCTAAGGAACCTTCTGCATCCCAGGGCTTATGGAATAGATATATTCCAATAATTGGTTCAGCAATACAAGTTATACTCCACTAATTTATTTTCAGTTTGCTACAAAATGTGAGATTTGCACTCTTAGTGGAAAGCATATGTCTTCTTTAATTATAGTATGTATTTCTGATTGTTAACTGTGAATTTCAACTGCAGAATGATCCATCTAAATGCCTGCTGTCTAATTTCTAACAAACATGGAACAAAGGACTGAAGGAATTCCTCTGGCTACACTGAAGGGAGTAATATTCCAAGACCTCTGATACCTCCAGAGTAAGTTTATCCTGCAGCCTTCCATACAGATATTTCATCAAACTTGTTTGTTCTGCTGTTCTCAGCCTTTCTCACTCACCTGTCAGGTGACAGTATTTCCAAGTCCTCTTATCAAACCCTCATTTATTCTTCTCGCTTGCTTCCAATCAGCTGGTTTGTTTCCTGCTGCTTCTCCTGGAGCTTCTTGCTCTCCTAGTCTTCATTATCTCTCAACTCATGCTCAGCTAACTGGGAATGAATTTACCTAAATACTGGTCTAAATACCTTAGACATCTAATGATTCTCCAGATAACTGTATCACACAGGGAATCAGTTCACAAAGCTTATTTGCACATGGAAACATAAAACTATACTTACAGCACAGCTTTCAGTGTTGTCAGGTTGATGAGGAATGATAAAAGACAGAGCATCCAAAGAGCCTGTACAGTTCAGGGGAGTATAGGATTTGTTCTTGCAGCTAGTCAGAACCACAAAGTAATGGGTTGGGATAGGGATTTGTGTGTTGTTTACATGCCTATAAAACAAACATTAGTTAAGGGATTTATCTGGATATCAACTGTAAAAACCATTGATACCACTAGTATTTTATAGAATTCATCTCAGTACAGATCTTTCACTGTTATGTGACTTCTACTTTTCTTATGATTAAAATAAACAGCTTGGGGGATTCATAGTCAGAATGATGAATTGTGGCTATATGCCACCAGTTTAGGATACCTAATTCAAAATGTCTTTTCCTCCATTTACTGGTTATTCTGTTAGCATGGCCACTTCCGTATATAAACTTATGAGGAGCTTCCCAAATTTGCTGTATTTCTTCAAAATTTAACCAAACACCACCAGTGAAATCATTGTTCTGCTTACTATGACTGAATAGCATGCTGAATGGAACATGCTTTTTCAAAACTGTAGACAAAATTATGTGGTCGACTGTGTATTACGGCATTCTGCTTGGAAGGAAGTTCCAGTCTCTCCTCCCTTCCACCCTCCTACTTCGCGGCAGGGTTGATTTTCCCATTCTCAAACCATTTTTGACAGATGTGGTATTAAGTCTAGCCTTGAATAAAACATCTCCAAAGACAGATTCAGCAGTACAGATTTCCAAGCATTTTTCTACTACGTAAGTGTCCTTACTGTCAAAAGGTATTTTCCCTATATTTGGAACAACCCAAGTTGTTTGCATATTCTGTTTTGGGTTATTTTGTGTGTTTGTTTGGTTTGGTTTTTGTTCTTTTCCCTTCTACTTTCACTACTCCCTAGTAAAACTTGGTCTTTATCTTTTACAGAATTCTGTTTTATGAAAGCCAAGAGTACCTCTCAGGAATGTTACACGTTACATACCCAGCTACATGAATGCATTGAACATGCAAAACTGGTCTTTGCTAAAACACAGTTTGAGAAAACAGGGAGAAACAACAAATAGCTGAGTGGGCACAAACATAGAAGCAAGAAAACTGCACTTAAGCACATCCTCCATATATTTAGATGTCATATATTCTTCCAGTATTTCCACTACAGAGGACAAAAAGTCTAAGCATAAACTTAGGAAGTAAATTACTGCTCTGTATCTGTGCATATGTACATAGTTACATATGTAACTGCAAAGCCTTTTTCTCTTTACTGGAACTTCAATTTCTACAGTATTGTACCTGCTTACAAGAGAATTTGCCACTGCATGAGCAACAGTGGATGTATCATTAGAAGGGGAAGACTCAGTTCTCCTTGACACTTGTTTTTTTCATTCTCTCTGAAAAAAAGGCTTGTTTGGAGACAGTGGGAAATAGTCCAGAGTTTGACCTTTGGCTTTTCTGTATACTTACTGTGTAATTTCATCAACAGTGTCAACATGGCCATCATAATTGTAATCAAACACTGGTCCACTGACAACATTTACTCCGTTCCTTTCTCTAGCATACTTCTGAAGAAGCACATTATGGAAATAGTCCCATATGTCTGCAATTAAAAAAAAAATTACAAGCAGATTTAACTTTAAATTGGGGTTATTTCTGCACTAAAGAAGAACACCTTGCCTTTTCTTTTTTTTTGTTATAGATAGATAAGAAAAAAAATCCAAACTAAACTGCCCATAAAATCAACTCTTGACACACAATTTGGATTTCATCAGAAAGTACAGGCTGTCACTCACTGTTCAGGGTAATGGTAAATGCTATTACGCCTCTTGCAAGCTCCATTGTACTACTGGAGACAATGCATTCATTATCAATTTGAAGACAAAGGTAAAATTATAAAGCTGAAAGGCCATTTATTTCTGGCCTATCTGCTAGCACCCAAAACTGTGCCAATTAGTAGAATCCAAGACAATGGCTTTGAGAAAGGAATATTTACCACCTGAGAGTTAGCCTAACTCTACAGAACTCATGTGAAATATCACTAGGCAATTTGTCTTATTTCACAAATGTTATTTGAGCAAATATAATTTGTAGATTACAATCTACTAAGACTATTTGAATATTTGCAGTTATCAAGGAAAAAAAAAAAGAAAACATGGGTTTGGAGGGCTGGGAGGTACCCCCTATAGATTTATTCTTGTTTATGGCCTATAGTAACTTCCTGTAAGTTTAAATCTCTTGTACAGTTTTCCTTGGAACACTGGATTTTCCATAATGTCTTTGATTTACTTGGAAGATTAAAGCCACTTAGGTTTTCTGGATCTCTATTTTTTATATGATTTGTGAATGAATAAATGATGTCTGAATGCATTAGAAAAGTAGTTACATCATAAAATCATAGAATGATTTGGATTGGAAGGGACCTCAAAGGCCATCTAGTTACAACCCCCTGCCATAGGCAGGGACACCTTCCACTAGACCAGGTTGCTCAAAGGCCCATCCAACCTGGCCCTGACCACTTCCAAGGATGGAAGACTCGTTCTAATACTTCCATGTTCTTCTTGTGCTGGGGGCCCCAGAGCTGAACGCAGTGCTCCAGGTGGGGTCTCACAAGAGCAGAGCAGAGAGGCAGAATCACCTCCCTCAACCTGCTGATCACACTGCTAATTGATGCAGCCCAGGACACGGTTGGCTTTCTGGGCTGCAAGCACACATTGCCAGCTCATGTCAAGCTTCTCATCCACCACCTCCTCCTTGTCCCTCTCCTCAGGGCTGCTCTCAATCCATTCTCTGCCCAGCCTGTATTTGTGCTTGGGATTGGCCTGGCCTCAGCCCAGATCATTACTTTTACTTCAGTAATTTCTCTTTCTATTCTTTGTCTATGAGAATGAGCATAAGCCTAAAAGTAAAACAGGACAACAGGCATTTGTATAAATTCTAATCAATGATTATAAACAAATGCAAGTCAAGTTGGTTGGAAAGGGTTAATGTAGCTTACTGTACTTGTATAACAGAAATATCTGCCTGAAAGAGATATTCTACAGTATCTCGTTTGAGGTTCTGTTTGATGAAACATCAGGTATCAGGGCATTGTTTACAAACTTTGTCCTGTCTTCCCTTGAGACCTTGCAAAAGAAAAGAAAATGTGCCATTTTCCTTCAACTCGAGCTTTTCCCCATGGGGATATTGTTCCACAAGTTCCATAGCTAGTACTTCATGTTATGTACACTTAAGCAGACGACTATACACATTAAAAAATTAGTTCGTGTAAGTGTATTGTAAAATTTCATACATCTATTTTTAAAAAGATTTAAATATATTTGCATGAGATCTGGATATACTGAAGGCCATGACTTAATGCTTTTAAGTCCTTGTCATAGCTATATCAAATCCACAATGTTAATTACAGAAAATTAATCAAAAATAATCAAAATCTTGGATCCTACCTCTGAAGGCTCCATACATGGGAACAATATTGCTGGTGAGTAAGGCATCATACTGTTCAAGAACAGATGAACTGAAGTCTATATAAAAGAACAAAGTATATATTAATGAAATGGTATACAAAGACCTATTTGATACATGCGTCACTATAAATTTCAGGTACATGTAATTAAATCACTTTACATTTCTTAACATTTAAATTTTCTGCTACTCCACAGAAGTCAGAACACAACACATGAAGCCATATACAGACACAGTTATGTCTGAACTATATTGGGCTAGATAGAAAGTTTCTGTCATAATTACATCAAATACCAATGACAGTTTTGTGGTTTTTTTCCACATGTAATATCTCAGAGAATAATTTTAATTTATTTGTTCACGGAGTAGACTGGAAAGGAACTATTAGAGCATAAAGTCACTGTATTTATCACCTATTGTAATTTCCAGGCTATTCCGCTTTCATGAGATGTGTTTTCTTTTGATTTCATCTCTCTATGAAGCAAGTTCCCCAGAAAGAAAGTATCTTCCAAAGTATATTAAATTGTGTGGTACCTTTGTGATATGATTAAAAAGGCTCTGTGCCTATCTGATTCCTATCCATTTGTAACTGAAGCTGATATTTGAGCACCAGTGCATGATCCTCCTCCAAAACTAATATCTCCAAATTTGTTTCTACAACCTGTTCAATACAGTCATTACCAAATTTGTCAATAGAAAATGAATTTTCATACAGAGGAATAGGGGGAGCTCTTCACTCAAATCCTTTTACATCTTTCTGACCAGTTTTCATCACATTCAAGTTATTCCATTTTCTAAAGAAAAACGTAAATGTTCTAAGCTGAAAATATTTAGATACAAGTAGCAGTTGTCCGGTTTTTGGTCAGTCTACAAACACTGGAAACCTTTTTCTGCCCAACATGCAGATCCAAAGAAGTTTGTTTTGGTGTTTGGGTATATGTTTAAACATAAACCCACATCCAGCTGATTAAGACTTTCTATGCTCCAGCTATAAAAAGAATCATGCTCACTGGGAGGATAGAGGAAACCGTATGTCAAGTTCAGCCCTTCTGGGTAGTCGGAACAATTTTGGCTATGAGCAACAGGGATTCTAACATCAGCCCGCAGACAGTCTGAAACAGTGGGAGGAAGAGAAGATGTGCTTTCCTGTGAAAAGGGAAAAAAAAGTATTACACCCACGGCTGTGGCTAACATAATGCTCTGTATGTTTTTAACTTTCTAGAATGTTCTTCATTGAATTTTCTCCTGTTTTCATAGTGAATCAGGCCAATGCAAGTAATGGACACTGATGCTCTCTGCCAAGTGTTTTTCCTCTACTTCTGTTTGTAGGTAATTCAGTGAAATCCTTATGCAGCATAAGGATTAAAACTGTATTAGCAAAAATAAGGTTATACCTTAGGCAAAAACAGGTGACAACTTTGTCTCATTCATCCCTTTTACAAATTTCTGGAAACACAAACATGATTTCACATCCTCCTGCAAACCAGTTTATATATAAAGATGCCAATAACACCACACCTTAGCATCTGAGAATACTGTCTCAATAATAACAGTCTGTGCCTTTGAAGAGTGAAAGTTAAATAAATTCAGGGTAAATTCAGCACATTTTACTGGCTAGCTTCACTAACTTCAACTGACTAATGTTAGCATACACACTAGTTAATATCTGGCCAAAAGTGATTCTGATTAGTGTAATTGTTTCTATAGCCTTATATTATACAATAGCATTAAATAAAACATGAGAATGTGTATTTCTGTATTTAACTACACTTTCTTTTTTCATACTTATTTACGCGTTATTTATTTTCATTTTGGTAAGAAGGGAACACATTTAATTTTTACACCTTTACATGAAGAAGTTAAACATCTAAATTGAATTTTAGCACACTAGATTTTGATTGGTTTAAACCAAGCAGAAAAAAAAAATAAAAATAAAGAAGTGGAAAGTTCCTCTCATGCCTCTTCACACTTCTTGATTTAATTTCTTTACTTACTTTCATGTGAATTTCTAAAGATGCTCATATCACAGTCAGGTAATATATTAATGGAAAATACATATACGGCATGCAATGAAATACAAAATACAAAAGGCTGTTTTTGCCATTGAGAAGATAAACTGTCCTTGTTAAGCAAATGTAAATCCCAATACAAAACTGACACCCAATTCACTTCTGTAATTTGTCCTTTCTAGTGTTGAAATCAATCAGGCAGGGTTAACAGATCAGGTTCACTCTGAAGAAACTAACTTAATAATTAAGCTGTGATATTCAACAACAACTTTGATTTCTCCATGGTCCCTGAAAGAAAATATGAATCAAAGTAACAAGGGACAGAGTAAACATGCCAAGGACCGTCCTGAACAGAACTTCATTTTAATTCTCATTAAATATAGGGGTTACACCTATGTTATCCAAATACAGCAATGAATCAATGTTCAGACCTATATCATGATGTTGGGTTTTCAGGACCATTCATGTTTTCTCCAGCCTGAAGCCATGAGAATATCCCCCAACTCTTCCCTTATTATCTTATGTTACTATCTATACAATATGAGCTGCAATACAGGTGCCATGGCAGGAAGACAGTGGTTTAGAGCTGTCTCATGTATGTACTACATCCTGTATTTTCTGAAACACTCTCATACATTCAGGAGATGAAAGCTGCTCATGGCTGTTTACATTGGGCAACACAGCAGAAAATTTAACTGAAGAAATGAGAATTCATAATGAACATCATATGAACTCTCAAAATATTGAAAAAGCAACCACTCAAGAATATTTCAGCTTGCTTTTTCAAAGATCTACAAGTCAGGTGGTAAATAATATCTAAAGCTGCCAAGAGATGAGAATGGCTACATATGTCACCTTTTAGTTCAATGAGATCAACAGTTAGTGAAACCCAAGATTGCAAGCCTTATTTCTGATGCTCTATAAACTAATATACTCACTCTACCACCTCTCCATTCCTCTTCCTCAAAAGAGAGAAATTAGCTCTTTTTAAATAGGTAGTCTTTCAATAAGAATAGAAAGATTCTCAAAGAAGCTGTTGGAAGGGCTGATTTATTAAGAAATGAGGTCTTGACACTGACAACCATCTTCTCAAAACTTCAGAATCAGGCCAGGTTTAGCTGTTTGGCTCCTTGTCTTTAAGTTCAAAGAACCATAATGCCTCGTGAAGAATGCAGTTACAACTGTAAAAAATAGCTTTGCCTACCACACCATGCATTACCTTTTCTGATGCAGATTTTTGTCTTTTGACTAGTTCGTAATTAACATTGAGAAGCATGAGATATTTGCATTACATGACAGACTTGAGCATCTGCTGTGGTCTGACATGTCAACTTCAGCCACTTCCAGGAATCTTTTTTCGGTAATCAAGAAGAAAAAATGCCAAACCACACAAAACAAAACTTCCATTATCCCAGTGCACTGAGCTGTAGTTCCAAAAAACTCAGTGACTTAGACATGCATCATTGCAGTTTTCATCATAAAATAGATTAGATTATTATATATTTTAATACATTTTTATAGTAAACTTAAAAATTCTTACACGTAATTTTCTTTGACCTCAAAAAATGCTCCAGATTCCTACACAGAAAACCTCTTGAAAGCTCAGAATGGCAAATAAAACTGCAGTTCCACTGTAAAAAGTGAATTCACTTTTATACACAGCAAAGATATTATATACAAAGAGTTTATATACAGCAAAGACATTCTACATTCCGTAGGTGTCTGCGGCCAGATGGAGGGGCTATCTTTCTGCAGGTAAAATCTGCCTTCTTCCCTGGCAGATAAGTATAAAGCCTCAAAAAAAAATATATCCTTCAATCTTTTTTTTTTTTTTTGACTAAGAATACTAGGCAACCTGAAGTCTGACATCATTTATTTAAGATCTGTAACTATATATTATTCATGACATCCCTGATACTGTATCAAGTGCAAGTGTGCAAGTGTCCTGGCTTCATCAGCCAGCCCAGTTTCAAAACTTCTAAATCACACAAAACCAGCAGAACTTCAGCCTGTACCACTTGTTTTATGGTTTAAACCCTTCTTTATAGCTATCTACTGTCAAAAAATACCCCACCTTACAAATTGTATAAATCTCTGCACAGGCTTTATTGAAAACATAAATAATGTAAGAGACATTAAAATTAGGTAGAAATTGCAGTCTTCTGCCATTCCCATGTATTGTAGCCAAAGCTTACAGTCAAAGGTAGTGGCTGTAGCCTTCTGTCCTTCCACTGCTGTCATAACTTGCAAAGCTTTTCCTCAAGTGTTACATGTTGTAATTAAACTAAAATTGCGATGTCAGCTTACTGTGGAAGGTATGTTAGTAATTGAGCTGACTTTTAAACTTACAACCTTTCACCATTGTGCTTCCGAGAGCATTAGAGAGAAAATTTCTTCTTTCCTATTCTTTCTATAGGAAACGTACATCATTGTATTTGTCTGCTGTGAGCTATACACTTTAATACTTCTGTCTTAATCATTCACTGCTTCCCACAACGTTGCATAAATCACCACCAGAAACTCCCACACATATGTATTTGTGTTGACTTAGATGTTACATTGGGCAAAAACTTTTCCAACTGAGAATTTGGTTTTCAACAAAAGAAAATGGCTGAAAAGTAACTTGATTTTCCGAGCTTTTTGCTGCTGTTGTTGAAATATTAAAAAGACCTCAACACTGGTGGGATTTTGTAATTAAGCAAATTCACAAAAAAAAATCTGCCCACAATTAACTGGTTTTCAGTATGGTAATGCACTTTCATACCAGGCTATAAGAGCAGATCATCAAAAACAATGAAGTAAAAATAATCTTTGTTGAAATTGACATTTTTTTCACTAGGTTTTAAACCTTGTTAGGGTTGGATTTATGATCTTCCACCCAGATTATGAACAATTAGTATAAAGCATAGAGTAAAACTTTCTGAAATGCAAACATTCTAGCAGCATATATTTGTTTAAAATTATTTCCTCATATGCGTACAGATAAAATAAGAAATCACGTAGATATCATTAACACAGTTCTCTTGAGAGAGAAAAATAAAGGTTGAAGTGTAAAAGTTGTTTCCTCGTGGCAACTTAGAAAAAGGGTCAAATTATACAGTGGATTAAGCTCATGAATGTCCACTAGCTTACAGACCCTGGGAACTCAGATTTTTCTAGGGTTGCATACCCTTGAACTCTCAGAGTTTCATTCAGATGTAATGATATTTCATAAATTATAGAATGTAATAGAAAACAAATAGGCAAAACATATCATGCATTAGTACAAATTGTCTTGCAGAGTTGTATAAAGGTTTGTTAATAGGATAAAGACTATGATAATCATTGAAAAACTTAAAAGTTTCTGTTTTGGAAATCACAGACCACTTTTGCTCAGGAATTGACAGGCAAGTTGGAGTAACCTTCACACTTTCTCTCTTTTAAAGAACTGGCTTAATGGAACGAACTTCTTTTATATCTTGTGTCCCTAACATATGGCCATTCCCACTTATTTAAACATATTTTTAGATATTTAAAATTTGACAGATATCATTGATACTTTTTCCTTTTCAGAAATAAAGGCCTTGGTCACATAATATCCACCAGTCCTTAACCAGAATTCCTAATGAATGAACAACATTTTCAGTCCAGTGTATTAAACATTTAAGAATGATACAAATGTTTGATAACTTACAGGCTTATTCACAGTGTATGCAGTCCACAGTGGCATCCAGATATCATGGCTGTATCCACTCACATACTGATAATGGGGAAGGAGGCAATAAATGCTGTTCTTCTGAAGAACTTTGGGTCTCCCATATGGCAAATGGTATGAGGTTGCATTCTTTACTATAATTTAAGAAAAAATGATTGATTCATTCTTCTATAACATTTCTGATGACACAAAGGTTTAAGCCAGCAGAGAAAAAACACAAAGCAAAGTGTAAATTAAAGCATTAATAAATACAGACAGAACTGACAACAAACATAAGCATGTATTTCTTTAAGCTATTAGCTTCTAAGTGGAATAACGAAACGTAGAAAACAGTTTTAATTTTGTTTAACGTAGAGGGGTCAACATGATATGACATCAGACATGCAAATTCTCATTTCTTTGCAATTTCATATGAATATAAATCTTTTGAATTCATCTTACCAGTGGAAAGAGAGCTATTAGGCTAGCAAACATTGAAATGCTTCGTAAAATTTCCAGAAACCTCACAGAAAAACATGGTAGCATGAGAATTTTTATCAAAGACAAACATATGGTTGCAAGGTGGCAAAAAACAGATATGTCATATGGTTCAGAAGTACTCAGGCTTTCCACTGAAAACTGTGTGGTTTTTCTCAAGATTTTAATGGGATTCAGATCTAGTTCTTCTGCATAAATGTCACTACAAAAGTATCAATTAGTATCTTTTAAGGAAATGCAAAGAAACAAGAAAAAAAAGTTATGCTTCTGACTTGGCTCTCCTACTTCACTTCAAATTGCAATTAACATTGCAAAAATTCCCACTGAAACCAAAAACTTAAAATATAAAACAGGCACAGATTTAAAAATATTGATGTCCCTTTCATTTCTTTCTACTTACTTTCATCTGTGGTGAGATTTAACCTCATGTTTATTACTGATGAATTTGTGATCTGTAAAATATCAGAGAATCCTTCAGAATGAATCAAGCATTTAGAAAAATCAAAGAAATGAGAACACTCTTGAAAAAGATGATTGAAAGATTCCAAAAGTTCCTACTTACACTATTGCATGTGCATCCCAATTCATCTGCAGGAGTCAGACTGGAAACTGGACATGATAAAGGAGATGACTCCTCCTTTGCATGTGAAGGATTGTAAAAAGGATTTTTTAACAGGTGGTTTAAGCTGCCGTGTGTTCCGTTGTTTGGTGCTGGTGTAATACGTAGCAGATCTGTTGGAAATTTTGAAATTTTAAATCATTTGTAAAGCTATTTTAAGACTAGAATAGCATTTTAAATAGACTCTCTTTCCATTGCTATGCATTTTCTGTCAATTTTTTTCTAAATGTAGAACCAACAGGTTATTCAATTATTTAAACTTTATTGCAATTTTCCAGGTACAAAGGTTCATTGATATCTTCTTCAAGATTTGTTAATCTATGTACTTGAGTACTGTTCATGCAGTTTTATACATTGCCATAACATTCCTGAGATTAAATGATTTTATGCAGAGTACAAACTTGTTTGCAAGTCACAAAATCACAGAACCGTTGAGGTTGGAAGGGACCTCTGAAGATCACCTAGTCCAATCCCCCTGCTAACAGGATCACCTAGAGCAAATTGTGCAGGATGGCATCCAGGCGTGTTTTGAATATCTCCAGAGAAGGAGACTTCACAGCCTCTCTGGGCAACCTGCACCAGTGCTCTGTCACCCTCACAGTAAAGAAGTGCCCTCTCATATTCAGATAGAACTTCCTGTGCTTCCCGCTGCCTCTCATCCCGTCTCTGGGCACAACTGAAAAGGGTCTGGTTCCATCCTCTTGAGACCCTCCCTTCAGATATTTATACACATTGATGAGGTCTCCCCTCAGTCTTCTCTTTTCCAGGCTTAACAGGCCCAGCTCTCTCAGTCTGTCCTCATACAACAGCTGCTCCAGACCCCTAATCATCTTAGTAGCCCTCCTCTGGACTCACTTCAGTAAGCATACTAGTTGATTGCATTTTTGTGTGATCCTTTAATCCTTATTTTCTGAGGAACATACTTCCTAATTGCTTACTGTCGTGGCTGCAATGGTTCATCTGAAGCTATGAGCAAGAGTTGTAACTGTCTCTAAAAGGCTCTTATCCCCAAATGATTCCACAGACACCACTTCAACAGCAAGCCCACATGGCAGGAGCACTTCTCCATGGTTCTTTAGTGGACTTCTTTTGCAGTCAGAAACAACCTCCAAAGCAAAATAATTTCTGGCAGTTAATCTTTCAGCACCATATAGGAAGCAAAACATCATGGCTTCCATATTGTATGTGAAAAAAATAGCTTCTGAATGAATTCACCAAACTTTTTCTTTCACAACACTGGCATTTGAAAGCACTGCTGGTTTATCATCTTAAGTACTAGATTGTTTCTACTCACCACACATAAGGTTGTAAACCTCGATGTTTTCAAAAGCATCCACTTCTGTTTTTTCTTTAAAACTTGGGCCATATCCTAGGAATATAGCCTAGATTGGAAAAAAAAAATGCTATTTAAAGGAACCCAAATTAAAAAAGCAATTCAGTTGTATTTTATGCAAATGGGGACACTGGACCAAAATAGCCTTTTCACAGCCATAAGTTATAATACAGGATTGCTCTGATAAAAAAGGCAAATTTTGCCCATTACCTATAATTTTAAGAAAAAATATTTTATCTTTTTTTAATATTTTGATGCATACTTATGAAAATTATTGCTTGCTGTGTTTCAAATTCACACATTTTTATATTTTCATTGCAAAAGTTGGTAACAACAATACCACTTCAATAAACGCAGAGTTTTGGCACTCACAGATCCTATTTAAATGCTAATATTGAGCCAGAAATATAAGGTTTGGATTTGTATTTTTTTTGCATTCTCAAAAATCTTTGGATAGCTTAGGAGCCTATTGCTGTGGCTACAGCCAGCAGCAGGGAACTGGGGAGACCCATCTCAAGCTTTGCTGAGACCTAAGTCAGTAACGCCAACAGAACAGTTTAGTACTGGACAACCCTTGCTGGGATCTGTAAGCATTTTAACAGAACACTGATACTACCTACAGTCCCACATCAGTTTCTACCACTTCATAAGCCTTCTTAGCTCTCTGCCATGAGATACAGAAATCATGACTAAACAGGACAATGATCTGTTCTAAAATAATATTCTTATGTTCTCACAATAGAAAAGGAATTTTTAATATATTTTTAAAGACAATATTAAGACATATTACTACTTTATAAAGAAATATTTTTTTAATCAGTCGTTGTGCCACCAGCATAAGATTATCTATGATTAATGTCTCTATGTCAAGCAGAACTTTTTTATTTTTTTTGTCCAACACAAACACTGAGTGCCATTCTGATCAGTATATTGACATGTGGTCTTAATACAGTTGTGAAGACCTAGAAGTATCTCATTATTAGGCACAGGACATGGGACTAATAGAGGTATGCTTGACCTTACTTAAAGGTTCACATCACAGAAAGTACATGAATAATATGTATCCTCTTGAGCTCAAAAGCTCAAGACCTCTAAATAGACCTGTTACAGGACGTGAAAGAGACAAAATTTCAATACAAGCTATATTAATGTACAGACTATATTAATGACCTTTTTGCCCTGATGACATGCCTAAGGCTTGTAAGACAAGCAGAGAAAATGAGATTTAGCTTATTTGAGCACACAGGCCTTCAGATGTTCAACTGGGTTCCCAGAGCTTATGGAGATTTTTCAGTCATTGCTTCGGTAGAAAAGGAAATAACTTAGTGTTCCACATCTGAACACAGTATGCTTGATTTACTGGTTCCATGGAGTTAAGGTGAGCCATGACAAGTTTTACTACAGGATCCTAAAGAAGCTGGACTTGTACACACTGATGAAAAGCAATACCAATATGTGAACCCCATACATATTCACAGTTTACATGTCTGGATGACAGGTAAGAAAAAGCGCACTGCAAAAACTATTATATATTCTCCTGGTTCATCTAGCACATACTGATTTTCTTCATGAGAAGATGCAAGACTTTAATAGAAATCATCTTACCTCCATACTTTTAAATTCATTGTCATAGCCATGGTTACCTCCATCACAAAACGTGTAACTGTTGTCCCTAAGAAGAAACCATCATACACTGTGAATTAAAATGGCACAAATAGAGACAGCTAGTAAGAGTCATCCTGAATCACTGCACTCTGGACAACATCCTCAGAACTGACTCTGAAATAATATTGTGCTGCTTTTTGCTCATCCTGTGTCCATCTTTATGAAGAACTCTCCATCTTATAACATAGTTTGCTATGGACAGAAACAAAATGTATTCTAGGCAACTATGGAGTGTACAGTGAATCAATGTTTTCAAAATAAATTGAATAAATGCCTGTTTTTGAACTGAGGCTTTTACTCAGCAAGAACTTTCACAACAGTGTAATCTGCTTAGGAAGAATTCTTCAGTTATATTCTGTGGTATCAGCAACATAATATAAAAGTAATAATGGGAAAACTTATCTGTTATCTTCTGTGGAACGACACGAATAAGACTGCAAGGGATTTTGCCTTACAAGAGAGTGCAATCTCATCATATATCTTAAAAGGGTGAAGGAGAGATGTGTATGTGTGAGGGGGTTATAGAATTATTAACATGCCAAAATAGTCTGACTTATGGTGACTAATGCTTGTATTAATTTAACTGTTGCTGAGATACTTGGAAAGATAAAGACATAGTCATATTTATTCAACACATAATTGTCAGACCTATGTATCCTGTTTTCAGAGGCACAAGAACACTCAAGCACAGCTAAAAAGAAAAGGTGAATGTGATATTTTTATCCATGGTCTAAACTTTGGGCAGACCTGTGCGGTGCCAAGAGTTGGACTAGATGATCCTTATGGGTCCCTTCCAACTCGGGATGTTCTATGATTCTATGATTTTTCCCTGGGCATTTCTTTTTAGGTCCAGGACAATTATTTGGTTGCATTAAAATAAACAAGTCATGTACTGATCAGGTATTTTCTAGTATTTGAATAGCCTTGAAACTACAAGTCAGATCATAGTTTTGCTATTGTAGCCCTGTATCTAAGAAATACAGTATTGCTACTAATGCCACCAACTTTGTCCTGAGTTTTACATAGTTTTTTATACAGATAGCAGTAAAAATTGGTTATTCTGTGTAGAATGAGATATTTACAGCTCTGAGGTAATGATGTAGTGTGGAGAAAAACTGACCTGGTACAGTAGCAGAGGGCCTTGAGAAGGGGATACACAGAAGACTACAGACATGAGATGACAACAGACTTGCCCAAGCTGGCCTCTGGAGACCCCAAGGCTAGAAACAACTCACGAGTGTTTTGGTGAGTTATTAAAGAAATGTAGATCTGGAAACTAATATAGCCATATTTAGAAGTAAAAAAGAGAAGACAAGACAAGTATTTAACACATGTAAAGTACACCAGAAACAGTAGAATGAGATTGTGTTGACTTGCAGACCAGGGAAGAATGACAAAGTTATAGAAGTGTGTTAGCATACATATAAAAATGACCTCAGTAGGATCACAGAGTGAAAAAAAAGAAACATAAGCATCATATTCCTACTGATGAAGGATTTATAACGCTAATTACTGGCCATATCCACAAGCACAGCAGACTGAAGTCATAAGGGCCCAGAAGAACAGTGACAGGATGACCTTAACATCAGGAAAAGGTCTAGATACTAGGAAGGATTTGCGTAACACTTTTAACTGCACTATTTTTGATACTTTTTTTTTTTAATATAGTTTTTTTTTTCTTTTTTTTTCTTTTTTTCCTGTAAAAATTTGTTCTGGAGTACTAGAATTCTTTGACTAGACTGTTAAGATTTCAATCATACTAAAATACATTCTTGGCTTACATTATTTTTACACATGAAAAAAAATTAAATGTAACACTGCAAGTCTTACAAAACAAGAAAGGAGGCATCAATGAATGAAATGAAAAGGAAAACAGTCACAAACATGATGGTACCTTACAGCCAGCCACTGTCGATCCACCAAAAGATGAACTTTGTCAATACGAATGTTGTTAGCATAATGGAACCGTTTTGGCAGGTTAGGTGTCAGATAAGGCTTGAAGTGCTGAGGGGATCTTTTGCACTGCAACACAGGAAAAGGCCCAGTCATGAGTTTTGTGCAGTATCAAAAATAAATCCATCATTGAGTATTATCACAGTGACAGGTGTGTAAGCACAAATCATATTGTTCAGAGATAGCTTCTCCAATAACCCTGCATACCTCATTTTCAGCCCAAGAGGCAATGGAAAGAAAAGCGACTTATTTTGGAATTGTTTGAAAATATACTGCTCTAATACATATAGTAAGCATACCAATACTGTGGTAAAAGCACTGCTAAGGCTGAAAGACATTTAGTAGTAATGTTTACTCTATACATCCATACTAATGTCACTGGCATCTCGTATGTAAGTTCACAAACTACAAGAGAAAGTTCCTAGGTAGTTCATGATTTTCTGCCATCGTCTATTACTTTACCATTCAATAAACAACAAAGAAAACCAAGTATACATAACATAGTACAGTCTAGAGTTTTAGCTGCAAGATTGAACATCTAAATGTCTAGTGCTCAGCTATTAGCTACAGACCTTAGCTTTAACATCCACATTTACTATGTTAATATAACTGCTGTGTTAACAGGCATACCATGAAGGAGTTTGCCATCAAGAGCCTAATGACAACCATACAACATGCTGCAAAGATTTAACTGCATATCATCATCAGGAGCCACTCCACCAGCCAGCAACCATCACAGCAATGTTTCAGAGGTGTTGATCCCGTTCAGAAATCTGGGACAACACAGAACAGCTAAAATGCTGAGGGAATTGCTGCTAGAAAGCAGGTTAAGCCAGAGAAGAGGACCTGTTTTATCACACAGGCAGCACACAAACTATCGCATGCTTGGGAGTCTGATCTGAGATTTTCACCTTTGAGCCATAGAATTCTATACTATGCACAGAATGACATTCATATATGAAATGAGAGTAAAATGTCCCTGGATAGTCATCTAAGAAGCACAGTGAAAAACAACAAATAAGGATTCAGTGGGTTTGCTAGCTCAGGAGAGGAGATCATTCTGCAAAAGATACTTAATAAAAGGGAAAAAATAGAGGAAATCGACCTAATTAATATACAATCCACAATTTCCTTCTCTGCTCCAAAGCCTCCTTCTAACAACCTGAAAGAGACAAAATACGGGATGTAACTATCTATGAATAGACAGGGGGAAAGGAAGTCTCCTCAATCCAGATTATTCCTACAAAACAGAGATGTTGCATCTCACCTTGTAACTATTACCAGTAGCAGTTTCAACTAGAGTAGAGAACATGGAGAATCTGCTATTGCCTTCACACTAACGCTCTTTGGTATGACAGGCTCCACGTCATTTAATGGGGTAGAAGATGTAACACTGAAAAAGCTCCTTCCTCTATTCCCAGCCCGTGATATTCTACTCCCGTGTCTGCTTTGGATGCTGGAACAAAGGACATGTTCTTAGGTATTCAGAATCAATAAGAATTTAAACAGGAATTTCACCGCTTTCTGGACTTCGGGTGGCTGGCAAAAGCTACGTGTTGTATGGCACAGATGTTATTCAAGAGGTTACAGGAAGACCTCCAGTGGTGGTTTACTGGAAATACACTCAGCTGAGACAGCCTAGTATTTTTCCAAGCTGAGTAAATACTCAGCTCTAGAAGTTTCAGAACATCTATCCACTGCTTGGACTAGGACTAGTCACAGAGTAGGAAACAAATTGCCATTGAAGGAAAGAAAGGAAAATTATGGCAATACAGAGAGAGTGAGCAGTTTATATCTTTAATTCACTGTGAATCATAAATTTAAAGGAATACAAAAAATCAAGCTTCCTACAAGGATGCTAGTTTTCATACCACATGTATAACAAGTTAATGTATAACTTGATTAAAAACAAACAAACAAACAAACAAATAAATAAATATAAAACACCACCACCACCAAAAAAAAAAAAAAGCGAATTATCTATCTAAAAGACTATAAAGAAAAATATGCAGTGTTCCACCTTATCACCTTTCAGTAAAAGAAACAGTCTTGGTCTTCCTGTGTTTTGCACTCCATCCTGCACTCATTTGTTTGCATCCTTCAGCACTCAACTGCCAGAGCACACGTAGAAGGAGCAATGATCTACACAGGAGACACAGGCAAGCTTGGACCTGCTCTCAAGTGCTACATCCACAAAGTATGGCAGAACTATCACCATGGAGACCAGTGGTAGTGCAGCATACCTAAAAGTCCTGCAAGTGCTTAAATCATATGCCATAAAAGATCCTAAAAGAGCCATACCGCCTCATGCCAAAGGTCCATCTTGCCTAGTACTCTGTTCCAATAGTAGCCAGAATCAGATACCAAAGTATAAAGAAAGCTTATACAAACAAGTCAAGTATTAAATTAATATTCTTTCTTGTACCTGCTCAGCTTCCTCTAGGCTTACTTGTGCATCATGTTTAACAGCCCTTACAGGCCTGTCCTTCTTAAAGTCATCTAAAATCTTCCCTTCGTATTCATATAGTAAGCCTCTACAAAACCCTGTGGCAATGTACTCTACAACATCAAAATCTGTTGCATGGAAAAGTTGCTTTAACCTAGCCTGGGTGCAGCCCTTGTGATACAGAGCTAACAGGATGTCTATTATTTAAAGCACCACTGTGTTGTATTCTGTTCCATAATGAAGATATACCTTACTTTCTCCATCTGAAGTCAGCTGTTTCTTCCATTTCAAAGTGAAGCTCAGAAAACTTCTTTGCTTTGAACAGAAATACAACACAGCACTCATCTGTGTACTATTTTTGAACAACTTCTAGAACTACCTCCTGTGGTACATTACAATATGCTATTTAAACTGGCACTGTAATCTCAGTTTTTCACAAATTCTGTTTTTTGATCAGATTCCCATTAAGAGGAACTATGAGGAAAAAATATTAAAATATTTACTCACTGTGAGGTTTTTAACAATTCCTTCTGAGTCAACTGTTAAAAAGAAAAGATCAATCAGCATACATTAAAACAGTTGAAGGTCCAAAGCCTTGTGAGAAAAATTTCAACACACTTTTTCCCTGTAAAATTGAATTTCTTTGTTAACTTGTGAAGATCATGGTAACCATAACCTTCCATGGATAGGAATGTTATGTTTCCAAGAATAACTGCCTGTATACATGATAGCCTGTGACAATACCTGGGTACATCAAGAAAGACTGCCTACACCTAAAGCTGATAAATCATGAAAACCAAATTTTCTTCTCCCTACGAACCTCTGTTTGAAATAGAACCTTCTTTACATTGAATTGGACCTGGACTGCTTGTCTAGTATTCCAATTCCAGCAGCAGTCACAAAGAATCCAGTCTGTCTTAGCACTTTCACCTTCCATGTTTTAGAAGAGTAACTTCAGTCTTTTGACATTAGCTTTCTAAAATACAAATCAGAGCATTTTACAGAAGGCAAGTTCTTTCAGAAAGAGTAAGATCATTAGAAGAAATAAGTCAACAATTATACAGAAAATAAAACACATAATAAACATCATTATTCGCTCCTCTGGACTCCTCAGTATACTTTGTTACTCTGTTCCTGTCTGATTTAGTCTGTTACTTAAGACAAGGAAAGTCTGCTTCAGGTTGTATAAATGCTGTGTCTATAAATACAAATACAATTAGAAAAGATAAAAGAAAGTGCAATAGGATTCCCGCTTTTCATTAAAATCTGCAATAATTAAGCCTTTTAGAATACTTTATGAATTCTCTAAACTCACTGAATAGAGCACTTCCATGGTTTACCTCTCTCCCTTCTTTTTCCTGATACAGAAAGTTTTGTTTGTTTATTTATTTCCTGATAGAGTGCTTGTGCAATCCCAGGATTGGTCCACACTTACAAGTATAATAGTCCTGAGGAACATTGCTTGCTCGAATGCGAGCTGCAGGCCCAGCATATATGTAGAAATTAACCTGTTGGAAGTAATCAGTCATGTATTCTAATTGGCTGCAGTAGGTCATATCCATCCCTAGAGAACAATACAGAAACAGTTATATTTCAAGATACCATAAAGTGATTTATAAAATTGATTAAAACTAGTAAACACACGTATTACAAGAAAACAATGACTCAGTGAAGTTTACATTGAAAAACAAAACTATATACATTACCATGATCAGCTAAAACAATGAGGTTTACACAATTGTGCAGGTTTCTCTGTTTAAGTCCCTCCATTAGCATTCCTAGTGTTTGATCTGCTAGCTCTAAGGCTTTGATTACCTGTGAGAGAAACAAGGTTCATTAGAACTTTCCTTTGTTGCTGATTTCAAGTTATCACTTAATCAAGTTATCACTTAAATCAAAGTCTGAAAAAAAAAAAAACAAGTTTTTCTGTCAGCTTTCATGCTGTTCATATTGCTTCTTTATTTCTTCTGCTCCAGTGCAATTGACCATCACCATTAGAGTATAGATGTGCAAAATCCAAATACTCTACCACAGAATTTGCTACACTAAGTGCATTTTAAAGACTCACATTAGATTTTTTTCTATTACTTTAGCTTTAAAATATGTTTATTAAAAGAAAAATGTAACACATTCAGATAATTTTTTCCTTACCCCCCAATTTATATAAAATATAAAATTTATAATATTAAATGCAACTGTCATTGTAGCATGAGAATGTCGTATTAACAATAAGCAGCGTTTCAAAAACATTTACATACACTTGTTACCTATAGCATCTAATGAAACATGGTGCCCTTCTCCAATACAGAGTCCCTTCAAGCTTCCTACAGAAAATCACTGACCATCTGTACTGAATTTACATGGCAAGGTTTTGGTAGTGGGGGTCTGCAGGGGTGGCCTCTGTGAGAAGAATTCAGCAGCTGCCTTGTCTTACGTAAGGGCCAGTTTCAGACGGCTCCAAAAGGGACCTGCTGCCGGCCAGAGCCGAGCCAATAAGCAATGTCTGCACCTCTGCGAGAGCACATTTAAGAAAGGGAAAAAACTGCTGTGCAACAGCTGCTGGGAGAGAGGAATGAGAACCAGCCCTGCAGACCCCTAGGTTAGTGCAGAAGGAGGGCAGGAGGAGCTCCAGGCATGGAGAAGTTCGCCTGTGGAGAGGCCCCTGGTGGAGCAGGCTGTCCCCCTGCAGCCCATGGGTCCCACACGGAGCAGATCTCCACGCTGCAGCCCGTGGAGGAGCCCCCGGTGGAGCAGGTGGATGTGGCCTGGAGGAGGCTGCGGCCCATGGAGAGCCCCCGCAGGAGCAGGCCCCGGGCCGGAGCTGCAGCCCGTGGAGAGGAGCCCACGCAGGAGCAGGGGGCCTGGGGGGAGCTGCCGCCCGTGGGGGACCCGTGCTGGAGCAGTTTGGAGCACCACACCACCTCTGAAGTAATATGGGAGAAATCCATCACAACCCACCCTGCAGATCTTCACAGAGAATGGCTCTTCCCTAAGTGGCATAGCTGACTTACTGTCTCCTTCTAAGAGCAAACAGAAAGGACAACACCTTACTCAGTCTGAGGAATTGCACCCTTCTTGTTCCCCTAGCTGCACTCTCTTGACAATCTTGCATGCAAGGACAATGCACACATATACAATTATGCATACAGTCAAGGGTTTTTAAACCCCTTGTGCACAAAGAGGAATTGAATTTGCTTTTCAATTAAGGAGCCTAAAACTGTCCTACAAAGATCAGTTTTTCTGTTCTTGTCCACTACAAGAAGGCCTTCTGTGGAAGATCATTTTCAAAGCTATTACGCAAGACCATTCTAGGAAGGAGCTGATATGATAAGCCCTAAACGCCTTAAAGATTGAACTTTTTTCATGCATGCAGATAAAAAGGAAATATTACAAATTAACAAACACTGAACTAGAATGAATGGAATATATAAGAGACAGTTCTGAGAACTTTCTAGGCCACATGCTTCCAAATATCACTTGCCAATAAAATTGCAGTTTAGTCTAAATGCACTCAACTTGAAACTTAATACTATGTATTAACAGTATGAACAGTATGAACAGTATGAACAACAGTATGAACAGAAATGATTTTCTGCCAGTCTGTTTGTATTACAGCTCTTTTGGCTCACACACACTGCTGAAATCATAACTACGGGCTCAGCCACAAGCAAGAGTCTAACTTAATGAAAACTCAGAAAACAGTCATGGTAATTTTTGATCTAGTATACTTTCCAAGTTTATAAATCAGATAAGTTTATAGTATGGCACCATTTTTAGTGATATTTAGTCTAGAAAAACCACAAAAACTACTTACGCCACCACTAACTGGTCCAAATGAATGTCCAGAAGAATCTGGTTCTTCAATATACAAAGTGTAGAAATCAGGCCTCAAGTTACAAATAAATAAAAAGGAGATATTATGAAAATTTGGAGACAGCATTGGAAAAAGAAAAAAAACTCACTTAAAACAAAATAAAAGGAAATACGAACATAATTATAAGTAATTTCCTCTAACCTTAAGAAAAAAGAAAAAACAAAAACGGTAACTATAATCATCTACCTTCCTCTGAGTTTTGTAATTAATCAACATGGACTATTTTATTTGGAATTACATTTTAAGAAACAGTATCCAGTATCTTTAATAGTATCCAGAAATCACTCTGTAAAACCTCAGGATTTTAGAGAAAAAAGCAAGCTGTTCCTTGAGATACAAATGAAACTACCACCAAAATGACCTTATCCTGCTCAAGCGGTGAGGCTCTAGAAAGTATCTCCTAACTGCAAATATGAAGACTTTGGTAACAAATCATCATATAAAAGATTTCAATTGTTTACATGTTACAAAGATCAGCACGGTAATCTGTCATTCTATTTAAACACACACACACACACACACAAAAGATTCTTAATCTGTCATTATTTCATTTAAACTGCAGCAGATACAAATCTATTAGGCACTTAACTGCCAAGTTACAGTCCTAGATCACTACAGGGTTCAGAATCTCGTGTCATTTAGAAGATGTAAAAGTGTTCTACTTTGTCATTCTCTGATACATGCAAACATAGTAATATCCACACCACTACTACCAGTACTGACATCTGCTTTTCATCCTGAATTACTGCCTGCAATTACTTTCAGATATTTAACCTTTATTTTGTAAGACCTCTCATACAAAATCTTTCATCCTACACTCAGACTAGAAACTGAATGTTTCATGTTTCACCTAGGGCATATGCCAAGAAAAAAAAAAAAAGACAAAACAATAAAGGAAAACTTAAGCAACAGTACATTCCATTCAGATACATATGCACCTCTTCATCTTTTGTATCTACAACCTTATGTTGAAAATCGTTAACTATACTTATACTACAATTTCATGTTCAGCAAATTCTCATTTGAGATGGCGAGGGAGATTCCACGTTTCAGAAACACTAATAGAAAGTTCAACAGCAAAGTATTACAACCATTCTAAGCTGTATTCTTACAAACTACTAGGATATTACTGTTACCTTTCAGATTTGCTATAATCAAGCCATTTCAGTATTCCTGTAATTCTCTCTTCATATGTAACTGAACTGAAACAAACAAACAAAAAGGTATGTCAACAAGCCCTTTCTGATTTGCCCTCCTAATTCCAAGGAATCTAAGTACAGAGAAAGAGTCCACCTAGTTACTATATTACTTTATTACTCTAGTAACATAATAAAGTCAATGACTTGTAGTTCAAGAATGACATATCTTAGTAAGATACCAGTAATAAGTAATTTCTTATCAATACAGCCTTACAATTATATACTAACTTTAGAATGTGCAGAACCATGAGAGATTTACTGAAATCACAAAAATAAAATAAAAAAAAAAAATTCGCTAATACCAATGCCTTCCAAAAGATGAAAAATTACTTGGTCTAAAGGTCATCTTCCTTCAGTAGCTTCCCTATGCAGTGTCTTTCTTCAATTAGCTTCTGCCTTCTATAACCTCTTGCCAGTGTGTCCAAGTTAGTTAGGGCATAGGTTATCTGAAAACTTATTATCAAGTACAAGTACGTTTAAAGAGTTAGTTATTATGTGTAGATTTTATGTGTGAAAATATGGTAGTCTTTGGTATAGCTTGGAGGTGGCTACTAATTATTTACAGGATGCCTTCTGAGTGGGAAATTAGTGGTTTGCACTTGGCTGAAACTTTCAAAACCATCTAGGAGAGGAGAACATACAGTACCTTTTGCCTTTCTTATTGTGAATCACCTAAATGGGTTTGGAAATTTTAACTATTAATGGCAGTTCCATGGCAAACACAGGACTATGTGACATGGCAGTTGCCACTCAGACTGTTGTTTAAAAATGTAATTATTAAATTAATTATTTAGGTATTTAACTGTTATATGACAATTTGTATTTTTGGAGTAATTTAGGGGAATTTACCACAAGCCTTATAAAAACTTACTTGTTGTATATATTGTACAAGTCCGGGTATGTACCATTAATGGGAACATCAGAGCCTGGCCAAAAGAATGTGCCTGCTTTCAAACCTTGGTACATTGCTGTCAGCCACATCTATGGATAAAGATATAAACAAATTATTTTATTGCATTTACACCACTGGAGGACCTCAGATCACCAGAATCAAAATACATGATTGGATCAGAAATATGGGCTGCAGGCATACGTTTCTTTCTTCTTTCATACATCATGTACCTAACAAATCATCATGTTGCCTAACAAATGTATCAGATTTGAAGTTTGTTTTCTGTGTACACATTCTGAAGAAACATTGGTAGCATGGGAGTGAGTATGCTGCAGTTTCTTGGGAATTCTCAGAAAAAAAAAAAAAACATTCAGGTATTTCCATAGCTGACAACAGGTAGTGTGGCCTTTTTCCCAATGACATATCCCACAGAATGGATATGTGGATCCAGTGGAATGAATCATGAAGATGGAAGATATGGTTTCTTGTTATATAATTTTATTATTATGGGGTATATTTCTCTTCAAGAGTGCAGCTGTGGTCCCTACTGAATCCTTCAGAAAATAACAGCACCAAGATTTTTGTACTTGAGTATCCTATAAACATGACTACACATATATATATAAATATATAATCTGTATGTGTGTATATAATTAAATATATGTAGGTTAAACAGATATATTAAGCATATACTACATGTGTAAATATTTTTTTTCTATTTTTGTACTACTTGGTATTTCTAGTAAATTAATAATATTAGCCATAACCACAGATACAATCAGGAGGTAGGTTTTTTTGATGAAATGAGTCACATTTTACACAGAAGTGTTCATTTAGCTGGAAATGAAGTTTCGTGCTATCCTATTCTTTGTTTTTATATGCCTGGACTTTATAAGTGTATTTTTAAAAAGATATATTTTGGAAATAGATTTGCAAATTTCATTGTTTTAGCTAATTGTCAAAAACTAACTAACCAAACAAACAAACAAATACAACCCACAAAACAAAACCCTATCAAAAATTTACTAAGGTTTCCTGTGGCAAGAATTCCATTACAATAACAGCCAAAATATTTAAGGATTTTTCAGAAACTGTCACATGAAGAGAAATTTTTAAGTCTCTGAGTCAACATTTTAAAAGTTCTTTTACCTTCAGAAAGAAAACTGTTTTGAAGGCAGCCTATAATATGAACCCTACAGGACATTTAGCATGTACTGCATGTATATCACACAATTTTGCATTTTATTCTCTTTTTGTTTTGTTTTATAATGTGACACACGATCCCTTAGACATAGAGGAACACCATGAATAGAGGTAAACCTACCGGCTGTCCCTTCCACCACGAAGGCTGGAATTTTTCAGTCCCTGAAAGTGAGAAATGCTTGTTCAAGTCTACATCATACATGCTGTTATCAATAATACCATGAGATTCTGGATACAATCCCTGCAAAATGAAAACAAACAAACATAAAACTATGAACCTTAAAACCAAATGAAACCTAAATTATGTTGCAATACACAGTATTGCAATTATTTTATGGCTGTTTTATCACAGAAACAGCATACATTTCCTATCTCACATAGTTCATCAGATTCCTTCCAGTGAATTCAGTGTGCCTTGCAAGTTCCCTTTCAGTTTTCCTGTTTTCTCCACAATCCAGTTAAAAGCTGATATGCTATAGATTAAGTATCAGATATGTCACATGGTTACGTATCAGCTGCCAAACTCATCCTAACACAGACACTCATCAAGTAGCAGCGCCCTCACCCCTATTCACCCATATCCAATTAGACTGACAAAGATCAGGAATAACAGGTTCATAGGCCAGAATCAGATAACATACCTACATAAGCACGTAGGCATGCCTCCTTTCTTCTACATTGCTGCATGTACTATCTCAGCATGTCTCTTTATATATCACTTCTATAGCTTGAGTTCCCATGTTCCACAAAAAGATTAGTTAATTCCTTGGTACCACAAAATCTTTTCTGTGTCATATAGATAAAGAAAAGTACAAATAGCAAATTCTCACTTACTGTGACAATAGTATAGTGGTTTGGAAAAGTTTTTGTGGGGTAAGCAGCTCTCATGTATTTTGAATGTGTGCCACATGTTTCTGCAACAGATTACAGAATTAATATAAATTTCCTTTTTCTTTTTTTTAATTGAAAACTAACAGTCTTAAAAACAAACAAACAACAAAAATCACCACAGCCAGCTGCTCAGTTGTCCAGTTGCTATGGTATTAGACAGGAAATTTGACCCAAAAATAAAACACATACATTCTGGTGTTTCCTTGTGAGCTAGGTCTACGCTCGATTGCCATCAATGAACACAGGACACTCAATTCATCTGCCTGAACCCTATATGCCTGAGGTCATTTGAGACATCTTTAATGATTCTGCCCAGTCTGCAGGTGCTGCTCCTGCATCTGGTCTGCCAACCTAAATAGACGTCTCTCGTACTTCAAATCACCCAAAGTGGCACTGGATATATATGTTTATGTAACCAGACTGAAGCCTCAGGTCAGACCAGGCAAGACAATCTGCAGAGCTGTCTGGCGATCAGAAGGACTCAGTTGCTACAGCACTGGAGTCCAATGCCATTTTAGATACCCTCAGATATCCAAGACGTGTACAGGAAGCCAGCAGTTTTGATGCAAAATCAATGGGAGACCTGTGCCCCGACGTAGATGCCGAAAGCCACCCAGTCCTGTGGCACCCTCTGTAGGCTGAGCTGACATGCTCTCTAGGCACTTGCACCATACTGCACAGACTGTACTAACCCTAAGTGCACTGACTACAATGGACATGTAGATATATGGAGATATCTCCAAGAACATATCTAAATATAGGTGTCCTGCTCTGGACTGAATCCCATACCAAGTGCCCAGGAAGGCTGGACATGCTTCAAGAATGAAAACTTGAAGGCACAGGAGTTTGTAGCAAGATGGGTGTCATTCTCTTTTCTCAGGTGACAAGTGATAGGACGCAAGGAAACAGACTCAAGTTGCGTCAGGGGAGGTTTAGATTAAATTTTAGGAAGAATTTCTTCACGGAAAGATTGGCATTGTACGAGGCTGCTCAGGGAAGTGGTGGAGCTGCCATCCATGGTGGTATTTAAGAGACGTGTGGATGTGGAGCTTAGGGAAATGGTTTAGTGGTGGACTTGGCAGTGATGGACATAAGGTCATCATTGGAATTGATGATCTTACGGGTCTTTTCCAACGCAGATGATTCCTTGATTCTTTCTCTCCAACCATTGTGCCACTTTTCAGCAATTAATTTTCAAAGGCACTTACCACACCTGAACATCTGTAATAGCTAAATGCACTGCAATTCAACTTATTTATCCACAAAAGGAAAGGTGTGAAGACTCTAAGATGCCTTAATGCCATTTTTAACATGTCGTGGAGAAACAACTCTGTATTAATCTGTAGTCAGCTGATTATTTGATTCACACAGAAGCACAATTTATTAGTTGATATAAAGCATTTCCATTAAAGAATAGAAATTGATTTTAACTGAACAAGTTCAACTAAACAATTGAAAGCCTGATATTCAACAAAACTGTTCCAGTGCTGTACAGAAAAAAAGGCTTATAAGAATGTTTAAAGAGGGACTGAATAATTGACAAATGAGAAAATCAGAAGAATTTTTTTACAGATTTGTCTTGAACAGTAAAGGAGTTATTTTCATAACATATATTCTGTAACAACTTGCTTGATTAGCTCTCTTGAAAATGCTAGGTTAATGGAGTCCTAGAGAGGAAATATTTTATGGTACAAATCAGCTTGAAAGTCTTCCTTTTGCAAAGAAAGGAAATTCCCTTTTCTACCCACAGTAGATTATTGAGAAATATAAGCATGAGTGTGCATAAGTAAATATTAAAGCTGACCACAAGTATTGAATTAGAACTGATCTTGTTTAAAGGGATTTCTTGGAAACATACACCTAGCATGGTTTTCATGCCTTATGTCAAATTGGCATTTCCTTTTCACCTCTTTCAAAAGACTGGAATTGAACACTGACTTCTTCATGCATGGTTCCTTCACTGATTCAAATTCCTTCCATTGTCAGAAAGACAGCAAAGAATAAAATATTTGCACAAGAAGTCATTTGCACATTGTTTTAAGTTCAGGCTCCTGGATATCTTTTGTAATCCACAAACAAGATTGTTTACTATTCAGTAAGCAGAACATGATATATTCAGAACAGACACAAACACTGTCAATTTAGACTATTACTGCTAAGAAGAAATGAATAAATTTGCAGAGATTTTGTCCAGGTACAAAGCATCTTGAGAGTTGAGCTCTAAAATATACAGGAAATTTGAATACAAAGTGTGCACTAATGGTTTTCAATTTTCAGAGCCCTCTACAGCACAAACTAAAGAAATACTGAGACACAGTTGCTTGAACCTTACTGCAGTTATACCAATACATTAATTTATACCAATATGTAAATTACATTATATTTAAGTCTAAGATAAGAATATTCACTGTCATTCTCTTAAATATGCAGCTTCTTTTTAATCTGTTAAAATATCTGACTTGGAAAAGTGCACCTTTGAGGGATACTTCCCAATAACCTAATGCATTTTTTCTTAGTATTATACTTTAATGAAGATCTCTTTACCTAATAGAATTTTTACTGGAGTACAGAAAATGTATGAAACCCTTTGCTGGAACTATTTTTCAGCCTTAAACTGTATTTGAATGTATATTTCAAACTAGTTATTTAATAAAACACTGCAGACCAATATTAATGGCCTTCTTAAAAAAGAGTCGTTTGCTGTGCACTCGAATACAAGAATTACTGTAGAATGTGAAATATAAGCATACAACTGATAAGGGAGACCTGATTTAGGATCTTCTTATTGTTGAGCAACATGTGAGCAGCATGTTGAGCAGCAAAAGGGACTAGAGAGGCTGTATGCAGATTTTTAAAGAAAACAGTCAAAGCACTTGTGGTAACTTACTGAGTTTTTCAATATTTGGCAGCAAAGAACTCCAAGTTTGCAAGTATTCTGCTCTGAAACCATCCATTGAAAAAAGGATAAGTGGTGGCACATCAAACCTGTAAGAAAATACAACATCTTGATCATTAAGGAGTTTGAAGAGTTAGTGACTTGTTAAAGTCTTTAACAACAAAACAAATTCTATTTTTAAAAGCAGTATCCAGAACTCCCATGTGATTCCAAGAATTAAAGTCACAGTGAGAGATAAACAAATAGCTCAAGTACAAACACACAATCCTCCTGAAAAAGAAAGCACTGAAGGCATAAAATACAAGCTACTCATTATATATACAGCCCATGAAAATAAATTGTTTGGTTCTTTTTCATCTTTTAATTACAAATATAAATCTACTGACTAGCGTCCAAATTCAAGCCCAGAGTACAGAACAGCCAAAGCACCTCTGTACATAGCAGCATTGAATTCTGTCTCTTCTCTCTTTACACATCTTAAAAATCTTTCAGGGCACTTGCACAAGAACTGTAAAAGTACAGCAATCAGCCAGCAGGCAGTTAGGGTCTGCTGGCCTCTGGGCTGGGAAGAGTAATCTCTGCACTGCCAGGTTTGTGCTGTTTACCTTACCACATTTGCTTTGTGAAGACATTAGTGGGCAGTCTAGGTTCTCTGTGGATTGTATCTTTCAAGTTAGCTCTCTCATTGAGCTAAAGAAAGCTTTCTTACCTCAAGTCTGCTAACAGACTGCACACAAAGCTAAGAAAAGAATGCCGCTGCTATCATGCCTTTGGTAAGGCTTAATGTAAAGGAACATGGATCAAAAGCCTTAGATCCGAGTTTATATGGAAGGTATGATAAAGCGTGTGCAAATTGAAATTGATCTCTAGAACGGTGTTTAGATTATTGTTGTAAACGTTCTAATTAGGAAGTGCTACCTGTGAAAAAAAAACTTCCAAGTTATTAGACATGTTTTTTTTAACCAATCTAAAAGGACTGATAAAGAAAAAAATGCATTAGGAGATATAAAATGCTAGTGCTACAGCATTTTACTTATAACACAAAGGGAAAAAAATCAGTAGGATCAAGTTATCTAGTTCTGCAATTCAGTCTTTTTGTTAACCATCAGTATGTATTCCACTGTTTCCTTAGAAAAAAATGCTTACAATTGAATGAAAAATGTAGTTTGAAATAGGTTTCATTATATGTGATATCTAAAATAAATAAAAATAGAACCAATTATTCATAATTTGTAGAAAAGGTTCACTACATAAACCTGGAAAATATCTGAAAATAATAACTATTGATTAAATGCAGTTACTAATATGTGACTTTGAAGAATTTTTTTGAGTAATACTTTGAGTGATGACTATAAAGTTATATATTCACATCACACAATATCACAAAAAAAACAAACTATCCCAGTTTTCTTGTTCACCATAGTGTTTCCAAAATACTGAAGTACACTGTCATCAAAAGTTTTTATACAAACATTTTGCATAAAATAGCTTGCTGATTGGAGTTTGAAACAAAATGGAGCTTTATGTAGCTGTGTTGTTTACAGCACTTAAAGCAGCCTTCTTCCTCCACTAATGTCTAAATTCTAACCTATGAAACTTTGTGAACTCTGTAAGTTATTTGTTAACCTAAGAAGTACGTATCTTTGTACCTATGCTTGGAGGTGCACACAGGAACCCATGAACTTTAGAAAGAGGCTGCACTACTAAAGGTATAATTGCTATAATTAAGTATAATTTGGCAGTAAAATAGATAACATAGTAATAACATGGCAGATACTGAGACTGAGCCAGAAAATAATCCTTTTTATCTTGAGAACAACATTTAAACTATATTTCTGCCTACCCTATACTTATAATGTCTGCCTGTAGATATAAAATGTCCTTATAAAATAACTACAGGTGGGCATCAGAATTTCCATGTTCCAGATATTGCAGATATAGCACTACTTTCATATCTTCTTTTTTTAATTAACCTTTCCTCCCATATGTTCTTTGAGTAAAAATAAATAAATAAATAAATCTGTTACTTAGATAAAGAATTGCAGTCTTCTAAGTTATCTATCTAAGTTAATCTAAGTTATTGTAGCCTGCATAAGCTCGTAGAAGGTCAAGATTGAATTATCAGAGATACTGTACTAATAACCTAAAATGGACTATGAACAATTTGTGATACATGAATTAACTCTAACTATTTTTCCAGGTCTTTGCAAACTGACTTTCAATCTGGATTTGAACTCCTGTACTCTGCTCTAAGCTGTAAATGATAAATGAATTTGCAACAAAATTACATAGGCTCTAGAAAAACAAAATGTTGCTAGCCATAATCCATTTCTATAGAAAATACATTCTATAGGCAGGCATCTTATTCTCAGTAATTATAAAAATCTCTTAAAGACCTACTGTGGCTGAGTGAAGCATTTCTGCCCACCATAATATTTCTTATTTGTTAAAAAGAAAAAAAAACTTTATCCTACCCAGCTGGACACTGAGGAGTTTCAAGTGGTGTACATGGTTCTTCTACCCAAGGTATTTCACCTAAAATGAAAAAAGAAAATACTGAGTTAGCATTACAAAATAATACAAACAACAAATAGTACTACAAAGAAGTTTCCTGGTTGACCTTTTTTTAGAGCTCTTTCTGACACTTTTTGTTTCAATACAGAATTATAGAAAAGTAGGGCTAAAAATACCTATAGACGTCATTTAGCACAACCTATTAGGCCTTTAGACACTGAAAGGACTAATGCTTACAGCTGTAAGTTAAAAACAAAACACACATACAAACAAAATGGAGGAGAAATTACTATGAAAGCTTAGCCTAAGTTTTATCTGGCTCTAAAGGGGTAAGATTTAACTGTATCCAGGATCAACACCGGAATACTACCTTATTTTTCTGCAGATTCTACTTATACATTTAGTGATGGCTGCCAGGGCTTCCTTTAGCCTTTGTTTTTTCTTCCCCCCCCCCCGCCCCCCCCCCCCCCCCCCCCCGTAAAGAGCCCAAACTCCTTCAGTTTTCCCTTGTTGGCTATGACTTCTGACTTCCAGGTCTTTCTTTCTGTTATCCCTTGAATGTTCTACACCTGCTTCACATATACACTTATTTATGATAATGATCTGCCCATCCCTTTGGAAGAAATACGGGAAATAAAAGAAGGAGTAAGTAAAGCACAAAAGGAAGGGAAAAAAGATAAAGAAAAGAGAAGAAGCAGTGGCTGTTAAAGTTCTTGGCTTACCACAGAAAGCTTCTATCCTAATAAGCAACCAGAGGTGTGGATGTACACTAATCTTAACTAGGTCAGTACTCTCTGCTCAAACAAATTAGCATCTAGCCAAAGCCTTGACTGTTTTTAGCTTCCATTTGCATTTAGGTGACAGATATAATATTGCAGAAGTTGACTTCAATCTCTGCCACCTCACAATATACAGGAGTTCTAATAACAGATAACACGTTTTAAGTCACCAGTATACTCTTCAGATATCATTTCTGTAATCCAATTTTACCAAAGACGTTATGTGTTTAGACAGAGTCTGTATGAAATAATCAGGTATGAACAATGACATTCAAAATAAGTAAAACATAAGAAACGCATTCTATAAATTAATTTTTAGTAAAATGAAAGGGAAAGTTTTAATTAGGGCTCATTACTACTACTAAAAGTACTTCAGATTCCATGGAGTTTGAAGCAGGAACCACATCTCCAACTATTTTTTGGGGAAAAAAAATAATTGGCATAATGCTGCAGTATTCAGAACACTCTTTCTTATGAATGAAACTTCTCAAACTTCTCTCCAGAAATCTTCTTCTTCCTAGTCAAAAATACCAAAAGCTTAACCTCAAAACATCTTCATCTTCCAAAATGTAACTATAAGAATCCAGCCTTGAGAAACAAATGTATCGACCTTTATATTTCCAATGTTTGACCAAACGTTTATTTCACAGGAACATTTACATAACATTTTTCTGACTTCTGATTTACCTTTGCAAATGCTGTTGTAGTTTACACAGCAGTCTTTATTCTGCAAACAGTCATCAGAACAAGAACAATAACTTCCAGGTAGCCTTTTCTCACCACAACGGAAATTAGTGCATCTCCAAGATCGGGCTGAAAATTATAAGAAAAAGATTACTATTCAGTGCACAGAATGTTATGCAAACTCCTTTGTGTTGAAATCTCCCAAACATAAAGAAAAAAAAAGAAAAAAAAAGCTTTTGTTAAACCACTATTCATATGTCCTATTTGATTTACTTTAAAAGTTTCATGTAAGAAGAAAATTCAAGATTTCTCTTAACACATAAAAACACATAACATGTTGCTGCCATTGAATGGTAACACCAAATCATAGAATAATTAATTTTAGAAAGGTGTTACCAAAGCCATCTTGTTCAATGCCTTCCACCCTTCAAAAATAAATAAATAAATTAATTAACTAATTAAAATGAAAGAAGGCAAGAGATCTTTTTTTTCCTTTCTCTTGTGCATAATTCCCAGCAGATAGGAAAAAAAAAAAAAAAAAAAAAGATCTAAGGGTCTAAGGGCAGAAGCAGGCAGAAAGTGATACGGATGAAGAAAAACTGAGTTGCTGCCAAGACAGCATAGGGACTAGCTGGAAAAGAATCTGGACTCGAAGCAGAAGTAAACAAATTTCCTGGAAGAACACTGCAAAGCTCTGATTCCATTAATTCACAAGTAATCCCCGAGCCTACATAAAGTCGACGATATCCTTTACAGGAACTCCCATTAATTTTCAAAAGGACAAAAAGTTCTGGTGCACAGGCATTGTTTCAGACCCCTAGTCAAAGAAAACCTGTCATTTCATTCACACTGGTCCATAACTTCATCTGGGCCAGGAAACATGCACTGCAAATGCTCTGGTTATCTGTGAAGGAGTTGGCTGTACTGTACTGTTGTGCTGTGCACTGCTGCATTGCATTGTGCTATACACGAAGCCCATTAAAATTGCTTTAATTAATATTTTTGCCTAAAAAGCTTGTCTCTCCATAAGAAAAAAGATGAGGATATAATTTGAGAAAGAAGTGGAAAGATTTCATGCTAGGCAGTCTAACAACCTGAATGCAGCATCAACTCAACACCACTGGCTTCCTCCCTCCCCAAGTCAATATATGGCATAGCACGCCCCGAAACCTTTTTCCAGCATGGCCAGAGGGCCTTCTGTATATCAGTGTAAATACAAGAACTGATCTTTTTCCATTTAGTACTATGCAATGAAACAGAATAGAATGGAAACCAATGAGCATGGACTGCTCAAGAACCTACTTGGCTCCACACAGGCATCTTCATAATCCCAGCAGCAGTTTTGACGCTCTTTGCACCCACTGTCACACTGGCAGCCTGCCACTTCTTTTCGATAGGGCTCATCACATTTGTGCCTGCAGCTGACTGCAACGAGAAGGCAAGGGATCTCAATGACCAGGCTGCAAAACAGTCCTGTCCCAGCCAGGTCAGCTGAATGGATCATGGACATGGAAAGAAAGGTGATTAATTTTCCAAACCAATTTCCCAAGTCATTTTCCACTGCAGCCGCTAGTGCACAGGTCAGACCAAGCAACATGAGATTTGTAGGAGGTCCTCTGGATGCTGTAAGTCCTGGGTTTTGTTTTGGTGTGCTCACCCAGGACCTCTGGCACAGCTGTTTCTGCTACACTTCTCCCCAAAGAGGCGATGCCCACGTATCCCACCCTCCCACTGGTGTCTCCTCTGCTTGTTTCTGGATCCAGGATGCTGAGAGAAGAGCGACTCCCACCCTGGGTGTGGGCCAAGGGCTCCCTGAGGGCTCTGCAGCAGCCCCATGTGGGCAGGGGCTGACAGCCCCCAGGCTGAGGTGGTGCCCTGGGCCCTGGGTGGTGGGGGGAGGCCCAGAGGGCTGGGCAGGGTTTATTGGTGTGCATGAGAGATATGGCCTGACTATCTCTCTCCCACCTAATCATTAAAAAGTGCCTTAAAAACCTGCAGGTTTGATTGTTTTGACCCAAAGAAAGAAAAGGGTCCACATAAAGGGCCTTGCACAGGAAATGGAGACGTGCAGTTCCTCGCCACTGCTCTGATACCTTCAGGCAGGGAGCAAGAGCTCTGCCTCTGGGACATCCAAAGGCAGCTCCAACTCTCCAAACATCACCTGCAGCTCCACATGAAAGGTTCATGCTTGTGCAAGGTGTACTGCCTACAAAAATCAGGCTTTAATATCTATGTATGGATATGGAGCTATGAGCTAAGATTGCTTTTTTTTTCATGCTAGTCAGCTTGTTTCACATGTAGAAAGTTCACAAGTTGTACTTTGCTCTTCATGTGCATACAATAGCAATAATCATTCATTCAAGAAAGCTAGGCAAATAATTAGAATAAAAATATGTAATGAGCATAAATGGATCTGTGAAAAGAAAAATACAAATGGAAACAAGTAATAAAAGGTTGTATTCCATGTTCTGCCAAGGAAAAGCTGTGATTTTTCACAAATGTTTATAAACATATGCAAACATTTTTCTTCATTTTTAGTCTCTAAAGTGTTTCATTTAATTTTCCCTCTATCCATTGGCTTTAGAACAACTCAGAGTAGTTCAGATGGTCTACCTGAGTTAAAAGGATATAGAATATACATGGTGAGTCTAAGTCAGAAGAAACATAAAACTTTTCCTCTGTCTGAAGCAGAACTGTTCATACTCCTAACAATCTGCAATCTATACCTCTAATTTCTTCACAATATTTACAAAACTGTGTGAGTTCTCTTAAGTTAGTATGTTACTTCATACTTCAGAATGCTACTTCATCTTTCTTAAGTAGATCTGGTTATAAAGGTAGCAAACAAAGTTTAGCAGTCCCTATTTAGGATTGCTCTGTAACATCTGCAGTCAGAGACACAAACACTCTTGCTCAGTGCCATCTTTCACCTTCCATTCACTTTCCACAACAATGATTAAGTTCCTCAGGTAAATGTCATTAAAGACTCATGTGGTAGGTATCTACATATTTTACACAGAAAGTTGTAATGCAACACGTACCATCAAACAGTAATTACAACTCCGTTTCATCCTGCTAGAATTGAGTGATTGAATGAGTAAAGAGTTGATGTAGGTAAATATGTTTGATACATGTTGATTAGGAGTGAGATAGATACTGTGCTTTCTTGAACGCCTCCAGTATGAGATTATTATTGTTTTGATTCTAAGTGAGGTGTTATAACTCTCCGTGTGATGTCTATTTGTTCTGATCCTGCTTGACCCTGACATTAATACGCTATTCCATTTTTTCAAATTAAAAGATAACATTCCACAAAATCAAAGCATTATACCTTTTTTTGCCACAGATTTGCAGAAATTGATGATTTCACAGAAAATTCATGATCAGTTTTAGCCACCTGAACTATGCCAAATGCACCTGAATTATGAATCTTGAAGGTGGTCCAATGATATCTCTTTTACAGAACACGCTGCTGAAGTAATTGCAATGTATTATATATAATAAGAATGTCCTATCTCAAATTTTCTAAAAATATTATTAAGATAAAAATACCAAAGCTGTTGTGAACTAGATTTAACACTTCTAGTGCATTCAGTGGTTTAGGCATTCAGTGGTTTAGGATAGGTTTTCAAGTATAATTATGTGTACAGATTTTATACAATCCAACTTGAAAAATGCAAGAACTTTATTTTCATAGGTTGTCACAGAACATTTATACTTTATAAAAGAGGGTTTCCTGAAGGCCGTTAGCAGATCTAGCTTATGTTGTAATTATACTGGAAGTATTATAAACATACCTTGCTCCTGGGCTCCACGGTTTAGTCCAAGTCCCAAACCTAGTCCCAGCGACACAACCACCAAAGCAACTAGCAGAAACTGTCACACAAACACACAAAAATTAAAGTTCATAATTGTGATAAACTGTTATGTTTATTAGGAATTAACTATGTGACATGGGAAGCACAGAAATAATAATCTTGTGAACTGTTTGTAAGGCAACGCCTAAATACTGCACTTTTAACCTAGGGCAGATCCTATCTTGTAACTGAGGAATTCCTTGATAGGGAAAAGATAGTAGAAAGTAATGACTGTATTCACCTGTTTTGCAAATTCTTAATCTATGTAAAGAGAAGGAAATCCCCACCTTTCTCAACCCCAAAGCCTTTTTTATAGTTTCTGTACTTTCCTGAAATGCCCACAGGGGTTTCTTAAAAAACTCAGCTGGACAGAGGCTGCAAGTGTCAAGTTTTCATTCACTAGCCAGTTTCTTTTAATGAGTAAGACATTGTATTAGTGAGGTTAGAGAAAACTGGAAATGAACAAGCAGCCCAAGGAAAATGCGTAATAGAAAGTCGCATAATGGTTGGGAGACTGGGGAAGAGCTGAGGAAACCTTTATCAGCTTAACAGACACTCTAGATGTGCTGGCTAAAAGGCACGGTGAAAAACGACAACTCTCTATATTACAGCATATCCATTTTTTACTTAGGCAGTAACAGGAAGGAAAATGCCTGTCAGAGAAAAGAACCATGAAACAATCCAGCTTACTTCCTGCTTTTGTCTCAGAGCCTAATTCTGTCTCCTGCCGCTTCCAGCAACCACCAGGCACTAGCAAATACCGAGATTCAAAACAGAGTAGAAATGAGAGCAGCTTACCCTCATACATTTCATCACTGTAATAGAGCCTCTAGGGAAGCACCCTAGGCTTTTCATTACTGCCCATGCTGCCCCAATACTTCACCCAATGGCAGCAGCAGAGAGTGCTGCCCTGTTCTCAGGTGAGGGGTGGGTGTACGCTTTGGCCACAGAGCAGCTCCACTCCAGGACAGAGCCTAAATGCACATCATTCCTACCTGCAGACTGGGAAGATCAACCTTACTTGCTCCCTGCTGCTCACTCCCTGGTTTTTGGACAGGAGAAATACCCCAGCAGTAGGAATGGAAATGGAATTGGTGAGAGAAATGGGTAAAAGAGACTGGTGGGAAAAGCATGAAATGGAAGGATTGCCCAAAGTGGCAGAAGAGTCTCTTGAAGAGAGACCCCAGGTGTGAAGGTAGCGGTTTAATGTCACATCCAGTCAAGCAGGACTGAGAATTAGCAGTCACATCCGGGCTAGAACACCTGCCTCTTTCTGGATGGGGAGCACAATTCTTCCAGTGTACTGTAATTGGTTTTGTTTCCTGAGCACAGACCAGACCAATCCCCAGGGCTTGCAACCTTCATCTAAAAGTTCACTCTGGTTTTACCCTCCATTTTCTTACAAACTTATATTTGTAATTGAAGTAAATAGGCAATACTAAATTCAAAGGATAGCTACTACAGCAACTAAACGTTCCCACTGCTGCAAGTCATTAGAGAGCTGAAGTAAAAACCAAAAACTCATGTTTAACAGGTATAGACACAAGGTATTGCATTTTATTACCAAATTTACACAAAGGCCCTTGATTTTGGGACACTGATCCTTAAGGTAAAATAACATGAGTAGCACCTATTCAAATCCTCAGACTTTCTACTGCTAACTTCTATGTCTAAATTCATGACTAGGGCTTATTATTCAAAAAAAAGTTGTCCCTAATGCATATTCTCTGACTCTCCTCTGGAGGACCTACTAGGTAGTATGACTACTCACTGAGTACACAATTCTCCATCTGAACTTTCAGGAAAAAGTTACCAAGGAAGTAGTTCATTCATGTAGTTTCTCAAAAACATAAATCAATTGTGTAGAATATTAACAGCTGACACCCCCAATATCGAGATTTTCTTTCTTATAAAGGCAAGCGTTTGAAAACCACTGCATTTGGAAAAACGAATATTTTATGATACTTAAACTTCTCAGTTTACTCTCCTAAGTACCTTTTGAAAGTACTGTTTACTTTCCTTCCTGGTTAAGCATTCTTCTTACACTGTTTATTGATTAAATTATTTTTATTGAAGACTTAAGGAAAACAATGTCTGTTATTTTCACTTCTCTTTTTTTCTCCATTTCCAATATTTCTCGTATATTTTATGCAATACTTGCATAATGCAGCATTAAATAGGAACTTGCATTATGTGACATTGTTCTGATGACATAATGTTGAAGAATATCACAACCTGCCTCTCTTTTTCATGGGTCTGTTTTCAAAATTAAGTTTTTAGTCTTTTGAAAATCAGTACCTGTCATTTTCAGTAAATTCCAATTCTAGATGCAAGAGCTTGTGTAAACACACACACACATATGTATGTATAAATATATATATAAATTTAATATTTGTTTCATTTATGGTCAGAAACAGAAGCCTAAAATGTGTAACAGTTCTAACAAAAGATTTCAAAAATGTAGAAAGAAAAAAAAAAAACAACACACACATTCTTATCTACAAGGTAGCTGAATGACTCTTAAAGCCCTGGGGAAGAAGGGAAGAGTTGACACAGTATTTGAGACGTGAGAATGACAATACTGGATGAAATGGTTCATTCATCTTTTCCTATACCTTGCTTTGGGAGTGATTTTCATTAATGCTTTGCCTACATACTCTTTTTTATTAATGACAAATCCAAAGACACAAAAGAATAAGCAAAAAGGAACTGGGGATGCATTGGCCACAAACAAATGTATAAAATACTATACTGAAGCACTGTCTGCTGTGCAAAAGATCTGTCAGTTTATCATAGCAAAAGTCTAATTAATTGCCAGGAAATAAATAAATATATATATATAAACACACATATACATATATATATATATATGTATATTTGACAGTGTTAAACTGCTGGGTAAGTACCACCAGAACTTTAGAAATCTGCCAGAGAAATTAGTTCCTTTGTGCTGTAGAACTTTAGGCACCAATTACCAAGCTACCCTGAATCATTACATTAATACAACAAAACTAGTAAAAAGTCTACAGATTTGAAAATTGTAAAGTTTCTACAGTTCTGAAAGGAAAAAAAAAAAAGAGTAGCAGCCCTGAAGAACAGCGGCTACTTACAGCACAGATTATCTTGTATTTCTGGAGTGTTTTTTTCTTCACATACTGTGATGGTTGTAACATCATGTCATCCAAATGTCTGCCTTGATGCATGTTTAGTTCATCGCGAGGATTCATTTTGCCGAGGTCTGCCTCTCAGCTGTGCGTATGCTGTGCTCCTTTGGCTCCCCAGCTGGGTTAGCTGCAGCCTAGAGGCTGCTTCTGCTTCAAGTGTGTGTGTACTTTGCTCAAAGGTTTTTAATGAGGTCTTAGCTTTTACATCGGTGATAGGTTTGCAGGAAGCCAAAGTAAGCAGGAAAACTACTCAGCAAGGTCAAAGGCTGAAAAGAAATATTCACGTAGAGAGAATTGTTTTGCCACATTTCAAGATAAAGATGGCATTAGATAAACTGTAGATTAGGAATAATATGTTGCTAAGCAATAACTTGCAAAAACTACACAAATTTGACTACCCAACTATTTGTTAAAAGCCTGTCACCCAGAGTATTTCTTGACTTCACAGAAAGCGTTTGGGATTCTGTTAAATACATTAAACAAAACCAATACCTAAGTAGATGGATAGCTTCTGCTCTATGTTACATCTATGTTTTGAGTTCCATTCCCTTATTTAGCACCAGAGGATTCCTCCCATTGAGTTTCAATCCATTTTTGTCATAGACTTCTTTCAGTCTGCTACACTTTTTTTTTTTTTCCCAGTAGTGGTAGATGCACTCATTAAAGACAAATGGTATACAGCCAAATCAAATTCAATAAAAACAAAATTTAAATACAATTTGAAATGTATTCCTCATTCAATTTGGTGGTTAATGGGAGGTCTGTTTGTTATGGAAATGTATAGCCTTCATAGCCTCCCAGGATTGAGTATCAGGGTTCTTGAATCATAACCTATTGTAATTACTCAAATTTTTATCCAATTCTAAAGTTGAGTACCACATGAGTCATAATTTAAAATAAATTTATAACATTTATTATAAAAAACAAATGCAAAACATAGAACCATATGAGCTGCTATGAAGAAAATTAGCTCTATCCCAGCCAGCCCAAACCAACACGATTTCCACACCTTATTATATGCCATTTATGTTACGCTTATGTCTCACACTATTCAATACATCCTCATTTAACCACCGTGTCCCTGCCCATCCTTTGATATCTACACAGATATCATTCTCTTAGTCTGTGGTTCACCTTTGTAAAATGTTCCTGAAATGTCCATGGACATATCTTCATGACTTGGGTTCCATCTGTTATGGTGGTCACAGGATAGGAGAGCTGCTGTGATGTTACTGGCTGCCAAAGCCAGCTCAAGTTGGGTCACTGCTGCACTTGCGTGGCTTTTTGCGAAGCTCATTCTTCATCGGTTTGAGTGGTTCCTGCTGCAGTACTTCCTACAACA
Source organism: Anser brachyrhynchus (assembly GCF_964034855.1). Lineage (NCBI taxonomy): Eukaryota > Metazoa > Chordata > Aves > Anseriformes > Anatidae > Anser > Anser brachyrhynchus. The sequence continues at coordinate 66,776,242 of NC_137696.1, forward strand.
CGCAACTCAAATCATGGGTTACAACTTAAGGGTCTATCCATTCCAGTCTTCACCCGACAAATCCCTTTGGAGCAGACTATCAGACTTATCTTTGCAACGGACTCCTCACCCTTGCCCCTGCTCCTAACCAAGGGTTGCAATTCCTGTATGGGCAGTGCTGCAGCGTGGACTTACTCGGAAGGCACAAGTCCCTCTGACTTGAGACGCTGCAGTTGCAGCCTGGCCAGTTAGCAGCACAGGAAAAAACAGCAATGCCCTGGCAATTTGCCAGCCCAGGGACATGGCCTTTGCTGTTATCAGAATGTTCCCAGGCACAGCAAAACACGATGCTAAGTGCAGCAAATAGCAGCCGCTAACAAGCACTAGACTCCGATACAGAGAAGCAAGCAAGACCTGTAGCAAGCACAGAAACCTGCCAATGAACAGCTGAACAGTGTAACAGCTATAAATTAGGTCTAGGACATTCCAATCAAATCTGTTATTATCTCTAGCGGCACTAGCCCCAGGTTGGGTGCCAAAAACCACTCCGGTGGTTTAACCCCTGTAGGCAGCCAAGCCCCACCCAGCCACTCGGTCCCTCCCTCCCAGAGGGTTGGAAGAGAGAACTGCAGGGGTAGAAAAACAATAAAACTCATAGGCTGAGCTAGAGTCAGTTTAATAGGTAAAGTAAAGCTGCATGCACAAGCAGAGCAAAGCAAGAAGATAGAACTTGCTTGCTGTCCTTGTATAATAATTGTGAGAATTAAATTGTGTTTTTTGCAATAGAAAATACCACTAACCTTGCATATGCAAAAGTGATTGCACAGGCATAACAGTGGGGGGTATGTTAGGCAGATAAGGGGACAGTGGAAGGTCCCACTGTCCCAAAATATGGAGGATGGCTAAGAAAAACAAGACAAGCAGTTGTGGAATCAGCAAAAACAAAACAAACAACCAAAAAAAGATCACGGTCCCTTCCAGTAATGAGAGAAGAAAAAAGGGGGAAAATGAGAAATTATAGGTTGGTCAAATAAAATTGTACATATATGGTATTGTAACAAGCATCGAGTAGGTTGTGAGCCTGTAGTACTCAGCCAGTGAGGAAACGGGAGGAGTCGAGTGTTGGATAATAGGGGATATAAGGTTATGATACACTTCTACTGTGGGCTCCTGCTTGCAAGATGCCTGCTATTGCAATGGTGAATAAAAATGCTGCTTCACTGAGATCCTCGCCTGAGCCTGTTATTGGCTGCAGATTGTTTCTCACATATAATGTTGCTTGTCAAAATGTTTGCTTGCTTTTTTATATATTTAAAGTCATTTTGTAAGGTGTATTTCCTTTTCTGTCACTGGAATTACAGGGTCATTTCTTCTTCATGCAAATATTTCTTTTCTTCCTTGTTTGGTCAGGCTTACAGCTCCATTTTACTTAACACACAGAATCTGCCACGGCCTCATTCCTTGGCAGAGGGAACTATGTGTAATCCCAGCCCTTAAGACTTGTACTGTTCTTCCTCTTTGACTCTTGGGTCCCTTACAGAAGGCACGACGACCTTTACATAGACCTGACTTGCTCAAGTAATGGCCCTGACTTGGGCCTCAGCTCTACCTCAGGGACCAGGTTCTCTGCCATAGGTAGGATCATATGTAGTTCAGTTTTATTAAAATGAGACGAATATGGTGGTTTCACACTGATGGACACCTAAACTACACCACATCGTCCTTCTGCTCCCCTTCCTCAATACAACATGGGCAGAAAATATGATATTAAAAAAATGGGGCTGAGATAAGGACAGGGAAATCACTGACCAATTACTATCACTGGCAAAACAGACTCAGTGTGGGAGATTAATATAATTTGCTGCCTATTGCTAACAGACTAGAGCAGTAAGACACTAAAGCAAGCTACAAAGATCTTTCCCCCCATCCACTCTCTTCAACCTCCTCCCCAAGTAGCACAGGGAATGGGGGCTGCGGTCAGTCCCTGACGATTCATCTCCGCCGCTCCTTCACGGTCCCTCTCTGCCCCTGCTCCACGCGGGGTCCCTCCCACGGGATGCCGTCCTGCCCGAACTGAGCCTGCGGGGGCTGCCCACAGGCAGCAGCTCTTCAAGCACTGCTCCCACACGGCTCCGTACCACTGGGTCCATCCCCCAGGAGCAAACTGCTCCAGCACGGGTCCCCCACGGGCGGCAGCTCCCCCCAGACCCCCTGCTCCTGCGTGGGCTCCTCTCCACGGGCTGCAGCTCCGGCCCGGGGCCTGCTCCTGCGGGGGCTCTCCATGGGCCGCAGCCTCCTCCAGGCCACATCCACCTGCTCCACCGGGGGCTCCTCCACGGGCTGCAGCGTGGAGATCTGCTCCGTGTGGGACCCATGGGCTGCAGGGGGACAGCCTGCTCCACCAGGGGCCTCTCCACAGGCTGCAGGGGAACTGCTGCTGCCTGCCTGGAGCTCCTCCTGCCCTCCTGCTGCACTGACCTGGGGGTCTGCAGGGCTGGTGCTCACTTCTTGCTCTCCCAGCTGCTGTTGCACAGCAGTTGTTTTTTTTTTTTTTTTTTTTTTGTTTGTTTGTTTGTTTTTTTTTTGTTTTTTTGTTTTTTGTTTTTTTTTTCCCCTTCCTTAAATCTGCTCTCACAGAGGTGAGCCACCCAGCGTTGCCCCCTGGCTCAGCTCTGGCCAGCGGCGGGTCATGTTTGGAGCTGGCTGGAGCTGGCTGGGATCTGCCATGGGGCAGCTGCGGGGCTCTGCTCCCAGAGGCCACCCCCGGCAGCTGCCCTCTACCAGACGTCGCTGTGTGAATCCACAGCACCAAAGGCACCATTTATGAGATAAATCCCTGTTGGGACCTATTAGGGAGTTCAAGACTATCCTGTGATCCACTTTTAAAACGCAAAATAAGGTGTGGTATTTGGGCCAAGTTATGTGGCCCAGGACTCTAGTTACAAAGTTAGATTAGGTTTAAAATAAAGGCAACCCTTGCTTTCCCCTCCCTCCCCGCCCGGAACGCAGTAGCTGCGGAACGCCCGTGCCGCGCACCGCTTCCCGGGGGTGGGGGGGGCGGCGGAAGCAGCCGGGACCTTCCGGCGGGGGCGCGGAGCCGCCGCCTGCGGCTGCCGAGGGCCCGGCGGGGGCGGGCGGCGGGGCCATGGCGCTGCCCATGGAGACCCAGCTGCAGAGCATCTTCGAGGAGGTGGTGGTGAGTCCGGCCGGGCCCGCGGGCCCGGGGCGCCGTGCGGTGCGGTGCGGTGCGGTGCGGGCGGCGGAGCCCTGTCGGGAATGGCGGCCTGAGGTCGTTCGTGGCGTGGTATTTGGCCGTACCTGACTGGCCTCTTTGTTTGATAACTTTTATTTATTTATGTATTTTTTTTTCACGTTGTCATTCAGATTGTGATTTGACTGTGCTGTCGCTGCCTGTTTTTTCAGCGGTGTTCTTTCCCTAAAGTTGTAATGGGACAAAACAAAACGTTTTAACAAATTTTCACTGCATTTTTGAAGCTGTAACTGAGAAAATAGCGTGTAGTCACTTTCACTGCTGCTATTAGTCAGCTTACGGACAGCAGTGAAGCTTAGTTATGTTTCTGTGAGGAACAGATGAGTATCAGGTTTTCTTCAGTGCCCTGAAAAGGCTGAGAGTTACAGTCATGTCTAGGCTTTGCAATTGAGCATAATGGCGTTTAAGAAAAAAAAATGCTTTAGAAAAGATAAACTGGATATTCATAGATTATCTTCTACTGCAAAGCCGTATGATTGCTTAATGGAATTTTAAAAGCAATGGACTTAAACTCGGATGGAGAAGTAACTGCGTATACAATTGATTTGTGTAACCGAATGTCATGAAACAGGAGTGGGACAAAAAACTTAGTGGGATTCAGAAATACTGGTTTCTTCAAGCGTGGGAGAAGAGCTACAGTTACAGAATTGAATCATTTCTACAACTTTGGGACATAAATTAAGAAAGAGTCTAGCATAACAGAAGAAATGCATCCACCTCTGATACAGTCCCATAGGAGTCCGGCTGTTATTCCTTAGTGTTGCATCCTGCTGGGTAGGCACCCTTGGAAAACCTTGTCACAACAGCTCACCTGGGGCTTTTCTCTTGCAGAAAACGGAGGTAATCGAAGAAGCTTTTCCTGGGTGAGTGCGATGTTAGATTTGTTGTTTGTGACTTTCTGTGTAAATGTATTTTTCTACTTGTGCTCTTTTGCTGGTGTAATGCTAACAACTAATTTTCTCATTTGCATTAGTATGTTTATGGACACTCCTGAAGACGAGAGAACCAAACTGATCAGCTGCCTGGGTGCTTTTAGACAGTTCTGGAGCAGTCTTTCCCAGGTTAACATTTAATTTGTTGCTTCGATATACTTTTTTTTTTTCCCCCCTATGTAGTAAAACCTTGTCTAGCAGACCAACACTTAAGCTATAAGGTCTGTTTCCAGTTATTCAGAATCTGATTTCAGGTATGGCATGGTAAAGAATATAGGAAGACTATGCAAGAAAAAGATCAGCTTTTACGTTAGAAAGACTATATAGTTGTTTAGCAAAAATTGTGCATTTCTAATAAAGATAACCAATTGGAAGTAGTAACTGTTAAAAAAAAAAGTTATTTTTGGTAGAAGTGAATAAGTAGGGAAAAAAAATGAAAATAATATTTATGTTCAAAAATGACCTTTTAATAGTTAGATACCTCTAGGCATTCTTCCTGTAATGGGAGATCTACTCATCTTCATTTTCAGTGAATTTTATTATAACTGATACGGGAAGAATTGTTTAAAACAATTCTACTTTATTCTCTTCTGTGCTGAACCCATATGTGAACAACGAGGTTGACTATAGAAATCAGTTTCAGGTATGAGACTGCAGTGGGAAGTGTTTACAGTACTGTATCAAATGACTCGTAGGGAAAACTGAGTGTTGGACAACTGGACTAAAAACATTTTAAATCTCATTCTTATCTCCTGTCAGTTTCAGTTCTTCACAATAGGACTTTATATGAATTTTATGGTTTGTTTCATTACCCGTAGATACATTGTTTCTCCCCTGTGCTGTTTTTTCAGGAATCCCATGAACAATGTGTCCAGTGGATTGTAAGATTCATTCATAGCCAACACAGTCCTAAAAGAATTTCTTTTCTTTATGACTGTTTAGCAATGGCAGTTGAAACTGGACTTTTGCCACCCAGGTAAGTTAAGCCACAGTGGGTCAATAAATAGGATACTTGGAAGCTGCAATATTGCAGGGTTTTATGTGAGGGTGTTATTAAAGTATTGCTGAAGAGCACGTGCTTATAATCTGTCATTCATTCTTGCATTGTCGTCTTCTGCTAGGATGGTTTGTGAATCTCTGATAAACTCCGATACGCTTGAGTGGGAAAGGACGCAGCTGTGGGCCTTAACATTTAAGTTGATCCGGAAAATTATCGGAGGTGTAGACTACAAGGTATTTTCCCCCCATTCCTTTCTTTGTGAGAAGATGTATTGCTTTATGGCTTTGCTTCTATGCTTTTGGGCTGGTGAATTCCAGTGTTTCAAAGTCTGCTTTGTTAATGAAAGAAAAAGGTAACTGAGTGAGGCCAGTTTTAATGCCTTTTCTTAACTGTGCTTTATGTTAATAGATAAATCTTTACGGATATGCAACTTCTCCTACTCTCTTTTCTAGCACACAGTCATCTTCCATCCCTTTATTGGTTACTCAATATCCCTAATGCAGTTGCATAGGTGGTACATACAGCAAAGTAATGCTATCAAGCAGTAAGGCTGAAGTTCTTGCATTTGCTCTGCCCCCTGTTGCTACATGGGAAAAGCAAGTCTGAGTCCTTGGCATGGTCCGACTCCAACAAAAGGAGTAGAAAACCATGCATATCTCTCAAAAGAAGACCACTTCACAAATGTTGGTGGGCAAGATGTTACTAGAGCAAAACCCGTAAAGCACAACATTGTACGTTGGGCAGTCTGCACAAGACATCATACGCTGGATATCTCTGGATGCACATCAGAATTTCAACAGTTATTTTTCTTATCTGGGGTATGCCAAGATTGAGAAGTCCAATAAGAGGTTTAACGTCATTAGTGTTCGCATTCTCCCTAGCAGTCTGTCTGCTGGCACTTAGCAAAATCCATCTGATTTCACTGAAGATGCTGTCTGGTCATATTCACTGTGTAATTTATCTGCCAGAAATAAAAAATATCCCAGAACATTAATTCTGTGTGCTTTCTTTTAGGGTGTGCGCGATCTGTTGAAAGTGATCCTAGAGAAAATCTTAACAATTCCAAACACTGTGAGCTCGGCTGTTGTGCAGCAGCTTTTAGCAGCAAGAGAGGTAGTTATCTGAATTTTATACGATGTCATTATGATGTCACATCGTTCTTTTGCCATTCATCAGTCTTTCAAATAGAGCCACTCTAGCTATTAGAGTTGATACAGATCAACAGCAAAGACCTGTTCTTTTGTTATTGTGTTTTGTACCTCATATGAAGAACTTTTTGGGGATGTTGTTGTGCACTAAAATCCCTAGAGGAAAAATCAGACCCCATGTTTGACTTACTGAAGTAAGTTGTATGAGATAAAATGTTGAGATCAACTACTTTCTTTTTTCTTAGTGAGTGAAAATACTAGTTGTTTTCAGCCTTTTATAGGCAGATGTAAAGGCATAGTTTTACTTGGGTTTAAACAGCCTAACCTACAATTAAAAACAGATTTTAATCTAATGTACTATCAGGGTACAACTTAAGAAAAAGTATTTTAATCTTATTGGTATTTATTTTTATGGGTTTCCCCAGACTAGTAGACAGGCTATACCTTTGTCTATCTTATCCAAACTTTTTTAATGCTGATACATTCTTCTACTTATAGGTGGTAGCCTACATTTTGGAAAGAAATGCATGTTTGTTACCAGCCTACTTTGCAGTTACAGAAATCAGAAAGCTGTATCCTGAAGGAAAACTTCCCCACTGGGTAATGACAAGATATGAAATTGTGTAATCTAGAGTTTTGTTTTACGCAAAACAAAATGGTGTCTTTTTTTTTTTTTTGCTTAACAAATTTAAAAGCGAAGATTTAGAATCTTTTATTTAATGGCAAATTCTGTGTTTAGGTATGTCAATTAAGGGCATAGGCTTGTTGTGATTGCATCAGCAGATCCCTGTGTTCTTGCATGAAATTGATGGCATAGTTTTGACCTCTAGCTTGGTGTTCAAAAGTCTTGATGCATTGAATTGGGTTTGTTTGAATACATTTGGAAACATAGGTCATGCTTACCAACCAGCTTGTGCTCTTTCTGTAGTAAGGAAGAAAAAAATCACTTTAAATTGCTGACTGGCATGGTTTTATTTGTTTGTTTAAATTCAGTTCTGCAGAAATATTTGGGACTGTCGTGCAATAAAAATGGTCATTGTTTCTATAAAGAATGTAATATTGATTCAATTTTTAGTTTTGTTTTCTGTTAAAATAGCTAGATGTCTGGGAAAAGATAAAATCCTGACCCCTTTGAATTAATAGGAAAACTACTACTGACTTTTTCTAAGCCAAGAGTTAATCCAGAGCATACTAATGTAGGTGCTTTATTGTTGTGGTATTGTTATCCAGAGGCAAACAGAAATTCTGAAGTTTATTTTGTCTTAAAATCTTTGCTCCTAGATAGCATATACTGAAATAATAGGGTATATGAAAAGAAACCATTATTATACAGTTATTATCAATTATTATTATTATTCTCATTCAAGTGCAAAGTGAGAAGAGTGCTTTCTTCCTCTTTACAAGGTTGCATTTTTCCTTTTGTGGTTCCTAGTTTCTGGAGTATTTTTCTGATTTCATGAAATGTGTAGGGAGATACTATTTTTAGCAGATTTCTATGTATCTTACTAAAATGCATGAACTGTTTTTTTAGTCTTAAATATTCTGTATCAATATATGCAACTTAGTCTTATTTTTTTTTTCTCCTTTTCTCATCCAGTTACTAGGTAATTTAGTATCGGATTTTGTGGATACCTTCAGACCCACAGCAAGAATAAATTCCATTTGTGGTAAGAGAATGACTTGAATTCACTAAATATTTTGTTTCATATAACCTTTTGGGGCATATATTCATCTAAGCGAAATGAATCAGAGCTTATGTTTCATGTAGTATCTTTCCTTTTGTTAGTTTATTTTCGGACTTGCTTCTCGTCAGTTTTTGCTTTGAAGGGGAAAATTGATATTGACGAGGTTAAAATCATTCAAGCTGATAGCAGAAGTGTACTTTTTGTTACGTGGCTGTGTAGTTTCTATCTACAGTAGACCTTAAGAAAATCATAGCTTTTCTACATTTAAGGATTTTGAGATAATACAGATCCACCGGTATGTCAGTCATAGAATGTTTCCTGTTTTCAATTTCCATTGGAGCTTTAGTAGCTGCTCAGTTTCATCCCTATTGTGGCAAAGTTCTCTGTGCACTTCCTAGTTCAAATGAGTACTGGCTCTCTTCTTTCATGAAGGAAAAACTCACCTTCATTTATTGCTAGAAATCAGAAGAGCGAAAGTTTGCTGTTTTAATTGTGATGCATGTTGTGGTTTTCTTTAAAAAGATAAAGATTTCTTCTGTTTGCTTTGGGAATTAAGTAACTTTATGACAGTTGCATTATTTCTTAGCTCTAAGCAACTTTTATTGCAACTGAACTTAAAGAATGAAGAGATTAAGAATGTAAAATCATAATGTCCCCAAGCATTTTGATTACAAAGCAGGTAGTTATTTTGCATGTATAAAATGGTTAAGGGGAAGATGCAAGTATTTTATACTTTTTGTTTCGTGTGATCGTGTTATGGTTGCTCTGGACAGTAGAAGTCATGGAATTTGAACTAAGAATTATATTTAGGTCACAGTTAGGGCACCTAAATTTAGATGCTTATACATAGGTGCACTAGGGGCTCAGACTAGATCCTTATGGTTAAACAATTGAAATACGTCCCAAGTCTCTAATCTATACTACCTAATGAGTCTAAATTTATCCTCCAAAAAACTGTTGGTGTGCAGTCAGCTGAATCACACTGGCCTACGCTGACATAGTTGACTAGATTTCCTGCGACTGCGGGAGGAGCACAGACACTTGTATTTGACTAACATCATCTTGAATGGAATCCTGCCCACGGTCTGTCTTAGGGGATGAAAGAAGGAAAAGGGAAAGAATAGGTTACATACTTAAACTAGTTAATACCACTTTTGTTGCAAGGGCCAGTGTACTAAAAGTTAATCCCTAGGCCAAGCAATGGCATTAGAACAGTCTTTGGGTAAACTGAAAAGTCTTTGGGCACAGAGGTTACTCCTCTAAAAATGAAATAAAACTGACAATTTGTGGAGCACTATTTTTTTGTGTGTGTGGTTTGGCATACAGTATGAAGTGCTATGATTTTTCCCCATGGGAAGTAGTGTTTCTTTTAGATTAATACTTGCAAATATTTTCATGTTCAGGGTACCCAATCTGAATAGAAGGGGATTTAACTCCTTAGATATTTTGTTAGTTGAAAAGTTGAACTTTCTGTTGGGAAAAATAAATCAGCTTGAAGCAATCCTGTGGTAAAAAGCTATAAACAATGGAAATTTAAGGAGAGCATAAAAGTGGCTGAGGCTACTTTTTGCATCAGAATGATTAATAATAGGCCAATTTCACTGTTTTAGAATTCATAATGTTTCATTGCATGTAGGTCGCTGTAGTCTTCTTCCTGTGGTAAATAACTCAGGTGCCATGTGTAACTCCTGGAAGCTGGATCCTACAACCCTTCGTTTTCCTTTGAAAGGTCTCTTACCATATGATAAGGTATGCCTTATTAAGCTTATTAAACCTCTTTATGTTCTGGAAATACAAAGGTTTTATATTCTATGGGCGGGGGGAAAAATTCAGCTGTGAATATCCTATTGTTCCAGCTAGCCTAACATTAGAGTTGTAGATGTTTTCCCTGTGTTATGTATTTCAATGACCTCCGACTGTATGTGGAGGACCTTTAAAGTAGCATGTGGTGTAACTGCTGCCCAGGAGGCTGAAGAAAAAGTTGTTTCATGTTCTTTGTTGGTGTGTGCTTCTGGGAGCAAGCGGGAGCAGAGAATTGATTGAAAAATAGTTTAGCAGTGAGGAGACGAAAGAGAATGGGAAGGTGATTTCTTCTTTTCTGTGCTCTTTGTTATTCCATGGCAAAGATACATTTGCAATTCAAATGTAAATATGTTAGCTTATTTGAAGTTAGAACTCTAGAGTGTGAAGCAGTGGTCTACTGAAAGAAGTTAGCAATGTAAATGATCAGGACAAAAATCCAAGGTATCCCGTCCCCAGTATAGCCTAGGTGTCTAAGGAAGGATATAGAGGATACATATATACATATCTAATGTCGAATACTGTTCATAGTCCGCAGCTATTTTCAGTTTAGGGGGTTCCTGAGACAATCTTGGTTTCTATATTTAATAACCATTTCTTTTCCAAATACTTGTTCAGTCTTCTCTTGAGCCCACGTAAACTGTCAGTATCCTCAGTATCCTTTTGACAAGGAGTTCTACCCTTCAGCTTTGTTGCATGAGCTGTTGGCTTCTATTTGTTTTAAATCACGCTTCAGATAACTTTTTATTTAAAGTGATTCAGATGTTGGAAGATACAGTGAGCAGTTCCATATCTGCTTTCTTCGTGCCACTTGTGATTTTTATGAATCTTGATCATGTGCTTCCTCAGCAGTCTTACCTAGCTTCCTTTCAGTTCTTGATGGTCTTCCGGAGTCCTGCTCACAGTTTTCCAAGGCTGTTTTCAGAAAGCATGACACCCTGTTACTGGTTTTAAAGAATGTCTTTCTATCTACTCCCCATAACATCTCTAAAGAATTCTAAAGAGTTGCAATTATTTCCTTCTTTCTTTTGGGTATCAGAGAGCAAAAAGATTTGCATAGGTAGATCTGCATAGATAAAACACTTGTTACATTGCTAACTCAGTTAAATGATAGTATTAAACTTAATGTTGAGGCAATATATGTTTGTATATGTTTGCCTTTTTTTTTTTTTTGAAGGATCTGTTTGAGCCGCAGACTGCTTTGTTGCGATACGTGCTGGAGCAACCGTATTCAAGAGATATGGTCTGCAATATGCTAGGTCTGAATAAGCAGGTACTGTACTGTGCTGTAACACGTGGTTTAAATCTGCATAGAATCTGCACTATTCTTTTTCTCTTTTCTTTGCTATAGCTAACTAAGCAAAACAGTTTAGGTCCAGAGAGTGATTTTTTTATTATTTTTACTATTTTATTTTTATTTTATTTTTTAATGAGATCATATTAGGTTAATTGGACACTGTTGTTCCTATCATTTGGATATTGCTTTACGAATGTTAAATTAAAAAGTAGAGATTTAAAATATGATTTTTTTTTGCATTGCTTTTTTTTCCTATAAGGCCAGCCTCAAGTACACCCTTGACAGACAGTAGGAGACTGCTAGCTCAAAAAATCAGCTTGACGGTTACTGTTCCTGTTTTTAATTCTCAAAATGTTGTATTTTGTTGTATTGGCATGTTACAGTACTACAATAGTGGAACGTTGGGCTTTGCTTTATTATGTTTTTTCTTTTATACGTTAGAATGGGGGGGCTTAGTCTGACTTGGGGATCCTTGAGGCTGGCCTCATAGTCACTGTTTTGTCTTTTCTTTTTTTCTTCCTTTATTTTTGTTCTGTCCTGTCTTGTCCTGCCCATCCTCCAATGCTCTAGACCTTGAACATTGCTCAGGTATGTTCACAACCTTACTGTTGTATTGTGACTAACGATACGCTGGCCGCTTTGTAGCCACTGATTCCAGTTAGAGAATACATGTACAGTCAGGGCTTGAAATTGGCAGGACCATTAGACAAGGGCAAATTGTCAATAAAATCTCTTCAGATATGAGAGATGTAGCATAAAACCGACAGTCAGTGGTCCTTTGGTCCTAAGATTTTGATTGGAATGGACTGCTACCATTACCTTTACCAGTCATAAGTACTTTTATTGCTGGAATTTTCAGACAAAGAGAAACTCTTAGTTCAAGACTTCTTTCCTTATGCAGGTGGAAAAACATCCACTGCACTCAATTGTAAAATTACAAAGCTGTAAATACAATCTTTGTTAATATATATATATATATAAAAACAAAACACATTTAAAAAAAAAAAAAGCATTAGGAAGTCTCTGTAACAAACTTCCCAACAGGCAATTATAATATATTCTTCAAGCTAGGTGAAACACAGTAGTGTGATAAGTAGTTCCTTAAAATTTGGACTCTACCTGTGGGGTTTTGTTTGTTTTTGTTTGTTTTTGATTTAAAAAAAAAAAAAAGGCAAGCCTGAGCAAATCAACCAAGTAGACTTTGTTCAAAATTTGAAATATAGTACTATATTTACAGTTGATCCTTTGTTACAATAATAATTCCTCTCCTATTTAAAAAAAAAAAATCATTTCAAGCTTTATAAAATGGCGTTGCTGTTTGCAATACTATAGTGAAGGTTGTGTCAGTGTTTCCATTTAAGAAACTTTTTTCAGATTTTTAACTTGACTATAAAATTCACATGATCCTGAAACCTTGTGTACATTTTCTATTGTAAGTGAAATACAGCAATGCTCCAGTGCTCTTTCTGGGTTGAGACAATATTTTGGAATGCACAGATTCCTACCTCTTGGCAAACAGTACTATACTGTTGTATTCAACGGTCTTCTGTATTTGAGACGCTTAAAGCAGCTGAAATGGTAAACCTCAGAAATGGGCTGCTAGGTTTAGCGTTCAGATGAGTAGTATTTGTATTTTGTGTCTTTTTCTGTGTCTACATTTAGATAATAAATCAAACTCTTCTTGTATGTATATTGTAGCTGGTAAATCATACAAGACTACAGAAAAATAAATATTGAGCCTATTTTATTCTTCTATTTGTGGTCTGTGCCTTACAGTCAAAAAATATCAATGTTAAAAATGCTGATTTTTTAGTCTTATTTTCCATCCTCTAAAAATAGTTGATGGAAATTCAGTTGAATTAATGAAATATATTGAAGCATACTTCTTAAAACTTGCTTAGTAGCATAAGAACTTCTACACAAAGTTTCAACCTGGCATGAAATTTTATGGCCAAGGAACAAACTTGAAGAATGTAGCTTATAAAGGAAATGCTGACAGAACATGAACTATAGCTGTGCTGCTACAACTACACCAGCGTAAGGATGTTTAGGCTGCTGTGATTCAAAAATGCAAATTTAGAGTAGGGTGGTGTAGTCGTATAGAACAGGAATACTATATGTTCTACTGAGACATTGATATACTCTGTTTAAAACTGTGAAAAACATTACAATTTTAATCACTTTTTAGGTACAAATTAATGTTAGAGCTGAATTTGTTAATGTAGCCAGCTGATAAAAAAAAAAAAAGTAATAGCGTGCGCTTCACAAGTTGTGTTACTGCGTTGGTGTTTTCAGTAAAATGGCTGATAATTTTGTATTTTATACGTAGAACTGGACTAACCTCTATACGTTGATTGTCACTGTAATAAAAGATGCTTAGCAATGCAAATAGTTCCAAGTTTGTTTCAAAAATGAATATGGAAACACCTCAAAGTGATGATCAGGCATTCCTTTTTATTTATATGAAGCTGCTTGTATGCCCTGTCAACTATTCACACAGATCCAGTTGCAGGATTGGAGCCTTCATTTGAATCTTTTGGCATCACAAACTAGGTATGGTTCAGCAAATCGGAAATTTGCCCTAGTTCTCGAATATTCTTGAAGACGAACAATGAAATTCTCTGGTTCAGTCTTAACTAAGCAGATGTGTGTTAGAAAAATGTTCACTCAAACCGTCTCTGAGTTGTGTAGAAAATACATATCCAGCTGTCCTGCTAACCTTGAGAAACAAGAAGGTAAAATCTGGTATGTTTATGGATTCATATGTTCCTTTCAGGAATTTAAGTTTTGTTGTGGGATTTTTATGAGCTTTTTATACTTTTACCAAGTCTATGTATGGCTGTAAGTCCAGAGGCAGTAATACAGACTTCAGAATACTCCTTCTGTTGGACTATGGGGTTGGATTTTTTTTTCCTGCTAGTGTATACTTCTATGTGTGGTAGTATTTTCTTTTCTACCTGTGTGAACTGGTTTATAGGAAGGAGAGTTTTAATTTGCATTTTATCATGTCACTTCATATATATGGGTAGTACTCCCAATACTTACTTACCTTTTGACTAATTTTGTTGAGGTATTTAACAGTCTGCGTGGGTTTGGGTTTTTGGGGAGTTTTTTGTTTGTTTTATTTGGAAAATGCTTAGAGTGTCTTACATTGCCAAATTAAGACTCGGTTTAGGGACCATATTTAAGGGAATACTTAAAACAGTTGATTCTTTAAATCAAACTGCAGTAATGTCTTAAAACAGTCATGAAATTACTTTTGAACATTTTGCTTTATATTATTACCTTCTCTGTACGTACAGATTTGCATGGAAAAAAAAAGTCCTTTTTGAATAATTGAATCCTTGAATAATTAATCTGGATGGCACTGCAATCTTCTAAAAAATGAAATTTACTTAAGTTTAGATTAAACTTTGATTGGTCTGAGTTGGGGAAACTTTGAGAAAAGGAGGTAATTTTTCAGGTGTCTTGTTTCTATAATGTTACACAAACTTTTAATTAGGACATACTGTAGTAGTGATTTTGCAAGTTGCCAGTGGTGATCTGCAGCTTTGACTATGAGATTATCTGTACTGTGCTGGGTTCAGGTGGGTGTGTAGTTGTAATCTCTGCTAGCTACAGACCAGAATAGTTTGCTTAGGGAAGTTGTTTATTTGATGTCTGTCCATGTATCGTGGAAGTGGAATTAAAATATCAAGTGAAAGGAATGACATAATGCAAAAAATGACTTCTCCTTTTATTTTTGAAGTATTATATATTGATGTTGGGGACTTTCTGGTATCAGTGTTAGCATGGCAAAGTACTAAAACTAAGGGGTGTGATTACCTTTTTTGATACATTTCTGATTGTGTGTTGAGACCTCTTGAGTGCAATTTCCTTGTTCAATCTTACACCATTTTTAATGAGGAAAACTTCAAAATGCCCACTGAGCTTGGTAGAAATAGAATCAGGTGTAATATAAACAACAAACTGTAGGGGCTCGTTTTGAATCTTGGCAGCATACGGTTGTGGAAAATGGAAGTGAGAGGGGGCTGTAGTTCTGTTCTGTGTCAACTACTTTAGCCATTTAACTTATGCACTTTGAATTTGACTTCTGGAGATACCCGTTGCTCAACAGGACTCTTTGGCTCTGAGGTGTGATCTCCTGAATCCACTATTTATTAAATATTTTCAAGCTAAATGGTGTTTCTTTAAAATATTTGAAACAATAATAACCTGCAGGTAGCCTTACTGACTTCTTAAAATAATTCTCTTATAGGGAAGTCTTTTAACAAAAAAAAATGAAAGACAATTGAAGCTTTGATCTGCTACAGAAAGGTACCACTGGTCCGTTAGAGGGCTGGTCTTGAGAGAAATTTTAGCGTCAAATTGTCCTGGTAGTACTTTTTTTTTCCTGTATCTCTTTATCATTTAATAACGTTTTCAATGACGTTGTGTATTTGTCAGATATTTAAAGGTTATTTTCAGGAGTGAAATGGAGAGTGTTTACTTTATTCACATTTTTGTAATTTGGTTATTTCATTTATTATTTTTAAAGACCGAAGCATAGTGGTTTTTACCGCTGTATTTTTCCATATGTAAAAATATTTCCAAAATCCCAAATCAGTTTCTATTTGTTTTTAATTTTGAAACACAAATTCCTGTTTGTTTGAGGAAAATCAGCCCTCACCTCTATTTTGTTCATGTCTCAATGCACAGAGAAGTTCTCTTTCAGTTATGAGTAGCTAATAAAATAAGACCCCAATCCTGCAAAGACATAGGCAAGTGTAGTATTTTATTTCTGAGCGCTCCAAAACTCACAGATAGAAAATTTCTGCTTAAATGCGTTCGCTGAAAATAGAGAAAAAAAATGCCAGAAAACTTATTAAAGAAGATAGAATAATAAATACTGCTATGTTTATCACAGAATATTGTAAAGCAATAAAAGGATGAATTTCAGAATAAAAGAATGAATTTATTTTACTAGTTTCCTGGCTCCTAAACCTTACCCAGTCTTAGAATTATTGAGAATACTGAAAATTCCTACTGGAAATTCTGGCTTTCTTTTTAACAGTAATATTTTCCTGTTGTATTCTTTCAATAACTTTATCCTAAATTAATATAGCCTAACATGATTAGGCTTTTGGACATTAACCCAGTGCTTAGCAAACTATTAAATTTCAAGCCCTGTACGTAGTAGTTTTGCATGCTGGATTATAAACTAGTCTGTAGTCTTGTCTGTTGCACCCTGCTCTGCTTCATAATTAGTTGCTTGGTGAGGGAGGGGGGGACTGGGGGAGAAGGGGATAACAGAAACAAAAAGCACAACAAACCGAACGAAACCAAAGTATTCTCAACTGATGATGTTAACATTGCTCTCTGTAAACCTGTAGCGTGGTTGATCTGTGGCAATGGCATTGGCATTGTGTACTGGAAGAGAAGGTGAAACAGTAACCGGTGCTTTCTATTCTAGTTAGAGGTTTGTGTTAAGCATGCTTCAAGAAAGCACAGCTAGAATTGTAGCTTTCTGCAGTTTGGAGCCGGCAAAGAGCATGCAACAGGGGATGCTGTTCACTATATTTTGCCAACTTTTCCCATTCGTGCATTTTATGTTCAATTTAAGAGAATATTTTCTTTTTGTTTTCCTTGCAAAAGATTGCCATCAATGAAAGTTAGAACAAGCATCCCCTTTGAGCATCTCTCTTTCCTTTTATTATTTCTTACTTTATTAATTAAAAGGTGTTTTTAGGCTGCCTGGCTAGTAAGTCAAAGAACTCATCTAAGGCATCTAAACTCATCTAAACTATTTTATGAATATTTGGGTAACCTTTTAAAACTTTTTTTTACATATGCCTTTTTGCCTTTAGAAAGGGACCTTGCATTTTCATGATTAGTGTTTGAGCAGCTCAGTTCCTTTTCTTTTGTATCATTTAAAGTAATAATGTTTTCTTTAAGGCTGCATTATGTTACAGGCACCAGATGTAAAAATAAAAAAAAAAAAAAGAAATAGAAACGTGACCATTCCTGAAGAGAGACTGTAATGAAACAGGCAGAGGTTAGATTAGTTCCATAGTTCTAGCATTGTCTGAAGTAAATTAAATTCCACACAGCTTTTTGTTCTTAGTAATAGCAGTTTGTACCACTAACTGTACAAATACAGAGCAATACAAGGTTGTTGCACTATGCTTAAATTTAATACTTGTGATCTGAGTTCCAAACTGCTAGTTGGCCTGGCTTATGTACATCAGTGCAAACATACAGATCTGAATGTATAATGCGTTCCTTACTTGATTGTTGTTGAAGGTCATTACAGGAGGTGTGTTATTTTAAGTGATTTGTATGATTGCGTACCTCGCTATGGAGATTGTGGCCGTCTAAATCCAACATGTAAAGTGTTCAGCACTGTAATACATAATTACTGTTCTATGCATGGTATATAGAACACGCTGGTTACATCAGATTAACTTTCAAGTCTTCTTGATCTTGCCTTGTACCAGGTGGTCCTGTGTCAGTAGGACTTCTAATTTTAGGGGTACTGACCGGTTCATTCTGCTGCTAATTGTAGGTGAGCCCAAACAGGGTGAGAAAGAGAAGAAATGGTCATGAAACATCTGTACTGTGTATTGGGATGCTTCCTCTGATTTTGTCAGTATAATTGGTATTTTTTCCTTTATGGTGCTTTCTGCTTTTGAAATGTACTTTACAAGGAAGAGGAAAAAGAACAAAAACCATGTTAAAAGAATATTTTTTTCTGTAAGTGCAAGATCATAAAAATAACATTGGGCATGAATTTCTTTAAAATACAGACAAAAAAAAAAGTCTTTTTTGGTGCACTGGTGATATGTGTTATGGAACCGAGTAGGGAGTTACCTAAAAATCATCATGACCTGTAACATAGTGCAGCTTTAATACAGTGGCTTATCCTTAACTTAAGTTCAGACTTCATTTCATGCTTCCCAGCCTTCTGTCAAAGTACTGTACTATAACTGCAACTGTACAAGTCCTGAAGTTAATGGCAAGACTTTTGGAATACTGTATCTGATCTCTGCCTTACAGCACAAGCAGCGCTGCCCTGTGCTGGAGGACCAGTTGGTGGATCTTGTGGTGTATGCCATGGAACGGTCTGAGACTGAAGAGAAGTTTGACGATGGTGGAACCAGTCAGCTTCTGTGGCAGCATCTCTCCAGCCAGCTCATTTTCTTTGTGCTCTTTCAGTTTGCAAGTTTTCCTCATATGGTGCTGTCACTCCATCAAAAGGTAAATTATTTGTATCACTCCCAGTTGGTAAGAGAAACTTAATAAAAATTAAAAAGTAATCCTCACCCCTCCCAAGAAGTACATTATGGGTAACAATCAGTTACTTTTATTATTGTGCCCTGTAGAAGCAAGTCAAATTCTCAAGTTACATTGTTGTTAGGTAGGTCTGTTTTCAGTTTGTTCAGTTACAGGGTATTGTATTATATTTCAACTCAAAAAGTGTTAGTAGCGAGATTCGGGAGATAAACTGGCATAATTTAGAAGGTCTGAGTACTGTACTGCTGCATCCAATATACAGTGAAGCTTCAAGCAGAGCAAACAACCTGTGCAGTGTGTGAACTAAAGAAACATGCCTTGTAAATGAAAGCAAGAATTTATGGTTTGTTTAACCAGTCTAATCAGAGTGATTTAATCAAAGATCATTTGTCCAATTACAGTGACATTAGCAGTGACAGTCTACAGTTACTGTTACTTCCTAATAGTAATACTGTTAAAAGTGATACACTTCCTGGTATTTACCATCTCCTTTCTGAATCCTAAAGGTGGTGTTGCCAGTCTTCCATTAAAAAGGATAGGAAGGGTTACAGTAAGCCAGCAACATCCTGAGCTCTCAGCTGAGAGAAGTATGGTGTTCATGACAGGAAAAGGGTGTTCTCACTATATTATCAGCATGTGGCTATTTAGATAAAATTTCTAGCATGCTACACCTTGTTCCATCTTTGTTTGTCCATGGTTCCATGCGTATCCAAATTTACTATATGTAGTATGTTTTACATGTGGAGGATACTTTTTTCCCTGCCCTTTTTGGTAGCCCTAAAATTCAGTTGTTTTCCTATAATGACTGTCAATGAACCTTTGGTAAAGCAAGTCAATGTTATTAAAACAATAGGTGCTATGCCACAAAACTGTACAGATCTAAGCTAAAAATCAAGCTAGGTAAGAGTAGAGGTTGAGTAGAGTATTTGTTATTAGAGAATTGCTGTATCAGATGAACTAAACAAATTAAAATAAAAAAGATACTCGGGCAGGCCCAGAGAGTCCAGATGAAGCAAGTCCAAGTTAGCTGGGTTCAGAAACTTTCTGAATAGTTAGTGTAAAACCTATGGCCTGCCGCAATATTCCTTTTGGCTACAAGGCCACAAAGTGACAGCTTAAGGCCAACATTTAAGAGTCGCTGATTTTTTCAAAACAATGACCCTGGAGAGCTAAATACATTTTAAATCCTACGGTTAACCTTTGTGGCCCTCAAAGTCTGTTTCTCTGTTATGACTAATGCATCCATTTGCCATCTTTCTGAAAATACGACGTGTATTTCTATGACTCTATAATTTCTGTCTATGACCTGCTATAAAATGCCAAATAATCTCTGAAAATTGAAACTATTGCAGCCTGCTTTTCTACTTTCGTGGGAATCATTGCAGTGTTTTTTCTTCTGCATTCAGTATTTGTCTGTTACTGAGTGTTTTTGACAGTTGGCAGGCCGTGGTCTCATTAAAGGGAGAGACCATCTGATGTGGGTGCTACTGCAGTTCATCTCTGGCAGCATCCAGAAGAATGCTCTGGCTGACTTCCTCCCCGTTATGAAGCTTTTTGACCTCCTTTATCCTGAGAAAGAAGTAAGTCTTGTCTATCAAATTGTTTGAATTTCTAATTATTATTCAACATGACAGCTTCATACATAGGTATTACTATTGTTGTTGAGTTAGTGTTGCAGTAGTGTGCTGCATAGTTACAGAAGTCTTATAATTAAATGAAAAATTTCAGTATTTCCTAGCTATGTTTTTTTGATAGCCACACTTGGTCAGTGTTCTTGTAGACAAAAGAAAAAAGAAAAAAAAATGACCAAAAAACCTTTGCCTGAAGTAGATCTGACTGAGGTTTTGAGGAGGGGATTTTTAGCACACTCAGGATACTGTTAAGGAATAATGTTATGGAATTTCATTGCTATGTCTGTTCTATAACAGAATAATATATTATCAGACAATTCCAGGAGCAAGAAGATGAACGCGACACTTTAAATTCATTTTGTATTAATGGTTCCTTCTGCAGTTGTAAATCAAATCCTAGTCACGGTTGGTGCATTCCTCTAGAATGAAGGTTCTTAAGACAGGGGAGTTAGAGGAAGTATTTAAACTTCACCACGACAGCATTTTTCTCAAAACATCCTCATTGTGATGAGGCCTCTTGCAGTGCCTTCTGTTTGAGGTCAGTAGATACATTAGCACAAATGTGTGGTGTACCAAACTGATAAGGGTTAAGTGTAGAATTTTTTCTCCTCCTAGGTTAGTTTTGACTGGCAGAAATTCTGTAGTACATTTTGTTGCATGACCTCACAGTGGTTTTTATCAGCATAAACTTTGGGAAGAGTGACAGGACTGGTTGCTTTTAATGTAGTTGGGCTTTGAGTTATGTTTGTTTCAAGTGCTTTTGGTCTTAAAGCATTTCTGAACATTTTCTAAATGTTGTCAAAGGCTGTTGCTCTTAGGAGGACCTGTCTTACTCTGCTCTTGATTATGCACTGCTGCCATCTCACTTGTGGTGCTGAGGCATTAGATAATTTGCTGTATTTCAGAACAATTACTGCGGTCTAGTTGTGTTCCAGAGCTCTCTAATTCAAGTGATTGACGAGGAATAGAATCTGTCCTTTAAATATGTTGCTTGTGGTGTTGCAAGTCAAGAAGAAAAACTTAACCTTGTGAATACCGGCTATCTAAGCTGGTTTTCTGTACGTTAATACATGCAACATGTTACATTCACGTGTTCTTTCTTTAGTGTATTCCTGTACCTGACATTAACAAACCCCAGTCAACTCATGCTTTTGCAATGACCTGCATATGGATTCATCTGAATCGGAAGGCCCACAGTGACAACTCCAAGTTACAGATTCCCATTCCTCATTCTCTTAAACTTCACCATGAGTGAGTTTTGTTTGTTTGGAGTGTGTGAGTTTGTTTGTTTGTTTGTTTGTTTTACGTTTTGATTTGTTTCTAGAGACAATGAAATAGGACCCTTCAGGTCTGTATTCAAAATGTATTCTGTGATGGAATGCTGATGGGATAAGGGTTATCAAAGGATAAAAGCACTAAAATCTCAAAGTCAAAACACCTCATAAAAAGTGCAATGCTGTTATACCTTAAAGGAAATTGTTTTAAGTCTAAGAGTGATTAATCTGTTCTACTGATAGAGAATCGGAAAGCAAATTGACTACCTTGTTGTGTTATGCTGTGGCTTGGAAAGTGTGTGTAAGCGGTACACTGGGCTATGTTTTGTCTGGAAAAGTGTTTTTTAAAGTGTATTTTTCTCCTAAGGTGACAGAAGAAAATATATTTTGAACTGCTTTTACTAAACAATGAAACTAACTATAGCATAAGACCTAGTTATTTGATAAGATGCAATTGATAAATATTTTCTTTTTTTCGCGCTATTTATAATCGATTTTTAATCTGTGGATATTGTGGTTCTAATGTTGGAATGCATGTGTATTTTTCTTCTTGCTTCTTCCTACTTAATATATAATCTGTCTTTGGCACGCAGGTTTTTGCAACAGAGTTTAAGAAATAAGAGTTTACAGATGAATGACTACAAGATTGCCTTGTTGTGTAATGCTTATTCAACCAATTCAGAGTGTTTCACTTTACCAATGGGTGTCCTGGTAGAGACTATTTATGGCAATGGCAACATGAGGATATCTCTTCCAGGGACTAATTGCATGGCATCGGGGTCTATTACCCCATTGCCAATGAACCTCTTGGACTCGCTCACAGTTCATGCAAAAATGAGGTACAGTATCCAATGAGCCTTTTTTTTAACCTATTAATGCTTATGCATCAGGACAACTTTTCTCTGTCTGAAAACGTCATGTTTAGATTTGTTGACTTACATAATAAACTTCTTAACTTCCAAGTACTTGTTTTTGATCAACAAATATTTTCTTTCTTTCTTCAGCTTGATTCATAGCATAGCTACAAGGGTAATTAAGTTGGCTCATGCAAAATCTAGTGTGGCCTTGGCTCCTGCTCTCGTGGAAACCTATAGTCGCTTGTTGGTTTACATGGAAATCGAGTCCTTGGGCATCAAAGGCTTTATCAGTAAGAAAGCTTTTCTTCCCCCCTCCCACTTTCCTTTAGTTCAGTAGCATTTTCTTTCGGTAGGAACTGGAGGCCGTATCAGAATCTAATGATGCAACATCATGAATACATGTGTAAATTGCCTTAATATTAAAAAACAAACAAACAAAATGTAATAGTTACCCCAGTGCTGCAGTAAATTTCAGATGAGAGTGCTGCAGTCCCTTTATATCATCACTTGTACTGTCAGGACCTTCCTACTCAATCTGTCTTGTATAAAGAAAAATAAAAAGACAAAAAATGCTTAATAGAAAACCTTAAGTAAAGGTACTAAATTGGTCAGAAATTATATTTAATTTCACTTCATAAAATAATTCAGATGGCTGCTGTATATGTTCAGCCATGAGATTGAGCTCTACGCGTTTACAGCCTCTTAAAGCAGTGCTTGCACATCTGCTGTTTGGAGATTCAAAAAAAATCTGACTTGCAAATAAATATAATGATCTATCCATGGTATACTCTGTAGTTGTTTTTTTGAAGTGTAATCACTTGGAAAACTTAACTTTACAAACTCTTTTTCATAAGGTCAGCTCCTGCCAACAGTGTTCAAATCTCACGCATGGGGAATTTTGCACACTCTGCTAGAAATGTTTAGCTATCGCATGCATCACATCCAGCCTCATTACAGAGTCCAGCTGCTCAGCCATCTTCATTCCCTGGCTGCTGTGCCGCAGACTAATCAGAACCAGCTTCATCTGTGGTGAGTGATGGTTACCATATTTAATCGTTATCTCAGATTGCTTCTTCAACCTGTGTTGAAAGTTGCTTAAGAACTGTGTTTGAAATTGGATGCAAGTACTTTCTGGTCTCAGTTCTGTGAATGTGGTGTTTTGCGGAACCTCAGCAGGTTGTGTTTCGGAGATATAGTTAGATGTTAGCAGTACTGCTCTGCAGAGTTGCATGAGGCAGCCTCTCTTGCACAGACATGGCAGCAGTGTCACAGGTGTGACAGGTTCCTTTCACACAGTAACGTGCACCAGCACCATCATATCAGGAAGTGTCAGAAAACTGTTGAGTTTATTGCACTGGAGGAAAAGGGCAATGCCTGCTTCTTGCAGTCACAGTGATTAGTTTGTCTGCCCGAGGGGACTGTGCTTGCTTACTCCTGTAGAAGATGTGTAATTCCATTACAAGAATTAAATTTGTTCCACTTAATTCTTTAGTATAGTTTATTTTCAGTCAGATCAAAGAAATAATCTCATTCATTCTGAATATGTAAAGGAGTTAGCACAAATCTGTGGTGGTTTTATGTGAATCTGAATGGATCAAAAAATGGTACGTCTTACATCAGTGTAAGCCACACAGTAAAAGAAAGGCTAATCTGCATACAGGAAAGATAGAATTAGTAGCTGAAGTTGTAGAGCTGATACACAGTTGATTCTAGGGAAAAGCTTTGAGTTTAACGTACTGTTAAAGTGACATTTTTATTTTTGTATTTCTTAAAGGTTAAGCTGCAGACTGAGATACAGTTTGTATGCAGAATGTGGGGTTTATTTGTTTTTGGTTTTTTTTTTTTTAAGTCCATTTATTGTTACAGAAGGATACTTCCTGGGGGGAGGCCTGCGAGGAAGAGAGAGCAACCTCATTGGTTCATATCAAGGAAGTCTAATTAAATTAATTTCTCAGTCCAAATTCAAATTGCTCAGTTGCTTATCCTTTACAAAGAATGAAGAGAACAAGTGAAGATAAATTTCTTCTTCAGTCAAGATCTTTCTTTTTATTCACCTGGGTACTGTTTTGTCTTGTTAGTTGGGAAATATAAAACCTGATCATTAATCAGACTACCTAAGTATGCATAACATGTAACTAGATTGGAGTAAACTAATATATGGCTTTGGCATTTCAAAGACACAATGTTGTAAAAGTCTCTTAAACTACTTCAAAATATCTGGTGTGAAAAGCACTCCCAATTAGAGTGCTGGAAGATAAAGTGCTTCTCATTAAAAGCAGTACTTCTTCATTTCTTTAATAAGGATGATTTACTGCTGTCTGCTTCAAGGTGATAGCTTTGCAATTTTCCATGCCTTATTCATGCTTTTTTGCTCTGTTCTTGCGTATATATGTATTTTTTTCCATATATTTCATGTTTAGATGAAGAAGTTCAAAAGGTAACAAAAGGGGGAACTCTAAATTGGAGAGACTCCTGAGTCTTTTTGATGGGCTCTGCATCTGGAATTTTCACTAAATCAAAGTTTGAGAGCTTTATTTGAAAAGAAAGTACTTAAATGGTTGATAGGTTTATTAAACAGTGTGGGAGTGTGGTGGAGAATTTTGTCAGAAAATTAAGAATGTTGCTTTCAAAACAAATGCTTCTGTATTATATGAAGCAGAAAGTGGTGGAAGACTTTATTTTTGGAATCTTAGAAGCAGTAGTATAAGCATTCTTTGTTAACTAGGCTGTTTTCTTCTTTCAGCGTTGAGAGTACTGCTCTAAGGTTGATCACAGCTTTGGGCAGCTCGGAAGTCCAACCACAGTTCACACGATTCCTCAGTGATCCCAAAACAGTTCTTTCGGCAGAATCAGAAGAACTCAATAGGGCTTTGATCTTAACTCTGGCAAGGGCAACACATGTGACAGGTAATAGTGGTACTTTGAGATATAATCTAACTGAATGGTAAAGTCAAGCTTCTTCTCTAAATACCATTTAACAGAATATCCCAGAAACGGCATGGTCAAATACATACCCCCCCCTTTTTTTTTTTAAAAAAAAAAAAAGAGCAAATTTTTTATTTCCAAATACTGAGATTGTTTTTAGGGAAGGGGCTGCTATTTATAACAGAAATCAGATGTTAAGAGCTGTTTTTTATGCATAGATATAGTGTGACCAGCTTCTTTTCTCTGTCTTGTTTTCAATTTCATCATTAAACGTTTGGATTGATTAAATATGTGCCATTTAAGGAAAAAAAAAACAGTCATGGATTGTTGAGGACAAGTATGTTGCTCATGCAGAAGCCACCAACTATATAGCTTACCTTTAAGACAAAGTAATGCGTGTTTTGGATTCCCTTCCTTGGGGAAGGGAAGGGGCAGAAGCTTTTCACCTGTATTTTAATGTGTTAACAATTTGCAGTGACAGTGGTCAGGTTTTTGATAGCTTGGAGAGGGATATTTTCTCTAGCTCCTTTGTTTAAATGGGAAAAGTACAGTTTTAGTCTGGAGACTGGAGAACTAAAACAACTGATTTCACAAAAACTGGTGGAGGAAATTTGAAAGGGAAAGGGTTTTGTTTTTTTAACTTTTGTTCAGTCTTTAATGTTGAGTCAACATTGGGGCTGGAGGAAGATGAGTTTTGTGTTTTGTTTCTACAGCTTAATTGAGAAAGGTACTGCTGAAGAGTTTAAAACAATACAAAAGTGCCGTCTACCAATTTTTCCATCGCTAACTTACTCAGGGTTTTTAAAATTAATTCTAATGAGTTAATTAGCAAAAGCATGTCTTGCTGTCATTACAGGAAATTAAATATAAAATCTTAAAATTATTTGCTTTATTTCTAGTTCAAAGCTAAAAATAATTTCATTACTTTTAATGGCATAAAATAGCTTGTTCTACAAAATATATAAGATTCAAAAGAAGGGGGTGGGAGAACTTTATCAAAAGGGGAACACTGTTGAACGAGCAGAGGCTTAATGCCTTTTACTGCAGAAGAAATACATGTGAGAAATAATAGTTTTTTTGTGTGTGTGTGAAATGCTAATGTCATCAATCCATTTTCTAGACTTTTTCACAGGCTCTGATTCAATTCAGGGAACTTGGTGCAAGGATATATTGCAGACTATCATGAGTTTTACTCCACATAACTGGGCATCACATACACTAAGCTGTTTTCCAGCTCCACTGCAGGTAATAGTTTCAAACTGATGATTTTATAACTAGAAATACAGAAAACTTACTCTTTGCCATTTGCTTGTTCATGAGATTCTTCTCCCATCCATACGATCTTTATCTCAGGTCACTAAAAACCAGTATGATTGTAACACTGATCTTCAGAAATGCATTAGCTTTTCCTGGAATGCTCTTAGGCCGAGTTTGGTGAGCTGGTAGTACCAGTGCAAGGTAAATCATACCTTTCAAAACAAAAAAAAAGTAATAATGGAGAAGCTTCTTCTCTTGTGGCAGTTTGTAATGTGACTTTGTTATAGACAAAACAGTCACTGTGGTGTCACAGTGAGGCAACAACCCTGTCTAGTAGGTTTGTATTGTACAAGGAAGTAGAAACTTAAAACCTGCTAAATCAGGCTAAAGTTGACCTGTTGCAATGTTTTGTTTTAGGCTCTCAGTCACACCAAAATCTACTTTTATTTCAGGTATTCTTCAAACAGAATAATGTACCTCAGGAAAGCCGTTTTAACTTGAAGAAGAATGTGGAAGAAGAATATCGAAAGTGGAAGTCCATGACCAATGAGAATGGTATAATCACTCACTTTTCCGTACAAGGTTCACCCCCACTTTTCCTTTGTCTTCTGTGGAAGATGCTGTTAGAGACAGATCACATTAATCAAATTGGCTACAGGTGAGCTTAAAAGCTGTGCAATTTCAAAGTTACTACAATAATGCTTTCAGTTCTGAGGACATAGGCCCTGTGCATTAGAGCTTGATTTTTACTTTTCTATTAATTTGAAGCATGGGGAAAAAAGGAGTGGAGCCTAGGTGTTGGTATATAGTAATAATTTTGTATTGTTTAAGGTTGATTACACCTTCTAGCTGATGTTTTTTTCTTTTGGTGTTGCACACAGTGGTCTGTATGTTCTTCCTGGTGAGAGAGGTGTAGGCAAGGATGTGAGGTGTTTGAATTCAGCAATTTACTTAGCCTTTATACACTAATAGAAGATATATGTATACATATATATATAACGTTGTATTAAAATGAAAATTATGTAAGTAGTCCTACAATTTTTTGACTTGTTCTCTGTAATAATAGCATCAGCTCTGGTCATGAGAAGTAAGATTATTCTTTTTCAGTCCTCATTAGGTCTGTTGAAAAAATGAATATTTATAAGAGCACGTGTTACTCTTCCTTGCAATCAGGAAATAACTGTATTTTAATGCTAAGGTTATATTAAAAACACACAGTACAGGAAAATAAAACCGTGTTGCAGAAGATCATGCTAAGAGTTGTGTAACTTTATAGGTTATGCGTATAAAAATGCGTAACTAAAGCATGTATTCTGAGCAGAATGGTACAGGTAAGAATTGGTGAACTTGAGTAATTTCTTCTTATTAGTGTCCAGACTTTGGAATTCCCTTGCTCAGGGGATGGGGATTGTTTTGGTTTTGTTTTGTTTTCATTTAATAAGGTAAGGGTTTTTAAAGCAAACATTTGTATAAAATCCACTTGTTCTTATAAAATAGATTGCTTAAAAACGTATTAAGAATACTAACATCAATTGGTTGCTTTTACAATCTGTGCAAGTATCCTTGTAAGAGAGACTTTTCTTCTTCCACAACAGAGTATTAGAAAGAATTGGGGCAAGAGCTCTAGTGGCACATGTCAGGACATTTGCGGATTTCTTGGTGTATGAATTCTCTACCTCAGCAGGAGGCCAGCAGCTTAATAAATGCATTGAGATTCTGAACGATATGGTATGGAAATACAACATTGTAACACTGGATAGGCTGATATTGTGTTTGGTAAGTATTGCCTTAAAAGAAGGGATGTGAGAGGTTTCACAGAACTTGGTCCTTGCATTCTTTGTCACTTTTATGGGAGCAATCTTTTTAAAAAATGTATTGGTTTTATGTATTAACTATTTGCTAACCCCAAAATCAAGTAAAACAGTAGATTAGTTCTGTAAGCAACATAGAACTCAGTCGTACAGTTCTCTGAATCTTCCGGGGAAGCTTTTCTTGGTTATTTAAAGGCAACCATTGAGTTAGTATTACTGTATGTTATTGTTATTATGCTATGGTGTGAAAACAAACGTGAAGTCTTGTACCCATTAGAGTTTTCTATTTTTGCTTGGAACTCAGCCTTTTTCATGCAGAAAAATAGGGGAGAAATGGCATTCTCTGATTTTCTAGGTTGTTCTGCAAAATAAAGAAAAGCAGAATTTACCCAGAGGAAATTAAACTGGGTTTTAAAACTCTAGTCCAAACATGTCAGTGGCCAGAAGCTTGAAAAAATTTTAGATTCACTGTCATTAATTGGATATTTTCAAGAAGAGAAATGACAGCCAAAAGAGAACTAGAATTCTTGGTAACATACTTCCACTGGAAATTTTTTGAGACTTTTTGCCTGTTGGATAGAAAATGTGATGCTTAGTTTTCACAGGAGATGACAGAGCCTACCTCTGTTGTGTGTCTTCACTCCAAAATTACAGTTGAGAGATTACATGTTCAGTGTGAATTTGCATGCAGATCTATCTAATGTGCTAAACATAGGCTAGCCAATGTTTAAAGGTTCTAAAGCAGACAGTAATATCAACTCTAATTCCATGTTTTCTGATCCTTTTTGTTTAAAGGCTATGCGTAGTCATGAAGGAAATGAAGCTCAAGTCTGTTACTTCATAATTCAGTTACTCTTACTCAAGCCTAATGATTTCAGAAACAGAGTGAGTGATTTTGTGAAGGAGAATTCTCCAGAGCACTGGCTGCAGAATGACTGGCATACTAAGCATATGAGTTATCACAAGGTATCAAAGCTAATAAAATCCTTTTATTGTAATACTATGCTATGGAGTTCAGATCAGCTAAAAAGTCTTTTGTCCTGTAAATTACAGGACAGTTCTGTAGATTCTTGGAGTTAGTTTATAAGTAGTAATTTATTTGGACTAGTATGAAAAAACCAACGCTATGTTTATGTAATAATGTTAAAATTATAATGCAATCATATCTAAAGATGGAAGCATCTGAAGGGTTGGTTAGAAACTTGTTA
This sequence comes from Anser brachyrhynchus, assembly GCF_964034855.1. Classification (NCBI taxonomy): domain Eukaryota; kingdom Metazoa; phylum Chordata; class Aves; order Anseriformes; family Anatidae; genus Anser; species Anser brachyrhynchus. The sequence continues at coordinate 66,805,589 of NC_137696.1, forward strand.
AACTAAATCCAATAATTTTAAAAATTATTTTAGAAATTTAAATAATTAAAATTTTAATTATTTAAAAAATAATTAAAAATTTACTCATTTAGAATAGAGGTCCTGTGCATCAGGGAAAAGGTATCTGTCCTCTGGTTCCTCATTATCAGGTTCCCCATCCCTGTAGTGATGGCACAGGGCCTGGTTGCGTTGTCTTCACTCCACTCCACCTTCCCTCCTATATCTCTAAGTCTGCGCACCAAGCTCCCCTGGTGTTACGAATGCCTAAGGTTGCAGTTTCCCAGGGAGTAATTACATGCATGTTATTTCTAGTGTTCTGACTCAGTACATAATGCAGAAACTTCTGGTAGTGCTGATTCCCCTAGATTTTCTCTTAAACCACTCAACAAGGAAAACACAGTCACTGCCTGCTTTCAGCTTTGCATTGGTTTCCTTAATGCTCCCTTATGCCCCTTCAAGTGGTGATGAAACTTCGTATATTTTTTTTTCCTGAAGAAGTTGTATGTAGGTGTCATAACCACTATTTAATTTCACTCAGAGATAAATTTTCCTCAGTAAGATTTACACTGGTAACCTCTCATTGCATTCATGTATGATAATAAGGGTTATGAAGTGTCCTTTGAAAGCAGTGTCGATTCTGAATATTTAATGCAGTGCTTTTAAAGAAAGAGCTTTTAATTTTGTTGGATTTCTTCCCTCCAGAAATACCCTGAAAAGCTGTATTTCGAAGGCTTGGCAGAGCAAGTCAATCCCCCAGTTCAAATCCAGCCACAGTACCTACCAATTTATTTTGGAAATGTATGCCTGCGCTTTCTGCCAGTGTTTGACATTGTAATCCATAGATTTCTGGAACTGCTTCCAGTGTCTAAGTCACTAGAAACTTTATTGGATCATCTGGGAGGTTTATACAAATTTCATGGTAAGTTATCTGGGAATGCAGACTTTTTGTTCCTATTGTGACAATTCTGTTCTTTCTCCTTCATTGCCTTCATTCATAATTTTAATCTGCTAGCACAGTGATGTTTAATCCTTTCCTATTCTTTGAGCCCTATGCACATTTCCACAAAGAAGTGCATTCCCTGGTTAGTGTATTTCAGCCTACAAATAGCGAACTTACTTTTATTCTGGTAGCTTTTGCTAGTTCATGCTTGCTTTACGCCTTTCCCTTTCACTCCTTTCTAGTAGTGAGTACTTGGACTTGTGTCTTAACAATCTTTCTGTTACCAAGACTGAAACAGATAGAAAACAAACAAAAAATTCCTCCATCTACCTTTGTTTAAGGTGAAATAATTTAACCTGTTTTTTTAATACTTTTTTATTGCACTTTTACAGTAAGTTTTGTATAGATGACATAGATATGTTATGGCCAGACATTTTACAATATTCTTTTACAGAATTTCATACCTGGAGTCTTCCTATTTAATACCTTTTATATGAAGAGGTGATTAAGTGGATTAATGTTGGATAGGTTATTAAATGTTCATATGTTAATATTGACTTTCTTGCTTAACCTCTACCCATCTCCCCACACATTAAAGTATAAATGGAAGACAAAAGAGAATCAGTGTTGTTTAGTGAAGTAAAGCACATGAATCCATTCCAAATACACTGTTTTGAAATACCTGCAATTTAGTCTCAGGGAGCTCTTGATTTTAATTTCATGTTTGCGACCAGAAATGTAACGGTGATGCTAAAAAACATCCTGTTCACTTTGTTGTTTTCTTCTTGGCAGACCGTCCTGTGACTTACCTGTACAACACTCTTCACTATTACGAGAGGCATCTCAGAGAGCGCACAAACCTCAAGAGAAAGCTTGTTCATGCCATAATTGGCTCTCTCAAAGATAATCGCCCACTGGGCTGGTGTTTAAGTGATACTTATCTCAAATGTGCTATGAATGCCCGAGAAGATAATCCATGGATTCCTGATGACATTTACTATTGCAAACTCATTGGAAGACTAGTAGACAATATCCTTCTTAAATAGTGCATGAAATAAGCTGTGCCAGTGTCTTGTAGCTTCATTTCATCAAAATGTAAAGTTCAATTTCCATCTGTTCAGCCTAAATTCATGTTAGGTTACTTCAGTATATTTTAACTGTATGCATTTGTTTCTAGAGGTGTGAAGAATGTCAAAGCAGTAAACCAGTTAAGCAGCTATAGAACTGACTGCAGATGATTTAATATTTACGTATATATACACATATATATTAGGTCAGTGGTCTCTTTGGCCAGTACAGAGCAATACCTTCTAATTACAAGCATTGTTTAGAAGATGAAAACAAAGTTGTAATGTGTTTCTTCAGTATTTCTGTATTATTTTATGCAGGGACTGTGCTCTCCTGGTAAAAACAGCTTGAAAAATATGGTGAAAATGATATACAGTACAACTTTATAAAAACTTCACTATTTATTCCATTATTTCTAAATGCTTAATGCATTCTAAATTGAATTCTAATTGCCTCATAAAATGAGCTTGACATAAAGCATGATTGTTTAAAGAACAATGTAGAACATAAGATTAATTTTTTTTCTAGTGCCATTACGAGTATTACTAAGAAAATATGTTGTAAGCAGTGTCACATTTAGGCATGTATATAGCTGAATATATATAGGTGAAAGTCAGTATACGTGCTGTTAGCTACTGCTGACAATCTGGTTTTTAGGTGGGAAGAACTAGAAATTACATCTTTAACACAAACCTAAATTTTCTTAATTGTTCCTTTTTACTTTTTTATGGTTATGATCGCAGTTAATTTAAATTCCTGTGGAAATATCTGGTGAACCCATGCAGCTATGTTCTAGAGAACAGTGCTAGACACTTTCTCTTTCTGGGTTAGCTTTATGGAAGTTGGCCAGTTTTCTGGGTGTCGTGTCTCTTCCTTCACTTATCTTCCCAAACCTGCCTTTCCTTTATGTGTAACTTGGAAAAAGTTTACTCAATCTATCTAAAGAAAGCTAAAAATACATAAAACCCTGCTTTTATGCAAATGTCAACAGTGCGGTGGGAGATCTTTTCTGTATGTAGCTCAGATGAGCTAGTGTTCCTCGTGAAAGCAGAGTATTTTCAGACTAAGCAGGTGCTCACTTTGCATAAACTGTCACCCTGGAGTTCTGCTAGGAGATCATATACTGAAGCAAATTAATGGTTTCAGATTATGCAGAGTAGAAAATTCTTGTTATTTTCATCTTGTCATGGAAGCAGATGGTGGATGAGATGGTTGGTGTTGTTTTGTTCCACCTCTTAATCAGGGAAATTTATCCTCTGCATGACCATGTGTGTAGTGCATCTGTAACTATGTATTTGTGCAATCCTTCAATGACTTACATTGATGCTCTTGGCCAGATGTCTTATTTTTATGAACTATGGTTTTTTATTAGTTCTCAGTAGCTTATCTTTCATTTCAACTCAACTATATATGTATATGTGTTATATTTTTAAATACCATGCTGCTTACACTAGTCCTTGTTGGGGAAGCTTTTTTTTCCTTAATCATTGTCACCTATGGCAGGGAAATCACCTGGTCCGTTTCCAAACTGTGACTGGAGATTCAATGAGTTTCCTAACCCAGCTGCCCATGCTCTTCATGTTACCTGTGTTGAGCTCATGGCCCTGGCAGTTCCAGGAAAGGATGTGGGCAATGCACTGCTGAATGTTGTGCTGAAGAGGTACGTTGCATCTCTGAAACTGTTTCCTGCAATTTTTTTGAGATTGCTAAGGTAGTTTGTAATATTCATTTTCATTGAGTTTTATAATTTTTAAGTATAAATAATGACATTTTTAATTAGGTGGTTTTGGAGGACAAACAAAGCTATAGGGATCGAGCAGAAAAATGGTGTGTTGGATTCGTGCATTGTTGTGTATTGTGTGTACTTCAGGAACCATTGATTCAGCACAATGAAAAGATGGTGGGAAGACCTCACACTAGCTAAGGAATTATCCAGTGGGTTCAGTGGCACAGAGACTAGAAAAAGGCTGTTTTCCTTTCAGCTGGCATGGCAGGAAAAAAGTTGATATGCAGAGAAAGGGGCAGGAAGCCTTGGCAGGATTCCAGATCCTTGTGATGCTAGTGTAAAATCAGAGATGCTTTAAAACGGAGTAGTGTACCAAGGCTGGCGTTCTGTAAGGATGCATTAAGCTTTACCCATAGTTCTCTTTCTTGATTCCTAGCTCAGTCACCGTGAAAAGAACTGAAGTGAAAGGAAGGACCTAGTATTCTTGCAGTGACTCAGATGTCATCTTTGATAAGCACTGATAAAGTGAAATGATTTTTTTTCAGCCTTATTCAGCTTAGTAATGTATTATTGTTATCTTTGTTTGTGGCATGTGGAGGGAAGTAGTCAATAAAGGGACAAGTAGCCTTTAAGCACTCAAGTCTGTTTTGTAGCAATCACAGTGTGATTACAGTATTTGAAGAAAACACGATACAAAAGCAAAATCATGTCTGAATAAAATTTTGCTGGTAACATCATAGTGGTATTTATATTGTCTGTTGGCTCTCCTACATAGCTGCATATGTTTGTATAGTTCTCTCAACTTGAGAAATGTTCTTTGTATAAGTACACCTTGTTCTAGGTACGCGAAAAGCACAAGCTGCAATTGTGAATTTCTGAGACTGAGTTTTCTTTTTCTTTGTAGTCAGCCCCTGGTGCCAAGAGAGAATATCACAGCTTGGATGAATGCTATTGGACTAATTATCACAGCCTTACCAGTAAGTCGATAAGTTGTACTTTGAAATAAAAAAAAAAAATCTTTTTTCCACGTAAAGATTATCATCTTCCTCGAGCATGTCGTAAAATGTTTTGTAGTTTGCAATGTGACAGCCAACATCTGTAGATTCCTCAGAGCGCCATTCCGAAGGCTACTTCCATGTTAGAAAAACATCTTTTTCTACTTATCCAGCATGGAAAAAGTGAACAGGCTTTCTGTTTTTCTATTTTGTTTTGAGTCTGGGGGAAAAAGAAGTGAATCACTCCTATTTAAAACATATTTAAATCCCACATCTGTAATATTAGTTGTAGACTGGAGCTATGAAGATGAGAATCTTCATAAGACTTCTGATGCAAATCTAATGTTTTTATTAATGCTTACACTTGCACATCCTGTATCTCTTAAATCACGTAAATAAGATGTGCCTATGACTGCAAAAGCAAGTATATGCAGTATTAGAGAACATTTTTCAGTAGAAATGTTGATCTCCTGAATATAATGACTTCCGGTATCTGACCAGGAACGTGTGAATAATTTTAATCTTGCTAACATTTACATGTTGCTTATATGTGCAACATTTATTTTCACAAGGACTTCTGTCCAGCAAAATGGCTCCTTGGAAGAAAGGCAACATTAATTTTGTCCTTATTTTTATTATTTTTGATACATGTGTTTCTCCTGTGTCTTCTCCTTGCACCTTCATCTGTATTCTCTGACATTTGTACCCTTCTTTGTTTTCTTTTTTCCATGTTGGATTTTTGGTCTGTTTGTTTGTGCCTATACTCAGAAAATTCTTGATCTCTTTCCACTAAGGCTTTTCATCTCTGCCCTGTTTCTTTTGGAGCCCTTTACTTTAGCTCTCTAAATAACGAAGTTCATGAAATACGTCTTGATAATGCCACACCCTTGAGTGTGCCACGCCCACTAACAGTGATGTATTCTGTATTACGCTTCTTAATTTTTAGGTTTGTCAGACAGATTTATAAACTGCCATGTAGTTGAAAACATCTTAGAAATGTGATAGTGGTAGAGAAAAGATGAGGAGCGTTATCTTAGATGGTGTTCTTTTCAGAAGGAATTCAGGCTTTTTGTTTTTCCAGGAGCCATACTGGATTGTTCTCCATGATCGCATTGTGAGTGTTATCAACAGTCCCAGCTTGACATCGGAGACAGAGTGGGTTGGTTACCCGTTCCAGCTGTTTGACTTCACAGCATGTCACCAATCTTATTCTGAGATGGGTTGTAGCTACACTTTGGCTTTGGCACATGCTGTCTGGCATCATTCTAGCATTGGACAGCTTTCTCTTATTCCTAAGTAAGTGCAGTGATACTTGATGATTTAATTTGTCTTTAGAACTCCATGCATATTGTAGATAAAGAAGCTGTACTGGTAGTATTTATACAAGCAAATATCTAGGGGGTAGCACCAAAACTCACCTGATAAATCACAAGGTTTATTCCAGCTCCTTATTCCACGACACGACTCTTGTGTCTGTAAGTTTCAGAGCTCTCATATAGAGTGTGATTGCCTTTCATCTGCCTGTTTAAATTTTGATTAGCTTTTATGCTTTTGTTTGTTCCTTTCATGTTTAGCTTTTCTTAAAGGCATTAACTGTAGAGTAGTCTTAAAGCATCAACTGTAATGGGTAAGTGTGTCCTTTATTCTGGCAAGTGCCCTGTGGCTGCCAGTTGAGATGCTTTACTGACTGAAAGATGCAGTAGTGATCCACTTAGTCATTAAGGCAAGTAAAAAGTACCAGAAGTTGATTAGACTTTCCCCAGTGCTGTGTTAATGACAGAATTAACAGATGTCATTTACAAATACCAAGTTGTAACATACTGGACAGAAGTGAAGGTATTATGATGTATTCCTGTCAGTCAGTCGTGACTGTTGATTTAAAACTGGTGTTAAAACTTTAGAGCACAGCTTTTTCACTGTACATGGCATTCTGCTAAGCTCAGGTGGGATTGTTTGTCTCCTTGAGACAAGGTTCTAGTCTTGTGATAACGTCTGGAAATGTTCTAGAGTTTCACTGAAATAGCTAGTATTTTCTGAAGTATGTTGTAATTTCTAAAATGAAGACTCAAATCTGCGAGAGAGAATCCTTTGTTTTGGTTAAAGTTTGGGCTGGGGGGAGAAAAAGTGCCATTCAAATAGGATGTATCTTAAAATATTGCAGGTTCCTCACAGAAGTATTGATACCCATAGTGAAAACTGAGTTCCAGTTACTCTATGTTTACCACCTTGTCGGTCCTTTTCTTCAACGGTTCCAGCAGGAGAGGACACGATGCATGATAGAGGTAAAGTGTAACTCTTGGATTACTTTATACTGACAAGCAAAATTAACATACACTGTTACATTAAAGAGTAGACTGTGACAGAGATCTCTCTTATAAACATTCAGAATTGAATTCTATACAAATAAAACAGTGTTTTCAAGGATCTATTCACTGAGTTGCTATTCAGCTTCCTTGTTAACTGAAACCCTGTCCATTTGCTTCAGGATGAAACACCTAGCACTTTTTTTTTTAAGTGACACGTTTGCTTTGGCTTTCAAATTGCACGTGAAATGTGCGTCAGACTTCATGTGTTTTTTAAAAGCTTCTATGCAGGTTAAAGAAGGTAAGTAAGAGCTACGTACTGTGAGAATGAGGGAGCACAAGCAGTTTCTTACACTGGTATCAGTGGGGGGCGGGGGAGGGAAGAAAGGGAGAAAAGAGATGGAATTGGCCAGCAGCCAGATGAGCTAAAAAACTACAGATAGCGGAGTCCTTTAGAGAAAGACGAGCTAAACATGGGAAATGTGTCTTTACGTATTTGTGCTGACAGCAAATATCTGCTAAGCCTGTATGGCAAGTATGCATCTCATCTCCTTCTAGAGTTTGATCAACATAACATAAAAGTTTACCACCACTACTATTTTTTTTATCCCAAATTATGCATGTCCATGCTGGGGATTTCACTTTAATCTTCTTAGGTTCCCATTAGATCAGGTGCTGCAATATTTTCCCTCATTTCTTTATAAACTGTTTAGTTTACATACATCATTTTGTGAACAAGTCACAAAGTGTAGGAAGGCATAAACAGTGAGCTTTGTAACTGTTGTTCCCATGTTTTTTGGATGTATTGTGAATACAGGATACTGTAAGGAGCTGTATTAGTTAAATAATCATATTATAGTGTTTCTGTATATTTCTTTACATATTTCCTTCAGTTTTCTTACTGAACTATGTCATTTTCTGATTCTTTTTAAGTATACTTTAGAAGCATGAAACAAAAATACATACATCATTCAAAGGTCGGACTAGATGATCTTTGAGGTCTCTTCCAACCTAAATGATTCTGTGATCATTTGTGAATCCACTGATCTGTCTCTCCTTTCTTTTTTAATTCTTCTTTTCTCTTTTTTCTCATTTTCTTATAGCTACAATAAAAGTCAATCCAAATTACTATTTTTTTCATGAAACAGTGCTTAAGTACTGGAAGGGCAATAGAAAATGCTGTTTAGGTGTGGAGCAGTATCTTTTTATAGGCTCCTGTATAATACTGTAAATAGCTAGTAAATACGGCTTTGACTGGTTTCTTCCTCCCTTAGGAAGGAACAGTTTTTGTCTTTTTTCTCTGCATTGAACCAAAATACAAAAAAAATGGAAAGATGATAGATTTTCAAGTTTCTTAGCATTCTCATACCACTTATTTTCCTTTGCAAGGAACTGATTTCAGTGTCAGAATATCATGATGAGTTACTCCCTTCAGAGTAGGCAGCAGCTGTCGTGTGACTAAAATGACAAGTCACAAAGTTCAAATTTCACATTGTCGTTTTTAAATGGTCATAGTCTTACATAGGTTTGCACACAAAGCCTCCTTTATTAAGTATGTTGAATCATTCTGGTTGTAGAGAATTCATCTCTCTGTGGAGAATGCTTGAACCATTAAAATGCACTGTATGCATTTGCCGAAGACCTAGCTGTAGTCTAGGTCCAAGCTAAAACAGTAATCCGTAGTCTCTTCTCTGCAAAAGACTCAAATTTTGTGTTAAACTTCTTATAGGTATTTATTAATGTCTACTTTCCCGAACATTTGCAAATTTTTTAGGCACTTATTCAAAGCATATTGCAGTCAGTGATGTTCAAGCATTAATTATGTAACGTGTACCAAAATACCATCACTACACTCGCTGAAATTTAGCTTCGGAAAAAAGAATCATTTAGTCAAGCATGATGGGATTGGTTAGACTTGCCCATTTGCCTCTGCAAGAAATAAACGGGAATTACAGGTACTTAAAAAGCAGTATATATATTTATTACACTGTTGAACTGTGTTTCTGCTCTAAAGCTCTTCAAAACCTGTTCTGATTTTGGGTGTTTTTTGTGTCTGTGGAGACAGATTGGAGTGGCGTTTTATGAAATGCTCCTGAATGCTGATCAGTACAGCTCGCACCTGAACTACATGGATCCTATCTGTGATTTCTTGTATCATATGAAGTATATGTTTACAGGTGACAGTGTGAAAGACCAAGTAAGTAAACAGTAGATACTGATACTTAATTATCCTTTTTTCCCTATGGCAAATTAATATTTTTAGGAGTGATTTTTGTATGTAGCATTAAAAAAATGCTTAATTGTTGACTGGTCTCTCTGTATGCAAACTGGGGAGTTGATATCCTTTTATACAGTTGAAACCTTTAGACACAGTAGGCTGAGTATCTCAGATTTCTAGATTTTATGTAGTGTGAAAGAAGATTACAGCTTGAAATTTTTAAAGTACCATTATTAAGTAACCAGTAGAAAGAAAGCTGTATAAACTTTTGGTTGTTTGACAGCTTTTTCCTCATTTCAGTCCATAACTTTTAAGTTTTTCCTTAGTTTCTGATTCAGTTAATGTAACTTGACTTGTGACAAAAACAAGAATGTATCCATAGTTGGTGGAAAAGTAATTCAGCTAGTTTATTTTATAACAGTGTGAACTTCTTTAAAGCATAATTAGTGTGAATCATTTTGCAAAGCTTTGGTGTACAGCTATTACTAGAGGTCCGTAAGTTAGCATGGTGAATAGAATGTTAACATAAATACCATGATTTACTGTATCTTTTTCCTTTTTTAGTTGTGCGTATGTAATGGTCATGTACAGTGGTCAAAATACTTCTGTTTTACCAAATGCATTTCTGTCTTTATTATTATTATTATTTATTATTATTATTATTATTATTATTTTATTTTACAGGTTGAGAAAATCATTTGTAATTTAAGACCAGCTTTGAAGCTTCGGTTACGTTTCATAACGCACATCAGCAAAATGGAGCCAGCAGCTGTTCCACAGCAACCTCTCAGTAATGGCTCACCAGCACCACAGCCTAGCCAAGTGCCTGTTAATGTTGCTTTGCCGGTTACACAGTGAAATGAAGTGTTAGGTCGGCTTTGGTGTGATGGTTTCCTTCTACTAGTCAAGGTGAAACGTTATCTGATCTGAAATCTAGTATGCTGTGTAAAAGGAAAGAGAACCGCGTGCAAATTTCTGCTTCATTTTCTTTTGCATAATGAAGCTGTCTAATTGTATGCACGCCAGTTTTCCTGCCTATTTATATCAGACACTAAATAAGGTATATGTTACCTTTCCTTGAAAGCACTGAGTAAACTTTCTCTGCATGCAAGTACATGGATTTCTGAAGAGTTTACAGTATTCCTGCTCCCTATCCAGATCTGAGTCACCTGGACTTATCCTTCCTTCTGTCTATGAAATGAAAGGACATTCAAACAATGTAGCGTGGTAGAAGAATGGCCTTTATAAATTTGGCTTCTGCATTATTAGAAATTTGTATTCTTTTTGTCCAACAAAACTTATATTCTTCTCATCTTTTGGGCAGACAAATTAAGTTATTATACAGAAAATCTCCTAGAAAAAAAGACTGCATCAGTTACATTGGGTCAATTATTCTCAGTCTTTGGGAAGATGTTACGAGCTTTTGAAAATATCTGTAAATTTTATATGTACAGTTTACATTCAACAAATGAGCAGTGGGTTTGATCTAGCATCAGTTACTAGACTAGATTACTACCCAGAGGCTGTCTCTAATGAATTTATTATGAAAGTCTGCATATTCAGTTAAAGCTATGCTGGTTGTTATTTTATCTTTCCTATTTGGGAAATGGTGTAATTTTTATCAGGTCAATCGTATGAATTTTATTAATATCGATATCTTATATTTTAGATTTATATAATATTCGACTAAGTTTTTTCTGTGTACTGTGTTCTGAGGGTTTTGATAAGAGAATTGAAAGACTAAATGTTTTGTAAATACTCATTTGACAAACTTTTTTTTAATTAAAAACAAAACAACCAAAAAAAAAGCAACCTTTTATGACTGTAGTAGTAGTGTTTATTTGTTTTCCATACATTTTATGTTAAAAATAAGGATACCATAGCAAGTATATTTCCATGGCCCAAGTTCTTTATCAGCTTCACAATAGCACCAATTTCAGCCCATTTCAGAGTCAGATTTCTGTCTTTGATCTATGCCTTTCTAAAAATGTGATAGTTATGAAAAGGAGTTGTTGGTTCTATGGGTGGAAGTGTTTTGGTTGGTTGGTTATGAAGACTGTCAAAAAGGGACAGCAAACCTACATTGCTGGAAACTGCCATCATCTAGATTGTACCCTTGGATCCCAAATTCTGCCAAGTGTAATTTAAGTAAGAAAAAACTGTGAGTGCTTTTCAATTAATTTGTCTGATACAAAATCATGTTTGCTTATCGAATGCTACGTTTGGTCTAAAACATGTTGTGTTCCATTCCAGAGTCAAGTTATTTTAGTGATTTTTGGCTTAGTTTTGATAAGGAGGTGAACACAACTGGTCTCCAAAACTCCAGTGGGGACAGGCCTATCCATAGAGCCATTCCCACAGGCTTTCAGGGCAGGTCTGAGAGGCAAGATTCTGATGGTGGCTTTGAAAGCTTCCGTTGTCAGTGAAACTGTATTAATAGTGGTTCTCTTCCTAAACAATTTTTTTTGTCTGTTGCCTGCAGAACAGCACGTTACCTGGCTATTCAGCATGATAGTTATGACTGAATTATATTTAACACTGCAGGCGTTTTCCTGAATTGTCTCACTTCATACTGAAATACGTTTTTAGCTTGATGTGGACCGTGAGTGTCCTTTTAAATATTTAAACCTCATCTGACTTTTATAGAGAATATTTATTTAGGAGACTTGAAAGTTTTATTTAGGAGACTTATTATGAAATACGTTTTTAGCTTGATGTGGACCCTGAGTGTCCTTTTAAATATTTAAACCTCATCTGACTTCTATAGAGAATATTTATTTAGGAGACTTATATTATTATATAGCTGGTTGAGTCAGTGCAGATTGTTAGAAAAAGTTTGCATTCCCTCTTTAAACACCAGAGGGAGACTTCTTCAGAAAATCTCATCATTGTTTGATTGTGTGTGTGTAATGCATCATGAATACTCAAATCTTTGGAGTTACCAACATTTTTATCCAAGATTTAACAACTTAGAAGCCATATTGTGCTCTTGTCCTAGGCGTTTAAAATATGGTGTTTTTTTTTTTTCTTATAACCAAGTTTGCTTAAGGACTTGCTAGAGCTGCGGGATTTGCAAAATCTTCCAAACACATCTAGGAGGCTTTAAGCTACATGCTTTTCCCTCTTAATCAATGTGATAGTACAGAGAGAACCTGGAAGAGGATTAATGAAATTGAAACAATAATACATCTTCTTATGGTAAGAATAAAGGATTTTTTTTAAAGTCAATCACTTGATGCGTGCAACTGTTACCAGAGTTGATAAGAGATTTTTGTATCTTAAGCACATCAAAATGTAGGCAATAAAGGAGATCAGTATATTTGACTTGGATTTTGGCACTAAGACCATTCAGATTATATTAGTATTTGTGGACTGTACCTGAAATCGTGCAATGTTTTCTGAAGATGCACCAAAACAGGGTAAGATCATTGCAAATTTTTGCTGTTAGTTTACTTACCCCTCTGATTCTCCACAAGATGGGTTTACCTCCATCCTGCCTACTGCTGAGAGTAATCTTACAGTAGTGAGTCAATGTTTGAATAAAATGATCATGCAGTATGTAACCTGCAGTACCCTCTCCTGCTCCAAAAGGCGGTGAATGTTGTTGGTTTTCACTGTGCCTTTGTTCCAGCCTTCCTGTTCCTTCTGTATCAGCTGTTAGCTGTGGACAGAGAGACACTGTTTTGTTTATGCATTCTTCTAACCATTTTAATCAAAAGCAAGGTTTTACCTTCCCTTCCCACGTGTGTTTGTTGTGCATAAGCAAGCTTATGTAGTGCTCTTCAGATCTGGTCTTTCCCCTCATTAGTGTTTCCCTCAGGGATTGATGTGGGACTTGGAGATATGCATCTGTTGTGAGACTTGATGGGAGTGAGTTGTTTTTAGGATGAATGGGCTCCTCCTAATATTTTTTTTTCTCCTGAAATGTGTGGGAATCTTGTCTATGGCCTGGTGAGAAGAACTCAGTGGGTTCATTTCAGCTGTCCCTCTGAAGTGCCTCACCGTCAAAAGCACAGGTTCTAGTGCCCTAAGCCTGTTGCAGCACTGAGTGATTACAGGTGCCTTCAATTAAAAAGCACAGATGAGATACACCTAAATGCCCCCATGTCAGTGCTGGATGGGGAAAAGTCTAAAGCAACGAAAGTACCTTTGAAACAAAGCTGAACTGTACAAAGGAGAGACTGAGGGAGGCCATGCAGGCGCTGAAGGAAAAAAAAGTATATATTAAATAGTTCTCTGTGCCTAGGTGTCTTATTTCATCCTTACTAGGCAGGGTGCTGATACTTTCATATCTTTTAACTTAAAATTTATTTTTAGAACAGTGTTACAGATTCAAGGGGTGAGTCCATTAATGATTTTTGCTCATGAGAAGAGTTATGTTGACTAATGTAAAGGTTTCTTTGGGTTGAAACTGTGATGAAAACTTGCAGATTTTTGTTTGGAAGATGGAAGCAGAAACTGTTGGTGAGATAGCAAATGGCATTTGGGTGACAGTACAATTCAAGAACTAAATTGTGAAACGCATTCATTTTTTCCTTAATAAAGCTGCTACTTTTTATTGGAATGGCTGCTATAAATGCTCCCTGGGGACTTACAGACACCTAGGGTGCTCTAAGCCTGCAGATATGAGGGGATCCTATTTGATTGCAGGCCCAGCTAAGTCAAAGTTTCCTGTCCATCAAGGAGAGCCATCCGTACTGTTACTGCCTCCCAGACATGAAGGAAGGTCACAGACAGCAGCAACTTCGTGATTCACAGCCTTGGGTGCTCTGGGCAGAAGCGTTTTTATGTCAGTCTGACAAAAGCCAGAGATGCTGTTTATCTGTCCCCCTGAAAATGGAGCTCTAACTACTGCAAGCGATGGCTTCAGCTTGATGCTTGTTTAGTCATGCTTCTGGCCCTTGGGGAGCGGCACCAAATAGGGCAGGTCTTTGCCTTTGGACGGCAGCTTCTCACCTGTCTTGTCAGCAGAAAGCAGGCTTCCCTCGCTTACAGCAGAGGTGAAGCAAGAAGCTTTGGCTTTCTTTCTAACCACGGGGAAAAAGCAAATGCACAAAACAGCAGCAGCAGTCCCTGCTTTCTTGTCCTTGAGTCTATTGCAAAGTAATTGTTTTACGTGGGTTTTTTAGACTGTTGATTTGCAAACCTTTGTATGACTAAAAGTCCACTTCTGCAGTTTTTCAGAAACTCATCCCCATGACGTACAATACTAGTCAGCACCTCTTGGGCATCTTTAAAGGACAAGGCTTTTACAAAATACATCCTATCTTGTGTTGATATTCATAATTTGTCCTTTTTTTTTTTTCCTTACAACAGTTGCATTTTAATGTAATGCATTTGCTTTAAAAGCATGTACAGGCAGGGCTGTGCAGAGCTTCCCAGGGCAGCTCAGGGCTCCTGCGCTCCCCAGCTTTCTCCTCCCACAGCCAGTGAACCACCTGCTAAGGTGGCCCCAGTGTGAACCACTGAGCCATAAGTTCTTGGTTTTCTGCAGTTCCCATACTGACATTGCCCCATTTCTTTGACTTCTCCATGCTCCAGCTCTTGTTGCTGTTGGTGAACATGGGACTTCATCTTCAAAGAGAATAAAAGAAATCATGTTAATCAAGAAAGTAAGATGTCCATTCACTATTATTTCTTAGTATTATTTTCAGAGGAAATCTGAAAAAGCCCTTGGGAATTCTGGAAGAATGCACTGAAACATATTTGGCACACGGATTTGATAGATTTGTTTTTTCCCCAGTCGCTCGAACACAAGGGCATGCATAGGATTTTTGCCACTGGCAAAGGGATGCCACTGTGTCATTTTATTTTCCACAGCTGTCTGAGAGCTGGGCTATCTCAGCGGTGGCAACAGTCCCACCTCCCAGCCTGCAAAGAGTTTGATTGAGCTTGCTGATGGTGCTTTTGCCTGTTCCAGTGGCAGCTTGGGCCACTGCTTTCTTCCCTTGAAAATAAGCACTGCAGCCAACATGAAAATAACAGGATGCTATAATTATATTCTATTTTTCTCTTGGTACATGAAGTCAACATTCAAGATGTTGGCTTGATAACATTTCTAGCCAGTATGCAAGCAGAGCCTGCAGTACTGCAAGCTGTGAAACAGATTTTTACACACGAGTTCCTCATCTAGGCCTTATTTACATTAGAAACATACGTAAGTGTATGTAGTACATTCAAGCTGTTCTCACACGGAAGGCTTTTCCAGTGCTGTATCCCAAACCACTGGTACAGCCCTCACCATTATTGTATGAATGAAAAATAGAGACCGCGCTCTGGAGCATGTGCAGTGGTGCTGGAGTGGCACGCGGTGTCAACCTGTCAGAGAAAAGAAAGCCCTTTGAAATGGTTGGGACTCCATAAAAATCCAATTTATATGATCCGTCAGCAAACTATTTCTTTTGCTCTGTTAGATGACAAGCTGACAAAGCTTGTTTTAAAGAACATTTTCAATTTGCTTAATAAATTATAAAAGGAAACTTGCAAATAGCTTATTTCATTTGCAGTGACATAAATCCAGAACTGATTTTTCAGTAGTGTTATGAATTATATAAAGTGATTTATAGGTTTCCTTGGCATCAGTTGTCTGTCTTTCTCCCTGAAATTAGACAAGCTAGAAGACAGAAAAGTAGGACAGCATTAAAAAAGGATTAGAATAAAACATTGTGGAGGGGGAGTGTGTGGAACATTAAAATATAAAATGCTGGCAAACTACAAAGGAACGAGGGGCTAGTGGTTGAGGTCCAAGAAGGGACTGCAGGAATCCACATTTATTCTTCTCCGTCACGGTCTGCCCACGTAACCTTAAACAAAACTCTGAGACTCACTCTGCTGTTAGTGTCCATCAGTAAAACATGGCCAATAAGGCTTCTCTGCCTCCCTGTTGGACTGGAGAGCACCCTTATGTACAGAGTGGCAATCAGGGCCGAGGGATTGCCATGGGGGGATCACAGGAAAGATGATAAAAGAGCATCCTTTCCCACACGCCTCGTCCTGTCTGCTTCATCTTCTGCAGGGTTCCCAAGCTTGTCTGGCTATTGTGCTGTTGCCTTTGTCACTGTCATCAGCAGCTGACCCAGTTTCTGTGCTTTACAGAAAAATTTCAATTGTTTGGTCAGCATCTGTAGGATCTGAATTAATAGTTTAATAATAATGCTCTGTGCTAAATCTATCCACAACTTGGGTATCTCAGGTAAAAATACAGAATGATTAAAGGCACAGGTGGATTTTGTTTCCACCAGAGAAAGAAGAGTAGATAATGACGTTTCAGGCACACTCATAAGCATTCAAGGAGCAAAACCATCTTGGTACTATAGGTCAATTTTTACAAGCTATTCTACATACATTTTGTTTATTCGGGTAGGTGATGTTTCCTGACAGAATCTCCTTCAGTCAGAGGAGCACACGATGGCTCTTTTACTCTGGAGTTGTTTGTCTTGGAAGAAAGGACATCTACAGAGGGAGGACAAAAAGAAATTAGAAAAGGTATGGGAAGCCTGCTGACAAGCCCCCTACCGCCAAATGTTTAAATTCCTCCCTGCAGTAACTCAGTCAAGCCTCTCGGTTTGACACTGTGAGAAAGTGTTAGTCCAGCAGAGAACTAGGAGCTTGCTTGTAAGCAGAGCTGTGTCCTTTAACCAGGCCAGCGTGTCAGTGCGTGCAGCTCCATAGCACATCCAGGGGCAGACACCTGGTGCCCCTCGTTCAGCTTTTCCACCTCGCAGTGTGTTTTCTGTGCTTGTCTTTCCACGGGATGGGCTAAGGTGTTTTCAAGCTTCTTCACCTTAAGAAGTGGTGAAGTCACATCACAGCTGTGAATGAGGAAAACACTGGACCCTGTCACCGTTTGCCCGGTTGTATATCCAGGTGTTTTTGCCACAAACAGCACCCCTGTGGCTGAGAAGAGTCTGGCGGGCAGGGCAGACAAGAAAGCAGCACTTTGCTGTGAGCGCGGGGGCTGTGGCTCAGCACCGCTCTGTGCGAGAACAGGTGATGGCGGCTGCTGCCACCGGCCCACACTCATGCGGACAGCTAGCTTCCTTTCCTACCAGCACACTTCTATGGGTAATAATAATACTTACTGTTTTCTCATCTTAAATACGTGGTATGGGAGAAACACTACGGGGAAGGATTTTTTCCCCCGGACCTAAGAGGTACCAGGGATCAGTCTTCACCTTGCACTGTTTTTTTGTTTGTTTTGTTTTGTTTTGTTTTTGCCTTTTTTTTTTTTTTTTTTTTTTTTTCTGAGCAAGTATTTCCCAGCTAAGCCCTGGAAAAAGAAGGCAAACTTAGGCACTTACTATTTCAAGTGATAACACCGGGGTATCCACCTTTTCTATCTCCTTCCCCTTCCTGTTTGCTTTCCCCTTCACCTTCCTTCTCCCCATCCCCTTCCGTTTTTTTTTCCCAAGCATGCCAAAAGCAGCACTCTACTGAGAAATGGAGAACCTGGGCTTTTACTGAGAAGTGTGTGTAAATCCAATTACTGCAGTTTTACCAATGCAGATCCTAAGCTTTCAGCAGTGTGCTTAACTTTACGCACAGCAGCTAATCTCATTGCCTTCACCAGGCCAGATTAATATATCTCATTTGCGCCCCTGTAAGTGTGAAACAGAAGTGGTAGTCGTATCAATGACGGTAAACCATTTAGGCAGCTAGAGCTCATATTTTTCTCACATGCAAATATGCAAGACCACAGTGACCTGAAAAACCTCTCTTCTGATGGCACGAAGTGCTACTTGACTTCCTCAGTGCTCACAAATCGCCGTCTCATCTTGCTGTTCCCAGACCACTTGTTCTGGAACAGATATTGATGGGAATTTGTTGTTTCAGAAACTCTGCTGCAGAGAAACTCTCTCTTATATCATGTTAGTTTTCTTTTTCCTTCTCCCTCTTTTGTTACAAACATATTCCTACCATTTGTCCAAGTATTCAGAAGGAAAAGATCATTTGTTGAATGCAGCAGAGCCTGGGCAAGGTTACTGCTTCCAGGTCTTATAACTTCAACTCCTATAACTTTTCGGGGTGTAGGGGGTTGTCAGAAAACAGGGATTTATGCTAGTGTCACATTCTTTATCATTACAGTGCTGCTACTTCAATAAAAATTGCTGACTTCCAAGGGAGCTGGCTTTTACGTCACTAAGAATAGTTAAAAAGACTGGAACTGGATGCATGCTCTGCTTCAGAATAGATCGTCTTTCGCAGTGCTGTGCCCTTGTCACATAAATGCTCAGCAGATGATAGATGATAGCATTTTAGTGCTGTTTTGTTTCTATATGTTCTAAAGATCACTCATCCAGGCACGGTGTCCACATTTACAGGGACTAGAGCTGTAGACATAAGAAACCTGTGCATTAAACACAGCACAGCCAGCTGGTTAAAAGAAGTGATTCTTCCACTGTATTTAGTTAAGGTGTGGCCTCACTCTGAATATTGTGAGTGGTTCTGGGCTCCATGATACAGAAAGGATGCTGAGATACTTGAAGATGTCCAGGGGAGGGCAACAAAGCTGGTTACAGGGCTGGAAGGCATGTCCTGTGAGGAGAGGCTGAGGGCACTGGGTTTGCCTGCTCTGGAGAAGAGGAGGCCAAGAGGTGACATCGCAGCTCTCTGCAGCTTCCCGAGGAGGGGAGGCACAGGGAGAGGTGCTGGTCTCTGCTCCCTGGTCACCGATGTCAGGATGTGTGGGGATGGCACAGTACTGCACTGGGGGTCAGACTGGGCATTAGGGAAAATGTCTTTACCGTGAGGCGGTCACACACTGGAACAGGCTTCCTGGGGAGGTGGTTGATGCCCCGTGCTTGTCAGTGTTCAAGAGGCATTTGTAATTACGGCCTCGATAATATGCTTTAGCTTCTGGTTAGCCCAGAAGTGGTCAGGCAGTTGGACTGGATGATCTTTGCAGGTCCCTTCTGACTGAGCTATTCACAGCTTCTAGACCTTGATGTGGTAGTGCACCAAAACCATTTGGAATTGATTTTAGCAAAGCAGAAGTGTTGCAAGGTATTCAGTAATATGCAGAACTGCAATTTTGCACATTAGAGTAAATACGAGAATCAAACATAAAACAAAGCCATGAAAGTAAAAAATGCAAGCCTGGAGTTAACTCAAACAACTCATTTACAAAGGAGGAAAGTCAGAAAGCAGAGTAATCAAATTATGACACAAATGTACACCCTACACTAAAGATAAGAAAGTGTATCACATGCAAGATTTTATATTCATCAGTTGTTTTCTTGGTTTAATTATAGCAATAAAGAGGAGTGATGTTCCTTCATTATTTGTCAGCTAGGGAAAGGCTATTATCATTTTTCCAACTCCTAAAACTCTGTGCCATAGCACAGTGGGGGATTCACAAGCTCTTTGATTAGGGCATAAATCACATGCAAATTTAAAAAAAAAAGAAAAAAAGAAAAGAAAAGAAAAGAAAAGAAAAGAAAAGAAAAGAAAAGAAAAGAAAAGAAAAGAAAAGAAAAGAAAAGAAAAGAAAAGAAAAGAAAAGAAAAGAAAAGAAAAGAAAAGAAAAGAAAAGAAAAGAAAAGAAAAGAAAAGAAAAGAAAAGAAAAGAAAAGAAAAGAAAAGAAAAGAAAAGAAAAGAGAAAAGAAGAGAGAAGAGAAAAGAAGAGAAAAAGAAAGAGAAAGAAAGAGAAAGAAAGAATGAAAGAAAAGAGAGAAAGAAGAAAGAAAGAGAAAGACAGAAAGAGAGAAAGAGAGAGAGAGAGAAAGAAAGAAACAAAGAGAAAGAGAGAAAGAGAGAGAGAAAGAGAGAGAGAGAAAGAAAGAAACAAAGAAAGAGAAAGAGAGAAAGAGAGAGAGAGAGAGAAAGAGAGAGAGAGAAAGAAAGAAAGAAAGAAAAAGAAAGAAAGAAAGAAGGAAGGAAGGAAGGAAGGAAGGAAGGAAAGAAAGAAAGAAAGAAAGAAAGAAAGAAAGAAAGAAAGAAAGAAAGAAAGAAAGAAAGAAAGAAAGAAAGAAAGAAAGAAAGAAAGAAAGAAAGAAAAAGAGAAAGAAAGAAAAGCAGAAGTCTCCTTGTAAGTGTGGTTCCAAATGAGACAGAAAGGAAGGCAAGATGCACTCCCCTGTTTTCTTGCTGTGCAGAGAAATTCCTGGATTTTGAGGATCTTGTGGTAACATAACAGGATAGAAGAAGGCACCAGAACAGAAAAGGTTGGAAAGGTGCTTTTTTCCCCACTAACAGATGAACCAAAATCAGATTTCTTAATGTGAGATTCTATCAGGGGGGAAAAAAAAAAAAGCTATAATCTTAGAAGCACTGACATAATATTTAAATATGCAATACTTGAATTTAAATAATTTAATTATTGCATATTTAATATGTAATATTAAATAATTCAAGATGAGTCAATAATTTAATAATTACAGTTAAATATGAAATACTTTTAAAATATACATTCCACAGTGTTGCTATGCAGAATGGCAGTACGCACAGATAACCATGTTTAGGTTTTATTTATACTTTATTTATATCCTGTATAGTAGTAATTAATGAATCTTGTCCAGTTCCTCTCTAAATCTATACATCATGCGTGCACATTTACATAACCCTCAGTGCCATAGCGTATTAGCACCTCAGAAACATCCCCAGCTCCACCTTAGGTACATCCTCAGCTGCACCTCAGAGGACTCTTGTATATGTAGGTCAGTTTTGCTAGTACTCTCTGCAGCCCAGCATAAGAAGAGGAGAGAAGGAAGCCAAGGGACTTGTTTAGAAAATGTCAAAACGCTTCATGTTAATGCTGTTGGACTAGAATGGTTTGATGCTTCATTCAAAACAACAGCTTTTGGTATAGAGAGGAAGCAAAATTAAGGGAAAAAATTTGAAAGGAATTTAATTACACACAACATATTTTGTTTTAGTTGAATGAATCATCAAATTGTTTAGGTTGTTTTCATCTGCGAGGAGAATGTTTGTTTTGGCTTGATTAAAGCTGTTTGTTTCCAAGATTAGGGGAGGCCTCTTACTGTAGTCCTTGCTGTCTACCTGTGGACCTAAACCCCTGCCTTTAAACCCCTGGTTCAGTCCGACTCTGTGACCTTTCTGAAACCCTTCAAAAAAGCCCAGATTTGGTCTCTGTCCCTTTGGATCTCAATACCTCCCTGCACTCCCTTCACCTTGACTCTTCCCATTAGTCTTGCGCCTTATCAGCGTGTTCCCTCCTGGGCCATGAACAGTTGCAAATGTGGCAAGTGTCCTTGGGCCAACCAACTGCTGATATCTATGCAAGCGGAGAGCACACTGAAAATTTGATTTTACTAAATGTGTTTGCACAAAACCTTTTTTTTTTTCCTATTGTTTCTGTGCATTTTCCTCATCAGAGCCAGGTCAACAACTTTTAAGCCTGCCTACTTTTTGTCATACTGCATTCTCTGTGATAGTGTTTTTTCAAAGGGGTCCTTTGTTTGGATTTTGGCAAAGAGAAACAAGACAGCAACAGCACTAAAAAAAAAAAAAAAAAGTGTAAGAAACTGCCTTATTTTAATCCTTGAATAATTTAGATCACAAACAGAACAAATTATGTCAACAAGCAGCTACCTAGTGAGTTAAATAGCTGTGAATTTTTTAGTTTGAATTCCTCAGCAGTCATGCTATCATAATCCAAAGACAGGAACGAACCTTTTATGTTATTGTCCTAATGATCACATCTTTTGTCTTAAATGAGAGAGAGAGGTTGATTGACTGCACCACAGTCAGGTGGTGAAGAAAAGCTACAGTAATTTTACTGATGGATGGGAGCTGACACAAAATGCCTGGATAGTGTCATTCTCATATGAACTGGAAAAGCCAAACATCTAATGCACACCCATGTTTAGAGAGGCAGAATTTCACTTATTTGTTCATAAGATCCAGCAAAGGCAGATCAGGTGGAGCTGTGAGTGTGAAAAGGTGTAACATGCTTGGGAAATAAAGCCTTAGTGACCCAAATGCTCCTGTAAAATAATATGTCTGAGTAAAAAGAAAGGAATTGACAGGAAATGTCTCATACAACCCACATAATTGCTGTTCTTTCTAAAGAGTATTTTTTCTTTGAAGTTATTCTAAAGCGACCCAATAACGTGTAAGACTTACCTTGTTGCAGAAACCATATATAAGTATTTTTAAAGACCAGTCACAAGGTTCTGCTTGTTACAGCAGCTCCACTGTGAACAAGACTTCTTGTTATTTTTTGTTTGTTTGCTGGGTTTTGTTTTTGTTTTGGGCAAGCTTTCATAAGTCGCCTTCTTTCCTGAAGACCTTTAATTCTCCAGTGCCTTCTGTTGAAAATACCACAAAAGTTGGGAACTTTTATTGCATTAACTTTGTTTGGATCGCCTTCAGTGCCTGGGTGGTGAGACTATTCTATGCTTTGTAAGTGGTGCACATCTAAATGGCATCAAGTCTCACAGGATGACAATCACTTCACTGTGCAAGGTGTTGTGCTACAGATTGGAGGAAGTGGATGGTCTTGCACTAAGGCACTGGATCAGAAGTCAGAGGACATGGCTTGCATTGTTTACTCTGTGAACCTGAGATCTTGTCTCATACACCTGTGCTCTACAAGGGTGTTTTCATGAACGATGTTTTTCATGTTTAATCAGATACTGTATAAGGGCCATAAATTAAACTGAATAAAAAATGTCACTTCCTCTAATTTTCTTAGCAAATTGAAGAGTCTTCATATAACCTTTCCTAGTACCTTCTACTCCAATCCAGCTGAAAATAATGGAAACAGAGGAATTCAAGTTGACGAGCTGATGTTCTTCCTAAGCTGAGAGGTTAGACTACCATTTTCTTTTCTTGCAAGAGAAACATTCAACAGTGTTGAACTTGGTTTAGTTTCACTACAGTTCTTTATCATTTTATTAACCAAATAGAGAGCATCTGTCTTCATCATTGTCAGGGCAGGTGTTCAGTAAAGTCCCAGACTGAAGACTAGTGAAGTTCATGAGAGTCTTTTCACAGACTCTGAGAGGAGATACTGATTGAAATGAAAAATAACCTCAGAAATTTCTCTATCCGCCAGCCCAGTATCCTCACTCACAGACAATCTGTTTATTTCTTCAGTTTGAGGTCAACAAGAGGAAGATTTCCATGGGAGAAGGCTCATTTGAAAAATCCAATATAAAGTGTCCAAAATACAGCAGCAGAGGATAAAAACAAAAATAAAATCTGAAACAACCAGTAATGAGCAGTATTCAGAATGGCAAATCTGCAGAGGCAAAGTGACCAGAATCTGAAATTAATGACACAGCCTGTTATAAAAAGTAGGATTCTTTTATGCTGGATTTACTTTTCTTATTTTAGGGATCGATTTTAAATGGCTCAGAAAATGCAAGAAAAGGAAAATACCGTGACAGGCAGTATTTATACCTGGTGAGCTTTGTGAGTACACTAGAAGCACACTTCTCTGAAATTCCTGAGCACACATTACAAACAGAAAATTATGATGGGTGTTTTCTCAAATTGTTTTGTTTATGGCCTCTTTTCAAAGGAACAAAGTCCTTCCTCCCAGGCACTTCCCAGATCTGGGGTTGCAAATGGAATGATTCCTTCCCTAGACCTCCCAGATGTCCCTCTTCCTTCTCCTTCAGCTATTCTCTTCCCTCAAAGGGCGTAGCACACCATTTGGGGAACACCAGACTAATGTTTTGGCTGCTATTTATTTGCACTTTCTCCTTCATGCTGGATGTCCCTGTACTTTCAGTGTTGAATCTGAGTCCCCTTTTGTCCTCTGCTCTCAACGATTTCTTGCCATTCTACCTATAGAAATAATAACAAGTAAACCAAATGGTAGAAGCTGACTTTTTGTTTCAAATTCTTTGTCTACCCTGACAGTAAGACTAGGCAATACCTGCAGGTTGTTCCCACCACATTCTGGTAGAGGAAGGAAATTTTAAAATTGGCAGGTGGGTTATCCTGGCCTCTTACTATCTGAAACCAATGTTCTTCTCATCTGGATTCTTACATGAATAAAAAGAACTGAAACTCTTAGCAAAAGGTAAATTATTGTAAAAATAAATATCTAAAACGTTGTCAAAAACTGACAGTATCAAGATCAGGATCCCCAGTTCCAGCCATCATTTTGACAATAACAATGTTTAAATGCACAATTCCTCAGAATTTTCTACTGTAACCTATTTCTCTGCATGCCCTATATAATCTTTAGATAAATTATTGAACTAAGTACTTTTCCTTTCCATTTTATAGGGGGCTTAATTCATTTAGACTCCTTTCCAACTGTGTAACTGTTCCCGTTTGCACATGAGAAGAAAATGCCGATTAATTTATTATTTATGGAGAACAAATATTAATGGTTTATGATGAATTTGGTATGGTGGTTGCAACAGGAAAGTTTCTAGGTAAAAACAGAAAACCTACCTTGCGACACACCTTTTGCTGCAAATGCTTTTACTGCTTAATATTCACTGTGTGAATTATACTTGAGGGATGATGACATTGGTTTCATTCTGCTTTGACACCAGCAGTGACTGCTAACACAGTGATTAACTAAAAGCAATGGCATCATTACTGAGTGAGTCATTAGCATCCACAGAGAAAAGCATTAATGAGGAGGGGGAAAAAAACAATTGCTTAGAAAAAAGCACAAAGCACAAGATGGAGTATTTTAATTTGTTCAAAAATAGTTGCTGTTTCCCTACCCTTATAATTAAGGTTTTATTAATTTAGGATGGGAACGGATAAGAGACACACATGAAGCTTTGTGTGTCTGCATCAGATCAGTGAGGCTCATAGCCCTGAAGAGAGAGCCCCGTGAATCACAAGCACCACAACCACTTCCAGAAGGAGAGGTTCCTTCATGGCACAGGCCGTGGGGGAAATGAGTATCAGCTTCCTCTGTATTGATGCTTACTTCTGTATCAGCTTTTTCCAGCATGCACATATGGACAATGTCAAAAACTGGCAGTTAAATCAAGTTTGGTATGATTTATTTTCAGTAGACTCCTAACAACAATAAATAACAGGGAAACGATGCAAAATCCTACATCTCTTCAGGTCAATGGGGGAAGTTTGCTATTAATTTAAGTATTTATGGGCATTCAACCATAACATAATGATGGCCCAGCACCATTCTGAGTATATCTGTGTTGAAACTATATCCAGAAAGTTCTCAGGCAAACAGACACTGAAATTAAGGATGAACAAAATGTATTGTAGTTAATGAGGTCTGTATCAGCCTCCAAGTCTGGGCCTGACAAGGGGAATTTTTTCTCAGAAAAATCTGAATTGACATCCTGAGATTCTCTGCAGGAACATTGTACAAAAGGGCAGAAATACAAAATTTCCTGATTAATTCCACTGAGCATATTTAAAGGAAACAAAGCGTTGACCTTGTCTAGTTCATTCAATTGGATGGGTGGACAGTAAAAATGACTTGCATTTCCAACACATCCAGAGAGAGATCACAACAATGAGGGAGCAAAGATTAAAGGCCATCCCTGACAGGTTCTGTGTGCCTTGAATCACAGTCAGAAAATCACAGAATAATTTGGGTGGGAAGGGATGTCCAGAGGTCCCATCTGCTCTGCCCTCCTGCTCAGAGCAGGTACTTGGGGCTATGTCCAGTCGGGTCTCCTGTGCCCACTGGGTTAACCTCTGTGGAAAGACTCCTGTGAACCTCAGCAGGATTTCACTCCAGCACTTCAGGTTCAGATTTAAGAAACCTAAAATTCATGTAAATCCCCGGGACAAGAGTTTGCTGTTGGGTCACTCTTCACTGCCAGGAAAACCCGATAGGAAATACTGGGCATGGGGATTTGGCTGAAAATAAGGTGCGGTTTAGGATTTTGGTCTTCTTGAGTCTAGGGCTTGTCATGGCCTGGCCTGTTCTGCTCAGTGTTGGTCCATGTATTTCAGCAGCCAGAAATGGGAATGATTTGGCTAAAATCTCAAGATTCCTGCATTATTAACTGGCATGCTACGTAAGTTCACATGTAAAAATCTCAGCACTGGGGATGTATTGCAACATTTTTGAAGGTGAAACACAAAACAAAACCAAAAATAAAATAAAATAGGATGAACAACAGAATAGCTGGAGGCTTGCATCTGTCAAACCCACTAGGTGTTTTGCATTCTGTTTACTAAACAACAGCTGTAGCCAAACAGTTGGATGGCCCAACTATTTCCGCACTGATCTTGAATATAAATCCATTTTTGCTCAGAATTATATTCTGATTTAACACTTTAATACCAATTTCAAGATGATTTGGAGATAAGACTAAGCAGAGCTCTTTTTAAGGAACCTGTGGGCTTGGATATCAAAAGTGGTAGAATAACATTTGAAGCAGGACTCATGCAGACTAGCCAGGTGGGGCTTTAAAGCTTTAATTGCTAATGCCAGAACGATGCAGAATCCAAGTGTCACTCCAGTGGTTCAGGTCTGGGCCAACACAGCTGAAATTGGGTGGCTGCTCCATTTGACTACAGCACCAACTGGGAGACCTCCATACCTCACTGTACAGGATAGGTGTGCCTTAGGATCTTCTTGGTGCTAGTGTTACCATACATTACAAATAGTTAAGCACTCAGCAGGAGATTGGACCAGATGATACCCGGAAGGCCCTACTAACCTAAATTTTTCTGCAATTCTGTGAATTGACAGGCTACATTTTGAGACTATTTTCCCTGCTCCCCAGCTGAGGTTTTATGTAACTTGTCATTGCAAGGGCTGGTGATTCAAGGTTATTAAAGGAATAGTTTAGGTCAAACCTGTTCTGAAGTTCTCCTGGTCTTTCATGTCTGATCCAGACACGTGGCTCCCACAATCCTTTTGAAAAGCAGAAACATCATACTTTTAAGAACAGCTCTGAACCTAGTTCAGTGGAAGCACGTACCTACAAGTATTCCAGGTCAACAGGACATTCCAATGTTTAATTTTCAGTCATGCTTCTCTCTAGGCCATCTATTTCCTTATTAAATTCATAGGGATAATTTAATAACTAGTTTAATAAAACGCAGCAAGTAAGAAAGGTGACATCTAGACAAGCTAATGAGTTTTATCGTTCCTTACCCATGCAAAATGGTGCAGTTTGAACCACAAGGCTTGAGGACCCTTACCCCAGAGTTATCTCACAGCTATATTGTCCATCCTCTGGAGATGGAGTCTAATACCATGCAAACAGCAAAGAGAATAACACAAATCTTCCTGTCTCAGGTAAGACCCCTAGTAAGTGGTTAAGGCAGTGAAGAAGACAGGATACTAACCATGGCACCAATTTCATCCTTCAGATATGACAGGATGATGGACACTCTCTATCAGCCCCAGCACAGCCCATACCAGAGTCAAGGGAGGGATTGACCTCCCTCAGAAGAAGGCTTTGTGGGGCTTCAGTGCTGCAAGCAGGAACCTGAGGAGCTTATCGGAGGGAGCACCAATGCCCAGAAATGTGAGGTAGTTTGAAGGTCAAAATGATGCTTTTTAAGAACACATATATTTTGGGGACGAGAGGGTAGCTAAATCGATTTGTGAAGTCAGTTTTCTTTTTTGGAATGGGCCCTCTTTTTAATATAAATCAACAGATTAGTAAACAGAATATGAGCATTAAATTATACTGTATAACACATAGCGCTTCAGGGTGGAAAAAGAATAATCTGTATCATAGTCTTTAAAACTTGTGTAATTCTAGTTGAATCATATTTAAAATCTATTAATCATTTAATTGCATGTTTGTCTTTTAAATTGATGCATATTTTCCAACACTGTCATGTAGTACTTTTTTATGTTTTTGATATAAGTAAAAAAAGTTAAATACTAAAAGCAATGATTTTACAGAATGAAAGGGAAGGAAAATGAAAGCAAAAACATCTCGTCACTTCTCTGCCTGGAAAGGAAAGTAGTTCAAACTGATTATCATTTTATCTGTAAGTGTTGCAGGCTTCTGGTTACAGTGAACCCTGGAAGCCCTGTGCATTTGCACTTCAGTTTGGCAAACAGAAGCCTTGCTGTTCTCTTTGTTCGGAAAGGTTTAGTTCAGAATTAACAAGCTGATAAAATACATTGCTATAAATTTTTATAAGAATCTGTGACAGGTCACATCACTACGTTGTCATGGTGATGAGGAGTACAGATGTCAAATGCAAAATAGAAAGTGGTATATATGATGGTCTGATTTTGAACAAGACTTTATTAAAGCAGCTTTCAGGGGGCTCAGATGTTCTTTTTTTCCAACAGATTGCTTAGACTTCAGTAGCCAGAGGCCCAATGCAGAGATGCACTGCAGCCCTTGGTCTGCTGGTTTCAGTGGCCTGTGGACATGGCCATTGGGAAAGTACTGATGTGAGACAAATGCATTAGTTTTCTCTTTGCACAGTGACAAATACCTCCTGGGGACTGAGGCCCTACAGCTGCTTGAAGTACATGTAAACTTAATAAGGATTATTTTTAGATAACTGCATTTGGTGTATAGTAAATGGGATGGTACTCTTAGTAAAATTTGCTTCTATCTGAAGTGTATTTTCTATCACTGCCATTGACCAGGTTTGTCTCTGCTATCTCCACTGCAGCCTGGCTATTTCTTTCCACTGTCCTCAACAAGGTGAAGCCAAACCCAATGCTGAGGAAGTGGAAAGAAATGGGAAAGAATGTGTCACATCGTGCTGCATTGTAGGTTTGGGGGAAAAGCTGTGGTGTTCCAGCCTCTGGAACCAAGGAATCAGTCAAGATATTTCAGGCCAGTCCCGAAAACAAATGCTTCCTTTTCAAAGTGAAAACCATATATGTAAAGTGCATACCATACCACAATGTCTAACAGCATTATATTTAATTTTATATGTTTTCCTTATTAATTACCTACCAGGTAATAACCAGGAGAAAGAAGGTTGCCTTCTGGTATTGAAACCAGCCTTCCCTCAGCCCAGTCAAGTCCCTCACACCTGAGATTACTCTGACTGTGCTCCAGTAGCCATTACCCTGGCACGCGAAAGCTTGTGGCAGAAAACACACAAACATGTATGCATGTATGTATACACATACTGCTGCAACCTATCAATAAGAATTAAAATTCTAATTTACTCAGCACAAACATAGAGTAAAAATAATACTTCGCATACAAGTTGCTGACAATGTAGTACAAAATATGTTGAGTGGCAATTTAAAAAGCATCATTGTCTCTACTGAAGGTGAGGGAGACCGACTGCAGGTCAATAGTGGCATTGATCAGGAATGGAGTCCATGACAAGGATGACAATATCACAGTATCACAGATTTCTAGGTTGGAAGAGACCTCAAGATCATCGAGTCCAACCTCCGACCTAACACTAAGTACTCCACTAAACCATATCGCTAAGCTCTACATCTAAACGTCTTTTAAAGACCTCCAGGGATGGTGACTCCACCACCTCCCTGGGCAGCCCGTTCCAATGCTTAATAACCCTTTCGGTAAAGAAGTACTTCCTAACATCCAACCTAAAACTCCCCTGTCGCAACTTTCGCCCATTCCCCCTCGTCCTGTCACCAGGCACGTAGGAGAACAGACCAACCCCCACCTCTTTACAGCCTCCTTTAAGGTAACTGTAGAGAGCGATAAGGTCACCCCTGAGCCTCCTCTTCTCCAGGCTGAACAAGCCCAGCTCCCTCAGCCGCTCCTCATAAGACTTGTTCTCCAGACCCCTCACCAGCTTGGTCGCCCTCCTCTGGACTCGCTCGAGCACGTCCATGTCCTTCCTAGAGCGAGGGGCCCAAAACTGAACACAGTACTCGAGGTGCGGCCTCACCAGAGCCGAGTACAGGGGCACAATCACTTCCCTAGACCTGCTGGCCACACTGCTTCTTATGCAGGCCAGGATGCTGTTGGCCTTCTTGGCCACCTGGGCACACTGCTGGCTCATATTCAGCCGACTATCAACCAATGCTCCCAGGTCCTTCTCGGCCAGGCAGCTTTCCAGCCACTCATCTCCCAGCCTGTAGCTCTGCTTGGGGTTGTTGCGCCCCAGGTGCAGGACCTGGCACTTGGCCTTGTTGAACTTCATACAGTTGACCTCAGCCCATCGCTCCAGCCTATCCAGATCCTCCTGCAGAGCCTTCCTGCCCTCGAGCAGATCGACACACGCACTTAGCTTGGTGTCATCTGCAAACTTACTGAGGGTGCACTGGACGCCCTCATCCAGATCATCGATAAAGATATTAAAGAGGACCGGCCCCAGTACCGAGCCCTGGGGGACACCACTAGTGACCGGCCTCCAACCAGATTTGACTCCATTCACCACAACTCTCTGGGCCCGGCTATCCAGCCAGTTTCTAACCCAGCGAAGCGTACGCCAGTCCAAGCCCCGAGCAGCCAGTTTCTTGAGGAGAATGTTGTGGGGAACGGTGTCAAAAGCCTTACTGAGGTCAAGATAAACCACATCCACAGCCTTTCCCTCATCCACCAAGCGCGTCACTTTGTCATAGGAGGAGATCAGGTTCGTCAAGCAGGACCTGCCTTTCATAAACCCATGCTGACTGGGCCTGATCGCCTGCTTGCCCTGCAAGTGCCGCGTGATGACCCTCAAGATAATCTGCTCCATGAGCTTTCCTGGCACTGAGGTCAAACTGACAGGCCTATAGTTCCCTGGGTCTGCCCTGCGGCCCTTCTTATAGATGGGCGTCACATTGGCTAGCCGCCAGTCAACTGGGACCTCCCCCGATAGCCAGGACTGCTGATAAATGATGGAAAGCGGCTCGGCCAGCTCCTCCGCCAGTTCTTTCAGTACCCTTGGGTGCATCCCATCCAGCCCCATCGACTTGCGCACATCCAAGCTCCGTAGCAGGTCGCCAACCATTTCCTCATGGATAGCGAAGGCCACATCCTGCTCCCCATCCCCTTCCACCAGCTCAAGGCACTGGGTATCCAGAGAACAACCGGTATTGCCACTAAAGACTGAGGCAAAGGCGGCATTAAGCATCTCAGCCTTTTCCTCATCCTTAGTAACTACGTTTCCCCTCGCATCCAGTAAAGGATGGAGATTCTCCTTAGTCCTCCGTTTCGCGTTGATATATTTGTAAAAGGATTTTTTGTTGTCTTTAATGGCAGTAGCCAGGTTGAGCTCCAGATGAGCTTTGGCCTTTCTAATTTTCTCCCTGCACAGCCTCGCTACATCCTTGTAGTCCTCAAAACTGTTCCTCCCTTTCTGTTCTTTTTTTCCTGGTTTTTAGTATCTTCTGTTATCTACTTTGTGCTTGCACCACAGAGGGATGTTTTTCATACATGTGTTTGACGTAAGTTCTTTGTTCCCTTTGTCATGCTCTAAAACCAGTTCTGCTCAGCTAGGTCTGCATCCCTTCCATGACTTGTACTTGTCTGCTAGTGAATTTTATTTATACCCCTGGGACCTCTGCTGTGATGCCTCTCAGGCCTCTCAAGGCCTCCATCATCACTATTTGCTTATTCCCTTGGCAGCCGAGGCCTACAGGTCTCTTGGTGACATTACGAGTTTACAAAGCAGTCCCTCCAGGGCCTTCTGAGCTGAGCACCCCCGCTGCAATCCCTCCCAGCTCTGCCAGGCCTGAGGAGGAGCTTGGTCTGTATCAGTGTCATTAACAGAGCATCTTACCTGCAGATTGTCTTGCCTTACCTTCTCATGAACCACACCAGCTGACTGGATGTGGAGGAGATCCAACCGCGCCTACCACCAAAATCCAGGTAGGGCAGGACATCCTTCAGTTATGTTTAAGGACTGACTTTGTATCTTTTATCTCATGCTCAACTTCGGAGCAGAAGCTGCAAAGTGCAGACAGTAGATGACTACATGATTTATCCAGTTTTCCATCAGGAGGTTACATGTGTCTTCTGCCTGTAATAATGGAGGGATAACTGCAAAGCTGGATTATTTCTTTACTTAGAATGTTTTTCTTATGCAAATTCAATAAGCAGATTACTGAGAGGATACCTTTGATGTTTTCCCATCAAGCATTCAATTAGTTGAACTTGTACAGCTGCCTCACCCTTCTCCTGTGTGCAAAGAGATAAAAAATACTAGTACTACAGAGAACAGTCCTATGGAAATTTTATGCAGGACTTCATTCTCCCACCACCTTTTTTTTTTTTTCCCCAAATGTTGAAGCTTGGTCCTTGTCAGGCTTCCAGCTCTTGCAGAGAGAAGCAGGTTTGGTGACTGCTGGCTCTGGGGCCTAAGATGAAGGGGAGATACCCGGTTACTGCTCACCTTGGTCTGCTCGTAGAGGGGAAAAGTTTGGTAAGGAGCAGACATATGGTATGGGTTAGTACCTAGCTGAACACTTGGTGTCACAGGAGGACTTTGGTGTCTGTGCCCATCCACAGGAAACAGGAAGCTGAAACCAAACAAGCACCTGCTCTGCCCCCATGAAATATTTCCTTCTGAAACTTAGATTAAGATACTATTAACCACAGCCATCTCGATGGAACTAATTAATCTGATTGGCATTTGTGAGACTACATCTGGAGCACCGTGTCCAGTGTTGGACCCCCCTGTTACAGGAGAGATGTCGATACACTGGTCTGTAGAGAAAGGCCACTGGGAAAGGTTTGGACAGGAAGACATGAACATGTGGCATCAGAGAGGCTGAGAGAAATGGGTTTGTTCAGCCAGGAGGAGAGATGGCTTTGGAGGGGAAATAATGACAGTCTTCAACAGCTTTATGCATTAGAAAAGGTCTTCTTAGAGGTGCACAGTGAAAGGACAAGAGGCAACAAACACAAGATGCAACAAGAAAAATTTTGTTTGGACATACAGAGAAAAAAGTTTCACAGATCAGGCCCTGAGACCGGTGACAAAGATACCATGCACGCTTGGTGGTATTGATGCTCAGCTGGATGCAGCCCTCAGAAATCTCCTGCATTTCTGTGATTAGTGATTTAAATTGGAGGTATAAAGCAGTGTTGCAACAAGAGACCCCTGGCTTCCCCTGTGCAACATAGTTGTCCAACAGTTTTCCTACTTTGGTTTTCTGTTTAGATTTAGTGGCATTTTTTAGCCTCTTTTCATGTTGACTGGTCAATAACTATAACATCACACTTTACAGAAATGTCAGTGCATTTGGCTTTAAATATTTCAGCCTATCTCTTCTTTAGGTCTGTGAAATATTTGTCGCTCAGCCAGAGACCACTTCAATCAGCAGCATAGGCATTTCTGATACAGATAAAAATCACAGGTCTCTGCAGGAGCACGAGCCTAAGCAAATTTCATTTGCACAACTTACAGCCAGTAGTGTGTTAATGCTGGAAAAGTTTGGGACCAGTTACCATAAAATTTCCCCCTACTTTATTTTCCCAGTGGGATCTACCCTGCCAAAAGGCCAAAACCTGGGGACTGCTCAAAGACCAGCATCAGGTTCCTCTGCACAATACTTTGCAGAGTATTTCAGTTGAGGATGTCAGACTTCCCCACTTTCCCACTCCCTGTCCAGACACACCACATCCTCTTCCCTTGATATTAGCTGAAACATCTCCTATATCTAATGTCAACCACAGCCACAATGAACCTCCCCAGACTCAAGTACAGTTGGTATTTTGGGCTGCTCTCAGTGCAGTATGGACACCACTCTAAGACTGCAATCTTGGAGGCAATGGGAGGGAAGAGTGGAGTCTAAGAATCATCAGCTTGGCTTTTGAGTTTTGACCTGTTAGCATGAGCTGGCCTTTTGAGCTCCATCCTGTCGAGATTTCATCAGGGACTTTTTGCCCTGCCCAGGAGATGAACCCCCAAGTGCAACATAAGCAGTTCTGCTCAGTTGGGTGTGTAAACGGAGTGTATTTCTGACATCACCAGATCTTGATGGGCATGTGTGTAGTGGGAAGAGAAAGAACAGAGTCAAAACTAGAGGGATTTATTTGAAGTGCGGTGATAATTTATTTATACTTCGAAGATCAGCTAGTAGCAAACGTCTAAATAAATTTAAGAGAGCTACAGTCCTCAAAGTTTTCCACAGTTTCTAAACCCAGAGCTCTTTGGCTGAGAATACATCTAATCAGACAGTGATTCAAACTGGTGCGTTCTCACTGCAGACTTTTCTTTCCCCCAACAATTATACTATTTTATGTGGGCCACAGATGTTCTGCCACAGCAAATAACACGGAGATCTGGGAGTTTCTTTTTCAGAGATGCGTTACCAAATAAATGTGATTAACACTGATGGCTCGAGAAAGGGATGGAATATGTATTTCTCAACAGAAGTGTCAGAGATAAAAAGAGAGTGGTTGAAAAGCACTTACAACAGACCATATGAATGAGGTACATGTTTGCATTAATCTGTGCTGCTGTGAAAAAACAAAACAAACAACAACAAAAAAAACAATAACAACAACAAAAAACATGGCCTGAGCCTTCCCAGAAACCCATGGAGATACCTGCAGGGGCAGCCCAGATGCAGCCAGCTTGATGTTTGGACAGAAACTCGGTGACTGAAAATAATGTTATTGAGCAGGTGCACCAAAAGAAACTGAAAAGGGTTTTAGAGGTCAGAGTCAGTAAGAGGAAATTTCATACATTAACTCAAGTATGTTAGCCTCCTTCACATTATTTCCAGATAAATAGAAATATGACTCATTTCCAGATATAAAATAAATAAATAAATAATGGCTTGATAGAACGGCAAAGGGAGTTTTCAAAAAGCAACTTGACTCTAAGTGCTCTGAGGACATTATTAAAAACATGGTTAGCTGACAATCTGAATTAATTTATCTGTATACAGACTGACATATTGCTTCATCCAAATGCTACCTTTGGTAACCTGGCTCTTTGCCTAGCCATTTCAGATGACATTTGGTCAGAAGCCTTAAATGAAACAGTGATCACAGGGATTTCAGTTTAAATCATTTTACCAAGTTGAGGAGAGTAGTGTAGGCTGTAATTATTCATCAACTATTGGATGATACTCAGCTTCTGAAATCAAGGGAAACCTTCAACTGACAGTAACAGGCACTACTGTGGAATTAGGAGTGATGGGATGTGGCCTTCATTTTCTGTAATTGTCCCAGCTGCTACCACAATTATGATCATTATTCCATCCAGAGCTAATGCTCCTGATATGGAAGAAAAGGGAGGATGTTTGGCTAATCTGTTGCTGATGGCTTAAATGTCGAGACTTCTTCAGATGTCACAGGTTCAGTTGCAGCTCTGGTACTTCTACTGCTAGGTGAAAATTGAGACTGAATTGAGACTGAATCTCTCATGTCTGCTAATGATCTGTGTGAAAGAGACAGTGTTCAAAGTTCATTCTGCAATGCATGTTACATCCTTCTTTTAGGATTCAGTGCCACTATTTGAGGGATTAGCAGAAAGGAAAATGAAGATCTGCCAATGGCCAGGCTCTGGAAAGTGCAAGTGACTTTCACTGATTTTAGTGGAAATTTAAAACAGCAAATCTTTTAACTTCTTATGACCTTTTGTTCTTAAGAAACAGCTTGAGTTTTGTACTCCATGCAAACACAAGCACAGGAAATCAATACTTAAATCAAGTATTCTACAATGAATAGTAAAACCCATCTCACCCATAATGGAGTGCTTCATGAATTATCAAAGACTTGTCTGTAATACATTGTATTCACTGTAGCAAGAAGCAGGTCAGAATCAAGCTCTTGGGCAACTGTACGACCATCTTCATCTGTACACATTCTCATTTTGAAACACATGATTTAATAAGTTATTTCAGTTTTACGTGAAAATACTTTCAAAAAGGGTTATTAATGAGAACCAACCCAGGTTACAGCTCTGCCACAACCTTGTGTAGCACAAAAGGCTTTTGGTCTGTAAGAAACAGCTCAAAAATATTCATAGGGACTTACACAGAGGACAGGAGTAGAACTGCATGCTTGTTTGTATTGTTTTTAATTTGCCCTTTATTATTCTTTTTTTATATATATATATCCTCAGGGTTCAACTATGCTCCCCACTATATTATCACAACATAACTATTCCCTACCTAATACAAGTTAGAGAATCACAGTATCACAGAATATTTGAAGTTAGAATGTCATCTGGTCTAAAGCCCCTACTCAAGCAGGGCAAGTTAGAGCCCCATGCCCAGGACCATATACAGATGGCATTTAAATAGTCATATAGTAGACTCTGCACTTCAAGTGTGTCCTCACCAGTGCTGGGTAGAGGTGAAGGATCACCTTCCTCTTCCTTCTGGCAACATTCTGCTTAATACAGCCCAGGATACCCCTGGCCTTCTTTGCCGCAAGGTCACATTGCTGGCTCATGTTCAGCTTGGTGACTACCAGAATTCCCAGGTCCTTTTCTGACAGACTGCTTTACATCTGTGTGGCTCCCAGCATGTGCTATGATTGGGGTAATTCCTCCCCATTTGTAGGACTCCACACTTTTCCTTGCTGAATTTCATGAGGTTCCTGTCAGCCTGTTCCTCCAGTTTGATGAGGTCCCTCCAGATGGCCACATGACTCTTTGGCATATCAACTACTCCTTCCAGTTTTATGTCATCTGCAACTTGCTGAAGGTACATCATCCATATCCTTAATGAAGATGTTTAACAAGACTGGACCTAAAGGCTGGTCTTTGAAGACAGGTGTGACTTTAGCTTTCCCGCAGTCCTCAAGCACTGCTCCCACTTCCCATAATCTTTCAATTATTATCAAGATTGACCTTGCAATGACATCAGCCAGCTCTCTTAATACCCTTGGGTGCATCTCATCAGGACTCATGGACTTAGAGTCATAGCATCATAGAATATCCTGAGCTGGAAGGGACCCAAATGACAGAACCATAGAATCATTCAGGTTGGAAAAGACTTTCAAGATCATAACAACCAACCATCAGCTTCACCTACTGGGTCCCATCAACTAAGCCATGTGCCCTAGTACCACACCCATACAGCTCTTAAATATCTCTGGGGACGGGGACCTGACCACTTCCCCGAGCAGCCTGTTCCAGTGCTTGACCACCCTCTCTGTGAAGAAATTCTTCCTAATGGCCAATTGAAAACTCCCCTGGTGCCGTTGCCTAGATCATCAAGTCCAACTCCTGGCTCCACACGAGACCACCCAAAAATCAGACCATGTGTCTGAGAGCATTGTCCAAATGCTTCTTGAGCTCTGGCAGGCCTGGGACCATGACCGCTGCCCTGGGGAGCCTGTCCCAGTGCCCGACCACCCTCTGGATGCAAAACCTTTCCCTAACCCCCAGCCTGACCCTCCCCTGTCCCAGCCCCATGCCGTTCCCTCGGGTCCTGTCGCTGTCCCCAGAGAGCAGAGCTCAGCGCCTGCCCCTCCGCTCCCCTCGTGAGGGAGCTGCAGGCCGCCATGAGGCCTCCCCTCGGCCTGCTCTGCTCGGGGCTGAACAAACCGAATGACTTCAGCTGCTCCTCATAGGAGCACCATCTTCACCATCTTTGTTGCCCCTTGTTGGCTTATGTATGTCAAATTTGCCTAAGTATTCCTTGACCTAATGCTCTTCCACCAAGGCATGTCTTCCTTGCTCCAGACTTTCCCCCTGTTCTCTGGGTCCTTAGATTTCTGAAGGACAGTCTTACTAGCAAAGGCTGAGGTGGATAAAGTATTTAGTACCTCAGCCTTTTCCATGCCCTGTGTTACCAGGACTCCAGATCCATTCAGCAATGGCTCCACATTTTCCTTCAATTCCTTTTGCCATTTATGAAATTACAGAAGCTCTTCTTATCACCTTTGACATCCCTTACCAGTCTCAGCTTCAGGTGGGCCTTAGCTTCCTTAACCATGTCTCTGCTTGGAGAGTGTCTCTGTATTCCTCCCAGGTCATCTCTACCTGAGTCCATCTTCTACCTGCTTCCTCTTCTACCAGAAGGGGAGGCTTCCTCTCAGTTTCTGAGTTAACATCCCTCAAATTAGTCTGTACAGCAATTCAGAGACATGTCCCAGGCCCTCTGAGTATCTAGGAATAGGTGCAGTAGTGCTGGTTACTGTGACAGTGTCCAGCACACAGGTTTTTAGTTTATCCACCCAAATGGATGGACATGCTCTGGAACTAGACACAGTCCAGCTGCATCACTAGGGAGCAATTAAAGGTCAAAAAATCTCTTTACATAAAGACAAAATTTTACCTAAAAATAAAAATAAAAAAAAAAATTGAGGTTTATCATTATATTTCACAAAAGTGGTTTTCATCTGATCTGCAGGTGTCTCAGGTTATGAGCAGAATAACTAGCTTCTGCAGCTTTCCTCAGTGCTAACCTGTCTGGACTGTTTAGAGCTTTGTAGAGCAGCTTTCCTGCTCCTATTATTAAAAGGAACAACGGTAGCACTTGTCCCAAGTAGAGAGTCTTCCTGGTCTTCAAAGCTGAAAGACTTTTCCCCTCTCATCCAGTATGGCTGGAGATTAGATATCATATGGTACTGCAGAGCATTATTATTTCATTCTTCACTCCTTTGTAAGGTTAGAAATTAACATTTAAATCTTATTTGATATACTGTATATCTTAGCTATCATGTTCCAAAACTGAGATTTCATGCTGATTTCTCTTTGCTGATATCCATTAAAACACAGCAGTATATCTGCAAATTGGATGTCATAAGAAAGTCTGAACTTCTTTTATTATTCATAATGCACAGTCTTGTGCAAGCTTTGTGCAAGGCTTACACATAGTGTATGAAGAGAACAAAAGCTTGCTCTAAGGATTGGCTTGGTGGCTGAATGCAACTACCTCCTCCTACTTTGCAATACTGTTGGGATGTGTTCATGGCAAAACCACATTTCTTTACCAGATGGTGCTATCCCCTTTGCACACAAGACATTTCTGAAGATCTACATCTTTCAGAGTACTCAAAACACAATACGGCATTTAAAGATCCTTTCCTCACAAAGGGTATTTTTACTTCCCTAGAAGGAAAACAAATTATTTCTGGGATCACTTGTGCTGTTACCACCTTAGATTCAGCTCCCTACTGTCTCATTAAGTCATGACTTCACTTCACTTGCAAGTTCTGCAGAATGTGAAACCCACGAGGGTCCTGGCT
Source organism: Anser brachyrhynchus (assembly GCF_964034855.1). Lineage (NCBI taxonomy): Eukaryota > Metazoa > Chordata > Aves > Anseriformes > Anatidae > Anser > Anser brachyrhynchus. The sequence goes on from NC_137696.1 coordinate 66,844,758, forward strand.
AACAGTGCTGCCAGCAGCAAGGCCCTGCTGGTGCCTCCGAGGCCAGCAAACTGCTCCAACAGTGTTGCCTTAGCTTGCCTTGTTTCCTCTGTGCCTGAGCACAGCAGGGCTTTTGAAATCAGAATATAGGCTGCAAGTCAGTATGGGAAGAATCTGTGGGTTATTTCCTACCCAGACCAGCCAGGTTTCTAATTGTGGGGAACGGGTAGGAAAGCAGGGTTTCCCACAATAAAAGATATCACTTTATAAGGTATGATTGGTGCATAAGCAGCCAGACTCCAATAGAGGCCAGGCTAGCTGGGTATCCTCCCTCATCAATTTCTGCTGCTCACATGCCTGTGTTTTGTGCATGCAGATTCCTACACCTGCTGGTTCTTCCTCCAGAGAGGAACGGCTTTGGTTGAGGCAAGTCAGTCTCAGAAAGACCTCCTGTTTCCAGCTCAGATGACAGCTGTGTGTTCAGCACAGGACCTAGGATGAGGCTTTGCATCCCCTGCAATCCTCAGAGCCACAAGTCAATTGAGTGAGGTGCTGCATTGCCTCTCCAACCTGGATGATCTTGGGGCATATCATCCTGCAACATCCGTGATGGTTCTAGCATAGTTATGATTTTCAGGTCACTGGCAACCAAGGACAGACTGGTAAATTCCTTCATTATAACAGAGGAATCCTGAGTTTTTTAAGCCACTGTTAATCAGAAAAAGCAGCTGCAGCTAAATCAAGGTTTAAAAACAAAGCAGTCCACAACAGAGTGGGAGAATGCTAAAGCAAACGTGGCTATTGCACCTATCAATTTCCATCTTCTGTCTATTCTGACCTCGCATACACTTCTGCCCACAAAGATTAATCACTGCCTTTTTCACAAAGAGATATAACAGTGAAGGCACTTCCCTCCTTTTCAAAGTGTTTATTTATTTATTTATTTATTTTTCCTCATAGTAAGCAAATTACTCACTTCACTGAATTGTTCCTGGCAATCACCTTTAAGAACAGTAGCAACATTAGCAGTAACATGCCATATGTGTCTGTCTGCCTAGTCTGTGGATACACATTTAACAACTTAAAAACAGTACCCAAGAACAGGAAAGAGATCATCTCACTGAAAGAATTTCATTGCTGTGATGTAACTTCACCTAGTTATATTGCGAAGGACAGCACTAACTGCTCAGAAACAGATGATCATTTCCTTTGGCTGTATGATCAGTCTTTCAATGCACTTGTCAGTGGAAGAGATGGGAAGTAATCCTGCAGAAGAAATTTCAAGACAGACCTACTGTACCTGTAAAAGAAGAACATATAATAGAGATATGAATGAGAAATATGCATATAATACTACCATATCAACTTCAGAGGTTCACAATCCTCATATTTTGTTTAATGCTGATTTCGTGTCTCCTTGACACAATTTACTATTTACTTTCTCTAAAGCGAATGTTGTGAGCAAATTATTGCCTTTGTTCTAGCTGCTGTTTTTGAAATACATGAAGACTTGTGTCATATCCTCTCTATTTTTTTTTTTAATTTTATTTTATATTTCACACTGCTCTTTGGTGGATTTTCTCCCATTGATCAATAGCTTTTCTGAAGTACCAATACTGGACTTGGTTCTGCAGCTGTGTCTCACCAGTGTTGAGTAAAGCAAAGGAATTATATTAGGATAGTATACTCAACACTCCATTTTTTAACATTCCAGAATGATGTTCCTTTCTAGGATGATGTGCTTTCTGTTGGTCAGTTGCTAACCCAACATTCCCTACCCAGTACTCAGGCAATTTCTTCCTTGTGTAGAATTTTTCACTTGTTAAACTGCATTTGTTTCTTTTTATTCCAAAAGTATCTCCAATTTGTTTAGTTCATTTCAGTTTTCTTCTTGTACTTCAGTGTGTTTCAGCTTTCCCAGTGCTGGAGTTGCTACCTCAATCCCATCATCTAGTCAGGAGTTTTACTCAGCCCGAAGCATGGAGAGCATAGGGACACCTCACAGGTGTCCAGAAGACTATAAGAAGACTGAATTTTTAGGGGGAAAAAATCTGCTTAACTTCCCACAAGTGAAGAAAGCTGGTGCAGATGCCAAAACAGAGAGTTTGGTTTCAGTGAATCAAAGGGAACCACCCTTGTTTCCCGTTCTGTGGAAACCAAAATATCACAAGTGTCCCTCCCTAGTTTTTGAGTGAATCAACCAAGTGTCAGGTCTTTGGCCTACACCTTCTCTGAGGTGCAGTTGGGCTACTTGGCAAGTCCTAGGTTAGGAGCTGGTGGTCACTTCTAGCTATGAGTTTCAGCAGTGGTAACCACAAGAGTCCATCTCAGCTAAAGTTTCTCCTACTTGTGTCAGCAAATGATTAAATGTGATACAGGGGCTTTCCAAAAGAATACAATGGTCTTCCAGGAGTGCAAAGCATACAAAGACTTGATATAAAGTTAAATATACTTTCTTAAGTGTAAACTCTCCACAACAGCTCAGGCATGCTCATCCCATCTTCAAAGAGCAGGCTGCATTGCCAAGGGATGCTCCTCTTCCCCTGTGCTGATCTGTTTTCTCCTAGCCTGGCCAGAGCCAACTATTGTTTGATTAACTGCTTTACCTGAGACCATATTTCTTTTTTCTTCTTTTTCCTGCTTGTTCTCCTCCAGCTTTTCACAGCCCCTGTGGAACTCAGTTCTAGGCATTCAGCCAGACAATGTTGTAAAATTAGAGAAGAAAAGAAAACCTCAAGTATATTCAGAGAAAAATACTACATAGCTGCCAATCTGATACTCAACATTTTCCACCTATGTGACTACCAATGGTTTATAAACCATCAAGAGTTTAAATGTTTGGGGATTTGGTAAACAAAAGGCTGTAGATGAGCCTGAGAAAATAAAGGCCACTGAAGAACTACCAAAGGAATGGGAAGTTGAGACAACAAACTTTGTCTTCTTCTACCCTTGGCCACTGAAAATATTTCCTTGTACTTCTCTGAAGCTCCAGTAAGAATTGCTGGTTCTACACCTGCACCTGCTGGAGAAGTTCCTTGTAATCCCACAGGCCTAACCTATTCCAGAGTGTTATCTCATGAGCAGGAAATCTCCAACTTTCAGTTCAGTGGCATGTATTTATCACTATTCCCCAGAGATTAATGCGCAAGATGTAGCAGCCTGATATTCACTGTTTTTACCAAAGGATGCATATATACTGCAATGAAACAGTTTCATGTATCAACCATCATAGGTTAAAAAGCACAGGTTATACATTCTTCTGCCTCCATATCTTGTTATTGAAAAACAAAAACAAAACCAAAGCAAAACAAAAATCTCTTTTCACTGTCGCATGAAATATTTCTGTGTAGAACAGCTGCTTGTAATGTAGTTCATTGATTTTACAGAGGGCCAAAGCAGGAGGGGTGTCTACATCTGCATCGTGACCTTCTGCAAATCACAACCCATAAAGATCACCCTATTTCCCTCCAAGAAGCTCAGAGGCATGACCTGATACTTCAGTCTTTCAAAAATAAACTGGTTTGTGCCAAGCTGAGCTGGGGAGACCAGATGGTACCAGTGCCTAAAGGCACCTGCAATCACAGGGATTTAATATGTCCAGAGATCCTACAAACAAGCAATGTGCCACAGTATACAGAGTAATTTTGTCAATCTGATCTAGAGAAAAATCTGACACTAGAACCATTGTGCAATAGTTTATAAGTAAAGACAGGTGTTGTGCATCAGCTCAGAGACCTGGTCCACTCAAAGGCTTTTCCTAACAGTCAGTGCACATTTGCTGTCACCTTGCCAGTTGAGTTGCTGTGTGGAAGATGGACTATAGAAATGTGTGGTACCCAACAGGACATGACCAGGGAAATCACAGACAATTGCAAACAGCTCCGGAGAAGGTTGTTTCTCTGTCAAAAGTTGATAATTTCTTAATAGTATTTTGTACTACATTGATTTTAACAAAAAGAATAGAAATGATTCACCATCAATTCACCATCAATTCATTTTTCCCTTTCAAAATGTATTTGTGTTACGGTTGGTAGAATATTACGGACTTCATAGACAATATATATATATGTGTATATATATATATTCTTTTAAAAATATACAAATAAACAATAAAATTACTGATAACTTTAGGTTTCAGAAAATACATTTATTGGGAAATTTTGTTTGCTTGAAGTTTATTCTACCTTGGGTAAGAAGTGTGTTCTGATTTTATGGCAATCTTTGTGAAATGGAAAGTCCATTTATTATCCATCCTTGAATTGTCCAGTTGGCTAGGCTTTATTCTTGGTTTGTCTATATAACTTAATCTGATGTGTTTCTGTACCTGTAAAAGAAATTACACAAATTTTATTTCTGAAAGGTAGGATTTTGGTGTGGTTCTGCTGTTTGTTGCTGATATGTTTTATATTTCCAAAGTTAATACAATTTATATCTGGGAATTCTTAAATTTCATTTAAAAATTACTTCCAGAAAAAGAAAGAAAAAAAGTTTTATTATATCACACATTGACTCCTTTAGGATAATAATTTGAATGAATCAGAAGTCACAATGCAATGTTGGTGAAATGCTAAGTGTACCAGAAGCTAAGGAAGCGTGGAGGTGGGCTTTCTATGTGAATATACCGTCTTTGGCAATGGTTGTGTTGTGGAGATTGACACTTTCCACCATGGAAATAATACATGCAAGCTAGATTTTTTAAATAAAATGACTGCATGTCTGGCTCAAGACCCGTTAGTCCTTTTCCCAGAGCTCATAAAGCTGTGCTTTGTAAGCTAGCTAAAGTTTAGAAGGGGATCAGTGATAAGGTTAGATCTTTCAGAAACCCAATAAAAACAGAGAGATGACTTAGAGTTTCCTTGCAAAGCTAAAGGGCAATTTTGCTAAGAGACATGGTGGTTTGAATATGCAGTGTGCCTTGAGAGTAGAATTGAACTTTCAAATTGTATTCCTATTTTTCCTTTGTAGCTCTTCTTTTCCCTTTGTATCTATTTTAGGAGCCTTGGAGTACAGTTCCCACCCTGTGACAGCAAAAGATTCTTTATACGGCGTAAGCTAGAACAGACTGCAGTGTAGGAGGATGGCGGATTGCTGTAGCCTCATATTACAAGCAAATTTAGCAAGTGCTTTAAAAAGCCAACACAAGAAATAACATCAAAAAGACCATGAACAAAAAAAAAAAAGTCTAGAAATATAAACCTTTTCTAGGAGAAAGGGACTGGGGATGGGAGAAAGAGCACACTACAGTAAGACACAGTAAGAGGAAAGAAAGTCAACCTGAATGATTGGTTTCTTGGTTGACTCACTATTGACAGGACCTTTGGATAATTTTTGACTAAATACTTTGTTTATATTTTAATAAAGGATCTTTGATTTATTTTTTACTACATCCTTTGTTTTTATTTTAAACAACTTTTTAAAGTTTAATAAGATAGATTAATGAGATAAATATATAGTTAATAACAGGAGCAAGAAAGGCTTCAGATGTTATTTATGACTACTGGGACTTAAAGGTTTGAGAGGCATGTAATCGTTTCTTCTCCAAAGTGTGAACCAGCCTATTGTTAATGTAGGTTAAATAACTTACCCAGTGACCAGTGGCTCTCTAGTAACTGCTGGTTTGACAATAAACAACCTCTACCTAAAGAGTAAGAAAAAGAAAAAAACCGCCTTTGTGGTTCAGTAGATGGCGCTCTTCCCTTCTTCTGAGGTCCCAGCTCATGATGTTGATGTCCCAAGTGCTATACTTCAAAAGTGGTTTACAGTTCTTCTGTCTTTCGGGCCACCACTACTTGGTATGTGTTTTGCCAAGATTTGATTATTAACCCCTTTTATCCAGGTCCAGGTCTACTTTCTCTTGTGCATTCCTAGAAGGCCTTCCTGAAAAGGCAGAGGCATTTACTTCTTGTGTAAGGAAGAGTTGCTTGCTATATTTTAAACGTATTTAATTTGGGGACATATTTCTGGTCACATGAAGGAAGAGATGACTGGGAACAGCCAGCACAGATTTACCAATGATAAATCATGCCTGAGCAACCCAGCTGCCTTGTAGATGAGGTGAGAGCAGTGGACTGATTGACGTCAGCAAGACTTTCAACTCTGTCTCCCACAATGGCCTTGCATCCAAATTAGGATGTGTAAACGTTTAGATGGACGGAAAACTTTGTAAAGAAGTGGTTGAATGATTGGGCTCAAATGGTAACACATTATGCCTTTCCTGGAGACAGGTAACAAAGCTGATTGAGTGCACTTCCACCAGCTTGGCAGATGAACTCAGATTGCGGGTGCACAACCCAATACCCTCAAGGGAAGGCTCTGCCATTCAGAGGTACCTGGACAGGCAGGAGGAATGCGCTGACAGGAACATTATGAAATCCATCTGGGACAAATGCAAAGTCCTGCACCTGGAAAGAAAGAGCCCTTGGCAAAGATGTAGTCCAGGGACAGGATAGAAGCTCTGCGAGGAAGACCCTGGGCTCCTGGTGGACAGCAAAGTCAAAACGAGCCAACAGTGCACAGTAGCATGAAAGGAGGTTGTGAGAAGGGTTTCGCTGTTCTCTGCACTCATTGAACCACCTCAGATGGGTCCAGATTGGGGCCCCTGACAAGAAGAGCCCTCTGGGTACCTTTGGGGGTTGCTTGAGAGGAGGGATCCAGGCTGTTCCCAGCCATGCATGGTGGGAGCTTGAGAGAAAATGGGCACACAATGAAAATGTTTTTTCATTATAAGGACAGTTGTACAGGGGCTGGGGCTGCTCAGAGAGGCCAGAGGCTAGACCAGAGCCCTCTGAGATCCCTTACAGCCCAAACAGTCCTGTAAAAGAATGTTACTATAATTTCCTGTTACGTTACACTTTGCTTTAAAAGTAGAAGGAAACCTGAAAGATTACTATAGCTGTTGGTGACCTAATGTGGGATTTTATTTCAGCCTGCTTTAAAGAAGCAGGAGGTGCTTAGAGAAATGTACACATGGTGGCCTGCAGCTACCAGTACTGCCTGCTTCCTCTCTGCTGTGGGAGGAAGACTTTGGGGATGCTGTTGGGCTGGCGACAGGCCCTGGCATGAGGGATGGGGACCCTGAGGGACCCTCATTGTTCACAGATTAGCCCTGGCTTCATTTACCTTGTTGTATTACTCAGAGAGGCTGGGATACACCAGCAAATTCATTATAAAGACAAAAGAGGGAGAAGTCGTGGGAAGGAGAAAGATCAGTCTGGGCAGATGCCAACTTCAGTGGGAGACCTTGGGTTTTCCTTTGAGAAGCCATTCCATAGCACACAGCTGAAAGAAAAGCCACCAGAGAAATGGAAAATAGCTGTAAGATTATAAAATGCTAAAGGAAACCTTCAACTGTGAATAATAATAGTAATAATAATAGTAATAATAATAATAATAACAATAATAATAATAATAATAATAATAATGGTTGTTCATTCATTTTCCATTAAAAATGGCTACAAAGGCTGCACCTTGTAATAAGAAAGGCATTATGCATATTCAGATTATGAGCAAAGTTTCATAATCATGGAGGATCAAGTCTGATAGAAGAAATCATAACTCCCTGACATTTTATTATGAAGTAATATCATCTCTGTGTTCTCCAGACGAACAAATACTGCTCCATTGCACACGATGATGTCACATCATAAAGATATGGATGGTTTAATAAGTACTAACTACTTATTTTGTCACTACTGCTTGTAAATTAAATCCTTGCTCATGCTTGCAGAAATATATCTTTTTATCCTGATTTAAAATTACTGAGAAAGACCAGCTCCTTTTACCCTCCCACTGGATTGCCTGGCTTGCTGCTGTTTTCTGCCACATCTTTTCTGCTAGCTGCAGCTACTCCCAGCTGGACCTGCAGAAATGTTTCTGACATGCGCTTGTCTTCTGTCACAATCTGTCTGGGCTTTGCACAACAGCCCAAGTGCAGGCCCCACCAGTCTGCACGGCAGAAAATGAGCCAGAAAACTTATGACAATCATTTTGGAGTTGCAAAAGTAGTAACAGAATGAGATATCTGACCTCCTCTGTCGTAGTCACACTGAGCAACAATGCTGCAATAGAGAAAAATCATGCTAAAGGTGGGACACCTCCATCGCCACTATAGTAGAGATAACTGATGGTGGTACTACCCCACCTCAGCCTCTAAAGACATTTTTATACACAGCACACCCTGAAGTCCCAGCTAGATTACAGCTCTAGCTGTGTAGAAAGGTCAGTGAACCCCCTTTTTTGCAACATCGCACACTCTTCTAGTAATGCTTGGTAATTGAAAGGGCCACCATGTAAGAACAGACGTGGATCTAGTTTACATAGGGACTAAAAAAAAACCTGCCATAGATGCTGAAGTTCAGGCTCAGGCAGGAAGCAGTCTGGGTTTCATCCTGTAAATAAGCAAGGATTCAGAGACTACTCTGAGCTGCAGACACATCTTTCTCCAAGCTGGTTTTCTCATCCCTGTTTAGAGGTGAATATTGGATACAGTTCATAGTCTAGCAAAAATAGTAAAAATAGTCATCAAAATAAATATTCATGATGAGCTATTTCACACTCAAAACAAAATGCATATTTGATTTTCAAAGGGTTCCTTAAATTAATCACTTTGTATTTTGATTTTCTCTTTGTCTGGTGTTTGACATGTGCTATACCATTCTTTACTAGTTGGATTTCACTGAACAGGATTTTTAAGAGCTCTGACTAATCTTTATAGTAGGGAAAAATTTCTCCTCTGAGCAAGGGGAAAGCAGGCGGCACTAATTATCTCTAGCATGGAATAACTCTGTGTCAAAGAAATCCAGGCTTTGAAATATATTTTCCTGTCAAAGCTTGACTCATTAATATGCTTATCACTTGTGTACATATTCAAAGCATGTGTCATATAATACAAATTTGAATGTGTCAGTGTCATGTGGATGAAATATACAATCCTTTTTTTTTTCTCTTCTTTTTAATTAAGAGACTTTTCAGAAATGTGTTTACCCTCTTCTGTGGTTGTGCATCTCTGCTTCTTGCCAAGCCAGCAAGTGGGGGAGGGTTTCCTGCGCAATGCAAGGTTCCTGTCTTTCCAACAGAAAAACTCGAGCAACCAGCATTTTTTCTGATCCTCAGCTCAAAGCTCAGTAAGGGCTGATGTTCACACATGTGGATAAAAAGCCATGGCATGAACATGTTTCCAGATTTTTTTTTCCCTTGCTCTCCTTTTTTTGTTTGTTTGTTTGTTTGTTTTGTTTTGTTTGTTTTGTTTTGTGGGTGGGTGGGTTTTGTGTGTGTGTGTGTAAATGTTCAAAAATCAGACCATCAGAGACATAAACCATCTTGATTTCCGTTCTTGATTAACCCTCCATGTTTTCCTTTATCATGGAATGGTTTGGGTTGGAAGGGACCTTAAAGATCATCTAATTCCCGTGTATACTCATTCCCCTCGTGCTTTTTTGCCATTCAGATCTGCAGTCTGCTGTGAGCTGGGTGCATCTTCAGGCAGGGCCTTTGCTGTGGGCTGGACTAGGACCTGCACAGTCCCTGTGGCAAAGCAGGAAACTTTGTCTTCCCCCAGGGCTCTGAATTACATCCCTTACTTCTCTCCCCACCCAAAACCAACACTGGCTGATGTAACTGAAGAACATGACTGTGGCTCTCAAGCTGTCCTGTCCCTGGGTGGGCAGGCATGCATGTGTCCAACACACTTCCCATAAGTGCTGAAGGACCTGATGCCCTGAAGACCTTGGCAATAGGGACATCTGGAAGGAGGTGTCCCTCATTCCTTCACATCTGTTATCAGGACTCCCACAGGCACAGCCTGAATCGCAAATACGTAAGAAACTTTTTCCTCCACCACGTAGAGGAGCGCACCCAGCCAGGCTCCTACCACATTCAGAAAGCTTTTGGGAAGGTGGGAGCCACTGAGTCCTGTTCAAGGGCTAAAGGAAATGGGCAGCTCTTCTTGGTGCTGTTCCCAAGCCTCACAAACTGTTTGTTTTCCAGATGCAGAGATAGGTGCAAAAGGCTTGGGCTAGGCCCACACGATTACTGAGCAGGGCTTTTGCACATGTGCTGGGGGCTAAAGGCAAGGAAATTAAAACGTGACCTCCTGGTGACAAAACTGGTGTGGGGACCAATGTGGCAGATGCAAGGAAGAAGCTGCATGAAAACTGCTGCAGTAGGGACAGATAACAGCACTACAGCAGTAGTTTACTCCCTTCTCCTCTGGCTTCTTACAGTGATTTTTACAATTGGTATTGAAAATACTCTGGAGATGGGGTTTTTAATAAAAATAGACCAAGCTAGAGCACTTTATTTCAACATTACAAGCTCTCCTCAAGTTTTTATAATTTGGGCACTGTGAAGCAATTTATTACCATGTTGAAGTCTGAAGGTTGTCTACTTTGGACCTACATTTCTTTAAACATATGACTTTTATTTTCTAACTTGCAGCTCCTTGGTTTTAGCCTTCACACTCCAGCTAAAATGTCCCTGGTGCGAAGGCTGACTGATGCCTTCCACTCTCCCCAGTGCCTATCCGTTTGCATTGCTTTCTGTGCAAGGCCCCAAACCCAAAGCAGAGTAATTGGTTGCCCTGACAACTTATTTCTAGTTTAGGTCTTTTTTTCTTTTTTTCTTTTTTTTTGGCCTCATTTTTGTTACAATTACTTATGAGAATACATATGTACTCTTTGCCCTACCTGCTGTCTGAACAGGTGTAATCTCCTGTGAAAGGCAGTGTTGACACTGAGAGTACGGGGCTACAGATTTTAAAGTAGGCACTATTTAAAAATATGTTGGTGACCATGGAAGACTGATGTCATATCACCAATAGACATTTGCTGATTAGGTCAGCCCCCTAATGGGTAGCCCACCTGACTGATGCACTTTGAAATGTTTTAGATGGCTAACATTAAAAACCAAGATAGCATTTACTTTAAAAAATCTATATAAGAATATATATAAAATAATATATGTAAATATATATATATATATATATAAAATATATAAAAGAATATATATATATATATATTCTGATTTAAGCAAACTCTAATCCACTAACCGATAGGGGGTCATGTAGGAGTACTTTTCTCCACCATTCCTGGCTCTGAATATGCAATTTTTCAGACTGTTTGAAGTCAAAATCTTCGGCTGGTATCCAAGCTTTCAAGACAAAATAACAACATCATTATTATTATTTTCAGCTAGATAAATTAGTTACAATGGACATACTGATAAATGCACTTCTTTTTTTCCTCCCAGATTCCTGACTTCTCAGTAATAAGATAAATCTCGCTGAACTTTTCAGTTGAGTTAAGAGATTGACAAATCTCCTGTATGCTGAGTATTTTTCACACTTACATTTGTCTTTTGCTTTCTAGCATTCAATAGTTCAGTGCTACTTTCTCTGAATCCCCTGGGTATGTACAGAAAGAAAACCTTTCTTTCTGCACTAAAAATAAACACTGGAAGTACAGGTCATAGTCCAAGAATGTTTCTTTTATTTATGTTAAAATTGTACCGAACTGAGATCAGAGGAGTATTCTGCTGGTAACCCTCAAATTTTAGTCACCCACAACCAGTTCCAGGTCTGGGCTGAATGCTCGTGGCTGGTAGCACATATCATTATTTGGGCTATTTCAAACAGTTACCCTAAGTAATAGGGAAATTAATACCTTAGAAAAGAGAGTACTGAGTCTGGGTTAATGAACAGCCATACCTAGCAGCATCCCTTAGAAGCAATGAAGTTTCTTGGGTCTACAGAAATGACAAAAATGTATTCCTTTATTCATTATTGTTTTTTTTTTTTGAATCAATAAACCAACTGAGCAGAGCCAGTGTGCTGTTCTAGGCTTTTATTTCTAATTAGAAATAATGATTTGTCAAGAGAATAACACAGAGGAGTCACTGATTGAGTCATATACCACATTTCTAAGCAAACAGGCTATGCGGTTTCCTCTGGGGAAGAGTTCAGCAGCATGTCATTCACAAAGGGTGTTACACAGACAGGTGACATGGATGATTTCGTTATGCAATATTTAATCCTAAAAATGTTTCTTAAGGTGTAGTAAGAGCAGAAGTTGAAAACTTCAATGTTACATTTCTTTTCAATTCAGAGACAGAAAATTTGTAACCAAATAAGTTCACAATTTGAAACCTAGCAATGATAGGATTTGGTCAAGATGGATGTGTAACTTCTCCACAGAAAGAAAAAAGAACACTATTTTAGAATATCCCAGGGAAGATTTGTTCTTGTGACTGTTAAGGTCATTTGAAGTTAAGGTCATTTTTATTGTTTTGTTTTGTTTTGGATTGTTTGTTTTGTGCTTTTAAATACCCTGTAGCTTATGCACATCTTACAGAAACCAGTGCTGTGCCCTACTAAGTTAAACTGCTGATCCTCTAGAAAGAAAAAATGGTATTAGGAGCTGTCAGGAGGGGAGGACAGATAAGTGTGCTATCTGGAATTTCCACAGATCTTAACGCCAGACCAATCCTGTGGCACTGATTCAAAGGAAAATAATCCCATTGGAGTCAAAATGATTTTTTTAGGCAGTAAGGTCTAGTCAGACTTTTTTAGAAGTCTAAGTAACAAGCTTAAGAGTCAAAAAAAAAAAAAGAAAAGAAAAGAGAGACTTCAAAGACTTTGAAGTAATAATCAGTTCTATGCTTGTCATTGACAAAATCCTTGTAGGTTTTAGTGCAAAGGTGTCTTTAACTCTTATCTTTCATGACAAATTCCTAAAACAGAAGGATTGGGACATGAGTGCAATAGAGGCACCAGTAATGGACTCAAAGACCAAAGGAGTTTTCTATTCATCATTTGAGGCTGGACTGCAACATCCCTTGCACCCCCAGACTGATGCAAAGTAAGTTATCGTCCAGCTTAAAAGTCCGTCTCATTGAAGCAAAGATGAAGGGTTGTGTGGCAAGAAACCTGCTTTAGTTCCTATTGTGGTTGCTTATGGTTTGATCTTTTGTATGCAGTTCTGCATCAGAGTTGTGTTCACCATGAATTGCTGACCATTAACAACATGGGTTTGGGTGCACAAATTCTGTGTGCATTTCTTGACAAGTGCAGCTGTTAGCTGATGCAATATTCTAAATGAAAAAAATGGAAACCTCAATGAGGATTGTAGTTTTTGAACTGAGATTCGGAAAAGCTTTGATTTCCTTGGGTACAGAGCTATTCTTTTTATGTGTATTTGATTGTTTTATTTTGTTAAAGTATATGGCACTGCTGTGTCCTAATGATTCTTGCAGACATCTTTTGTGTTTGCTTTCTACTATATTTATTCTCCATCTTCCTTCTTCTCTGTATCTGCTGTTCTCTAATCTTTAGCTTCGCTGCTGTTGTTGTTACTGGTAGGGAAATTTTGGAAGGGCACATCAATATGGTTCTTTATTGCAGATGCAAAGAAATACAAAGGAAAGGTCTTTATTGCAGATGCAAGAGGAAATACAAAAAGGACATGAACAGTGTCTATGAAATGCTGGGAAATGCTATGAAATTAGGGGAAATGCTTTCCCCTAATGGGAAAGGAAAAGCAGGTAAAGTAAGAGAAAAAATTCTCATTTTCAGGTGAAGGATTAATAAAATAGGGCATACCATCATAAGACACCATACAGTATTTTAAGTTAATTGTGTCTATTTTGAGATATCTCAAACCAAAAGCACTGACAGCACTCTCATCTTAGTACCTAAATGGCACTCTTACTCATCGGCTACACAAGTTTAAAGCTGAAAGTATGCATTTCCACTACATGTTATCGTGAACAAAAGCAAGACCTGGGTGCATTCATTACTCATGGCTGTACTATGAAATACCAACATGATAGAGCCATGAAAGGAGTTACTGAAGGTAAAGGACAGCACCGTCACAAGAATATACAGACAGGAACAAGCCATTTATAACTATGGCATGGAGACAGGAGATTTCTAAGCATTAAAGCTGTGAAGTGATGGTATGTCTTCCCATGGGAATACTGATTGTTTCTGGTGTTTGTTTTTGGTGATTCAGTCTGAGTTTGGTGATATGATTTTTTGATTTTTCAGTCTCAAACTACACTAAGAAACTTCGGAATAAATTCTCTCTCTCTCCCTCTCTATATCTCTTTTGGATAAATCTTTGAGTTTTAAAAGTTAAGTTTATATGGCAGGAATTTATCCAGAAATTTTCCCCGAATTCCTTCCTCTCCAAGAAGCAATGACTTGTTCTCCTCAAGCAAACTCCTGCTAACAATTCCCTTTGAAGAACAGTCACAGAACTGTCTGTGGGGCTGAGTCTCTCTCCCAGCTCTGGCTGTAAATGCAGCTCAGTAAGGCTGTGTAAAGTGTAGTCATCTTCCTGTCTTGGAGCCTGCTGTCATCCACAAAGGACTGCAGAGCAACTGAAAGTAGTGGTGAAGATGGAGATCTCAAAGGATTTCACAGACTTCCCTTGTAATTCCTTAAACAAAAATTTTGCCATGAGCAAGTCAACGCAATTTCCTTCTATCACACTTCCGTCTGTCAAAAACTCATGACTCTGCACACCAGCAGCAGGTAGCATTTATGGATTTAACGGTGTGATATGCATCGGTGTCTGGCACAGTGATGTGCCCCAGAGTGCCCAGAAAGCTCTGACCAAAGCAGCATTCGGCCACACGCCAGCACCAGAGCGGGGCTCTCTCTGTTCTTTCTTCCCTCAGTGGCAAGGAGCCACGTGCTAGCACAATGCCTTCGTTGTTGAAACATAAAGAATAAAATGGGCATGTTTAGCCAGATCAGTAGTGGAACAAATCACTTGTACTTATCCGATTGCAAGGTCTTTTCTGGGAACAGAAATTTGGAGTCCTCCAAAACTCAGATAAAAAAAAAAACAAGAACAACCAACACAGTAACATTCAGGCAAGTCAAAATTAAGAGAGAAAGCTCCACATTTTGAATCATGGTGTTTAACTAGTTGCTGTCACAAACTCTTTTGTGTGACTACGTATTATAGAGCTGGGTGACACACATTGAGAGAGCTGAACTAGAGGAAAGAAGTTTTCTTGCCACATAACTACCTGAAGTACTAATTCTTACTGACTAGAAACAGATTTCTCCCTGTTAGAAGGGAAGGTATGAACTAAAGAAATGGGAATTTTAACTCAGGACAAGAATAGTCCAATGTCTTCCTCTACACCTTTTAGAATAATAGAATCACAGAATGGTTTGGGTTGGAAGGGATCTTAAAGACCAACTAATTCCAGCCCCCTGCCATGGGCAGGGACACCTTCCACTAGACCAAGTCGCTCAAAGCCCCATCCAGCCTGGCCTGGAACACTCTGAGGGATGGGGCATCCACAGCTTCTTTTCATAGCAGAGAAGTTGATGTTTCTGGGTAATCACTTCTCAGGATATTTCTTCCCACTCCCAGCACTTGAGATACAATGCTGCTGCCACACCCTTCAGGACTAAATCATGTCAAAACATGACACACATAAGAATAGGATGTATGTCCTTTACTGAAATTTTGCCTGCAAGTCACAGAGGAACGGTAAACAGGGAATGGCTGACATGCATATCAGTCCTGAACATAACTGGGCTTAGAACAAAGCACTTCAGAAGAAGATCACCTGATGCATTTGCTGGGATCTGCGATTCAATGACCTTGGCAGTCCTTCAGTCCTGTCCCTGCAGGTCCCTGCAAACAGATGTCTGATTGTTACCAATCATCTTCTGTGTCTCTAAGTAAGCTAAGCTCTCTCTAAGCTATATGGGTCTAGTTCATTTAGTGTAGGAAGTTCCCTAGAGTGAGTAGAGTCAAGACTCCACCGTCTTCCTCTTAGAGTTGTCTTTCTGACCCTGCCTTTCCCAGCCTAACAACTCTCCTTTATGCTGGTGGTCTCCAACACTTGTCTCATTAGGGCTTCCTTCCTTCCTTCCTCCAGAAATGACTCTTTCTGAGTCAGCCAGCCAACCCCAACCCTGGCTTTTGTCTTTATAAGTAAGCCAAAGCATCTTAAGTGCCTGACTCTGGTTTAGCTGGGAGAGATAGGAGACTTATTTTTTCTACTCCACCCCTAATAGCACTCGGCTACCTTAATGCAAACAGGCCACTGCATTTGGAGTGTATATTTTGGTATTAGCTGTAGTAGTCTCAAAACAAACAAACAACATTTGTGTAAGTGTATCTACCTTTGCTCTTCAAATGATCAAAGAAACAACTAAAATAAACTATAAATTATTTCCTGTTTTATTTCTTTTTTCTATTCTTTTCGTACTGCTAGTTCTCTTTTACAATAACTCAGTAAAATTTCTCCAGTGCAATTCACAGCTTCCCTTCAACATGCAAAAAATGCTATGTTTGGATATTTAGGGCATAATCCCGGTCTCTATTGATATATGCATGAAGAGTGCCATTCCACTGGCTTCCTAATGACTGGGCTAGGTCCTGCAGGCAGCAACTCCCTCTGGCTGTGATGTCTGAAAGATACTTCTCATTCTTTCCAATTCTGGAAAAAAAAAAAAATCTTTACTGGCTGTCCCCCTATACTAATTGGTTCCATTTTACTACTTCCACAAAAATACATGAAGAAAATGATTAAACCTGACAGATATTGTTTTCTTTGGTGACCTTCTCATTCCCATCAGCTAGACAACCAGATAATGAAATTTATGAGTGGATTGTCATGCTGTCTACTACGTCCTGAAAGTTTTATTATTGATTTTTACAGGGCTTTGTGACATGTATATCTCAGTCAGACAGAAGGAGGTACAGCCCTAAAAGCTGCTCTCTGTATGTCTGTAGATGTGTCTAAAAATACCATAAATTACAAATCCAATCAAATAAATGTGGCCAAATGTAACTACAGTTCCACGATCCATTTCTTTTTCTGCCTTCTTTTTCCTTAATGCTCTTCTACTGAGATTGGTAAAGTAGCACCGGTGGTATAAAACAGTGGTTGTTAAATTAAAGGTAAAAAAGAAATGTCATTTTGCATCTGCAGTGCAGTTAAATTCTTACTTGTTTTCTTCTAATGTGTGAAAGCTCATCTGTTACGTATTTATTGATCCTTCATAATAAAAAGGCATAAATACACAAAACAGGTGTTGATTTCCCAATCTGCATTTGACCCTTTGGCAATGTTTTCCTCATTGCCACAGAAGTGCTGGGGCTGGAGGAAGCATTTAAGGAGGGCAGGCAGACCATGTAAGACATTTGGTTTGATGGGGCAGCCCCATGCAGTACCTGTGCTTCCCTTCTGCTTTTATCACCTAGTAGTAAGATGGGATGCCTGGGACAGTGATGGATCTAAAGGTTGAGGTGAATGACAGAGGCAGGGAGAGTGACTGTGGTCAATGCCTGAAAGCTGGGGGAAAAAGAAATCTAACTGTGTAAGATTGCCCTTCAGACACGTGGTTATTTCATTATCCTTGTGCTGACTGAGGGTAATGTTCCCCTCACAGCCAGAGGTAGCAGAGCAGGTTTTGGAAGGAACTTAGGACAGGAGGGCAATGTCCAAGCAAGGGCATGGGCTAAAGAGTAGGTGTTGAGAGAAAGGACATTCAATGACTGATAATCCAGGCTCTGTTTCCATCCTTCCCTAGGTTTTTGTACTTGTCTTGTTGTTATTGCCCATGGCAAAGTGGATATCTGAGCTAAGGAGTGGGTCTAACTTCTTCAACTGCAGCGACAAATTCTGGTCCCTACTAACCTGATTCACGTTTGAACCAGTAACCCAGAGCTGAGAAGCTGCCTTGCTCATTAAAAATTCCCTGAGCGAGTTTCCTGACCCAGTTCCAAAACCACAGAGAAAGCTTTTTAAGTTGTTTTTTTTTTTTTTTTTTTTTTGGAATTCATGTCATAAAAAATTCAGGCAACATATGGATTATTTATTCATGTAGGGGATTTTAAATTGCTGCTTTATTAAAAAAAAAAAAAAGCATCTGATATCCTCCACTGTCCTTGTTTTACAGCTATTCAGCAGCTACTAAAGGAGCAGGTGGAGGAGAAAAGGGGAAAACTGGGACAAGGTCTTGGGCATAACTGCAAGGATCCAACAAATCCCATTCTAGTGCTAAATTGTTTTAAGGAAAAGGATGATTTTATTTTCTACTTGCCTGTGAAAGTAAAAAGGGCACATTTATTATTTCAGCTATTTTATTTCATTCTTGCTATATAAAGAACCTATCTCTACATATTTTGAATTAATCAGGAAAAAAAAAATAAATTGCTCCTATACTTATTTGTGCAGTATTCATTGTGCAGCTTCATTTTAGAGTCAAACCCACAACAGATGTCACCAGGGACAGGTCCATTGAAGACACACCAGCTGTCCTGATTTGTACCAGCTATGGCTCTACTCCACACTTTGTTAATGAAAATGAACGCAGGCTTGCAGCTTCTCCAAAGCTATTGTTCCTGGCTTCAGGCGGTATAGAAGACCCCTCCCATTACAATTCCAATGCACATCAAAATATTTTTGAGAAAACTGAAGGGAAAAATAGAAACTCAGAATCATAGAATCATGGAGTGGTTTGGGTTGGAAGGCACCTTAAAGACCACCTAATTCCACCCCACCTGCCATGGGCAGGGACACCTCCCACCAGAGCAGGTTGCCCAAAGCCCCATCCAGCCTGGCCTTGAACACCTCCAGGGATGGGGCATCCACAGCTTCTCTGGGCAACCTGTGCCAGTGCCTCACCACCCTCAGAGTAAATGATTTATTCCTAATACCTAACCTAAATCTACACTTTTTTAGTTTAAAACTGTTACTCCTTGTCCTATCACTACACTCCCTGACAAAGAGTCCCTCCCCAGTTTTCTTGAAGGCCCTTTTTATGTACTGTAAGGCCTCTATAAGGTCTCCCCACAACCTTCTCTTCTCCAGGCTGAACAACCCCAACTCCCTCACCCTGTCTTAATAGGAGAAGTGCTCCAGCTCCTTGATCATCTTTGTGGCCCTCCTCAGGACTCATTTTAATTTGTCCATAAAATAGAATAGCAGCATCATCACTTCAGACAAACCTCAAGCAGGCTTCAGCCTCTCTCCAGGCCCATCAGACGCTGCAAGTTTCTTTGTGTAAAATCTGAGTAGCATTTGCACTCCTTGACAGAATATACAGCAGTCTGCTCAGGGTCTTGGTGCAAGGGAGGCAATGGACTAGCTCCTTTGGTAGCACTTCCCTTGCCTTCCACCTCCTCTCCTACATCCCCAGCCTGTGGGAACTGTGCAGCCAGCAGACAAGGACACCATTTGGTGTTCAAGAGAGAAAGAGTCAAACAGCATTTATGATGAGGAATGTATGGTGAAGTCTGGCACTTCTGAGGAGCCCATCTGACCACAGAAAGAAACCATATTTACGGATGCACACAGAGAAATATATGGGACATTAAGAACAGTCACAGTAGGGATGGTATCATAGACTTATGACCATCAGCCTCCTCACATTTGAAGTAGAAGTGTTCCTGGCATCTTCCCTGGATGGAGGAGTAAAAAACAGCAGAAGAGCCACAGAAAAGACACTAAGGTCCTCCCTGCTGCCTGTGGGCTGGTCCCGCTCTGCACCGTACAGGGCCACCAGAGGCAATGCTGCTGCGGAGGGACCCCCAGCCACACACTCCTTGTGCTCTGGCAGTCTCCCTGCACTCACTCCTACTGCTCTGCTGGCATTAGGACAGTGGTTTCCTCCACTCGTTTCTTTCTGAATAACTCTCATCTGAACTTGGAGGAGGATATGTTTAGTTCCTAAATACTTCAGTGTGGAAAAACTGCAGGACCTGTGCAGTGGACCAGAACCCAGCAATTTCCAAGTTGAGAGGCTGATGTCCCATGAACTGATACTGCATCTGAAATATTCCGAAAACAGTCTGGGTGAGGTCATGTTATATTTTGAATAAATATCTATTGCTGCACATGTGGAAAATAATAATAATAATCAGCCATATCTTGTCAATCTTCTCAAACAAGACAAACAGAGCAGTCCATGACAATATAAGCCTGATAGCCTGAAACTAATCCCAGGTAAAATACTCTGCAGCTGATATGAGAGTCAACTAATAAAATAAATAAATAAATAAATAAAATAAAATAAAATAAAATAAAATAAAATAAAATAAAATAAAAAAATAAAATAAAATAAAATAAAATAAAATAAAATAAAATAAAATAAAATAAAATAAAATAAAATAAAGTGGTATATTTAACAGTGAACATAGCGCAATTATGCAAAACTAACAAATAGCAGATTTGTTATTTGTTGATAATGTTACAAGACTGATTGCAAAACCTAACTGGGGCTGTTGTCATAGACTCTGCAGGGTGTTTTATATGGTACAGCAAGGCATTTTGATTAAGAGGCAGAATGAATAAAAAACTGGCAGGTATGTCTCAAATTCTAATGTGGATTTCTGTTTTAATGATTGCATTTCTACTGATTCCCACAGAGATCAATTTTTAGCATTATGCCATATGAAATTGTTCCTTATCTGTCTAGAGAAATCTAGCAGTTTTAAAATGTAGGGGAAAGTATCTGAAAGTAAATGAGATGCAAACAAACAGTAGGTATTTGAATGTGGCCTATAATGAAGATATGCCTCTACAAAGGTTGTAAGTTAAGATATGGGGAGGACTGCAGCAAGGGCTGGTGGTCCTGCTGAACATGACCTTCAAAATGATGATGGCCAAACCACCTGATATTATCTTTGCTCTATCTTGCTTCTAACAGTACAAAACAAAAGAAACAAAGAAGTTTGTTTCATGCCTACTGGGAGGTTGCTGCTAAAATGTTTGTCTAGTCTGATGCCTACAAATTCAAGGAAGATGCTGATGAAATTGGAGAGGATTCAGGAAACAAACAAACAAACAAACAAACAAAAAAACAGAAATTATTTATGGAGTAGAAAATTCACCTCTTGAGAAAGAAATCAAGGGGTGAAAAGAAATCAAGGAATAATAATAATAATAATAATAATAATAATAATAATAATAATAATTGTTATTATTATGTTATTATGTTTGGCAGGAACCTGTACAGTTTTTTAAACACGGGGAACAGTGATTAGATAGTCAGTTTTCAAGCTATGAAACCAATTAAAAGCTGGAAAATAGAGCTGGCCAAATGCAGAGTATTTTTTTCATTTTTTCCCAGGGATAGCAAAGTCTCTGCAATTGGGATGTCCCTCCGTCTTTCAGTTCATCCCTTTGTTTTTCCTCCTTCTCCATTACCAAGACAAGTTTAAAATATCTGTAACACATTTGCCCAGTTACAACAAAAGTTGCTGGGGTGAGGCAGCTGCAATGGTGCTTTATGCTGTTGACTGCAAGTGCCAGCTGGTGCACACATGCAGCCTGGCCTGCCAGCCAGTCCATGACCCATTTGGTCCAGATGAGGTTTTTCTGAAAGCCTGAGCAAGAGTAACAAAGACAGTATCAGAGCAGGCCTGTGGCTTGTGTATTATAGAAGGTCAGGTGAGACGGCAGTGGCAGCACTTTTGGTCTTACAGTCTCTGAATCCATGACCACTTGACTCATAACAAAACAAAACAAAACAACAACAAAACCCCAACAACTTAACCTGTAGGATTGTCCAAGAGAAATAGCTATGTCAGAGAAAAATGAGCAGTTTAATTCCCTGCTCCAGTTTTACAAGAGCCAGCTGGGCCTGACTGTGTCCTGCTCTTGCTGCTCAGAGCTGTGTGAGCAGAGCTGCCAGGGAAGCACCAGGGAGGTGCCCGCAGCATTGTCTCTCCCGTGGCCCTCTTTAACTGGCCAGGCTGGAAACGGGGCAGCACCAGTTCTGGGTAGGCTGGTGTGGGACTGGAGCAGCAAGCTGTCAGCTCAGGTTTAGGCTAAGACAAAAGCTGTCCAGCTGTGTATGGTGTGGCACCACTGCTCATAAGGCAGTCTGTATCGTCATCTCCTGAGTGAAAAAATGGCCGAACCCTGGAGAACGGCAGGGTCATTTTGTGTGATGTGTATTCTAGAAGGCTTTTTTGGGGGGGGCATAATTCCTTTTCCTATAAATGTACAAAAAAATGAATAGATGTAAGGAACTTTGCAAGAAGTTGTCCATTGCGCTGGAAACACTGGAAATTCGCAGTGCCCCTGTGGGCCCAAGGTCTCTGGTGCAACCAGCCCAGCCCCAGCAGTGCAGGCTGCTGGGGCCTCCTTAGGGATGAACCTGGGTACAGCCCAAATTCTCCCTTTCAGCACCACTGTGCAATGTCGTATCTGTCCTGCCATCTCAATACGATCTCAGTCCCTAAATACCTGGAGACCCAACACAGACGAGGCTTGTTTCAAAAACTCATCAGCCTACAGGGTGGGCCGCAGAAGAAGCCTCACAGGCCTGCGAGCCCCTGTCCTGCCACTGCTTGCTACTTCTTGCACTGCTCCTCCGCAGACACCAAAGGGAAGGGGCTGATGACTGTTTCTGAAGAAACTGCAGCTCAAAAGGCATCACACCAGCACAGAAAACAGAATACAATGCAGAGTAAAGTTTCTGTGCAAGTAGAGGATAGTATTTACAGGGCTTGTTCCAAGGAATAAAGAAAAAAGCTCTGGGGGATGGTGCAGGAGAGATCTCTAAACACTGACTAAGGTTTTAATAGCATTATATCTCACTGAATCAACCCAGCCAGCCAATAGTGTTACAGAGTTAAATATCACATTAATTTCTTTCATATCTTCCTCCCTATGGTCCTGACCTTTACTCTTCCATCTCGGCTACCTGCCTTCTGTGTTTTGTATTTTCTATCCAAGTCTGTTCAGCCTTCCCTGCTCTATGCCCACACATTCTCCAGAAGTAAATACCAGCTGCTCTTTGAAAGTCGAAGTGATGGATTGGAAAAAAAAAAATCCGAAGCCAAATTTTCTGTAGTTGCTAAAAGGCACTAAACCTGACCCTGGAAACTCTCCACTTTGAACTTCCAGGGCTCTCTTGTCAAAGCTGTTGACTGAGGAAAAACTTGTGCACGGAGAAGGAAAGGCTGGTGGTATGCATGTCACTCATAGTCGGGATGGCACCAGTTTCTCTGTGACTTAAACAGAGCAGAAGGCAGCACCCAAGTTTTGCTCTGCTTTTCTCTGGAAGCCAGAAAAGTTTAAGACTTGCTTTGAAAGCAGTCATCCCTTCTCTGTGGAAAGGACACATCTCTTTCTGCCCCAGAGGTGTGTTAGTGAGGGATGGGACCAGGACTCCCAGCTCTTTGCCTGAGTTTGCTTCTGATTAGCTTTGTGGCCTTGGGAGAATTCCTTAACTCCAGCAATAATGTCTGCAATGGGCCTCAGAAGGGCTTTGGAGAGGAGGCCTTAGTGGGGATCAAGCTACCCAGCATAAAAGGGTTGCTTTTCAGTTTGCCAGCATGGACAAACTCAGTAGGTATACCACTCTTAGCAAAGCCTGTCAGCATTTGAGGATTCACGTATACAATTGGAATTTATTATTTAGTCAACAGCAGAGAAAAAAAAAAATAACAGGGATAAAACAGAACTTACAACTGTTATGCATAAAGCTGTATCAAACATGCTTGCTGCTTGGAGTTTAACCTACAAATGTGTCATGTTGTCCTCCCTTTCATTGCAGAACAAGAGTGTGGTGTCTTCATAGTGGTGAGATGTAGCATAAGAATAAAGCCTTTTTTTTGCATTCATCTTCAATCACACTGATACAAACATTCAGAGAAGTCTGTAACTGTGCTTTAAGTGAAGAGCTAAGAAAACTGCCATGAATGTGTTTTTTTCCAGACTCCCGGGAGCGGTGAGTCAATCACAGCTGAATATGCATAGAAAGCCCTAGATAACCTTGTTGGAATTTCATTACAAGCACTGAGTAAAAATTGTGTATATGTGCAGAAATTAGGTGCTAAATATAAATCACAATACAATATTTTGAATATTTTAAAACTGCTGGTAAATGCAAATGAGTTCCCCCACCAGTCTTCATTAGTATAAAAAGTGTCTAATTATTCTCCTGAATTTTTATTACCGTAATGGTTTGCTTTTCCATCTTTATTCCCTTTAATTACTTCAGTATTAACTGTAACATGAGTGATAGCAAAACGAGCTTTCCCTTCCCATCTGGAGGGCTCCCAGGGAGCATGGTCCCTGAGATGTACTATGCATCAGTCCAAGAGAGTGAAGCTCCCTGCGGGCTCTCCAGCCCCTGTAGTTGCTGCTCACCTGCTCTTCCCTAGCGGTGGTGCCACAGATCCTCCCAGGCGGCTCTGCCCCCTCCCATGGTGGAGGCAGATGTGCAAAAACATGCGGTGGCAAAAAATGTGGTGGCATTAACCTAGCTCATGGCTCCACCAGAGGCGGTGGGAGGATGGAAAGTCATGCGAGTGAAAGGGCTGGCACTGCCTGCTGGCTGCATAGGGCAGGCAGACAGTCAGCTCCTTGCTCGGCTGCATGGAGCTGGGTTTGGAGGCTGCATGGTGGCTGCCCTGAGCTGTAAACAAGCACACAGGGACTCAGAAATAGCCAGCCTTCCATGTCGCTTGGATGATTTTCTCTCTTTCCCCTTCCTTTGGTGCTAAGTACCATCCCTAAATAGATTAATGAAGCAGAGCCCATAAACTTTGCTATTAATTTAGCTGAAAAACATGCCAGCTTGACAAGCCAAGAGTATACGAACTAAATAAGTTATTTAGTTAGCAAGCCATGTGGATAAATAGATTTAGAATAAATAAATTCAGAATATATGTTATTCATTATGTTCTGTTCATAGGTATTTCTCTTAGATTGCTGTCCACAGAGGTAACTGTATACACTATAGTTAACATTTTACATATTTAGATATTTGTCCGCATGTATATTGTTCTGGGGGAGAATATGTACAATTAGTTTCTAAGATACTAACTATGCACCCAGTATAGGTATTCTGCACAAATTTTCCATCAAACAAATGCTTATTTTACATGTTCCCAAAGCAAAAGTACCAGTCTTTGGCCTATGCGTTTGTTTGTTTGTTTGTTTGTTTGTTTTGTGTGTGTGCTTGAATAGCTTAAATAAGCATATTGTTTTTAAAGGAATAAATAAAACTTGAGTTTATTGTTGTTGTTGTTATCATTACGGAAAAGTAAAAACAAATATCTCCTGTCTTTGTTCTTTTGAACTTTGGTATGGAATTTCAAATGTTGGCAAAGATACTATTTAATAATTTATTGAGGACTGAGGCATGAAACATACGTCATTGTCATAATAAGAGTAACAGTAATAGAAATAATAAATAATAACAATAGCAACAATAATAAATAATAACAATAACAACAATAATAATATTGGTAAATAATGCAGAGAGGGCCAGGGCATTCTGAGGATCCCCTGCAGAGCAGTGGAGGATGCTACATCTTGCTGCTAGGGGAGAACAACCCCTGTTGGATGGCTGCTCTGCAAGGGGAAGGGAGCCAGCAGCAGCTTGCTTTGCCATGAATTCCTCCTGCAATTTTACCTTTGGGAGAAATACTTTACCTCTTACAGTTTCTTCGGTGTTTTTGGTTAATCTGAGTATATTTTTGAGAACCCATGGGGTTCATACCATTGGGAGGTTCAATGTCCATGTTCACAATACAACATCAAGCAAGGGTATAAACCTTACTCTGTCTTGGTCTTCCACAGACTGCAAGAGATCTGGGATTTTACCCTTCGACTTTTACATTTCAAAGTCTTGAGATTTTGAATCAAGGAGTAAAGAAACCAGTGGCACTATTTTACAGCTTCAGTATTTCATAGTGATGCTTTCTTCTCATACTATATTAAGGACAAGTAATTGCCGGGGTCAGCTCAGACACCCATTACACTGTGCTCTACAGAAAATAACCTAGCACAAGCCACAGCTTTAATGGGGGAGCTCCCTGACTGCTCTCACATTGCTTGGCTGAATTTTCTGCTCTGAAATCTCTTAAAGCTGATTTAAGGGTGGGCTAGTGTCAGAAAAAGTGCTTTTATCCTCCTTCAGTCACCCTTCAGTCTGCCACAGGCTTCGTGTTGTTGCCGTGTCCCTCGAGCAGGAACCAGTATTCACATGGCCAGCAATGAGCTGGATCACACAATTTGTCTGGCTCAAAGCTAATCTTTACTTTTCTAACTTTTCTATTTTTAGCTGTTTCCTGGGCAAAGGCAGTGGTGGTGCAAAGGAGGCACTAAGAAGAGTTGGGAGAAGGTAGTGAGGTCTACAGGACCAACGTTTTTAACGAAATCCTGATCACATTTTGATTTTAAGTGACCAGGGGACGATAACACCCTTTCAGAGAGTGGTTTGCAATAGGTAGTGGTGTCAGAGGGCATTTTCTCCCCTCTACTCTGTTAAATTTGCTCCTGCAAAATGCACTGTTATATAGACAACCAAAAATACTATAAAATCAGTCATTTTTTTCTGCACGTTGCTGTTCTTGGGTTCTCAAATGAAGCACAGATGAGTAGGAAGTGAGGGAATTAAGGGAAAGAAAGATAAGGGAATTTCAAAATGGGTCTTTGACCTGCAAGACATTGATGAGAAGAGAATTTTTTCTTTAGTTTATGGAAATTGCATTCTGCTGCCTAGATAGAGATAACTCTGCAATGAAACTTCATTCTTGCTGAGCTTTTCTTTCCTTTAATCCCGCTGACTAGAAACAGTCTATTTTTGTACTGTAAGCATCATCTACTTCCACTGAAAAGCCTTAATTTAATTTTTCTAGACAGGACTGAGAGATGTTTCTGTGGCTTCTATTATGAACAGAAGAAAGCTAGGTAAAAACTGCTTCTTTCTCAAATTGAATATTGTAACTAAAGATTTAAGTCCTATGAAGTTGGGCAGCACATTTTTGATTCTCCTGCATCATCTTGAGAGCTTCTCAAATGTGACTACTGCTTTCTGGCTCCATAGAGAGAATAAGATGCATAAATCAGGCACTGAAGTTCATCTGCATTTTTTTTTCTGCTGGGAAAGGGGGAATTAGAGAGGAGTAGAATGAATTTCCATGTGGAGATTCATCTGTTAACAAAATCAGATTATAAATGAAAATTATAAAGGAAATGCGTGCGTGACAGCAGCAGTTGAGGAGTGCAACGTGGAGTGAAAAATACGCAAGAGTAGCTCATGAACTAGTGATAGCTTGCTTAATTTCACTGAAGTTGCTGGAATGGCACTCAGTTTTTTTTCCACCTGAAGAGCAGAAAAATGAAGAGCTTTCATCAGAAAGAATGTGAAAATGTATTTCACAGAGACATAAATATTGGGCTGACGGGTGTGAAAGAGGAAAAAAAAAGAAGTCTGTGGTTAGTTTTTCTCATTTGGGAGAGAATGACTGACACAGACTGACACACCACAGACCCCTAAATGTATCCCTTCAATATCTCTGTAGGAAAAGCTGGAGGAATTATTAACGGTGCTGGAAGGACCAGCAAGACAAAATGCTGCAACGCTGCAAGCAGCACTTCAAAACGGAGCCCTACTGCCATTGTCATCTGTACAAACAAAACTGAATTGGTTGTTTTTCCACTGCCACTGTGGATTTGAGAAGGCTCTGACCGTGACTCACTGATTCGCGGAGGCAGTCCCAGCAGCTGGGCTCTCCTCCCTGCAGCTCCTGCAGCATGCGCATCAGTCCCCCTGCTGAAAATGGCCTCTGCTCCCCCTGGTGAGATATTCATCAATTTTTAATCTCAGGTGCTAGCTAGACGTTTCCTCAAGTGTCTTTCAAGTTTTGATGTGTGGCGTTTGTTGTTGGTTTTCTTTTTCCTGCGTTCCTCACCCAGAGACACGGAGTCCCTTTCCAGCACCTGCTGCAGTTTTCAGAGGGTGTAAATCACACATTTAATGACCCACTGCAGTGCCAGTTACGGATATCATGGACTCGCCAGCAGCAGCTCACATGCCTACTTATGTAACATTTGCCGTGAAATATGGAAGCTGCTCATGCCGTCACAGGGGCCTCACAAATCGTGTTTGCTGCCAGGGCTGTTTCTGTGGGTGAGGAGGCAGAGCAGCCAGCCAGGAGCTCTGACCTGTGCCCGCACCACAGAGCGGGGAAAGCCTTACGGGGCGACTGAACCCAGTACAAAACAGCACCCTTAATTTAGGTCTTTTGTACACTTCCACATGCAATGAAACAGAAGGTGATACCTTGACTGGAAACAGAATGGCAGGGCCCCGGTGAGGACATGGGTTTCAGTCTCACATAAGCTTCTAGTGCAGGGCTGATGTTATGCACCTTACTGTAGGTGAGAGGCAGGATTTTAAGACCTCCCTTCCCTAGAAATTTTTGGTGGGCAGTTTAGGCCAGTGGTGTCCAAACCTTTTTAATTGTGCACCCCTATCTGCAAAAAAATTTTTGAGCGTGCACCCTCCGCATATTTGTATTTATTTACTTATGAGTTATATATATGTACACCGCACTAATATATTATCGATATTATAAAACACAGAAAAAATAAAACAAAAAGGATGAGATAAAGGTGAAATAAAAACTGTTGAAATTTTATTTATTAATGGCATAAAAAAGTATTTTCTTCCTTTAATCCAATGGCTTGTCTTGCAAAATCCCTGGTGCATGCACACCCTGCTTTGGAGACCACTGGGTTAGACAGCATCCTCTGCATGCGCTTAAACCCTCTCTTGAAAACAATTTCTCCCCCTTCCCCTCAAGAGGCCACGGGTGTGCATCTGGCTGCCTTCTCCTCCCCACCAGCACAACTCGGCGCAGCTCTGTCTCCGCTCAGCATGTTGTCCCACTCCCGTTGTTATTCCTGACAAGAATACAGCAAACGCCTTTAGAAATCCCCTGCCATGGGCATCTCTGCTTACCACTCTAATGCTGCTTGTATCACAATCACTTAAGCAGCAGGTGCTGAGCTTTTAATTACATCCACGGTGTGTTCAGCCTGTACAACACAGATGTGTTATTTTTCTAGTTGATATATCCATCAGCTCTACTTATTCTAAAAGCATTTAATTCAGAACAGTGTGAGGTATACTCTTTTGATTTTTTGTATGACTAGTGTTAAGGCCCAATACGTCCCAAAAATACCAGGTCCCTTTAGGTCCCAAAATACAAGACCTCTTCATTGTTCACTTTATCCTGAAGAAGCAGACCCCCCCCCCCCCCCCCCTTCTGGAAACACTTTCCACTTCCTATGGTAAGCCTAAGGCCGCCGTTAGGCATAGCTCAACCACAGCCTGCTGACACCTTCCCCCAAATCACGCAATCTAAAGGCCTAGGCTAGGACAAGCACGTACCCTCGCCATCCCTCCAGCCCTTGGAGGGCATGGTTTTGGTTGTCCTCCCAGCAACCCTCAGCAGGGCTGGCCTGGGAACCAGCCCCTGCTCTGCAAGGAGAGCAAACCCTTGGCTCTCAGCAACGCTGGCTTTCTTTTTACATCACCTTGGGGCCTTCTGCAGCCTGTCCATCTCCTGACCCTAACTCTAACACCAACACAAACCTCAAAAACCTGGGCAGACCAGACACCTGGTCACAGCCCAACTTGCACCCTTCTCTTTGCTCTTAGGGGAATTTTCTTGAGTAGCCTTCACGGGAAACCTAACCAGAGTTATTCCCTCTGCGAGACAGTAAAGGTGTTTCCCTCAGACCTCTTCTGGGGCTGCTCCCAGCCCACCAGGCCCTGGAGGAGGCAGCCCTCACCATGGCAGTCTCCCATGTCCAGGTGGTGGGAAGCAGACAGTTAATTTAGGTGCCAAAGGCTTTGCTTTTCTTTCTCAGCAGAGTTTGTGCCAAGTTATGGCTTCTACGAGGGCTATAAATAATGGCACAAGGCCCAGATTTTTTTCATGAATTTCATATGACTTTGAATGCCACTAGGAATGTGGCTGATGGTTAACTGAGGGGGGTCGTTACACGCGCCCTTGGGAGGGTCTGTAGGCTGACATTCAGCTTAGGGCTAGGGCTTTGTCTGGTCTTTGAGTTAAGCAGTCCAAAGCTTCCTGTCTCCCAGCTGGGGACCTTATTATGCAGGAGTCTGAGAGAGGACGAAGGCTGGCACGGCGTGGATACGAAGCTTTTTTCTCCCTTTTCGCAGGCTGAATCCTGTGGTGTACCTCAAGAGTGGTCCTGTAACCGATAACAAATTTAGGGCTGAACCCTGTGGGGAAAGGGGACTAATGGCCTCGCCAAATTATCCACACCTGCACTCTTCATATCTGTCCGGGTCCTCTAAAATCTAATCTCTATGCTTACTGAAGGCTGCAGCACCTGAGGGGTTATGAAGGCAGCTGCCTTCAATTGCAGCCCATCTTTTCACTCTTCTTTTCTCAAGTGTAATTCCCTGCCTGGATGGACTTAAGGGCAGGGTACTGATTAATGCTGGAAAATCAATGGCCTGGAGAACTGAAGACAGTGCTGGAGTTTGGAGAAAATGGAGTTTACAGGAGGAAAGGAGCTGGCAAGCCAACATTTTGGTTCTCTCGCTTTCTTGCTGGTCCTTCTTGCTGGTGTTATTTAGGCTAGGTTAGGGCTTCTTTTAACTTGGAGCTAGGAAATCTGCGTCACTGGGAAAACAGATTGCTCCTGGGCAGTGTCTGGTAGGGGAAGACTCATGGTGTTATTTGTGGGGGTCACAATCCTTCATGTGCTGGAGCAGGGACCCGTTCCTTCCTTCATTACTCCAGATTAGTCATAGAACTATTCATATTTTGCCCTAGAGTCAGGCAAACCTGGAAACATTACAGAACACGCAAGTCCTCTGTACATGACCTCTTTAAAGAAATTTCTGTACCAAGATGGAGCTAAAGGCTGCGTCATTCAGGCTATTAGAAAACAATAGGGCCAGGCGGGACCACCGCTGTTCATTCTGAGGTTCAGAAAACATGCATTGAAATGATTTTCTGGGGAAAAAATATTTTTTTTTCCTCAGAAATAATTACAACAGGAAATAAGTTTATAAAAAGAAAACTGTTGCCCTCTGGCAGATCTGTATTCTTTCAGTATCTTAGAAAATCATTCTCAGGAGAAGACATTTATATGATGAAGCAGTGCGATTAATTCCCTGAGTCTTAGTTTCTTGCTCACGGTGGTAAGATGATAAACTTTGTCACTCATGCATAAGGAGCAGACATGTTTCAGTTTCTACATCTACCGCATTTTGAGGTAGCAGTAAGAGAGTAAAACTGTTTCACAGCTTTTATGGTTGGCCGTATTTTAATAGCAGCATCAAGGGTGTTTCCTTCCGGTTTCTAGCTGAAAATATCAAACTCCAAAATCCTCTCAGAATGTCCTGTTTGTCCTCTGCTGATAGCATTTTTATGGCACACGTTAATAATTCATGGGGAAAAAAATAATCATGGTTAAAATTCTACTCCTAGCTGCCTAAAAGCAGCTTATTGACCTTTCTAAAGGCTTTTCTTTTCATCTTTTTATTGGCTTATTCATATATTTTTTTTTAATGTTGAGCCTCAGAGGTTCCTGATGCAAAGCACAGCTTCTTGTTTGTGTGACTGCGGATAACCTTGAAGTGCCCTGAGCCAACTGAAAATTCAGGAGGGAGAAAACAGAAACAGCAGATTGAATGGCAGCTCATTCCTCAGGTGCACAGAATTTGCCTGAACCAGCAAGTCAGGTAGTACACGGTGGGGGATGCCCTGCTTTCAAGAATGTTTTATCATTTCCATTATGCAGAGGCATGTCATCAGAAAAAAGGATAAGCACTGTCTGGGAATACTTTGAAGAAATGTCTTATCAATGGCATTTTACATGCAGAAATGTGCAAATACATCACATACTTCAATTTTTGCAAGAGAGCTGTGAAGTAGCAGAATTTTCCTAGCTTAAACTAGGGTAAGCTGAGGCACCAGAGAGCCTCCTTTCTTTACACTAAAGCCATTGCTCTGGCTCCCTTGTGCCAAATTCCAATTTCTTGTCATCCATTCAGATGTCAAAAAGGCAAGTGGAAAAAGAAACTTGTAGCCCCACAAGCAACATCGTGGCTTTGACAACTGCCTCATGCTGCCAGGCACACAGGTTGATGCGTTTTGAAACATCTGATGTGCTCCTGAAATTACAGCTCTGATCCCTGGGTCTTTTAAAGTAGCAGGATATCCGTGGCAATACACGTGGAGACCAAAGCACCAGAAATTTCTGTGCTTTGTTTTCTGAAGGCTTTTTTTTTTTTTTTTTTTTTTTGATGGAGGGGGGAAGGGAGGTCCAGGTAGTGATAATCTGGAAGGTTTCTTTCCCTTGAACTGTGTTCCATTCATCTTATGCAAGATCTAAGGTCATTTTCAACAGTGCACCCAGGAGTAATTGGGTTAATGATAAACAAGGGTATCTTGCATCTTGTTCTCCTTTTTTTGCTCCGGCTTATGCCTTAAAATGGAATATGCCTGTATGGAAATGAAGCCCATTGAAAAAAATAAATAAATTCCTAGAAAACTTCTAACTCCACTTCCACATTATCATTGAGCTCTGTTATTGAATCTAGACTGCATTAAGCGAGAGCTTACAGTAAAGCAATAGATATTCTGTGCTGGCTGGGTCTGGAGGAGGAAAATGTCCTGATGAGCCATTAACATCCATGGTGTTAGCAGAATTTACACTATCTGATGATCCGTCTCCTACAGTCTGCTCTCAGCCCTGTTTTATCTCTTATATCTCTTATCCTTGCTTCCATTTCCCATGTTATTGAAGCCGGGCTTGGACAAGGTCCAGCTTTCTCTGGTGGGAAGCCAGCTTTATTATCCTGGAGACACCAACACAGGCATCAGGCTGGTGTCAGTTCAAGGTTTGCACGTACTGAAGCATCTTCCACTGTTGCATTCATAACGCATGGTGAGGGATGCCAGCTAACAAGGACCCTGCTGGCCGTGCTGGCTGCAAGCTGCTCACACCTGGAGATGTAAATAAAAGCCCTGTGTGTCTCCCCAGCCTATAGGTGCAGCCGGGTGTTTTCATCGCATTCAGCATCTCTCATTAAAAAAAATCTCACACACACACGCTGCCCCAGGGAATTCGGTTTCATCTGTAAAACTGGGGATTAGCCCACCGTAAATACACCAGACCCAGCAGTCAAGCTAAATGCTGAAAGGCAACGCTGTGCTACCACAGCATTAATTCACCAGGCTCATCAGTATTTTAATCACAAGATCCAGGTGGCTTTTCTGAGCCACGGGATTATTAAAGCACAGTGGGATTTCTGATATCTATTGCCTTTACTCACTTTATTCAGGAAGCAAATATTCTGCAGCAACAGTAGATTTATTTCCTACAGCTGCCAAACATTGCAAGCAATAGATACTACTCATGTTTCAGAGGAGGAGCTGATAACATCAGGGTCAGAACTGCAATGGACATTGCAGATCTGCAGCATGGAGCCCAGCAAGGCAGAGCAGTAGATTATTATATTAAGAAATCAAAAGCCATGTCGTGTTTTCTCGTGGCCTGGGAAAACATTTTCCAGTTCAGCGTCAGGCAGCAGCACCCTCCCTTTGCACACGATCTGCGGGCTGAAGCTGCTCAGTTTGGTGCGGGAGCCTAGAGCAGGCCATTGGACCAGGCAGGGTGCAGCTGGGGGTGCTGAGGGCAAATGGTACGCGACAATATAAAATTTTACCTAGTCCTCTTCAGAATCAGATCATCAGCTAACCCATTGTCGAGAGAGGCTGAGCACCCTCCGTTCTTGCAGATATTTGCAACTAGACTACACGCTACACAGAACAACCTGATCTATGTTTTGCTGCTCCAGGGGCTCTTTCCACCTGAAATTGTTCTATAATCCTATACCTCAGGATAATTCATAGGTAAGAGATAAAGACAGATAATAGGTAATATTTTAAAGGAGACATTGTTACGGTCTCTATGGTTACAGATGCTGATGTGAACCCTGGAAGGTTACAGGGTTCCCCCTTTCAGGAGGAGCTGTCAGTCAGCAACACAATTAAAAGGAAAACTTCACAGTACGGCTTTCTTAGAAGTCGTATTCCACACTGCGCGTTCCACTAAGAGAATAAGCTCTTGTTCACATCTTTTTATATTTGTATTTTATGGCTATTCACTGAGACGCAATAGTGGGTACTATTATAGCAGACCAAGTAAATGTGGACTAGTATTTTGCTGAGACAACAGCAAATCCCAGAGAAGCTGTGGAGCCTCCTCCTTGGAGACCTTCAGAAGCCACCTGGACGTGGTCCTGGGCACCCTGCTCTGGGTGTCCCTGCTTGAGCTGGGGCTTGAAGCAGACGGCCTCCAGAGGTCCCTTCCAGCCTCAGCCATTCTGTGATCCTGTGAAATCAGTGGGCTCAGCTTTTCAATTTGCTAGAAAAATATTTTCTTAGGGGAAAATCAAAAATTTTACTACATCTAATTAAGCGATAGATGTGAACTGACTAGACTTCTCTCATTGGTTTTGACCCAAAATGTCCTGATTTTCCTGCTTTGTTACTAGTGACAGTTGCTGGCGTGGCTACAGTAGCACCATGTCCCACCAGGTTCATGCTGGACTCCTGATGTGCTTTTTCGCTATATGTCAAAGGCTGTATTACACACCCTATATATTTCAATCCGCCCATAGTGTTCCTCTTTTTAGAATAATAGATGTACCATTAGCCTCAGGGACTTTATAGAGCTGAAAAATTCCTACTGACTTTGTGCAGAGAAATCCACTGTGTGTCGATTGCCTGACCATGGGCTGACCTGGCAGGCTGCACGGGGCAGGCACCGTGCTTTGGGTGTATGTGTAGGAACAAGCCCCGGGAAGCCAAGACCTAGCATGGGGCTTGTTGCTGCTTCTGAAACTCAGTCAATCAATGACCAGGGATCTGGTATATATGAGAAGCATTTTTCCCATCTAAGACATTTTCAGAAATACATGCTGCACCTACTCATCTGCACTTTGGTGATAACATTTCCCGCTTACCATCAACAAGAAGAGTGATGTCTGACCTGCCTAAAAACTGGCGGGGGGAAGCTTTCATCTCCTATTATGTTCCTATAATCGAAGCATTTGCTCTCATGCAGGTTTAATATCCAGAAATCTCGTTTATTTTTCTTTATTGCACATTTTCTGAATGCCCTGGCATGTAGCAAATGACTAGAGTTTGTTTAGAAGTAGAGATGCTGAAAATCGATTATTTTATTTCTAATCCAGGAATTCCAACCTCATCATTGCCATCACATTCGCCTGTCTTAGGTTTTAAAGTGGTGCAAGGCGCAGTCCATCAGAGCCACACTCAAAATCTTGCTGCGATCCTCAGCATCACACAGTTTCTAAGAGGAGACAGCTGTTCTGTGAGGGGACATAGGCAAACAGTCACAGTGATGGTCCTTGCACGGAAGGGGAAAGAGATGCCAAAGCACAGCAGTGTCGACTCAGCTTCCAGCAAATATGAATGGGAAGGTGCAGCCAGCAGCAGAGACCAGCAGCCAGGAAGGTTGCTCAAGCATCCAAGCACTTTTATTTCCTACTAGACTTTTGAAACCATGCCTTGAGGCTTTCCTTTGTTACTTCCCACTTTCCCAAGCCATCTGGAAGGCCCTCAGAGCTGTTCTGCAAGGTCTGTGGCACCAGCACCTTTTCAACCCCCTCCAGAAAACAAGACAGAGAAGGGCAGAGGGGAAGGAAGAGGAATGAATGGTACGTAATCATTGTGGTAAAAAAATATCTAAAGGAAAACAACAACAAAAGTTGCTTTAAAATATTTTCTCTGATCTGACCTCTTTAAAAAATAAAGAGAGTTCATGTTCCCGTTTCTGCCCCTGGTTGTGTAATGTCTCCATGAATTACAGAAGCCTCCATAGTGCCCATGTCAGTGTCACATACGCCTGTCTCAAGAACAAGGCAGGACAAAGCAAGTGAATGCCATGCCTTGGCCTGTGCCTGCACTCCCGGTTTATATCAGATCATCAAATCGATTTCTTTTTATATGGACTTTTCTGTTTAATTACTGTAGACAAAGCTAAACCGACCTCAGTATATTTAGTATGCCGATGTAAGGCAGCATAACTGTCTTGAGACAAACTGATTAAAGAAGAATCCATAATTGTTTTTAATGAGGTTAGGCCTGCTGCTGCTTTAGAAAATCCTACACTGATATTAAGTGTCTGTAGGGAAAAAAAAATAAATCTCCCTGTTTTACAGCAGGGCACAACCTGACACATGTTTCCAGGAGTTGAGGAGTATCTGATATCTGCCCTACATTACTTCATTGTACGGAAAGGGTTGAAATAAAAAAAACAAACAGAAACTTTTGTCGTCATGTTCCATTGCTCTTCTATTGATCTGAACTTATTTTAGATTTTTGTCGATGTTAGGAATCTCTCCAGTCAACTAACAAGGAAAGGGTTTTTGTTTTCAGTCAGAATTTGGAGCATCTTAGAGTAGAGTGTGATTTTTTTTAAAACGTAGCTTACTCTTAGACATGTTGATAAGACAAGGTTTTTAGGTAGAGTTAATCTGTTATTGAATGAAGTAGCTTAGCTGGAAAAAAATAAGCTTTTGGATATATAAACCCTCTTCCTAATCTCAGAAGAAGCTGGAGATTTGGGGATTGTTTATTTTGTTGGCATCTAATTCATTCTTTTAAGAAACTTTTGGAGATGCTTCCAGACTGCCTATTCTTCTTAAGATACCTCAGCTTGAACGTTCAGAAACTCATTTGAAAAACTGGGTTGTGGAAGTTGTAAAATAGGCAGAATAAAAAGGATTAGCCATATAAATAGTGTAGTTACTAAGACAGAGTTAAGCTAAATTATATCTTCTTAAATTTCATGGTCCTTGTTAACTTCTGAAGGAGCTGGGCAAATATATCCAAGGGCACTCTTCAGTTTTTGAAGTGTAAATCGACTTCTCCCCATCCCAGCTGAAAGCTCTAGGGCATCCGTTTGTAAAGCCTAGGAGTATTTTTTACATCGCTTTGGCAATATATTCCACAAATTGTGTCTGCGGCATCGGTGTTATTGCCTCTCGAGAGGCAGGTAGGCATGCAGCCTCTCAGAGACCTGTGCACAGGATCCATCTCTGCAATCAGGACTGAATGTTCGTTCCTTTGAGGCTCGTGGTAAAACTGCAGAAATTCACCTTGAATTTCAGTGGGATCTGCAAAAGGTGGGATGAAAATCATCTAGAAATATCCTTGTCGCCAAAGGGACTAATAAGGACTCTTGCATTTGTAATTGCCACTTCATTAGACATGTAATGTGTTCATGCCTGAAGAATTTGAAGGAGCAATGCTGCAAATCCACTTGCAAGCACAAGCATCTTTTCTCTCTTCTGCTAAATCCACATGTTCTGACAACATTGCTGAGCAGCTGGAGGATTAACAATCATTTCTCTAGTTTACTGGAAGAATTTTAACACCTCCACCACCAAATCTTTGTTCCTCAGCAGTCTGCACTATAAACTGTGTGAATGAATGCTCCAGCATTATAATAATTCTACTGCAGGAACTTAAAACCAAACTATTTCTGATCCTGGTGAAAGAAAAAGCTTTTAAAGGCTCTCTTAAGACTATTTGAAAACACAGAAGTGACTGAAAAGGCAAAGATGCATCTTATTGCCTTCTACAGTGGGAAAAGGAATACCAAACAGCTGAGCTGGTCATACCTAAAGTCAGCTAGGGTCTACTTCTTTTTTCCAGTGGAACAAGAGCCAGCCTTTGGCATCTGCAATGAGCTAAGCCCTTGAGGCCATGTATAGTCAGGAGTTTTGCTTCTCCTTCCCTTTACGTGCTCTCAGCTCTCCCGGGGCTGCCAGCTGCTAGTGCCCAGCTCCCAGCCGTGTTCCTCCTCACCCATCACCTTGCAGCCAGCCTTCCTCCTGGAAGTCCAAACCAGCTGAGAGTGGTGGGAGAGAGCTTAACCCACCAGGATAAGAAAAGCTTACTCCACAAAGCACAAACGGTATTTTGCTGCATGAATCACCAGTATGGCAGGCATTTAGCAGCCAGCTCTACATGTCTGCTTGCAGCTACTTGGAGCAGCAGGGCATGCAATGCAGGGGGACAAAGGACATGGGAGGAAGGAGGGAAGGAAGGAAGGAAGGAAGGAAGGAAGGAAGGAAGGAAGGAAGGAAGGAAGGAAGGAAGGAAGGAAGGAAGGAAGGAAGGAAGGAAGGAAGGAAGGAAGGAAGGAAGGAAGGAAGGAAGGAAGGAAGGAAGGAAGGAAGGAAGGAAGGAAGGAAGGAAGGAGAAGAAAGCACGGTTGCATTTTGATCTTGTGAAAAAAGCTTTTAAAATTCACAGATTTTGTTGAATACAGACTGTGTCACTGAGCTTTCCTTACTCATTAGTGATGTTCAGACTAAAAGTGTTTCATGTTTTCTCCCTGATTGAAACCCAGAATAACGTACTATGAATATGCTCCTAATAGCCAGGAAAAAATTAAAATAAAAATAGCATCCCCCTGAATGACTTTCAGGAAAGGAGGGTGTCCCTGCCCTGCTCCAGGAGTTAGGCAGCAAGGTTCAATTAGAAGCCGATTAAAGCCTCAGGCGCTCATCTCTGCTGCGGCTGGTGTCAGCACATCGCAGCTCCCCGAGGCTGCAGCAGAGGAAGGGAGAAGCAAGCTGGGCTGGCTGATTTTGCCTCCCTGCAACCTAATTGCAAGGAAATGTTTTGGGAACACACAGCTGCTGTTACACATGGCACTGGCCCGTATTTGAAAGCAGACAGAAATGCCCGCTTAACCATCCCCAGGATTTCTGTGTGGCTGCGGGAAGATGTGCTTTTCCTAACCCTGACACACAAACCCTCAGCAATTTATCCATCCATTTCAGTAAGGGTTCCCTGCA
Organism: Anser brachyrhynchus; assembly: GCF_964034855.1. Classification (NCBI taxonomy): domain Eukaryota; kingdom Metazoa; phylum Chordata; class Aves; order Anseriformes; family Anatidae; genus Anser; species Anser brachyrhynchus. The sequence goes on from NC_137696.1 coordinate 66,883,402, forward strand.
CCTGGACAGAGGTGGCACCCTAAATCTGCATGGCAGAGCAAATGCTTCTGCTCCGCCTGTTAATGCAGAGCTGCCACATGACCCCCCTGGCATCATTAGCCCTCTAATGAGGAGCAGTGACTGCTGAAGGTGCTGTGACAGCCAGCATCTGGCCTTTTCTCTCCTTTGCACTTTGCTTGCTTTGAATTTTCCCTGTCACCAAGCTGCTTTAGCAACACTGCCCTCTTCCCAAAGCCTGTCTGGAAAAGACCCCCTTCACCGAAGGCGCCCAGGTCCTGCCACCTGCAGAGGGAGGACACGACCAAGCCCAAACCTGCAGCCTCTGGGGGCTCATCTCGTGCAGCCAGAGCCCCCGCGGGTTCCCCTTGCTGGGATCCGTCTGCACCCCGTCTGGGATCCGTCTGGGAGCCCTGGCATCCGTCTGCACCCCGCCTTCACCACGGGGAGGCTGTTTTTGTGGGAAAACAGCACTTGGGAGCAACCAGGCTTGCCTCACCAAGCCAAGTGGAGGCCAAGATGACAGAGATGAAGGCAGTGAGACGTGGGCCTGGCTTTCTCCGGGCTGCTGAGCCCACTGCTACTCAGGAGAGACAGAACAGGCGCTGGCTGCATGCAAATTTAATTGTGAAGCCTTTTAATGGATTTAAATGGATTTAGCTATTCCAAAGCAGCTTTCACACACACTTCTCAGCTGCAGAGTGTGCAGACCTCCGTGGAGAATTTGACTTCACACAAGCCAGCTTTGTTGGTTTGTTTATGCAAGGATCTAGGTATTTGGGGTGCTAAAGAAGCTTTAAAACATTACTGGCTGCAAAGCAAAAGAGCCCTTTCACCAGACCAGGGCAGAGGCAGTAGCTGATCTGTCTGATAATAAAGGTTTATTCAAAATTAAATCAGACTTGCTCCAGGCTTATCACAAAGAGCGCTCTCCCCAGTCATCTAAATGCAAAGGAAGGCCTGTGCTCCAGGATAAAGCCTCCGCACAGAAATTAAGTACCTTTTACGTGGAGGCAGAGGACAATTGGCTCACAGCCTGCCCCAAGATCTTAAACCTGTTCAGTCCATTACCATTTTCAGCAATGACAACCACTGCAGGGAAAAGGTCTTTTGAACTGCAGTCACTACCTAAAACGTGCCCGTGCTGCTTAGTCCCTGTCAGTGGCCGTGTTTCACGCTGCCTGCTCCATCTTCTTCCGAGGATAGCATCTCAGTGGGTTTACCTGAGAGGATTATGTTATCTCTGTGTAACACAAACAGCTTTTTCATGCCAGGCTTATCGCTTGCAGCCATGCTGAGGCTGGCAGCTGCGCTGACCTTTGGTATGTTTATTGTGGGTCATCACTTAGGCAGCGCTGTAAATTTACACGGCACTTTACAAACATAAATACAGCATTCCTGTTCCGAGGCAGGCCCCTATCAGTTCAGAAAGGGCTGTGCCATGAGAACAGTTGAACCAAGGTTAATGAGCTATTGAAGCACAATCAGAGAGAAGCCACATGTGGAAGGACACAGGTGACTTTGTTGACTTTATCACTGCAGAGCTCAAACTCTGCCACGCTCACGTGCTGCCACCAGGAATAAAAGCTTTCGGCAGAAAAACTCTCCAACATCCTCCAGCTGCGTGCAGCCATGCTGAAACCCTGCGACTCAGCCTGAGACAGCACTCACGGAGGGAAGAGCACCAGCACTCGGTCTGCTTTGCGTTTGGAGTAATCTTGGTGTAAAAAGCTGCTTTGAGCCCCCGGTGGCTGTGTGTTCTGCCTCCGCGCCTTTCTCTGGAGCAGAACAACAAACGTCCTGTGCTGAGACCTTCTCATCTCCTGTCTGGAGCTCTAGCACTTGCAGGGTTTGACTCCAGGTTTCAGAGAGATGCAGTTTTGCTGTGAATATTGAACAAACTGTAGCGCACAATTACCTACAAATTGCCATCGGATGGATGTTGATTACAGTAAATAAGAACTGAAGAGATTGTACAGAAACGACTTGAAAGCAGCAGAAATGAAGCTCATTTATGTTTCCTCAGCCCGCCTCCAGTAGCTTTGTTGCACATACGCTACATTTGCTACCCTGATTGAAATACAAATTACTTTCTACGTGGGAAGGTCTAGTGGGAACCACGAATACCCTCCATCTGCAGATTTGGGAACCTTGTAGTTAAAACGTGGTACTTAGCTAAAAAGTAGGTTGTCAAGCCAAGCAGCCTGACCTGAACAAGGGAAGGGGAAATACCTCAGTGAGGGGGAAGCCTTCCTTGCAGGGTTTGTGCAGAGTGGGACCTTGGCCCCTGCCCCACCTCACACAGAGCTCTGCGGCATGGACTGGGCAGGCAGTGCTCCAAGGGAGAGCGAGGAGAGGCTCCAGAAATGAGCCTCATGTTCAGCCTGCGTAACCCTGCAGGCCGCCTTCTGCAACCCGCCCTTTCATAGCATTGCTCCTCTAGTGCTGCAGAGCTTTCCTTTGAGCTGAGAGCCGTTAATGCTTTTGTTTTCTTGGTTGCTTGCTCTGAAATTGTGGTCACGCTGTAGGAGGCTGGTGAGGGAGGGAAAGGGCTGGTGTCACTGGTGAAAGCACCGAGATGTGTCTTCTAAAGAGGATGAAAAGTTGTTTCCAAAGGAAAGGGCGCAAGGGGTTAAAGGGCAGTTTCTCTTACTTCCAGCTCCCACCTGAGTGATGAGAGATGTCTGGGAGGGAGTAAGTGGATGCTATTTAATATTTACAATGCAGTACGTGGGAGAAGAGACAGCCCAGTGACGCTTTGCTCTGTGCTATGCCCCCAGTCAGCACTGGGGGAAATGTGAAGCTCTGCTCCTGAAGTGCACAGATTGCATTAAAAAAGCTGCAAAACTGAAGTCCCTCCTTTAGAAAGTACTCCGTGTTGCACTCAACTTTTGTGTTCTGCCGTGGATGCTCAGTTCGGAGCAGATCACTTGACTCTTGCAGCAAAGGAGTAGGGCTAGCAGTGCATAATTGTGTTTTCAGGACATGTCGCATGTATTCTTCCGTCAATACAGCACCAGTAAAAGTCATAACGTGTGGCAAGGACCAAAACAGCAAGATTTTTCTCAGATACTTGTCTCATTGTCTTCCTGCCTCTTGAAAACATTTTCAGCTTAACCTACACAGTGGGCACAGAGAAATCAACACAATTAGAGAGTAATGGTGAGAGACTGGGTCTGTTTATTTCAATACTTGCCCATTTGCAGAAGAAAAGGTTGTGTTTTTCCTCCTTTTGCCATTTGATTTGAAATGACTAATACAATAAAGTCACAATAATTAGACTCCATCGGTTTGCATTCCTCTGCAGCCTCAAATTAGAGGTGTAGCAAAGTCACACTGCCTGCCCAGCCTGGCCTGAGCACAGTGTGAGACACCCTTCTGGGGCACACTGCATTCATACTGTGCATGTGTGAGCCTGTACGTGGGTTATGACAGCCGTGCCTTTCCCTTTGGGATGAGGGCACACGACAGAGGCTGTGTTTGCAGCTCCTGAGAGTGGTTTTCTTTTTGTCAGAACTCATGGTTGCGTCTCGTGGACTCTTCCAAATCACTTTCCATCCTGGCCTCTCAGCAGCAGGGGTTCACAACCAAACTCTCCCGCAGGCAAGCAAAAGTCCCAGGCCTGGGGACAGATTTTCCCAGCTCCTGTGGCTTCCCCAGGTCCTGCTCTCCCCTTCCCACCCTTCTCATTCACAGTTGTCTGCAGCCACCTCCCTGCTGAGGGAGAACACTCCAAATGTGAGGAAATGCAACACTGCAACAGGCATCCTTGAGCTAAGGGACTCTGAAAGCTGTAGATGTGTCTTGACAAATGTTAATTCTTCGTACTGATAGCTCCAATTTAAAGTGACAGTTTTTAAAAGGTGTTTGAATCTGACTTTTAAAGTGTCCTGAGGCAGATTTTTTTAAACTTTTTTTTCCTCTTGGGCCATTATGAATGCAGAAGCAATGCAATGAGCACAGACTTAAATCCTGACTCAGGCTCCAGAGCATGATCACAGTGGAGAGGCGCCTATTGACAAAGCTGGAGATGCTTGCCTATAGATGTTCCTGCCTCTCTTGTGAGGGTGAACAGAAGATCTTCATGTATATGAATTATTTTTGGTTGGTTGGTTTTTGTTATGCTCACTTTCCTAGACCATATGTGCCATGGGAATCTGTAGCTTGTGAAGGGAAGACTTTTGTGGACTCTTTCAGTAGGATCATTCCTCCCTCTTAGACTAGGGAGAAGACAGTGAAAGTCAAATGACCCCACAGGGAAGGCTCTACACAACATTCTTTTATATTTGTCTATTTGATACTTATTATTTTGCCATTTTCACACCTGGATTTTATCCTGTGCTTATTACTTTTGTCCCATAGGTAAGAATCCCCTATCTCAGTTGCAGCTGTGATGTCTTCCTCACATAATCCTCCTGTTGATTCTTAATTTCAGGCGGGATGGGCAGTTCTGTGCAGCAGAGCTTTCTTGTGCTGCATCAATGAGCCAGCAGGGCATCAGGGGGAGTTAGCCAGGGATAGGGAGTCCTGCCTGCGCCAAACCCAGACCTCCCCTGGCTACGGCAGCCACCCTTTTATAGCAGGTCTCTTGTTACCATTTTTGTTTAGGGGGTCAGCCATGAAATGATGCTAATGACTTAATGACTTCATCTGTTTTTATTTTTTTTTCTGTGTGGATTTCATCGTTTTCAGGCATGAGGAAAAAAGACCCACCCACTCTGCATGGTCCACGTAAAAACTAGCATACTTTAAGAGAGGTATGTATTTGATGCAAATAAATGGTGTATTCAGAATTTAAGAGTTTCATTTAGTTTCGTAAATTATCATAATCGTAGCTAACCCACACAAAGTATTCCTGAGGTGTTGTGACTGATGGGAAAGCATTAATATGTCATAATCCCAAGGTCAGAGCTCAAATCTGCAGTTTAATGGCAAATCTTCATAAAGCAGTACTTGGAAATGCTCTCCAGTTCTTCAAAAGCTTAAAAGGTGATCAGCGAGTTGTTTACTCATCCACAATTATTTAGATAAATATTTCAGAGTACATTACACTTCTGTGCTATCATTGCTGTCCCACAGCAGGTTGCAAACATTGATCTTGGTATTGATTTCAGGAAATGCGGTTGAGACTTGTTCAATCTAAAAGTATCATTTTTGACCTGCAAAATATAAGGTTTGAAGACCAAATGCTCTTCACAATTAAATCTTCAAAATCCGTTGAACACCAGGGTTATTGTATGACTGCAGCTTTGCAGCACACGGCTGCAGTGTCCAGGGAAAGGAGCTGGTCGGCAGCCCCCAGACTGGGAGAAGGCTTAAAAGGAGAAGGGTCCAGTTTGAAGTACCAGGGCAGAAGCTGGATCTGGAGGGCTAAAGGAAAGCCCAGTTAGGTAAGCAAAAAGTAGATATGTATTCTGGAGCTGGGAAGTGCCCTGTCCTATAAGTGGTGATGCAGCCCTCACAGGTACATCACTGATATTGCTACTGTATGGTCAAAGGGACCTAGGGTGGATGGGGACAAAGCCAGGGTGCCGGGCAGTGCCCCCAGACTGCTCAGGACTCTGCAGGGTCTCAAGAACAACCTCAGATTATATATATATATATATATATGTTTTGTGTTGTTTTTTTTTCTTGGGTACATGAATGCTTCATTGCCTTGGCCCCATAGCACCCCTCCCTCTACATCACATCCAGCCAAACGTGCTCTGCCCAGGACAAGGGGAGAAATTCCTCGGCTCAGGATGACAGAAACTAGAGGAGCCCCAGGCAGTCCTGTGGCATGGCACAGGGGCTGAGGCACTGAAAAAACACGAGAAGTGAAGGACAGACCACTTTTGCTCTGGGTACCATTAAAACCTCCCCATTCACACAAGCTGCTGCTGGGAGAAGGTCACTTGCTTTAAGGACTGGAATTGCTGAGGACTGCGTGGCTGTAACCCACCCAGCTGGCTGCCATCACCTGCAAAGTGCCTGGGGCATAGAAGTATTTCAGTCACATCCCCCTGGGGCTCCAGGGAGCACCAAGCACTCGGTTTCCTGGGGACGATTGCCATGTCACTTAGCTCCTACAGGGCTCTTCAGAGAGGCGCAGGGGTGGCGGTGGCAGGCCTGCGACTCGGGGCGGGGAATGGCTGTGGCTCACACGGGACACACAGCTTCCCTGAACGAAGAAGAACTTGTCCCAAAACCTGTCTGTGTCACTGCGGGCAGAGCCAAGGCAAAAGGGCCATGTGCTGGTGTCTCTTCCCTGAGCCTCCTCCTGCTGCTTTAGACCTTGCTCTTGTATTTCCTCTTTCCCTGCTAAATGCTCAGTCCCTGTTACTGCCAGCCGTGGCTGGTACACAAACAAGATGCAGCAGGGCTCTTTCCAGACGTCTACCCCACGACTTCCACCAAAGCTGTTGTAGCATGACGTGGACCCTGGTTGCAAAGGTGTTTTACCTGATGAGGGGCACCAGGCAGTAGTTTGGTCAATAATGGCAGCAGGAGAAATTGTTGTTTCTTCTGTTAGCTGGCACGTGACAAACACTGGCAGAAGGGATGCTCAGCACCCCAGCACACATTTGTGGGTTGCTGAACCGCAGTTCCGTGTGTCTGCCTGCCTTTCTTATGCTGAACCATGAAGCACAGGAGGAAGGAGAAGAAATCCATGCAAACAAACCTTGTGGGCAGCTGTTAATTGTGGGGAAGCATGGGCAAAAGCCAGAAACTAAGCATAGATCAACAGCATTTCCATATCAATGTTAAACTCTCAGTGATATACCAGTATGAAACTCATGAATTTCCATGCTGGAGCTTTGGACCTTGACAGGAGGACTTCTCCGTTGGACCAGGGCAGAAACTTGGCTGAAATTTTCTGCCAACAATCAGGAAAGGCCTTTGAAATGGTTAAGTTCTTCATCAGAGCTTTTCCATTTTATAATAAAAAGTGTAGTAATGAAAATTCAAAAATTCAAATTTCAGGATCTGATATTTAATGTCAAGAATCAATGTCAAGGCTTTTTTTTTTTTTTTCTTAAATAATGTCTGGCTGAAATTTAGTCATTCTGGCTAAAGGATTCGACACTGAAGCAGTGGCTTGTTGCCACTTCCAGTGACTTTTGGCCCAGTTCTGCACAGGCTGGGGAAAGTGAGAAAACACAGAACATGGCAGTAAGCCCACTAGCAAGCCTTGCTAGAGAGCTCAACTCTCCCTTGTCCCTAAATCATAGCACTCGTTTCAAAAAACACGGTGTTGGCCTCAGTCTTGCTTCTCACCTGGGAGACTTTTAAGGTCACTATGAGAATTATGTGTCTCAATGCCTCATCAAAAATATTAAATTAATAGATCTGTAAAACCGCCTGAAGTCCATGATGCTGTCAAACAACTACAGCCCTTTTGCTTGCTGGCAGTTACCATACAGGGACATACTACAGCCGCTCTCTGTCTTGTGAGGCATCTGTAGTACCAGACTGTGGCAACCACCACACTATTGGCCCCGTACTGGTGACCCCCTAAAAGTGTCCCCATCTCACAGCAGAGACTGGCCGTGCCTGGCAGCAGCAGCACCTGCAGGACACGTTGGCTGTGTCCCATAGGTACCAGCCTGTCCCCACCTGCAGTACTTGAGGGTGAGACACCAAATGGGGCATACTAAAACATGTGTATGCTGCTTTAGCTCTTACGAGACCATTTGATAAGTAAATCACTCTCTTTTTCCACTCTTCTCATTCTGTCAGCACCAAAAGCCTGAAATGCCCAGTCTTGCGGGGAGCAGCTGCTCCAGGGGGGCATCATGCCATGAAAGCAAGCTTAGGCCTGTATAACAAATAACCAACTGTATTTTAGGTTAGTGTATGGTAGCGATCTCGTGTAACGCCCTCTGGCTGGGATAAGGCGGGTCAGGCCCGGCTCCGACGGCTCTGTTTCGGTGCACTGCGACGGCAGACTTTGCTCTGAGAGTTTGGGGGTCCCAAAGTCATGGCTACCGACACCCACAGTCTGTTAGGGTGCTCTGCTTCCCGGTATAGGCTGGAGACTAGCCATAGAGGGCATGCCATCGCTCATTAACTAACATCAGCTAATGAATGCCTTCAGCTACCTGAGGAAAGCTTCCCCCGGCCCAGCCCAGTACTGGGTTTAATCGGTGCTGGGAGGGAGGCAGGGAGTAGAAGCGGGTTACTGAGGGCCCAGAGTAAAAGAACTTGACAGGCCAGGTAAAACTGCTTGGAAGGTTGCTTTAAATAAAATGTTAAACGAACGTGTTGCTTGAAGTGCCACTAGGCAAGATTAGCATCAAATATCATCAAAATGCCAAAGAAACAGTGAGAGAGTTTTGTTAGATAGTAAATAGCAAAAGGAAATGTACCTTTCTCCACACAACGGGGAAGAAAAGGAACTGGTCAATAGCAGACTAATGGAAGTATTGAACAATTAAATTGCCTCTGGCGTTACAAATGAGGGTTGTAGATAAGCATACATCTAAAACTCAATTTACAAGGTCGGAAGAGTACTTGTGCAGCATACAAAGTGACATAAGATCACACTTAAGAGATTAAGAATATTTTAACCAATCAAAGACACACAGCTAGAAAAACTTATGAAGATATTATGTTTGTTTATGGATATTTTTATCATTTCTCTGAGGGAAGTCAGAACATTCTAAGAAAAGAAATGTGAGAGCAGGCTTTCCCAAAAGAGAGCTTTCTGCCTCAGATGTTCATTTCAAAAAAATAACTGATGCGAAACAGACTTCATAAAAACATTTAGACTTTTGTTAATTTTTACTTTTAAAGCTTTGTCCTCTGTTCTCAGATGCTGCTGGGACTGGAAGTACAGCATAGTTGTTTTAAACTATTCCCAAAGTATTTTCAGCCCAAACAGAAACAGAAAACCCCAGTGATGGTACAAAAAACTTTCTCCTAATCCTGCCACAAGCTTTAGGTCCTTGGTTAGTCGCATATCTAATCACGTGTTGTTAACTCTGGGCAGATTTTCCAGCATTACTTTATTTTGAACATTAAGACAACACCCTGTGAACCAGAACTGAAACATTTTTACTCTTGCAAATGAGGTGCTGTACACTGTGAGCTGTCTGAATATACAAGAAAATTTTTGCCTGCATAGATCTGTTTCTCTGTAAGTGTGGAAAGTGTAGTTCTAAAAATACATTTTCAGGTGGGTTTGTACTGATGTAGAATAAACTCCAGTCAATACAATTACATTGACATATGCCAAAAATCTGCTCTAGCGCTAAGTTTTGTATTTGAAAATAAATCGTAAATTGGATTCTTGCACCTGTTACACTTGTCACATCCCTCAGAAAGCTGGTGGGACCCTGGGTCTGTTGTGCTTTAACCCAGCGGGCACAATGCCACACGATGTGGGACATCCCCGTGGGCAGCCTGGGCCAGCTGTCCTGGCCGTGTCCCCCCCCAGCTCCTGGGCACCCCCAGCCCATTTCCTGGCAGGGCAGCACCAGGAGCAGGAGAGGCCTCGGCTCTGTGCGAGCGCTGCTCTGCAGCGACTGAAACATCCCTCTGGTATCAGCACTGTGCGCTGCCTAAATTCAAAACACAGCACCATACCAGCCTCTATAAGAAAATCAGATCTATCACAGCTGAAAGCAGGACAGGATCTTTCAACTTTTCTTTTTCTACTGTCAAAATGTCAGGCAGCGTTGCACTCCATTCAGTGGGTTCAGGAGCAAGCCGTAGGGGGAATCCCGGTTCTTTTCTGGTGTTGCCAGAAGGCAAAGCGCTATAAAAGGCTCCTTGCAAAGACATAATGAGTTGCACATTAAGGAAATGGAATCTCTGGAGAGACAATCTAATATTTGAAGCTCAGTATTTATTCTATATTAGCTATAGTATTTTTGTAACTGTATTCTAGAGATCACTGCAACTAGGACACAATGCTTACACAGCATCAAAAGCATTTCCTGCCAGAAAAGTGGATTGAAGGTCCAGATGGTACAAAAATGGCTTGAGTATGACAGAAAATTGAATGCAGCTTTCTTTCTGAAGCCCAAAAATAATCTTTCTTTTATGAAACATTAAATATGTACCTTCTCTATGTGGGGGTTTTCTTTTTATTAAATTCTGTTTCTCTCATCCTTATTTGCCACCCCTCAAATTGCCTAAGTCTAAATACAGTCAGGGGAAAGTGGCTCTGGACCAAAGCTATTGTAAATGTTTGGATGATCCCTTATCTTCTCTCTCACACAATGAAGTGCTGTCTGAGTTTTTTACCCTAACTTTTACCTGCATGAGTCCTTGCAAAGGGATGAAAGGGGAGGCCCACTCCATTTGGCCTCCACTCATCTCTCTTTTCTCTCACAGGATGAGCATGGGCTCACCTTGCTTGGAGCTCTTATTAATCAAACTATTCAACTGAAAGAGAAGAAATACTTTTTTTTTTTCCTTTCTCTCTTTTTTTTTTTTTGCAAGGCCATGTACTGCTCAAGGTTCTCCTCAACTGTTCAGCTTCTCATACAGCAGAATTAACTAATCCATGATAATTTTGTAAAGGTTGTGTTGATAAAGGATCTAACCCAGACTTCACAGCATATTTTGACACCAAAATCACTAAAACCTTTCCATTAGAAGTACGTCTTACACTCAGTTAAGGCCACTGGCAACATGTGAGTTCTGCATTTCCTGTTTCCTGAGTGTTTCCTGAGCCGCTATAAGTAATTAAGTAATTAACCTAAATGAAAGGTATGCTCGTCTGCAGGTGGATGAGGTGGTGCTCATCTACAGGTGGTGAAATTTCCAGCCTGGCACTGCTTTTCCTCTGAAATTTCCCACAGCAATGCTACAGAACAGACACTGTGAAGCCCAGCTAACTGACCATGAATAATTTCTGCTTGACTCAATCCTAGAATGGTTTGAAATGACCAAGCTGTCAAATGCCATCTGCACCCTCTTGCTTAAAATTACCTCAGATCCCAAGGATTGGAAAACAGTAAATGTCATATCAATATTTAATAAGACCCCCAGGGAAATTTAGAGAGTTACAGGGAGATAAATCTGCCTTCTATGAGGAGCAGAATAGTGGAAACAGTATTAAAAATTAGAATTAGTGCTTTTGTAGATAAATATGTTATAAAGGGCATGAATCAACATGACTTTTCGAGTAAAATCTGTTGGAGTTATTTGAAGATATCAAAAAACATACAGTTAAGGATGAGCTAATCACTAAATCACTTTAACAATGTCTCCTCAAAGAGCCTTAAAAATAACTTAATTACGAGTATAAAATTAGTGAATAGAAAATGGAATAGCTGTATAATTCCATTAATGTTTGTAAGTGAACATAAGAACATGAGGAATTTGGAGAAATTTTTTGCTGATGATACTGAATTACTCACAATAGTCAAAGTTAAGTCCATAAAGAGTTGTAAAAGGATTTTGTGAGAATGTCGGTGATAATGCAGTGGCTGATGAAATTCAATCCTGATAAATATAAATTAATGCATGAAGAAAAAACAACCCTACTTACACTTTCACAATAATGGTCTCTAATTTAGCTATTACTACCCAGGAAAAACATCTTGGTGTCACTATGAATATTTCCTCTACCCAGCAGTGGTGAGGCCACAGCTGGAGTCCAGTAGTGGGCTCCCCCGTAAGAGAGAGAGAGAGATGGAGAGGGTCCAGCAAAGGGCCATCGAGATGACCGAGGACCTGGAGCAGCTCGTCTGTGAGGAGAGGCTGAGAGAGCTGGGACTGTTCAGCCTGGAGAAGAGGAGGCTCAGGGGAGATCTTATCAATATCTTTAAATACATGAGGTGCAAAGAGGATGAGGCCAGACTCTTTTCTGTGGTGCCCAGTGCCAGGACACGAGGCCATGGACACAAACTGGAGCACAGGAGGCTCAGTCTGAGCACCAGGCAGCATTTCTTTACTGTGCAGGTGACAGAGCACTGGCACAGGTAGCCCAGAGAGGCTGTGGAGTCTCCTCCTTGGAGATCTTCAAAAGCTGCCTGGACGTGGTCCTGGGCAGCCTGCTCTGGGTGTCCCTGCTGGACCAGATGGCCTCCAGAGGGCCCCTCCAGCCTCAGCTGTTCTGTGATTCTGTAGCCCATCGTAGCGCTCACATGGCAGCGGGGATGGCGGGCCCTTCTCGTCCAATTTGTTGCACAAACTGAAAGTACAGAGGGAGGGAACAGAGGAAGGAGAAGGCTTCTCTGGGCATGGAGCCCTCATCATTGACATACTTGGTTATGCTCCTAAATAAAAGAGAAATAGCAGGTAGGTTACTCGTGTTAGTAAAGAGCTCTAAATTGAACTAAGCGGAGAGGGACGAAGGAGGATAATTCCCTGTGCCAGTGGTGTGCCAGATACCACCAAAGCGTGAAAATCCCCTCAGGCTGTAGAAAAGGGAACTGCACATATCACCTTCAATGGGCTGTCCTGAATTTACCAAGTCTATGATTATATTTTTACAGGTAATCTATTTGTAGCTTGGCAGCAATGTTTTTCCCATAGATGTTCAAATTCATAGTACAACAACTTTCCAAAGTCCAAGAAGTCAGGGTAACAAAGCTCACAGCACTTACAGAGTGGCTGAATTAAAAGCCTAAATATTTTTGTATTTATTTGTAAAAAAACATGTATTAAATAATTGAATATTTTAAAAGATGGAAGTAGAACCTCCATACTTTGTTCTTCAGTGTAGACACTTGCAACATTTCAAATGAGTAGGATTTTAAGAACAGTCAGACCAATGGTGTCGTGAGTTAACATCCTGTCTCCAAGGCAGGCAGATGCCCAGAAAGGAGTAGAAAAGGAGCAAGACCATGAGATAATCTTCTTCCACCGATATTCTCTCAACCTCCGACTAGTTTTACTGTTGGAACTTTATTGCATAGGATATGGTTTCCGTATCAATCCCTGATGGATTTCCCTTCCAAGTACTCATCCAGTTGTTCCCTTGAGGCACATAAAGATTTTCCATTAACAAGAGCCTTTTGCAATAGATTCCATAGGTCAATTATCTGCTGCACAACAAATTCCTTATTTTTGTTTTGAGACTGTTTCCTGCCAGCTCCTTTTGATGCCCCTCACTACAACACAGTGTATAGAAAGGGTCCGTTGAAGCACCAAAGAATAATATGCCCCCAGCCTGTTGCCATGTGTTTGAAAAGGACTCCAATTTAAAAGAATGTGAATAGGAAAGGTACATAAGAGAAAAGGACTATGAATAATATTTTCTGTCCAGTTAGCAGATTTGGTACATCAAGAAGAATTAGACTCTTCTGCTAGCTGTGATGGTGCTGGGGGTTGGACACAATGATCTCTCAAGGTCCCTTTCAACCTCTACAATTCTGAGAAAGAAAGATATAGTAAAAAATAATAATAAAAAAAATAAATGCTATTCCACCCTCAAACCAAGTTGAAAAACAAAAGTGTATTTGGCCAGAATTTCAATTACAATTATTTTTCATGTGACATTTCTCCTGACCTATTAGTGCAGTAAGAACATTTTCTTTCAAAGTACATCTGTATTTCCTGCAGCCAAAAAGCTATCCTGTGGTAGCTATTTTGCCTAATACACTGCATTTGACCCTCGGGTCTAGCTGAAATCCATTTGACCTGGGAGAGTGTAAATTACCTAAACTGCTCACCTATGAAAACGGCACCACATCCATTCCAGGCAGAATTACGTGACTGCTCCTCAGCTGGTAGCAGTGGCCTCTCATCCAGGTGGCGAGGATTTGTACTGTCCTGTTTGAAAAACAGAGCTGTTCACCAGCTTGATGCTAGAACATCCTTTGTACCCCAACAGCTGAACATTTCTGATTCTGCATGGCAATAAAAAGACAGCCTTCAATCTAAGTATTGAAATACTTTGGGCAAGGCTTGCTACGTGATGCTACAGACTGTGATATAGTATGTGCTTTGCCACCTCCTGTGCGTGCTATAGGTACACATCTACAGCAGAAAGTAGTAGCATATATGCACAAACCAAGCCTCTCAGCATTTTGCAGCCCACCTTCAGTGAGAGCTGGGACAATACCAAATAATACTCAATTCGTTATTGTTAAATAGAACTGGGTTTCTCTCTAGCTCATTAATTCACTTATGCCACCGACTGTCTTTTGTTATTCTCTTCTTATATTTCTTCACTGCTCTTTGGAAATCATTTTCACTTTTGGTAATCAGGCTTGTAATCAAAGCCTCCAGTTCCAGACGCAAGCTCCCACTCACAAAATCCCTGAAAAGTTGATTGCTGGAAAATGGGAGGATCTGCCAGGGGAAGAAACACTCAGCTGCCACTACTTAAGCAGCTGCTCCTGGCTACTGTTAAAGGTGGATTTTTGCTTTAACTCAGTTCTTACATTTTCATGAGTAAAGAATACAGGGGAAACTTCTGGTGTGAAATAATGTGTTTGTTCTTGTAAAATACAGTTTGATATGTGGAATACCTGCTAGGGCAGGGGATAGATTTCATATTCTCATTTGGCTCTGAAAGGCTATCGGCAGGGAATCTATCAAAAATAGAGAAAAAATTGTTTCCTTGAACAGACTCAAAATGTTATGCTTCTCTAATGTTATGTTTGTCATTGGAGCTGGGTTGATTATTCATGCATAATTTTGTGCATAATGATCTTTGAGCCCTTAAAACAGCAATGTGCGTTGTGGAAAGCATTTATAAAAATGTTCACAGGTTTACTTTTCCACTATTTAACTGTGTTTAACCCAGAGTTTCAGATCACCAATTTAAAAAAATGTTCACTGTTGGCCTAAGTGTACTTTCATTTTTGTTAATATAAATGTCCCATCCTGGATGCATCTTTCCTGTAGACTGTCACCTCAGCTGGGTGACAATGACATTTTCAGTTTTTAAATACAACTCTGAAGTAGTCTGATTAAAAAAGAAAAAAGAAAAAAGAAAAAAGAAAAAAGAAAAAAGAAAAAAGAAAAAAGAAAAAAGAAAAAAGAAAAAAGAAAAAAGAAAAAAGAAAAAAGAAAAAAGAAAAAAAAAAAGTTGCTCTATTCTTCATGCCAGCAGCCCAGCCTATAAACAACTGCCTAATTAAAATTTACTGGTTCGGGTTTGTGATTCTGCTCCTACATCCTCTCAATGCAGAAACCCTAGTGATAAAAGACCCTTTTGTGAAGATTACTTTGATTTGAATAAAGTTTTGCTGACTTTGGTGTCTCCTAGCCCAGGTTTGTTTGTCTTTTCGGTGTGCTGCCAATATGAGTATATTTTAATTTCTAGCAGGGCAATAAAGGGCAGGAAGGAAGAACCTCACGGTGTTCACATGTACGGGCAAAACCCACCTGTCACACAGGTAACTTATATGCCATGGGCTTCTGCTGCTGCACTGGAAAGTGAAGGGAACACAAGTGATGATGTGAACATGGTTTCATGTGTGGCCATGTGCTGAGTCTCAACGGAAACTATAAAAGTGAGACTTTGTGGCCTGTGCCTTGTGAACTACCCTAATGCACCCACTCACACAACTAATGGAATGCCCAGATAGCAGCTAGCTAGGTAAGCTTTTCTCTCCCTTGCTTAAGAAATGGTTTCTTTTGAAAGCTTCTTAATTTACTTGTATGGTTTCTGGGGAGAGTGCTGGTAAGGTAGGAAGCTTCGTTAGTACTGGGGCAGTGCAAGTCAGCCGAACCAACGTGTTTGCCCTGGTCTGTGCCAGGTCTCTGCTGCGCCAGGTGTTTATTTTTAAACTGGTCTTATACAAACCCACAAATGCAAGCATCACAGTCAGGGATGAATTACATAAAGCAGCCGAACGTGAGCATTTCCACGACAGCATGTAGCCCCCACCAGAGACCCTGCAAGGTGATTCCTGGGCAAAAGAAGGCACAAAGAAGGCTACATGCAATATGGAGGTTTTATGTATGTGATCAACACCCATTCCTAAGGGTTTCTGATTGATTTTGGCCGCATGCCTCCTGTGCCATCGTGACTAACCTCCTGGGGCCAGCCGCGGCAAAAGGAATCTTCCCTTTGGCAAAGGAGATGGGTTAAGAAAGTGCCTAGAGTTTTGGCAGAGCAAAGCGCCAAGGGATTTCTGCAAGGAATAATGATTAACAAATGTTAGCTAGCACTGCTCTGAAACCTCCTTTTCCTAATTCTTGCGAGGACCAGCTTGAGCCTGGAATATTAATAGTAACATTAATGCAGTCATGCATAAGCTAACGCAGTCTTTGGGCGGAAACGTCTGCTGGTAGTGAGAACGACTTTCGTTACAGCCGCAGACCTGGCTACACCGCCAGCTGCTGTGTGGCTACGGGTGTCCTGTAGGGTGGGAACAATGGGACGAAGGCCCCAAGGCACAGGCTGTGGGTCTCCCCGACCCACGCGGCAGCACGGCCAGGCCCAGCCGGCCTGGGTGTTGGTGCTGGGCCCCCCTTGCTCAGCTGAGCCCTGAAGCGGATGTTGGTGGGGTCGGTTGTTCATCCAGCCTGCTAGAGCACATCGTTGCTTTTCTCCACGAAGACGGGAAACTCCCACACAAGCTCTTTTTATTTCCTCTTCATGACCCAGATGAGTTCAATGACTACAGTGAAGATCTTCACTTTGATCCCGTGGCCTCTAGGCGCTGTTATTTCATCAGACCCCCCCCCAGTGTAAATTATTAATTTACATAAATTATTAATTCATATCGGTGGTCCAGAAATGCTACACTAGGAAAAGAGCCAGAAGCTCAGTAGATAATTATGAAGGAGAATGCCCATAGTTACCACAGACGAGAGTGGTCTTCCAACAGTCTGAAATTACACGGCAGCAACAAGACAAAATGACACAAATTGATCTGTGGGTTCTCCATGCATTTTTCTGTGACTCTCTAAATCCAGTAATGTCCAGTAATATGTTTAACCTCTGCTATTTTGAAAGTAATAAATCCTCATATACTGAAAATGGAAAAGTGTCTAGTACATAACTCGATAAGCCCATTTCCAGTCTCTCAAAAAAGTGCATAATTTCATTTCCTACTTTTAATCTTCTTTTAAGGTACAAGTTGACTGTCCTGTGTATTTCAATCCCTTTCCTGTATTTCGAGAAAGATTATTACTGTCTCTACTCAGAAAATTCTAGAATACATATGTAAAGAAAATGTTAGATAATTTACAATAAATGCTAGCTTGATGAGCAATTGATCTATTTCTACATGTATGCTAGATTTAATTCTAAAAGCAGTTTCAGTTGTGTTTCCTTGATTAACACTTTAGAGTTTTTTTATGGTTTTAGCATAATGGAGCAATAGCTTTTCGAGAGCTGTCCTGCACTTGAAGTTTTGACAGGAAGGGTGAAGTTATGAATATAATAAAATATATTTACTTAAAAATTAATCTGCATTTTCCTTTTTGCACCTTTACTTTTGAAATTTCTTCCTTATCTTTGCAGTATTATTCATTTAGCACAGTGGTTTAGCGATTCTCTACATTGTCCCTTTGTTAGCAATCGTTCACTGCACCCAGGTGCAGTTCACTGCACCCATTTTACAGCGTAATGGTAAGGAGTCTTTTAATTTATCTAGTTATCCTATTTGCTTGATGATTCTGCCTGGTTGCGCAGTGGCTGGTAATCAGCCTAAATAGGTTTGCTGATGCTACCTATACAAAGAACAGACATTTCATTTCCTCTTGTAGTCCGTGCTTTACAAGCATAACATGACACAACGCAGAGCTTGATGCTGCAGTCATCACACCCAGCCACTTACAAGCGTTCAGTCATAAATGTGCTCCTAGAGCAGGGAGGGAGATTTGTTTCCCACTCTGCTCTGTGCCATTGCTCTGCTGGCTGGGAGCGTGGGCAGCCCGGGACTATAAGATCATTCACAATTAGTTTCTGTTGCTTTCTGTGCACATTTAGGGATTTGACTACTTGGTCCCCTTTGATTTCTAGACACAGAACTTCAGTGGACCTGCACAATGGCAAAATTTATTAGTTAAAGGAGTTTCAAATGCAAATCCTGTTTCTTTGCTTCCCCAGAGATCACTGCCTTGAGCTTGCAGATTCAATCTCAGACTGCTTTGTCTTGATTTAGCCGCTATCCTGGAACATTTCATATATCACTTCACTCCGGCACTCTGCCAGAGTAGTATTTCACAGCAACATGATCATTCAGCCTTTCCTCTCTGATGTATTTGATTGGAAAATGTGACTGGATATTGTGACATTTGCCTATAACAGTGCCGCTGAGTGACAAACGCAGGTGTGCACCCTTTGACTGGCCAGATGCAGAGAGCACCTCCTTTCATCAGTTATTCTTCCAAACATTTTAACTTATCAAACCTTTCTTACTCTGGCACCTACATTCTGATTTTACCAGTAGCTGACGGTATTTTCTCTTGACTTTGTTTTTCTGTTACATTCTGGTTGTCTGAGTTATGACTGAAGTAAACTCATACCAGCATCTGTTTTTTTTTCTTCTTCTCTTCTGAAGGTTTCAGTGTCTGAAGTTCTCTGTATGGCTGGGGAAAGAAAATAATTTTAAAAATGATTCTGAAAGTGCTTTCCATGAGTTTTAATTCAAATTGCAATTTTCCTGAAAAACCAGAATCTCTAGAGTCTATCCTGACCTCAAAACATCTCTGCCTTTCTTATCTGAAAGAAAAACTCCTTTTATTTCAAATAAGCTTCTGCTGAAATCTTCATGTGTCGTTTCTTAATCAACTCTTTTAATTACTCTAATTCTCCATTTTTGATTGGGATAATCCTTAATCACCAAGAGCAAAAGGGGACTTTATTTTCCAGTAATGGGGACAGACCCTTGGAAGAAATAGTTCCACATCCCAGTCTCTGCTAATGCATTTTGCATCCAAAAGTCGCTAAACAAAACAGAAACAGCAGTGGGAGCAGAGTGCAGACCCCAGCAGTCGAACTCCAGCCTCTTGCTGTAACAGTTATTTGCTTATCAATGCCAGCGTGCCCCCTTTGCTATGCCAGGAATGGCAGCCGTATCGCTTTTTGTTTTCCTAGGTACTGTTCTAATTATTGCTCCACTACGAATGTGTTTTACTTCTCAGCCTTGCTGTCTCTCAGGACTGATTTTCATTCTGTACAAATGTTCTCATTATAAAGACTTAACATGAGGAGAATATAAATGAGAGGATGCGTGCACACTCAGAACTTGCTTATACAGAAATTGTATTGATCAAAGGAGTGGCGGAGTAAAACACATGCCAGCATTAACGCGCTCCCGTTTGCAGCGTTCAAATAGTTTCCTTTCCCATAGGAGTGGCGTGACTCCTTGCCCCTGAAAGCAGGTCAGCTTGACGATTTTACTTAACTGGAAAAGAAGGTGCAAATTGTTTCCTGTGATTATTGTAGACCATTGTTGTATGGCTCCAAGGAGTTCTTTGCAAGCAAAGGCAGTCTTCACCAATCTCAGACAGCACGCTTTATCATTACGTGAAACCTTACGGAGGAACTGAAAGTCCAAAAGGTGCTCATGTGTTAAGTGACGGGGTGAGCCTGGCTGGGAACAATTTTCACAAGGCTAGAACCACTTACTTCATCTGACTGGCCCCTGGCCGCACGGCTCAACCACTGGCCGGCTGGTTCTGGGAGGGTGCATCCCTCAGGAGCTGCTTTTGCCTGGTGGTTTTAGGCTGTCCCTGCTGCTTCAGGATCAGACAGCAGTCACCTGTAGGTAAAGACTTCAGCAGACAGCCTCCTCTGCCCTCGCACAGCATCAGGAGTGGCTCTGCAAAGACAACGTCTTCGGGATTTCAGTGGCAGATTTTCCCCTCCTCTGCAGGGAGAGAAACTGCTGAAAGCCACGCAGCCAGTTCAGACGCTCATTTGCTAAGGCTAAGACAACGTGTCATTAAGAGTTGATCAGAGGCAGGGGAATTCATGGATATAAGGCTGTTTTGAAAAAGTCTGTGCAAAACAAAACCCCCGGTTAGGAGCAGAGTGAAGCCCCAGGCGTCCGGCGGCTGGGCTCCCTCCACAGCCACAGGACTGGCTCTGCCTCTGCAGGTGGTGTCGCATCTGCACTGGAAAATTTTTGGTTTACACTTAATTACACCAGCATATTCTCAGACATAACTGAATTTAAAATGCAAATGTGTATTTCTATTGAAGCTCAACTTACAGGCTCAGCTGAGTGTGGTGACTTCGCTGCTTCTCTTCTATTTTTCCTGCTGGCTGGTTATATAAACATGTAGGACATCTATCGAGACCTTTACAAAATCAGAATACTAACAAGAAGACACGAGTCACATGTCTAGACTGACATAAAAATGAAATGGTATCGTTCTTGTCACTGGAACGAAGTAGGGCTGACGCCCCTTGAGCCCTCACAGACTCACGGCATTTAGGCCAAAATAGCACAGGTAGAGGTGTGCAGTTATAATCAGAAACTTCCATAAATACAGAGCATGAGGTCACTTCAATCCTAACTTCCAGATTGTATAACTTTGACATGAAGGTGCATTTTTACCATTGAAAGCATCGTAGTTATTTCAATAAGCCTGTTGGTAGATACAGGGTATTATCCAAAGTGGATCCCAGTATCTGTGTATCTGGATGCACAGTGCCTGAATCTGACCTTAAGTTCCAATCTCTTTAGATTTATATCGCCTTCAGTCAGCACAGAAACACCAGTTAGTCTCCTTTTTACAAAGAGCTTGTTGTACATTCATCTTTTGTTACTGCCTAGCTTGCAGGCCAAGCATCCTTATGCCATGTTCACCTATGCTTAGAGACATCGGTTTCTAAAACAGTCTCTCTTCCCACATCAGAGAATTAGTGTCTTTATTGGGCAGGACTCACACAGATTTCAGGAGCTGGAAGCAATGACATTTGTGGTTCCCCTTACAGCCTGGGATCCTCTGATTTACTGATCTCTCTGTTTACTCTGTCAGCCCCTAACACCTCTGATTGCACAGCTCAACAGTGCAGGCAATGTATGGCACGGGCTGCTTAGGTACCAAAAGCATGGCTTCTGCAAATTTCGTGCTCTACGCCCAGAGCAAGTGTTGATATCAGACAGTTTCTCAGTGGGTCACAGCAGCCCATTGAGTTCCACCTAGAGTAGTCCTGGAAGCTGCTTTGGAGCTGTCACAGACATCTCCACAACCAACAGCACAGAAATACTCTTGAGTGCGAGCTAGAAGGTAGAACTGAAAACAGAACATGGACAAACTTGCACCATCTGCCAACGCTTTCCCAGAATAACCTGTGCATCACTACCTCAAGACGTTCTCCAAAAGAAGGACTTAATTAAAAATCAGAATTATCTGAAAATTACTCAGGAGTGTGAGGAAGGCAGCATATTTGTTCTGTCATACGCTGCTCAGAGCTTCACACCTTTCTATATTAGGTTCAGTCTCTGTGTATCTGTGTTCTTCAGTGCTCACCTCGCAGCTCCGTACCAGAGATTTCTGCTTCAATACGGCAAGCAGGCTCTGCTGCCAGAAGCAAAAAAACAAGCAAACAAAACCAAAACCAAAACAAAACAGAGAGAGAGGGGAAGAAGGGCTGTTGTAAGAGCATGAATCTAGATGCAGGATTGTTTTGGTTTACCCTATTTTGAGCTCAATTTTGAGTAAATTAGTAGAGGCACCTTGTCAAACCCAGAATTAAAGGCTATGGCTTGCATTTTAAAAGAAACAGTGCTTCAGAAACAAAAGCCCAGTTGATTTTCACAGGTCAAAACATCTGAAAATCAAGGGTGGGATTCAGTTGCTTAAACAGGGACATCTAATGTCTTTCTAGAGGCTATGGGGGAGCCTCGAACCTGCAGTTCCTGATTGAGAATAACGCAGGTCTCCTGTAGGGTTTGTTTGTCATTTTTCCCAGACCCATGCCAGGATGGCAAATTCTGATTTTATTTTTATATCTAGAGAATATTTAGACCATTTGTTAAATTCAAACACAATTTTTGAGGTTGAAGATTGGATATGTACCTCAAGGAAGCTGTAGCCATATTTCCTTCTAAACCCATAATGCCCAAACGATAGGTTAATTTCTAGAGAACGGTGAAGTTTTACCATTTAAAATTTTGCCCTGGGATTTTTTTGATGAAGTTAGCAATTAAAATGGGCTGCCCAGGGGGAGGTGGCTGAGTCACCATCCCTGGAGGTCTTTAAAAGACGTTTAGATGTAGAGCTTAGCGATATGGTTTAGTGGAGGGCTTGTTAGTGTTCGGTCAGAGGTTGGACTTGGTGATCTTGGAGGTCTCTTCCAACCTAGATGATTCTGCGACTCTGTGATTCAAAGAAGAGAATGTGATTCCTGGTGGCTTTTTAAAATCCATGACTTGGGACTAGCTTATCTGCATAAATTTCTTCACATGATTTCAGCATCCAAGCTCTAGCTCAGTGTCTTGGCTCGAGACCCGCAGTCAGCATTGTGGGGGTGATTCATCCAAGCAATGGTTCTGTCAGTTTTGTTACTTGCAAAGTACCTCATTTTATTAAAAATCCATTTGGAGATGGGTGAAAACATACACAGAGTGCAAAGGAAGAAATACTTTATTGTGAGCATGGATTGAGAAATGTATGAGACATTTCAGAATATACTGTTATATATCAAATGAGGAAAAAAAAATAAGCCATGAAGCATGAGATAAATGACCAGTGCTTGAGACCAATGAAGAATATGCACACAGCTGTTCTAACAGCACAAAACTGATACCAATCACAACACGTATTAAATAACTTTTATCATCAGAGGAAATTTAAAACAATATTTATAAAAAGTTCAAATATTGGACCTATTCCTGCATTGTACATCCAAAGCTTCGCTGAATCTTGTGGGTGTACGGAGGGAACAATGACACCCCACAGAGCAAACTGACACCCCACCCCAGGCAACTGAAGGTAGAGATGGAGGAGACATCAAAAACAGAAAACATAAAACACTGTTCTACAAAAATGAAAAGGCAAATATCACCCCGAGGAATATTATTATTTTCATGAGATCTTAATTGCAGCATCCTGACTCCATTAAAGCCAACAAGAGTTTGACATTGAGATCAGTGGAGTCTGAATTTCATTCTGAAATTTAAAACATTCTTGTGTTAGTGTAAACATAAGCAGAAACAGCATATCAGCATCTATACATCTATTCAAGTGCTGTTAAAAAAAATAAAAATAGACAGTGCTAACCCAAAATGCCAGTATGTATACAAAAGGCAGATAATTAAAAGAGCTTTTTTCAAATACACACGTTAAAGTATTTAAAAGCATCAATATTTTTAATATTCGTATATCACTGCTAGAGAAAGAATCTATGAGAAAAGTCTAAATTTTTCACAATGATAAAGGAAGGGCACAGTGTTTGCTCAGCTTTATTTGACGCCAGTAGTTTTCCACTTTGGAATCATGTTGTCTACCTGCACACTCATGTGTGTTTCAAAGTGGTGCTGAGGAGTAGTTGTATTTAATGATGAACTATACTCCTTCTGTGCAAGTACTTCAGTATATTCCTCATGAGCCATTTACACCAATCGTATTTTCAGTAAAAAAAAGATGAACAGGGATAAGAAAATTTCTTGAAGAAATGTTTTTCGTCTTCGAACAACCTGGTGAGATCTCACATCACAGCAATTTACAATCATGCATTTGGCAATCCAGAGCTGATACAACTTTTCCATTTACTGTTAGAGTTGTCTTCAAACAATTCTTTGCTAATTTTCATGCGGATCTCTGGACTGGATAACAGCTCCTTTATCTGATTCAGTCTGGATAACAGGGCCTGTGTTTCTCTGTGCAAAGCTTCCTTTACTAAGTCTGCTTCACGGTTCTTTCCTAGAGGAGAAGAACAATATAACGTTTTATAATAACTAATGTCACTTAGAATCATTAATGTACAGAGAAAAAGAGATCATATCTGTTTTGGACAGTATTAAGTGCTTTTTCCCATATTGATTTTTTATAAAAAGGTACTCTGTCAAAAAAAAATACAATTTGCATCAACAAATGTTACCACAAAGTACAGAACAGAACAGTGTCACATTTAAGAGAAACTCCTGCTATATTACATACTGTGTAATAGTATCTGCGAGGAATATCTGTAGTGGTAATTTTTAGCCTGGGATGACCGCCGCTGACTACGAAACAGAATGTGCTCTCGCATCCAGCGAGCAGCCCTGTGGCAGCGCCAAGCAGCACGGAGGGCATTGTTTCCACATACGGCGAGGCCCCTTCCGTGGCCATTCATCACAACCCGAAAGGCAAACACAGAGGGCTCAGTTTCTCTCCAAAAGCAAGGAAGGGGCTCTTGGTGAAGAGCCAGTGAAGACTGGAGCTGTCTGATTCACCATTCTTGCCTTTTTTCCAGTCCATCCCTCTCAGCATTCGACAGATTTTCAGCAATGCCAGCACTTGTTAGACTCGCCAGCACTTGTTAGACTCGTCGGCAGTGTCCTTCGGTTCAGAACAAACTTTTGATAAGAGACTCACAAAGCAGAGTGCCTGTCACCCAGCACCACTTAGCAAGTTTCAGCAAGGAGCCGGGACATGTTTTTGTGGTTATTCGCGGTGGGATATTTGCTCCTGGGCTTTTGCACAGTGCTCACTTGCTGTTGTCATTGTCGCTCTCATTCTTAGTGCCACTAGCTGCTTCCTCAGTTTTCACAGGGCTTCCATCAGTCTGTCTGGTTTTGTTTTGCGTTTCTTCTAAATATTGCTGTACAGCCTTGAGCACTGCGTTCTCCACCAGCCTTTTGCTGAGGCTCACCAGCTCTGCATCATCCGGCTCTGCTGCATGTTTTTCACCTATGTGTCACAACAGACAAGAGAAGGAATTCATTGCCACGGAAAGACAGCAGCCAATTGTAATTGTACCAGAAGCCTCTGGCTGAGCTGGACATCTAGATTTCAAGTTATTAGCTGGATTTAAGACTGCCTCTTCCTGACTGTAAAATAATTTCCCCCTCCACGAGCTCTAAATCAAGTGTTTCATGAGATGTACACAGTAGATCAGACTAAAAATATTTCACTTCTTATCTTTATTGTAACACTCCTGTAAGCCACTGACTAACACTAGGAGCACTGAGTCAGCTTAGAAGAGTAAGAGGCGTCATTTCTTCTGGTCACCAATAATCCATGCCATCTGGGCAAAGATGAAAAATATGACACACAATTTACATTTTAGTAAAATTCTTAAGTCTAGCTGCCCCTGTTTTGTGAGTTTGCTTAATAAATCTGAAAGCTTCTACCTTACTTATCCATTGCTTATCATTCAAGAGTTTCTCATGGGAAAAAATGGTTAAAATACCCTAATATCAGGGTTAAAAATTTTTATTACTGTTATTTTAAAACAAAGCATAAAACCTGGAAAAAACATGTACCCCCTCCCAATCTCTCTCCAGTTTTCTCAATAAAGTTCTGACACTGAAGGAATGCAAGTGCTGAGTCTATTCATAGGTATCTACTGATAAAAGCAAGAAGCTGGCGTCTCCCTGCTTTGTTAAGAATTCACAGGAGTAAACACACACAACTAAATAACTGTACACACAATGAGGGTTCCCATATAACACTAAACACATTTTGAAATAGTACTTTTCCACGAAGCATTTTCCTAAGCACTTACACAGCCTACTACAGCATTCTCCTTTTATGAACAACGTAACTGAGGAAAAGCGGATTTCGCTGTCCAATTTCCACCGGCCATATAATTTGTGCCTGCTACTTTGCAATTTCTGGCACTAGGTAAATAACCGTTTCTCTCCCTGTGCATTTAAAGGCCATATTTTTAATGGCCCTTTCTGGAATTCACGTTCTGTAACCAGTAATAAGATGCTGCTTAGTCACACACATCTGGTGGAAGAGATACTATTGTATGTTCTCAGCACTAAGCTTTGTACTCTTCAATTATCTAAATTTGTTCTTTTTCATATATGTAAATTTATTCCAAGTTTGCCAGCACATATAGATTATAGATATAAAAGACTTTTATTAGTCTTCCTAGGGGACTGTACAATTTGTGAGCAATTTCACTGATAAAACATAGATCGTATGGGGATTCAAGAGGGAGAGGTACGCAGAAGCCTTCATTTCCAGAGGCAGTGCCTCTGTTAGCTATTAGCAAGAGCATCCTGCTCTGGAACAGGAGGACAGACCAAACTCCTCCAGTTCTGGGCCTCTGCAGCGCTGCTACTGTGGGACAGCAAGAACTGGGGTCTCCAGCTGAAGAGCGATCAGCCTAGACCTGGGCACAACATTTCATTAGGTTTTGGAAAAAGATGGGAAAAGCTCCTCCAAGCTTTTATGAGCTGATCCCATGGACTTCTCCGAATGCAACCCTTTGATTCCAAATTTCCTTTGCTTTTATTAAAGATACTCAGAACTGAAACAAGATGTTTTGGTTGACACTTTTTTTTTTTTTTCCCTAGCAAATAAACAGACTAGCACTGTGCTTTCCAGTTAAGAATTTCAGATTTCTCAGAATTGCCAGTGAATCACAGAAATTATTATTCACACAGCTCTAACGATCTGTCCAAGCAACTCTAAACAAAATCAATGGGAAATTGGTGCTCAGCGACTCCAACACCTGACCCTACTTAATATGCAGAATATGAGTAATCAGCCACAGAGGCCTTCAGATACCCCAAAACAGTTGTGATTGTTCAGAATGCTGTTTTACTTATAGTATATTATGTATTATTCTTATATTGTAAGCATGGACAGTGCTCTTCTTTCACAAGTATTTTCTGCATTCTTACAAAACAGTTGTCATTTCCACATATATAGCAAGTCCATATATATATATATTATATATATATATGCACAAACTGCATTTAAAAACTTCTTATTAAGTAGATGGTTCACTAATTTCTCAAGCATGAAAAAAAATCTGAAATATCTAAAATGAGCCTTCCAAAAGTACAGTTTATAAATTTAAAAAACAGATCTGTGGCTTTTATTTATTTCTAATATTTGAGACTTCCATGGCTCACCAGCAGTCTGTAGTACCTTGTAAGTCCGTCCTGCATTCCAGCTGGGAAGACTTACACAGGACCTGACTGACGTGTGACTGCGTGCACATCCTTATACGAAGAGTAACCCTGGACTTATCTTCCAGTCACTTTTGTGGCCTGGCACACGGGACTATATGATTCACTCATCATCTCTTTATATGTTTAGACTCCCTAAATTGCACTTGTGTGTGTGCGTGCATGTGCGCAATGCTAAAGTTCAGTGGCAAGGCAGTTTTGTACTGCGGTACAAAACTAACCATTCTGTAATTCATGACCATTAACAAAAAGAAATAGGTCAGGTAAAAATAACAGGTATTGATCATCTATATTTATGTGAATATTCAATGTATATGTCTTCATATATCTTTCTCCATGCTGCATCTGCTGCTTCCCTACTTCTTATATGTATAATTAGTTTGCAAAAGGCTTCTTTGTGTAGATTGTCTTATATTACATGACTTATCTAATATCAGTATAAAGTCATTGATGATAAGGAAGTTTTGGATTTGAAGGGCACGCTTAAAAATTCAATTCAGAATTACTTTGTAAACTCTGTTCTGAAAAAGGGAACAGATGTATCATGTGTACTGTATTTGCATCTGCAGTAGGCCTATTAGTACGGACTATGTCACTACTATATTTCTGTGAATGATGAAAATAAAAAACCCTTCCACTGCCTTCTCCTGCATATGGCTCAGAACAAAAATGAAATAAAGCTTCCATTTTGTTTATCCCAGAATTCTCTAATTTTCAGAAGATGAAAATAAATTCATATTCTGTGAATATATTTAAATTCATGCATCCTTTTTTATTATTTATTGAAACTAAAGCATACCTGTTGTCCTGAAATGACAATATTTTTATTTTTCTCATAAGAGAATGCACAGAATTATTTGAAAGGGGATTTATGATGCCACAACGTGCTGCTGTTAGTTATGGACACGAATGGGAGCCCTGCAACCAAATCCATGTTGAGACCAAATTCACGTTGCAACCAAGTTCAGTGTTGCATCTCCCTACCAGACTAGGTTTACTCTCCAATTCTACACTCCCTTACATTTTTACAAGACTGTGATCTGGATTTTGAAATAACGCACTGGAACAAATCACCTTTGGTGGTCCTGGTACAGCCTTTTCATGGTCCTGATACAGCCTGTTTTAGGTATCCTTGTGGTTTGGAGAGGCAGGACAGTTTATCCCTGTTTATATTACTAGTCTGCTTTTGTGAGATTTACCTTTTGTGACTTTGACTCTTTTGTGAAAGAGTCAATAGTACCTCCATTTTACAAGAAAAGCCAGTTTTACAGCCTTTTACCAGCTACATTCCAAGCCAAACTTCTGCAGTCCTTGTCTCTTGGCCTTAACACACTTGATGGTTTTGTTTTTGCTTCCAACAACCTTTCATCACAAAAAATGCGGCAAATTATGAAGGAGACTGCTGGTATTTTAAATAGGTGAATAAGACCAGCTGGGAAGTCTGTTTTCTGAAAGCAGAGATTACAGGCAGTGCCCTGGGGACTACTGTGGTAACAGACATGCCTCTATCTCCCATTTAGTTCATCAATTTTCTAATGTTCTCTTTGCAAAATCTAGAAATAAAAAGCCCACAAGAGACTTCAGCCACCTTTCAAAAAACTAAACATTAAGAAAATCCTTCTGAAAGGAAGAAATGCTAGAAAACTTAATTTTTCTACTTACGCTGTATCTCTTGCTGACACCCAGGTAGTGAGCCAAGTCACTGTTGTATACGCGCAAAGCTTTCAATTTCACCAAGACTCCCTTTCTGCGGGTGACCTCTCAGTGACTGAGAAGTCCACTCTAAGTCATAATAACCACTAACCAAAAGATAATTTATTATTACCTCCTCTGTAGAGAGGGGAAGGCTTTGTTTGTGTGTCGTATGGTGAGATTGGAAGGAAAGAGACACTATCCTAATTATTGGCACACTAAGAAACCTTCAGCAGATGTCTGTCATTTATTTCTGTCTGTGATGGGGTTGGAGAAAACAGAGAAAGGCCAATAAAACCATTGCCATATAGATTTCAGCCATGTGAATCCATGTAGCTTGTGACTTTGGTGGCTGTGCCTTTACCATGGCTCACTATCTCTGTGTTATCAGATAATGACTGAAGACTGAAGACGTTATTTCTACTCACAACATCCAGGCAGATGTAGGCTACTGCAAGGCTGCCACACCCTGCTTCACCCCATGGAAATATCTAGTTGGTGCTACAATATACCTTTATGTCTGCAGAATCTGATTCAAAATTAAATTAAATCTCAGTGACATCAGTCAGAATCTGATGAGGTTCCTATATCTGCACACCGAACTGCAGTGTCCTAGGTATCAGTTCAATGTGTTTAACATTTTCTTTACTGAGGACTTTCAGATAAATTTGATAGGCCACATATATTAACAAAACTCTAGCATTAGAAAAATACCATCACCTTCATTCTGCCAAGACAGAGTCCGCAGTCCGTAATAAACTGAATTACAAGCTACATCCAGTCAGCAGACCGTATACTTCCCCCCGTTGCAGCAGACTGTGAATCATCCAGCACAGTCAAGAACATGTAATGAACACAAACATGAGCATGTGCCCATATCTAATCAGTACAATAAGCATCAGCAGGAAAATCACAACCCTAAACAATTCCTTGTTAATTAGGAAAGACTTTCACGAAATGTCTCAGGCGGTCACTTAAGAAATTGGCACAAATAAAGCGCTGAGAGGAAGGGTGAAATTATAATGATGTTATGACATTACGGTAAGGACATTTGCATTGCTGCATATTCCCATAAATGATGATAAGCAGCATGTGTAGTTTAGCTCCTCGTGGACATCTGAAAAGCCTTTTTTGTTCTGTACATGTACATGTTCATGTACATGTTGTTCTGTACATATAGGACTGCCTAACAGGGTAATACGAATCATCTCTTTGTGCAGAATTAATGGGTTTCTAGTTTGCTGGATTTTAATTTTTTTATTTGATTTGATCCATCACGGAATATAGCCAACAAAAACATGAATTTCTAGTGAAGAGGAAATTCTTGTACCTATTCAGGGAATATGATGTTCTTGCCAGTTTCAGGGAGGAGAGCAACAATACCTGCAGGCGGCCTTGGATTTGGAGGCTTGGCTAATTTGGAAAATTTTTGCTTTGTTTCAGACAAAACCCTTCAAAGCTCAGTGATCTAAGGTTTCTGAACACCTCTACCTACAAGTGGAGAAACACAGAACGTGCTCTGCTAAACCTACTCATCCTCCTACGAGCAGTGAAGGATGTGATACCACAGACATGAGCCTTCCAAAACAACAACAAACCTAAATCATAACTAAAGATAACTAAGTCTCTACCTCTCCTTATTTTCCTATTAAATGAGACCTGCTGACAGAGAAATCTCCTGATTCCCCTAATGCAGTTTAAAATCTTATGAATTCATTAATTTTAAGCAAGTCTATGTTACCATTGTTTGCTATTACACTAATGGCTGAAGGAAAGAAGGTTGCTTTAAACAGCTCCAAGCTTTACTCAACTTTCTCACTGACAGGCAGGTCGAGAAAACAGCCCACATCATGGTCACAAAAGTGGTTTTACACAACCACCTGTTGTTCATGCTGGCCACAGGAGAACTGAGCCCCCTGGATGGATTTATTCACTCCTCTTCGCCATCCATAGCCACGTCCAGTGGTTTCATGCCAGACATGAAGGAAGTCGAGAGAGACCAGGCCTCCCTGTCCTCTCAGGAAGCATGGCTTGTCTAAAGCTCAACTGTGGCACAGGTTAGGTCTTCAGCAGCCCTCAAGAAATGCCACGCACTGTGCAAACAGCTTATGTTGCTCCCCCATCAACCACGTTTGTCAGTGACCACAGACAGGGCTGGCCGGTCTCAAAGGCAGAAAAATCACTCAGCCACGTCACCAGGCTGCGTGGGGTGTAGGCCCAACACATGCAGCAACTAACACGGCATACACAGGTTTTGATTCCTAAAGACTCTATTTTGGCTGGGACTTCTTAATGCTACCATGAAGTAGATTTAAATCAAACAAAAAGCAACCTGTTTTTTTCAAATATGACGGATGGATCTTACCAAGTGTCAAGTGAAGGTCAGCAAGCTGGTCCTGCATTGTTCAGCACTGGGCTGCTTCTCCTGAGCTCAGACCAAGACTCCATACAAACTCATGCTATCAAACAGTCTCTCACATAATATGGCTTTCCTCAGGAAAACCAGTTTTGAATATATTTTGTAAATTATGGAGAGAAAAGTCAAATTTTAATCAACAAGCATTAACATTTCATTATTTCAATTACTGCAACATGAGTTGCGAAACAGCTACATGTTGCTTGAACTGCAGAAGGAAGGTGAAATCTTGTCCAAAAAAACCATTTTGTAGATATAATTGCTATTAAAGAGAATGCCCAATAGTGTCCATAAAATACTTTAATTAATTGCAATTTTTATGGAAAATGCAATTTGCAAGATGGTTTTTATCATCTCTTTAATCATAATTAATTAGGACCTAAATCTAACAGAAGGCTAAAGGCAGTTCTTTTGGTAGAAGCATCTCACGCAAGCTTGAACTGGCCGTGTAACTACAACCCAACTACCACTACAACTACAAATTTCAGGTTGGAAATTAGGAGGAATTTCTTCTCAGAAAGAGTAGTCAGGCATTGGAACGGGTTGCCCAGGGAGGTGGTGGAGTCACCGTCCCAGGGGATGTTTAAGGAAAGGCTGGACATGGTGCTTAGGGACATGGTTTAATGGGTGACATTGGTGGTAGGGGGATGGTTGGACCAGATGGTCTTGGAGGTCTTTTCCAACCTTAATGATCCTCTGATTCTATGAACCCAAAGTTGTCTAAACAGACGAGTCTCACCCCTTTCCCAGAATCTTGCATGAAGGAGCTGAACCCACTTCATCAGCTTCTTGGGCAAACCATGAAGTTATGTATTTTTGAATGTAAGAGTAGTATTGTTGCTGACTTTTGTTTCATGGATCAAGCCTCCAGAATCTGACCGATTTTGTTAATAGCTTTGGGTAAACTAACATAATACCCTTAAGTCAATTTGAATCTCATTGCAAAAAACATCATTAAGTACTCATCAGAGCATTTCCTATCTCAATCCCCTTTATTTATATTCTGCCTTAAGTATATAGCATGATTCTTTCTTACTTCCCTTTTGTTTGCCACATATGTGTGTACGTGTCCTCTGCTCTACCACATATAGGTTTATGAAAGGCTTGTAAATATGAAATTCATTTCTGACACATGGAAAGATTAGTCCATAAAAGTTTAGCCCTGTATTTACATGCTACAGTTCTGAACTCAAAACTACTCACAAACATTTCCTCAGCTTTAATTTCTCTCAAAGTCCAAATATACTCACTTGCAAGAACACAATCTTGATGTCAAATAAAAAAGAAATCTGGTATTTTAAGCAATGATTTCAGATAAATGTTTGGTCATAATAAATTATTCTGTCGTGGGGTTTTTGGTCATCTTAGCCATATGATATCAGAGTGGCTGCTAGTTAGAGACTTGTTAATAATAATGAAGGTACAACCACAGTTAATCTAATTCACAGGAATCTAAAAATTGTTGCTAGAGCACAGTGTAAAGAGAGACCACTTAAATGTATGGATGAAAAAAAAATAGTTTACAGTTTACCGTGTCATAAACCTAAATTTAATGTAATCAATCCTTTACATAAAATAACCAGATTAGGACACACACACACACACACACACACACACACACACACACACAATAGAATAAGGATTCTAGAAGACAACACTTCTTTTTCTTTCCTATTTTATGTATGAATAACACATATATCTGAAGTTGATCAACAATCACTTAATCAAACATAACATTATTCTGCAGTCTGTTTCACTGTTAGAAATCAAGAACCATTCAGTCCTGATTATTTGTTTAAACCAGTGGGCCTTACTGTTCACATCCTTCCAATGTGAAAAACCTAAGAGCCGTAAAATCCCCTTCTTCATAAACAACATAAAACTTGTTAAGAACATAGCTAATATTTCTCTACCTAACAGCAACACCTCTTTCACAAGATTCCTTACAGCTCCACAAATGCACTCCACCAAGAGAATAACTCACTCTCTCTTTCCCCCATACTTCTATTTCCTCAAACTCAGTGAATCAAAGCCTATTGTACTAGCACTTCAATGAAATCAAGTTGGAAAAATACCTCTACAATGCCAAAAACTGAACTAACCATCACAACTTTTACCAGCTTACACTGTACAACTGATTGCTGATTACCATGCCTTAGAATTGATTGTTCTGTTCTCTTTCTGCTCCTTCTTCCATTCTCAGATTTTATTTTTTCTATTGACAGAGTATTCCCAACTTGATTCTTTCGTCCTTATCAATCTAATAATTGTAACTGTCCCATTCTTCTGGTCCTTTATTTCTATTAGGTTAAACAGCTCTCATTTGGAGTTTCATCTTTGCCTCTTCCTCCCCTCTTATTTTAAAGTAATATTTTTCCTCAGTCTTTTCTCAACTCAAGGTAAAGGAATAAAGGTTTGATATTCAAGCTAAAAAGTTTTTTCATTTCTCTTCACTACATTCAGAACTAGCCTTGAAAACAGAAGTAGCATTTTTTCTTCACTCCAGCTAAATACCAGTGCATTTGATTCCATAGTTCCCTTTGCCTTTCTATTTCCACACAGAAAAAGCTCCCCCACTTTATTTTTGGCTAGAAGTGCCAAGAAAAGTTCAGTAGGATGTGGAGAAAGGAAGGAGTTGGGCAACAGTTCCCCGTAAGAGCGGATCATATTTTTCATGGCTTTGAGATTTCCTGAGATGGGTAAACACACATTTTGGTCACATGGCACAATGCAATGCGGTGCTAACTCCAAGAATGCGAGCACATCTATACCTCAGGGGGTTATGCAAAGTGACCACATCGCAGTAACCAGAGCTCTTGAGAATTAGCCCATGGCCTGGGTGCAGCACCACTCGGAGCCAGCTGTTCTGCCGCTGCTGTAGGACCTCACACTTGGATGCATCTTACCACATAACGGGTTTTTATCCGGAGTCTAATCCTGTAATCTCTTCTTATTTTACACCTTGTATAGAGATTATGGCTAAAAAAAGGATCAAGGGAATTAAATTCATCTTTCAAAGCAAAATGCTGAGCTTCATTTGGAACACAGTTAGTATTACTGCTATTCACTTGCACTGAAGTGAGCATGACAGGCAATGTCCCAGTGGCCTGGGCTGTGTTATATCAGGCCCTTCATCCTTGCCATACCCAGCCCTCATTCCACATTGTCCAGCCCCACTATAAGAGAGAACACACACAGTGGGGTCAACATAAAGCAACATTTACTTCACTAAATTAGAGGACTGAGTAGTTTGAAATATGCACACACTGTATTTAATTTCACATTAACAAAAAGAAGATAACTCGGGACTTCAGGAAGGTGTTTGATCATCGCACTCACCTCAGCCTCAGATTATGTTTAGAGGAACTACAAGAAAAACTTTCACGTTGTGCTGAAAAAAACTTTTGCATTCTGTTACTGATGTGTCTGTGAAAAGTAAAAGAGGAGCAGAGAGAAGGGAGGAAGAAAGAAACCTTTTTGATTGCATTAGTCTACGCTGAGTGGTAATGGATTTTTAAGACAGCAAAAAATATTATGCATTTACTGATTCTCCTCTGCCACAGTAAGTGCTGCAGAAAACATGCCTGATATTTAATATGGCTTTGTTCAATCCTTGTGCTTTGTACTAAAGTAGAAAATTGAATAAAATGCCATTTAAAAAATTATTGTTATTATGTGAAACAGAATGAGTAACACAGTAATAGACCATGACAAAATACATTTCTCTTCTTAGCAAGAGGATACAAGTTCTCTAGCAAGAGTAAATGAATTATCCGTGCCTCAGTGTTTTAACTCAGAGGAAACTAAGCAAGTGGCCAGGTGAATTTCACCTGAGATTGGCAGATACTCAGAGAGATTAAATCATCTGCAGGAAAGATAAAGCTAACAGTGGATTTGGAGACTTTGTAGATTGGGATCCAGACAAGATACATAATAAGGTGCAAATTTTCTCTGTATCAACGTAAAATGGCAAATGCTAAGGTTCACGAGGGCTCCAAGCAGGGGCATGAGCCTGACAAAGTTCAGCTGTGTGCGCTAACAGCAGAATTACAAGCCTAAAAGCACCAACTATTACAAAACTTTGGCAGCCCCAGAAGCGTGCTAGTGTGTTACACTTCTAGATTCTTAAGGCCCGGGGACTTAGTCTATATTCAAATGTTTCCTTCGGTGGGAGGTAACTAGATTTTAAACAATATTTATGGCATCTAGCCCGTTATCCTTTTGTTAATTCAGGATAATTTCCTATCCCTTTCTCCAGTCTGACTTCCACAGCATAAGCGACCCCCCTCCTAGACCCCAATCTCCTTGCTAAGTCAGTCCCTTCTGTCAATTCTACAACTCGAGCTTTCAGAAACACGAAGACAGCTTTACTCAAGTATTAGGAATAGCAAGAACAATTAGAAACATTACTTAATCAGTAATAATTAGCTGCTGAACACCAAGTCTGTACGCCTTATTACAATAATTTTCAACACACCTTGTTTTCCATTTTGCCTCGTGTTTAGCAAATAATAGCAGACCAGTGTTATCTAAGGGACAACCACTCACTGGACCAAGGACCTTTGTTTGCCTTGCTTACTTTATTTGTCTGCCTCGTTTGCTTTATTTGTCTGCATTCATCTGAAAATCTCAGTCCCAATACCACAAGATGTAGAGACTGCTCTGCAGTCCAGCATCTGTCACTGTCAGGAAGCTTTTCCCGAAATACATACAAAATGTTCTCTCTTGTTCTTATTTTGCATGATGTAATAGAAGTAATCCCATGATATCTTAACAGTTGCTTAATCATGTTAACCAGTTCCTCCTCCTGCCTTCTGGCTTTGTAGCTATTTTCTAAACTTCTACTCAGAAACCACATCGGCTGTAGCTCCATGGATCCCCAGCCATTTTCTGGAAGAGCAGCCTGGGCTCCTACAATGCTTGTGGAGCATTTTCTTCTGTAGCAGAAGCAACCCTTCCTCCAAACTTCTTGCACGTTACCAGCCCTAACTCCGATGGCCCCAGCTGAACACAGCCTTCTCAGTGCAACACTGGCCGTGCCCTCCGCCGCTCCTATTGTGCCTCTTGCACTTCCACGACAAAAGTTACACTGCTTTTTCTGGGGCAGACTTAATTGGCACCACATGCACATCGTTTATGCTAAAACATAGGTCTGGTGATGCGCTATCTTGCTGGGAGGGGAAGGAGAAGAGAGAGCGTTTGGTGGTTTTTTCTTTCCCAAAGGTGAACCTTTCTTATGGATGAAACCTGCTTTCTCCCCTTTTTCAAAGGGATCAGAGTACAGCCTCCTGATCATTCCAGGTCAGTAGGAAAATGTCAAGTTTGACAGTCCAATTATTTGTCCAGATTTCAGTTCCTAGAGATCTTTAACAAAACAAAATGAAATACCATATATAATTAAGAAGAAAAAAGTAATCTTTAAGAGAGGCTGTGCAGACCTTTTTTTTTTTTTTTTTTTTTTCATTGTAATACTTTAAATGTTTCCAGAAGAAAGGTTAAAGCACGCCTGCCTGCTTCCAGGAATACCACTCTCCACTGGAAAACAAAGCACACAATTAGCAGGCATTAAGCATTACAATCAAGGCAGTACAAGAGTGAAAAAAAGCACATTCAAAACATCAGGTTAGGAAGGAGGAGACAACTACTACATATCGGGCATATAACACTTTCCCCCTCCCGAGCGAGACTGTTCTATTCCTGTAACACACGTTTTTCTCCATATGTTACGATTTCTACGCTGCGACTGGCCCCGCTCTGAGCCCACAGGGACCAGGTGCCGGTACGACCTGCCACAGAGCAGCACAACAGGTCGCAGTAAATGGGCACCCAAATTGGGGTGGCTGTTTGTGCCGGCACCAGAGCGGTGTTTGGCGCTCAGCGTGTCACCCTTCTCGGCTGGCTGTAACACGGGTTTGCTCGCACATCGCTTCGGAGCCAAGAACGAGCATTCCGCTTAGGCGGTTCCCTTTTGTCATCTGGCAAGCTGTCTGTCGTTAAAGTAACGTGAAAGTAATTTCTGAAGCCCAGCGATTCATTCGGACACACGGGGCTGTGTCGATACAGGTGAGCCACGCAGTGCCAGTGTCTGCTCTCTGGCAGCGAGGCCCGTTAGCAGGAGGCAGCTCGGGTCCACGCCACCCACTTGTGCTCAGCTCTGCAGCAGCACAGCTGCCTCCCACCTGCCTGGGGGACTGGATTCAGGTCGATGTTAGCTCCCGAACAGTGTCTAGGAACTATTTCAGAGAGCAATTTTCTCCAGGGAGGAACTATACCGGGGTCCACAGTAACAATTTACAAGCACAGGCAACCAAGAATATTAAACAAGAACAGTTTCACAACGCAGTACAGCAGCAGCTGGAGTAACACAAGTGACAGGGGACGGGATTTGGCTTGAGACTCCAATAAAGCTGTGGGAACAACACAGCCAATTTCCTCTTCCACCACAATGAAATCCTCCTGCGGTACTTCTGATTTAATCTTCAGAAGTAAGGAAGTACAGAGGTAAAATTCATAACCCTTGAGACTTTCTGACACTTTCTGCTTTTCAGGGCAGGTCTTACAGGACCTAAGAAAAACATGCTGCTCCTTCCATTGTTTGGCGAGTAGCATGTAGCACGAGCTCTTTTTTTCAATGTGTATAGTGAGTTTAGGGGCATTGTGCCAGAGCATACATAAAGCTCAGTAAACAGAGAAAGGAGTATATGAGAATAAATATGAATACGAGAAACAGTACTGAGCAAGGGGACCTCCCTCAGACAGAGTAAGGATAATATTTGGATGCTGTTCTCATACGTTCACAGGGAATATAAGGCAGCTTTTAATAGTATCTGTGATAGCAACAGCCTCTAATTTACACTTCGGGAAATCAATAAAAGCATTTAAGTTGTAGCCTTTGGTTTATTCAATAGTACATTAGTGTGAAGCAAGCACAGTTCTGAGAAGCTAGTCTCACCTTATCTTCCTTTTACTGCAGCAATGGTCTTACTAAGATTATCGTTAAACCATCTTAACAGCTTAAAAGGCAGAATATCTCATATCTAAGTGTGTACGTGGTAAATACAGAATACATCTTATCATAAGTAATCGATGTTGATTGCCCAGCATACTTACAGAAGTATGAGAAATCCAATACAGTGCTTCTCTGTTTAAATGAAACATCTGCATATAGGACAATCAGTGAAGTTACTCCCTCCAGTTCACCTAAAATATACTTGTATTTATTTACTTTGTCTGCTATCCTTTTCAAACCCAAGACGATACAGGATAGCACTAAACAAGCTGCTTAAGGGAACTGGTGTAAATGCAGAACATTTAAAGTGATCTTATTCGCCTTACAGGTTCACTCTCCTCTCCCTTGAAGAAATCACATTGGACGTCTCCCGCAACAGCTGTGCGAGCAGAACACCAGGCTTCTTCCAAGGGAGCCTGACTTCTTCTGCCCAGGGCTGAAAGAACAGTATTTTACCTGTCCTCCTCTTCTTGCTATGTACTTATGAAGTAGATTCCAGATGAAGCTGGCCATTTGTCGGCTTGCCATATGAACCAGTCCCTCCGGTATTATTTATAGCAAGTCCCTTTTACATGGGCTCGCTGATATTCCCATCCATCTCGCTGCAGTCCTTGACTCCAGGGACTGCCAGCAGACTGTCACAGCCATGACAGTTGGCAGGCCAGGTCCTTGGTTGGTATAAATCAGCACTATTCTTGCTTACAGCTGCTAAGGATTTCACTTGACATTTCACTACCGCTTTATTCACGCCCCAGATAATCTGTCTCACTTTCATGGTTTTACTTGCATGTTTAGCAAATATCCTTAAACACTTAACTTGCCTCTAATTAAATACTCCAGCTGAAGTATCCTTTTAGACAGCTTCTAAGCACTGCAGTACCTAAACTGTATGTTATCAAAATTATTATTTTTAAATGAATATAACCATTATTAACTAACTGGGAATTTTAATGTACACTGGAAAATTATCTGAGATTTTATCACTAGTAGAAAGCAATCATTTTTGTTATACAGAGTAAGTTTGTAGGCAAAAGCAATGTGAATTCTTATTTATGTTACACTACAAATTGACAAATAATCAGTTGTTACCCCTTTACAAAATATAAAAGGCCCATTACAGTATAAATAAAAAGAGAGATTCATCTCTATTCAAGTTTTTGTTCTAACTTCATGTTGGAGATTTACAACACATAAACTAATTGCAGTCAAAAGATTTTGCCCCATGAGAGACGGCATTCACCATTCTTTGGTCTGTGCTGTTTTGGTCCTTTGAAGCAAGCAGCAGCATAATTTGGAATATTAAATGCAATTATCAGCTAAAATCTGCCACTGCAGCTGTTGGCCAACAGAAATGCCCCGGGCCATTTGAATTCTATTGCAGCAGAAGTCCTTCATACTGCAAGTCATCATAAAGCTTCCTTTTCCCAATACTGACACAGAGTATTTCTGATACAGTCTTGGACCTTCCCTCCTGCTGCCCAACAGGGCAGTGAAATGACCCACTGTGCATGGCATTTAAGCTGCTATCTATAAAACCAAAGGAATTTAAGGCTCATTTCCGCATCTACGGAAGCTTCGTGCTGCACCAAAGATTCGCAAATCGATTTAATGGAAGGAGCACCGGTGCGCTCAGTAAAGAGATCAAGAATATAATACTTTTCTTTTGGAATACGCTCTTTCATTTGTGCAGTTCTTTGAACGAAATACCTACTGGAGACAACAAATAAAACATCTGGTTAATGTCACTGTTAGAAATATCTCCACATAAGCAAGTTTCTAGTGCATTACCTCTCCACATGGACTGCCTGACCTTGTAGTGAAGTGTGCTAAAAAGTTACTTGGTCATAAATTTTGAAATAGTGATCAAATGCAAGAAAACTAGTGACGGAAATACTTCGTGGCATAAACCTGCAGTAAAATAAATATTAAGGAAGGCCTTTCTCCTTGACAGAGGATTCCTTTTTATGTTCTTTACAGTGTTATACCTACAATGGGAGCAACACCAAACGATACTGATCATGCCCTCTTACCGTGTTTTGTTTCTGCCCAGAAAGAGTTGTACACCCATAGTATAACAGTACATTTCTCTCAACCCACTCAATCAGTTAGACTGACGAGTGCACTGACGAGTTCCAGCAGTGGTGACCTTTGTATTGGCTGACTGAGATCGTAGGCTCAATTCCCATAATCTGCAAAGAAGCCTTCAGCTGTAAACAAACCAATTTTAATCTTGTCTCTCATCTTTACTCAATGAAAAAACCTGTAACTGACTTATCCGCTGCAGCACTAACATGACAGAACAGTGAAGAATTTGCTCTTGTATAATTAGATTATTTTACCTAAAAATCCATCAGTGGTTCATAGAATGCCCTTCACTGCAGAAATGAGGTATAAACTTGCATCAGCCATCTCATTTTCTTCCATGGCTCTTAGCAGTCCCAGATGGGCATTAACTATCATTTCTTTCTCAGTAAACTTATTTCTCAGAGAATTACAGTTTGGCAGATCAGAAGAGGATGGGGAAGCATAGAGATATGAAGGTAACCTTTCTGTGAAATGTAAACATGATAAACCTTACAGCACCTTGTAAGTTAACCAAGCAATGAAGAGTACTGCATTTTATCTTGCTGGACAACAGCCATGAGGCAATACAACTAGGAGGGATGGCAAGAGGGAGACACATAGTCTATACACCTCTCACAGAGATTTGCCCCTCCAGCTATTCTTGTTGCAGTTCCCAAAAAGCATTAGGACTACAATTGGGTGCGTTCCGGTTGTTCTCTCCATCCAATTCCCATTTCATGTCTACTCAGTTTAATATTTGATCCATAACTATCACCAGATCAATCTGCACAGAAGCAAAGCTTAATATTTTAGACAGTAAAATCCCTTTAATTGTGCCAAGGGACTACAGTTTTATTTAAACCTTATCTCAATATAAATATTATTAAGAGTCTGTTGAGCAAGACACCATAACCAAACTGTTCTGGTCAATGCTCCCAACATCGTCTGCTGGCAGCAGGAGGACAGCATTATCATGTCTGTATGCGTACACGAGGGATCGAGGCTGCTCAGCGCATTGCAAGACTGAGCCCACATATTTCTGAAGCAATATACAGATACTTTTTACTTGATCCAGTCCTACACTGGAAGAAGTTACAGTGCCTAGCTGCTTCTTACCATCATCTGTCCTCTGGGTTTTGTACAATTCCTTAATACACTTCAATCAAAATTTGCTGGGTTAGTTTTGAGCAAAGAAGGAGAAGTGTTTAACCTCACTGGCGTGATTTTGCCTTAAAGGAGAGCTCACATAACCTGCTCTGCTGTGGGATGGTATACACAGCATACATCATCAGTGTATGGTCTGTGTGACCATTGATGGTGGCAACAATGACCACGTGGGATTAGTAAACTCTTAGGTCAGTACTTCTGAATCCAGAAGAGGATGGGGTTTTACGGCCTTAGAGCCATTATTGTTTTGCTTACCTAAGAACTACCGGCCTAACAACTTTGTCAATATCACATTAAATTGTGTTGTTAATTAGCACCATGCACAACCACGTATTTCTCACTGGAGTTCTCTAGGAAAGAAGGAAGGTTCTTCCTTCCCACCAGCCCACCTCAAAGCACTGGCAGGGTTATCACAAGCGTGGCCAGCTTTCAACTTTACAGTCTCATCAGAGAGGTGGGCATGCCAAATATCACACAATTCCCATATACGGGGCCAAGATGAATACAGTCATAACAAAGGGGAGAGCAAAAGACATAGTTATCTTACACCCCTCTCTGCACATTTTTGGAACCTAACACAGTTGTGGAGGTACTCACAGTTAATTAACTGTAGCATGCAAAGAGCCAGTAACTGTAGCATGCAAATACCCAAATGCTTGGCCTCAATATGGAAATCAAACACATGATTTCAACACCATAGGAGGAATCTATGCAAACATAGCTGCAAAATATTGTTCATCAGCCGAAAGCCAAAAATGTCCTCATTTTTTCCACCTACTCAAAGTGATGGTTTGGCAATTATGCTTGTTATAAAATGGACGTTAACCTGTTTATTTACCCTTAGATGCTTAAGCTAATGGTCAGTGCTGGTACAACACCAGACAGGAACAAACTGCCCAGAAATAAATCTAGGAAGGAAATTTTAAAAGGGCCTAAACCACCAGCAGAGACATTTTCTGCAGCAGGCTCCCAGTGGGGTCAGTAGAAGAAAGAAAACAACCAATACATTGCAGTAACAGTGTGCTACACTCAGGGACCTCTGCACTTCTCATCTTGCTACAGGGTCACAAATCACTGGAGGCTGGTTCTCTGCCAACATACTTTTTGAAAATGGGATCCTTAAGTTTTTCATCAGGCTCTTCTGAACTTTCTTCTCGGTGTGATCAGGAAGAAATGTACCTATCCTAACATGAAACTAGTCACCTACACCAATTAGCTTGTCCTGGTCTTCCGCTTGC
This sequence comes from Anser brachyrhynchus, assembly GCF_964034855.1. Taxonomy (NCBI): domain Eukaryota; kingdom Metazoa; phylum Chordata; class Aves; order Anseriformes; family Anatidae; genus Anser; species Anser brachyrhynchus. The sequence goes on from NC_137696.1 coordinate 66,925,915, forward strand.
TTCAACTAAAACAAAGTGAAATCTCTTCCTACCTTTTCACGGGTAATTCTTCATGTCCTTTAATACAAACAGGTTTGGTTAAAGGCATCACTGAAGTTTCTCAGTATTCAGCAGAAACAGATCACTGTGGTCCAAAGCACTTCCACATAAGGTCCACATACATCTTCATTTTGCACGTAAGTACGTGTTACATAAAAGTTTAGACTTTAAACTGATTCTACAATTTTGTGTATTCTAGAGTTGTTACAAATTAGCCTGGACTTTTTTAGATTATGTACCAGAGAACTCCCTGTCTTTGTTCATACTTCCTTTCAGGAAAAAAGCAGTTCTGCCATGTCTCTAAATAAATTCTATAATAAACACTGCTACTTTCCCCCATCAGTAACATAACCTAATAGCAAGGCAATCACATTTGACTTGACTCATCTCCAGAATTTCCAGTTGCAATTCATTTTACATAAAACATCCTGACAGAAAGGTGGCAGAGATCCCAACATCTGCAGCCTAATACATTATAGAACAAGATAGGCTGCTGTATCCTTGTGGAACAGGAAAATGTAGCCTAGTTTTAAAAATTACAGACTTCTGTGCTTCAGAATTCCTTACACCCAAACAAAAATTGGAACAAAAATTAAAGAATTTCATTTCTTTCCATGGGATACAAATGTTTATAGGACTTAAGTTTTGACTTATTTATCTTCTATTATAAAGGGAAAAAAAGAAATTTTTTCTCTTTTCAATTAAAAGTCAAATACACCCAAAATGACTACAGATCAGACAGCGGAGGAAATACAGCAATGTGTTAACACCTTCTAGGACTATTTAATACAAGCAGTAAGTAATTTTAATTTAATAAATACCATGTAGAAACATTTCAATTTCAAGAAGGCTTACATGTAGGCATATGGGTATATCTAAGATCATTGTAAGAACTCCCCAATTTCATAGTCACCATTATTTTTATTCTTTTTACTTCAAGATGACTATATTCTTCCGTTTTTTAAGCCATAAATAGGCATCCACTGCTTGGGGGGGGTTGTTTCATTTTTATTTTTATTTTTTTTCTAAATCTATTTCATTCTATTTGAAAGCCCGTTCTTCTACCATCCCTTCAGGACACCTTGTGATGAGGATGAACTTAACAGTTCAACTAACTCCCCTATTTTATCACCCAGATTTTCTCTAAATCTCTGCTTTCTCTTCATCTTCACTCGTACCTACAACTCCCCCACTACTGCAGCCTTAATTTTGCATTAATGAATGAGGGATTATTTTCTAAGCCGTTGTCAGTCCCAAGAACGGGCAAACAAGTAGACACGTACCGATGCTCCACACACACACAAATGACAGCCTTGGCTGTCATCGAGCCCAGTCGTTAAACCGAACATCACTGGTTGCAGGAGAGATGTGTGAAACTTTGAACTTTGACTTAGTGAGTACTGAACATTTAGTTTTGGTGAGGACCACCAAATCCTAAAGGAACTACTGATAAGATCGTGCCCCATTTTTCAGCCCCATATTTCTTTACAATGCAACAAGGTCCGTGGGACTGCTGTCTTTGGTGTCCCTTTTCTTCCAGAAGAAAATGGAAGCAACGTTAGCAGCCTCATCATGGGCTTTGTGATGGGAAGAAGACAAACAACAGCTAGCGATTATTCCAGTTGTCATTTTGAGGAATGCACCTTTCCTTCAAACTATTTGGTTCTTCATCCATAACATGTACTGCTTTGTCTGCACATACCTTGTGTATGAGTGAAGAAACAAAATTGCCCAGGGAGATTAGTAAGACCGTAAAGAACAGAGGCACTGTTCTTCTGCTCCAAGAATGGAGCGCGTGTAGGGCTTCTCAAGCTCAGCTGATGAGTGGGTGTTTTCATATACAGAGAAAAAGATGGGAAAAGGATAGTGTCTTTCTGGTACCAGAATGGGTATCACTTTGAGCAGCTAGGAATTAAAATCCCAGAAAATAGAAGTGAAAATGACACACAATCTGCTGGATAGGGACCTATGAGTATTGGAAACTAGTTAGACAGCTTGGCAAGCACACAAGGACTGTTTAACAACAAGGACTGACTTACTGTTTGTGGTAGGCAAACCCGTCCTGGCTCTCATGACGGAAGGCCAGACAATGGCTCTTTTATGTGGACATTGTACAAACACAAAATAATTGATGATAACCTCCAACAAATCGTAAGTTTAACCAAGCCATCGACTTACAAATGTAACTTTCAGGATTTTCAGAATTAGTTCAAGACCTAAATAAAATGGTTGCATTTTGTTCACTGTCCTTTCATTTAGCCTGAAAAAAGGATCCCTAGTCTGATGCACTTTGGCAATTTTTGGTGAGGCCACAAGAGCAAGATGGGGACTGAGTTTCGCTCACCTGGCTGTGTGTTCAAGCCTCCCTGGTTCCTGCCCACATGGTACGTAGCCCCAGTCCTTGCATTCATTCACTTATCTCCCCAACAATTTGCATGTATTATACTCAATCTGTGCCATAAGTAATACTGTACAGTAGCTATGAAATAATAAATTAAGTGCTTAATCTCATTAAATCAAAACGCATGAGAGTGCTCAAATTGCTCTGCTCTGCTCCCAAGTTGTTCATTTCTTAGAGTGCAAACACATTTCATGTGATACTTTGATATGACCAGCCTTATTTCACATACAAAATTACTGTTCAGACAGTTACTGGTATGTTCAATATTTAACAGTCTTTTTCAAACAAAAATTTCATGCCAGTACAAGATCCAAATCCTTCATTTCCTGTTTGGAGCCAGGTAGAAAATGGGCTAAGATGTACACAGATAAAATGCAGCGTAACAATGATTATTTTGCAAAACGTTTTCTTTTATGCCACATTAAAGGGTGTCACACTAGGAAATTAAAAAAGAAACAAACCCAAACTTCAGACCAAAAATAAGCTTCCAATAAGATCATTTCAACACACAGAAGTATATGTTAAAGATGTTTTTGTGTAACATACGTAATCCTGATGATATTTACAGCCCCCACAGTGCTGGCTGTTTTATATGTCGTGTGTGTTTATGAAGATGTAGTGTGTATTAAATACACACACATAATTAAGCTACTTCTCAGCATGTACCAAAGATATACTTCAAGTAGAATTCAGTCAAAGTAAATAAGGAAAAAATGTATTAAAAACAGTGAATTGGCACCTTTGGCTTCACACATTTACTGTAATTAATCTCTAATTGCCCATCAGAGCATGGAACAAGAGAGGAAGAAAACCTCACACATTTAGCACTGACACAATCAAATCAATACTACGTCTAACTCCAAGATATATATCATACAGCGAATTCCTCCATGGCCACAGAAATATCAAAAACTGTTAGACTATACATATATTTCAGAATATATTTTTGTAATTTACACTCTTTCAAAAAGTCTCTTCTTAAGTATAAAAAGCCAAATTTTGAAACTCCCACCTACTTCTTTGAGGTGTAACATTGTTGAATGAGGGCAAAAATAACGGGTTGTAGTTCTGCTTTGTTTTTTAAAGCAAGTTATTTCTACCCTAGTAATTGTCATTTGAAAGAAAATACTTCATAGATTTTTATCAAAATGTACGTAATTTCTAAAATGGTTATATCCATTCACAAGCATAACTTCAAATTTACAGAAATCTGAGGGATCTCTTGCACAAGATCAGGATAGTGACATGAAAAATGACTCAGTTTATGTACCTAAAAATTAATAAAGACTAGTTAAGTCACCACTCATGTTAAAGGGCTCAACATAGGATGCACAGATGAATATACAGGAAGGCAGCGCTTGGAGATGCCGAATCAGGTGTCTGCATCCCTACAGAGAGCCTACCAGTGTTAGAGTGGTTAAAAGATCGTCCACTGAGACAGCTGCAACGAATAGGCTGTAATGAGTAAGTTACAACAGCTTTGTTTAGGCTTTATTTGTATCTCTGTCCCACAACCAGTGGTGAGGGCAGGTATTTCTTCCCTTCCTTCTCTGAACAATACCCTAGCTCTTTGCTCTCCAGGGACATTCTGTGAACTGATTTCTCTCGAGTGTGGCAGGAAAATTGTCCATTTAGCACTCAGTAAAACAAAATGTGTTTGTTGGCATGACTAATAAGGTTCTTTACAAAATACGTATTTACACTGTAAAGCAGAAGACAGTATAGATACTAGAAGTTTACACAGATTCAAGAGGTGACTTGAAAAAAGTTAAGAACTCAAAAACTAGAATGCCAGCCTGCTTCAGGTGGCCTCCAGCCACTGGAGCACTTGAGCTGGACTTCTGGAAAAAAACCCTTGTGCTCGCCCTTTTCTAGTAGTCTTATTAGGCTGGGGAGAGGGGTCTTTAATCTGGGCCAGAACTGCCATTCTTAAAATCTTACCACAACCATGAAGCTTCGCTAAGTGTTTTCCCAAGTAGCATCTGTATTTGAGGAGACTGGATATGAAATAGACGCTGCGTGTGAATGCGAATGCCTTACTAAGTAATGAACTCACAGCGATGTAATGACTGGCATTTGTCAGCTTGTTTAACCTGAGGAACGTCAGCTGAAACAAACCTGTGGAAAGACAATAATGTTTGGGCACTTTCGTCTTCACCGTGACTGAAGCGACTGGCATGGTGAGCTGCTGTTTCCTGAAAATGCCTGCCTTTATTTAAAGCGGGGGCAATAAAATACCCTAGCACAATCAGTTTAAAGGCCATCATGATAATACGACAGGAAGACAACAAACGGACATACAAGTCATTCCCTCCTGCCTGCCCTGCCTCACACCCTGTTTAGCCAGGGCACGGCTGTGGTAGACCTGCTGCCACGTGCAGCAAGCACCTGCTTGCAGTTGCAGAATTGTAGGACATCCAGAGTTGGAAGGGACCCACCAGGATCATCGAGTCCAACTCGATACCAGACCTCCTTGCTTCAGATCCCCACCACCCCGTAACCACTCTCTCTGTCCCCTCCTCCCTCCCAGGGGCTCGTGCCGCACTTTTCAGTCGCTGCATGTCAGAAACCTGCCCCTTCCCAAAGCCCTTCTACCTTCGTGCACAGTGACATCCCCCGAATGATTTGTTCGACTACAAGCAGAGTCAGGTCAGGCTACGCTACATGCTACATTCGCTGTATGTTACGCACACTCACAGGAGCACACAGGAATAATCCTGGTACGTGACAGGTGATGCCAGAGGAAAAGTCAAAAGGCAGCCAAGTGAAAGGACTGAGAGAAGCCGGATGCAGGAGGATCAATCGCCCTTGTATCTTTTGTTCTGTGTCAACAGAGCTGTCCTAAAGAACAATTTGTGTTTGCCGTCTGTCCCCGCCTCTGCTGCGTATTAGAAATGAGGTGCACAAAAAGACATTCTGTACTGGCTTTGCGATAAAAAAGAAAGTTTGGAAATATATTCCTAGCCATTTTCCACTAAAAATTTGTAACATTTATCCTCATACCATGACCTGGAAAGGAAAAACATTTTAAAACAGCCAACTCTTTTCTTCAGGCTGTCTTCTAGATTTATGGCATTATTGGTGTATACATTTATTTTAATTAATGATATGAACTCTAATTTTATTTATGCCTAGACAGCTTCCTGAGTAACAAGAATAAAATATAAACTGGGTCCATAAAACTTGATTTTCTAGCCTATAGCTAATGAATTATGAGAGTTCAGTTCAAATTGATTTCAGAAACAACGTTGACAGAAATTTGGCTGCATTTTCTAGAAGAAAGGTTGAAAATATTTCACTTAGTAGCAAGTTGAGAGTAAATATTATATTGTGTAACCCAACTTCAGACACACATCAGTTTCAGCAGAGAATTTAACAGAAACAACAATCCAGCCAAAGCAGCTACTTCGACTTGGAGCAGCAAAGGACGAAGCAATGAGAACTGCTTCCTCTGATTCAATTTGGATGTACTCAACCAAAAGCAAAACCAGGGAGACACGCTTGCTAGTCAGCCCAGACACTACCAGGTGAATGAATTTGTAAAAGTGCCATTATTCCCTCATTTGACCAGCTTAAAACGCCACAACCGAACAACACCCAAATGCAAGAGGACCTGATGATTCCACTCAGCGGCTGTCGGCACCGCTGCCACCAGCCACCTCCCTCCTACCTGGTGCTCGCCACCCTGCCTGTGCCACCAGCCCCAAAACCTTTTCACCTCTTACTCTGAACCTTGCTTGTCCAGACCTTGTGAAAAAGGACGGTTAAAGTATTCACTTTGGCTACAGTTGCTTATGGAAAGGGACCGCCGGGATGCTAGTGGAATCAGGCATGATTAGCTGTATTACAAAGAAATCTTGATCTACTTGGTGGATATATTGCTCAATGTGTCTCCACCTATTCCCATCTTTTCTCTAAAAGCAGTTAGTTAATTTTCAAGATGGCAAAACAAACAAAACCCCCAGAAATGAAGCCCGGGAACGCCAGCCTGCCTTCCTCAGCCGCGAACTCCCCGGCGCGGCGGCACACCCGGAGGAGGCGCAGGGCAGCGCCGAGCCGCCACACTCACCGATCTTCTCCTCTCCTCTGGAGAAGGGGAAGCAGCACAGCTGGCCCATGGCACCCGCCGCCTGCCCCCGAGCACAGCACGGCGAGGACCGAGCCGGGACCCGCTCACGCTGCTCCCGCAGCCGGCGGCCGCGGCGAGGCGGGGCGGAGCGGGGCGGGCGGCGAGGCGGGGCGCGGGCGGCTCCCAGCGGGGACGGACCCGGCACCACCGGCCCCGGTCACACCGGCCCCGGTCACACCGGCTCCGGCCCCACCGGCCCCGGCCCCGCCACCCTCAGCCCCGGCGGTCCCGGCGCTGCAGCCCAGCCCGGTTTGGCTCGGCTCGGCTCGGGGGAAGCGTTGCCCGCCCCGCCTGTCCTCGCCGGCAGCCGGTTGAGCCCCCAGGCGACTGCCCTGCCTGCCCTTGTCCCGCGCTGAGGAACTTAAAATAGCCTGGCACAACTTGGCTGCCTTCAGCGAGTCGCCCGGAGGGTGGCCCGGTGCCCCCGGGCCAGAGCTCCCTTCCGCCACCTCACGCGGGCGTGCTGAGAAAGGGGCGAAACGTGGCTGAGGGACCTACTGGAGGGGCCCAGCTTCTCCCCTCCTGAGCTGAGGTGCTGGAGGCTGCCACCCCAAAACACCCACGTCAGTAGGGCTGGAGTCGGCTGCCCACATGCCAGGCAAAGCCACGGCTTCGGTGCCTCTCCCAGCGCAGCCTGTATGGCAGCGGGGGCTGAGACAGGGCACCCACCTATGGCATTAGTACTAGCCAAAAGACAGTCCTATGGGCATTAGTACTAGCCCCACCATGAACCAACCAATGTTAATTAATCACTTGAAAGTAAACAAGTAATAAAACACATAAATAAGACTAGAAGTTTGGTGTATACAGGGAGGATAGGATGGTAAATGAGAGCGGCCTGCATAGCCCCGACACAGCCTGCTTGTGCAAAGTATGTTAATAAAACCAAATGTAAAGATGTGTATTTTGCTTAAGTATTCTTGTGTTCACCCGAATTAAAAATGCCTGGCCTCCTACCTGGTTTGTCTTGTAGTTCACTGAATTTTTAATGGCATTAGACAAACACCACTGGGGTGCTCACAGGCTATTAGCTATCACAGCATCCTTGCGGGACAAACAGATTGCAAATATCCCCGCTTTCACTGAAAATGGCTGTCATCACAGACAGTTCTGCGGGCAGCTAAGACTACAGGTGAGGTACGTGGCTGAGAAGTAACTCTTTGGTGTCCAGTGAAATCATCATGCTGATGACTGACCCATGGCAAGCCTTTCAGACAACCACGGATACCCCACGTCTCTTACAAGTTCAGCTCATACTGCAATTTTCCCTTCATTGTAGGAATTAAAAATAATTAAATCTCTCTTCTATCTGTATGTTTATTTCCACTAACATATAAGTACTTAAAATTTTGAAAATTCTACACCTGTTTAATTTACCAGAAATTTGCCAACAATTTTAGAAGTTATTGCAATGGTCAGTTAACACAAGCACATGTACAGAAGCAAAGCATGACCCCACAAGCTATCATTAGGAAACCCGGCTAATAATTAAGGAGCGCAGGTATACATAGGAATCATGCAATTACAGTCTAGAAAATCCGCACACAGTTTCCTGCCCAGGTTATCCAGGAAAACCATGGTGTTCTACTGAAAGATCATCTGAGTGCACTGGAAAAGCATTCTTCCGTGACTGCACTCACTTTGCTTTTCAGTATAATTTTCCTTTATTCAGAATGTAAAACAAAAGTCCAGAAGAAGCCAAACCTACAAATATTTTCAATTAGAAGACCTAATCTTGCAGACATTCTCCCTTAAAACTGGCAGTCACTGACACATTTATGTACCCATTGAATATAAGAGAGAACCTACAACATCAATGGTTTTTAACATCTAATATTAATGTGAAGGATGGATGAAGCATGCACTTGTGTTTCTTATCAATCCAATAAAGTAATTTATAAGAACTAAATGACATTTTTTATATTATTTCTATTCTGAAGACTAACATTTACACTTGTAAAAAGAACCCATTTACCAGAAAATGAGAGTATGAATTCTGCTACTACTAACCAGCACTTTTTAAGGGTTCTAGTTAGCATGAGACACTTCCCAGAAAAGCAGTAATTTAATCAGTGGCAGAAACTCCCACAAAAATGTCTAGTGCTTCATATTCAAAGCACTATTTGATTCATGAACTTACGTATTTATTTTCCCAGACGTAAGAATCTCACACTGGAGAATCCTATCAATATTTCATACTCCTTACAGAGGTAAGTCAACTTATTCGAGAACAAGTGTGACATATTTAAAGCAAACATTTGTAGGGCATTGTTCCTTATGAAAAATGGATTGTCCTTAAGCTAAGTACCACTCCAAAACTAAAATGCATTAAAATAAGGTTGCCAGCTTGTCATTTTTTTTATTCTTTTCCATCACTACTCTGTTATTAGTAATAATTAAATCATCTACTGCTTTAAGAATTATTCTCTTCCAGTAGTAGAAACAAAAAATCAGGACAGTAAACAATTTTTAATAATAACTATGAAAATTATTAAGTTCTATATTCATAGAATTTAATTTCAGCTGTGCAGTTCCCTCATTTGAGGAGATGCTGTCAGCCTAATCACGAGCAAAAATAAAGGAATATGACCCAAATTCTACTATATGAGTGAATTAAACATGAATACTACAGGGCATACATGAAGCCAGTCATCAAAGCACAGAGAGACCATTTCTAAGAGTCAGCGGTATCTTCCATCCTTTTCGGGATGAAAACAAGAACACAGGCAGAATTTTATGCAGGAAAATAAATGTTCTCCATCAGGTAAAGTTAAAAAAAGCAGAATTGTTCAAGGAATACACAAAACAATAACATACATTTTCCAGTTTTATGTAGGCACAATCCCCATACGTCACATCTATGCAGTACCTAAATGAGCTGAAAACTCCCAGTGCTGTCATCTTTTGGAAAACTTGTTATACAAGGCAGCATATGAAGCATGAAGTCCTGTTGTACTCAAAACCAAGCATCCTCTATTAAAATGTAACAACCATACAGTTTTCTGTAGTCATCTCTTTCTAAGCAGTCCTGGCAATTCATGGATGTCAGGTTGACAATATCCTACTAAGCAATTTTGGAACAGTCACAACCAGTGAGAGATCTCTTTCATACATCCACAAGTCATCTTTCAGCCAAACCTAACAAAGCACATAAGCGCAAATGCAGATACAGAGAAGGAACAGAGGATTCAAGGAGGGCACTGGCCAGATCAGCAGCGTATGTGCTCTAACGTGCAAGAGACCATGTGCAGGGACCATGAAGTCAGCTGAAACCTTCACAGCTGGCTATGGTCCTCCTTAAGTATTTGAACATATATCCACTGACAAAAATGGGACTGATCACATTTTCAGTGTTTTGCTGGCTCAAAGCCTCTAGTTCACTCTATTTTGATACCTCTTGAAATTTTGGTGAGATACATAAAGCACATTTTGACAGAAGTTATGGCACAGCGGCAAAGCTTTCAGCTGTTACAGTCTCGTGAGTGTGACTGGATATGTAATTATAACCACCCAAGCTGTATGAGGCCTAAACAGCCACAGTTTTATTAAAAATGAAGAAGCCCCAAGACATGCTGGTATGTATTTTGCCAGGAGCCAGAGAAGCGTGAGGGCTCCTTGGGACTGTAGCTGAGGTGTGGCATTTTTCTGGGGAAGGAATGGCAAGGAACTGTCCTTTATCAAGGATGCTTCTAGACTAACCAATTTAAACCTGTACAAAACCAGCAAGAAGAACGACTGGCCTCACCCAAGCAAAAACTACAGTTTTTAATCTTGGAAAGTGTCTCTTTTCCGAGCAGACAGAGACTAAGAGAAACTTAAAGGTACGTAGAGAGAATTTCAGCCTTCTTTATGATCCAGAATACTGTTGCGTTGATCCAAAAGGAACCTAGCAAAGCTTTTTCTTGGATGATGCTTGTGGTGCAAATTATGGAAAAAGTGGGTGAAGAAGAAAAGCTGATTTGCATTTGAACTTAAAATTATTTCTGCACTCAGAACCTAAGCTGTTCCCAAGCCTGTGCATCTATATATATGTGTGTGTATATAAATATATATATGCACACACACCCCACAGTGCAGAAAACAGTGTATCACTCTACTAAGTGTTGTTTTGGGAGCACCTACCAATTCAGAATTACTATCTCCATCAAGAAGAGAGAACAGAAATAAATGAGGGAAGCCTTTGCAACTACATACCTTCTGTTGGACTTCCTGAAATGCAAACATCTTCTTACTGTGCTTGACAGTGCAGACTATGCTCTCATTTCTTTCCAATACTTGGTCTATAATGCATTGTTTAATTCTATCAAATTTTCCATTGTGTCCTTCTGAAAACAATTACAATTGATTTTTCACGGAGAAAAAAAATTAAATGACTACACTAAATTCATTTTAAAGTATTTGATTTTCTTATTCTTATGGTTTAAGAACATCCCTAGAAACATCTACAGTAGGGAAAAAGAGATACTGAGTTGACATTTGCATTTTAAAATAGAAGTGCCTATTTTAGCTTTGCCTTTTTAAAGCACATTAAAATACTTAAGGGGAGTCTCACCACTAATTTGTGTTTTACAACACTGCCTTCTAGAGAGAGAATATTGCTCTTTTTCACTGTAAATTACTACTTCTCATACTTCCACTTGCTGAACATACTGTACCTTTTCAGCAAAGGCTGGGAAGTCAGCCACTGATATGCCTGCCTTCTATTTTAAGTGCAACCTCAAGGCGAGACTCGAGACCAAATCTGCCAACTGTCCAGATTGCTTACCCTCAGGAATGCATTCAGAGCCATATTTAGTGTAAGTCAAACAGCACCTCTGGGTGAAAACCCCAAATACATTCAAGGTCTACAGAGTACTCACAGCACCCTTCTTTGCAGTGGTGTCTAGGTAAGTGTCCTACCTGCTTTGGCAGTGATTTTGCCTGACCGAGAGTGAGCGTATGAGATGGACTTCCTAGAGAATGCCAGCACACAAGAACATGAGCCCCTGGACACAGGAGATGTGCACGTAAGCACCAAGAGTGCGACCATGTGAAAAGTAGGGGCAAGACACACCTCACACTTGAGGGTCTTCCCAAGGCTTACCTTACAAGCCCAAGCCTCTGAGATCTACCAAGTGATCATTTAATTCAAAACCCCTATTGGCTCCACTTGGGTGCTGAGATGCTTATGTTTGTATCGTGATCATTTAGCATCTTTAAATAATAACTAAGAAATGGCAGGGTAACCTTCCAAATGAAAATTTTTATATTGAAAGTGTGCAGCTAGTTCCTACTGTTGTGGAAAAGACAAAAATTAAGGAACGTATAAAAGCAAGAGGGGGAACTGGAGGCTACTTAATTATTTTATTATATTAATTATTGTATTTTTGTGGGGAAAAAACCTCTCCAAAAACACAAAAAGAAACAACCTATTAGCTTGAGAAAAATTACTAAATGCCATGTAAAGCGAGTGCAATTTAATTCAGGGCAAAAATGCTGGTACTTATATACTTTTTCTTTCTAAAATGTCAAAGGTGATTTCAACAGTTGAGGATAATGAGGCTTGAAAAGAGTTATGTTCCTAGCATGGCAATCTCACAATGCAGTAAGTAGTTAGATACAGCTATCACTGTCCGCTAATGGTTTACTGAGAGTTAACAGAGGATACTAAAAAAGTTCTAAGAATAAAGAGAAAATAAAACTGTTCCCTTACATTTAACTTTTATAGTAAAATAACAAGATTTTTTTCTTCTGTGTATGGAAATTAAACAATGAAAAAAATCAGTAGAACGACGCTAATGACTATGTTCAGATATCTAAATTGGTAGACTTTCATTTCCAACAGATTATCTCCACATTGTTTGCATTTTTTAAGAGGACTTCCTTTTTTTTTTCCCTAATATTATTCTGAATATTTACTTTACTTTCCTGATTACATTTAGCCATTTTAAATGCTTATTATAATGAATAGGAAAACCTGGCTACCAAATTGTCAGTACTTAACGTACTTACTTCCATTCAACTCCGTTTGAACATGCCAACCTCTTACATTAAAAATAAAATGCAGCATGAACAGTGAGATATTTTTTGCAATGTACATGTATTACCAATCACATAATGTTAAAAGTTGGCTTATGGAACACTACTGTGCTCAGCCCAGAAGAACAAGTCTTGTTAAAAAAAAATCAGAATGCATTTTCCACTAGAACACGCAAACTGAAAAAAATAAAAATAAAAAAATAGTGAGTACTAATCTTTTTTCCCTTCAAAGTTTGTGAAGAAAGGAGAAAATAAAATGCTGACATTGCACGACAGTTTTGTGTATTCAATCCACTGTTAGTACCTCTGACCCTTGTCATTCTGTTCAGTGCTAGCATTTTATTGCTGGTGCATTGCTTGCTATTCATTACTGTTCTTCTGGGTATGAAGAATTCTTCTGAGATTTGGAACATGTTTAAATACGCTCACTGAATATGCCCAAAACTTAGCTGACTTGCTAAGGTTGCACAGAACGGCCACGATTTCCACACCCACTCCATTCCTGTTGCAACACTCGTGTGTATTGCAACTTCTTCCCAGTCTCCTACATTTCGAGCTCCAAAGCACAGATGTGTTAATTTTCTGAGAATATTACAAAGCTCATTTGCTCTTCCTTGTTAAAGCTGCTGATAAGAATGCAAGTCAGGGTGCAGATGAGATTTAATGTAATACTGTCCATAAAATTTTCAGTAATTCAAGAGGTACTTGACAGTACAACAGGAGAAGACTCCTTAAATGTGTATTTTTGCAGTTGGAAGAAAAAGTCAATGTTGAATAGACAGCTGCACTATGCTCTTAGAAGTTCTGGAAATCAGCACTAATATGTTATTTCTGCCAACTTTCTGGAGAGAACAAAGACCCAGCATTTTAGGTCATTTTTCAACCTTTTGCTATATTTTTCCTATACGTCAGTGAAAATGTGGTATTTGGTGCAGTGCAACTAATAATACTTATCTCTAAAGAACAGAAATGAAGAGACCAATGACAGTTACTATGATAAGAGCTATGTTTTTAAGATTGTATCAAAGGCTTTTCATGATTCATGGGAGGAAAAACAGGGAAGCAGCACCAAGTCACCAAAGCAATCCATGTAAAATGTATTAAAAACCCCCACAGTTCATACAATGAGGTTTTGGTGTTGTCAGCTGATACCACTGGCTACGCTGCTGCACCTTAATATGGTTCACTGAAATCTACCTGTGCACTGTCAATTAACTTAGTAACCTGTACTGCTAAGCAAGGAACACACCTCAACCAATCTGTTTGTTTAGACTGTAAAGAAAAACATATTCTGAAAGAAAGAGATTAACCCTTGACTCCCCTTCCTTTGAAATATCTAACACATTTCACCTCATAACTTTCCAAATAAGAAATCTCAAGATCTGAATATATCCTTAAATACATATATATCCTTTTTTTTCCACAGCCAACAGGCCTTCAAAACAGTCAACCACAGCGGGACGAGGGTCTGTGAAGAAAGAGGGATGCTATGAACAGAAACTGAATTCAGTATTGAAAATCCTCAGGTTTAGGTGCCTCGCTGGTGCACACATACGGAACTTGCAGGAAGTGAGTCTGACAACAAGAATTGATGCCCAGAGGAATTCCAGTGTCCTGTACTCCGATGAGAATAGAAAGCAGCTTAATCTACCATTGGCAGGGCTTTGACCACTGCCTGCAGGTGAGATGTCCTTGTGCCATGCCGGTACCACACACCTGTGAGGTTCCACGGGAGCACTGTCCTTTCAGACTGCCTAAATTCACTCAGCCCCACAAAGGGCCAAGCAGGTTTATAGCCCATGCTGTAACTGAGCTGAGACTGGATTATGGAGCCTTCTCTGGCTTTATACGCCATACAGCTTCAACAGCTATTTTTTCAGAAATTCAGCAGTCTCCATGTAAATTTTTGAAGAGAAATCACGTATGGAGCCTTCAGGCTGCCTTCCTGAATTGTTTTGTCTGATTTATGCACAGTTCTGGAGCTCCCATCTGAGACGCACAATGCAACTTCAGGCAATATGTATAAGGTTAAGCCCAAATCTACACCAGCTAAAACTGATACTTGGAGTACGATCTTTTGCAGGTAGCCAATACACAAAGCTATTAAACTCTACCCTGAGTACAGCAGTGAAATCAAACCTATTCCAGGAACAACTTTACTCCCAGTCCTTTCTACAAAGACAGAAATGGGGCAATGGAAAATATTTCAGGATCTAGCGCCCACATTTTAGAGTATTTTAAACATTATTTTAGCAGTCATTTGTTACGTATAATTTTTAAAAGCTGTTGCTTTCCTTTTATGATTTTTCCTCCCTGTTTTATTTAAAACTATGAAAAGGCAGTGGAAAACAGCATGGAATTAAAATGTCTATTCTCACAAGCAGGTGCAAAATATGCATTCATTACTACAAGATCTTTGCAGGAAGTCTACTGAATACTGAGTTTCTCATTTGCAGGTGACCCCTAAGCGTATGGCCTACCAACACACCCTAAACACTTTGCCAAAGAACTGGAAGTTGGATTAACTGTTTCCTTTATGTTAACCAAAGAGTAGAACACTGCCGCACTGGCTGTGTGTGAATCTATTGGATTCATTACCACACAGAAACGTGCCAGATAGTCCCTACTAAAAGATCAGAACAGGCAGTTAACACTGACTCATTTCTTATGGTAGTCTGCTGTAAGGTTTCCTTGAGACCGAAGCTGAAAACTCACTCTCAGGAGAAAGTAGGGGAGCATTGTGAATGCCAGATAGCTTTGGTTCCTCAGATGACTGTGAAAGGAACTCCTTTTGGTTAGCCATACTCCTGTTAGGACAGAATCCCAGAATGGCTGAGGCTGGAGGGGCCCTCTGGAGGCCATCTGGTCCAGCGCCCTGCCAAGCAGGGACACCCAGAGCAGGGTGCCCAGGACCATGTCCAGGTAGCTTTGGAAGATCTCAAAGAAGGGAGGTACCACAGCCTCTCTGGGCAACCTGTGCCACTGCTCTGTCACCTGCACAGTAAAGAAGCGCTGCCTGGTGCTCAGACTGAACCTCCTGTGTTCCAGTTTGTGTCCATGGCCTCGTGTCCTGGCACTGGGCACCACTGAAGAGAGGCTGGCCCCATCCTCTCTGCACCCTCCCTTCAGGTCTTTATAGACACTGATAAGATCCCTCCTGAGCCTTCTCTTCTCCAGGCTGAACAGTCCCAGCTCTCTCAGCCTTTCCTCACATGAGAGGTGCTCCAGGCCCTTCATCATCTCGGCGGCCCTCCTTTGGACTCTTTTTGGTTTATTCCCCCCATATACTCTTCACAGAAAAACTTATATAACGAAAATGATGCCCTGCTCCAATGTTAAGAGAAACTTCTGCTGGAATCCAGCCATTCCTTTGCTACAGATCATCAGCCTCAGTTTAATACTGCATGAAACAAACAGTTCCACTTTGTTTTCTATTTTCCATTGGAGATGAGATAAAACATTAGAGTTCATTAAAATAATGTAAACCTAATTACACTACTTACCCGAGAGACTCAAGTGTTAAGAGAATGTACTTACAGATTTAAAATCGAAATACATGTATTTTCAAACAAATTCAAACATGTAAGTTATTCTGTAAGTCATTACACGTAAGCATGTTGACAACAATTAATCTGAATGCTATTTATACCTGGAGAAAGTAAAAAGGAAAGTAAAGAACAAGTTAAGCAGCATTTGTCCATTAAGATTTTCTATCACATCTCTACCAAAAGATGCAGAAGTGTTATCTACTTAATATAAGGCTGGTAATACAGAAAGTTCGTAATTTGAAAAGAGAAATCTATGGAGTCAAAGGCAGGCCAGCAGCTAGGCGTGATTTACTAGAAGGTTCTCAAAAGCCTCATCTGGCACTACACCTGTAAAAATTTCTTGTATCTTCATGTAGAAACATGCTTATTGTTTTTGAATCTGGTTTTAAGATTTATGAGGAAAGTGCAGTCTAGAATTTTAGCTTCATATATGAACACCTGTTCTATTTGTATAAAAATCAAAGCATTTTGAGAAAAAAAAATCATTCTTAAAAAAAGAATTCAAGAATTGGGGTTTCTGACTGAAATCCCTGTATAGTGGACATTCCTACATATTTCTTAACTCCAAGGACACAGTGGTATTTATAAGGATTTTAAAAGAAGGAACAGGATTCTGCATTTGCAGTCAGAACAAGGAGATGATACAGTACCTGTTATGTGAAATAACAAATTCTTTCTCCCTTCCTCAACGTATTGAAAACATTTTTTTTTTACAAAATGAAGGCATGTATAAACAGGCTTTAAAAGAAGTAAAATGTTTTCTTTTGTTCTGGATTTTTTGTGTACTGTACAAACTAAAACTGCATTTATCTCCTAGAGAAGGCAAAGAGAGATTCGTTTTCATCCTTGGCAACAAAAATTATGTAGCAGAAATCAGTGGTTACACCTTAGGTATTTGCTTTTATTTTTAAATTGCTGTTCTACCCAAGTTGATAAAATAGGATTTATATATTTATTTTAATTATAATGCTGAACATAAACTTTTCATTTATGTGCTAATGAAGCTTTTATGTAAGGATGCAATAGTTTGAAAAAGCTATTTTCATAGCTTGAAAAATAAGATCACATACAAAAGATAATAACATGCAATAAATAAAAAAGATGCTCCTTTAAATGGACATTCCTAAACACGTCAGTGTAGGAGACTTTCCTAGCTGTTTCCAAGTAAAAGAACATTTCAATGAATCACCTACTAACAACACATGCGAAAAAGAACATCTGGGCTGTACTCAGTGCAAAGCCTGTATGTAGTGGGGAATCTGTACTGTACAACTGGTAGGAAGCAGCTTTGGTATATGTCAAGGTGATAGCAATCCCATAGTCAAAGACTGTCCGAAAATGCATTTATTCAACGCATTTCTGGTGTGCTATTTTGTAACATCCTCCATGTGAATGCCACCCTTCTGTGGCTAAACCGATTAAGAGGTTTCCAGCAAGAAAAGAGTTGCTTAAAGGGAATTTTTAGTTAAGTAAATTCTAGGAGTTACACTATATAGGTATGCATGCACGTTAACATACACAAACATGCAAGCACACACACACACACACACACACACGTATGCATCAACCCTATGTACTGATAATTTGTTTCTAGTGAGTGAATACCAGTGAAGGACAAGCACCAAACAGAGCATTTAGACAAAAGTGATGTGTCTGCATCTGAAAATAGAATAAAAACCACCTACCCTACTATTGGCCAGCACTAGTAGTACTCATGTTCAGTTTGAACGGCTTGGAAATGGAGGTATCTCATTCTGGGGCTACATGCCTACAAAGACATTTCTTTCTTTGCCTTGTAATTTTTGTTTATACACAAAGATGTATAACGGGCCCCTCCTATAGTACAGAACAGCAGGGCTTGCCAAGATAATACAGCTATCAAATGCATTTTTCAGTCAGGTAGATAACATGACACAAAAGACTGGACTAGTAGTACGAATTTGTTTGGAGAAAAGCCCTTACGAGAGAATCTGTAGAGAGAATTGTTACTACAATTGCACTAATAGCACAAGATTTTTAACATAATTGCACTGGTAGACCATTACATTTGAATTTGTCTGCCTGTATGTAAATTTACATTGAAAAATGTATGTATGTGACAGAACGTAAACCCTTACAGATTCTTCAATTAATTTATCAATAGAGACTGAAGTGTTCAAATAATAAAAAAAAATAGTCAGAATGGCTACAGCTACAAAAGGTGAGCTTATTAGATATAAACAGCTGATTAATTCCATGTGTTTAAGAGTTACAACTCATCTAGACTCTAGACAAAAGGGATACTAAGTAGAATCTTATCTTTCAGAAATATTTTGTAATTGATTATTGCAATCCACTTTAACTGTTACCTTGAAATCTACCCTAATACAAAGTATTTTCCCAAAATATTTTTTTCTTTAGAATTTCATTATGTATGTCTCACCACCACTGGCCCTGAAGTCCCAAAATGAGAAAGACGTGGAAAAAAATAACTGAAAGTGATTGGAGAGTTTAGAATTGAAAGGACAAATGAAAAATCAGAAATAAGTCAAGTTTTAAAAACTCTTAGCCCTTTCTCCTCATAAACAACTTCAATAATTGCAGCACCATTCTGTAAATTGGTAATATAAGTCAAAAATGAAAGCCCAATAATACAAAGAAGCAGTAAAAATACAGATGGCTCTTTATCAGTAAATTATTTACAAATTTAAAAATAGTAAGGCATTAGTATTTACATATCTGTATTTCAAATTACGAAGTGAGGTTTACATTGAAATACATGTTTGTCGTACCTATATAGAAGGAATTGTAGTATAATATTTTAAACACCATTTGGAGAAACTGTATACCTGTATGATCTTCATAATTAATAAAACTATCCCAAGAATATATCTAGCCTAAGTACACTCAAACCAATACAGACGGTGAACTATTAAGGAAGATTATCAAGGTGTGCTCTGTATTTCTCAAAAGAAAAAACATACATGAGAAGCTCTGACTAGATAACTGCAAAACAACTGGATGATGCAAATGATGCAGAACATGATGCAAATAGCTAATCCAGATTATGGATGGTAACTGAGAGATTTGGAGATTAGCATCTATATGTCTTGGGTAAAGTCAGGAAAGGAAATTACAAACTACAGAAAACAAAATTCGTCAGTAATAAAGATCACAAAGAATTCAGTGTATGCTTCTAAAAGAGTATATCCATGAGAAATAGCTATATCTGCCATGTAAAGTAATTATTGCTTTCACTTGCTTTCATGTGTTTATATTGTCATATCTTAACAATCATGTCATTTTGTTTTGTTCTTTAATTTTACATTAACTCTTCCTAGTATATTTTTTTCACCAAAGAATGGTTATATCTCTCTTGAAAAAAAAAAAAGAAAAAAAAAAGCTATAAAAAGTAAAGGTTCCATCCTGAAAATATCTTCACAATGATCCAATACAACTTCAATACAGTACTAAAAATAGCATTTCTAATATTACATATACACTAACAAGCCTCCTTTTCTGCCAAGGGTTGCATATGTCCTAATTAAGTGATGTAAGTTTTAACATGCAATGTTTTGTGTTTCTAATACGATAAATAGTAATGGAGAAGGAAAAGTGTAAGGTTTGCCTGCATTTGAAAGACAAAACAGATTAACAATGGTTGGGAATTTTAAAGTACTAAGAGCCATTTCTGAATAATTCCATATGTGAACACTCTTACTTTGGAATAAGAGTGCTTTGTTCCTGTTCAGCTTGACCCACTTTCCAAGTGTATTTAATCAGGAACAGTTTTATGTGTAAAGAAGCCTTTTGTTTATTCTCTTGATTAAAGCTATGAAGTTCAGTATCTAGGGTTTCTGATTCAAAACAAGTTAAACATTTTTAAAAAATTAACAAGCTATGGAAACAGTGACTAGGTATTAAAATGCATTTCCACTGTTTCCCTAAATAAGTAATTTCAAACTTAAAAGGTTATTTAAACAGTCTTCGGTCAGAAATTACTTTTTGCTGTAATTGGTAGGCTGTGGATGGTTAGTCTGAACTCTTTAAAACAAATCTGCTTTTTGTAAAACACAAAGTTACAGTGTAGATTATTAAAGTTTATTGAGCCGAAGGCTCAGTTGGAGTGCCTCAGCAATTCAGAAATCAAGGTGTTTACCTAAGATAAAATAAAACCATGCCCTTCAGAGAGGACCGGAGGAGCTCACCCTTCCCGTACTCACAGCTGAGGCGGACCCAGGTGAACAGACCCTGTGGTGCCAACTCACGCCGTCACGCTCAGCGCTGTGCCGACCTCGCTCACCCAGATGACCTGCTCACAATGCAAGCGGTGTGAATTCACACCGACTCGGAAAATACCATGCAGACATGGTTAGGAACATAAAAAATTGGAGGTCTAACTTTAGGTGGCTGTAAGTATGTACGCACGTTTGACCTAGGCCTGGTACCACAGCTTTGGTCACTTAAGTCTCTTGAGCTATGGACACTTGTGTACAAATTAGTACGCAGTTAAACACTATAGCATCAGCCCAAAGTCCACAGCCAGCACTTGAGAAGCAGGAAAGACGTCTTGAGGCACTGCCATCTCTCCTGATCTTCACTGTTCTTTGTTGCATGGCAAATGCAAACAGAGCACCTAAAACCACTCAAATGAAATCAGATAGCTTGTGTCTTCAGTGGTTAACTCATTTAATCTTGCAGTGGTACAGATGAGGAAAGTTCACAAATCATGAAAGGCTGTGTAAAGTTATTTCTTACACATTGCTAAGACAGGCTGAGAGAGTTGAGGTTGCTCAGCCTAGAGAAGAAAAGGCCCAGGGGAGACATTACAGAGGCCTTCCAGTGCCTAAAGGGGGCCTACAGGAAAGATCGGGAGGGACTCTGTCAGGGAGCGTAACGGTAGGACAAGGAGTAATGGCTTTAAACTAAAAAAGGGGAGATTTCGGTTAGATGTTAGGAGGAAATTCTTCACTCAGAGGGTGGTAAGGCCCTGGCACAGGCTGCCCAGAGAAGCTGTGGATGCCCCATCCCTGGAGGTGTTCAAGGCCAGGCTGGATGGGGCTTTGGGCAACCTGGTCTGGTGGGAGGTGTCCCTGGCCATGGCAGGGCGTTGGAACACGATGGTCCTTAATGTCCCTTCCAACCCAAACCATTCAGTGATTCTGTGAGTCACCTGTATAACAAAGCTGTTTATGAAACGCATGTTGCTCCTTCCCAGAAATTCTACATGCTGCATGACTAACAGCCTCCAGCCGTTCACATCCAACAGATCTGTGTAACTCTCCTATAAAAAGGGGTGTTTCAGATTTCACTCCTGTCATTACTCACATCTTAAATGTTTGATACAAATGTACTATGCATTCTGCAGGGTCTATGATTGTTCTTTCTGATGGGTTTGAGAACAGATTAAAACTTCACGTGATTTGGCAGACTACTCTTAAGACTATAGTGATATGTTTCAGCTTGTGATTGTTGTGATCTTGCTATGGAAAGTGCTGTTACAGTCTACTGCTTCCATAAGAAACAGTGCACTGCTGCTTTCTAGGAATTACGAAAATGACGCTATATGCCACATTAACTATACTTCTTTAAAACCACTCACATTTTATCTTGAAATTATCTCCACTGGAAAGAAAACGTTTCTTTTTGTTTGTTTGTTTGCTTGTTTTTTTTTTATATAAATTTTAGGGCATTCAAAAATATTTTACATACAGTCTAAAATAAGAAAAGTGCTGGAAATGAAACTATCATCTGTTTCTATTCATTGCCAAGTAGCGTTCTGAAAGACGAATGTGAATTGTGGTATTAAGCAAAACAAAGCACTTTTATTTAATAACTAAACTTTTATGTCAGTGCTTGTATTATCCTGAAGTACTGATCTGGACTGATCTGTAACCATGTTTTATTTTAGAGCAAGCATAGCAGAATCTCTCCATGTAATCCTGCAGCACAGTGTATAAACTCTTTAGATCTACATGAACCATCAACAATTGAAAAATACTGACATTATAACAATGGAATAATGTTTTTCCTTTCAGTCCATGTCCTTTGAACTACTGAAAAACACTTCTCACAAGTACTGCAGAAGAGCTTAATTAAATTATGGTAAATCAAACATAGCTTCTTTTTGATGTTACGACTATAAAATAAGTATCAAGAAGAGCAACATCCTAGCTTGGAAAATTTTAATAATAAAAAATAATTAAGTTCTACTGATTTATTCAATGAAAGAATACTAAATATTTAATACACTCCTCACCACTTTGGCAGTCTTTTTTTTTATATATGCAATTAACATACCTTGACATTAATGTGTTACTTATTTTCAAAGTATTTTAAATATATTAAAATTAGGAATAAATTACTTGTTTGGAAACTGAAGTCTGCTTGAGGAAAAATGTCTTTCAAGCAGAAATACTTAATACACCAAAAAAAAGATGCTGGATGATATTAAATTGTACTTTACAGCATGGGCGAAAAATTCAATGTTTGTTTTATACAGTTGACTAAATTTTCACTCACAAGTCACATTCTTACTGATCTGAAATATGCTTTTGTGTTTTCCTTCAGATTTACTTCACCAATTTTATCCCACTGTCTGCACTTATTTTTGAAAGTCATTTGTGGAAAATACTTTCATTTAGTTTCAACTACTGATAACAGCACTGGCATGAAAACACATCACTACTTCAAACATCTTTTTGCTGAAAAATAAAAAGATAAATATCAGCATTTAGTCTTTAAACAGCCCTCTAATTATAATATGGTATTCTTAAAAGAAAAATGCAAAAACTACCCTGTACAAAGCAAATAATACATACCCCATAATCACTGAATCACAATTTGCAATCACGGAAGGTGATGAGAAAGTTTTCCTTACCATCAGTATTAGGAGACGCATGATTGAATACAAAGCATGCTTCTTTCTTTAAAATTCATTGTCACTTTCCAATGAAAAGTTTCTTACACATTTGCCAACATAAAAGCTCGAAGTCGGGGATATTAAAAGTTGCCCTCAAAACAACTGAATATTACTATGAAATGAAAATTTCCACTTTCAAGTCATATTTACATTGGTTATTTTAACTTCAATCAACTTGTTCTCCTTTGTATCCACACAGAATTTGTCATTATAACTTCTAAGTTACAATGGTATTATTTGACTGGTACTAAAAAGCTAAAATAAAAATGCTCTGTCATGAAGAAAAATACTGTACGGATGGTTAATGTTTCAATAACATAAAATTACCAAGTACAGAAGAAACTGTCCAGTGTACTGATACAAGATGAGCTGTATCACTAGCGCTAAAGAGAACATCCATCAAGTTTCAGTGTAAGACCAGAGAAAAGGAAGCAATAGGGGACCACTCTATTCTCAGAAGTCAATACAAGATACTTGATTTGTGTATGAAACTACTGCCTCACCATTTTCTATCCACCTTACATAAAGAGTCTGACTTCTACGTTATAAACTGAAATGCGAGTGTTTCTCTGCCGTGTTTAAAGGAATCACTTTTATAAGTCAGCATTAGACCACATGATGCTGTTAAGAATTAGTGCTTTGGGGAAAGACTACAGATTAACCCACAATACCTGTTGCTTTTTATGTAAGGCAAAGAGCTACTTAGCATACTATACACACAAAATTGCAGCAGCTGTGGAAAAACTCATCACAAACAGTGAATGAATTGCTAATTACAAATGTCAAGAAATAGCCCCTGGTAAGCTGCCCAAGCCATTTTATCCATAAACAGTGTGACTATCGTTTCTAATTAAAATTTAGGATGAGTGTCATAGATATGCAAGAAACACAAGAGTGGTTAATCACAACCTAACAGAGTAGAGAAGTTAGAAGCGAGCCTATAAACAGATTATCAAGAAGAGAAAAATTAAGAAGTGAAACTAACAGAAATATTTTGAATTTACAGAAGAAGCAGAAAGAAGGACAGATATCAGATAAATTCAAAGAATGATTCGGTATTTTAGAAGTGATTCAATGCCATACGCATATTTTTGGAGGAAACAGAATTTGGATGATCAAAACAGCATTTACTTCATTACTACTGTTGCTTCCTATGTGAGAAAATGTTTAATTGCTGTATGAATAAAATCAGTCACAGTCAGGTCAAACCATCTGTAGACAGGGAAGTAGGACAGTACGTAAAGCAGACAAATGCCAGTCTTTCTTTTCATTTAAGCCAATGCTGCTTTAAAAAGATGTCAGAGAAATTGGGAAGAATTCATATTGCACACTGTATTTGAATTCATTTCTTCCTTGATGATGAAGGTGAGGTATCACCATACTTCTTGCATGACACTCTAAGCGCATTTTTTTAAAACAGCAAACCAAGGGATGTTGACAACCTCTCCAACTATCCATTGGTCTCCAATTCTTTTATTTTCAGTCTACTATTTCTTTTCAGTATTACTTTGAGTTCATAAAGTGATGTTATCACATTTATTTTCTGTATCCAGTACAGATGTGTTTCCTCCTTTGTAATTCCTTTCTTCTTGGTCAGTATTCCCAAAATCTACTCCTGGCAAGCCTATCCACAAACTAGAGAGCTCTTCTATAAGCTGCCAGCAGGAGCATCTTGTTCCTTGTTTGAGACAGGAGCGCTGAGTAGCTGCCTGGCTAGAACCATAAAATGTAATGCAGAAGCATAAACTGCAACACTAAATCCTAAACCGAGGCTATTAAAAAAGTTACTTAAACGACTCAGATGGCCTAACAGCAGAGATCTGCAAAAATATATTTTGCTTGTAACACATTCCATTCATATGGTTATTGCTCTTCCTCAGAAACTTGAAGCTTGCAAATATAAATTTCATTGAGAATCTACGCATTTCTGTATAAAAAATTAACAAGCAAACTAATTAACAAATATTAACAACTGTTCAAGTAACATATCTCAGATTCTAATCTTGCCTATCTTAGACACTTCTTAGATCTTGCCTGTCATACACGCATATTTTAGGATGGGATGAATGACTGCAGGTGTCTCCCATTTCAGAGAGACTTGCAGAAGGTTCCTGGATGAGGAAGTTAGACCTAACTTGTACGTAGCTCCATAGAAATCTAGACTGACACACCAATGTTCCGCTACTTAAAACCCATCTGTATGAGGAATTATTTGAGGAGCAAGAAACAATATCTTTTAACATATTCTTATGCTTTTATTCAGATAAATTAGGTGTTTGTGGTCTGGTATTTTGATTTCTAGATTGCTACTGCTAGCTTGCAAGGATTAAGGGGGACCATAACAGCACTTCAGCCTCCAACCTGGCACACAGTCCAGAGATAGGACTTCTGGCTGAAGAGAAAGCAAGAGTGTCCTGCTTGGTGCTTTCCACTAACGAACAGTCTTCTGTTGAAGATTTCCTGCCTCAGAGACAGCACATGGGAAATCTCATATTTAACCTTCTCCATACCAGCCATGCAGGAGAAACTTACCACAGTTTACAGGCTGAATACAGCTTGGCATGCGACGACTTTCCTTAACATGCATATAATTTGATTTTACATTATATTACTATAAACACATTTTCTTTAAAACAGAAGTTTATAAAAATCTTAATACAAGGATCCCAAAAATATTTAAGTGGGATACAT
The DNA here is from genome assembly GCF_964034855.1 of Anser brachyrhynchus. NCBI lineage: Eukaryota > Metazoa > Chordata > Aves > Anseriformes > Anatidae > Anser > Anser brachyrhynchus. Next base: position 66,951,642 of record NC_137696.1, read on the forward strand.
AATGTCAAAGGCATGTTTAACATAACAAGATGTACATAACATTCCCTTTGAGGGTCTACTGAACATCTTTACTGCAACATAAAGAACTGATTCATCATTCAGGTGAAAGAGTATATATTGAGAAGCTCAACATATTCTAGCATTCACTGCTGTTTGGCATTCAAGGTGACATACAACAGCTGCCGTGAGGCGGGTGGTCTGAAGGACTTTTTGTCGGCTTGCTGATTTATTTGCTTTAAAGAATAAACTGATCTCTGCTTTGAGAATGAAGCTTCTACCCCATTGTCACTGTCATGTCAAATTTTAACTCCTGAATACATACCCTGTGGGGCTGGCACGCAGATGGAGAGAAATCTTCTGGTGCAGATGTCTGTTGGCTCTGCTGAAGATAGTGGATGTTTCTCTGTAACATACTGTCAAAGCTTATTTACCTGCTGTGCGTGTTGTTGCAGCTCAGCAGGTGTTTCACCTCTGTCTTTATCTATATCGAGCTTTTGTGCTTCCTATACTTTTAAACATGTTTTTAAAATGTCTAGCTACCAAGCTGATACGTGTAGTGGCACTTCTTAGCAATGGTAGTACGTAGTTCTTCATTGTGCATGGATTTCTGTTTCTCTTCTAACATTGTATCTGATCCCTTTTTAGATCTTTTCATCTTATTAGATGCATAACCCTGAAGTGTGGCCCAAATTCTACGTAACAAAAAGCAAATACTGATGTTATATTTTCTTTGCACTTCAAGGAAAAAAAAGAGAAGTGCTTGAGTGCATGTGCATGTAGAAAGAATAAGAGCTGGATACAGCTCTTGTCTGTATAAATTTACAAATTTTACTGTTTCTGATGTATTAATAAAACTGCATTAACTCTCCACATGTTTATTTTAATGCCCTAATTATCTATAGTTACTAAAACCCCTGTTCATGTAACATTTTAAAATATTTTAAATATCAGGTTTTTAAAAATTCAATGCAGTATAGTTTCTCCTTCTCTGAAATTAAACTTGAAGTCATTTAAACTCTGTTCCAATATAGATGTTTTCCCTCCCCTTTTGGCTTTAGATAAGTATATATTAATGTATTCAAAACCAGAAAAACAAGATGCATACATTTTAGCAAGATGCATCTACATTCATGCAGGGCTGAGGGAAGCGGGGATAATAAAGCTACACTTTCTTAATGTGGTATCAGTGAAGAACATCTATTCAAATACTCTGGCTAGAGAAAGCATGACGTAGTACTAATGTAAAAATAATTCAGAGAATTCTGCTCAGATTGTGAAAATGACAATTCCCATAAATTCTTTAGGCATTGTCACACCACCACTCAGTTAAAGCCAAACAAGCATCTGATCCTTGCTTCGAACACCAGTTGATTGACTGCTGTTATAAACCATTTAATGGGACTCAAAAGACAGCTGAAAGACTGACTATCTCATTCCGAAATGTCAGTAACAAGAAAAGTTCAAGAAGAGAGACTTAAACAAATGTTTGAAAAACACATTGTCAGTATCTATCAAATATACTACTAAACATCTTTGTAATGAGTTATTTGCCAAATTCATTAATCAGATACACATTCTAAAACAAGTATATTTGTGAATAGCCTTATTTTCATCCAAAAGATTATTTTCATCCAAAGATTATTTTCATCCATGAGTCTTAATTTCATCCAAATTAAAAAATTTGTTAAAAAATCTTGTGATTTCTCTAAGCATTCGGATGCACACAAATACCTAACTGAATGTACAAATGTGCACAGAAGACATATATATATATATACACACAGATATAAACATGGGACATACATAACACAAGGTAATAAATATTATATACAGAGAGAGAGAGCTGTATAAATAAATCTCTTTTTGGTTTTGACTGATCTGGATTTTGCAATATTGTCACTAATTTAAACAGCCATCCTACAATTTTCTTCCTCTGTACTGCAGGCAACTACTTTCTATTTGTTTTGTAACAGTATACCTCTTCTAAATAAAGGGGGCCTAAGTGCAAACAAAAACATTAACAGGAAATAATATTCAGCATTTACAAAGTGCCTGAAATGCTGAAAGTCTTGTATAAGTATTTAATAATAAATCCTCAAAACAGTCCTCTCAAAAACAGTAATATCCCACCAGTAATGCTGTGGGAACAAGGACCACAAGGGGGACCACAAGGAGGAATAAGGCACCACAAGACACAAAGCAAGCTGTCACCAAAGCCCTACATGGAGTCCTAGAAGCAGCACTACCTTTTAATAGCAGTGCTTATGTAAAGCTGGTCCAAACTACAGAAACTTAGACGTGGTAGTAGTTGCTCATAAACACTTTTTGTCTCCTCTACAGTGTTAGTTTTGACACGGCATTAAGAATGAAACAATTCAGGTGTTGAAGAGTGCCTGAAAAACAGCAGATGAGGCACATGAACCCGGTACAGTTTTTATGATGATGAAAGCACAGCATTTGCTAAGCAAAAATGAAGTATAATGCATTGATCCTGTCAGTTACGAGCCTTAGAAAACTGGATCTTTCCATCAAAATTAGCTCTACCAGAAAAGGTGCCTGGATCAGCAGTTTTCCTTTTATTTTATGTTCATCAAGCCTTTAAAGGTTTTGCAGAATTTGGGGATGGACACAGTACTTGCGTAAAATTTTCATCTTTTTCAGATTTCTTTGTCCTTAAGGATACATCCATCTTCAAAACCAATAGAAGTTTTCATCCTTTTAAGATCTTTTAGTCCTTTAGGATGTTATCTTCATAACAAATAGTTGTTTTAATCTTTTTTAAAGATTTCTTAGTTTTCAAGGATGAAGACACGTTTTTCCTTTAGAACTGTCTACACAAGAAAAGATTCCAGTGAAGATGTTTCTATTCAACTGCTTGGGATGGCAACAGTCTTGGAAGACTTCCCTAACGTTGCATGTTTTGTTCTTTCTTTCTGAGGATACGATCATTCCTTGGTCGTGAATATTTTCATTAATAACGTTAGTATGCTTTGGAGTGGGAGAGGTTAGATCCACTGAATGATTGTTTGTTGAAATGATTTATGGTCAATTTTTGTTATGAATATTTTTGTTTATTAGCAGAAATCTGGAAAATGTTGCAAAGTGTATGAGAAGAAATGCATCATAGTCTTTAAGTATTTTATCGTTGAGGCTCCCTGTAAAAAGATTTTTTATATTTCTTTCTTCTTGTTAGAGAATCCATACAAGAACAGATGTTTTTTTTTCCCTTGAGTATGAGTTAAGACTTCGATTTATTCAGATTTATTGAGGCTGTCCATATTCTTGTTGAAATAGAACTATTGCTCATTGACAACATGCACAACAGAGTTCTAAATTTCTAAGGAAAAATGGCAAACTTCACATGAACTTTCATCATGAATGTCAGTATCCCATGCCTTCCAACACCACTACATTCAACCTCTGACACGAATGCAGGAAAAAAATCCCTGAAATGTAAAAATCAAGCTGTACCAGTACAAATAAAAAATATCAACTGACCTCCCAAGACCATGACCTATTCCCTGCTATAAACCTCTTTTAAGACTCAACATCTAACATGGCACATATAAAGAACCAAACAAATTAGGAAAGTAAAAAATAAAATTAATATAAAAAAGCTCTTATTTTGCAGTATTACTACTTGCCTGTCTTCCCATGTCATCTGGCTTCTTGAAGATCTCCAAGGTGCAGGAATGCTATCTTTCAAGATATTCTCAACACATCACACAATACATTCCTAGGTTTAAAGGGCTGACTGCATTAAGAAAAATTCTCAACACTCCTGAGTTACTTCATTTAAGAATCTTGTAACTCATGTTCTTAATATAACTAACCCCAACTCCAAACTCCACTACCATCTAGTGAGAGCTAACCACCCCGGAGAGGTGGTTAATTAATTATACAGCAATTATCCCATAGTCTCTCAGTGCACAGACTTTCCATGCACACCAACTGAAGTGCCAGCTATATGCAAATGGCAAAAACAAGAAGACAAGCCTAGAATAATCACCGAGTTGTGAAACTTCTGTTCAGATGAAGCTGGAGGACACTAGTGTAATTTCTAGCATTGCAATGATCTAGGCAAAGTATTTGGTACAATGTTTAAAGTGTTGATGGTACTCTGAACAGTTATCATGAAATCTGTTGTATCACTGAAATTCTCTCTATATAGGAATACAGTCCGAGTAAGGTCACATCTTTGCCAAACCACACATTTCACTTAGCTTTAATAATCTAATAATCTACTGCATCTAATCTCATTTAGTCACACAGGCTATCTTTATAATCAACAGAGAGAATTGCCTAACATACACCGCAGAAAAAATGACTTTTCAGGCATATAATTTATAGGCACCATTGATACAGGAAGAAAATGAAGATGTACTTACCAAGAAAAACAGAGGACTCACAGTAGTAGTAGCCATTGGGTTGCTTTTTTTTCAACATGGAGCAAAGATCTAAGCGATGAAGGACTTCATCTCCAAAATACTGGCTTTTAAAATCTTCATATAGGCTTGAGTCAATTTTTTTCACCTTTAAATATCAACAGAAAATTCAATCAGGCGTTCTGCTAAGAGACTGAATTTTCACATTTAATTCCTACAGTTTTTGTTTTAACCAGAGGTTAAACGGAAATTTGAAATCAGAATGGAAAATTGCTTTAAAATGCAAAAAGAATACTGAAACAATAATGTGCCAAATCTTCTGTTTCAGTTAAGCAGTTATCTGCTGCAGAACTTAAACATGGAAATAGAAGTGTCATTACACCTCCTTTCTACTCATCCCCCTTCAATGTTATAGTTGTGTACAACACTACAACTGCTTTAACTTCAAGTGGTTTGCAAGAGTCTTCATGGAACATGTAACTGCAAATTATTCTCTGTCAGCACCAGGCATGTGTTCATGCATAGAAGAATCTCAAATGTTTGTCAAGGAAAGTTTTCTGTGTTTTTAAAATCACCGAACAGGAAAATATGTTTCAGTGTAACCAACACAAGGCTTTTTATCTCAGCAAATCTAAAAACTTACTTATATTTCTGAACTTTACCTATCAAAAAGACTGACTCAATTCTAATGATAAATATTAATGATTTGTAATATCAGCAGTAATATTAGTATTTTAGCAGTTTGGTACTCCTCATTCCATCATGTTTTCAATAAAAATGATGATGTCTGTAGAAACTATATTTTCTCCTTCAGTGTGCTTCAACATAATGTCACTTCCTTTTTAAAAACCGTTACGGTGTGCTAAGGGATGTAAGCAATGGCCGCAGCCTGTAGCAGCTCTACCCAGGGCTCCCTCCAGCCCAGATGCTGGAGCCAGCCCAGTGCCCCGGGGACGCAGGGTCTCTGGTGGGGATATGGGTTCTCTGCTGGATGGGCCAGCTGCTCTCCTCTTTGCAGATGCAAACAGTAGGGAAGCTGAGCACGCAGCCCTGAGACACAGGTACAAGCACTGAGGACATGGACGTGTCTGATCACACGCATTGCCACAGACAAGGCACTGCCACAGGCAGCCCCCAGAGATAGGGCTGAGTGCGGACAGACCCCACCCACCCCAGTGCCTGGCACGGAGATCCCACTGGGTCCAGCCGCTGACACTCCACTCCAGGCCCGCGGTGCCCACACAGCCAGTCTGACTCCAAATCTACCCACGCCAGATCCCAGTATCTGGTGCCTTGTTCTTGTAGCATGTGCACAGGATTGGGAGAGAGATTACTCAGAAAGAGAGATGGTTAAGAGACTTTAATAAGAAGACAGGACAGACTGCGGTGGTCAGCCGCAGGGCTAAAGTCAGACAAGCTCCATTTTACACACAACTGGCCACCTTTACAACCCCTTCTGTCTGTTCCTCCTTTGCTCCTCTTTGATCTCCCTCCACTGTTCATTGCCCTGTCAGTTTGCAGTCCCACTGACCTGCAAACTGGTCAGCAGGATTGCAAACACCCTGGACCCTCAAGTTTATATCCCCAACAGTTGCAAAGTTATGGTTTGCCTGCAGTTTCCTGATAGATCATTAATTAGTGAGACAGACAAGGTTTGTTTCTTGGTTTTGCCTCTGTTCGGTTTGTTTGACAGCTCTGTGTCTCCATACATTTTGTTTACATCTTTCCTTATTGTCCCATTTAACAAGGCCCTCAACCAGATGATCCTACAGAAATAAGCATTCCCACAATCCACAGAACCCTAGCAATCAGAGTGACTGACCAGTTTTCGCCCTCGCTATATCTCCCAGTTGTATGGCAGGGAGCCATACCTAGCCATGTCTCTGTGTGTTGCTGTCTGTGGCTTCCCCCTCCTTTTATTATCCCCTTCTGCACTGGAAAGGTCCTCCACCAGGCGCCCTAAAGTAGACAGATGCTTTGCCCTTGCACATACCCTTACGCTATCTCAGTTCATCTGAGCATTATGTTTAATCATTTCTTGTGTTGCTTCACAATTAGTCACATGCCGTATGTGCTCAGTGGTGGCATTTCTACTGAGCTTTTTACTTAGATAAAATTCAGAAGCACTATGCTTGAGTAACTACCTGCACATCTGGGTCTCTTTCCCCTGACGTCTAATTTAGTAGAGGTCAAAAACCATCTTTCCAGTTCCTTAATGTCTGAAATGATGACATCTAGTGGTGGATGTTTTTCATTTAGGGTAAACAATCACACTGGAAGACCACATGTATTCCATAGTCATTTTTATTTAAAATATGATATTCTGTGGCTATATTGGTTCCTATGTACTAAGGTTATTTTGAAATTAAATCATCAGTTGGTGCTCTCTGGCTGACAGCTCTTTGAAATGCATTTAGACATCAATTAGTAATAAAAAAAGACCTTTTCAGACAGGAGAACACTTGTCAAAATGTGAAGCCTTGAATACTCATCAAAGAAAATGAAGAAAAGATTAAGATAACCCATCCATGCTACAAGATATTTGGAAAAGCAGCCAAGGGAAAACTGAATTTGGAGCGATTTATGGAGCAGTGCTTGCAATGGTTGCAATGAGATGCAGATGGTGAAAGGAAGGATGAACCAATGCAGGTGCATGGGATGGGTCATTTATTTGAAAGCGTCTGGAGCAGCGGGGAAGAAAGAGAGGAGTTATTCCCATTTGGGAAAGTTGTAGATGCCGCTTACAGAGATATGCTGTACTTGGGTGCTGGATGAGGAGCAGGAGGCAGATGCCTGCGGAGGGACAGGCCTGTGCAAATGGGCCTGCAGAAGGCCAGGCTGCCTCTGTGGCAGTCACTGGCAGCGGCAGGGGCAGGCCATCGGGAGGGGGCTTGGCCCAGGGCATACCTCCCTCCTGACAGGATCAGGAGCCAAGCTCCGATCCGGAGAAGGAAGGGGAGAAAAGGGGGTGAGATCAAAGTTTTGGACTTCATGAAGTAGCAGCAGCTGAGAGGAGCTGACCGCCTGTGAGTGAGGAGGGTGAGTAGCGGGCAGGGAGAGGGCTGGAGGCAGGGAGCTGACGGTGACTTCGGCCTCTGTAGGAGGAAACCGATGAGTGTACTTTACTGTATTCATGGATATTTGGGCACACATATAGTAAAGCTGCATCTCTGAAATACTGGATACAAATCAGAGAGTTGCTGAGGTTGGGCAGGACCTGTGGCAATCCCCCAGTCCACTCCCAGCTCGAAGCAGGATCGCCTGCAGCAGCTGGGCCGTGTCCAGTATCTGAGTATCTCCAAAGCTGGACACCCCACAACCTCTCTGACAACCTGTTACAGCGTTTGATCACCCTCACAGTGAAAGTTTGTTTGTTTTTTCATGTTTAAGTGGAATTTCCTGTACTTTTTGTGTCTACTGCCTCCTGCCAGTCGGTGAGTACCACTGAGGAGGATCTGGCTCTGGCTCCTGCGCTCCCCCCATCAGGTATTTATACGCTGTGGTAAGAGCCCTCCTTGAGCCCTCTCCAGGCTAAACAATCCCAGATCTGTTGGCCTCTCACATGTGAGTTGCTCCAGTCCCTTAACCATCAGCACATGGCTGACAGCAAGTTTTTACCTTCTACAATGTTATTTCTATAGCTCATTATGGAAACAGGATATACAGCAGGCTATTAGATACCTGCTGGGATTACGTATTAGATATGAGATTAGATTAATCACAATCTACACAACCTGAAGATAGACAGGACCTATTATGTTTGAGCTTTCAAGCTCAGTACCTAAAGGTGGTTTGGAGTTTCTCCAGCTATGGCTTGTAACACCAAGTCAGTAGTAGAAGGGTTCAAAGAGCATTATGTTTGAAGGGTGTGATCGTACTTAAAGATATGAAGAAAAACTATAAAACTATTCCAACATTGCTAGTAGTAGCTCAGTTACAGCTTGCTTAGAATCAAGATGCATCTGTAGCTATTGGCTGCATCTTTTCACTGGAACTGTTAACATCTGTCTTCAATTACTGGTAGCATGTTACTTTCTCCAGGGTTGGAAGAATAAGTGTTAACTTGCTGTTGTCAATTACAGTTAGTTCCCAGGACTGTTAGGATGAGTTGTGAATAAAAATTTTGTTCACCAACAGAATGAGTTCCACATCAACCACAAGTTGTCCCTTGCCATCACTGCTTGTGCCTGAAGAAGAGGACCAGGAGTGTTCTGAGACACATATGTCTGTTTTGTGGTACGCAGGGCAGTTTGCAGTTACTTACTATGACACAGAAGACTGCTCAGTGTACTTCATGCCTGACACACCTGATAATGAAGACCTTGACCTACTGCAAAAAGTAATTGAGGAAGTTCATCCTCAATGCATAGTGACAAGTGCAAAACAGGACCAGAATATTGCCAAACTCCTGACCGACCTAACAGCTAGCGATAGTGATAAAGACATGGGAAAACCAGAAATTGTCTTGTTTCCTAACACAGACTTTGGCCTAGAAGTCAGCAAACAACGAATCCTATCTAGGCAATTTCCATTCATCCCATCCCATATGACTGCAACAGAGAAAATTCTCTACTTGTCCTCAGTCATCCCTTTTGAGAGCCCACTCGTTATAAGAGCTCTGGGGGGGCTCCTTAAGTTCCTAGACAGGAGAAGGGTTGGAATTGAGCTAGAAGAAAGCAGTGTTGTTGTTCCTATTTTGGCCTTTAAAAAGTTTGTGCTGTCAGATACTGTGAATATGGACCAAGACGCTTACTGTGTCCTACAGATATTTAAAAGTGATATCCATCCTTCTGTGTACAAGCTGTCTAGTGGATTAAAAGAAGGATTCAGTTTATATGGGATTTTAAACCGCTGCAGGTGCAAATGGGGAGAAAAACTGCTGAAGCTGTGGCTTACACGACCTACTCGGAACTTGACAGAGCTAAATAAAAGGCTGGATGTTATCCACTTCTTCCTGCTGGCTCAGAACCATGAAACAGTTCTCACCCTTCAAGACTGTCTCAGGAATATAAAAAATGTACCTCTTATTCTAAAAAGAATGACACTTTCCCATACAAAAGTTAGTGACTGGCAAGCTCTCTATAAGACACTGTATAGCGCAGTGTGCCTTAGAGACACGTGCCGTTCTCTGCCCAGTAACATTGAACTCTTTCAGACTATTTCACGTGTCTTCACTGATGATCTGCACTACATTGCCAGTCTCATCAGCAAAGTGGTGGACTTCGAAGGCAGCATCTCAGAGAACCGCTTCACTGTCAGACCTAACGTGGATCCCACCATTGACGAAAAGAAACGAAGGCTCATGGGACTGTCAGACTTCCTTACAGAAGTGGCACGAAAAGAACTGGAAACCTTGGACGATCATATTCCTTCCTGTTGTGTGATCTACATTCCTCTGATTGGGTTCCTTCTCTCCATTCCACGGCTACCAACTATGGTGGATAAGACTGACTTTGAAATCGAAGGCTTGGACTTCATGTTTTTGTCAGAGGATAAACTGCACTACAGAAGCGCGAGGACTAAGGAGCTAGACAGCCTGCTGGGTGACTTGCACTGTGAGATAAGAGACCAGGAAACACTAATTATGCACCAGCTGCAGACAAAGATCTTGGAGAAGTCTGAAGTGCTTAGCAGCGTGATCGAGTACACTGCACACCTTGATGTGCTGCTGGCTTTGGCAGTGATGGCCCGGGAGAACTCCTACTGCCGGCCGTGCTTTACTCACCGCCACGGCTTCCACATCAAGGATGGGAGACATCCGCTCATGGAACTGTGCGCAAAGACTTTTGTGGCCAATTCTGTGAACAGCGGTGAGGCTGCCAGACGAATAAAGATCATCACAGGGCCCAACTCATCTGGAAAGAGTGTCTACTTAAAGCAAGTAGGTCTTATAATATTTATGGCTCTGATTGGCAGTTATGTCCCTGCAGCAGAGGCAGAGATTGGAGCGATTGACGGGATTTACACAAGAATCCACAGTAGGGAATCTGTTTCTGTAGGGCTCTCCACTTTCATGATTGATCTGAACCAGGTTGCCAAGGCTGTAAACAATGCTACAGAGAGGTCCTTGGTGCTTATTGATGAGTTTGGTAAAGGGACCAACACACTGGATGGGCTGTCCCTTCTGGCTGCTGTGCTGAGGTACTGGATCAACCAAGGAACCCGCTGTCCGCAGGTCTTTGTCTCCACGAATTTTCACAGTTTAATGCAGCTAGAACTCCTGCCTGCCACACCTCTTCTGGAGTACCTGACCATGGAGACCCACCAAGACGGAGACGAGTTGGTATTTTTCTATCAGATCAAACAAGGCGTGTCCACTGTCAGTCATGCTGCCAACATCGCTGCATTAGCTGGAATGCCAGCCAAAATTATTGAAAGAGGAGTGGAAGTATCAGAACTGATTCGCAATGGAAAAGCTATCAAACGTATCGATCATCCTTCAAAAGGAGACCAGATGGAAAAATGCAAGTCTGTTGTGGAAAAGTTTCTTTGTCTAGACCTTGATGATCCCCATCTGGACTTAGAAGAGTTCATGCGTAAAGAGGTGCTGCCTTCTGCAGCCTCAGTCCTGTAACAGGGCTTTGTGTAAAAGCATGAATTACATGGTATCTACCATGTTTAGTAGGACAGTTTGGTAATTTAAGCAATGATGACAATGACTAACACCTCACACTACATTTCACTTGTAAAAAACTATCTGTAGTGTACGTCTTTTCTTCTTGTTTAAAACAAGTATTGTAGTTAGGCATCTCTGCAACATGGTCTATGATATGAAAACAAGAAGGCTGAACAAAGAGAATTCAAGAACCTCTTCCACCTGTTGGATTACACAGTTTGTGCTTTTTGAGCCCCTGTTGTTAGATCCCCAGACTGAAAAAAATACTGTAGAAAAATCACAAAATATTTCTGCTGGTCTCATGAGACTGTATAAGCAAAGTGTTTATTGTTTTGTGTTTGTGTCAAAGCGATTGTTTCAGCTATTTTAGGATCAGCATCAAAACATTACAAATAAGTGCCTCAGACTCCCAGATCAGCAAGTAACAGTTGTCGCAATACAAACCTCTGAAGTAAAGGCTGATTAATGGAAATATAGAGAGGGATTTAATGAGCTCTGTGGCTTTTCTTAAAACAGCATTTCTGGCTAAAATGCCAGAGATCCCAAGAGTTGCTATAAAAAGAATGCTGGAAGTCAGAATCAACAGGGACTGATTACAGGGGAAGCGCTTTGGTTTTACTGAGAATCACTCTCTTCTCCTCAGGTCCTATAATGTAAGACTACTATCTATAGGACTTGTAGGACTATTGTAAGACTACTATCTATACTGTATGAGTATAAATAAAAACAAAATTACAAGTCTAGGAAATGGAAAACTGTACTAGGGATGTAAGACAGAAACTTACATTTTATAGTCTATTTTAAAGTATTGAGTAAAAGTTATGGTTAAGGGAATAATACCAGAACCATAGCATTCCCTTTCACTTCTGTCAGTGCAAACGAACTTTACTGAACACAGCACTTGATGAATTAGTTTGCCAAAAATATTCATGAACAAATTAATGAAGCAGCAGCCGTGATATCTAAGTACCACAGAAGTAATAACCTTCCCTGCAATGGGCTAAGCGCCTGAGATTCCTTACCTAAGAGTAAGACAGAAAAGACATCATATTTCTAACCAATTGTCTGACTGCCAAAACTTGCTATAACTGCTTACAATATGGCTCATAAGAGACATCAGCAGATATATTACATCTCTCTTCAGTTGTATCTGATTTCAAGAACCAAAAATATTAGTCACATACAGTGAGAGAAAAAATATATGAGAAAAAAATAATTATCTTCATACTATCAATATTAAACATCTTATTTGTTTGGTATGTCTCACTGAAGATAGCAAAAAGACAAATGTGTCCCCCAAAAGATGTGGATTCAGAAACACTGCTTTGGTTTTGATTCAGTGCAGAATTTCTTCCTTTATGATGTGCTTTAGTATTACAAAATAAGTAACTTTTGTTATCTCTAATGAAACTAGGATAGAGACAAAAGTTTAACATAATTCACACTAAAATACACGAGTAAATGACTGAATCATGCAGTTGCTGCTATTGTCAGTGCTATCACAATAATACCCTCTGCAAGATAATATCTAACATATTGGCAACATTACCATTGAAGTTGAACGGTAGCAGTGTACAGGCCATGCAGAACTCTTACAAGTGTTTTAAATACAAAAGCTTTTTTCTCAGTAATATATTTTACTAGTTATACACGCAGCACTCTAAATATGTACTATAGATTAAATATATTAAATATTCATAGGTGGTATTTTTTGAATACTTCCTTGTCAGCCTCTGTCTAGGCTAAGGATACACTGCTTACTAACCAAGTAGATGCCATCTGAGCAGTTTAGCTGTCAGTCATCTACTTAAAAAATCCATTTCACCGTATCTGCAGTTCTGGCAGCACTATGTATCAAAGGATCTCCAAATGTCATACAGCATTTATCTAATGTGCCTCACACCACTCCCTGAAATAAACAGCAGTCTGGGTGAATGAAAAAGAGAAGGTGTGACTGACCTACAGCAACACAGCAGGCTTGTAAGGGAAGCAGGAATAGGAATGTTTTCTTTAAGTGGAAAGCTCCAATTGCTTCTTTCACTGTTTCATTAGGTTCTTTGTACAGAAAATAATGATACCAATCCAAGATTCTTATCATCCAGTCAAGTGTGGAAACAGCTAAGCACATGCAAGTAAATTATCTCCCTTTATCTCCTTCCACAAGGACACCCACAGGCATACTGTGCCTTCTTAATTTTCAGCGGCAAGTGGGGAAGTTTTCAGTGGCACATGAGATTTTGGAACTGTCAAATCGAGTTGTGAGTTGCTCCCACTTCTGAGCAGTTAAGAAGGTTCTTTAACCTGAAAAGCTAAGAGTACTCAGATAGCTCTTTCCTCACGGACTTTATCTGAAATTTTTACCCTTTATTAATTTATATTTCCAAGGATTTTTCTTCTTCTTTTTGCATTTACCATTTAGTCTGTTCTTAGCTTAATGCTGTGACCTCGAAGTGGAAAGCTGTTTTCTTTTATTAATTCTGTATTCTCACACTCCTTTCTTTCTAAATACCAGTAACAACTAGGGAAAGTTCAAATATTTTTCAGAATATATGCATCTCTAAATGCATTTATCTATATTAAGCATTGAAGAAATTTGATTTTTTTCTTCCAAAAGGAAGTGTTGGTGGAACTCAGATGTCATTATTAGGAGGGTGTCTTAAGGTACTGCTTCAAATTAGAAAACATACATTTTAAAAATACTAAAATAGTTATGAAGCTGTAGCTGTGAACTATAGTCAACTACTTCATTCTATTTGCTCTTTTACGTGTTTTCATGCAAATTTCATCCACCATTTCTCGTTTCTCCAACCCCATTTCTTGTTTTTCATACTGTTGAATGATCGGAGAATGCAATTAAACATTACGTTAAAATGTTCTACAAAACAGTTTTTCCTTTTGTGCTTCATGTTTGTATTATTGTTTTCAGTAAATGCATGAAACTGTCTTACTGAATTCATAGACAATGCAACTAGAAATAATGGTTATGATGCTTATGACAGACAGTGGATTGACAGAGAAAAACTCCTGTTAAAATAATTTACAGATTTTTAATACATAATATCTTTCCAAACAGTATATCTTTAGAATACTATATGCATTATCCAGTATTGTGGAGGACTAAGGAAGATGATTTGGAATGACACTGACCTGGTTCTGTCAGTAGCCATGAATATCAGAACACAGAAAATATGTATCCTGGCCAATAGTTCATGAAAGGTAGATAAACATTAAAATAATAAAAAATAGCTATAAAAAAAAAGAAAACAGAATGGAAAATAAAAAAAGCACCCTGGTTATCTGAGAGGTTTTAACAAAACAGTTAAATTAATATTCTAGAAGAGCTGTACTTTTAAAAGCAGCTGTTAATACAAGCAAAAGCTTATTTGAACTTACAGTTTTGAGAGCTATAACATACCACCTACAACCTGTGTACATTTATACAACTTATTTCTGTTTCAGAGCAGATATGTGTTATGTCCTTGAAGTTTCCTGATGTATCTCAGAACTCACTCCATTCTTCCAAATGATTTCACAATACTACTTAATTAAAATTTGCACGTTTATTATTTTTTAGAGGTTTTTTTCTAACAAAAATTTTAAAGTATTTTTCTTCAATGGTTGCTAACTGAAGATATCTATACTGCATACTTTTTAGTTCTTATTTAAAAAAAAAAATATTTATTCTGAAAATTATTTTCCTGGTCAATATTGAAGGGTCACATAAAGCATTCTATGCAATGTCAGCAAAGAAATTTTATGGAGATATACCTTATGTTAAATACTATATTACTGATAAACTAGTGGGAAATAAAACCCTAGATATACTAGTATTGAGTCTATGTACTTCTCATTACAGTTACTGTAACTTGTGTGTATTTGTCTATTTTTTCTTGTCAAAAAAGCTAATAAATGCTCAAGAAATATATACCTGCAAGAAAGAATATAAATGCTGTGTTTCATCACTACCCTGGAATTCACCAAAGCATATTCAATTGACAGAAGTGACAGTCTGCATATTATGCACCATCTAAATACAAATTCTACTGTTTGTTTGCTTACTTTCTCTCATACAGTAAAACAACACTATTCAAACAAACCGCATACAAATACTGTGAAAGCATGTATAAATATATAATCTATACCCTAATACTAATTCTGTAATTTTGAGCAAGTACTTACATCCTTTGCTTTGCGTAGTTTCACGGAAGAAAACAGACCATGACTTTACTGTATTGAGAATGTCAAGTTTATTAACCTGCAGTACAGTACAGGACTGCTGTTTACACGGTAGATGTACTAATTCTTTTTTCTAAAATATCAGCATTTTAAAGTCTTACCTCTTCAGCTGGTTACAAAGACGTAATAACTATGATGCTACAGCATAAGCAACTCCTGTGTTTGTCTCCAAATTAAGCTTTCTAGATTGCTGCTGAGCTATGTGAAATGTGAGCTCACCTCCTTACGTAGCTGTGTTGATTTTGACAACTTCATGAAAGTCAGATGGGGTTTAAAAGCTCTTCCTTCTCCTGCCAAGATGCCTTTTTCTTGAAATATCTTCTTCATAGTCTCTGAGGTGGGAAGAAAAATATAGAGGAACTCAGATACTAGATGACAGAATGTTTAAAATGTGCAACTGTAGCATGAGTCACAGCCACACCACATTAAAAGCAAAAACAAAAAACAACCAAGAGTACTATCAGGCAGAGAGATCTTCTAGCTAGCTTCAAAGGTGCATATTATTCCAAATGAAAATATTCTTGCATTTGCAGTTAATATGGGTCACAAATTTGGCTTTATTAAAATAATGGCAATTAAAAAGCTGTTCATGCTGTCCACTTTTGCTATCAAATTAGGAACTTCACAATAAAACGGTTCAGGAGTTACTCCCACTGAAAAAATTTTGCAAACTTCAGGAAAACTCTGAGAATATATTGGAAATTTCCCTCTTCAAAAACACTGTTCTGTGGCAAGCTCTACTCTCTGTATTTGGGTAATCTCCCACTTAGACCAAAGGAAATCTGAAATTGGAAGCTATAAAATCTGGTGCTGAGCTGCCATTTACATGGCAGAGTTTAAGGACACATCAAGCATACTGAAGTTGGATGATTTTTCTTATGTTTTCCTTAAGCTTCACTTGCCTTTGAAGCTCACTTCTTATTTTTAAAGTACGCTTTTACCTATCTACAGCAAAGGCCTAAGCAACTCTACTGCATAGACCTACCTTACTATTTTGCAGCTTATCTGCCCAATACAATATTTCATTTCTTGGAAGTAAATTTCAGTGTCATTTTTGAACTGTTTCTTTTTTTAAATGAAATACTTTACATGAAAAATATCTGCTGTAATTTTGAAAAGAAATGTTTTAGATAAAAATTAATAAAACCTGTGGCAAAAATAATAATGAGCTAAATGCAGAATAGGGAAAAAAATCAATCCTATCACATGAATTTAATCAGCCCTTACTATAATGACGTGTTTGCATTAAAGTGTATTACTTTTTGGCTAGATGTTTCAGCTGTAATGGAAAGAAACAGCGCATTATTCTCCCGCCTGGAAGGAAATGCGTTACACTGGGAAGTACACAGCGAAGATGGGTGGAAAAAAAAAGGGGTGGCCCAAGGAAGAGGAATTCAGGCATATAAAGTTGGTTAGCCTAAGTCTGCCAGCTCACGCTCATGTAACGTGTCGTTCCAGAGTCCTTACTCTTACCTTGTTTTTAATTGCTTCAGTGAGGTATTTGTGAGTTAGTTGGAAATCACACATAAAAAGAGATTTTACAAGTTTGTGCATTACTTCACAACAGAAAAGTTCTAAAAGAATCTCAGAGTATCCTCCTCACACCTGGAGATCAAAATTCACTTCTTGTTCTCTGCTGCGTACGATGTATAAACCTAGGCTCCACAGCCTACGCAGCTGAGGCTGGGATTTTGAAAAATGCCAAGGAAATCAAAGACCCAAACGGCACTTCCTACAGAAGCCCACTTGAAGATTCTCTTTCAAATTTCATTCTCCACTTAAAAGATGCTGATGTATTTTACAAACAAACAAAAAAAAAGTATACCCTTTTTTTTCTACCTCACAGAAAGCTGAAAAGTCAGTAGGATTAAAAACCATGAAGCATGTAGACAATGGTAACAGGATCATATTACCATCACAAACACTGAAAGTGACCTACTAGAAGACAAAATTTTGCCTTTTACCAGTAGAGCAGAATATATAATGCATCAAAACTATTTTGCCTCTCTCTTCTGCCAAACAGAAGTCTTAAAACAGTAAAGCTGATATACTTCAATTGAACAGAGACAAAAAGTTATACAGAACTCATGAAGCTCTTTCAATCCTTCGTTGAAGCTAGTATTAGGCCTCTGCTAGAAAACTGAACGGCTGGACAGAAGAGAATTTGGTTGTATGACAAAGTGAATTTTCAGCACTGCAACCACCTTCTTCCATAGCTAAATAAATTCAGGCAAATCCACAATACACTGTTCAAAACACAAGTAACAACACATGCTATAAACAGTCACTTGCCTCCGAGGTAGTCAGTGCATTTAGATCTGTTTTCAGTCTTTTGTTTTTATTTTTCACTCATTTATCATCTACATTTATTTCTTGCAATTATTACTATACTACCCATTAATATACAACACTCTAAGAGTCAGTGGAGTAAACAATCATTTTTTGATTACAACTTTTGTGATAAACATTGAGAAAACAGAGATGAAGAAGAGCACCAACATTTATTTTTTGAGTGCATGGTTTCAAATTCAGCTGCAAGATTCCTCTCGCTGCAGGACATACGTATATGTGGCACGTAACACAGAAGAAGGTGAAGGTGTGATGCAGACCAAGAGATGAGGCACAAAACTGATCTAGACTTCATTTGCACAAATGATTCAAACCTGTTGTGTTATGTTGGATGTCATTATGCTTTCCTCTGGTTTTATTCCTCTATTTACAAGACAGGATTATATAAAAGCGCATATACATGCATATATATACATATGCATATAATACAGAATCACAGGTGGGAAGGGACCTCTGGAGGCCATCTGGTCCAAATCACCCAGAGCAGGCTGCCCAGGACCACGTCCAGGCAGCTTTTGAAGATCTCCCAGGAGGGAGACTCCACAGCCTCTCTGGGCCACCTGCGCCAGTGCTCAGTAAAGAAGTGTTTCCTGATGTTCAGCCCAAACCTCCTGGGTTTCAGTTTATGCCCATTTCCTTCCTTCCCCTTTCTCTTCCTCCCCCCCCCCCCCCCCCCCATGTACGTATATATGTATATACAGGCATCTGTAGATCCACAGATATCTAGATCTATATATCTAGATCTACTGTATATCTATAGCTATACATACATGCCTATATGTAAATACAGCTTACCTACTTGTTTATTTTGTGTCTGCAGGAAACATTTCTAAATTTGCACTAAATCCCCGCTAAACTATTGTGGAGCTGTGCACACAAATGTTATTGAACAACAGATTAACATATCAAAAGAGAAGACTATAAATAAATGTTTGCTGCTTCTTCAAATTGAGATACAGAAGTTCAAGTCATTTAGTAATGCTGTGCATGTATTTCTATGCTTCAGATGGCCTGCTTATTTTCTGATGTTGGTTGCTGAGTAAGTGCTGAAAAAAGTGTTACATTTATTTAAAACTGAAATGATCTGTAACAAACCCATTTTCTGGTCCCTTTCTTTCATTCCCTTAACAGCATCATTTGGGGACTCATCAACTTTGATGTTCCAGCAAAGGATTAGTCTTGTTAAAAAAAAAGTTCATGCTACCGTCTGATACCCTGTCTCATGGATTGTAGCTTTTTTCCCCTAAAAAGCTCAATTCTTTCTGCTACCATGTCTTACAGCCAGCATGTTTTATCTCTCACCTCTGCAATTAACATCTGTAGTGGTGAAGACTGGCACATCTAGGGGTCTCCCCGTAACTCCTTTAAGAGCTCAGTGTCAGACCAGTGGTTTGCCCCAACACATCTCATCATGGGATTTTAAACACAGCAGCTTCAACAGTGTAAAATGATCCTAGGGTATATAATGTGTGTTACAGCTGGACAGCTGGGCACCTTCACTTTATATTGCTGAACGGCAACCACATGGCCTGGGTATCTTTGCTTTGTGCTAAATAAACCAACTTTATTTGCTATCTGCTTCTATTCATCTTCCTAAATTCATCTTTTTTCCTACCTGGGAATTCTAGTAAAGAAAACACATAATGAAAAACTGGAAGAAAATAGATAACATGGATTTACAGAGAGATTGTCGTTTTAAATGTGATTGATTTGCATGTGTATGTGTGTTCACACGCTCCTATGGTCATCAGACATAACCTTCTAACACAGCTTTGTCATGGCATAGACTGGCTCAAGAGATTGGCCACAGCTGCTGGCACTACAAATAGCTCCAGTTTTGTAGTATTTGACACTTAAGGAAAGCGTGACATTCTACTGGTTAAGGTGAGTTACAGACATAACTACCAAAGTGTTCCCCCCCTCAAAGATAAAGAAAACAAAGAAATCTGAGGAGATGGGCAATGTGTGTGTGTGCGTCTCAGGGAAGAAACAAAGGGAAACGTTATCCTGAGAGTACAGGAAGGGTAAAAGATAATGCAATGCTATTAATATCCACGCAGCCCTTTGAAGAGGTGGTTACAAGGAGGGTTTTAAAAGAACAGGGGAAGGAAGCATGGATATTGTGGGCAAGAGAAAGCTTACGGGACAGCATGAAAGTCGATTTGAAGACTAAGCAAGTATACAAAGGTTAAACTCCGTGATGGAGACTACCCAAACTAAAGTAAATTAGAAAGGCCAGTTATAAGAATGATAGACAGATTGGTCTTAACAGATAAGGATCTGCCATATTTACCCCAGACTTCAACATTACTAGCTGGACTGGAAAACAAAACAGAATCTGTGTTTTCCCTTATTAATTTCAGGCTGACCGATGTTTGCAGCTTCAAAGTATACCCTTGAAAAATTAAGGCTATTTTTACATGCTCAATGACTTCCTGGAACAAATTTTTGGACAGCTTTCAGAGCATCTTTCATGCAATTTGAAGTACTCTGCAATACCATTTTGTACGTTATTTTTATAATGTCAAAATTACTGAAATGTCATCTGCATCTCTTACATTGGATGTGGCTGAATCCATTAGACAACTGTTTTCCCATAATTAAACTTGAAATGTGATATATGAAGCTCACTCAGAACAGCTATATACTGGAAAGGCCCAGAACTTAAACAGCCAGATCAATACAGAATGATTCATACAAGATCTGCACATTGAGCAATATTCCACAAGTAAGTAGCAAGTAGCTTTATTTTCCAAGATTTCATTAAATATGAAAAACTACTATGTACACACATTTTCTTCCAGTCTATTAATTTTTGCTTGTACCTCAATTAAAAGATTTAGAATTTAGAAACAGCATTTTGTCTCTTTATTGAAACATTTCTGACTATACACTCAAAGCTGAAGACAGAGAGGAAGCTAAGCATAGCTAACTTACGATTATAACTTTAGCATGTCAAGTCATGTTCAAATTGTTAAGTTCTTCAGTTGTTTGTTTGTATTTAAGAGTATTTTAAGAGTATAGAGAGTGTTGGCTACCAATTGGCAGAAGTTTGGTTTTTACAAAGAAGCTTTTTAGTTATCCTTACTTTTTGTAATAGTACTGAGCATAACACACAAAGCCTCACAAGGCCCAATATCTAAGCCAACGAAGAAATCTACACCAACCACTTCAGATGGTAAGATTTTTCAAAACCGCATCTATGAATCACAAGAAGTGAGTACCAAGCGATAAAAAAATTACTTCAGAAATCACTTTATCCTTGGAACATATAGTCAAACACTGCACCAAGCACCAATCTCCCCACCGCCTTACTGCTAAGACCCTTAACAGGGTAAGGAAGGACTGTGTCAGACTGACGAGCGACCCTAGCTACTGTCAGACAAGACCTATTGACTCATGAACAGCTCAGCAATACTCAATCTCTGGAATGGAAAAAAATGGTGGTTAAACCAGGGTCAGTCACTACCTGATGTGCTTTTGTCTCCAGAATATAAGAAAAGGAAGGACCTTATTTCTCTTTTCTCTGTATGAACAGTGGCTATTTTTACTCCCCATCATCCCTAGAATTTCTCCTCAAATATTCATTCAGCTTTGCACTGTGCCAGCAGGCAAACCACAGTCAAGATGATTCCCAATGGTTCTTCATGGTTACTTGGTTATGTATTGTTTAGGCTTTTCTATAGTGAATTGTCACCATACATGCCACCATACATACCACTATCATGTATCAGCAAGCAATATGGTTCTTTCAACCACGTATCATCAATATTTGTGGCTTTTTCTCTTTCACCCCATTGTTACACAAGAGCATAGATTAAAAACATGCTCATTCATATGGTAGGATCCAAAGAACACCTGGACCAAGCAATCCACACTTTGTGCACAGGTGCCAATGTGTAAGGTAAGCCTTACAAGACAGTGATAGTATGAAGGCTTGAAGTACTAGACTGAAATAGAAACTTATGTCAGATTTCTTGATAAAACTCAATTCTCCACAAAAACATATCTTATTGCTTCATTTTAATAAGGTGTTTATCACAATGACTGTTATTCTGTGTTTGGAAGTGCAGTACACAAAATAATATAAATGAAAACCCAAAAGCATTTGCTGTCCTTGTTTTCAAGGGACCGTGGGACTCAACATTTTCAGCATTAAAGAACCAATGTGGTGATCACTGAAAGGTATTTTAGAGGAGTGAAGGCAATGAACATCGTGAACAGCACATCCAGTTTCATTAAACAATAGAGCAGTGCTCAGCAGCCTTTACCCAGATAATTGTTTGTGTTCAGGCAACATCAGAGGGATGTTAACAACCAAAACTATCTCACAGTAAACCATCAAGGAGAAATTAATATGCAGATTGAGAGCCTGCCAGTTAGTTTCATATATTCCACAGTTAAAGTGACAATAAAAGTCACAATGACATTAAAGTGCAAAGAAAAGAAACTATGACAAACTGTAGATATTTAAATCTCCCTAGTTTTTAAATAAATTACTTGCAACAACTGAAAACTTTGCTTCCAGTCCCACCTGACTACACAACAGCAAAGCAGAGATTACCTGGTCTGTAAATGCCAACAAACTTCTGGGAGATTAACCTTCTCCTTGCCTTACAAACAGATCCTCCACTCATCCCTGCCAACCTGTCTTCCTTTCCAGTAAAACCTCATTCTTCCCCTTGTTAACTGCCCTCTCTGTACCTCCCTGAAAACACCGCTATTATAGAGCCAAATCAAACTGAAAAGACTCTTTTTTTCCATTCTTTCGGCCTCCTTCCACACAGTTGGACCCAAATTTTAAGACCTCGTGTGAAGTATAAGCACCGTAGAGCCGAAGGGCAAGAGAGGCCCAGTGCGGTGCCCCAGAGCCAGGCCCCGGCCCGGCCCAATGCTCCTCATACCCACGTCAGCCTCTTCTGCTGGTCACAGCATTCGTAGCCCACTGCAGCTAATGAAGTACTCAGCTCAAGAGCTTATCAGTATTTTGTAACTATTACCTATTGGAAGTACAAACTCTTAATATTAACTGGTGTTAAACTAGGCCTCAACGGTAATTGTTTATCTTCACTAAAATGTTTGTGCCTGTTGCCAGCACTTGTCTGGTCAAGGGACCTAAAACGAAGAAAACTGTTGTGTAGCACAAAGCTTAGTTAGAAAAAGAAGGCATGCGGAAAACTACATAGCATCAAAAGGCATGAACAATGCTCAACACTACCAGCAGGGAGGTGTCTTGGCTCTTGAATAAAATCAGCAAAAACACTTGTATTTTTCTGATGTTTATATTCATCGCACGATACAGTATATATGTATTTGCTGACACAGATGATTATATTAAGATAGAAAAACGTTGCCAGTTACTTTCAACTTTACAGCATGATTCCCTTTGTGCTGTGGATGAACCGAGTTTCTACACAGACCTACGAAGTTCTGCTGCAGACGCTCACAGGGACTACAACTAACACGGGCACGTGGATTAGAAGAAAATCTAACCCACCACAGCAGGGTATTTCCAATACAATTGTTAGGGATTTGGACTAGCAGCTTTTTGTTCAATTTGTACAAATGAGTTATTTTAATGGAAAATTACAACAGTTTGAGTTTGCAATTTTTACAGAATCACAGAATCATCTAGGTTGGAAGAGACCTCCAAGATCACCGAGTCCAACCTCTGACCTAACACTAACTCTACATCACATGACACGACTTAAGAGTAACTGACAAGAGGCAAAATTCATTTATCTTAGCTTCAGCCATCTGGAACTGAAGTGAACCAAATTAACTGAATTAAACTATTTCTCTAGGCTCTCACCCTAAAACAGATGCTAAATATTGTGGTTACATAATCTTTAAAGAAGTGCATAAACCACCATCCTTGCCAAAACAGGCTGCTTCTCTCTAGCCCCATGCCAGCCACCACTCCTGTCCTTTGTGCTGACAGTCATGCATCTTTTCAGTAAACTGCACTGGGAAACTGAATGGGTTAAAGTTACCTGGCAAAGGACAAATGTTTAATTTAACCACATCTGAATTCACTGTGTGGTTGCAGAAATCCCCAGCACAACGGGGATAAAGGCTGCTTTGGTATGGTGGCAATGCCAACTTAAGCTTGGGTAAAGCTGTAATGTATGTAAAGCAACTGATAGGCAGTGTGACTTGCTCTCCATTTCTCTCTCTAGTAGCAACAGTTAGGAAAACCAATTTAGCAAGATTAGACTAAATGTCATTTTTAGAAAACTACAGTGACAGGAAGTGACTACTTGTCTTCCTTCTGTAATTCTAATTAAAATATTTAATCCAACCAATCAGTATTTATTAAAAAAAAAAAAGAAAGGATCAAAAGCAAATGAAATAGTTATCCACGTAAACAGAAGAGTAACTTGTTCATGGAATGCAGGCTCCCTCTAATGGTCAGAGTATAAACTCCATCGTTCATTCATATAACCAACACCGCAAAGCTTATGGTTAAAAAAAGAAAACGGGATTCACCTGCTTACTTTATCAGCTTCAAAGAGTATTTTTAATGTAATTATCAAAATGAAAATTTAAGCCAAATAATTTGTTATATTTCCCAAATTCACTTAGTATTTCAAATATTCCATAGTATCGAAAAGCACAAGAAATGATTTATTTATTGTTTGAATCACTGTATGTGTACCATTTAGCTCAGGATTTCTAAGAGGTCTTGGACAAAAAGTGCTAAAATACTTTCCAAACTTCTGACTTAACACTTTAGATCTATAATTGCATTATTTCTAGTACATAATTACAGAATGCTAATGTTTGTTAATGGATTGCTACGGAATAAATCACAAATCACAACAGAAGATCCGTATTAATGCTGCTTTTCCTTAACTTTTGTCTCCGGCAAACTTTTATTTACATTGGTATTACCAGACGTGCACTTACCATTATAATATTTTACCATATCCAGACACTATCAGTATCAAATTTCCATGTAATTTATGGAACTAAGAGTTATCTGACAGAAAGCTAATTTGAACTTAATATATTTTCTAGTGTTATCCATATTTTTCTTTCAACATCCTCACAGAAAACAAAATAACAGGTTAAGTCAGAATTCACTTTAGAGTACAAGAGAAACCATGTATAATTTTGAAGTAGTAGAACAGTGATTCTGTAATAAACTAAGATTAGTTCTTGCCAAAAATCAAACCAACTACATGAGTGATCTCTCTTTACTGCTCCATGGATAACAATAAAATGATTAACAACCTACCAGCAATACTGTATATTTTTTAATTTCTGTAAGCTTCAGTTTTAAAACTAGTTTTCCAGGGACACAAGTTATATCACAGACAAGCTGTACTAGACAAGAGAATAAATTTTCAACAATTAGTTTATGTCAAACATATACAGCATCACAGCAGTAGGCTGTGAGCAGCACTCATCATACAGATCCTGGTACCAGCATCCCAGCAGCAAAGAGTATCTGGTATTGTCTCTGGTAGCTGTGTCCCTAAAATCATGTATTCAGGACACTACCCACAAAGCAGGAATGCTAGGTATATTTTTGACATATGGCCTGTTTTTGAATGAATATATGAAATGTATTACAGAAAACAAACTAAATGGTACATTTTTGCTAATGTGCTTCTTTACATTAGAATGTATTTATTATTTCAAGTACAATTCAGAAAGTACTACATGGTATATAAGCGGAGGAGCAGTGCAGCAAAATACAATCTCTAATATACAAGGAAAACAACTATAGATGAAATATGTGATCATTTTTATTGGACTCATTTTGCTGATAACATAAGCATTAAAAAAATCCATTGTTGGGCCTGTGCAACCTGTCAGATGAAGCATCCAATACATCCAAACCAGCAAAAGGTAACATTACCAGTCCCAGAAGTTAAAATAAAAAAAAAATACTCATCCACTCTTTTCAATGGCTATAATACAAACTAAAGGTCAACAACTATGATTGGAATACAGTGACTGTATTAGAGAGGGAAAGAGCATATTCCAAAAATAGGGCACACTCAAACAAAAGATATCAGAGTGAAGAAAATGTAGAAAAACATCAAAGAAAAAACATTCCTATTGTAAATTCTGTCAATAAGCTGTGTCAGGATTTTTCTTTATATTTCAGACCTTGAAAGCCTCGCTAGGACTTGAAAAACAACACTAAGATCACAAAATTCCAACTAAACACAAACTCAGAAAATATGTGGAACATACTCAGATTTAATTCAAGACATTGTGTTCTAGACATTCTGAACTCAAAAACATGCAAGAGTATAACAGAGCACAGTTCTACGAGGACAGAACACAATTTTAGCACTTGTAGATAAAAGTTCACACAGGTGAGCCTAAGAAGAATCAATCCAGATCAAACAAAACGCATGCCACAAATACATAGAAATGCTAAAAAAGAGAAAAAATATTTAAGTAATTGTAAGCTGCAGAATGAAGGAAAAAAGAAATGTTAGGAAATTAGATTTTAATAACAAAGGGAGGTGGGGGAGACAATGGTTCCTAAGATTAGAGTCTAAAGCAGAAAGTGTGGTGTCTAGAAATGATGGTTAAAAAGAACGCCAAGCTAAGAAAAGTGACATGAAAAACATACAGGGAAAACAACAAAAGAGGAACTAATATAGGAGGAGAAAAATTGAAGCTGGTATATCACAGAATCAAACGTGGGTTTATCCTTCTTAACGCCCTCTATAAGCTGTATAATCATGTCCAGGAGAAAAATGACAAGAAAATTCAGATTTTCCGTAGTCATAAGGAAAGGCTGTGTTAGGTGTTTCCAAGGTGTTTCCACTTCAGAAGGAGAGAAGCAGAGCACTCAAACTGTGATAAGACAATTCATACAAAAAAAGTCATATACTATGTGCCGCATGAAGCTGAATGAACAAATGCACATTCAGTAAAATAAGAGCTTCCAAGTAGAAAGAGAATTAAAGCTTACCAGAATTTTTAAAACTCCGCCAACTTATCTTCAAAGTGTTATATAAAATGATACACTAAAAATTCTTTCATAAGTATGCAAAATTGTACCATCAGATCTCTGGATCCTTAAATTTGAGAGAAAATGATTAATATCCTTTCATGCCATCTACAAAGCAATACTGTTAAGTGGAGACAAATAATAGTTTCATTTAATGTACTTGCAACTTCCTGCGCAAGTACTAAAAACACTTCCTGACAGCCAAAAAAAAAAGGATGCCTCAGCTCTAGCATCCATATGGTATGCTACTACATTTTGAAAGTTCCACAATTTTTTTTATTTTTTTTTTTAAAGGCAAGATGATTCTTGCTGCGTGTGAAGGATCATGTAAAATGTCACTTTGCCTCAAGGAATTTAGCCTTTTTTTTTTTTTCAGAAAACAGTTATTTAGCACAATTGTGAACTCACTTTTTTTTTTTTAGTAGCTGTATGCTTAGTGTCTGTATAGTCAACTAGAAAAGGTTGGACAGTAAGGAAAGTAGGTTCATTACACTAGATGCTTTGTGATTTGCCTCATATTCAAGCCTATTGTTTTGTTACAATAATGTCAATACAAATTGCTGTTTGCTGTAAACGTTAGGAAAAGTTCAAGAAGTTCTTTTCTCACAGTAAGTAGTTCTACTATATTGTGTAAGTGTTATAAAACTCAGCCATGAAATATAACAGACGAATAACCTGCAAACCAGGATCGCCCTTTTTCCAGTTTGGGAAAATTCTGTGCGTAGCAAGACACAGACTTCTCATTCAGTTTCTACTGCATCTTTCTATCTTGCTCTCTGATTCTCCATAGTAAGAGGGATAATATTTTAGACAATCACAGTCTGCCAGCCTAAAATTCCCTGCACTCTACCCATAACATCTGATTTCATTTCATTCATAAAGGCAGAGGAAGGATGATTACAATGCATTTCCCTTCTTATCATACCTAGTTCTCATTTATACACACAGGAGGTGGTTACTATTGGAGATGAAAAATTGAAAAATACCATTTTTATTATACATCTACCCTCCACTGACCACAAGAAAATCCTAATTTCTGATGACATTTTTACTTTTTTCCTAATTTGTGGATGTGATTGGAAAAAATGTATACATCATTATTTAAATTTTGCAGGATTTTAAAAACATTCAGATCAACACTGTTATAATTCCATCTTTTCCAAAATACACTACCCATAGTAGGAGTTTTGGCCACTAGGGGACTGTCCGCTAATGCTTTGTAAAAACTGCTTGCAAAGTAAACGTGCTGTAATTAGCCCTGTAAGTGCATCATTATGCTAAAGGAACTATATATGTGATACATTTGGGAGATGGGGGGACCCTAATGACTCCCATTTGCCTCATCAGTTTTGAAGAGTTCACAGAGATTCTTTTGTTTAATATTATTTACTATTTTAAATCACACTACCTTGAAGGAACAAGCCCTTTCCTGCGAAGTGCTCTGTGTGGGGTGCCTTCACTTATCAATTAAATTGCTTATCCTTGCCGGGCTATGCAGTAGTAAACGATAAAACAGTCTTGTGAGCTACA
Organism: Anser brachyrhynchus; assembly: GCF_964034855.1. Taxonomy (NCBI): domain Eukaryota; kingdom Metazoa; phylum Chordata; class Aves; order Anseriformes; family Anatidae; genus Anser; species Anser brachyrhynchus. The sequence continues at coordinate 66,979,738 of NC_137696.1, forward strand.
GGATCAAAATCACTCTTACCCACAGATTTGGTTCTGTGGTGTAATGGGCAGCACTCTGGACTTTGAATCCAGTGATCTGAGTTCAAGCCTCAGCAGAACCTGTGGGGATGTTTCCCTTTAGCCCAGGGAAGTGGTTCAGCCACCACCCCTGGAGGTCTTTAAAAGACGTTCAGATTTAGAGCTTAGTAATATGGTTTAGTGGAGGACTGGTCAGTGTTAGGTCAAAGGTTGGCCTAGATGATCTTGGAGGTCTCTTCCAACCTGGATGATTCTGTGATATATGTGTATTAACAATTTATCTATTTAACCAGGTTACTTATATTAAAGTCTTCCCAATTCAGTCTTAATGAAGACATAGACTGAAAACATTTAGTGCGTTTATTTTCCTCCTCCGTTTTTCCAATAATTTAACATGCAACTAAACTAACTTTTGAAAAACTTGTATAATATTTGATATCCAGTGATTATAAACCTGAAAACTTTTTCCTGGCTTAAGTATCAACATATAACTGAATTTGCTTTCACAAAATATAGGCTACCTGTTATGAAATAATACCAGCACTTCCAAGAAAGCAACAAAAGATATTTTGAAATCAGCAGCAATTGAGAAGTTACAGTTCTGACAGCCAGTAAAGAAATGTTAGGAGAGAATATGCTAAGTCATATCCATTTAACACTTTTGGCCATTTTACCATTTTCTTCTGGTAATGTTCAGCTCCCTACCCTGTTTCAGAATCAAATCTGGGTGAAACAAATGTCATTGTATAAGTCTACAAATTAAAAGACAGTCCTAAGGCAAGAAACACTCCATTCAGTTGGCAAAAGTAAGCACTAAAATAATAAACGTTTTTACTAAAGAGCAGTGTTTAATGAAAACAGTAATATACAGCTGTCATTCTAACATAAGCAAAGAAAGTTCACCAATGAGTACCAGTAGTTATACTTTAGAAAACATAGGTTTGCTTGTTTACTGAATTTGACTGTACCATGAGTTCATCCACTGGGAAGGACCTTCAAACATAAAACAAAAGTTGAAATCTGACCTCATCTTTTACCAAATATTCTGATAAAAATCTGTCTAACTGGTCTAAAATGTATAGTAAATCACTTATAACAACTTCTTTATTTCCTGAAGCCAAAAGATGTTTGGCTGTCTGAGTCTAGCAACTTCAGTTGTTTTAGAGTTCTTAATAATTTACTATAAATCCTTAAAATCAAAAGTCAGTGACTAACAGAAACCATTCATCTCCTTTCTTAAGAGGTACTGAAAGGGAACTCAGCTTATGCATAAACTCTCACTGTTCATAAAACAGCGTACACACAGTATTCTGTCACCTTTAAAAGAAATCTAAAGACAAACTCAAAGACAAGAGTTGTCTTTATGAGGAAGCGTATCTTCCAAATGACTGAAAAAATACTTGGTACATTAAATCCCTAAAATAATTATGGTATTATTTGACAACCAAAGCCTCTCTGGAACTCTAAGTACTGCTCAATTCCTACCATAATTAATATTAGAAATACTTCTCTATCAAATACTGCTTAAAATAAGAAGGCATCACCTAATCATAACATAAGCAATTTGGTAAGCTGGAAAGCTCTCTCACACTCTTCTCTTCAAAATCTAAGTTAAAAAATACTAAACATTTTGGAAATGCACTTCAAAAATTAACCTAATGAACTGCTAGATAAAGCACTGTATTAATGAAGACTTTCTCCATTTTTTCTCTGTACTGGACTGCACAAGATGTAGCGTGACAACAGTAGTCTTTGCTGTTCTGCAAAATGCCTGATATGGGTTATTGCACTATTAAAAAATGGTGTGACCTCACATTCCACAGAACACAAAAGATGATTCATCAATACTGAAAAACTCTTTTAAAGAGTCTTTTCAAAGAATAGCTGGAATTGCTGGGATAGTTTTAAAGGACACTGGTGAATTACAGACAGTACTGTTTACTGATAATTTTTCTTTAATATCTGTAAACAACATAATTTAAGTACAGTCTTGTACACAGATAAAACTCCACTGTACCTTGGTTTGATCTACATACTGTCTACTGTTACTCAGCTGATATTTATACGCCTTTTAATTTATATATTTCTACTGACTTGAGAACTATATTTTGGATGCATTTTACCTGACTGGCAAATGAAGCAGCCTTAGCTCCACTGCTAAGACAGAACTGAGAGTTAGTGCACATGCAGGTGCACATATATCACAGAATCACAGAATGGTTTGGGTTGGAAGGGACCTTAAAGACCATCCAGTTCCGACCCCCCTGCCATGGGCAGGGACACCTCCCACCAGACCAGGTTGCCCAAAGCCCCATCCAGCCTGGCCTCGAGCACTTCCAGGGATGGGGTATCCACAGCTTCTCTGGGCAGCCTGTTCTCACACTTCGTACCACCCTCAGAGTAAAGGATTTCGTCCTAATATCTAATTTAAATCTACCCTTTTTTAGTTTAAAGACATTACTCCTTGTCCTATCATTATACCCCCTGTCAAAGAGTCCCTCCCCATCTTTCCTGTAGGCCCCCTTTAGGCACTGGAAGGCCTCTGTAATGTCTCCCCTGGGCCTTTTCTTCTCTAGGCTGAGCAACCCCAACTCTCAGAGCCTGTTTTCACAATGTGTAAGAAATAACTTTACCTGCTATTTCTGTAAGTATAGCTGTATGATCATTTTCTGTCAACTTCACAAATCCAACTTCATTTTTGAAATGATCAATTCCTTGAAAAGACAAGTCCACTGTTTTTCCTTTTAGGAGATCTTCTACAAAATCCTTGCTGTCTGAAAGAGCATCAACTGCTCTGTCAAGAAGAAAGAAAATATCTGTGTGAAAGTCAAATATATTAACGTTTACATTTCTATTAATCCTTCCATACAAAAGTCTCAGAAAGCTTTATTAGTATTAGTTTATTAGCTACTCGGGTACTTTTGCACTACTTCCTATCAATGCAGTCAGTACTACTCTCATCATTTTATAATGGGAAACTGGTTCATACGCCCTGTTGTAAAATCATGGAAACTACAAAGCAGACTTAGCAGCAGGTACAATTCCTTGAAAGAATTTCTCTCAATTCTCAAGGTGACTAGATAATAAGATGACAATATTTCTATTACTCTGTGCATATCATTTTAGTAAGATGCTAATTCAGAAGCATTTGGTTTTCCATTCTGAAAGCAGCCTACTTTTGTTCATCTCTTGAAATCTCAGTGGGACACTCTAAGATTCTACTTCATTCAAACCTGCTACACAATATTACTTAATACTGTAAACAGAGGTTAGTGACATTTTATATGTAATATATGTATAATGATAAAATTAGATGGAATTAGATGGAAATTACTATTAAGCTTGTTGAGAGCTATCAGGATGTACCATCTAAATTAATGCTTACTTTCTTTAAGAGAGAAGTTGCATGCACACACAATCTACATGTAACAAACTGTAGCAAGCCTGGTAACCTTTTAATAATCATTTTAATTAGCCCTATTAAGTACATGTACTTGTTTTGAAATGATTCATGAGGGAAAAAAATATATATATTCTTAGTGTCTTCTAAAAATCTCTCGCATGCTCCAAGTTTTCAGTTCTATTCAGTGAAACTAAATTTAAACTTTTCACTAAGCCAATGTTGACTTTATCAACGCTAGATGGCAGTAACAGATTTAAAACTCTCAAGTGTTTATTTTACTTTCTACAGTAACTGCATGAAAGCCATCACCATGATTTCTGAAGTATATCTATTTTTTAATCCTGTACATATACAAACAACTCTACTCACTTTTCCATTATGTTTAACAAGACAGAGTCTTGATGAGAACCATGCAGTTAATTGAAATCAAGACCAGGTTAAGAAAGCATGTTGAGTACATGACAAAAAATCTTTGATTGATATCGTTCTCCTGTGGTTTTTCTCATGACTTTAATCTACAAAGTGGAAGTATTTTAGCTCCTGTATGATCACTTTAAGCAACAATGCTATTACTTGTTCCTTGGCAAAGATATTTCTTTGCCAAAGAGCATTATCTCTGCCACCTTCATCACCTTAAGACGAGATTGTTCTGAGTGCCTTCCATGTCTGCTATACTTCAAGACTTTTCAAAAACACCATCTAATACTGATTATACCTGTCAGATTATTTTACAGATTATTATTTCTGTATTTATTTACTGACATGAACCTGAAAATCATTCCAAAGTAAGTACAGGTATTACAAATAAACAGTATCAAAGACTTCAGGGGGTTTTTAAGTAGTGAATCGTGCCCTAATACCCCTCTCTGGATTTTTTACATCTGAGAACTGGTACACAGACAGCCATAGAAAGCTCTGGTACCTAACTGAATAAAGATTTCTATTTCCATACTGTAGGGTGTGCTGCAGAACTCACTGACCAGCCCAACTCCAGTTGGTGAGGTTTATGAAAGGTCAACTCAAACAGAGCAGTGTGTTTTCAGTTTAGCACTGTTGTCACTGAAGATTTAGCTCTACTTTTTTTTTTTTTTTTAATAATCTTTAAATACACTGAATTATTTTTTTAAAAAATTGTTGTCATCTCTATTGAGAATATTTTGTATTTTTCTTTTTCCATCAATTGCTTTATAACAACTGACAATTGCTTTGTAAGAATAAAGCACAAAGGACAAACGTTTCCGCTGAATTCAACAGCAGTGAACACAACAGTGGTATTTTCTTCTGATTCCATACCAAATAGTACTTACAATGCCAAACAGCAATTACACTCAGTGCAACTACCCCACAAACATAACAAAAGAGCTTACATGCATTTTGCTTCAAACTAGAAAAGGAAAAAATTTTTAAAAAGGCAGTATATTCTAAGTGCATACAAACAAGGGTCACAGAAGCAGTGCTTCTTGTTTTCTATATTGTTCTAATGTAAACATTATAGCATTTGTTTGGTGTAGCTTCTCAGAAATTTCTGAACTGTTACTGTAGAATTCAATAGCTTTCATATTTATAATAAAAAGGTTAGATTCACAGTCTTTGACAAGTAACAAGCAAAAGGAACTTAACGCTGTAGTCTGTTAATGAAGGCACTTACTGCGAAGGCTGGTATCCTAATTTCTAATACCTGATCCCAAGTATGCTACGAATGCATTTGACATTAAAGTAAATGGATAAAAGACATGCTGTTAGCATGGACTACAACTGCTTTGCTTGAAGGGTGTGCTGTCATGACTCTTTTTTGCTTGTTTTCTTTATGTTATTTTAAACCTCACATTCTTGATTTCATGCAGTCTTATAAAAACAGATGTAACGTGTGCTCACAAAAGCTAGACTACAGCCTGTGAGTTAGAAAATTCCCATGCAAATTGCCAGGTCTGGATTCCCTTAGAAGGAGAAACCTAAAATGCAGATCTTCTATTTCCAAGGCAAAAGCTGTATGTACTAAAACATCATACAAAGAGCTTTGTGCTGAACTGAATATTATGTTTAGAACATTCTTATCATGCATTTGGACTTCAAATAGCGTTCAACACATTTCATTTCTATACAGACAGAAGTACTGTCGTGCATATACAGTATAAAAACTGTAGATATCTACATAACGCATCCAAACTTTTGGATCTGTGAACTCTTAGAAGTCTAGTTGACTAGTTGCCCTTTGTTTGGGGAATTACTGTCACCTGACATTACACACAGGTTCTTTTGCCAGTCTGGATTTTGATTTAATTCCATTAATGTGGTATCAAAAATTGGTGATGCAAGGAAAGGAAAATTCAAGTTTTAACTCTTCAAGTTCTCACAGAATATTAAGCAGAAAACATCAGTTACGAGAAAAATAAGAATTCCATATAATAGAAATGCAACCTGAGGATAGCTGAGCTAGATACCTGTAGTAGGCACCTGGCCAGGAAAGGGGTGAATCCCCGGGGAAGCTGCTGCCGACTAGAGGACAGCTCCTGCATGCCTGGACTGTGGAGTTCTGCTGGGAGAGGCAGAGAAGAACTCCATAAGTAAGTGCCCAAGCGGCAGCTGGACAGAGAGCTGCAAAGGATGTAGCCAACGACACTGAACTTGGCAATATTCATTCTGTTACACAATTCACGACTCCAGTCATGAGGAGGCATACTTGCCTTTGAGGTATCCTCTCACACTCCCTTTTTCAAAAGTTCATACTTAAAACCCTTAAAAAAAAAAAGTGCTCACACAGTTGGTGATTGTTCTCTCCGATTTTCAGGTGCTACCAAAGATCACTCATCAACCAGAGGAGGAAGCCTGGGTGCCAACTCCAGGAGACAAAAGGAACGTGGAGAGGAGAGGGAGCCCAGCAAATCTAGAATCCTTTGCTCTCCTTTTGATTCCCTGCTCCTGGCTGTCTCTGTCTCTCCCTTCAGAGCAGTGTTGGAGGAAGAAGCCGACAGATTTGTAACCTCACAAAAGAGGTGAGAGCATAGCTGCCTCAATGATTCAATATTGCAACATTCAAGGAAAGGTGTGAAAAAACAAGCAGGGCAATTGATTTAGATACATTGATATCTCATTATTTTTAGGTGTGATAAATGCTTTCAGCCAAAATACCTTCTACTAATTGTTTTCACATTCTACCTTGGATTCTGGCTTTCCTATGAGCGATCTGTACTTCAACAGCAAAACCTTCGGGGGGGGAAATGATTCAATGCACACACTTCTTATACACATTATTTTGTAACTGTGTGACCATAACCCAAGCAATGTCTCACTGCACTTGTTCGTTATTTGATCTGGGTAATTCAGCATACGGACTGCATGTCTTCTAATACTGCAGAGAAAACCACTATGATATATAGATGACGGAAGCCCCCTGAAAGAACTCATCTTGGGGAGATGCAAAAGTAATGCTTTTCTTTCACAAAGCTACAATGTAAGGACTTTTGATTCATTACCAATTCTCTTCAAAATTGATACATAAGCAATGGAGGATTCCCAGATGTCTGTATAACGCCAGCAGGCCATTTATCAGCATTTTAATTAACACCGTTACAGGTACCCAAGTGTTTGTGATCTCTAATCCTGCAATTAGCATGTACACATATAGACATCAAATACGCAGGCTACTGGGCACCACATCGCAATAGAAACTGCCAGGAAAGTCTGTGTGAAGCAGGACTATGAAACATGAAGTATGTTTTCAAGTCAAACGTACAGCTAGACACACAAACTATTATTCTAAACATTCATAAATTATAGCCGTATAGACTTCAAAGTCTGAATTTCTTCATGTTAACCATGGAACTTGTACTTTAACGTAGGCTTGTCGGAGAGCTATACAGCATGTGATAAACAGTAAAAGCCATCAAAGAACTGCATTTTTTATAAAGCAAATAGTCACACTCGACACTTATACATGATAACATCACATAACACATAGCCCTTTCCATGACGGTTAGGACTTCTATATAAGCAAAAACTCAGCTATTTCACTAAAGCAATATAAAAATTGTACTTTTGATAAGGCCTAATGAACACCACTCTTTTAATGTACTTAAATTTTGAGTATAACAAATTCATTTAGAGGCATTAAAAACTAACTGCATGAGGCATTACCTTGCAGCTAAGGCTTATTTCATTGAGGTCTTTCAGTGACAGTGACTAATTTGGCCTATAATATCTGCTGAGCTACGGAATTCTGAAAGCTCCTCTGTTGATCTGTTCAACATCCCCTACAACAAAACATTGTTTTGAAATAACTACTTTAGCAAACATGAGATTTGTGCATGCAAGTTCAGCACACAGTTATGAAAAATGTAAGGAAACAAAAAGAGTACTTTGTGCAGAGCTTATGACATACCGTAAGTTAGGAAAATAGCTGATATTAAGATTAGCAGCTTAAGAACAACATGAGTTAAATGTTCAGTAGCCCTAGTAATTTAGGGATGACAAAAAACAAGCATCAGTTACCCCTCCTAGTCTTTTTACGAACTCCTCCAACAAAACTACTTTTACATATTTAACACCAAAATACCTACATGCCAATTTCTTCTTCACCGGATAAATGCATCACCAACATGGTGACATGCAATGAGCCGCAGCGAACCATTGCTTTGGAAAGCCTATGATCCTTTTGTATTATTGCATCTTGGACGGCCCGAATACCGTCAGTAATCTGGAAAGACAGACAGGCACAGAAACAGCAGTTAGCAATTACTGCATCCCGTAATGCAAGCGAACAAGAAAGCACACAAACTGAAGTCAGATGTTTATGCAGAAACCATCCTAGCAGAAGGAAGTTTTGTCCTCTGATAAAGCTGTGCTAATTGGCCTGAGTAAACTCATAGTGGGTACAAATGCAGGGATTAACAAATAGGAGGACATTTCCCATCACATCTTAACAGGAGTTAGGTTCCGTAAAATGACAAATTCCCGGAACAGATTAAAATCATCCAATTTTACACTTCCAGTAGTCCAGATCAGAGGCTTCTTTAGGGAGCTTCTCTACTGTCTGCTAAACACGTATACTGCTATGAGCAGACAAGTGTCTGAAAAGCTAAAGAGGTCTTTGCAGTATCAAGCACATATGAAACAGGCAAATAGTAAGTTATTTGTGGAGATTTACAATTCTGATCATACTGTCCAAAAGATTGTATAATTTATATACTCTCTTCAAACGTTTTAATGAATCTCTGTAACACCTATACAGTTCTAACACCACCAGTCTTTTTCTTTAAAAGTGTTTGGTTCACATTTTTCTTCAATTAAAATTATTTGTACAGCTATACATGCATTATAAATTGTATCCAAATCGCTTACTGTGCTTGCAGTTATGATATTTGTACTATAGTAGTTTTAAAAAACATCCATGAATGCTTGAATATGTTAGTGGAAATTAAATCAAATCCAATAACCTTGACCACATGACAAAATGAATTATTTCTAAACGATGGTAAGCAAAGATATTACAGTCAAATCAGCTTTGGGGTATATAGTCTAAAAGAAGCATGTAGAAAACTTGAATCTGATTTTTATTTGAAACTCATTGGTGAATGCTTAACGAATATACTATATATATTAATTTTTACAACAAGCACAAGTAGCTGTTGGGCTAAAAAAAAAAAGAAACTATAATTGAGTTACTCTGCTAATGATAATTAACACACAAATTTCCTGGAAAAGTACACTATAATGGGAGTGGTCAGCACTTCTGTGACCCACGTTCTTATCATGAGTTTTGCCATGCAGGAGATTTACCTAATATATCTAGTAGCACTTTATTTATTTAAGGTAAAGCACCATATAAATAAAAACAAGTTATAGCTGAAGAGGACCAACTCCAGGAAGGATGGGAAGGAGGAAAGAAAAGCCACTTGCCAGAAAAAAAGTAATATGGCACCTACAAAATCAGAAATGTCTTTGTAGTATGAGACACATGAAGAAAATTGCACCAGCACTCTGGTTATAACTCTTGTTGTAATAAGACCATTTCCTTCATAGTCAGAACTTATCATAGATACGTGATGCTTCTATTGTAGTCTAAGATGCAGGAGAAATTTAACCCATGTTTACACAAGAAACTGGTAAACACAATCCCTGATAGCTACAGTGTATTGACTGCATAATTATTTAAGTTTATAAACTAAAGCAAATGCAATTACCCTGGTAAAGGAAAAAAAAAATGAAATGCTCTATCATAACAATTGCAGTTTCGTTCCATTTTCAACTATTTTTGACTACTGTTTCTAAATTTAATTTGTACATGAGAGCTGGCAAAGGAAAAAAAATATATCTATGTGTAAGTATACACACCCTTCAGAATACATTAAACAGGTTTGGAGCTGTGTTATCACAGTGATAAAACCATATCCTAGCTCAGAAAAAGATCAGTATTACTCAGCATTCAGTTATTCAGCCAACACTCCACTTTCCCTCACCCATACAGTTTCCTTCAGTAGTACTTCCAAATCTCTTCCTACTCATTTCCTAAACTCCCCGCACTACCCCCAGGTCCCTCCTATAGCTCAGTTCTAGCTCAGGCAAGAAAGAACACATGCTGTGGCGGATCTTCAGTTATCGGGGGTTGACTGCCTAAAAAATATGCATATATTTATTCATCATCTGTCTGTCAGATCTCAAAGAACAGGTAATTGCCATACTCACACTGCAGCCTGTAACACAAGCACGTTCTTTCAAGGCTCTCATTTCACCAACAATTCCACAAAACACCGTAGGAAATTAGGACCTCTGACAAGCTAAAACCTAATGAATAACGCACCTTTGGAAGAAGATTAATTCCAAAGATGGACAGTTAGCAGGTCCAGAGACAAGCTGTTGTTGAACCCAGCAGAGAAGTATAAAATGAGCTGCCTTCTTGGTAACAGCAAAATAGAAAGACGACTGACCGTGTTCTCTGGCTGGAACAACAACATTCGATATGATCTATGTTGAGATTGTATAGAGAGAAGGGAAAAAAGAACTTTTCAAATCCATTTTTGTGAATTCAGGAATTTATTTTAAGTGTGTTTTCCCAGAACTTATGTGATCAAAATGTAATACAACAGCTAGAGCTTAGCTGTGCTGTCACGACTTCAGACCAATTCTGTTCTCTTCGATAAATCCAAGGTACTTTTAACAGCTGAGAGCACTGAATTTTAATCAAGCTAGCTAGGACTCTTCCTGAATCTTTGTAATACCTAGTTATAGCCCATGCACGAATGAGAACTTTAAATTGCTTTAACTTGCTATTTACATTACCTTATGAAATTTTATGTTAAATTTCAACTGCTGTCATGCTGACAACAACTTCATTTAACCTGAGATTTCCTAACTTTCATTTCCAAAAAGAAACGTCTGAGGGCAGATCACACTCAACCATTCTCCACTCAGATTATTTTTAAAACTTCCCCCAAAATAAGAACTGAAATAGTGATTTCAAGGTAACCTCTCCCACTTCCTGGGATATGTTATTCCGAAGAGTAATAAAAAAATGGTTCTGCTTACTGCAAGATCGCTACTGGGAAGTGAATACTGTGAGCTTTAAAGATTTAACAGATTAATTGAAATTATAATCAAGACTGGAAGAACCCGAAAGACTAACCTACCAACTGATAACATTTAATTATTCTTACAGAACCAATAAAATGTTAAATATAAATCCCAAATTAATGGAATACCTCATTTTACTTTTGAAGATTTGAAACATAATTAAAATGAAAGCAAGGAAAATGTTTAATTTCCAGCAGGAACAGTTCATTAAATGTTCCAGGGATATTCCTTACTACAAAATGATTGTGTAAAGCTTAAAAGCATATATAAAATATGAAGGAAGAGTAGTAATGCCTAAAACACTTCACTGGAATAAAATTAGATCCTCACAAAGGGAAGACCTCTCCTTACTAACTGAAATGCTACTAGTAATTACCAGATCCCCTCTGGCTATCAAGAAGCCAGGTGTCTTAAGTCTACATTTTGGCTAATGTTGCCTATACAAATTCCAACGTGTATTTTCTACTTTCATAACAACTCTACATCTGAGGCAAGTATAAACAAAACTTCTTAGCAAAGTCTTGGAATTCCCAAATGCTCTGAGATTTAGAGTTGTTCCTTCACCTTTGTAAACAATACAGGGCATATAAAAATGAATGTTTAGTTAAGATTTTTTTCTACTCAGCCAGCAATTCAACATAACAATTGTGAGCAGCAATTCTCAATGAACAGATTATGTAACCCTTACATTAATTGTTGCTATTAAATCATGGAAGAGACGGGAAGAAAAGCCATTTCAGACCAAGATGGCATTAAAAATATTTGTGTCAGGCTATCTGAGATCTATTCTGAAGAGGAAGAAGAGAGCCTCTGCAATCTCTTCTTCACACAATGTTTTTGAAGCATCAAAGGCTGCATCGTAACTTTCAAATCCAGATTACATCATTTTCATTTCAGATTCTCTCAATCTTCGACTTTCTCTGAAAACAGTACAAATGTAGAATGAGTTAAAAATCACCTGAAAGATATAGCTTCTGATATTAAAATATAAATCTAAATTTGGAAATGGTGGTAAACTGTTGTTTTTAACTTTTTAAACATAACATACCTACTTTCCTTGCTGAAGACACAAAAGATGCCAAAGCTGTATCAGACACATCCCACAGCACATAAAAACATCATCTTTGTTCACTGTTAGGTTAAATGAAACAACATACGCCAACTATAGGAAAATACGTGTTCTTTAAAAGTCCACCGCACTTCTTGAATCCATTTAAACAGCTTGTCACTAAAACAACAGCTTGTTTGAATTTTAAATAAGATGATCTATTCTACTGGAAACCTTTTAAACTGCAAAATGCCTAGTTAAAACAACAACAGATCCAAATTTAGATTTCTACCTATAAGCAGAGCTAAAAATAATGCAGAGTTTTTCCTATTAAATGAAATGTCTCTCTTCCTTATTCTAAATGAATGACAAAATATACAATACTGGAAAAGTGCAGAGGGGAAATCTAAGCCAGCCTCAATCAAAACAGTATGAAATCCATAAAACTGAATAAAAAGACAAACATAAACCTCTCTTCTTGCAAACACATAGCTGTCAAAGTAATTCTGGTTATATCAAATTACAATCATAAAGAACATCACCTCTGGATTAGTAATTGGAATAGAAATGAAATAATTTGGCTGATACTGTTTTTTCTTTTTCTTCTTTCTCTCGCTGCCTTCTGGGATTTCCCTTCCAGTAGTCCTCTTTCTTTTCTTTTCTGTATTTACTTCAGAGGTTGCATGCACTAAAAAGAAGAAATTAATTAAAAAAATCAGCATATGGACAAATCGGAACAAAGATAAACATAACATCATGCCTACAGGAACTGCCTTCAGTCAACTGACTGAAGCATCTGATCTGCCCATGCACTGAACTGTCTGATTGGGATCCTACTCCAACCTGAATTAACAGTCACGCAGGTGGAGTACCATACTTGAAATAAAAGCGTCTACCTCCAAGCAGGGCTCATAAACTGCTAACACAGCTTCCAAGCTACTCCCATGTTTCATTTTGTCAACTCTCTGCAGCGGACTTGGCCTGCAACTGCCCACACATGAAAATGGACGTGACTTCAAAACAAGATCATACACAGGATTATTAAAGGAAAAGGTTGCAATAGACTAGGACTGCCAACCTACAGTTCATAGAACAAACCCAGCCCAGAAGAAGATTTAATCCAAACAAGACCTACTGTCTGTCTCCTTTCTCAAAGACTCCTTCCCACAGGAAGAAAAGTGCATGCGCTCAGTTCTTCTCTGTACCATAAATCACTTTTCTCCCAGCTTATTTCCTCAAGACTTTGCAGACCCTCTCCCACCACATGGAGCGATACACATCCATAAGCTGACCAGAATGCAGTCCTCCACTGTCCAATGTCAGGTGCGCTAATTCATAGCTACGTGCTGGTAACACACGTGTTGGAAAACAGCTCTTCCAACCATCAGCTGGAAGCCATCAGTTGAAAAGTTCGCATGTCGTAATGCAAATAGACATACAAGCTGTCTTTATTCTGCAATTCATTCTTGCAACGGATCATAAAATAGTAAGTTTTTAATACACTCATGTACCTGCAGGACTGCCTACTAACAACGGATACACCGGACTTGATACTGCTTGCAGGAGCTCCACCACTCCACGCACACGGCCCACCTGTGCACTCCAACAGGCAGAACCAAGAACCACAAACACTCTTTCTGTTTAAATTTACTTACTAGCAAATTCATCTTCGATATCTGTGTTGGCAAACGGCATTTCTGCCATCAGAGAGTCTACTGAATCAGCAGATGGACGTGGCTTTTTTCTCTGTTGTGTCGTTTTTTTAATCTCGGCAAAGATTTTCTTCTTTTGCTGTACATTTTCCAGCCCATCTGTAATATATTTTAAGACACTGGGTCTGAGTTTTCAATATAAACAGCCAAGTGGCATTATACACAAGCAATATACAATTTATAAATTCCTCTATTTACCAGCATTTCCTTGTCAACATATCAGCAAAAGGACTTCAACACTCGATGTGAAATAGCATAAAAAGCGAATTTAGCTTTCTATGTTTAGTAACTTGTTCTTGTTCAGTTCTAAGTAAATGCAATTAATTACGTGCAAAGAGGACAGTTATGGCCAAGTATAAAACAGTAAGCCTTTACATATCATGTAAAGTTCACTCTAGATAACAGCAGTGGCATATGAAATTCAATGCAGACAAACACTGGCAAATGACTTGCAGTGTAAACACACCGAAAATGAGGCATGGAGGAGCACAAAGGGAATCCTACAGTTCCAGATAAAACAAAGAATTCTCAGCTGACTACATCATGCAAGAATGAGATGATTATTCTATTCCTGCATCTCCCACACAGTATTAACATGTTATAGACGGCAACGATTTCAACCTGTTCTAGAAACTAATAGCATTTAAGAAGGAATCAATACAAATCTAAATTCACCGTGCATGTATAAACATGAATCTCAGAAAAATACCACAATGACAGAACAAACTCTACTAACAAGTTTTCAAAAAGGCCTTTTTTCCCCAAGAGTACTAATTATGCAGAGTCATTTCCCTATATTTGCTTCATATTTCTGCATCAGTAAACGCTAATAGCTGTGTACTAAGCTATACCTCAAGAAATAAAAAAATCAAAATCTCCTCTAGCAACAGAAAATGTGCACGTAACCAAACATCCAGCAATATTCTTCTGGGACAACTCCACAATGGGATTACTGTAGTGGCAGAAGCCTTATGTCAGAATTGCAGTTTATCCCAGGACAGCTCATTACTACAGACAACACACTTTCAAAGCTCCTCTTGTGACCAGTGCAGATAGTCCAAATCTGGCCCAAGGGGGAAATCTGGCAGTGAAAGTGCATATTATTTTCTTGTGCCATGCAAAGCTGCACTATCTGTGTAAAATCAATGGTACAGACCCAGCCTGGGCTATTAGCACCCTACAAAGTGTTTTTGTGTGTGTGTGTGTTTATCACTTTATGCTAGGGATGATAAGTAAAAGAACAAGCTGGTTCAATGCTAATTCACTCCAGCCTAAAGTAGGGAGGCATAAATCACTCTGTGGTTGTGATCTGACACCTAACTTTGTGCCAGAGGCTAACCGAAAAGCAGCAAACTATTTAGTCTGGTTGCTTGTTCCCCCTGTAGACACTAAAAACTATGTGCAACAAAGAGATGCTAAAGCAATAATAAATTTATTACTTAACATATACACTAAAGCTTACGCAACAGATTGTTGCTGGTGAACTACCAGCACACAGAAAACAATGTTTTCTCCTTCAAAGAGATCACCAAGTAAGGGGCAAAAAAAAAAAAAATCCATGGAACTGGCAACCAGGTAGGTCGGTCTGGGGCACAGAAGTTACCAGCGAGATCCCGAAATGCGGAACCGTGCCCAGCCGAGAGCAAACGGGATCTGTCATGGTAGCACCGGCTGCAGACCGGGGCTCGCATGAATCTGAGGGGGTGTGTATTGCAGACGTCCGCAGGAAAAGCCATCCACCTGAGGCAGCCTGCACGTTTCTGCCCGCTCCCAGGGGCAGGTGGGCACGGCAGCGGCACAGCTCGCCGTCAGCAGCGCCCCTTCTCCGAGCGGCCGGCTCGTCTGAAGGGGAACTGCTGCTGAACACGCGCTGAGACCCGGGCAGAAAGCCTCATCCCACCCCTTTCCTGGCATAAAATACCGCAGGCAGCAGCAACAAAGTCCAAGGATTGTACCCTAGTCACTAACACAAGGTGAGGACAGCTTTTCAGGATTCCTGACATAATGCAGGTAACCTGAGACCTCAGTAACCCAAGAAGTAAGAGCTCCTTGATCACCAAGCTATTGTAGGATGAACTCTTTTTAACTGCACGTTTAATGGTATTGCCTGGGGTTTATATACGAGCAGGCATCTACGTTATCCCCATGCTTGTCTTTAAGTGCTTCCTGATCTCCACGAGCCATCTGTTCCAGCAGGAAATAAAAAATAACCATGAAAAAAAAAAAAAAAAGATACACCTAGCTCGGAAAGGGAAGCTCACCCAGCGGGGAGCCGTAAACCACGTTTTATTACTTGCCACCTGCCCGCCCGAGGCCGGGTGGATCAGGCCCGGGCGTCCCCTGGAGCCCACCCGGTCCCGTTACGCGGGCCGCAGCCCCGGGACGGCGCGGGGGTGCCGAGCCCGGCCCGGCCGCCTCCTCTCCCTCCCTCCCGCCTCCCTCCGGCCGCCTCCTCACCGTGCTCCCGGGGGGGGGACCCAGCGGGGGGGGACCCGCCGCCCCCCGCTGCCGCCGCCGCCGCCGCCGGGCGCAGCGCCATGGGCCGCGGCGGGGCCAGGAGGGCGCGGGGGCGCAGCGCGGGGCGCAGCGCGGGGAGCAGGCGGCGCAGCAGCCGCAGCATGCCCGGCGGGGCCGGCGGGGCGCCCCGCTGCGGGACGGCCGGGGGACGGGGCCCGGCGCTCCCCCGGGACTACAGCCCCCGGCGTGCCCCGCGCGCGGAGCCCCGCGTGGGGCATGGCGGGAGGGGCGGGGTGGGCCGCCATGTCGGTGCTCCCCGCCCCGCCGCTAGCCCGCCCAGGGGGCGGCCCTCATGGCGGTGCTGAGGGGACCGAGGGTGCCTTGCCAGGGTTTTGGGTGTGTTGTGCCCTGTGCTGTTCCTGCAGCTTATACTCTGCGGTGTGCTGTTGTCCAGCTGCCCTGTACGCAGTGGAGGCATCCAGATAGCGTGTCCTGACACGAGATGTCCATTTGTTGTTGTGTACATCTCGTACATGTCACATACATCTCGTGTATGTCACATACATCTCATATCTGTCACGTACATCTCATATATGTCACGTACATCTCATATATGTCATGTACGTCCCATATATGTAATGTACATTCCATATATGTTATGTCCATTTGTTGTTTTCACTCTTACTTTACCAAAATTTGGCAGCTAAACAGAATGCCTCTAACTCCACGGGAGTGCTTTGAGCTGACTACTCCTCAGACTCCTCAAAATAATCATTTGTATCTTGGGACCACCAGAGGAACTTTATACCACCCAAAGCACTAATTTTTATCCTTTTAGCTGCAGTCCAGGGAAAAACATCATCTTCCTTGAAACATCATTCTTTATGCAATCACCCGGTCTCCTAACACCACTCTGGCCCACCCTTACCGTTGGCAATAATGCTTCTACTGTGGCTGTATAATCTCCTATTGGGAATCAACCTCTTGGGTGTACACGAGAGGCTGTTTCTCCGAGGCGAGGAATGCAAGACACTATTTTCCTGCTTAAATAAAGACTTTGTGCCCTTTGGAAGCCAAACGCTGTCACTACATTCTGTGGGCGAAGCCAAGCCAAATCTCGCCTTCTGTTTTTGCAGATCAGCCTGTGCATATAGACCAGATCTGAAGGAGCTGATTGTTTATCCATATATACAAATTCTTACTTTCGCTTTTAAAGGGAGTAGGATTGGAGGGGGAAAAAAATAAAAAATGGCTGTATTAGGGAGGAAGCCGCAAAGCTGCATGCATTCTGGATGTTAGAAGCTGAGAGACTAGTGAGAATTAAGGGAGTTTCTGTATTTGGCTTGTCTGTGCCTTCCCTTTCTGGGAGATAGTTTGTTTGGAAATACTTTACAACCTTTTTGACCCATTTCATGCTGTGTTTGCCCTCAATGTCTTTCACACTGTTTTCATGGGGTCTGTATAGACCCATGGAAACCAAAGCCTGGATTTGACACAGAAATCCAAGTTTTGGAGAATCTCAGAGGAGCTTTATGATAAGGCTGTTGGCTGTTTTGCTTACTGTATGTGTTTCAGCTAAATAACAGCTATCGTTAGGAGGCTAAATACGTAAGTGGTCACCTGTTCCTAGCTGGTTAGCATTGTTAAAAAAAAAAAAAAAAAAAAAAACTTGAAAATTTGATTCCATGGAGTTACCAATGAAATACTGGGAGAAAATCTATTCAGTGTCTGTAAAAACGTAATGTAAAACACAGTTTTGAATCTGAAATTGTTCCCAGTCAGTTCATGAGGTGTTTTGCTGAAATCTTCAGCAACCAAACTCTAGAAAGAATATTTCTGTTTGTACAGTTGACAGGGGAGCCTAATATAATACTAGATAAGTGAGCATTTAATGGTCTCTATAACATTTGAAAATGCAACACTTTTTTGGTGGACCTAAAATTGTATCTAACCAATGCCACTAGCCTAGTACCGATACATGGATATATTTTTTGGGTTCATGAGGTGCCTGAATATACAGGATAAGGGGAAGTGAGAAATTAAAAATACATTAGCTGGATCTGATAAGATTAGCTGATATCACAAATTGTCCCTTTAAGTCCTAAAAGCGGTTGGAAGCAGAATGTTCAGCTGAGGACTAGAAGGCTGAGAAGTTCTGATTTCCTCCCTGCCCAAATACTGTGCAAGTTACAGAGTTGTCACTGACCTGGTGCCTGTCTGAAGCAAGCCAATGTGTTGTTTTTTGTTTTTTTTTTGCTAATGCTTAGGTTTGGGCTAAAGCCAAAGCATTATCAATTTCCTGTGGCCTTGTCTTTCGCAGGGTTTCTGATTAACCTCTCAGTGGTACAGTTATCCCTTGTAGGAGAAAAAATCAGAGCTCTCACGTAATGACAGCTGAGTGACATAACAGAAATAGGAAGAACAGGCAGCTCTGCAAATGGATTTGCCTATACAACCACACTGCCCACGCCTGTTAGCCTCTCACCTGACTGCTTCTTAGTCCTTCACCTAATTTCAGTCAAATTTAGTTCAAAGTAGGAGGATTCAGAGGTACGATATTCCCACGCCTTTTCTGAAAATGAGTGGTTTTGGGGAAAAGAGAGATTCACCTAGCTCCCAAAGGAGGGAACAAAGAAACAGTGCTGTGCGTATGCTTTTCCATGAAATGGTGGCAGCTGGCCATGAATACTGGTCAGCTCATTAAATGATAGGTCACAGCACATATTATCAACACATATTATCTCTTATCTTAATCAAGCAAGAGATATGGGGGAGCTATGAGAATTCGGGACATGACTCACTTGTGGGAGGTTAGGAAATACAGGAGCAGAAATGGGACATACTATGGGGAGGCCTAAATATTGAAAGAGGAGATATTGGGATATTGTGTAGGATGTGGGAGGGAGCTGAAGGTATTGTAATGGGAGGGCATGGAGACTATAGGGGAAGCTTGGGTTATTGTGATAAGAAGGGAGGACATAACTGATATGAAACAAGTCTTCATTACAGCCACTTCTGATAGAGCAACTTGTTTTCTCACAAGTAAAGAAAAATAGACCATGATCTGATAGTAGTAAGAGACTTGCTACAGGAACAATGAAAAGCATGTGTTACAAAACTACAGATACTGAGAAATGGGAGGTAGACAAAAAGTGCCAGGGTTAAAGTAATCTAATGCAAAGCTCAAAAAGCAAATAGGCTTGGGTTGCTACAAGAAGTGGTATAAAAGGAAGAAGAGTACAAAGATGCTATCAGTTTTACTTAACGAACAGAAACTACATTTGATTGGCGTCTAATGTGAATATGAAGATTAATGTGGAGAGTATTAATGTATAGGGATACTAGCATGATCTGTTGACATGGTAGTTCATGTACATTGCAGCAGGAGGGAACACAACAGGGAATCAGCTGAAAAATTAACTGATTGTGCAGAGCAGCAATTCCTCGCTTGCTACCCTCTGGATTTTGACCAGTTAGGAGAGACACTGGCTAAAGATCAGCCCAGACGCTCATGTGCTATTAATGTCAATGTGGCATTTTAGACCCTTCCAGGATCCTCTAGGCTTTTATGATGACAGGACTCTCGTTGAGGATCACTGTTGGGCAGAGAGAGGATTCACCTAACAAACTGGGGCATGGAAATCTTTGCCAACAGGCTTGCCAGCCTCGTAAGGAGGGCTTTAAACTAGCTTACTGAAGGACGGAGACCTCAGCTAGAAGACAGTGTCCCAGATGCACTGGCAGAGAGGTAGCGGTGGATGGTGGGAGAGCTCATGCAGGACAGGGCAGCGGCGGAGGCTGTCCCCCCCTGCCTGAGAGAGCAGCGTGCTTGGAGTGCTGGCACACAGACCGACCGACACCTGGGGGGACCTCAGCCGGCGGCAGAAGTGGGACAGCAGGTGCTTCCTGAAGCAAACAAGGACAAACATAAAATCCTGCATCTAGGACAGATGATTTTGGCAAAAGCGTCTGGATGCACTTCTGCACCAACCTACAGCCCTTGACATTTTCTGCTAACTTTGACCCTGCGCTGGGCGTTACTGTTTGGGTGTAATCTCTAGCCTGAACTCCTTCAGCCAGATTGCCTTGCTGTGGTAGATTTCTGAAAGTACCTATGCTTTATGGCTTTACTTTTATACAAAAATGCTTTACAACTACCACCACACTCTTTTTTAGTATAAAAATAAAAGTTAAAGCATTGGACTCACCTTCACATCTTCCCAGCACAGTTCCAAAGAGCCAAACGAGAGGAAATCCTTCTGAAATCCTTCAGGGCTTTGCAATAACAAAAGCAGCAGGAAGAATACCTCCAAGTGGCAAAAATAAATTTGTATAAGATGTGCCCTTTTAGGAGCTGACTAAAATACTTTTTTAATTTTGCTTCATTGAAGCAGACCGAAATGATGCAGGGCTGTATTTGCAGTGAAACATATACTCCTTAAGGCAAATGGAAGAGATGTACCTTTGAAAGAGCTAAGACTTAACTACAATATTAGTCATATTGAGCACAGGGAGACTGGCTCAGGACATGCCTAATCTCACAAGCACATAGATATCTTGCAAATCTCTCTCTGTGTGATTCTACCACATTGTTCTTTATTCACTTATAAATTGCTTTCTTTCAAGGATAGGGGAGAAAGGTGGAGATGCAGGGAAAGCAAACAGCACCCATTAAGGGTCTACCAGTTGGTGAGATAGGATGAAAAGAAATCCTGGTCATCCTCATGATTTCTAGAGCTCCTTGGAAAAAAAAAAAAAAGAAAAAAAAAAAAGGAATTATTAAAACTATTTCCTTTATCCATTTGCCCTGTAATTTGTATCTAGTTGGCTAGTTTTAATGTTTCCTTAAAATATTGAAGCAGCAGGAGCAGAACATGCTTTCCTAATCTAATTATTCTTTCAGTCCTCATCACAAAAAATTCACCAAAAGTCATTCTCATAGCTAAAATTGCATTCTGTAGCAGAGCTATCATCCTTCTAGTGCTAACAAAACAAATCTTCCCTGTGTTGCTCCAGCATCAGGTTAAAAAAAGCTATTCATTTCTTTACCTTTGTCTCAGAAGCACAAACACCATCACACAATTAGATATACATAACTTTAGTTTCCAAGATATGGCGTAAACAGGACACAAATACTATTATGGAATACTTCTGTTAGTTCATATTTTATGCTGTGAGCAGATAGCTTGCTTTTTATAAAATATTTATACTTGCACAAACACAGCTATAAAACAGAAAGTAACTTTAAATGATTTTGATAAACACTGTCTTGTTTCTCTTATTCTTGACATGTATCATTCACATTTAAGAAAAAAATTGTGTTCTGGAGACCATTAACAAAGACAGTCTGCAAATGAAGACACCATTCAATGGGACAGGCAACCTCCAGAGATATGCAACATGAGAGACTGTACATTGAAATAAAAAGACATTTCTCTTTTAGGGTCTTTAATAAACCCACTAGACTATTTAGCTCCAGAGGTCAAGTTAAGTTTGATCTGAAATCTCCAGCTTCCTGGAGTTGCTCTTATTTTCTGACTGAAATAGAAACTTTAAAAAGTATGTGGGGGGAAAGTGGTTTATTTAACAAAGAAGACACTGCCTGCAATTAAAAAAAAAAAATTGATTTTAAATGCAGTGAATATTGCCAACTACATGCGGAAGTCATGCAGCTGAGACACTGGATCCTGCATTCCTTGAGCAAAAGACACTTTACTGGGAGCCTTAAGCAAGTAAAGAATGCAGTTCTGAATCCAAAATGCATATTATTCCAGATGTGGGTGGGGGAAATACGTATTTACTGACTAAACTGAAAAAATCTTGATTCTCAGCTGCCTATTTGTTGTGTTTCTTGCTCTCTTCTCCCCTCTTGCTTTTCTGTCTGTCTCTCCCTTCAGCCACAAATTTTTCTTGTAGCCCTGTCTTCCTTGCCTTCCCAAGCTCCAGATATTACACAAACATCCTATGTGTTTGTCACCACTGTGCGAGCTTTGTGTGTGGTGTTGGATCTTTTTTCCTCTCTTTATCTATGGACTTTTTGTAAGGTTAGGATCTCTGTGGAATAGGGGCAGTATATTTCATGTATATTCACAGAACACACAGACCAGTAAAAAAATGTAAGCTTCTTATTGCCAGAACATAGTGCAGTCCTTCCTGACGTGAAGATCATCACTCTTACCCCACAGGCATTTCTGGTGCGTGCCTGTCTGTCTTCCAAGGAGCAGCCGAGCCATTAATGCGTGAGCACTACCAGCGTTTCAGCCAGTTCATCGTTTAGTCTAAGATATGAACGTACTTGCCCTGGGACTCTCCAGTGGCTAAGACAGAAGCTCCTCCAAAGGAAAATTTTAATTCACTTAGCAAGTGAGAGTTGTTCTAGAGACGCTCTTCTCTCTCCGTGGATAGCAGAGATGGCCGGGACAACTAGGCTTGCGTCCTGCTGAGGCACATCAGTTAGAAGTGAAATGAATCCAGGCCTCAATTTTGTGATAGGCTCTTTTAGAACAAGCAAAATGCTCTGTGCTTTGGCCCAGCATTTCAGCCTCTGGCAAAGCCAGAGCCCAGACAATTAAATTCAACATCAACTCTCTAACTGGAAACACTCATGTCAAAACAACATTTCTTAGATGTGACACTAACCCTCATCCATCTGGAAGAACCTGATGAGAACTATTGCTGATGTTGTGAAGCCCAAGTGCTCAGAAAACTTCACACAGTGTAGGCTTTGGGGCTCAGCCAAGTCAGAGCCTACCTAGGAAGAAATAATTGAGTAGTGTTGTTTTATGTTTCATGTGAATTTTGAAATTGATTTACCCCTGGTGCGGCTGGGCCTAGCTGCACAAAAGAAATGTCACCCACTGCTTTCACATCAGCAGTCTCTTAAGATGTCTGTTTGTTTTTAACCAGAAGTATAAAACAAAAACAACGCAAAACAAAACAAAAACAGTAATGTTCAAAATACCTTTCCTGTGAGCTATTCAGGGAAACAGCAACTTACTGTCGGAAAGAGAAGAGGGTCCCTGACCTACGAAGAAATGGGAGGACTCAGCTCTCTTGTTGTTTTAGCTGCCACTCACACCTGGGGCGATGTGATCTGGCATCCAGTTTCTGTCACTGACCTCCCTTGCAGTTACTGGGTGTATTGCTCCGAGGGTGATCGCCATCTCTTTGCTGACGGTGGAGTTTCCTGATCCTCTTCTGGAGGCTCAAGGTTTTAATGTATCAGGCCACAAAGGTGAAGCGATTTAAAGCTCCCTTGTTTACAGTCATTATTGTAACTTATGTTACGTGAGACACTTGTCTAGCATTATGCAAAAGTCTGAAAAGCATTTAAGAAAACAAGTACAATTAAACAAAAACACCCAAATGCATTCTGGTTAATGGGAAAATAAATGGATTTTAACTCTTCAGGCTTGCACATTCATGTCTCTTAAAGTTCTTGTTCAATCCTGCAACCTTTGCTGAGCAACTTTGAGATCCCATTTGCCATACAGTAGCACTAAATATTCTTTGAGATGTGAAAGGGAGGAAACCATCACATTTCTGCTGTTAAATCTGACATTTGGTCCAGATTAGAGCAGTGTTTTCAGCATGCCCATGGCCAAGATCAGATTTAGGTCATTTTGTCAGGCATCCAGTCTCACCCCATAAGCCAGTGCTGTGCCCTTCAGCATGTGTCTGTGAAAAGGGGTTAACAGCTGTTTAATACAGTTAGCATGAAGTGAGGAGAGGCTGAGGAAAAGCGTCTCCCTGGGGCTCCAGAAGAACTGTAGTTCATGTAGTCTGATCACAACAGCTATTTGGTCTTATCACAAGAACTTGTACCCATGAAGGACAGAAAAAAAAGTCTGATTTTAACCAGTTTCTGGATGGTTTTCATTTTAAGAGTGGAATTTGCCAGACTCGCTTCTATACACAAAAATCAATCTACACCTTAAAAATCACGAAAAGTAGCTTATACATCTGTTTTGCATATGGAAAGGCAGGAGTTCAGGCATACATCAGGCACCCTCTCAAGAACTCTACCTTTGGTGGAGAGCCAGAGAAACAATGACATCTGACACATAATTCATGCTCAGTTCAACAGATTTCCTCATCAGATACACTTGCATTCGGTTTTGACCAAGTGGTATGATGACATCTTGTGTAACACAGCATTAGTGTGACTGCTCTCTCTCTTTCTAATTTGCACTGGTTCCTTAAAACTTCGTCATCATTTTCAGCAAAACAGACAAGCATCAAAATTGCAAATAGGAAAATTGGAAATAGGAAGATTGAAAATAGCAAACAAGTAATACTATGGGACGCGCAATTGTCTTTCTGCTGTGTCTTGGCACAACTTCCCATCAGCAGGCCATTCCCAGGACAGCAAGGCTCATCGGGCCTAACAGTTACTTGGGAAGACAACAGCCATCACTCTGAAAGTCCCCCTGCTCCTTCTTCCCCCAGCTTTTCTTGCTGGGCATGACATCCCATGGTGGGGAACCTCTCTCTGGTCAGTCAGGGATGGCTGTCCCGGCTGTGTCCCCTCCCCACCTCCTGTGCACCCCCAGCCTCCTTGCTGGTAGGGCACCAGTG
The DNA here is from genome assembly GCF_964034855.1 of Anser brachyrhynchus. NCBI lineage: Eukaryota > Metazoa > Chordata > Aves > Anseriformes > Anatidae > Anser > Anser brachyrhynchus. Next base: position 67,004,519 of record NC_137696.1, read on the forward strand.
AGAAGCAGCAGAGGCCTTGGGTTTGTGTAAGCAACAAATAAAACATCCATGTGTTATCAACACTGTTTGTCATCACAAATCCAATACATAGCACCATATGAGCTACTACAAAAAAAATTAACTCTATCCCAGCCAAAACCACTACAAACGGTACCTACAATCCTAAGGATAGCATTCCTCACAGTGTAGCTGGCTGAGGCAGGTCAGCTGCATGGAGACTTTCAAAAAGGGTGAAATCTGAGATGGAAAAATGTTGCTTCATTCGTTTGGGACATTTCAGAAGGCAATGGTGGGATCCCTCACTTGAGGGGCATTCAGTAAAAGAAGTCACGTTTTCCTGCAGTGTAATATCACTAGGACCTGTTCCTGCATTTGAAGAGGAGCAGGACCAGAGAAAAACGGGGGGGGGGGGGGGGGGGGGGGGGGGGGGAGAAGGAAAAAAAAAACATAAAACCACTGTTTTGCCAAAGGAAAAGTTGAGTTGCACTTTTGTTGAATCTATGTGTTGGTCTAGAGCAGATGTTACCAATTATGTGCTCTACTTGGAGGACTCCAGAGACTCATGGGAAGCACCACTAATGACAGTTGACTTGCCATATCCATCTCATCAGAATGATAATTTGGGAGTTTTCAGAGCAAGAGAGAGCAACTAGATACATCCCACTGGCATCCTATGAGAATTGGCAACCTCAGGGGTCTTTGTCCCTTTGATAATAAGTCAATATGTACTTGCTTTCCTAGATGCTATGTGTTTTACCATTCAGCTCTAGGCTCAGTTAATATGCTGTTTACATTTGCCATCTGAATTCTTCTAAAATTGCACGTTCTGCAGTCCAGTTCTGCTTTACAGCTGAAACTGTTTTCACCCAAGTCTCAAGTGACCGAAGTCCCTACTTCTCTGGCCATATGAAATCTTGCCTGTCTTGCTTTTTATTTTTTTTTTTTTTGACAACATTGACTCGCAATTCTCCCCTTTCTCAGCATTACCTCTGGAGGATTTGTCTTACTCCTCCATACCTTTCTGTATACCCTTCACACTTAACCTTCTTTTATCTAAAGCTCAAGCTACTATCTTTGTCATTATTACACCGCCCCCCTACACACACACACTCTCCCCCCCCTCCCCAAGTCTTTTGCTCCTTCATGTGTGTTTTCTTCCATTCAAATTAAGATCTCAGCCTGTCTTTGACATCAGCCTGTGGATGTCTGGCTTTCAGCCCATTTGCAACGTCATTAAACAGAGTTCTTCCTCCCTCTCCGTGCTCTATTTTTCTCAGTCACCAGGGACCACAGTTTCCTGTCTGACAGTTCCTATCAAGCAGGCATTATGTTTGTCTCAAACCTCCCTCTCAAAGCTTTCATGTCAATCCGTGTTTTAAGATGTGTTATACAGAAGTTAGGCTTTTATCTAAGATAGGATCTTGTCAACGTACCTTACAATGCTAACTGTTGAAATTCTTGTCCGGATTGTCACCTTATGTCTCAGTAGTGAAACATCTTTTCTGTAGCCTTGACGAACACAATTTAATTTCCCTATGTAGTCATTTAGGAAGTCTTTGGAAAGGTATTTTTTCTAGAATTTCACGTTTGACAATGTCACCTATCTTTACATTCCTCCACAACTTGTCTGTATTTTAGCAAATAAGACTTAGGTGTCATGACTTCCACTCTTTATGGTTGATGCCTGCCTTAATTATCTTTTATTTAATACTGAGAAGGTTGATTTCTTTTTCTGAAAGTATTGCAGCTTAATTTCTGAACAGGAGCTATCAGTAATGACTGCATAGCTCGAGAGAAACGCCGTCCAGATCTTAACAACTGGCCTTGGGTATTGGAAGCTGCATGGCTGGGTTTCTGTAGCTGTACATCTGGATGAGTATATTGTGCTTCCTAGCTGGGTAAATATTCCAAAGAGAGTACTGCACTAATGAATTTGTTCTGCTTCCAGTGCCATGTTAACTCATTGAGAAGCAGCTCAAATAACTGTGAACATCACTACATAGTACTGTGCAGACATATAATCCATGTTCCTTTCTATGCTCCCTCTTACATTTGGAAAAACTTCACTGTTAGCACTGCTTTGCTGTTCTCCTTTAAACTGTTATTTGCTATCGATGTTGCCAGAAAAAAAAAAAATCCCAAACAACAACAACAATAATCCTTACAACTGCTGAGCTAGTAATACTAAGACAATCTTCTAAGCTCTTTAACGCTTGTCTTACAGCTCTTGTATATATCCCAGTCTATCTCAGATGGAGGTTGTGTGGTTTAAAAATAAAATAAAAACACCAAAACTTTGTCACATTAAAGAGCTAGACAAGAAAACTTCTCGTGTGATAGGTACTATCAGTTCGAGCCTTGACAGAAGAGGTAATATTCCTTTGTAAATCTTTATTTTAAAATCTTGTTTTAATTACTAGTGCACAACTTCAAAAAGAACCTGTAAGTATTCCAGTAAATCACTTGTCATAAAATACCCATCTTTCTGCAAATACCCGTTCCTGAATGTTTTAAAATATTATGACCAGAAAAGTTTACTTTCCTGTAGGTGTATTTCCTAATGTTAATTTCTGAGTAAATTCTTGCATCCCGTACTGTTAAAAACTATGCAGTTTAACTACATGAGGTGGCACATGAGATGACATCTATGCTGGTGGAAATCCAGGATCTAAAACTATAATAAAATATGTACCAGAAGGAATTACCTAGGGAATGATAAAGTCCTTTATATTTTATTTAAATTTGCTTTTTTTGAAAGTGACATTTTTATATGTTTTCCCTGACTTCTACCATAAAAAAAAAAAGAAAATGTGTATATTGCCTCTCTACTGTGATGACACTGGAATACCTAATTAGTCCTTTGCATACCAAAGGGGTATATGCTTACAGTGATTTTGCTGGACACAGATTTTTTTGTTTGGTTCTCTTCTTGCTGGCAAAGGGCAGCTGAATCCCCTCGCTTCTTGCTTAGCAGCTACTCTGAACTAGCACACTGAACGCGGACGGTAGCTTTTGGAATAGCAGGGCAATTGCTGCCAAAAATACTGTCCCCTTAGGATCAGAAAAAAACACTGTTGCTGCTGTGTTCCTGCTCTCAGGCATATACTGTACTTGTCTGACAATAAGTAAATGTTTAGCACAAATACATTTAACTAAGTTAGCAACAGTTTCTTGACTGTGTTGAAATACGCGGTTATAAGCCAGAAGACAAAATGACTAAATAAGTTGTTTGGAAAATGTATTTTTCTATATAGTGCTAGTCTTTGCATGACTTCTTACCGAGTTTTCACTGTGGGGGTTGCTCTACCCTCTTTTCTCAGGGAAAAGGAATTTTTTCCCAGAATAAGGACTTCATGAGCAGGTCTTGTACATTATGAACCAGCACGTGGAAGGTCATTAGGAACTGGATGAACACTGAGCACAGAGGCTGACGACTGTTTTTCTCTCTCCTTGTATATCCTACCAGCACCCGATTGTTTTATAGGATATCTGAATTTCATATTTTTAATACTGCCATACCATTTACATTTCTAGTTTTCATATCTGTCTGCACTGTTGATAAAATTTTTGGGGGAACAGGTCACAATCTGTATTAACTGACACTGATTAAAAAAAAATCTCACCATGGAAGTTTAAATACTTGCATAAAATAGTTGCCTAAACCATGAATGTAAATGTAGACATTGTAAAATTAACAGTAGTTTGTACCCTAACTCCTTTCTAAAAAGATCACGACAATTAAGTCCAGAGCAATTTTAATTTTGTCTTTTGGTCCTTTAAAAATCCTTTTTCCATAGTTATGATTGGAATTTGTAATGGCAGGGAAGATATTACCCACAGATAATTTTTCACAGGTTTTGCTGCTACCCTAGCACAGAGTCACAGCTTTTGGAGTTCAGTCAGTGCCAAGATGCTGAATTCATGGGATATTTTACTCCTGATGTCGGTAGGGCCTGGATTCTTGCCCTTGCCCTGTGGCTGCACAAGATGAAATTCTATCCTCTCGGCAGCAGAAGACAAACTTTCTAGTATCTTCAGTCAGGACAGAATTTCACACTTCAGGGGTAACTCAAAATTACTTTCTCTTTGCTAGCAGACCCCGTGTAAGACTCCTGTCCTAGCTCCTTTCCCACTGCAGCTGTGCACATTTGTCCCTGCACCACTGAAGTAGAAGAGATGAGAATGAGAACATTGGAATAATTTGGATTAACAATAGCTTACATAGCTTGATTTTTTTTTAATTGATATTATTACTTTTTTTTAGTCCTGCTCATTTTAGCAGGCCACTCACTTTATGCCCCAGACAGCTCTGTTGACACAACTGATGGAGATGCAACGCACAGTGCAGATCTGATCAGATCAGGAGCAGGCCTGTCAAACAGAGCAGATCAAATCGACTTGACTGGAGCTGGCTTTGCTGCCAAAAATCCACAGCCTTCACGTGTAAAGTAGCTTATACACAATGTGAAAAACGCCATGTTCTTCTCATGGTACATGGAGAGGAAAGAGAGGTGGACATTTCGGATAAAGAGATGGTGCTTGTTAGTTTTTCACATACGACATTCCTTTTCTATCCTGGACAACCATCAGAGAACTGTGGATGTTCTGAGGTCAAAAGAGCTGAGAATACAAAGTATAAAAAACCACACTGGAAGCAGTTTGATAGCCTAGTTTCCTAAGGCTCCCATGACTGTTCTGTCAGCCATTGCCCTTTAGCTTTTGAAGTCAGTGACCAACTTCAGCCATATGTGCAAGAGGACAGTGATCTTAAAGACAATTAACGTCTTACAGGCTTTGGGAAAAAAAAAAAAAAAAAAAGAAAAGAAAGAAAAAAAAAGCAGTTGGCTAGAGAAGAAAGGAAAATAACTTTAGCAGAGGGAAGGGTAGGCAGAAGTCAGCCCCGCTCCGTGCCCCAGGTTAGCCACAGCCCGTGCCCCTCCGTGGAGGTCGGTGTCCCAGGGGGCAGGGCTGAAGCCACCACAGCAGGGAGGCAGGTTTAAGGAGCACGACACAGGACACAGACCTTCACCAAACCAGACTCCGTTACCTGTGCTGCTCAGCAAAGTGTTTGCTGCATCGCCGTTAACAGCTGCTGAGCTCGTGCGACATACCCGCAGATGAAAGCTCACTAGCTCAGAATTCTCTGGCAATGCCAAGAAACCGTTCGGTTTTCATTATAAGGTAAAAATAAAACACTTGAAATAAAGAAATTGCTTCCTAAATAGCTTGAAGGAAACAGGAGAAAAGACTTCCCTTCTTTCTGTTTCCCTGCTCAGCGGATATCGGGCTCCCGATCCCCTGGAGCACACCACCTATGAATGGATGGAAGGCGATATCCCATTTTTAATTGCCTCCTTTATTTTGCACTTCTGCAAAACAAACAGATTCAGAAGCCTAAAGCTGGGCTTGCGCAGGGAAAACCTAGGTGTTCTTAGGACTGAATTCCCCACGCTCCATCCTCTCTCTGTGCTGGTTCCCTTTTTTTTTCTTTCTGACTTTTGAATCTGCCCTGATGCCCTCATCTGACACAGCAACTACATCGGGGAGAGAGAAAACAGGATAGGCTTTCACTTTTGTCTGGCAGCACAGGCTTGCATTCTGTGCTTCGGAGGTTTTCAGAGGCTCTTTATTCCATGTAATGTTCCTGGAGTGGAGAAGCGTATCTTTTGTTCTTCCTTATAAAGGGATATTTTTATACACAAAGATATACAGTACACTGAATTACAAGAGTTTTTATGTATTGGATTGTGAGGCTTCAACACAGAAATTTGTAGTGATTCTTTAATTTAGCCTTATCCAAAGCATTTAACTTCAAAACCTTAAAAGTATAGATGAATCAAAGCCTCAAAATCCATCCAACACATCAACTAATTGTAGTGACATCAGAAGCAGAACGAGACTCTTAATTTAAACAGATTTCACTCCTAGCATGTTAAACATGCTGCCTGCGTGTATGTGCTAAGCTGTATTATCTTGGTATGCATACGTATGGCTGTATATACTTGCAAGTAATTAAGCTGAAGAACAGGCGTGTAGTTTCTCTGCAAATAAAAATAATTATTTTATGTTTAAGCATCTCTCTTGTTTCAAACACAGCTTCCACGTTTGCTTTTTCTTTTTTTTTTTTCTGTGAAACATTATGTCCAAAGTGATAAAGCATGTATAAGTCTTCTGATTCCTTTAATATCGTTTCCATGTTAGATAGCCAGATGGTGGAGAGTGATAATACGCTGTACTAATCACTTAGGAAGTCTACAGAGTGGTGCTTTGAGATTTAGACCCACAGCTACTGCCATCACTCTTTTGATGGGAAGCAGCAGATACTATTCCAACCAATTGAGGGTTTAAAAATATATCAACACTGAACAAATTATCTAAACAGGAAAAGGACTGATAAATACCATTCAGTGCTAATGAAGAGAGGGTTTTGTCCAAAGGAAATAATACATTTTTTACAGTTATCAGAGATCAACATAAGCTTATGCAATAATATATATACACATCTAAATAAATATTTTTGTTTCTTTGTAATCATCACAAAAAGGAGAGAGATGTGCACAGCTGAGTTACTCAAGAAAGAAAAAGGGAGCCTAGGAAGCAGACTAATTATTTCAATGAGATTCTTAGTGTTTGATTTTTAATTCCATATCGATTTTCTGCCAAGTTTAAGATTTTCTTATTCCAAGAGATGTATCAGCAGAAGCTTTTTTCCCATAGCAATGTCCATTTGTGTACTGGAATATTTTGTGAGGTGTTACTATAACTTAAAAATACTTGGTTTCCTTTCTGAACAACGCACCGCTAATCTGTTCAACACGTTTCACAGAAATGACGTCAGAGGTGCCCATTCCTAACGTCATGGATTTTTTCATGTGTTTTATTGCTGTAATTTCTACATAGATAAAAAAAAAAAAAAGAAAAATGTTTCTCTGTGAATTTTACTTTTATTTTTAAGCCTTTACTGAGAAGCCACAACGCAGGCTCCACTCCAGGCTGGCAATCAAGACTCTGTTAAAAGAGACTGAGGCAGCACTAATCACCACTCAAATATGATAAGCAAGCAGACTAAACATGTAAACAAGTGCTATGGTGAGTGTTTTGTTTTGATAGCACCGATTGTCATTTCAATAGAGGAACAAACAACCCTCTTCAGCCTATCTGGCTTATTAATTGTAGAACACTTCAAATAGCAATGACAACACCAAATCGCAGTAAGTAGAAAGGTTCGTAACCTCCTTCTTAGAACTGGGATATTCTAGCAACAAATTTCAAAGAGCAGCAATGTTTTACTTCAACCTTAGGGTCAAATGAGCATCTTCATTGTCCTAATATTTGTACAGCATTGTACTAACATTGAAAAGATGGTCGACCTCATAGACTTTACCTATTTAGGATTATTTTTCCGGCACTACTGAACCAATGTTTTCTCAGCATTTCTGAAAATTGGGCCGTTTAACATTTGAGAACAGAAAACTGCACCTATAGTCATTGTTTTAAAAATAATAATAATCTTTTTAATTCAATGTGTATTCTTCTTACTATGCTTAGTAGAAACAGGTTAATCTTTTGGATGCCACTATTAAATTACTAATTTTAATAAGGTTTTTCTCCTACCCTAAATCACTTACTCTGCATTATAGCATGTATCATTGTAGATTCATTAGTTACATTACCATGCAATGTGGTATTTCATGATGCTGCCCAGTCAGCCTGAAGCCAGAAGGCTTGATTTTAACCTTGAATGACTTCATGGAGTTATTCCTAATATACACTAGCATACTGAAAAACAACACTGGGTTGTAAATTGTACAAAGCCGGCACTCAGCACATACTACTGTTACAGCTTGCATTTGTGAACTAGATATGAGAAATAAACAAACCATTAAGGATTTTCTTAAAAATGAGAATGGTGCATGCACATGGCAAAGAAGAACATGTAAACAAGTTGTGGAAAAGAACAGATGTGTCCTGTTTAGACACACAGGCAACTTGCCTCAGGGAAGTTTGGATTATTGAGCTGACATGTCAAGGATACATACGTAGTCTGTTCACATTTATATCACAAGAGATTCTGTGTGTTATGTGAAGAGAGTTCCTGCTACACCTCTTAAAGAAGTATGTGATTTCTTAGAACATGAATATTTGCTTAGAAATACCAGTAAATGCTGCATCTAGTACAAAATTCAAGAGGCTACTTATTTAGAGTCACAAGTTACAGAAGCCTCTCCAAGATTGATTGAAGTCAACAGAAAAAATGCTTCAACAAGCAATGTAACTTCAATAGGTGTTTCTGGGTTTGCTTCCACGGATGCATTATTCCAGTATTAAAACTTGTGGTGGTCCTGGATCTATTTTGTATTTGTAAAGTCAGTTTCCCATGGCAGTCGTGAAACACAAAACAACCAACTGATGGAGTGGGAAGGGGAGGAGAAAGGGGTAGGTAAAATCTCCAGGCACCCTGATGGCAGTAATCCAGATATTCACAGAACACACAACACATCTGCGTGACCTAGCATTCTGCCTTCATTCACAGCACTTATGATACTAGTAATAAATAAATTATTTTTAAAAAAAGAGGAAAATTACAAGTTCATCCATATCAGAAAAGACAGGACTCGGTTTTAGTACTGTTTTAAGTCTGAATGTGAAGTATTGTACATAGAGTATAGCAAGCCGCTTGAGTACTCAGAGAAGTGAAGAACCTGTTGTATAGGAATAACAGCAATTTGTTGGTATTGAAATCAGTGTTATTGCCGAAGACTGTACTGCAGGGATTGGCAGTTCACTGTCACATAAACTCCTCTTCCGTATGGCTCAGGCTTGCACCTTCTCCCTGGCTTCGGAGCCCTCCCTACCCCTTGTCCCCGCTACCTGCCACATGTTTTAGACATTTATGACAGAGAGCGGGGACTGAATACAGTGTTGGCAAATCAGACGGTGAAAGGGCGAGCAAGCAGAGGCTGCAGGTGGGAGAGGTGATCCTGAGTGAGGTACAAGCTTTAATAGGAGCAGTGTTTTGCTGGGCCCTGGAGGAGTGGATCGCTCCTCCCCAGGTCTTGCACTTCCATGGCTCAAACCCTTCATAAAGAGCTGGAGAACATCGTTCAGTGCTGCTGGCCTCACCTGGGTCTGGCTGCAGCTCTGAGTTTGCATTTGCAATGGTGCTTTCCCATGGTGGCTATGCCCATGAGACTGCATACCGATGGAGAAGGGGAGGAGAACAGGCAGTATCATGGCAGTAGGTAGGGAGGAGAGCCAACAAACCATGAGATTACAGGAACTCAGTGGGTCCTGTAAATTGCTGCTCCTTTTCAACTAATCAGGACCACTTGTTAACAGAGCCACGCTTGCCAGAAGATTAGTAGTAGACTTTACAAAAACAGGGAGACTGAAGTCTGCAGGAGTGGGGACACAAAGACTGTCAAGTCTCCCGTAGGAGAGAGCCTTACAGGTTTTGTTCGGAGAGGGAGAATACCTAACCTTGCTAGGCTGGTGCCAAGGAAATGGAAAAGGGATGTGGGGTAAAGGCGAATCCAGGCAAACTCCCTGTGAGGGACTGCCAGGGTACAAAGCAACAGATGAATGTGCCATGAGACATTTAGCCTTTCTCTGCAAGCTTGTGAGAAACCTTGGCAATAAGGTATGCATGCAGTATGCTGTCTAGAACTCTAAAGTAGACAAAAATTATTTATAATTATTTTTTATACTTATCTTTTTTATACCTGCACTAAAGAAGGCTGCCAATACGTGAGATTACAAACTGATGGATTAAATTCCATAGGCTGTGCAAACAGTGCATAAATATGCTATATGATATTGCAGAACTTCGCTAATCCACAATAATGCAGGGCAGCCCCAGCACAGATTAGCGGGGTTGGTGGATTAGGGACCAGGAGGGCATTTGAGGGGAAGTCACTCACCGCAGAGCCGTATCTCTCTGTGGGCTCACCTACTCCCTCGGTAGCAGGGAGAATCTGTGCAAGGAGCGGCTCTGCTGCTCTGCCTGCCTCCAAAGGACATTACCAGCCACACCGACGTTGCTATCACTTCTCTTTCAAAAGGTGCAGTAGGCCTTCTCTGAGCAGAGAATTGCGCTCATGGTCTCCCTGGAATCGGTACCTAGTACATACCTGCTGTACAGATGCATTAAATCAGTTTAAAGCGAGGTGAATCGGTGCTTGTGGAAAGGGCAAGGAGCTCTGCCCTGCTACGAGCACAGCCTGAGTGGATGTACGGGGCTGCATGTGCGAGGCAGACCTTCAGTGCAAGAGGTAGTTCCTGACACTCTGGGGAAAACAGTAGAGAGGTTAAAAAGCATGTTTTGTGACTATTGGCCTTTGATTTTATATGGAAAGTCTGTTTAAACTCACATGATGATTAACAACACTGCCTAATTCACGTGCACCTAAAACTGCAGAAAGGGTAACCACACCTTCCACTACTGACTCAATTAGACACGTACGTATTTAACAGCAAAGGATGCTTTCACTTGTAGAAAACTTTAGTAATGCTAAAAGTCTTATCAATAACAATCAAAGGTAGTAGTGTGATAAAATATTGGTACAGTAACCATTCTAATTAAACACTATGAATGCGTGTAACATTAAAGAACTTGGAACTGAATAACTGGGTCCAGTATCGATACTACATGTCATTTCTTCCTTTCAAGAAACAAAATGAATAGTCTATACTGAAAAAAGAAGAGTGTTAAGCTTTTGACTTTAGGTCAAGCAAATTTGAATTTTGCTGAAAATTTGGATATTCATTATTTTTGATACAAGACAACAGATGTTGCGGCAAGGTCATGACTATACATGGTAGGGTTTTTTTAAATCAAAGAATGACCTGAGGCAAACACTTGAGATAGATGATGTTGAAGAGATTAGCTCTCCGTGATGCACATTTTCCCCTCAGCACTCTGTAGGTTCAAACAATGAGTCTGTGCATGTTGAGTATATTGACCTTTGTGAATACAGTACTTGAAAAATGGTAACAGATTTCTTTGAAAATCAATGCCAATTGTGAAGCTGTTTGTTATTCACTCTTTATTCTTGAGTACAATTAAAAAAAAATCATATACATGAAATTGAAAAATCAAACTGTTTAAAAATGGAATATATTTTCCATTATTTCTGGGAACAGCAAAATGTAAAGGAGTTGGATGTTATAACTGGATCTCTCTCAGACGTATATGCTAATATAATTCTGCACAGGTCAATAAAACTTCTAATCATTAATCCTGTTCTTTGGGTAAAAGAAGGAAACACTGTGAAAGTTTAATGATACAGACAAATGTCCATATAGTAGTAGGAAAAGACAACAACAACAACAACAACAAAAAAAAAGCTAATTTGCTCGTTCAGCTTATTTTGATCTAAGCTCTCACAAGTAAAGGGATGCTTTGTCCTGCTTGGCCGTTTTTCAATAAGAAATATAAAATTCAGGCCCCACTGCTGTCAAGAGAGGTTGTTTTTTAGTGATGAAGTGGAGCCAGGATTTGACATTTGTTTCTTTTACAACCATTAGTGTCTTATGTGGAATAACAAGAATTAGAGACATTGATGTAACAGTTTTTTTCTTTAAAATATATTTTTCTGACACCTTTGCTGACAATAGCACACATGACCTTTTCTCAGGGAGTTTCCTATCGAGGTGTCTAGGGCTAACTGGCTGCACAGGAAATCTCTTGTGGGCAAAACTAGCTTCTAGCTCTGCAAACAGACAAAAAAATATGAACTATGTACCTAAAGGTCTGCAGGACTGTGAGGTCTTAGCAGCCCTGGGCCAATCAATAGAAATGTTAAAACCCAGTTATAGGGTAACTTGTCAACAACGGGGTTCCCCGAATCTGCTGTGGTTGTAATACAGATGGGACCCTACAAGCTATTTAAAGAAAACATTGCAAAAGCTGCTTGCCATTTCACGATTGCATTAGCACCATTATTTACCACCTAATCGATGCTGTGATTGACAACTTTGCAAATCAGATTAGCTTTCAGTCTGTGTGTAAGAGCAGCATGGCTAGGAATGGAAAATTTTGCCGGCCCCGATTTATCGCAGAAGAACAAGAGTTGAAGATATAAAACAGTAAGTCGGTGATATCGCGAATTAGCTGTAACAATGAAAAGCCAGAATATGTGCAAACTGCCCCCAGGATTTATTCCCGACTAGCCCCGCATCCCTCCTGCGCTGCCTGCGTGCAGCGAGGGGAAGTTCCCACCCAATGACATCATGGCCTGTCTTTGGCCACAGCCAGCTACATATTTTTAAAGGAGTCCTGTTTGTTTCATAACTGAACTCTTCACCTTTTGATTATATGTTTTGTTGGGGGGGTTAAAGGGAAAAAGCCTGCTAGTAAATGGACTTAACTTGGCGTTCGCAGGCTCAGACTTGGGTGGGCTGCATTCCCTCCTCTGGGCACACCCTACCTGAACCCGTGTGTGTTAAATCACTTGACTGCTTCACCCTTAACGCTTGGGACACATCCTGGGAAGAACGTTCAGAGATGCTGGAAGTGTGTGCTTACAGAAACACACGGAACTGTAGAAAAATATGTGGATAAACTATGGGAGGAGCACCGAGACTGCACCAAGAAAAAGGCAGTAATTTGGAAGAGAAAAATATCTCTTAGTTGTGATGAAGTGTCACTAAATACACAGAACATGCTAGGAATCCAGTGGCATGTTCTTATGGAAAACAAAACAAAACAAAAACAACAACAACAAAAACAACAACAAAAAATCTTGCTAATCAAGAAACTTTAAATTATTTTCACATACAAACTCCAACCTGAATTTTCTTCATCATCTGCTACAAATGCATTCCCTATTAATTAGCCCTGTGAAAGGCTTACACAAATGTGGGACAACCGTCACATCGTGAGGACTACAATGCAGGAGGAGCCAGGTACCCACACTAATATTGGTGAAAAGAAAAAAAAAAAAAAGATATTTCCAGAAATATCTGGTTCTTCATCACAGTGGGGTGAGATCGATAAGCTTGAACTATTGGAGAAGTGCTATGTCATGACCAAGTGAAGTGGACTTACCACAGCTACAGAGACACAGCCTCGCACTGTTTTCCATAGCAGCAATCTCCGAGATGGGATCTGCAGGCAATTTTCTAATGGTCTGTAGATAATTGATAGTATGCATAATGCTGCCTCCTTGCTTCCAGATATTATGAAGATTAGCCAGGAAAAGAAAAGTCGGGAATATTGTCTAAGCAGTTGGAACAGGACAGAAATACGTATCTTAACTGCCTCTTGTATGCACTGTTCTCCCGGGGCAAGCGAAGGCCAGAACCACAGCTGGAAGAGTTAGGAGTGACTCAGAACAGTTCTTACGGTTACTTTTCCATTGGAGCAGTTATGTGGTTGTCCCTGCCTGTTCCACAAATGAAGTGGGAGGTGACCCACACCAAAATACTCTGTGGCTTGGGAAATCTTGCTGCAGAAGATCCTCAGCACACATCCTGAAGAAGAGTAGCAGAGCGAAAGCAAAAAGTTTTGTGTTGTTTTGTTTTTAATTATTATTTTTAAAAAGCTTTAGCTGTCAGGAAATAGATAAGTGGTTGGATAAGGTATCAAATTTGTGTTTCTCCCTCTTTACGATAATTGTGAGGAGAAGAAATGGATAGGTACCATTTCTGCTTTTTTTTTTTTTATGGTGTTTTGTTTGTTTGTTTGATTGATTGATTGGTTTGGTTTGCTTTTTAAAGGAGAGGGTGAGTTTGATTTTGAGCCTGTCTCGTGAATTTCTGTTTTTAACTTCTTGCCATTGGAAAGTTTCATAAACTTTGCAGGAAGATAAAGTCAATGAGTTATAGAAACTTAAAACATTTTAGAAAGCAATAGGAAATGTAAAGAAACATTCTGTTCAAAGCTCTTGCAGGAATTTGGCTTTATTTATTCCTGAACAAATATTGATATACGTACTCTGATTTGTTTCTTTGTTGGAATGATGAGGCCAAGACTCCTGTGAAGAGTTGTGGGTTTAACATGCAACTCATCTAATTAACATCACTTTCTGCCCTTGCGTGATGTCATATTGCAATACGCTCTTTTGAAAGCATTCTTTGTCTTCCTACCATAGGATACGGATCACAAGAACTTCTTTAAAGACTCCTGGGGAGTCTGTTCCAACGAGGTGTTAGGTGATTTACACTGAGTTATAATCAGCCTCGTTTTTTTTCAAATTTAGTTGAGTGGTAAGGTTGCCCACAGCTTGGTCACATATTCTTTAGCTGGTTGATTCTAGGAATAGGTATGATAGGTACTATGCTGGTGGCATAAATTTCCATTTTACAATTAGGGTGGGATCTGAGCCTTTTAGGTACAGCTGTCATGGGGCTCCAATATAAATAAAAAAATGGCCTTTCCAGCATACATTTTTTTCCAAGACACCATTTATCAGCCGCATTAAATTTTCTTTCAGTTGTAATAATTATCCATAGCTTTTGTCAGCTATGTGAGAGCTCTCTTATGCAACCCCATCTGCTCACTCTGAAATTGCAAAGTAGAAGTCAAACCAAGAAAATCTTTACCCTCAGGAGGAGAACAGATTAGCATGGTCTGCATGCTTTTATAGCAAAGTACTCTTAAAGCAGGAGTGGAGATCGGACCCCGTACAGGCGCCCAGAGATCTCCTGATGAGGCAATAGCAGCTATGCACATCCCTGCACAAAGAACACAGAGGCTGTTTCCTTCTGTTACCTTAATGAGATAGCTATAGGATGTATAGGAACTCAGAATATTATTATTGTTGATGCATCCATTTCATCTAATCCTTTTCACATGAACATTGATGTCTCAGGCAGGCAGCATTTTCTTCCAACCCTCTCTTTTATGTTCAGCTTCTTTCTTCTCTGGCATAGGATCGAGCTGGCTGCTTTGCCCTCTTTGTGCAGTGGTCATTCACTCATGCCAAATGCCTTTCACTTTATGGCTTTACACCTAATAGCTGCAGCTAGTGTGTATGTGCCAAATGGATCTATCACAGCTTTTGATGTTCTGAAGACAGGCTCTCTCCAGCCAGAGTCCAGAAGTTTTCATAAGTACTTAAATAAATTAGGTACAATTAGAAACATTTTAGAACTGTGAGATGTTGAGATTGTATTTGAAATGAGAATTATCAGCTTTGCCATAGCAACTCCAGATATGCAGCAATGAAGTTTTTACTGAGCTACAAAAGGCACACATCCCTTGTTTTTATTATTTTTTTTTTTTTCTGGAGTTCCCATTGTTTGCAATGGTTCAGCTATGAAATAATTCTTTTCTTTCTTAATGGTTTTTCTCCTCTCCTTCATTACCACACAAAAATGTTTCAACTACATTTCTTTTGGCATAACTGATTCCAAGGCCCGGTTTGCCTGCCAGGTTGGATCTTTCTGTGTGTTGTGGATGTTTGTTTGTAGAACAAAATCTAGGTCTTCAGCGACACTTGCCACTTACCCATGCCAATATTTGTTATCCGCTTCACTACCCAGTCTATAGCAATGCCAAGCAGCAACATCAAGAGAACACAGGCTTTTCACATCAGCAGTCACTTTGAACTATTACTTGGCTTTTTTACCGTTCGGGGGAATTCATGTCGTGGGGTTGATTTTGACACTTAACAACACTGCCGAATCAAACAAATGGGAAGTCTAGAGATAAAAGACAAATATCACCTACAGGTACCAATTTCACTGCCAACATGGTATAGTTCACATGTGATTCCCCCAGCCCAATACTTTCAGTTGAGCAAAGGGTTTAAATTAATTGTGTTTAGCTTGCATCACACATTGCTCACCTTCTGGATTCTTTATTTTATTATTTTATTTTATTTTATTTTATTTTATTTTATTTTATTTTATTTTATTTTATTTTATTTTATTTTATTTTATTTTATTTTATTTTATTTTATCTTATTTTATTTTATCTTATTTTATTTTATTTCACTTTATTTTATTTTTTTCATTTAACACTTGTAACTCTAACAATTTCTATTGCAGTAAAAGACACAGGGTCCCTTAAGTTGTGCCAGAGATAAAAGCAAGCTTTTTTTCTTTAATGGTAGGGTCTGACATTCAACATCTCCCTTGACAGAGGCAACATGTCCTAACTTGAGGACAGTCCTCAAGGCAGGGTAGCAGTAACCAAAAAGAATCCTAGCAATTCAAAAGGTGCACCGACAGCAGTGAGTCCTTTAACCAGCAGCGTCTGCAAGATTGGAATCTTAATCACTTCAGAACCCTTCAATTATATTTATCAGTTTCCAATCATCATGTAAGAACTGTCAGAGGGGGATTATTGCATTTGTCCCTCCTGTCAGCACCACGGCTGGGGAGTGAGAAAAGTCATGCCTTCACAGTAGAGCAATATAATCAGTCTCTTGTTTTGGGCTCTATCTGATGTGTCAAAATCTGAGGCCAGAGTTAATCCACTGCACTGTTCTACTGCCAGAAATGCGAAGCAAGAATCACACGTTTGGAAGTGACATTCCTTGACCAGCAATCAAATGCAGTGGCAACATCCACTCCTGTGATGCTGACGCGTGCCTTTCACATCACTTTGTGAGCGTGCATAGATTGGGTAACCCTGAGACACTGCACACACCTCGCGTTGCTGCGCACACAAAACCTCATGTGCCAATAGATCTAAAAGTCTGTCCATGAAGAGGGGCTTCATCAATAATGCAGGTTTATCACAGTAAAGTTTCAAGTACAATGAACTTCTTTTCCTAGAGCACATTTTGTATGTGGTAGCACGTTTTCTAGTAATCATGGAAGATATTTTCACCCTCTTTTCCAGTTCCTTGGGACCTTGCTGAATGCCAGCAAACATGCCACCAAACTGACCTCTGAATTAAAAAAAGGAGAGAGAGAGACTTCCCTTCCAAAGAGCAGCCTGCTAGAAACTTTTTCCCACTTATAAGAAAACTTTGTGGAACAAGGACCGATACACTTTTTCAGGACCAGTAACAACTCAGTTTTATTCATTAAAAACCACAATGGTGGTGCTGAATAATTAAATTTAAAGTAATTAAAAATCAACAGTAGTTACATTATTGTCCTAGAAATAGATTACACAGTTTTACTGCTAGTATGTTTACTTGCTTCAGCCATTACTTGGAATATTTTTTCATTTGTTTCTTCAAAATCTCTAAAATGGAGAAATCCTTACATAAAACAAAGGCAACATGAATATTTTTCCTTATGTGTTGTTTTCTTTTGACATCATAAGTTTATAACAGGAAATGAATATTTTTCCTCATTTATTTTCCTTTGTAACAGATGCTGCTGATGGCTGTGCTGCCAGGCTAATGTGAAGTCTTCACAGGACAAACATTATATAGTGGAAGTTAAATTAATATCATCGAGGTAAAGCTGAGAAGCCTACTGGCAAGAGTTGAGCAAACAGCCTTTTTACTACAGAGCTCTCATCTGTACAAACAGCAGCTCCAATGCGAGGTTCAGAATTTGCTGTTTGCATTCAGCTGTATTGCTGCCGTCTTTATTTCCGTTAAACGGTGCTTTGGCTGTATCAGCACTTTCAAGAAATTTTGCATATTGAATGCAACAACAGAGCGCTCTTTTCACTGCAGCACCTACACAAAATTTAGATAAAAACTCAGAAGAGTGGAGAGAGGGTAGTGGAGAATATTTAAGATGGTATTACCGACATTTCCCTGGTGCTAGAACCGCAGCAATACGTCTAAATGTTAGCAGCCTAGGAAAATGACCACCTGTCACGTAGATGGAATGACATTTGACTACCCAGATGTTTCATTACTGTGCTTATGAAATTGCCTACATCCTCTAGTCCTTAGGCCATATACGTCCCATAATAAAAGAGCATACACTGAAAATTGTATTCCATTTTTGCTATGCTTTAAAGAAAAACAACACAGCTTTTAAAACCAATGAAACTGCCAGGCTATTTACTTTCCTAAAGTTATGCACCAGAGAAGAAGGGGAGTTTGTTATACGGCAGCAGATTTTTCCAGAAACAAACGGCCTAAAACCAGCGTGAGAATAAACATCAGAGTAAATAAACCTCTCTGGGGGGTGTTCCTAACTGGGCTTCTCAAGAGCAGTGTCTGAGGCTGTCTGAGGAAAACAGCAAAAAGAGGCAAGTCAGAAGCTGTTTCTTTTACAGTCTTCCTGAATTTTCTAATCTGGGTGAATTTCACTACAGGCATTTCCATTGGTTTTAGCAGCAGTGGGAACCTTACTGAAGACAAGATCGTTGCAGGCACAGCTGTTTTTAGTCCTATGCCAATTAAACTTGCTCAGGCCAATGGTATTAAACACTGGCAGCCAAACAATTGCTAGCAATAACAAGAAAAAGCAAACTGGATCGTGGAAACTCAGGTAGCCTTAGAAGGCTGCACAGACCAAGCGTCTCCCATTGAGTCTCTAAATTAAGCCTCCAAAGGTAGTAGTTACTGTTTTTATGAAGGTTCATGAAGGCACCTGAAGCTGCTGTATTATTTTCTTGAGGAACTGGAACATATTCTGCTGTCATTCCTTCATGCTCAGAGACATTAAAGCACGTCAGGAATAGGTCAGAGAAGATCACATATACAGTTTTGGAGACCATTCTGAATATAAAAAGCACTTAGGAGTGCAAACCTAACCCAGCTGGTGCTGTGGTAATTGCAGCACCTGCTATATCAAAGAAAGAACCACAGTGGCTGATTCTCTCGAAAAGTTGTACTTCAACCCCTCTTTGAAAGAGTCAAAGGCTTTTTCAAATTCTGTTTCTGAGTGTGGACCCAGAGATATTGAAAAATCTTAATTTAGCTTTATTTCAATTGTACACTATAATGAAATATGAGTATTACAACATCAAGCAGTACACCTAGTAAACGCCAGAATTCAAATTGCTTGTGCACTTGCATTATAATTCACTCCTTAATTATTGGTCCCTAACCTCTTGCACTGCATGCAGAACAACGCTGAATTAAGCACAGATACCTAATAAATACTTCCTCTCTGATCATCAGTGGCTCATTGCCCCTCTGTGTGCTTACATCAATTTCCTTTAATAGCACTCCCGTGAGCTGTGGGGTTGCTTTTACTTCTGAAGCACCAAGGTTGAAGAAACGATGCTCATCAGTCCTAGGTGTCTAATTGAGTTCTCCATCTTAAGCATTATGAAACACCCAGAAATTTTATGGTACGTTGCCCGTTGACTTAATTTTCAGTAAGGTACTCTAAATGACATCCTGGCATTTTAAGACTGTCATTGTGAAGACAAATCCCTTTACAAAATATGGTTCAAGCGATGTGGCACGCAGCACCACGCAGAAATTTTCAGTAAAGTTTCTAGAGTTTTTAGAAGCCCCCAAACAACACCCAGCAGCCTTAGTCGTGATCCTGCCTTCGCCTTCCATCTAATTCTAGCTTTCCCAGAAATGACATAGGGATTCCATGGAAAACAGCTCATATTTCTGCCCAGCTCTTCCCCAAACCAGGAAACCCCCTCTGTGCGTTACATAGGCATAGGCAGCCCCAGCCCCAGCCCCGTCCCTCAGCGCCCAGCCCCGCCCGGCGGGCGGCAGCCGTTGGAACGGGGCGGGCGCGCTGGGCGGGGCATCTCCCACGATTGACGTTTCCCACAGCCAATAGAGACGGGGCGCAGGGCGCGGGGCGGGCCCTCCGGCGAGTAGGCGCGGCCGAGGCGTGGCGGGAGGCGGGGCGCGGGCGCGGATTGGCCGGGGGGCGGGGCGCGCGGGGTTTTCTCCCGGGCTGCGCCGCCGTCCGCGGCCGGGGGGAGCGTGTGCGGCAGCGCGAGCGTGGGGCGGCCGTTGGGCCGGCGGCTGACGGGGTAACGGCGGGCGGGGAGCCTCGCGGCGGCGGGAGGGGGGCGCTGCCCGCTCCCTGCCCCTCGCCGTGCCTCCGGCCCGGCCCGGCGCTGTCAGAGCCGGGGGAGGAGCGGGGACGGCAGGGGGCGGCAGCGGCCCCGGGGAAGCGCGTCCGGAGCGGCGGGGGGGTGTCCCCGGGGCTCGCCCCTCTGCGCCCGGGGGCCGCGGCTCCGCCTGCCGGCGGGTGGGGGCCGGGGGGCCGCGCTGGAGGGGTTCGTTAGGTGTGTGTTGGGGGGGTGAAGCTGGGGGGGCTGCAGGGTCCTGGTCTCCTGCCCCGAGACAGGGAGGGTCGGGGTGCGTGGCTGGGGGCGGCTGGGGGGTGCTTTGTGAGTGATCCCCGGGAGGCGCAGAAGGAGTTGGCTTGCGGCGTTGTCAGCCTGGTGGTTGCAATTTCCAGAAACGGCTTCTGAAATGGGAACGCTGGCAGGGAGCAATTAGCAGCCAGCAAGGGAGTGAATTCAGGTCGAGGTGCTTTGATATTAGTAACGGCTAGCAAACAGGTCAATTAGGATGCTTTTTTTTCTTGTAAAGCTGTCCGAGGCCCATTTTTAATTAAAAACATGTAATTTATAGCTTTTTCATTGACATGTAGTGCTTTATTGCCTTGTTTTCCTGTCTGCTAGCATGTGTGGTACCAACCAGAGTGTGAGTAACATACTACAAGCACGTAGTCCTGCAAAACTCAGCCTTCAGCAAACTCTTATAATAAAACTTCCAGACCTGGAGGGTTTGAAATGATAAAGTGCTTCTGTACTTCTTGGCTATTTCCTATTAAAATTGCATCCTTTGGCGTGATATTTTAAAGTTTCGAATGGGAGATGAACTCAACCCTTAAACTGCGGAGCCGACCTGTCACAGAGCGGGCACCGTTTGGTGCCATCCCGTGTCACTCGAGAATGGCCCCAGAAGGGTGTTCAGCTGAAGGGCTCTGTTTCAGTCGCTGCTCTCCTCCTCTCCAACAAGTTTCTGCTTACCGTGCTGTTTTCTGTCTGGTGTTAACCTCTATGGTGAGAAGTTGAGCTGCTTTCTCTTGCTTGAATTGCAGCTTTCTGCTGAGTTCGATTCCCTTTGAGCCTAGAATAGACCTTCCCTTCCTGGTTCTCAGAGGCTGTGGATCTCTGTTTATATCAACAGCTGGTACCTGTGGTAGAGGAGTTTGTGCTGTAGTAACTTCACTTAGGAAGGTCTAGACAAAACTTTCAATAGTATATGTTCTGTGTGTGTGCATGCTGAAAGTGAAGAAGAGTTCAAACTTAAGATATGGAGTAGACTTAGAGGCTTCATTTCTTTGGAAATATACTTGTTCCACCTCTGATTTCATAAGTCTCCAGTGACTGCAGTTAATCCATAAGAAATTTCTATTTTATTACCACTTCTTTTTGATACGGCTTTAAAAGTAGGGGCAAATAAGTGTGGCTCGTTGAAGCCAGTCTGACCTGTTGATGTCTTCCTGGGGACAAGCTACAGTGAGGGTGGTCAGGCACTGGCAAAGGCTCACCATGGCAGTGGTCACGGCACTGAGTCTGCCGGAGTTCAAGAAGCATTTGGACAATGCTACAACGGTCTTGGACACATGATTGGATTTTTTGGGTGGTCCTTTTGGGATCCAGGAGCTGGACTCGATCCTTCTGGGTCCTTTCCAACTCAGATACTCAATGAATACTGTGGAGTTAAATCGTTCTTATTCAGGGGGTTAACCTGGAGAATGATTGTATTACTTACTGTATTCAATATGGTGTAAATCATTTAGTGATTGTAGTAGATAGACAAAACATGCGTTTTTCATGTGGCCTGTTCCTGAGTCATACCTTTACGGATGACAAGCACAGGTCATGGGGGAGAACAGGAAAGCGTTCTGGGAACATTTAAAGACTTTCAAAGGTGGTTTTGTGGGTTGTTGCTAATAGTCATTTAATCATAAGCTCTCTGTAAGTCATTGTTTAAAAAAAAAATCAAACTAGGTTTCCAAACAGCATTTAAATACATGACAAAGTAATGTAATCTTTCCACTCTGTATTTGGTGCTTATGGGATTACTTCTTGAATTCTGCATTCACTTGTGGCATTGAGAACTTCTGAAAGGTGATAATATTGTAAGAAAAATTGGAAAGATTTTAAAGTGTTGCAAGAACTGGGAAGCATGTCTCAGTACAGAAGATTGATTTATTCAAGTGTTAAAAGGGGAGGGAACAAAATAAGACTGATAGACACAGCTAGTAGTGGCTATGAAAGGATTCACTATCTAGAAAGAGAATCTAAACAGCTTATGCTCCTTATAGTTATGTCTATAGTATACAGTATTACTCTATTGAGAGAGGACAAGTTTTCTACATTTCAGTTTATTGCTTTAGATTTCAATAGGGCAAAACTGCTATCAAAGGTTGTGTATAGTGGATTCACTACTGTTAGGTATTTTTGAAGTAAGATTTAATACTTCCTGAGAAAGATGTACTAATTCAAATGGTGGTTTCATTGTGGAAGTGATCTTATGTTGTTGAGGGTAGATGAGGAGGGGGAGGGTGGTTTTTTGTCCTCACTACAAGCAGAATGAACCCAGAAAAAGCTGTACTGGAAAACTGCTCATTGTATGCTTGCACAATTGCCTGACATAAGAGAAGGGGATGTGGGAATGTGTGATTGTGTTATAGCCTGGATTATACAAGAAGTCAAACTGCATAGTAAGGGGTTATTTCCATCTTCCTAAATAGAAGGAAATGTCTCTTCTTGACTTTAAGAGTTAGACTTTATTATTAACTGCCACACTTCTACATGTTTGAAAACAGATAAAATGACAGTTCAAGTTGAGTTACTGTTTTTAACCCTCTTAGTATTTGTAGGGGTGTTAACATCTTAATTATTTCTCATTTAAGCACAACTTCACTTTTCTGGTTTTCTAAATCCTAAAGTTAGTGGGGTGATGTTTGGTGTAATTTGACTACAAATTTAATTCCAGATTCTCTTATAGATAAAGAAGATATTGGGCTGTTATCCAGTTGTCATAGTTGATCGTATTTTGCCAGTCTTCAAGGCTTTTATTGGAGTTAAAGGTAACTTGTGACTTTTGTTGTTTTTGCTTTTAATATCAGAAAATTCACTATAGGAGTTTTCTAAATAGCAGAAGTTCTGTGTTCTGTTTCAAGTTCTTATGAAAGTTTTTGCTGTTAATGTGATAAATTTACATGGTTAAATGTGGTAACTTTGTAATATTTCACAGACAAGAACATATTAATGATACAGTATTTTGACCTTTAGCAAACCTTAATTTCTTAATTATCACAAACGTTGTCTAAACTGCTGTGTGAAGATAATTTTACTCGTGACTGATTTCTGCCTTAGAGTTCACCTTGTCTTGAGTACTTTGTAAAGATTTACAGGCTAAGTGAAAGCTGTATCAACAAGGTATTGATTAATTACTATAGAGTAATCTAAAAATTCTGTTTGGCTAGTGAGAGACAAAAAGCATGTTCTGTGTGTAGCAGCTTTTTCCTAGTTCTGGAGGAAAGCGGGGTCTGGATCTCTTCTCATTCTTACCAGAGTAGATGACTGGATTGTAGGTAATCTTTGAGGTCTTATAAAGGCTACTTTCAGATCCCTACATTCAGATCTGCACTTCATGAGTTCCTTTGGTGGTGGCATGAGAGTTGCTGACTGGGCTGGAGTATATGAGATTCTCTGAAGGCCTGACCTCTGTTAAGTTGGCCTCTTCCATACAATACTGATTGTCTGTCTCTGAATATTCTCAGAAGCAGGTAGTATTTTTTATTGTTGGTTTCTTTGTTGGTTTGTTTTGTATTTTTTTCCTGTGGAGGTAAGATAGCACTGCTGTTCATCTGTGTAGTGCCTTCATTAACAGTAGCTTGGCTCTTTGGAGACCTTGTGCATTGCAGGAGGATCTTTGTAAAACTGGAGACTTCTGACAGTGTCCAGGAGCCTAACCACAAGTGTTTTGCTTGATCTAATATCTACCGTGGTGCTGATACCCTTCTGTGTCTTTGTTTCCTCCCTGGATGCTTTCTGAAGAAGGGTGTGATATAGCTTGTCTTTACTTTGCCTAACTGTTATTAAGTGATGCAGCCTATGTGCTCTGTAAAGTCATTCATTGTTAGACTTTGGCATTGAATAGTAAAATAGGGTTAGTTAAGGACAGTTTAAAAGGAGCTATGAATTGCCTTGCTGCTCTAGGTTTGAATCTTCTCTTTTACTTCTAACATTGTCTGTGTGGTTTTCTGTTTGCAAAGCACTATTTCTAGAGAAATGTTCAGTAGGAAAAGATGTTCAGTTACCAGAAAATAAAAATAGTCTCCAAAAGAGAAGTTTGGACTCTCTGAAAGATCAGTTTCAGCTTAAATTACTTGCACTGATGACAAAGCAGAGTTTAACCAAATATTTATTGTTGAAATTATCCTGTAATTAGTAGTGTTGTACAGCTAAATGTAACACCAGATTTTACTGTAAATTACTGCTATCCCGTTTCTGTGGCTTGAGAAGTATAGAGTATAAATGCGGTATTCTTTTTCGTGGCCTGGATAAGAATTTGACTACAACATCTTAAGAACATAGTTTTTGTATTTTTAATAACATTCTTCAGTGCATATTTAAAATGCATGATGTGATCTCTTACCACAATGGAAAAATGGAAGATTAGAACAGCTTTTTCTAATTTGAAATGCTCCGTTATCCCGTATATGCGATTTTAAGTATACATTCTTATTGCAAGCTTTTGAATTGGATCATAGGCGGAGCTTTAAATTCTGATTGTTGAATCAGCACGTATACTACTTCTGAAAGTCAAAACAAAATTCAAAAATGATTATTAATATGTACTTTTGGGGTTCACATTTATTCAGACACTTTTATTGCTTTCTCTTACTCACAAGAAAGATTTAATAAAATATTTTAGAATGCATGGAATTTATCCTGCAAAAATTAAAAACACAATACAAGCTTACTTCAGTTTGGACATTTCAGTTTAGGATCCGAAAGTTCTTTTTCAATTTCCGAATACAGCATTTTGTACTTTGTAGACCCTATTTGGAAATGAACTATTTGTTTCCTTTGTTGAAAGAAGCTGTTTTTTGTCCTTTTATTCCCTGTTCCGTTACTTCCTTTTGAAGCTGTACTAAGATAATACTGTAACTGCTGCTGTTCTCCTATCAGTCAATTAAAAGTGTGGCCAAATAGTGAGCCTGTATATCATTCATCCTCGCTTAGAGGACTGGATTTTTTTCTTGTATGGCTTTTTGGGTACTCTTCTTGGTAGGATGTTGCATTATCAGACCATGAATCTGAAGCAAATCCTGTGTTTGGAGGGGGTGGGGTTGGAACCACAAAGAATGTCTCAGTACAAACTTTTTATTTCAGGCAGTGTTTGGTGTTAAGGCTGCTTTGTCCCCTCTCTAGTCAATGCCTCTGTTTTGCAGTAATTTTTGACAAGAGGTTATCTACATAATAGTCAGAGGCAGCTGCTCAGGTCAAGCCTGAGGTTGCTACGTATCAATGTTACTAACCCCTTTTTTTCAAAAAAGCACAATCACAGAATGGTTTCCATTGGAAGTAACCCTTACGGATTATCTAGTTCCAACCCCCTGCTATGGGCAGGGACACCTCCCACTAGGCCAGGTTGTCCAAAGCCCCATCCAGCCTGGCCTTGAACACCTCCAGGGATGGGGCATCCACAGCTTCTCTGGG
Source organism: Anser brachyrhynchus (assembly GCF_964034855.1). NCBI lineage: Eukaryota > Metazoa > Chordata > Aves > Anseriformes > Anatidae > Anser > Anser brachyrhynchus. The sequence goes on from NC_137696.1 coordinate 67,030,056, forward strand.
CAGCCTGTGCCAGGGCCTCACCACCCTCACAGTGAAGAATTTCCTCCTAACATCCAATCTAAACCTACTCTCTTCTACTTCATAGCCACTATCCCTATCCATACTCCCTGACAAAGTTCCTTCCCATCTTTCTTGTAGGCCCCCTTTAGGTACTGAAAGGTCACCCCAGAGCTTTCTCTTCTGGCTGAACAACCCAAGCTCCCTCAGCCTTTCCTCATAGGAGAGGTGCTCCAGCCCTTGAATAATCTTTGTGGAGGCTGAGGCAACAAAGACAAGTTGCAAGTGTTTAACATTAAAAGTAGTATTAAACCTGTTGTGGATCTCATGCTAATTAACTAAAGATGTTGGGCTTACTTTCACACTATTGTGTGTGCTTAAGGATGTGTTTTACAGAAAGCAGTTAACATTTGTGGAGGTGGTTAAGAACTGTACACTGATGATTTTCTGTTATTTTTTTCCCTATCCCTGAGTATGATGTACTTTTTTGATGAGTATGCTGTACTCTAACTTTTTCCCCAAATTTGTTCAAACATAGGCATTTTTTTAGTTCAAAGAGGAAGATGCACATTTCTGAGACTGAAATCCATACTCAGTCTTTATCGCGTAATTCAATTCAGGAGAAAAGGTGAAATAAAAACCAGTCATATTAAAACATTTTTTTGTTACATTTGATCTTAGTTTAGTACCATCCCAGAAACTCAGATGTTATTTATGGTATTTATTCATGTTGACCTTTGGCTAACTTGAGTTAGTGTGTGGCATCCCTGCTTATAGCAGGGGGGTTTGAAGTTAGATAATCTTTAAGGTCTCTTCCAACCCAGGCCATTCTATGATTTAACTTCCATGGGATAACTTCAGAATAGAATAATGACTTAAAATATAGACTGAATACTTGAGAGAAAATATTGGGGGTGGGGGGGGAGTTTACAATATTACCAGCACTTCGTTCTTGCACTGTAGCAGAAATGAAACTCTACAGAAGTGAATCTGGGAGTACTTCAATCTTGTGTTGTAGATTGGAAAATGCTTGGAAAAAAGGTGTGTTCTCCATAAAAATGCTCTGTAAAATGACTTAGTGTTACAGATCTATGTTCAAAAACTTCATCCAAATACAAAATAAAATCTTAAAATGAAACATGTTAGTAAACCACAATGTTCTGACTTGGGGAGAGTATGCATATAACCCATTGAATTAAGCAAGTTTTAAGCAGCCATATATAACAGATACAACTTGGTATTCCAGCTTCTTGAATTGGATGATCTGTTGGGGCTGAAGACAGAAATATATTTACCACTGCACCCCTGTATTCACATGCATGTGCACTTCTTTTAGCAAAAGGTACATAACCCCACATTTTACTTTCATCCTTAGACCATGAAAGCTCAGTTATCCTGACAGAAAATTTCAGTCTCAAATAGAGACTAAGTATTAAATGTGGGACAAATCTTTCTGAAGGAAAAGTTTGTGCAATTTTAGTTCTGGTACGAAAGGATGATGCCAGAGGTTGCATTACTTCTGGTCTCCATATGTATCGTGGAGTTCTGTTTCATGTATTTTAGAATGCCTATTGAAGCACTATTAAAAAATAAACATGCATTAGCTGAAGTATTTCTTAGTGTGCTGACTTGTTGGAAATCTAAGTGATTTAGTTCTTAAGGCATCATCAGACTTGGAGTATTGGGCTAAAAATGGAAGTGTTTTCACTTACTGCTTATGAATGGATTTTTGAAAGGCTATGGTGAAAAATACAAAATACGTTCCTAATATGTTGGCAGCGGGTTCACTTAAGGTATTTGCTTTTATTAAAACTCACCTCTATATCTTTCAGACCTTTTGATCAGTTTTCCAAAATTTTTAATATTTTTTTCATTATCCTAGATATTGCCTTGGAACTCAAGCTAGTATGAAGATGGTTGGTTTACCGTAGAATTCCCCAACTGTTGGTGGTATTTAGAGTATGCCTTAGACAAAGGGCATGACATACCCCTTACATAGTGTCAAAAACATAATGTCAAAACTTTGGAATGGGACCAGGTGAAAACAGCTGATACTGGCTGAACTTCTTATTCACTGTCGTGAGCCCTAATTTTTTGACCTGAAATATCCATATCAATAAACTGTTGAATTATGTGAGAAGGGTAATTTGCCTGGCAAAGCTATATGTTTTTTAAAACGAAAAAATACAGGTATGTTACAGTTTTAGATGTCAAGTTTATTGACATTAAGGTTCACATACTTTCGTTTTTTCTGAGTGATCTTTGCTTGGAAAGGATAATCACTGAAGTACCTGGATTCTTTCTGTTCAAAAGCTTACAAGAGTTGTTTTTTTAAACTCCCTTTAAAAACAAGTCCATTTTTCCTTTCTTTTGTTAAATGGTTTATGACTGTTTATGTAGTTACCTTAAAGATACTCTTCTACAGGTGTTAGTCTTTAAATTCTGTTTCCAAGGTTAACAACAGTATATGATGCTGGCCAGAAGAATCAGTAAATAAGCAGTTAATTTAATTGCACAAGACAGAACAAATGGGTATATTCTGTGAATATATTCTGACCTTTGGTTATGTAAAGAAGGTAAAAGCAGAGGCATTTTTTGGGGGGAAGAATTTTTTTCCTCTGATCAGCTGATCTTTATTTTTATTTTTTCCCTGACGGAAGCTTTGTTTCAGATAACTCAGGCAGCATGTCCATAGGTGTGTGTTGGTAAAATGAGCGCATAGTTATGATAGCAAGTCAAATTAAAAGAACCTAATGTACATGTTCTTGGAGATCTTATTCAATGCAACTTTTTTATAAAAAACGAATACCAACTGACCAAAAAAAACCCAGCTTCATCTGGAGCAGTCAGCACTGTAGAGTTAAGTGATGGCTAGAGCGGTTCTTGGCTACTGGCTTCTAGCAGATGCAGTTCTTGAAGTTCATTTTTTTAAACTTTGCAAGAAATATCAGGGCTCAGGGTTTCAAGAAGTTGTTGTTGATTCAAGGAAAAACTGTAGTGGAGAGAATTGTCATCTAGATGTAGGGTAGACAAATTCACTGCATTTCAGAGTGAAGAGGCACCTAACAAAAATAAGTTGGTTAAGGGATTGTAAATTTTTTTTATTGCACATTTCATGGTTTATCATTAGAAGCGATATTTAAGAACTTAAAGGTAGCCTGGTTGGTGTGAAGTTAGTGTTCTTCTAAAAACTATTTTATAGAAGATAAATAGGAGGCTTTATACAGTTTTTTTAATACTTGACATGTTCATGTTGGAGGTCAATTCCTTGCTCTGACTGTATTCTTTCAATATTAGGCTGTGCTATTTTGATGAGCTATCACTTCAAAGCTGGAGTTGCAGTATTTTGAGCAATGATAAAAGTTGGAGCAGGGCTCAAGTACTCTTGTGTTACTGCATAGTATATGAAGAAGTTATTCCCATTTTTATAATAGGCAAAATGCTTTGTTTTAACTATCACAAGATGGCGTAAGGCAGTACTGCAAAACATATTGATGTCCTCATGGGTTTTTTGATTGTTTCTAACTTTACTAAATACATAAATATTTATATTTACGTGAAGGATTCATTGTGTTCTTGAGTGTGCATTTTGTGTTTTTTAATGGTCTTCCCCATGTTTGTTATCGGAAGTTGTTCTTTATTTCAATGTGAATCCATTTTGAATTAGTTTGCCTCTTTCAGAGAACTTACTAGTAGAAAACTTTATTTTCCTTTAAAATTTAGTGTCCTTGGATTATTTTAATAGACAATTAGTTGAGCTGTAACTTAGAGCAGTACGCACCTAGATATTTTTTTAGAGGAACATACTGCTTTATCCACCTTTTGAACTAAACTTTGCATTAGGTAGTACTTTGCCCATGTTTTCTGCAACTTGTTAAATCTTGTTTGTTCTTACCTCACTCTCATTTCCAGTATAAAATGCGATAAAGAATATCCCTTTTAGTTGGGGAAACAAAGTTTTTCTTTTTCATGGATGTGGAGTTCTTTATTTTTTTTTTAGAGAAGAATAGCTTCTGTTAACTAGCTTCAGGTTCGTCCTCAAAAATATGTTTGATCCAGTTACCGCACAGTCTATATCTGCTAAGCATCTGTTGGAATCAGAGGGGCAGCACTGTGTTGTGATGGCATTAGCCTGCTGTCAGATGGCACTTTAATTCTTGAAAGTATCCTATCTTGATTTGAGGAAGAGGGCTTCTATATACTGAAGCATTGTTAGGATGTTCCGTGATAGATATGACTCATTGTCTAATAGTGTTACAGATATGGAAAGTCCGATTTTTTGTATTTACGTTTTCTTGCCAAATGTATTCAGTTACGAGGTGATTCTCTGGTAATTCAAGAATGTTGCTGGTACTTGAGTAATTGTGTGGAAATTCTCTTACCAAGTTTCTTGGTGTTGTAAAGATATGAGTAACTTTTCCACACGGTGTTTGTTTGGTTTCTCTACAAAGTTGGAAAGTTTTGCAGTGTGTTTCTTTTGTGAAACGTAGGAGAAACAGAATTATGAAATAATTTTGCCTGTCAAAGCAAAGCTTCATGAGTACTAAACATTCTTATTAAAAAAGCAAGATGCTGCTCTAATGGAAATCTCACCTGTCATCTTCCTAGTTGCTTGTTTACTAATGTTAGAGTATTAGCAGTTTTATATTTTATATAAAACCAATCATGTTTTGCCATGGAATTTTTTAAGGCTTAAAGATATAATTGTTTCTACTTTTCCGTAGCGTAAAGTAGAATTGTGACTTTTTTTTCTTTAAGCATATTTTTGCTGCGCATTATCAGTCTGAAATGATACATGAACTGTGATGGCACAGAGGGGAAAATGTGCTCCTTTGTAGGGGTGAATTGGAGATGGAGACACTTGAGACATTCCTGACTATGATTTGTTATTCCTTTGTCTGCTGTGTTAAGCTTAAAGAATAGCATGTCTCTTGTGAAACTTTGGTCTTGCATGTGCAAATATTTGAACAGCAAGTTTGTCTACTAACAGAGTTGTAATTTTTTCCTCAATACTAAATTTCAGCTTTTAAAAGTAGTGATATGTGTCCATAGATAGGTATGGTAGTTTTGAACTGTTTGTCCTATCATGGGCCCTTGAAAATAAGGATAGGCCTTTAAAGTAGGAGGATGAGTATCTGTAGTCTGTATGGAGGCTAAGCCAGAAGGTCTTTAAGCACCTGAATTTTTTTTTTTATTTACAGCAGTAGATGTACTCTTTTGAGTTGGATTTCTTTTCCCACCCCCTCCATTTCAATTTATCCTCCAAAGGTGTATTTCCTTGTTTTTGCTCCCCTTCATCCTTTCAATGCAAGCCCCTCATGGCATTCTTCTCCCCACTTCACTGTCTTTTGTGGTCTCCCCTTGAATTAGCTCTGAAGTAACACTACTGTTGTTTGCAAAGGCCTGAGCTACTGGAGAATTGAAGACAGCTTTTGCTCTGCTAGTCCTAGCTAAAGAAACATTTGTAATGAATTGAGAATGGTCTGATGTAAAGGTGGGCATAACTTTGTCTCTGCTGAGAGCAGTAAAAAGTTACCTGACCCACAGCTGGGATTTTTAAGTGCTACACTACTAAGTATGAAAGGCTTCTTGTTTCTTTATTTGAAGGTGAATACATTCAGGTCTCTGGCTGGAATTGTAACAGCCAGCTCCGAATTCTTTAAGAATGGACAACAGAACTATTGCTGCAAATGAGATGATCTAAAATAGGCCTTATATCAGCAGGATTACAATTTAAAGGCTCTTCTTTTGCAATATCAAATTAAGCTGAATGTGCTCCAACCCAGTGCTTCTCACCTTTTGTTTTGAAAAGAGTTGTTCCTTTTATCCTGCTAGAGGAAAGGGAGATGCGTTGTTATCATTTGAGGTATGTCCTCCTTTCAATTTACTGACCTATCTCTGTGTTTGAAAAGCACTGCCATAGGTTTCGCTTCTTTCTCAAGAGTAAGCAGTCATTCACATGACAAAACTGTCTTTGATGACAAAACTGTCTTTGATGCTGATACCCTGAAGGGCTGGTAATTCTGCAAAGGGCTAAAATATTCTGAAAGAGGTTTCTCAGATATTCGGTGTTTTTCAACCAAGCGAGCATGTGTACTGTATTCAGTTCTCTAGTTTGGTCTGCTGATTTGGTTGTAGTTACTTGTTTCAATCACTTGTAAGCTTTGTTTTGTGTTATTGTTCAAAATCCTCTTACAGATTCTAGTGTGCAAGATTGATCTTTCTGCTTGGTTTCTCAGACCTTCTCTTCAAATTCTCAGCTTGCTGCTGCATAGGGAGAGTTGATAGTAAGAGAAGTAATTAGTGCATGTGTAGAGCATACTCAAATACAAGCTCCTGAGCTTTGACTTCCACTAGCTTTCCATTTCTGATTTGCGAATTAAAGAGGGCATAACTTTTGGGGTAGAAGTAAGAGAATAGAAGGAATCTGAAGTTGCATGATTCCTCCCTCCCCTGTTCTCCAGTCACTTATGTCTTCTGTTCTGAAGTCTTTACTTAATTGTACTTTTTCCACTTCATGCATAAAAAAGTCTGTCTTTAGATAGTAGGCTTTGTGGCTGTTCGCTTAGCATCATAGTGCAAATAGTGATATTCAAAAGTGTGACTAGCAGATAGTTTTTGAATAGCATAACTCGGAAGAAGTTGGAAGTCAAAGGGAATTAGTCTGATGTACTGCAATGACTGCATTATTGTGGTTTTCTGCTCACAAGACATTTGAGTCAGCAAGCAATGTATGATCTGATGATGCTTTTTTTCCTGTAGATAGTTTTATTTCCTCTTATTATGTAGGGTATTTTGACTGTTAAACATTTAACTCTGTCTATAAAGCTAAAACATTTCCTAATGTCTTTGCTGACTCTTGCTGCTGACTTAAAGAATGTGTAAGTAATACATGAATATTAACTAGAACTAATTTCTTCCTCTTACCATGTTTCAGCTGTTTGACTTCTCAGTTCAAGAAAGTTCTTTCATCAAATGGTTTAGTGACTTACTGAAATCCCTACCAGCAATTTGCATGAGAGGATGTTGAAATATAGTAGTTGATAGGCAGGTAGAAAATAGCCTTTTTGGGAGGGTTTTCTTGTAGTGAAGATTATGATTTGTTCTTTTTCCCCCCAGATGCTAAGATGAATGCATTAAGAAATTTCTGAAGGTGTTTTGATGATATATTTTGCTGTGGTCTTATGACTATTATATCTGGTTTTTTTTTCTGTAGCTTACATAAGCATTAGGAGAGTAGGGTGTCATTAAATATGAGGTATCTCCTGACCTTTCAGAAAAGGTTGAGATGCCATTATGAGAGTCCTAAATCAGATCTGTTGGGTCTTTGGAATCTTATTACAAGAACTTTCCTTTTTTTCTCTTCCCCTTAGAAAGTCAAGAGAATTGTAACTTGACTTACTCTTTTGTTTCTTCTCCCTCTAAATCAAGAAAATAAATTCAGTAGCATAAGTCCTATACAGGCTGCAAATGAACTTCTCTGAAATGTTTTATGATGGAAACAGCTCTAACATAGCCTACTGAACTTTGTATGTTCAAGAGAAAGATAGGTGAAAGTTGGTATAGTCATTCCCCTAAGTGAGACCAAAGTGCTTTGGACACAGGCAGAGGTGTATGTTCACATGTAGACAAAACTATCACTGCAGCTTTAAAATGGCTCATTTGTTCTCAGATTAGATGTAGATGGGGTACCCAGCTGTGAGTAAAGGTCACCTTTTGATTCAGGACATGATGCTTTCTTGTTTCCATACACAGTGGTTATGGTCTCTGCTTCCTGTCTAACATGTCACCATGCCCAATGAAGTAAACTGCAACAAATTCTGTTGCCCTTGTGATAGGGTTAGGATGAAAATGATGCCATGGGTTATTTGTAATTTGAGGAATTGCTGCTGCTAAAATACTGGAAGGGCTGTCTGAAGTTGTCTTCTCAGGTTTATCAGCTGCAACGGTTGAGGTACATTGATAATCAGTGTGAACTAACTCAGTTGGAGTACTTGCAAAAACATCACAAATACTTGACCAAAATGATCAAACTGTCAACTCGGGGAACAGTTGTGTTGTTTTTTTATATATCTTCTTGTATTATCAGTTCAAATGCCTGCAGTGGTCAGAGCTTCACAGCCCTTTATTCTTGCTTCTATGGTCAGCTGTCTGCATATTTCTGAGTTCAGAAGATTCTGGGGTTAAAGGCATGAATCAGTTTGTATCTTGAGTGTAACAGTGGCGGGAAGACAAGAAAACCAGAAGGCAAAACTTGTGAGTCATTCAAGGTGAATGAACTGAGTTAGAGATCCTATCTATCTAATATCAGTCGAAGTTGGCTTATGTTCCTAGATTTGTTTCTGCTAACTTCTTTTCAGCAACTTTCTAATAAATTTAGTAGTGTGATTAAAAACAATCTGATGGTGGTTGGTATCATGGTCTCAGTTTGATTAGATTAACTGGTTTGAGGTAAGGATTCTAATTATTTTTTTTTGTTTCCAAACTTTACATATTCTTTCTGCTTCCTTTGGAGAACAGATCAGTTATTTTATTTGTGCCAGGAATTATAGAATTCACTGAAGCTGAAAGAGACCTATGGGGATCATCCAGTCCAATCCCCCTACCTGTTCAAGGTGTCAAAGTAGGGTCATGGAAACTTGTCCAGTCAGATTTCAAATGTTTCTGAGGATAGAGACTGCACAACTTCCCTGGACAACCTATTCCTAGTGTTTGACTTTTAGAATTAAAAACAAAAAAAAGGGGAGGGGGATTCCATTTAAGTAGAATCTTAAAATCTTGAATTTTGATTTGTGCCCACTGTCACTATTTCACTAGGTACCACTGATCCTGACTGTTTCCTTTGCTAACCCCATCAGGTATTAATACACTGTGGTATGGTTCCCTGCCTTTGAGCCTTCTCATTCCCAGGCTAAACAATTGCACCTTTCTCGACCTCTCCTCGTATGCCAGATGCTGCAGGCCTTTAAGTATCTTTGCTGGACATGCTTCAGTAAGTCCATGTCTCTTCTGTACAGAGGACCCTAAAACTGGATGAACCTGTGAACAGTAAAATTCAGCAGAGACATTAGGCCAGAAATCAATATACAGTGAATCCCTCGGCATATGTTAGAATGGGAGAGGGTCCTACAACTTTGTTTAATGCTCTGCCATGTGTGGCCTGTGTATGTTTTGCCAATGATTACTTTGGCACTCCTTCTAAGAATATAGAGTACATATTTGGTTCTAAAGTCCAGCTTCCAGGCTTGTATAAGGTATTTCAGATGGTAGCAATAGGGTAGGGGAGGATTAGTCAAAAGAGTCAATAAGGAAAATGGGTTTTGCTCTGTGTGTATGTATGTGTATGTTTGTACATATGTGTAAAACTTACCTAGCTTGTGATTTATAAGTCAGTGGTTAAAAGTAAAAAGTTATGATTTAGCTTCTAAAACGAAGGTAAGAGATTTTCTGTTTTGTTTCACTTTGATCACTATTTGTACAGATATGTCCTGAGGAGATGTCAGGTGGAGCTTAAGCTCTGTATGTGAAACGCAGTTGCTAGACTTAAGCAGTTATGGACTGGAAGACAGAAGTTAATGTTTCCAGTTTCAGCTGGGATTTCTGAAGTATTTTAGCAGTTTTTTTACTTTTGATGAAATCTTTTATCCAATTTTTATTTTTTGCTTCAAGAATAGTTAATGCTTTTGCTAATACTGACTACTAGTGAACTGTGTTTTGCTGTCAGGCAAATCTCACTGCTGTGCAAACTCTGCGTTGTTGACTTTTGTTCCAAAAAGCACGTCAACTGTTTTACTATATCCTTTTGTAAGCTTTTAAGTTCACTCAGCTGAATATATCTTACTTAGCAACTGAAACCTGTGACAGCTTGTAATGACTAAAAGGTCTTATTTCCTCCTTTCTTTTTTTTTTTTTCAAATAGGAAAAGATGTTAACTAGCAGAAGGATGTTAGGGAAAGCACAGTCATGATCGTTACCTTAGTAACACTTAAGCTGAGCATATTTCAGTATGTGGACAACTCTTTAATCAAGTGAGTACCACGACTCCGGTACAAAACCCATAGTCCTTCACTGGTATTCCTTTACTGTTTCAGACCAGGAGAGAGCCTAGTAGTAGGCCACAAAGTAGAGGGGACCAGGCAGCAACTGAGGCCATATTCACCAAACAAACTTAACAGTCAAGCATGTTTCCAAGTGTTTCATGAATACTGGGAGACAGACTCTTTACGTTTCAAAGCCTATCCTGGTGGTCATCATCCAAATTGGTAAGAAAATATGAAATATGATCGATCAAGTGAAGCTGAGTACTCCATGCAGAGAACTGAGCTGCTCTTAAGTGTGGAAGCTGTGCTGTTTCTTTTTCTCTGACTTTAAGCATGTGGGAAAGAAGATAGTTTCTAAGCAAAGGGAAAAGGAAATTGTCTCATATTTATTAAATCCTTTTCCTATCAGGAAGTTTGCATCAGGATTATATGCTTGGCAAGCTAGAGTACATATTTTGGCACATACTTCTCTCTTTGTAACTTTAACAGCCTGCCAACATTGCAGGCAACACTAGCAGTGGTCTGTCCCAGACAGTTTTGATTATAAATCCCAGTGCCTGCAGCAGGGGAGAAAGCTCCATGGGGATGGGTACTATTTGGTCTCCTTGGCTTCTTTTCCCTCTCTAGTGCAGTGGGAAAGAGGGTTAGAAATAGCTGGAGAAGGCAAAAAGATGATTACAGTGGCAATAATCTGCTCTGCATCCTAGTTGAATATCCTGTGAATATTTACCTAAACGTGAGGACATTCCAAGCTAGTTGTGATGGAACCAATGGTCTGCAATCAAACTGTAGCTGAAAAATACTCTACAAGCCATTGTTTGAGTGCACTGGCCCCCAGAAATTCAAGTGACATTGCCCACACAAGCATTCCAGAAGCTTTGTATGCAGTCTTTTCTTGCTTATCAAATGCAAGCTGGATCCTTATTCTCTAATTTTTAAGCATATGGTTAATCTTTTTCTAAGGTTTTGGTGGGGCCAAATGTGTCATGAATTTTAGTCCTCAGTGATCAGGTGCCTAGTGATAACTGTCACTTGATGTCACATTTGACAAGAACAAAGATGAAAATGCAGTCAAGCATAGATATGTTTTCTGTTATGACTGTGTGATAGTGATGAGCATGCTATTAAAATAGCTTAGGTATTTTAAAGGAAGTAAAACTTCTGAAGTGTGAAGAAAAGCAGATGAAGAGAGTAGATACACCTGTTTAGGAAAGCTTTTGAGGGAAAGACTGCATGACCAATATCCTTCGGTCTTTGGGGAGCTTAATTCCTCTTTTTATGCACAGTTTTTTAGAAACTCCAAAATATAAATACATTTAATAAGGCTTTAGCTATGTGGATAATTGGTATAAATACAGCTTATTTTATATAAACGCATGTATTCAGGTAGCTAAAGTGTTATATAAAATACTCAAACTGTAAAAATAAGCTTGTTCTTCTAAATCATTGGACTAGAATACTGAAATTTTACAAGAAAAATTTTACAAGAATATTCCATTTACAGAACTATATTTTATGATAAAATTCATCTGAAATTTTACAACAGTATTCTATCTACACATTTTTTATCATTCTGTGGAATGAAGTGTATGAGATCATAGAATTGCATATATCTTTCCGACTTCTGGTTTTAAGCATGTTTTTTAAACTTGCTTTAAAATGTCTAATTACAGCTTTAACATTAAAGGGAACATATATTTTAGGCTGATTGTTTTGGGGTACTGGAGACAAATGTGTAAGGAACACTTTGAATAACTCCTTTGACTGGATTTTATGGAGCAGTTGCATGTATTCTGTTTTCGATTAAAATGTGGTGTGTTTTTAAGGCAGATTTTTATTTAAAGACAGTAATTTTCTTCAAATAGTGAGGGGGTATTTAGGATGAACTGTATCTTGAAGTGGAATGAAAATTTGTCTGCTGACATCCTTCTTAATTTTATGTCAGGTATATATTGTGCTATATCTCTTTTTCTGGCATGTAAATTCCTATTTTCGTATCTGTGTGAAGTGCCTGACAATAACAAATTGTTGGTGCTCTTAGCTCAATTTTATCACACCTGTCAGTCTGCAGTTTGATCTAAAACGTAGCTTTAAGTTTGCAGTAAAGAAAGCTGTAGCTGCATGGATGGGGAAACTGATTACTGTGCACTTAGAAGCTACTTTCCATCATTCAAAAGAATTGGATTAACAGAACAATGTATTTGTTTTTCTTTGGAGGGAGCACTGAAGTGCTGCCAATAGGACTCTTGAAATAACTGCGTAGTCTTCCCTAGACTCAATTATATCTACTATAGGCAAAGTGCTTCATATCTTGTAAGAGCTGAGGTATTGAATAGTTCATCGTGAAGATGAAGTCTTTTTTCTTTTCATCTGTTGTGAAGTCTGAAAATTGACTTTGTAACATTGCTATGTTTTTGCTGCTTTCTGAAGATATTCATAAGCCTAGATTTTCTTTGTATAGAGAGACAAGAAGAGGATTACCAAAATCAGTACCACAGCTTGTAAAACTTGATCTTTACCTCTAGGTATCTCCCTTGAGTCAAGAATCCTGCATCTTATTCCTGAGGACTTGGTATTTCACAAGAGATTGTAGCTGTAGGTAAGACAAAAAAATACACTACTATGATATGGTTAAGGCAAGTAATATAGTTCGTTCTGATAAATTGATATTAACTAGCAGAAAAGGGCTTTTTCTTAATGCTGTAAAGGCAATAGAGACTAAATCTGCAAAAACAACTAAAAGGCTTGGTTGCTTGTTATAATTCTTTTGGCATCAGTTTTCACTTAAGCTTCTGTAGCTATACATGCCTTCCCTGTCTTTCCCTTCCCCTCTACTACAAAAGAGACTGCTGCATAATTGTTCTCCACATGTCCTACTAAGACAGATGTTGCCCCTTCTCTGTTTTAGTTAGTTGTTTAGGTGACTTCTCCCTAAACCTGGTATGTGAAATAATATATTTTAGGCATCAGCTGGGGAGACCCTTTTTAATATAAAATAGTAATGAATGTTTGCAGCCTTACTAGATAGCACCTTAACATCATAATTCCTCATTTCGTTCAAAAGTTATTTATTAAATTTTAACTTAGTTAAGAATGGGTGCAGTAATGTGCACTGCAATGAAAAGATGAATGAAAGTAATTTCTTCTATTTTTTCCCCTAAGGGTATCAGGTGGTACTAATGCTGAATTGGTTGGATATCATAGTTTAAAAGGTAGTCCTATCCTATCTACTAGTGCTATTTACACCTGTTTGGTAGTACTGAATTAAAGTAACAATATGCGTTGCTTTAACAAGGCACAAAAATAACTTTCTGCAATTACAATTGAAATACTTTGCCTATTACGTAATTCTCATACTTAACCTTGCTTTTTGTCTTTATGCATTTGAAGACTATTGAAACAGTTATTTTGCTTTTAATGTCATTGATGTCATTGGTCCCAGCCAACATGGGTTCATGAGGGGTAGGTCCTGCCTAACAAATTTGATTTCCTTTTATGATAAGATCACTCATCTAGTCGATCAAGGGAAACCAGCTGATGTGATCTTTTTGGACTTCAGCTTTTGACACAGTTTCCCATAGGATCCTACTGGACAAAATGTCCAGCATACAACTAAACAAAAACATCATACGATGGGTGAGCAATTGGCTGACGGGCAGGGCTCAAAGGGTTGTGGTAAATGGGGCCACATCCGGCTGGTGGATGGTCACTAGTGGGGTCCCTCAAGGCTCCATTTTAGGGCCAGTCCTCTTCAATGTTTTTATAAATGATTTGGATGTAGGACTAGAAGGTGTTTTGAGCAAATTTGCTGACGACACCCATCTTGGAAGAGCTGTGGACTCTGTTGAGGGTGGAAAGGCCTTGCAGAGAGATCTGGACAGATTGGAGAGCTGGGTGATCACCAACCACATGAAGTTTAACAAAGGCAAGTGCCGGGTCCTGCACCTGGGACAGGGCAACCCGACTATACGTACAGACTGGGCAATGAGATGCTGGAGAGCAGCCCCGCAGCGAGGGATGTGGGGATTGTGGTTGACAGCAAGTTGAATATGAGCCAGCAGTGTGCCCTGGCAGCCAGGAGGGCCAACCATATCCTGGGGTGCATCACGCATGGCATTGCTGGTCGGCCGAGGGAAGTGATTGTCCCGCTCTGCTCCGCACTGGTGCGGCCTCACCTCGAGTACTGTGTGCAGTTCTGGGCACCATGGTACAAGAAGGACATTAAACTGCTGGAGAGTGGCCAGAGTAGGGCAACGAAGATGGTGAAGGGCCTAGAGGGTAAGACATGAGGAGCGGCTGAGGTCACTTGGCCTGTTCAGCCTGGAGAAGAGGAGGCTGAGGGGAGACCTCATCGCAGTCTACAACTTCCTCGCGAGGTGGAGTGGAGGGGCAGGGGACCTATTCTCTGTAATCACCAGTGATAGGACCCGTGGGAATGGTGTCAAGCTGAGGCAGAGGAAGTTTAGGCTGGACATCAGGAAGAGGTTCTTCACCGAGAGGGTGGTTGCACACTGGAACAGGCTCCCCAGTGAAGCAGTCACTGCACCAAGCCTGTCTGAATTTAAGAAGCGTTTGGACTGTGCACTTAGTCACGTGGTCTAAAATTTTGGGCAGACCTGTGCGGTGCCAGGAGTTGGACTCGATGATCCTTATGGGGCCCTTCCAACTCAGGATATTCTATGATTCTGTAATGTTGAATTTATGAAGTATATGCAGATGTATTTTTTTCCTCTTATATGGTAAAGAAATCATACTGTTAGGGCTGTTTAAATGAATGGTAATAAGCTTTTGTTGTCGTGCAGCTCAGTTTCTTTTGTAAGATACAAGCACATGATAAAGTTAGGTAGCCTCTGTGTCCAATAATTATTTTCAAGTTATACCTTTGAATATGTGTTTCCTTACCTTTGGAGAAGGAAGTCTTTCATTTCCACAAACTAAAAGTGATAGTGATCTTTGAAAACTAAACACTCGTTATATTAAAGCTTAAGAAAAAAAATCGCATGGCTATTCATGAAGGGATGATAGTATTTCAGGGTTTGTGTTTTCTCCTACTCCTTTGTGTAACTGAGGATTTTTTTCATTATCTTTACACCAACAGCAAAAACAAAACATCAGCATAAATAGTTTTTTTTTCAACTCATGGCCATAAACCCTTCTCCTTAGTTTCAGTTGAATATCTGGATATGTCTTTTCAATGAGCTTGAGTAGAGTTCCAGCAAGGCTGGAAATAAACCAGACATCTAAATGTGACAGCCACTGGCTTTGTAGAATTTTAGTATTTAAACTTTAGTGGTGTACAGTGTTGTTAGCTGAAGTACCTGTGCTCTTAATTAGGAAAGTGGGAAAACAATCTTGCTTTGTCCTCAAACCTGCTATTCACATCTTCTGAATTATCTGGGTTTCTAGATTACAGAGTGCTTAACTGAGAGTACTCCTGTTCTTGTTTCCCTCCCTTTTGTGGTAACAAAATGTTACGATCTTCTACTTGAAGGGAAAATCCAGATTCGCATTCATTTTCATTCGTACAGTGGTCTTGCTGGCTGTAAAAACATCACTTTCCAAAGTGGCATACAGTTGTCTTCTACATTCCTTTCACTGATCTCAGACAAAAAAAAAAGGCAATATTGCATACTGACCTCTGGATTTTGTGGCATGATTGCTGACCCTAGCATTAAGTAGGGTCGTTTCTGTTGAAAGAAGAAGATATTAGTGTTAGCCCCTAAAATCTTCCTGGAACATGAATATGCTAATTGAGAGTGAAATGTTAGAATATAAAATGCCATCAACACCTTAAAACCACCATGAATAGAAAGTCAAATGAATAGCCTTTGAATTTTAGTCGACATATGAAGTCTTGTCTTTCTACAGGTGTTAAGTCACCTCTGTCCTTAGTTTGGAGTTCAGTTATGATCAGTTTAGTTTACCCTACCATCACGTAAGCTGTCATATACTGAATCTTCATGTTAATCCACAACCAAGATAGGCTTTATTACTAGAAAATTATGCTAGTCATCTAGATAGCATGCAAATATTTGTCTTTAGCCCAGAATATCTAGTGCACCTGTTGTTTACCTGAGGAAACACAGGTGACAATCTAAAGAAGCTGGTAGCCTGTTAGGAACAGATCTGTAGCACACTTGAAAGCTGTTCTTTTATTTCTTTAATAGTCAGTTGTTCATAAGAGTGTAGATTTCTACAACAGGCTGCTGTTAAGACAGTTTATAAATCCTGTGTAGCATCTTTGGCTGGGAGAAACTAGTGCTTGTGAATACTGTGAATGTTAGTAGGGAGAGTTTATTTTTCTGTCTTCCTTATGATTATCAATAACTCAGGTGCTTTAAACAGTATGTTCATAAAGATAATATTTTGTGTGAATTGTGAAGGTATTGATGACTGACAGATTGTGGAGAATAGCTTTTAAACTCTTAAGAATGAGCCTCTGGCTGAGGAGTGCTGTCAACTTACAGTACTGTAGATACCAAGAGCAATATTGAAGATGTCAGAAGTGCAGATGTTATACAATAGCTTTTAAAATATGTGGCCTGAGTCTGTGTAGAATGCAGGTAGCTGATGGCAGCCGTTCAGTCAAGTGAAGCACAGCTCTAAACAGATGGACAGCTGTAAAGGGATGAGGAATTTACAGGGTAGGTTTGTATAGTAATCCCAAGCCAAACACAGAGGAATGCCTCCTGAGGCAATTCAGGAGGTTCCAGTGAGATAATTCACAGTGAATTTAGCTGTAACTGGAAACAAACTTTTTTTTCACTGGTAGTAGTATGCTGACTTCTTTTTCTTTTCCCTCTTCTCCCCTCTCTCTGTGAAAAGTGAAGTTCACCTTAAATGCCTAAAGTAAATTCCTGTGAGAGCTGATAGGAATGACTATACAGAAGTTTGTCAGACAGCTGCTCGTTCTTTTTTACCTTATGTTAATATTGTAGGCAAAGTAATATAACTTTATATTTTTTGGAAGGAGAAGGCATTGACCAAGGTTGCTATTGTTATATGCTTTTCTTGAGCATTTTTTGTCTTGGAGTTGATTTGTAGGTTGGAGGGCTGGTAAGGTCAGCGAAGTCACAGCCTAGAACAGGAAGAGATTCTCTGGGTGGAGGTTCTGGCCCTGGTGTGCTTTGGCACGACGGCTGCTTAAGTGGCCCAGGGTGCTGAGACTGAGCGAGGCTTGTACCCCACTCTGCCTGTGCATCTTGTCCCATGCTGTACTTGTATTTGTTATGGTAGCAGTGGGTAAAGCAGTGGCATATCTTTGCAACAGCTCTGTTTTGTGAGAGTCAGAGGCAAGCTAGAAAAGCTTGGCTCTTGCAGTATCCTCACCTGTTTCTTTTCTTCTGGTTGAGACTGGGCTTCATGGTAGGCTGATACAGGTTGGAAAATGGAGCACAGAGGAATCGGGAGCACACTATGAAGGCAGCAGGACGAGAGTCACTGCAATGAGGCTGTTGAGGTCACTGGGGCTTCTGAACTAAGGGAGGAAGGACGGAAGTGAGAGCTGTTGCTGTGGTGTGGATGAATCGGACTGGAAAAAGTTACATCTAGTCAGTCCTGCCGAGTCCCTAAATTGCTCTCTGTCCTCTGCTGTGTATCTCTGTGTCCTGTTCTGTCCCTGAACTTGAAAATGAATTGAATCACTAATGGTCTTACTAAGTCACGTGACTGGTGCCTCTTAATGGACAAATCGTGAAAATCTAAGTATCAGCTGCATTTGAAAGTGTCTTTGTGGTTTGCTTTTGAAAAATGTATTTATAGTGAATGATATCATGCATCTCTTCAGATAAGCTCACTTTTCTTTAAATAAGCCTCCTTTTAATTCTTTGGTATATCAAGATCCTAGAAATAAGAGAAAAAGTTGAAGGAATATTGCAAAGCTTTGTTTCAATAGTGTGTACAAAACTTACCGCTACGGTAATTTGAGAAATGTGGTGCTTGATCTATGATACTGCTCTAGCTTGCTGTCGGGATCGGATGAACTAACCAAACCAGTAAATCCACTGTGCAGAAAACAGTATTCTGGAAAATCCTCCTTCAACAAACACTATATAAATCAAATATGTTAACTAGCATGGAACTCTTTGAAAAAACTGTGGAAGCAAAATAACTTGTTTAATGAAGCAAAATAACTTGTTTAATACCAGAATGAAGATGGATGTATCTTGACAACAGGAAAACTTTTTACTACTAAAAATTCCACCCATCAAATTTGCCCTTTCCTAGTATTGCTTGAGGCCCTAAATTTTCATCTTTAAAAAACTGTTTTCTTCTTGTTCTATATTTCAACCATTTGAAGAGAACTTACTAGTATTTATTGTGCATGATGTATTACTAGGATGTAAGTCTTGAGGTGGCCCTAACAATGTGCTCTGAAATGATCAAATGCATCCAGTGTAACTTTAATGCACATGGTGCCATAAAAAGATATTTCTCATTTTTAGCAATACTGTATACCTCAAACTTTAATTACATACTGACAGTATGTTAAAAAGGCAGACTCAGGTTAGGGATATTGCAAACTCAGTCTCTGTGAAGTAAGGTGCTGTGTGATCCAAGGTAGAATACTATTTCCTTGAGTATTTTAATTCAGTGGAATAACTTTCACTGCCTTGTGGAGTCCAATACAAACATTTGCATTGCACCGGTCAATTAGAATTTTGGAAAGTAGATTAGGAGACTCTGATTTGCAAAGAAAAATTCTCATCAAATTCTTTTCTTTCCCTTACTAACAGTATTCCTTTAGTTATTTTGAAAATTTCAGAAATACCAGTTATATTAAATAGAACAGACCTATTTCAGTGTCTAACAGGTAAAAACAGAATTGTTTATAGTTGTCTAGGACCGTCTTAAAGTAGCACTGCTGTTGAAGCAGCAATAAACTTCTGTGCCCTTTGAGTTCACACCAAAACCTCTGTATGGCTGAAGATCTAGGAGTTGCACATCCCTTTTCAGAGGGAGAGGGAGGCTTCAGCAGCACCAAATGGGTGGGAGAGTGAGTGCATTGGATCCTCATGGACCCAGTCTATTGTTGAGTCTCAGGGTGATGCTGTGATGCCCCGTGACTAGTGGGGATTCAGATGGCTCTGTTTGACCCTCTGTTAGCATGATAAATGATAAATTCAGAAAGGGAGCTACTCGTTGGCTCCCGGAAGATACATGGCTGTGACTGTGTTGCTGCTCAAGCAGTACAGTGGAGTTAGACTTCTGTTCTTCTTATAAGAATGTTTCTCTGTAGGCTTGAGTGCAAGACACATTTCTGAAGAACAACATTAAAATTATGATTTAATTCTGTAACTCGAGACTTCTGTAGAAGTCAAAACTGGCAGTTTCTGGTAGTTTATAGATAATACATATATATAATAGCTGTATAAGGGGTATAGAGCGAGGTGTAGAGACTCATTGTCGGTATTTCTTTCCAACATAAAATCACTTCTAGATCAGGGATCTTTTGCAGGGGTGCAAAACCAAGGATTTTTCTATTTTTATTAGAGGCTCTGTTTTTGTAGATAAATCTGATAGCTTAGTTTTGTGGATGATTGCTGCTTGATTTTATTTGCCTGGCTTTTTTTTTGCATTGCTTTGTCTTGTTCAGAACTTACATCTATTAGTCTACAAGTGGCAGAACTGCTTTTTCAGTTCATGAGTCTCAAATGTTTCTGAATTAGAGACTCTAGCCATGGCAAAGGCTTAGTGTATTTTCTAGTGTTTGGTTATTGAGGCACTAGTGTGTCTGACCTAATTGGATAGTAAATTCCAGCTTTTGTTCTCAGCCTTTTCTGAGTTCTCAGCAGACTTTAAAATTGAATACTGCTTGAAAAATTACTTCTCATTGTCAAATTTTCCAAAGGAGTCGGTAGTAACCTTTGAAGCCTGAAAAGGTTTCCTGTAAAGTATCGGCTTGAATTCAAGTGACGTCATGTAGTGGTGTTACTGCTCTATTGCATTAAAGTTTTGACACCTGAAGATTGAATAGTATGGTGATTTGTAGCTATACCCATCTTTTTGCTTTATCAGTCTTTTTCACTTGGAAAGAAAGTATATAACTTTCAGTTAATGGGGAAAAAGTCGTATTTCATGATACGGAACACTTCTAGAGGATAAATTAAACATTGTAAAATGGGAGAATTGGCATGATGCTATTGATACCAGTTTTTATGCATATATACTTTGTTAGACATCTCAGGTACACTGTGAATTTATTGTGGAAGCCATTAATTAACTTTCATTGTGAAAGTTGTTACATTCAAAGCAGGTTTTCTTCAAGTAGCCACAACTCTACTTCAAGGCAAGAAATACCTAAGCAGCTGCCCTGTATGCTGGGCCTATTAACTGTATTAAGCCTCCTCTTGGAGTATTAAATATACTCTAACTCATATTCTCACCTTATTGGACTAAACAAGATTTGTTTGGGAATATTTTCTGGCCACATCCTGTACATTGTGAGAATTGCATTGCTGTTTTTGTCCAGTAAGTTGTAGAATAAAGTTTAATACAAACCAGAGAGCATTCCAAATTGTTAGCATCTGCAATTTTTCTCCATAGAAATATGTGGGGCTTTGGCAGAATGTGCAGTGAAATTTGCCGTGTCTCCCTTGTGCTGTACCCCATAGCATCAAACTGCTGCCAGAAGGATGGATGGGTGGCTTGTTCTGTAGCTTGCCAAGGATCCTCGGTGGCTGGGTGCTCTTCACTTAGATTTCTTTTTGAACTTAGTGGCAGACCACTTCTAGATTTAGCTGCATGTCCTGACTGAAAATGTTAACACTGGATATTAGAGCTTTTTTAATCCTTTTTTTAACTGCAAGGGGAGTGGGGTATTGTACAGGTGTTTTGCGTGTAGCACAAAAAGAGGCAGGATTCAATGATTTACTGTATGTGAAATATTACTTTTCTTCAACCATTCACTTTCAACAATTATCAGATGAAAATTCCTATGGAGTTCAAGGATTTATGATAATCTGAACGATTTCCTGTCTAATCTTTGCTAAAATAGACAGGAATTTTTATGAAATCTTGTGTAGGAGGGTGCTTCCTGTGTAACCATGGGCTGGATGAAACAGCGCTATAGTGTGTGTGTGCGCAAACACATTTTAATTAAAAAGTGTGTGCATGTTTCTGTTGTCTGTATATCTTACAGAAATCTTCAGTCTGCTCATACATGAAGTTGATTTTTGGATTAGCGAAGTCTGGTTCGCTTAGTACTATGTCATAGCTACTATTGATACTGCTCGCATGATTTCATTAACGTGATTGTGCAGGTAGGGCTTGTTAAATGCATGCATGTGTATCTGTCTGGCTTGCGCTTTGTCACCTTCTGACAACTGCGTAGCCTTACAGCTCCGAGCCTTACTGTAGCTTCTGCTTTTCCAGACAACTCCTACATTTCCAATGACAGCTATGCTTTTGGTGTCTCAGAATGAATAGTTGTGCTGCTTGTATCGGATAACCTGTGTCCCGTGAATTACTATGGCGATACCAAGATGACGTTTTCTTCCATGAGCACATGATTTGAAGGACACAGTAACAATAATTGTAACTGTAACTTAATGGTAAAATTTGAAGTTGTAATTAGCCTACTGTCTGTGTAAGCATGTGTTAAAGAGTAGGACTGTGGCTTAAAGGCCTTCCTTTCATTCTGCTGTGAGAACGACATGAAAGAGTGAGAGACTTCTAGATTCAGCCTGTGGATAATGGGAGTAAAGCAACTTGCTTGTGAACAAACTTTCCAGCAGCTCTGTAATGGATCTCTCGTGGCTGATGCATGTGACTGTTGCTCGTAAATTGACCATGCCTGAGTGCACTGATGATAAAATAAATGAGTGGATTATCTTTTCACAATAGCCTATTATGACTGACAGTGATTAAATTATGAAAGATTGCAGAACACATTCTTTGAGTGGCTACAAATAAAGTTGTCTGTTCAAAGCAGCAGAGAAAGTACATTGTGTTTTTGTGTTCCCATTCTGAAAGAGTAAAACGATGCATGCAGGAGATGCTGAGCAGTAGTGACAGCAGTGGAAGTTGACAGAGGGCTAGTTTCAGTTTTGGTGAGAGTAAGGATGTTTAAATTGTTACCTATTGGAGTTTGAATAAGTTCCTGGGTCATCAAGTATTTAAGTAAGCACATCACCTGTTTCAAGATCTTTGCAAGTGCCATTGTAAGGTGAGTTTGTTTTTTCATCTTTTTCTTCTTGGAAAGTGGCCCAAAATCTCAATCACTTTTTGCATGGAAAAACATTCTATTTCTGGACTGAGTATATTACACACAAATTTATACCCATTTGTTTTTGTTTCAGAATTCCTCAGTTGTTTACAACTTCTTTCCACTGTTGGTGTTATACAGTGTTACTGTATGGTTTGGGGGAACGAGGATTACTCATCCAATGCTATGGGAACTCTGAGCTAAGGTGTTCAGTTATTTTGTGCAATAGAATTTGTAGTTTGGTTACAACATATGATCTGCTAGTTAATACTGACTTTTTTTTGTGGTGGTAGCTAGTAGAAAAATAACTCTTCCTGATTGATAGGCTACTACAGGCTTTTTTAACTACAGTATATGCCAGTTCTTTGTTTAACGACCAAGGTTTTTACAATAACATATACTGTTCTTTAACAACTAGTGCTTTGTCAATAAATAAAGTGATTAACTTGGACTTGTCACTAAAACTTCTCTTCAGATCTTGGCTGATGACGTCAAACAATGAATGGTTCTAAAGAACCTGACTGCACCATAATTTTGTTACGTAAGCAGCAAAATGCAAACTCTTGCAAAATGTCTGCATAGACTCCTTCTGTGAATGCTACTAGCCAAAGATTAGCCTGGTCTACCTAGTAAGTATCTCAGCATAATATTCAGTATTACAATATGTAATCATCTTTGTGCTTTCCTATAGCAGATGCATGACAGTTACCATGCATTCTTTATTTCTAGATTTTATTCTTGTTTGCCCTGTTTTCATAAGTTTCATGGCAAAAGGAGTTCTGCACAAAGTGGAAAAATATTGTACTCTGTTATTACTGAATTACTGAGTATCATATGAGCTAGGGAGTAGATGTTGAGTTGGTTGATACGGTACACCTAGAGTATCATTGCTGGTACAGATATGGCTTAGGTTGTCTTCTCAATAAGCATTATAAATGCCTGTCTTTCTTTTGCATGTCTTTTTCTTCTACTACCACGTCTGCTTTTTTAACCTAGGAAATGGAGAGAGGTAACTTGTGCAGACTGACATGGGATGTCTCCTGTAAAATTATTTTTTCTAATGTATAGCTCTATACTAAATTCAGACTTGTCTAAATTAAGTAGCTCATGAAAGTATGCAATACAAAACAACACTGCTGGTTGCTACTGGGGTCAGCCTACTTGGTCTGGCACAGCATGCCGTGTGCTGGCTTCTTCTGAGTGCCAGCCTCTGTCCCCTGATGAGAGTCGGCCTTTCAGTTCCTGTAGCAAAAAAGAAGCAAGAGGTGGGCTGTGTGTACATCCCTGCCCATCCCATTTGTCAAGTTCCTTAAAAGTAGTATGAGTGGTGTTTTTGTGGTATTTTTTTTTACCCCGTTCTCCAGCAAAGTGCTGGAGCAGAGCTCTATGTGTGGAGGGTCTGCCAGCCTTGTGAAGGGCTGGGCTGGAGTCAGTATCTCAAGATACTGAAATAGGTAACATGAACACAGGAAGGGTGTAGTAAGGAGAAAGGAAGATTCACCTTGACTAATACCTCTTTGTCTAAAGTGTTTAATGTTACCGATCTGATGGTCTTGAAATACGTTTGGATACAGCTGTTGGGAAGATTTAAATTGTATTGTGCATTGCTAGTGAATAGGGAACGTGTGGTGGCCTGCACTGTGCAGCACACTAGAACAGCTAGGTTGGTTCTTTTAGCTGTAACTAGTGAGTTGGAAAAAAAGGGGGGTGGGGGAGAGAAATCTTGGTGGGTGTTGCAAGTAGAGAAAACACCAGCTCATAATAAAGGGTTGTTTGGTAGTATTCAAAGTGAGTTCATCCTATACAAAGGGAGTTGCTTGTTAATGAAGGCCACTGGCAAGGTGGAACTACCTTACGCTCTTTGAAATGCTCGTGGACAAAACTATTGCTGTTTTACTTATGTGATATTCAGCTACAGACTTCCTATGAAGAGTTTCTTTAGAGAGCATAGTGTCCTGAAATAGCAAAATCCAATGAGTTTTTACGTGCAGGGCATGAACTAGGAAATACGAAAAAAAGTTGTTGAAACTCTGCCTTGCTCACTGAGACAGTTTCAGAATTGAGAATGTGGTTTAGTAATTGCATGGTCATAATTTTTCCTTATATACTTTTCCCATCAAGAGTATGTACATGATTTAAGTATGAAAAGAAATCCCTATATTTAAGGAAAAAAAATCTATGTTGCTGCTAAATGTATTAAATTTATCCAAGATATGAATAGCGTAATATGAATAGTGTAATGTATACTAGAGCCTTGTTCTGTGAAAGCTTGTGTTAGAATGAGATCTGATAACATGTCTTGTAGGGATCAGAATTTACTGTATGGGTTTCGGTGTACGTAACTTGCTATTGGTGATATCTAGGTTAAAGCTGGGGAGGGTGTGTTATATATATAGTGGCTATGCTCGTTTGTGCTGGAAGCAAATCTGTTGGCTCACTAATGGCATCTTCCACTTAAATCTTGAGTAAAAATATTCTTCTTTCTTCCTAGAGTTAGTCTTACTGCCTGTTTGCAGATTACATGTTTGTAATTTCACAAGGTTAAGGAACACAGTTGTGTAAGGGGAAAAATATTTGACAGAGCTTCTTTCCAGTGGCCATGTCTACACTATTTTGGGATGTTTTTTGAATGTGCTTTTCCACAGTCCAAAACTGCAGCTGCTATTGATGTAGCTAGGTAAATTGGCTGAAATACCCAAAATACTGCAACTTAAGCTACCCACTTCAAAACATAACTTTGCTATCATTCTTAAAGTTTTTCCTCTTATCTGTTATCTTCTGAAGTAGTTTGGATATGTACAGAGGAGTATTTGCTGCTTTGAGACGTTGGAGAAGGGCAGCTATGAGAACATAGTTCTTTTTTTAAAGAAACATGATTTTAAATAAATCTTTTGATAAGAAATACTTGGTTTTAAGTTATTTTCAGCAATAGCATTACTTTGAGATGTGCTTAGAGCAACAAAGTATGTCAAGAATTGCTACTGTTCATTAGGGTACTAATCCACGTATGAGTTAAGTTGTTGACGTGTGTTCCAAGTAGCACTGAATTACGATACAGAATCTTCTGCCTTAAGCTGTTCAGAGTTGGGTTTGGGAACTAAATACTTGTGAAGTACTGACATAAATATCAGATATATGGGCACAAAACTTAAATTCAGAAGAGTGATAGCTCAAAGTTCTGTTGGTACATCTGTACTAGTAAAACAAATCCCGTGTCAAGCTTTCACTAATCCTGGTAGAATCTATAATGCTACATCTTCTTACCCTTCAAAATACTGTGACCTTCTGTTGGGGCAGTGCCAAAGCAGTAGAGGACCAATGGAATTGTCTGATGGATGTGCAAGAGACTAGGCAGTAGGAGGGAAAAGAACGTGCTGCTTTGTACACTGTAAATGACGGTATATTAAAATGCATTGTCAATTGTGTTGACAGCTTAAAAGCATACTGAAAAGCAGAGAGAAAACTAATTTTAAAGCTGTTATGTAATAGTTTTTAAGGATTTTGACCTGTTGAGTTTATCAAAACTAGTTTATCAACAAGAGATTGAGGTGAGATGATTTAATATAAGAATACCTAAACAGGGGAAAAAAAATACTGTGGACCTATGGACTGCCTAATTCCTGAAAAGGAACATTTACCTCAGTCTGGTAAGAAGCTGGGTCTGACACAAATAAGAAACAACGACCAAATTTTTAATTTGGTGAGGACTGTTACTTCTGAAATCAGATTTGAGGATAGTGATACATTCTCACCACAACATGTCTGTAATCAAAACAGGTATCTTTCAAAAATTTTTATCTCAGTGATGTGGTATTCTATGTCGTGCTTTGAAAAACAAATTTCAACTTCAATCTAAATAGCATGATGTATAATCACAAATGTTCAATGATAAGTCATTTTTCATTAAGTGAAATAAAGCATCCAAAACTAAGGTATACGATAATCTCAGTATGTGTGAAAAACTTTTTGATTATCACAAAAGAAATAGCAAATGCAATATTAATGTTGCATTATACTGAAACTAATCTGTTTTATCTACTGAACAAAAGGAAATTGATGCCTCTTAAGAAAATTCGTGAAACATTTATATGCAGGCATATATACACGTTTGATGGAACTCTACTGTCAACTGACTGAAATCAGGAGACAGATATTTATATATTTTTAATAGTCTTACCTTTAAACCAGCCTGTGTGCTTAGTCAATCCTGAGGAATAATGCCCTTCCACAGAATGCACTGGCCATAAAGATATCAAGTCTTTCGTCTCCCTTATTGATGAATGTGGTCAATGAATACAGGCTGCAGGGCAATCAGCTTAGAAGAAAGATGTATAATACCTCTTGTAGTTCTTTAAGTTAAGAAACACCACAATAAATTCTGTTTCAGTCAATAAAGTAGTCAGTTCTAGTTCTATTTAGAACATAAAGTTGGCATCTAACCCTGAGGCTCTTGTTGCTTTGCTATGCATTGAACTCTGGGTTTGGGTGGTTATCCTTATCAAGGCATGGGAGGGATGGCAGGGAGAAAACTATTCATGAAAGATTAGATGGAATAATTTGGAAGGGTCCCAGATTTCTTAAATGACAACCTTGAACATTTTTAGAAAGTGGCAAGTGGCTTTATGGAATTTTATGGTCATTTCATTAATAAGCTTGGAGATTATAACTTAAAGCTAGCTGTCAGATCTTTTGAGGGTCTACCACTAAAGCAGCCTAAAAGAATTTAAAAAACAGTGATAGTTATTTCTTTACAAAATTAGTTTTTTCCTAAACAGCACGTGTAAATACTAGCTTTTTTCCCATCAACTTAGTTTTTAAACATTAAGAAGCTTTTCTTGGATCACTGTCAACAAAGCACTCAAAACTAGAGGAAGAAAAACTTGTTCCAGCGCAGCTTCTTAAAATTTGTTTGCATTCCTCTTATTCTTGCTGAGTTTCCTGGAGGGATTAAACACTAAGATGTGGAAATACTACAGCTTCCAAGAGACTTCAGTATTCTTTCTTTTTTTTCACAGGCCCATGATACTAGGAATTAGTGAAAAGACAAATGGTATCTCTCCTTTTGCAGTTTTTCTTTTGATAATTGATTTTTGTTCCTGCTGGGCTTATTTTCCTTTTACTGAAGGATATGCTAAGGATTAGACAGAGCCAATTCATAAGATAGTGTCGTGGTCAAAACTGAGAGAGAAAGAATGTGACGTATTTACCACCTCTGCATGAGGTCTGCAAACAAAGTCAGCTCTGAGTTGAGTAATGCAGAATATATATTTTTCCTGAAACTTCTAAAGTCATTCTTTTGAACTGGAAATGTTTTTCCTCAAATAAAGGTAGTCCTCAATTAGCATGAAGATGAGGGATATTCTTTCTCTGCTGGGCATGAGCAGATTGCAGCTCTCCGTGTGTCTTAGCTTGTAGACAGATTAACATAGCCTGTGCAGCACAGCATGCTGCTTAAAACCTGGCTCAGATTGAGCAGTCATAAAATGGATTGGTGACTTACGCTGGTCATCCCATCTATGACAGTTAAAAGGAGGTCACTGACAACGTCAGCAGAGCGTGGAATCCTTTTCTTCTAGATAAGCTTTGTTGTTGCCTTTGTGTTTTTTTTGGCAGGCAGATTCTTTCAGAAGCATTAAGTCCTTCCACTTTCTTCTCTGCTCATCAGGGGTTGTTCTGGAGGAGATTTCCTATGAAAGTAGCTCTGGTTTTTGCCTGTGATCTCTTCAGTTCTGGAGTGTGGAGGTCTTTGTAGAAAAGAATATAATCAATCCATGTTTTTCAGAACAGGAGACATGGTTGGGAGTTTAGAGCAGAAAAATCTGCTGATTTATACCATTCTCAGATTTGACTCTCTGTTTTAAGAGAATTTGTCATTTTCTTCCAATTATTGGGCACATTGAGAACACTAACTGGAACATATGTCATGATGCACAGAAAAGAAAGAACTGAATTCCCTTTGCTTCACCCTCTCTGGAAATCTCTGTAATACATTAGCTATACTGGTTTCCAGTTGCTTTGGGCAGAAACAAAATCCCTATACTAGACAGTAGGATAAGTCTGTTTAAAAAATTAGCTGTGGAAATGCTTTTTGTATTTCTGAAGCTCTGATTCATATTAAATATTTGGCTGTGATACAAGTTGTGATTAGTTGTACAACTTTCAAGTACTGTATATGGATTTTCTTCATCACTGTGACTTAGCAAATAAAAGCATTCACATAATTTCACAAACAGCACATTTTCCTTGTTTTCTTATGAATATAATCCAAAAGAAAAATGCAGATTGCATATTGAATCAGTTATTTACTTACTGTTCAGGTGAGATGACCTAAACTGTTTGGATGTAACCCAGGCTTTTGATATGGTTTGGCACCATGGCTTTTTAGCAATGTTCATGGAATTGAGAGTAGAAGGCATAATGCTTAACTGATAATTAGGAAGATTCTAAAAAAAGTAAATAAGATTAAGTGAAGGTACAAGAGAGGAGGGAGAAGAAAATATGAGAGGTGTTTATACACAAAACTAAAATGGAGCAAGAAGGATCTGTGTTGCAAATGGTGAAGCCCAGACCTCACAGCTTAAAACAGCCTTGTTGCTGTGTATTGGGAATTTTAGGGAATCTGTTTCCCATTAGTTGACTGTGGAATGCTGTGCTCCAACACAATTATTTTAATTTCCCTCTAAGTGTCTCTATCATATGGGTATATACATATATATTTATCTTTTTAGGAGGCTCATCTATACATCTTAGCATAGAGTAACACAAGCTAGTAATAATACTTATTCAGAATAAGTTATATAAATAAATTCTCAAATATCCAACAGTTGGAAATCTTTTTGAATACATTGGCATACTTTATACTTTATGTCAACTTTGGTACTATATTTTGGTTCCTGTAACCTACAGGGAATGAAAAAATATTTTGCCTCTTCAGCAAGTCAGCTCTGATTTAGAAGTTGGACCCAAGCATGCTATATTTTATATTAGTATATATTAAAAGGAAGACCTCTTTCCTCTGCTTCTCTTTTCCAATAAACTTACACTAACCTTCACAATTGTTAGCTCAAGAGTTGCAGTATATTTTGTAGATGTATGCAGTCTAAAATCCATTATCCTCTGTTCGAAAAGACAATGCAACATTGTTTTAATTGACTAAGAAATGCAGAAAAACTGCATATTCATCTTGCTTCAAGTACCGAATTGTGTAAATGTAGTCGTGATGATCAATGAAATTGCAGGGAATCTCTTGATGATGGTAAGTACCTCATGAAAGGAATTTGCCAACACAAACTTTTTTTCACCTGATGTGGCTGAGAATCTGGTTCATTTGTGTATAACTCAAGTGAATTTCAATTCTGTTGTATTCTAATATATAGTTAAATAATGGTGCCTGTCTTCTAGATGTGAATTTGACCTCCAATTTCTAGTGATGTCATACAAGCATGAATTAGCTTGGCTTGTTCAACAGGAAAATGTTATGTCATGCCCCTCATGAGAACAAGCTTTTAAGTTATATAATAGTCATTTCAGTGGAAACTGAGCTGGGAATCCTTCTGTTCCAGGTTAGAACTTCAGAACAGAGTAGTTCAGTTGGAAGGGACCTGCAAGTTGGACCTGGAGTCCAACTGCCTGACCACTTCAGGGCTAAGCACAAGTTAAAGGATGTTATTGAAGGCATTATCCATGTGCCAGAGAGCAATGAGGTTGCCTCTAAGCCTCCTTTTCTCCGAACTAGACAACTCAAATATCCTTAGCCTCTCCTCAAAGGACATGTCTTCCAACCCTGTAACAAGCTTTGTGGTATCTTAATGTTGTTGTATTGTGGAGACCAGTATTTAAGGTGGGGTGGCATCAACTGCTAAATACAGTGACAGAATTGCCTCTTTTGACCTGTCTGTGCTGTGCTTAATGCACCATAAAACACTGTTTGCCCTCTTGGCTGCCAGGGCACACTGCTGGCTCATGTTGAGTCTGCTGTCAACCAGCACACTCTGGTCCCTTTCTGCTGAGATGTTCACCAGCCACTCGTCTCCCAGTCCGTATATGTGTCTGTTGTTACTCTGTCCCAGGTGCAACACCCAGCATTTTCCTTTGAGTTTCATGCCACTGTTGGTTGCCCAATGCCTTTTGATTCCTCTGCAATGCTTCTTTTCCCTTCAAAGAGTCAACAGCACCTTCCAGTTTAGTGTCATCAGAAAACTTCACAGTATCACAGTATCACAGATTTCTAGGTTGGAAGAGACCTCAAGATCATCGAGTCCAACCTCTGACCTAACACTAAGTACTCCACTAAACCATATCGCTAAGCTCTACATCTAAACGTCTTTTAAAGACCTCCAGGGATGGTGACTCCACCACCTCCCTGGGCAGCCCCTTCCAATGCTTAATAACCCTTTCGGTAAAGAAGTACTTCCTAACATCCAACCTAAACCACCCCTGTCGCAACTTCCGCCCATTCCCCCTCGTCCTGTCACCAGGCACCTAGGAGAACAGACCAACCCCCACCTCTTTACAGCCTCCTTTAAGGTAACTGTAGAGAGCGATAAGGTCGCCCCTGAGCCTCCTCTTCTCCAGGCTGAACAAGCCCAGCTCCCTCAGCCGTTCCTCGTAAGACTTGTTCTCCAGACCCCTCACCAGCTTGGTCGCCCTTCTCTGGACTCGCTCGAGCACGTCCATGTCCTTCCTGTAGCGAGGGGCCCAAAACTGAACACAGTACTCGAGGTGTGGCCTCACCAGAGCCGAGTACAGGGGCACAATCACTTCCCTAGACCTGCTGGCCACACTGCTTCTTATGCAGGCCAGGATGCTGTTGGCCTTCTTGGCCACCTGGGCACACTGCTGGCTCATATTCAGCCGACTATCAACCAGTACTCCCAGGTCCTTCTCTGCCAGGCAGCTTTCCAGCCACTCATCTCCCAGCCTGTAGCTCTGCTTGGGGTTGTTGCGCCCCAGGTGCAGGACCCGGCACTTGGCCTTGTTGAACTTCATGCAGTTGACCTCAGCCCATCGGTCCAGCCTATCCAGATCCTCCTGCAGAGCCTTCCTGCCCTCGAGCAGATCGACACATGCACTTAGCTTGGTGTCATCTGCAAACTTACTACTGAGGGTGCACTGGACGCCCTCATCCAGATCATTGATAAAGATATTAAAGAGGGCCGGCCCCAGTACCGAGCCCTGGGGGACACCACTAGTGACCGGCCTCCAACCAGATATGACTCCATTCACCACAACTCTCTGGGCCCGGCTATCCAGCCAGTTTCTAACCCAGCGAAGCATATGCCAGTCCAAGCCCCGAGCAGCCAGTTTCTTGAGGAGAATGTTGTGGGGAACTGTGTTAAAAGCCTTACTGAGGTCAAGGTAAACCACATCCACAGCCTTTCCCTCATCCACCAAGCGCGTCACTTGGTCATAGAAGGAGATCAGGTTCGTCAAGCAGGACCTGCCTTTCATAAACCCATGCTGACTGGGCCTGATCGCCTGCTTGCCCTGCAAGTGCCGCGTGATGACCCTCAAGATAATCTGCTCCATGAGCTTTCCTGGCACTGAGGTCAAACTGACAGGCCTATAGTTCCCCGGGTCTGCCCTCCGGCCCTTCTTATAGATGGGCGTCACATTGGCTAGCCGCCAGTCAACTGGGACCTCCCCCGATAGCCAGGACTGCCGATAAATGATGGTAAGCGGCTCGGCCAGCTCCTCCGCCAGTTCTTTCAGTACCCTCGGGTGCATCCCATCCGGCCCCATCGACTTGCGCACATCCAAGCTCCGTAGCAGGTCGCCAACCATTTCCTCATGTATAGCGAAGGCCACATCCTGTTCCCCATCCCCTTCCACCAGCTCAAGGCACTGGGTATCCAGAGAACAACCGGTACTGCCGCTAAAGACTGAGGCAAAGGCGGCATTAAGCACCTCAGCCTTTTCCTCATCCTTAGTAACTAGGTTTCCCCTCGCATCTAGTAAAGGATGGAGATTCTCCTTAGTCCTCCGTTTCGCGTTGATATATTTGTAAAAGGATTTTTTGTTGTCTTTAACGGCAGTAGCCAGGTTGAGCTCCAGATGAGCTTTGGCCTTTCTAATTTTCTCCCTGCACAGCCTCGCTACATCCTTGTAGTCCTCCTCAGTGGCCCGCCCTTTTTTCCAAAGATTATAAACCCTCTTTTTTCTGCTAAGCACAAGCCACAACTCTCTGAGCCAGGCCGGTCTTCTTCCACGCCGGCTCGTCTTTGGACACGTGGGGACGGACCGCTCGTGTGCCATCATGATTTCCTTCTTGAGGAGCGCCCAGCCTTCCTGGACTCCTCTGCCCTTCAGAACCGCCTCCCAAGGGACTTGGCCAACCAGCGTCCTGAGCAGCTCAAAGTCAGCCCTCCGGAAGTCCAATACAGCAGTTTTACTCGTCCCCTTCCTGGCCTCGCCAAGAATAGAGAACTCTACCATTTCATGGTCACTCTGCCCAAGACAGTTTCCGACCACCACATCTCCCACCAGTCCTTCTCTGTTTGTGAAGAGAAGGTCTAGCAGGGCACCACCCCTGGTAGGTTCACTGACCAGCTGCGTCAGGAAGCTATCTCCCACGCTCTCCAGAAACCTCCTAGACTGCTTTCTCTGTGCCGTGTTGTGTTTCCAGGATATGTCCGGGAAGTTGAAGTCCCCCACGAGGACAAGCGCCGACGATTTTGCAACTTCTGTCAGTTGCCTATAAAACTCCTCATCCGTCTCCTCATCCTGGTTCGGCGGTCTATAACAGACCCCGACCAGGAAGCTAGCCTTGCCGGCCTTCCCGCGGATCCTAACCCACAGGGATTCAACTTCCTAAAGATGCATTCCACTCCTGCATCCAGATCATTGACAAAAATGTAGAATGGATCTGGCCCTAAAACTGGGCCCTGGGGAACACTGTTAGTGACTGTCTGCCAGCCAGATGTAGCCCCATTCACTACAACCCTATGAGCTCTGCTGTCAGCCAGTTCATCACCCGGTGTTATGTGTTCTGCTTTATATCATGGTTGGACAACTGATCTAGAAGGGGCAGTGAGGGATGATATCAAAGGCCTTACTAAAACCCAGAAAGATTACGTCCCCTGCCTTTCCTTCATCCAACAGGTGGGTGACCTTATCATAGAAGGAGACTGTTTTACCAAGGCAGGACTTCCCTTTGTGAGCCCATGTTGACTATGCCAAATAATAGCTTTTATTTTTTAATAAATAATGCCTTTCAATATCCGTCAGGGTAATCTTAGTCCCTTGGAAAAATTATGGAGAAGACTGAGGTTAAGACTATCAAGTCTGTAGTTCCCTAGGTCTTCTCCCTACCCGTTTTGTAGATGGGTATAACGTTGGCTAGCTTCTAAGCTTCGAGTCCAGCAGGCACCTCTGCAGACTCCCATGACCTTTGATAAATTGTTGAGAAGGGGTCCAGCTATAATGTCATTTAACTTCCCCAGTACTTTGGGGTGAATCCCATCTGGCCCCATGGATTTATGAACATTCAGCTGATTGCTTACAATTTTGGTGACCACAAATGGAAAGTCACCGCTGCCCCAGTTTTGGTCCTCCAACACAAAGGACTGGGCAACCCAAGATCTATCATAATGGTTAAAAAAGAAAGGTAAAAATGGCATTAAATGCCTTTTCTGCATCCTTAGGTGACCATCATTAAATATCAGTCCAATGTTTTCCTTAGACCTCTTCTGGCTGTTAACGTACTTAAAGCCTTTTTTGTTGTTTGACACCACCTCTGTCAACTCAAGGTGAGCTTTGGGTTTTCTTTTCTGCCTACAAATGCAAACTGCAGCTCTGTGTTCTCCCGGTAAAGCCAGACCTTGCTCATATTTTCTTTGTCTAAGTTCCAAGAGGTATTCCCTGTCTAGCAAAAAGGTTTGTTTCGTAACTACTCGTAGTTTTCCTAACTTCCATGTAACCTGGTACTGACATTTTGTATATCTAATACAATATTTCTGTATGCCTAGATGATCTAATAATGTAAACATTCAAAATACTTCTCTCCCCTTTTTCTTTTCTATACTGAATTGGGAAGTATTGCTATTGTGCAAGGAAAACTTAAACTCCTCCTGTAGACTGTCACCCTTAAATTTTTGGATTGAAGCGACTTCACATGGAACATCTGGCAGTACTTGATAGGATGTAAGGGAGGAGACCTCGAGACATTTTATTTTGGTTCTACTGCTGGCCTAGCGAATGTCTCTCGTGTATCACTTTCTCCTCAGTGTGCCCATGTTTATCTATAAAATTAATTTTTGCTGAAATCTTTTTATAGATTAGCAAATTTTATAATTATCACAAAATACTTAGCTGGGGTCTTTAGATACCTATTTTAGATCAGTTTTCAATCTTTGAGCTTTTTAACAAAAAGTAAATGGGATATGATTCACGACCATATATCATCTTTTAAAAACAGGAAGAAGGTTGTTCTTTAGGAACTGGAGAGCTGAAGATGTAGTTAAATTGTTGAAATGTTACACATCAAATCTTGTTATTGAATGGAATTTAAACACTTACGTCCATATCTATATGCCTTGAAAAGAAAAAGTAATCAAAATTCTGTCACCTCAAAGGTTTGAGGGTGTAGTAGCCCTATTTTCCTCCAGAAAGTGCTGCTTTTCAATTAATCCATTAGACAATCCAAAGCAAGCATTCACTGTTTAAAAACAAATGTCATTACAGGTGCAGTTTCAGGAGCACTCTATTTAAACTTTACACCAGTGGAACAGGTCTTGAGACTTGTCATGAAGTTAAGATGCTGGGGTTGGGGGGGAAAGTTCGTGATTTTTTTTGTACGAATGTGTTGCCTCTCTTGCATTTGGTTGCATAGGAAAGAGATTTTTAGGCTCCTGAAAACAGATTGTTCTGTGGAAACTGAAATGAGGGCATAAAATCTTACAAATTTTCTTTTCCTAGTCTTCTAGCTGTTCAGTGGCCTGAACTTTTTTGTGTGCTAACGCAGCTTTTACTAGGCAATTTTTTATATGTGAGGGTGAAATCACAGTTGCTATATCCACTGTGGCTGTTCACTCCAGAAGTTGCAGGACCTGCATTTGGAGATGTGTTCTGGCCAGTAGTCTCTACAATGTAACTTCACCCTTATTTGGTGTCTTCCTCCCCTGCCCCCCTTTCTGGCCTCACTGAAGTTTTTTGGCTATTACACAAATCATGACCTTTTTTCCTGTTTTGTCTTCAGTGCCTGTTTCCTGTTTTCTTTCCCTCCCCCACCCCATGTTTTACTTCTGGCTCTATCTCCAGTGTTGTCTTAGCTTTTTTTTTACCATTTACTATTTTTTCCCAATTATTTTTTGTTTATAATAAAAGAATTGAGAGCTGGTAACATCACTCCTTCCTTTTGCTGTGTTTCTGTATCCACAGTTGCTGCTGAATGCATGTTGAGCGTTAGTTTGTGTGTCATTCCTACTGTTTCCCAAAAGTCAGATCTATAATAATGTAGTTCCAAAGCTTTAAACAATTATGTGTTTCTCTTATCTTTACATAAGTATAGATGTACATGCTTTCTAAGTGATATGTTTCTTTTATTTATTGACAATCGTATGCCTCAGACTTCTTAGACTAGTATGTCCCAGACTCATCTGCACCTGAGCTCCAGCTCTTGGTTTTAGACATCCCACTTTGGGATTTATTGCTCTAGTGATCTTGATTTGAGAGAACCTGATGTTCTCAGAATTTTATGCAAGAGTCTGAGTCTCTCTGTTTTGTTAATACATACCAATTTTCTATTTCTCATTACTTTATACTTCTCAGGGTATTTTAGAGGTGAATCCGTAGTTAAGGAAAGGCTAGATAAGATAGAGGATAGCTACAACTGTAAGCTTAAATATGGTCTTGGATGCAGGATAAGCATACCCATAGAGAATAGCAGTACACTTAAATGTGCTTTCAAACACTTGTCCTGTCAACACCTAAACTGTTGAGCCTAAAAGGAGGAAAAGAAACCCACAAACCTGTGCCGACTGGGAGTTTCATTCAAACAAGTATGTCTTTTTGGCATGTAGCTCAGAATGTCTTGCTATGTGTTTTTGTAATAAAACTATTATCTAATAAGTCGCTGTCAGCTCGGGTTTGTGTATGCCTACAATTGTTTTCCAGCTTTCAAAGTTTTCTTGCTATATAGAATGTGGCCTGAAAATGTGGCCCAAGAAAGCTGAATAAAGTTTCTACTTAACTTGATCTGAAAGCTTATTGTAATAGCACGCCATCTGTATCTGTACATGTTCATTAAAAAGCTTTTCTGCAGTGGGTGAGTCTGCTTTGGTAAACTGTACTTTGTGATGTGTATTTATATGGGAACGTCATTGCAAGTCACCAGTTTTTTTCCTTGTCTGCAGGACAGTTCTGAATACTCCTCCCCACCATTTCCTTGGTGTTCACAAATGAATTATTCTTTTAAATCTTTCTTATGTCTTCTTTCGCTAACTCTTCAAAAAAAAAAAAAAACACACTTTGTTTAAATAGTTGCTCCCTTGAGGCTTTCCTGCATATCCTGTTATCTGTTTTATATTATAATCTTTCATGCTGGGAATGTCCTTCCAAAAAGCACAAAACAGCTAAAGCACTTAGATGACTAACGAATGTCTTAAGTGCTGAAGTCCAGGCTCAAAACCACCCTTATTAGCATAAAGTTCTCTTCCAGTTTTTGTTAGCGTTATTAGTGTTATTTCTGAATTTTAGAGCATCATTTTACTTTATGTAGCCCAGAGACATTGCAGTAGTCAACATATTGTTAATGGTGAAGCAGTTCCCACAAGAAGTGGGAACCTTTTACAAAACTGCTGATATTTTCACTCTGCTAATTAAATACCAGCATTCAGAAGAGCCTATGGGAACGATGAAGTTTTGGCTGCCAATTTTATTTGCTCAGCTAGGAGGTATTTCTCTTTCTTTCCTTCACTGGTTTTTGTTGCTTGGGGTTGGAAACATTATGTTCCCCCAGGAGCAGTAGATACATGCTTTCCTGAAGAGCAGTATTATCTGTATTTTCAATACTTTGTTATATACTGCAGTCAATACAAGTATCTAAGAGGAAGTTTGCAGTGTCCTGCTTTAAATATATCACTTTAGGTGCATTGTAGCTATTCAGGGAAAAAACACTGAGCAGATTAGCTCTGATCTTTCAAGAGAATAACTCTGTTCCAGGAGCAGCTAGCTAGTGCTGACATTTTAATTTTTATTTTGCAGCTAGCACAAGACATCTTGGATGGCTTAACTTTGAGGTTTGAGGAATATAGGATGGCTGGGAGGGGATATGGGAATAGCATTTACTCAGTGCAGCAGCAGTTGTGAATCATGTTTTAAGCTATCCTCTTTTTCTTTATTTTTGATTTGCTATACTATTAATAGGCTAGGTTTATTTCCTTGAATGTGTGTCAATATCTCTGAAGGTCTGTCAAGAGTTAATTCACATATTGGCAACAGCATCGCCAGCAGAGAGCTGCAGCTTACCTGCGGAGATCTAGAATTATTTCACTGTGTAGTTTGAAGTTTTGTACCTGTTTGGAGTTTGGATTAAGATTGCTTAAGGTTAATTGCCAGGGATGCCAAGTATAAAACAAGTATTTAAAACTGGCTACTTCTTTCCTATTGGTAGGAAGTGGTGGTAGTGTCAGTTTTGTATTTCAATTTGCATCCTGATTCAGGGGGAAAAATGGAGAGAATTTTACACCTGTCAGCTATTTAAAATAATTTATAATCTTAATGTCACTTTTTCCAAGTTCTTATTTCCCTCAGTTTAACAGTACTGATTGATGTTTACACGTTTCTGGCTTGCCAAAGAGAGCTGTTATTTCCATAGTGCACATATTTGGCAGTAGCAAAAAATCTTGAAGGGTACATTAAAGCTGAAATATAGAACCGATGCTGCCACCACAGAAAAGACACTTCTGTGGTGATGCTTACACCCTGAAGCTTTGTAAATGTTGTTTGTTCATTGAACTCGGTTCTTGTACGTGGCAGAGCAGACTGCCTTAATGCGTTCTCAGTTGGTTTCTGCCATTGCTTATAAGCTGAATAACCCAGAATAAAAAGCTAACAGGCATTTGTGATCTCAGTAATGTCCGCATCTTTGACACTCAACCTTGACATACTGGTGAAATAAAGACAATGGCTATATCTGCTTATGAAAGTTGCGCCCAGATGTTCTGCTTGTAAGGTCTGTCACTAGCATTCTACCAAAAGCACAGATTAGTCACTTGTCACTTCTTTTTCCTGAGCTTGAATTCTGGTATTGTGGCTATTTCCCTGTTTTCCATGCTCTTGTGTGTTTCCGAAACATGTGAGATAGTAATAATTCTCTATATGACTTCCACTAAAGAGGAAATAGATGCTTGTCAAAACAATTGTGCATGTCTGGGATTCCAGCATCCAGAAGCTTTATTACATTGGGGCCTCTCAGTTTAGTGGGCGGTGGGGGGGAAGTCTTGGGTCCTAGTACATCATCTTTCAACCTGAGTTGGCAAGTGCTTTGATCAACTATGTTATTGTGAGTGCCCTGAAAAGATACTTTGTGCAAGAGTAGACTTAATGTTACACGTATTAAAAAAAAGTTTTTAATCTTGCTGATGCATTGCAAATGCAAAGAATAAAAGTTGGAAACTAAAAATTTATCATGGCATCTAGAGAGAAATTACCTCCAAATCAGAACAAGCTTGAGTAATTCACAGAACCTAAATGGATTTTTTTCAAATTTCTTTAATCAGAATTGGAAAAAGTGAAACGCTTGCCTGTGCTTCGGTGTAATTGTGGCACTGTCACAGAAACAAAGCCATTTGGTGGTATGGGATGGGGTTGAAGGAAGGGTATGGAGCCAGGAGAGCAAGCATTGCTCAGAACAAATGATCGCTTACTGCAGTCTTTAATCTTTAAAATTGTGGTTTGCATGAGGGGTTAATGCGAACGGTCAAAAACGACTGTAAACTTACAGCTTTTATTTCTAAGATAGTGAGAGTTTTTTTCTCAAACTGTTACTTTAGTTTGTTGGACAGACAACAGGAAAACAGAGCTGTCTCTTGACCCATGTGCGTTTTCTGGCTGCTGGAATGAAAAGATTTGGAACTAAATCCCGGTTTTCCACTGAACATGCCCTTCTCTAGCAGTGTCAGGGCTTGGGTGGGGTCACTCTTGTTCAATAAAGCTTTTCAGAAGTGTTGGATTCTCATCAGCTTGCAACTTTTTTTTCAGTGCTGGGGAACAGCACAATGCTAACTTGATAAATAGATTATATATATGCATGTATGTACTCTGGCAGAGAGAGTGCTTGATTTGAATTAAGATGCTCTCTGAGACTTCTTAGCCTTGATATATCAAAGTGTTTGTAGATAGTAAATGCAGAATTGATAGACTCCTGTTGTCTCTGGATGTGGAATGGATAACATCGGCATAGGTGAAAGGTTGTATATTTGCTTAAATGTAATCCCAAAGATGTTCTGATGTTGGCTTCAGAGTTTGGCTTCGTGTAGCACTTGGAATGTAGTTGTGTTCTGATTTTGTTGAAAACTTTACTGTTATAACAAGCTTTGCATGTTGTATGGATGCTGTGACAAATAATGCAGTCTTCAGTGATTTCTATACAATTTGGGAAGGAACACTTTCTAAATATGTTTTATTATATGCTTTTAGACCACTACCTGGTATCAGTAGACAAATTTTATCGAAATAGTGTTTAAAGACTTTTCATTTATTTGTGTGTTTCATAGTAGTATCTTTCCTTTCTGAGGCGTTATACCCCTTAAACTGAATTGTCCTTTAAAACTAATGGTATTAAGTTGTATGTGTATTGCAGTAAATGACTTATTCACTAGAAAAAGCAATCTTCTGCAAAAGGTGCTTTATGATAAGCTGGAAGCACTTAAATGATAGATATGGACTGATGAGCTGCTTTAATTGGAAAAAGATATTGAGAAAGTTATAGAAACGCTTAGGTTGGAACGGACCTTAAAGACCACCCAGTTCCCACCCCCCTGCCATGGGCAGGGACACCTCCCACCAGACCAGGTTGCCCAAAGCCCCATCCAGCCTGGCCTTGAACACCTCCAGGGATGGGGCATCCACAGCTTCTCTGGGCAGCCTGTGCCAGTGCCTCACCACCTGAGTGAAGAATTTCCTCAGTCATATTCACTGATTCTATCTTGACTTTATAAAGAGGATTTGACGTAACTTTAAGTTGTTTTCTAGAAATTTGTTAACGTAAGTTTTATTGTGAAAGTCTATCTAGACTGCAGGTACTCATTGTTCAGTTTTTGGCAGAAATAGCTTTCTCTGTCTCATTTCATTTGCTGTCTATATCCTTGATGTCTTTGTCTTACTCTAATACTTACCATATTTATATCAGATACAGAAGTATTTCTTAAGCTCACATCTTCTGTAAGGAGTAATCAATTTTTTCTGATGTCTTGGTATTCTGTGTTGCAAGAAATGATAACACGCTTGGAATATTTTTCTCATGCTACAAATCTTAGTTCTACAGGCTTAATGTTTATGTTGGGACAAAAAATGTTTTCCTGGCAATACACATAGGCTACTATAATTAGAAGCATTGTATGCTTGCAGATACTCAGCTGTATGGTGGCGTAGATGTGACTGTGAAGGCTAAGAAAAATATCTGGTCTTTTGAGTAGTGACTTTGCTACAAAAGTTTATGATGATCGTTCCCGTTAACTCTGGGGCTGCTAGCCACTGTGCACGTGCCAGGATAGACTTCTTTGGAAAATGGCTTTTATAGACCTAGTAACCTTTGAGAAGGTGCTGTTTTGTGCCTCTTCAGATCTTGAAGATGTGTGAAGGCTATATGCATATGTGTATATAATTAGACACATGCTCATGTGTACTTAGATATATAATAATAATTTTTTAGTATCACAGAGTAGTAATTCAGCGTCTGGTTCTGAAGTCCTGTATATTTTTTTTAAAAAAATCATGTTAACACTTGTGGGAAAACATACAATTACTTGCCGTAACTTGAACTATGGTTCACACTGAAATACTGTTCGCTGTTTTCAGTTTGGTCTTTGAATTGTGCTGGGGATTTTTAGAACTATTATGGCACCATCTGCTGACCAATGTCAAGACTGGCAATGACAGTTTGCTCACCTGGGTGCTACACTGAAAATCAGCTGCTAGTGAGGAATTGAGGCAGTTTGCACAGAATCATAAGAAGAAAGGGCAATTTTTAGCTGGCTTGTGTTTGGGATAAATACTTTTATCAGGAGACACTGTTGCAAAGGGTGGATCATAACACAGCTTTAGTTGTCCAGTCACCTGGACTATCATAGAAGGCTTTTCTGTATCAGCTATGAAGCTTTAAAAGAAATCAAATTGTTTTTTTTGTCTACATGTAGTAGAGGATTGTTCTTGTTACTCTGCACTTCAGTACTTTATCTTCTGAGCTTGCAGAGGTGAGATTTGACAGCATAAGATCAGTTTAGGCTCTAGCTCTGGTGGTCTTGTCATAACATGGGAAACTGCTTGACTCTGACCTGACTGTTGCTTAAGTTTAAAAAGTTTGAAGTTTAAAAAAAAAAAAAGGAAGAATTCACTTCAAGTCCAAAGAGCTGCTTCAGTCTTAGATTATGTACGTGGATTAACACAATGACCAACAAATGCAAAATCTGCTGAGACTTTTTTTTCCAGACCTCAGTAATTCTGCCACTTGAGTGTCTGCCTAGGGTTTCTTCTGTTTTTTACTCTCGGTGCGGATTTCTTATGCTCATTCACATTTGTCATTTCAAAATGAAGTTTAATGCCATCTTGCAATAGAAGGAGGTGAGATGAGGAGAAATTTGTCCTGCTGTAGATGTTTAGAGGGCTTAAATTAAGAAATGGAGAAAATACTTGATTGTGCTGTTTAGTAGGAGCAAACTTGAGTTTATGATGCCGCCTTGGAGACAGGAGGGGAAGAAAAGATACAATTAAAGCTTCAGACCTGTCAATTTTTTAGCCTAAATGGGTTTGGTTTTGTCCATATCTTCTGAGAGATGTTATCTGCTTACTTCTGTTTTTTGTTTTGTTTTCCTGATACATTATTAGCTGTTAAATTGCAGGGCTGGATGAGACCTTTAGAAACTCTTTTTAGCTACTTTCTTAGAGATACATGGGGGAAAAAAATCATCTCTAACAATGAAACCTCCAATCTGACTTTACTAAGCAGAGTGGATCATTCTGTGATTATTCTTTGATCAGCAGATGTTTGGATTTTTCTCTCAGGAAAATTAATCTGTTTATATTAGTCATTTTGATTTGGAAAATAAGCTTGTACATTGTTTTATTGAAATTGATACCTGCCACTAGGAAAGAACAGCAACGGTTCATTTCTCTGTAAGATCTGAGGATATAAGCAAAATGTAACATGACTAGTAGCAATTTCCAAACTGGCATACTAATACGTGGTTTTAAATAGCAAATTCTTTGATCTCAACAGCTAGTCAAATGGAAGCCTCCCTTTCAGAGGCTTATTACCTCAGAAATAATATAATACATAAATGTTAAAACTTTAATGCTATTTGCAAAGTATGTTAGATAAAACACGGACTTTATAAGCAAAGGAAATGGCTACATAACTGTAATGTTTAAGCTCTAATTATATTCAGAAATTGCTAATGCAGCAGTAGATATACTACCTTTTAACTTCCTTATTAGTGAATATTAGTGAATGCTTTTGCTTTAGATAGTGAAGGCTGTTAAAGTAACAAACGAGGAAACACCTACCACATGTAGTGAGACTTCTGGTCTTGAGATGCTTGCTTAGTATGAATTTGCCTGTGGATATATCAAGGCTCCTGTGTCTTCTGACTAAGATAATTATCAAGTTTGCTTCCTGTAGCTGAATGTTGTCCGTCCCCTTTTGCCAGAAGGGCTTATCTTGTGTGTTTGGGCATCTATTTCGGGCATCTATTAGCTTCTGTATCTTTTTCCCCGTATCTGGGAATGGTCTAGATTAACTGGAGTTATTTCTGACTACTTATGAATGTGCTTTGGAAGTTTGGAGGTGGTGTGTTTCATACCTTCTTGTGATCTCTACTGGTTTCTAATAGACTTCAAGTGCAGTTTAAGCTGTCACCTCCTGACTGTAATGGCAGGGATTGATAGCAGTTGATTTTCATGCAGAGATTCCAAGTTACAAAGTTGATTGTAACTAATCTGCTGATCTCAAGGCCAAACAAGTGTACCATTAATTTAAAAAGAATTGTTTGAAGAAGGTTGTAAATAATCAGTGACTTCTGATAGAATCCAACCACTTTAAACTTTTAGTACTTTTATTGTTGGACCCTCGGGGCTTATTGTTGCTGGTCCACTTCAATAAATTTGGAAGTGTAATG
Organism: Anser brachyrhynchus; assembly: GCF_964034855.1. NCBI lineage: Eukaryota > Metazoa > Chordata > Aves > Anseriformes > Anatidae > Anser > Anser brachyrhynchus. Next base: position 67,073,630 of record NC_137696.1, read on the forward strand.
TGATTACTTTTTCTAAGTAACAAAGCAGCAAAATCTAGTGCTACACATTAGGGTGGTTGGGGGGGGTTCTGAAAAATCAGCTAGAATTAACAATCAACAAATAACAATGATGCTACTAAAGATTATTAGTTCATATCCAGTTATAGCATTAATTGTCTTTAATTTGATCTCTTCTTGAGTATTACTAAAAATTACTGCAAATAATGGAAGAATCAGTAAAAAGTAGTGAAGCTACATAACTATTTTTCTTGTTGCTTTTTTTTTAGTATAAGCTGTGACAATGACAACTGAAGTTGGCTCAGAAACTGAAGTAAAGAAAGATTCCGAGCAGGTGGGACCAGACAAAGCCAAGGACAAGCCTGAAGAAGCATCAGAGACTGTAGAAAATGAAAAGTCCGGGAAAACATCCTCTGAAGAAGCTCAAGATTCTTCCTCTGTCCCAGCACCAGCAAGCCATAGTAGCCCAAGTAGCCAGAAGAAGCAAAAAGATTCATCTGAAAGCAAGGGTATTTCTCGCTTCCTTCCTCCCTGGCTTAAGAAGCAAAAATCCTACACACTGGCAGAGCCCAAAGATGAGGCCAAGAAAAGAGCAGCAGGGGAAGAACAAGTAGTTGAAGAAAGTGAATGCCATCCACCAGAGGGGATGGCTCAGCCAAAAAGGATTTTAGAAGTGGTGGCTGAGAATAATGCTAAAGCAGATGACAAAGAAGAAAAACACTCTGTTAGTAGTGCTGAAACACAGGTATGTGTGAGAAGGCTACTGAACGCTTTGGAAAGATTCCAAGGGGACTTGATTGATTTATGTAATTCATGTATGGCCTTATTGGTATCATCATGAAAAGATAGCAGTTATTATCTGGCATTTTGTGCAATTGGATTGATACAGTTATGAGTAATGTAGCTGACTTAAATGGTTCCTTCTCGGTGGCACTATTTATTTTTTTGACTGCAGTTGTTTCAGCTGTGACTTGAGTGTAACCTTATCGTTTGGTGTAGTCAACAGGGGTAGTGAACTGTACTATTGAGGTAGAAATGAGCAGGGATAAGAGGAGAAGCTTCTTAACCAGCTTTGCCTCTGAAGCCATTGTATTCCACAAATACCGCCTTAGTGACTTAATCTGTTTGTTATCTGTTGTAGTTAACTCAGAGTCCTTAGTTGTTAATTTCTGTGTTATACTTTACTTTGAAACCATGATTGTAGCCACTGCTCTTACTGATTTGCTCTGGAGATTGATGCTGAGTTCCAAAGCAAACACCGCATTCTGCAATGTTCTCAAGTCTTGCTTTTTTTTTGATGTGAAAAGTTGCACATCAGGTCTTAAAACTCAAGCCTCATATTCTAGGGCCACAATGATGATTAAGGGCATGGAGAATCCTCTCATAGGAGGAGATGCTGACACACTCTAGCCTGGAGAAGGGGAGAGTTGGGGGAATCTTATCAATGCGCATAAATACCTGAATGGAGGGAATGAAAAAGGAGCCAGACTCTTCTCATTGGCATGCAGTGAAATGAGAAGAGGCAGTGGGGACAAATAAAAATAAAAAACTCCAACTCAGCACATGCATCTTTTTTTTCTCCAATATCTGGTCCCCAATGGAAGACCTTAATGCTTACAGGGGTTATTGTACTTCCATTACATGCATAAATTACATTAAAGCTTAATGTCTTTTTTAGTGGCTTATAAAAGAAATGAACAGGGTAAAAATATCTAAATTCAGGACTTTGAGTCATTTAACAGAATTGTTTGACTGTATTTTATATAGCCTGCCAAAGAAGATGGTAAAGAAGAAGTAGAAAAGGTTGCAGAGGAAAAGGAAGAAAAACAAGAAAAAGAAAAAAGGGAGACAAAAGAAGTGCAGACAGCTGAAATTATTTCCCAGAAATCTCCCAAGAAAATTAAAACTGTGCAGTGTAAAGTGGTTCTCTTGGACGGCACGGAATACAACTGCGATCTAGAGGTAAGGCATCAATTCTTTATATAAAACACTTTTTTATAGAGAAGAAGAAAAACTTTCATTGCATTGAGAGTTTAACAAGTATGTTTTTGTATATCTAATGAGCTCATTACAAAGTTACATTCCCATTACTGTCATTAAGGCTCAGTTAACTTTTCATTTTAAAATTCCATCTTTAAGTATATAACCTTAAAAATGCAGTATGAGGTAAACAAAGATAAAACGCAATAAAGAAAACTGTTCAAAGGTGCTCTCTCTTGCAGCTCAAATGTTTTTTCCTACAAAAGATGAAGGTAGTGTCACGTGTATTAATACAAGTTGTCTTGAGTTATTTAACTTCATTTAAAAATAATAATCTCATCTGGAGATGCATACTTTTAAAGGTTTGCTTCAAAAAAAAATTGTTATAGTTGCAAAATCCAAGTTACAAAAATATGATTAATATTATTCCTCAAAAATGTTCATCAACAAATCTACCATTCAGTTTTGGTGTGCTGATGCTCATGACTAAGTCTGAACGAAGTTCTGTCTTTTCCAGCTTGTTCCTTAGCTTCTTACTTACAGAGTAGCGAATGAATTATAGGTACTGTTGATGAATTAATTTGTTAGGTGGCAAATTCAAACTAAAATTCTTGTTTTAAATTTAATGTGGATTCTGGAAAATGCTTTTTTGAGACTAAAAGCTTCCATGGCTTCAAAAAGTGATTAGATAAATGTTTTGTAGGAAAAAAATGTAGGGAGGTGTTAAACAGAAAGGCACTTGGGCTCAGGAAACCCTAAAGCTGAGGATTCTAGAGATGTAGGAACAATATAGGGATTTCTTGTGTCATGTTTTTATTTTCAAGTTTCCCATGGTCTTCTGTTAGATACAGTGTACTTGTCTAGAATCCTTTTGGTCTGAGTTTTTTATTTTGAGAATTTTTGTGTGAAGTAGTAAGTAGATCTGATCAGCAGGTTTATTCAGGTAATTCTATGAGTAGCTCCTGAAATGTTTCTCTTGTTGACTCTGGGGTGTACAGTATTGTGCACCCCTGCGTTGTGCGAATAGGTCACAGGCTTATCCCTGGACCAATGAATTAAAACCACCATAATTAACATATAAAGAAACTAAGTAAATTTAATGTGTTTGACTGCTGTTGTGTGTCTGAGCAAGTCCTTGTTCTAGTAGGACTAGTATTAGGCAAGATGATGCTTAGTCAACTTAGCTTACTTCTTTCAAAGGAGGTTTTTAAATTTGCATTCTGCTTACTGTGGTGTCTCCAGCCTGTCCAGATGCCTATATCTAATTTCTCTACCTTGCTTTTTGCTTTGTGTCAGTGTGTGTCTCCCTTGCAGTACTGCTATAGTAGTACTGTGGGCCTGAGCTGTGTTGCACTATCCTCGCTACGTACGAGTTGCTCAGCAGACTTGTGGCTGCTTCCCATACAGGAAAGAGAACGCCACAGCTTCTGTTTGCTAGGTGTTCACTGCCTGTTGGCATTGGTAAATCAGCATGCTATTGAGTTATCCAAAACAACTCCCAATAGCTTAAATTAGATGAGAAAGTGTCACTTGTATTGATAATAATACAACCTAAAGCTCTGTTACAGTGGTTTAGTATTATGTATGAAAGGTCTTATGTACACAGACAACAAAAAAAAGCAAATTATGAATGTGTTATACGAGTGCAATTGGAAAACAAAAATCTGCTGGTTAGGATGACGCAGGGGAAATTCCTTCTTTGTTGGAAGCTTTGTCACCAAAAATTGAAGGATGCCTTTGTGCAACTTCTCAGTAAATGTAAAAGAACGAGGTATTTACTCCAGGACATAACATTAAGTAGCTTGTAAAATTAGCTTTCATTTACCCATTGAAGCTTTTTTCTAGTTTCCTGTCATAATCTTTAAACTGATGAACATGATATCCAGGGGTACTTAAAGATCAATTAAAAGTAAATGTTAGGAGGGTACTGCAATCTTCTCCCTCACCTGACCTCTAATTTTAAGGCTTCTGAGAGAAGCCCAGTTTATTCTGACTTTTATAAATGTGCTATTAAAAACAGTACCTTATATACTGAATTTGCAAGATCTCTGCAGGGTGCAGAAGGCTAGGATCAGTGGGATCTCTGAAGAATTAATAGTGAGATTGTTTATGGAAATTCATGAGATTATACTGTTATCAAAACTGATTTTCAGAATAGCATAGAAATGTAGTTTGAGCAGATACTGCATAAAGTTTCTGGATATTATTTCTAAAGCTGAATGTTGAGAACATGGAGAAGCATGTTTTATTGCCTGTTCTTTATTTTGATAGGACAAGGAAACAATTTCTAAAACCCTGTTAGAAGTCAAATATGAATAAATCTATTTTTAAGACTTTCAGAAATGTCATGATGGCTTAAGTTTTATTTCATTTCTTAGTATATCTTTATTTCTTCAAATGTATATTCAGGTAGCACAGAATTGCTTATTCATTGTTTGACAATATGAAATACTCCCTGGGAATACTTGGCTGTAGTTTGCTGGAATTTTTAAAGAGTATTTTATCGTTGGTAGCGGTGCAAACTTTCTGGAGCCTTCATTTGTCAAATAAGTCCTATTCCCGATGTTAAAACCAAACACTTTCAGTGTATGTTTCTTCAAGTACAATATTTCAGCTGTCCAGGCATCTCTACCTGATGGTCTCAAATGTACGCCACTTCACCATAAGCTAAATCCAGCTGTGGAAAAGCAATAGTGAAGGCATCGTTGATGTTAGTTGTCTACATGCTTTTTGAGCTGTGTCAGCAGAAGAAAAGGTTTTATCACAATAAACAAAACACGAACATGAAAAATACTCTACAGAATAATTGTTCTCCAGAACAAATTGTGTAGGGTTTTGCATACCAATGTTCTGAAGTTGAAGGAATTCTGTCTCTAAAAGCTCTTGAAAAATGTTTATACATATGTTTGTATTTAGAGGCAGATGGGGTGTGTGTGTGTGTGTATATATATTATATTTTTTCAACAGATTTCTGAAAGTAAATAAATATAGAAAATTGACACAGATGGTGTAATAACTGCAGAGTACTTCTTTTGCTTCCACTGAAGCCAGGATGTTTAAGTCTGTTTAAATCTGAATGGTATCTCTGTATTAATTGAAGGCTATGAATTGCATCGGCCTGGGCTTTTTCACCAGCCAAAAATGAGACAATGCATAATGCGATGACATCCATCACGATACATTTAAAGTGGTAAACAAGATTTCTAATCACTTTCTAATTCACTTTCACAACTGAAAAAATATTAATCTGCAGATTAATCTTAATCTTGTTTCCTAATTATTGTAATAAATCTTTGCTATAAGAACAAGTAAAAATCAAGGAGGGTGGGGGGAGTGATGAAGTGGAATAGGAACAACCTGGTTTATATATTCATTTGAATCATGTTTCTAGGACATGAGGGCTGCTGACTGCAATTTTACAAAATATTTTTCTTAAATACAAGTAGCTTTTATACCTGACTACTGTACAAAATATTAAAATTCTCAGAAAACTGTTTCAACTGATAACTGAAACTTCAATTTCCACTCTCTGCAGTAGATCTTATTAGATGAGTTTCTGGTACGGATCTTTTCTTTAGTCTTCCTTTAATGTTTTGTGTTTGAGTGAATGATGATGGTTCATTTCTGCTTTACAAAGTAACAGTGTATAATCATACAAGACTAAAAAAGCAACTAAAAAACCCTCTGCAGTCTAAATACAAATTGCAAAGCTCAGTTTCTGTTTATTGTTTCTTTATTAAATCAAATTTCAGGGTGATTTTCAGAGTTAGGACATTCCTTATGCTTCTTCTAGTTCTTGCTCTGTACTGTACACAAACTTAATTATATTTTATTGTTAGAGATGCTTCTACAAATATTTTTACTTGCTAAAAAGGAAATAAAACTGGAAAAGTACTTTGCTTTCACTACTTTTGTTTCACAGTCAGAAACCTGTCTCTTTCTAATTGACATCTCTTCATAAGTGCATTGATAGTATGACAATTAACAATCGAGCTTAAGCTAGCTTGTAGTTGGTGATATAACTGGGAGGAGAGGCTGATGTATCAGAGGGGCTGTGCTGCTGCTCAGAGGGACCTGGACAGTGTCTAGGACTGGGCAAAGAAGGATCTCGGTACAGGAAATGCAGAGTCCTACACCTGGGAGGAATAACCCTATGGGCTGACTGGCTGGAAAGCAGCTCTGCAGAGAGAGAGCGAGCCATGGGGTCCTAGTGGACAAGGGAAGGGGAAGGGGCACTGACAGGTTCCTGGACTGCAGCAGGAAGAATTTGGCTCAAAAGAGGTGGTCCTTCTCCGCCCAAGTTCTCTAATTGTGCTATGGCAAAAGCCAAAAACATTAGGGCCCTTGGTGGGAAAAGACTCAGGAACCGTACGGGTTTGTATCACAGTATGTCGAGTTAACAATTCTTTTTAAAAGCTCTGTCATCTCCCATTGAATAGTTTGTCCCTTTATAGTTTTTTTCCGGTGTATTTGAATGGAAAAACAACATAGCTTTTATATACATATAAAAAATATATGTATACAAGTGATTACTTGTATACATATACAAGTGATAATTCCTTCTGGAAGGATGAGAAAAGTGAAAGGGATCATTTATGTGTAAATATTGTCTAAGGAAAAGCTGTGTTCTCAGCTAAATGAATACTATTGCTTGTTCTGTGACCTCCTATGGGAGAAAAAGCAAGGTTGAATTTTCAGTTTGTTCTCTTTGCAAGAAAAAAGTCCAGACCTTGCCTTTTTTTTCCACATAGACAATAGCTATTACTCACACTGTTTGAAGAAATATGCTTTCCAATTCAAAGTCTATGCATTTTGCCAGATCTATGGCTTTGATTTCCATGTAGCCTTCTTACTTCTGTTATTCTATACATGTACTTGGGTTCCATCCTTCTCTATGAACTTGGTAAATTCAGAAGTGAAAACAAGGGGACTCCAAAGAGTGCACGTATTAGATGTGATATGTGGGGATGAGTGGGAAATAAATTCATCTACTCCAGGTCTGGGTTATGGATAAAAGAACTCAAATCCTCTTTTTGTGGTGCTAGAGACTTGGAAGTTCTGTCTCTGGAATCTGCATCCCTTAAGAGTTTTCTTAGAGTTTTGTGATGCCATCATTTGGAGAGAATAGGGAAGAAGCCCAGGAACTCTTAAGAAGTTTTGTTTTCAGCCTGTTGCATAGTTATCTGTCATGATTAGCTGCATAACATGCTATATGAGATGCCTTTATTTCCTCTATTAACTTACAGTTCTTATAGTGGCTGGTGTTACTTATTTCAACTTGCTCGATTATAACCCATAAGTAATGGCAAATTGCAGAGATCTTCCTTCAAAGATTATGTCCAGTATTGAAGTATTTAACACTGAGTGGTTGAGACTGACACATCTGTCACTTTCTCCAAACGCTTCTTAAATTGTTTTATGCGTGGAAGATTTAATTATATGCTGCAGAAATGTTATTTCTGTATAATGTGTATTTATGTGACATGCAGAATGCATTGAGAGAGATTTCTGAGTAAACAAAATCCTAATGACTTCTCTTTCTGCGTTTAAATGCTTCCGAAAGCTAATTTCTGTATGTCATCTTTCAAACGTGTTGTCATTTGCTGGTGAGTACCACAGAACAGAAACTGATAGGAGGTGCTCTGTTAGAAAATGTTAGCTGCCTCAGTGTGTTAAAGCTAACTTATATTTGAAATTGCTTATGGAGAGGGATGGAGGGAATTGTTCACTTAGAGCAAATCAGCACATTTTTACTATGATATAGAGACATCTTTGCAAATGACTGTATAATTTGATTCTGTTATAGTTCAGAATTAATCACAAAATGTTGCTCTTGGAATACACATACATTTGTACCCTTCATGTTTCTTTGCCACTTTGTATGCTTTGGGTATTGATAATTGCTGTGTGTTTTTCTTTTTTTTTGCAGCTGCCTAGTGTTTGACTAGGGAGTTCTCTCTTTTGGCTTGTTTTTGCATGTCTTTCCCATTGCCCAGGGCATACCTGACATGGTAGATGTTTGGCTTCTAACATAAAGCACATCTCAGATATTTCTTTTATTGAGGGTTACTTTGTAAATTAATTTATCACCTTTGAGAATTATCTTTGTTCTTTTGCCCTTAGAACTCTTTATTTTGCCTTAGTAGATCTTCTGACTGGTGTCAACTTGCCAGTCTGAACTTAGTTAAGTCAATAATTCTTTTTATAAAGAACTTCTTAAGCAGATATTTCAGCTTCTTTGGTGACACTTTCCTTCAATTTTTTTCTATATTCTTTTATTATTCTGCTTTTGTAGATGCAAATTGGAAATACCTGGTTTATAGCCTGTTTCTTTAATATAGCTTCTAGAAATTTTCTTGTCTGAACACCAGTTCTGACAACCTTTAAGGTTGCTGTCCACCAGAAAAGTTGGTGTAGTGAAGCTAAGCTTTGTAGCAAGTGAAATCTATTCCTCAGTTCTTTTAAACTCGATACTCTTACTCTTGTGGTGCTTCGTGGTCTTTGATTTTGCCAAAACTGAACAGTAGTTAATTCTAATGCCAGTGTCTCTGGTATTTGTTCTGAGAAGTTAAAAACTGTAAGTGGGACTAGTGTTCTAGTGTTACAAACGTTGATACCAGCCACTCTTCAAACTTGCTTAATTTTGGGGAACTAGGAAAGTTCCATAAGGAAGCAAAATAACCTCCGTTGAAACGTTATATTTAAGTCCTTTAACTTTTAGTCTAAAGCACATGAAATTGCTTGTTGGGTTCCATGATAACAAAATAGGTTGGTTTTCTGTGTCCCATAACTTGAAAATAAAAATGTCCAAAGCTACTTATCACATAAATTTCTTAGAGATAAATAAGGGAATGTGATAAATAAGGGAATAATATTCTGTGGAAGTATTTAACTAAAAACGAGTTGTCTACACGGTACGTGCATGTGTAGAGAACATTAACAATATATTCAATTTATTTTAACCTTAAAACTATCGTAGCTTTTAAGGATGGTTTCCATGCGTTCTCAGATTCTTCACAGAAATCTGTAAATGACTAGAGAGGAAGAAAGGGAAAAACTGTTGTTTGAGTAGTTTTGGAGGAACATGAATTAAAACAACTTTCACAGGTTGTGAACTCCTAGTAACTTTCAGTTACCTTTTATGGCTTTCTTTCAAGTGAATTAAGTTCACTCACAGGAGTGGCAACATGTAAGTGGGACAGACTTGTGAAAGCATGTGGGGATGAAAGATGTCTAGTCTAAAGATGTCTTTTGTCTTTGTCAAAAGTTCTAAATCACTGAATTATTGTACTTGAAATGACAGACATTCACCATCGCAGGTTCATGATTCAATAGTGTAATATTTGTGGGAAGTAACGTCAGTTTAATAGCTTGAGTGAAATGCTCAAAACGAATTTCTAAGATGCAAATTATTTGTTTTTTATTTTTTATTTTTAGCATAGTGCAGATTACGTAATTCTGATGAACTCCTTTCCTGATAACTGACATCTATGAGAGCAGGTGCAAGTTCTCATTCTCTTAGAGTGGTCTAAGTGTTCCTCTTGCTTTGAGGAGAAAGCTATTTTTGAAGCTTTTCTTTTTCTGTGGTTTCTTAGATAGTTGTAAGGAAACTTCTCTGTTATATTTGGGATCTGTGATAAAGGCTTGTTCAGATTTTCTTCTGTAAATGTGATCTTGGTTTTAGTAGAGGATAACATTTCCACTTAAAAAAAAAATGTTAACTGTATAATAACTGCTAGTTAGAAGCAAATGTAGATCACGTTGGGTTTGTTTACTGCATTCAGTCAGTGGTCTAATTAAATATTTATAACAAAAGGCATTTAAAGGATGCCAGCACTGACCACATTTTATGCACGTATGAGCAACTGAAATATATTGGAGATGACGGAAGGGTCCTATGGTTACTTAGTTTGCTTATACAAAATAAAATTGTGTTTGTTTAATGTACAGTTAAGATCATTTTTTAACCCTGAATTAAGAAAAATGTGATTGAAGTTGATATGGATCAGATGTTTAATTATAGTTGGGCTTTTATTTGCAAATCTTTATTTTTTGACTGTTCAGATGTGCAGACTAGTGTTTGGATAAACTTAAGTGATCCGCTTGAAGTATGAACTTTTTTTACTTAGAAAAAGAAATACAGGGGTGACATAAAATTTCACACATTTTGAAAACTTTGGTACAGATTCAAGAGATGCTACTAAAAGTAACGTTTACATGTGAAGTCATCTCAAAGCCAAAGGAGAGACGAGCCTTGTGCGGAGGTTGGACATTAGTATGGCCTTTCAGGGCTGGCTGCCTTGGCACTGATCCTCCCATCTTGCTGAGGAGGGGGAGTGTGAGAGTGGCCTGGGGGCACCCGGCCTGCTGGGAGCTCAACCCACCACGCTGACTTCTACTAAGCTGAAGGGGCGGCTGTTGAGAAAAATGGTTACTTCAAACTGCTAGGGGAAGGAGTTATCTGTATTTCTGAAGAGTAAAACCTGTGAGAGTACTGACTTAAGATTCCCAGCTCCCTTTTTCAAGTGACTGGGACTTCTAAGCTCCATTGACTCTCTGTGATGCTTTGGCAACTCATTGTGCTCATCTTATAAATGTGTCATTTGAAAGTTTTCTGATCCTCAAGACTGTAACGTCTGCTGAACAATGCAGTCTTGAAGGATCAAGTTTGGACTGTTGGAGAATAAAAAAAACAATGCCTGCACTATTTGCTCTGTGCATACCTTTTCTCCCCCTTCCCTCCCCTCCCAGCCTTAACATTTTGTACAGTGCAATGGGGCTGCAGTGAGAGGCACACTTGAGGCACTTGTGAGAGCTCTGTCTGCGGGACACAATAACTGCAGTGTTGCCAGGGCCTACTCAGAGGCAGTCGATGGCGTTTCTTTGGAATTGCAGTAGTGTATGGCATCTACTGAAATCTGTGGGATAAGCAAATGCAGAAATTCCTCTGAGCTGCCAGGCCTCGGAAAATGCCATGTTGTGGCCTCGCTGGTAAATGCCACAAATAGCAGAACAGTCATGTAGGGCTTGGTTCAAAAGGCGAGACTGCATGCTGTTCATGTTCAAATGTTCCACCAACAGGCTGTATTTTAACTGTGGAAAGAAATTCTGATGTTCCCCACCCCTGGTTATGTATTGCAAGCCAATTGCTCTAAAACGTTTTGCCTCTTGTCAGCAGCCATCTCCAGTACAATTTTTCCCTAAAATCTGGCACACAGAAACAAGACATAGGCCTGTTTTTCATTACCAGTGATAGGAAGACACAGGATAACCATGTTTACATTCTCAGTCATTCTCAGTTACTGGTGTGGGAAGAAAAGATAGAACTTCAGGGCTAATTGCAACTTACTAAAGCTATATTATTCAGAGCTGCAAAAAGCAGCCTTTTTAGGAGTGTGCTAAAACTTTTGTCTTTCATTGCTATTATAAAATAGTAGACTACAATATTAAAACTAACCTCAAATAAAAATATTTTTTTGTTACTACAACAGATTTTTGTTCGAAGGAATTAACTTCTTTAAGAGTTGGTTTTGATTTAAGACTTTGGTTTCTTTGACTTGCCCCTCAAAATCTCTGCAATGTTGACAGACCTATTTGTGCTCTGCTTGTTGCTTGTATGGTGTTCCTACTGGCCTGATCACCTGCTTTTAGTGGTCTGCTTCATATTTTTTTTTTGTTTCTTCAAGAACATGCTTTGGTTTTCATAGAGCCATAGAATGGTTTGGGTTGGAAAGGTCATTTAGAAACCAGCTAGTTCCCACCCCCCTGCCATAGGCAGGGACACTTCCCAGTAGACCAGGTTGCTCAAAGCCCCATCCTGCCTGGCCTTTAGGTAAAACTGAAGACCTATAAAAAAACAATTTAAGAACTATTTAGCTGGGATTAAAGGTGTGCAATACTTAAGTTAAAAATGGTACTGAATTTTTCTTGTACAAGCAAGTCAACTTCTTTGAATTGGAAAATAATTTAAATGTCTTTATTTTTAACTGTGATATGTATAGCTTGAAAATATGATAAACAGAGTATCATAAGAAAGCTGACAGCTTTATAATCTTTTTTATTGGTACTTTAAAATTTCCTGACTAGTCCCATCTAATTATAGTACCTGTTGTGCAGCCTGTTTCATCAGTGGAATATGTTCATAAAATCAAATGTTTACTGATAGTACTTTTCTTTTTTTCAGAAAAGAGCAAAAGGCCAAATACTGTTTGACAAAGTGTGTGAGCATCTCAATTTACTGGAAAAGGACTACTTCGGGCTGCTGTTCTATGAGAATTCAGATCAGAAGGTAAGCCTGTATTAGACCTTTTGTTTTTCCCCTACATTGCTACTGACTTGAATAGTTTAGAGCGGGATATTTTATTAAATTTACAAACATTTAAGTAAACCATTACAAAACTTCAATTCTAGTTTGCTGTAAACTTGTACCATGTGCAATATACTGATGTGTATGTTAAGATACCTAACAAAGATTCCATTTATTACTTCACAGCGTGTAATATTTAAAATATACACATTTCTGGAAAAAAAAATTGGATAGTTCCTAGGCTTTATTTTGGAATGGTAAAATAGTATGCCATACCTGCCAGTGAAGATAGGAAACTTTAATATCATTCCCTTAACAACCTGCCAAACTCCCCAAAGTTTAATTTGTAACCCTTTTAAAAATACAAAGACAAACAAAACTGATAATAAATAATACAAACAAATCTATCTTTAATCTGGCTTTCTAAAAATTTCAGTCTTTTCTCACATGTGCTTAATAATGCTTTGACAAGGAGCAAGAAGGACATCTTGTCCCTAAGTCTGTAACTATTAGGCCTTAATTGTTTCTTTTCCTATTAATTTTAAGTTTAAAAAAAAGTCATTTGAAAAGATGAGACTGGGGCTAGCCTCTCGCCAGCATTGGATGCTAGCTTTAGTAATGAAGAGGTGTTTTGGTATAACTACATTCAAATAAGATCTCTTCAATACCTTTTGGTAGCATATTTTCTGTCATCTTTTACATTTGTTTGTATGTGGTGAGCACATTTAGATTGTTGAGTTGAGGAAAAAAAATTTAAATCAGCTGTTGGTATTCATTCTACTAATTACTAAGAGCCAATTAGCTTCTCCCAGCATCTGAATGTTTGTGGCTAGTTATGGACTAGTTTTCACTGTCTGATAACTTAAGATAAACCTTTATGATCTTTTCTATCATAAAGAACAAACTAATAACTGCAAATTGAAATGGAAAAATGTAATTCTTTTGATTTTAATCTCAATCTTTTTTTGTGGCAGAAAGCATCATTACATGAGTATATGTACTATATACTCACTGTATATATGCATTATACTTAGTGGAGACATTCTTGCTTTTTTTCATGTTTTCTTATTCCACTTTTGCATTTGAAATGAAGTCTAATTTAGTAATCGGAATAAATTTGACTTTTTGACAACTTCTATTCAAATACAGTTGTTTTCTAGACTTTTGCTTTGCTGGAGACCTTTTGTGAAGCAAAGAGCAAAATACTTGATTCCTCTGGGTTAAAGATTTCCATGCGTAAAATGGGCTTGATGTATTTTTACTTGAATATTGTATTTTTGTTTGTGATTTATAAAGCATTTATAGAAATTGGACCATCTTCATTGTAACAAGGAAGAGCATCCAAGTTGATCCTCTGAGTAATACCATAATCTATTATTTTTTGTTGTCATTTACAGTCCCTGTATTTGTGCTACTTAGTATTCTTGGCAATACATGAGTGTACACACGCAGTAAAACATAGGACAGTCTCCTCACTGACAAGAAAGGAGATATCTAATAACAGATGTGGGATCCTTGAATTATACCAGGAAACAGCACATTTGAATAGATCTTAAGTCGTGGAATTGGGGAGCCTTCGGCTTTTTCAAATAGAGCTGGAAAGTTTGGATTGGTGCAGAGTATGTCAATTTTTTTTTCTAATGCACCTCTAGTTTGACTAACAGACTTCTTGGTATTCCTCAGTCATGTGAATGGAGGAACCCAGTGTCATACCTTTAAAAGAGCCATTTTTTCTATATATATGAGGGTTTGTGTATATATTTCCATTTATCAGTGATACCTGCCTATATCGTAGCTACCATATGAAGTTTAAGGCACACCAAGAATGATGTGAAGTTAGTTGTCCAAATTAGCTAACCTTTCAGTGAACCACAGAAATTTGGTAGGGACAGTTACTGAAATATTTAAGCTCGTTCTGGCTTCCTTAAAAACTGTGGTCAACCAGTGGATTTCTTAGAAAGATCTTCAGTTGGTGAAAGAACTCCAGGTGGTCTTTAGGCACTTAGTTTGCAAACAGATATTGAGCAGAGTCGAACTACTGTATTCCCTGGATTACTCACTCAGATGTCTTTCAAAGTCTGAGAGGGAAAAGGAAAGAACATTCAGTTTTGGACCGGCAAAAGGAGGTACTTTACCTAAATTTCCCAATTTGAGTTTGTTTTCTAATTGTTCTTTGAATCTACAGCATTTGATGCTTGTTCAACAGGGATTGTCTGTTTTACCTATTGCTGTTCATTTGTAAGCTTTTCATTTTAATTTGATTTTCAAAGTTATTAGAGCAGTGCTTATCTTGTACAATTGGCCTATATTTTACAAACTTAGGTACGTGTGCAAGATGATGACTGTTGTATTCTTTACTGTTGTTTTAACTGACACTTCTAAAAGTACTGATTGTTTGGTTTTGCTTTCTTTCCTCAACAGTTAGCATTTTGTGATCACTAGATTAGAGACAGGGGAATTTGTGATGTGCAAAAGGCTAAGGAAGACACAAGGTTGTGTAATGACTTAAAGCCAAAAAAAAAATTAAAAGAAAAAAGTCCTAGTGGTCCTAGTTTGAGTTTTCTGGAACTCTTTAATAGGTAGGCAATTCTTGGAGTTCATATTTGAGATACGGATCAATATCATATTTGAGATATGGATTGTTTTTTAATCTCGGTATTTAAATGGGTACCGTCTGTAACCAGTTTTCTGTTTTCCTCCTCTGATTAAATAGAATGTAAGTACAAATTTTCTGATAAAACAAATTTAAAATTGAATAAGCTATCAAATCATATTTCATATGGCTTTGCTAAAGCTGTGGAAGTTTGCTTTGTTTCTGACTGTGAGTACATTAAACTCTACTGAGTTACAGTATTAGAGGAATACTAAAATCACAAATTGACCAAAAAAAAGGTAGAAAAAGTATAAAGTAGAGGCAGATGATGATCTCGCTGTTAGAGACTGCATAGTTATAACTCTTTCTTACATAATAAAATCTACAGCAATATATTCAGCAAGACACTCTTGAAGATCCCAGGCTGAAGTACCACATTTAGGAATGTAATTTGTTGTAGTGCCTTTAGTCAATTGAGACTCCCAAAAGTCAAAGTATGGCTTAGGTGGCCTATTTCATCTCCTGATGTGTAACTGGTGTGGATGTGAGGCTCTGCTGCAGCTCTAAGTTGTAGTTGCCAGATGAGCGGGAATACCCAGGTTTCCAAAAAAGACTATGAAAGCCTGGGCTTCAGCATGAGAGAGTTATGCCCCCCAACAACCAACTGCCATTTCTTTCATGCTTGTAAATATGAAATTGTATAGCTACACAGAATGGGATCAGTAAGATAGATGCATGTATTTTTGTTAGTAAAGGGACCTTTTTAATACATGGATGAAGACCTTTTATATTGTTTGTAGAATGTTAAACATTTGTGGTATGTCTTTTTAATAGATCCTGTGCCTCTGTCTTAGCACTTTCACATACATCTCAACTTCCTTTTATTCTTTTCTAAGAAAGAAAAAACCATATAACATCTCACGTATTGATTTAATTAACGGATGGGTTGAGGATGCTGATCAGTTGTGTTCAGTGGTATCTGCCACAGAACGCCTAGAGACTTGGAGCTTTTGCTAGTTTTAGGGGCTGGCCTTCTCTTTTGTTCACCTCTCTGTATAAAGATCAAGTCTGAATTCTTTTTTCGTCTTGGTACCAGTTATTTCTGATACTTTTTTTCCAGTTATAACTATTGCCCCTTGAGATTAAAATGCAACAAATCTGACCTCCATCCCAGTCAGTACTAAATGCTGAATGATGTGTGTTTTCTCATTCTTATGCAGTCATCACAGCCACTCATTTAGGAGCCAGCTGTTGAGCTAGAGAGCAGCTGTGGGGTGTGGAAACTCAATGCCAGGCACTCTTTTGAATTAGAGCTGCTCCCTAATGCACCATTGGGGTACCATTGGAGGAGAAGTCCCATTAAGTTTTCTCTATGGGTGTTCTGTGCAGCTGGGAGAGATGTTATGTTTTCATATCAGACCAATTTTTGTTAGCTTTCATAGACGTTTTAAAGCTATTTAGGTAAAGTTAATGATTTTTTTTGTGGCTTTAGTTATATTTATTCGCTTAAAGTTTAGTGATTTTATTGCATTACACCCTCAAAAGTTCATGAATGCTCCATTCATGCTGTAATTGGTCTGCAAAAGTGTTAGAAAGCTTGTGCTCTTATGTTCTGGGCACCAGCTGGAAATGCTGCTTTTCTGGATTTGTACAAAATACTCTTGTGCTGGTAGAGAACGTTTTGTTGTTCTTTGACAATTCATTACTTTGTCTTATCTATAACCTTACCATTCATAAATTAAACAAATAGATTTTTGCCTACTGGAGCAACGTAGTGTGCATACACTTTGCCTTTTGTGTTGAAAGACAGACCTGCCTATTCTGTGCTGAGGTCTATTTCAGGGTAGATTCTTCAATAGTGTTTGTTTTACTTGTAACAAAAGGCACAGATGCAAAACAACCCCCCCCCCCCCCCCCCCCAAAAAAAAAGTAATTACACATAAAAAATGGAATACAAACATCTGATTTTATTTGATAGAACAGTAATGAAAGTAGATGATGAAATCTGCTTTCAATAAGCCTACTGCAGGTTTGGAAAATCAGAAAATGAACTGTATTGAAAATAGTTTCATTTAAAGAAATGAATTTCTTTTTTTAAAAGAGTTTATTCTCATTTTGCAGCATATTCTGTTTTGTATGTTTTCTTCCACTTTGTAAAAGCAGAGGTAAAAGATAAAGCACTGAAAATAACATACTCATGCTTCCTAGTTTTCTGCTGTAATTGTCACACTACATAACTATTTGTTACTTTATACTACCCTTAGTCTAAAATTTAAGAGTTTAAGGTAGTTTTAGTTACCCTTGTAATCAGAAGAATACGGCTTTGTATCGTTGGGAATGGAGTTAATACCAAAACTGAAAACCAGGATGATAACTGTAGCTGAAATGGGTCTCCACTAAAATCTTTGAAGACTTCATGTCTTTCGAGGCCTGTCCTTGTCAAGGTTCTTCCAGCAGGTAGTATTTTTTCTGATTTAAGCAAAATGAATTTTGTCCAGATATTTTTGAAGGAATGTTGTCTCTTCCTTTATAACAATATTATGGACTGTGTATCTCTGGAATCGTTATAACAGTTATGAGATGTAGAGGTTGCAGGCTTTTTAAAGCAAGAAATGTGGAATTATCCATGTGTTTTAATTAATTACACCTATAACAAATGATAGTGTTTTGGTTTTTGCATTTATTTTTTAAAGAGTATTTGTCTAATGCAGACATTCTGCATTAATGACAAAACTAGATTAAGGTTATTTACAACAACAATCTTAGTATTTTGGGTCATGTTCACAGAAGCCATGTCCTTTACCAGCAGAGATAAACAGTAAGTAAGGATTTGCTGCAGTGTTAAAATATCATGTGTATCACATTCTCCTAATGCATATAGACCCATAAAAGTGTGGTATAGCACACTGTTCCTGAAATGGACTTATTTTGAGTTGGAAAGTGTGCAGTAGACTGATTTTTATATGGTTGTGGAAAACAATTATTGGTGTCTACAGTTTGGCATCACAGACTGAAAGGTGAGTCACAGTGTACTCAATACCTGGTACTTGGCTAGGTTAGGCAAGAAACATTGACAGAGATGCATCCTTAGCAACGTTTGTGCTGGCACTGAGGTCCCTGCTGACCTTGAGGCCGCTGTTACCTGCAGTGGACTGTTGAAATGCAAATGTTGACCTTGACCTTGCAAGTTAGTTGCTAGCTCCTCACTACTTTGCACACTTCTGCTAATGAAGCATACTCAGTTTGGCTGACAGACTGGCTGTGTGTGCATATGTGTGCATGTATTTGTTCATGTATGTTTGTGTCTGTCTATGGGAAATAAACATTCAAATGCTGTGTAAAATAAATGTTCAGTAACTGCAGTTAAAAGGCTTATATTTCTAGTCTCTTGATCTATTTTGTAATGTCTATGGGTAAAATTTGTGAACAGGATTGTTTGAATTACAGATGAATGCATGTTACTGATTTCTCATTCTCAAATTTCAAAGTTATGTTTTGGGATCAATCACAAAAAAAGGTCTGCATAAGTAACAATAGTAATTGAAATGCTATAACCACCTTAATAGGTAGTACAAAATACTATATGCTATATGGAAAATTTTCTTAATTTGCATTGCCTAAAATAGAGCAAAGCTTATAGTTTTGAACCTTGTGTATCAGCATTAATATCATACAAGTTAATAGAGAACTTTGCTGTGGGGAAGCTTAGAAAAAAAAAACATGAAACTTGATTATTTTTTTCCAAGCACCTTTGAATGTTATCAGAGCTAAAATGTATATAATTTAAGACAACAGGAATAGTAGATCTCTAGAGATTAAGAGAAATCTCATATTAAATGACTCTCTGAGTATGTAAGCGCTGACATGTAGAGATTATGTAGTTGTTCATGAAGTCTGCTTATGCCAATAAAAGGAGAGAGACAATTGTATATGTCAAATGTAATGTGCTAGCAAAGACTATCCAATTTCCAAAATTACAGGGCATAAATAGTCTAAAGCAATAAAATAAGCCATGAAGGCAGTGGCATCATACAGTATCACTTATGTGCATAGATGGGGAGACTTGCTAGCAAATCACAAGTTGAATTTTAGAATTTTCTGGGAAATTTTAAAGTAGAACAGAAGTCTAAACAATACGAACTTTGTAGTGTATGAAATTACTTCATTTTCGCTGTGAAATTATTTTAAATGTTTGTTATTTTTTTCAGAACTGGTTAGATTCTTCAAAGGAAATTAAGAGACAAATTCGAAGTAAGTACTTACGTATTTGGATGTTATGTCCCCTTCTTTTTGCTCACAGAAAATTTCTTTCTGAACTCAGTAGTCTGGATGTTGATTTAATTGAAACAGCATTAAAAGAATTTATATCTGATGACATTCAGCCTTAAAACAAAAAGCAAAGCTTCTATTTCTGTCCACTGTCCAATAAGGAGAGAAAGGATCACTCAGACTTCTGCTGTAGAAGTTAATGACCATAGTGGCTGCTGACCCAAATTTTTCTGTATTGCATTTGACTAATCAGTAGATATCTTTTGCATCCCAAAACAGTAGATGTTATTCAAATTTTGGTGCTGATATTTGGGTTATGAAATGGAAAAAGTTAACTTGCAGAAATGGTCATGGTTGATGCTGTAAGGCTTTCAAACTTCAAAGACTCACCAGAAGAACATGAAATTACAAAATAAGAATCAGTATGTCTTACAGAAGGTGTATATTTTTTAAACCTGATCAGTCCAGCACCATTTCCACAATGGAAATGGATTAGAGAGAGAGAGAGCTTGGAACCTCAGACTACTCCCTGGAATGTTTGACTGAATCTGTTTAGATCTTTCTGCTTCCCTTATGAAGTATACACAGAGTAACTTATTTTACTCTGTTTCCATAAAAGTCTGTCAAGTATTTCACTCGGCATGCAGCTGTTGTAGTAGACAGGAGCAAATGGTGAGTATGTTTAGGAAATACTCTTTGAGTTTAAATGTCTCAAAATAAGTAGCCACTACGAAAGGCTAGACAACTCTTAATTGACACTCTTCTCATTGTTTTATATGTTTGTGGCCAATATGATTTCCTTTTAATGTTTTTTTGGTTTTTTTTGGCGGAAACATTATTTCTAAGTGGCTGACAGGAAATGTAAGTGGGGAGAGAAAGCAAATTTTTTGAAGAGGTGATGATAATAAGACTTGCATGTCTACATTTCGAACACAACAAGAATATTACTTAAACTGACTTTGATCTTTTCTGGGGCATATGATCCAGTGGGAGTACTTGTAATTAAGAACACCATTGTGCTAATTACAATGGTTAACAAGCGGTTTCTTTACTATTTCTAACTTCTTTGTAAGGCAACGCTCGCATTTTCCAAAAATGGTAGTGATGTTAATTGTTTCCTTTAGACCTTTCCCAATTGGTGAAATCCTCTACTGTGTTGAGGAAGGTGTATTTTCCATTTTCAGTGAAGAAATTAAAGTTACAGAAGTTTCATTGACGACTATTTTTTGGTCTAATATGCTGTTGTGTAAACAAACTAGTCCAATTAAAATGGTGAATGTACTTGCATGCTTATGCAATTGCAGAAGCCATCTGCAATTGCCCTTTTAATAATGGAAAAGTTGCAATACTTCTTATTCCATAGAAATGTGAGGTCTTCGGTTAATATATATATTAGTAGTCAAAATATGTGGGTTAATGGCTGTTTCATTAGGTTTTAATATTTGACAAAAGACACTGATACTTTCCATGTTACTGTCTTGAGTAGTGATCTGCATGCTATAGAGCATCATCTACAGGTATCATGAATCTGAAATGTAAGAACTGGCCTGATATTTTTTTGGATGCACTACATAATGTTTTTTTAATACTGTGTAGTACGTAGTCCAAAAATGTTTTAAGGGAATCTGATTTTTCATACAACATGAAGACCTGTGTTTCTATATTGGAGATCAAGTCCAGTTTCTTGAATTAGGCATCACAATTGAATTTTTTCTCTGGTCTGTAGTATTTCTGAGTTCATAGGTGTACTGCATGAAGTAAACAACCAAGTGAGAACGCCATTTCAAAGGTTTCTACAATGAAACTTGCTTACACTAATTTGCAAGTAATGAACATACTGTTAGTTGTGTTCTTTGTAATCACTGTATTAAAATTTCAAGATATTGGAATGTACTGTGAAAGCAAATTTTCTCTCCCAACTATGTGGGTACTGAGTAATGAGGTTTTTCTTTGTTTCAGGCTTAGTTCTAGTCAAGAATGGATATCTTAAATATATTTTAACAATATTTTTTTGTACATAAGATACCTGTAAAACCTACTAGCCCATTCGAAATGAGGAAACTCATTTCTTTTTCTTATGTGTAGCATAGACTGAAGCACTAACATGGTAGTTGAGCGTATCTGGACAAATATATTGATCTGAACACTCAAAGGTGTTGAATTTGGAAGTGGAGTTCAGCATGTCAGTTTTCAGCTTAATATTTATAATAATCCGTCTCTCTTACATGTGAGCAATATCAATACTCCACATATGGGGCACTTGTGTACCACCCTGGGGAAGATGAAATTAGAATCCTGTAGTTTCCAGCAAGTCATGGTCTGCATCAGGCTGTCTGTTGCTGAGATTCAGGGTCCCCAGGTTTTGTGATCTGTCATTTATTCACATTGGCCTTTGGCTGGGCAATTATATTGGACCTCAGCAATTACCCATACACCAATGTTGCTGTAGCTAATGAACTTGGTCCACAAATTACTGTCTCATTTCTCAAGGCTATGAAGGTGGCAAAAAACTTGTTTGGCTTCACTCAGCCTGATCTCTTCAGGAAAATTAATTCATGACCTTTTTTAAACTCATGTAATTGGATATCCACTGGCATATCATAAAACCTCTAATTAATTCAGTTATGGACAGGTATGACATTTCTGTTACTAGCTTGGAAATTGATACATCCAAAGCGGATTCAGGCTTTCATGAAACGTAGAACTTCAGCTCTTGCATATAGTGAAGGGACAAACAGTAGCCACTGACTTTGGAAAAGCCACATCGCAGATTTCATGGAGGGTATGGGGTTTTACCTTTATACAAAATTTAATACAAGGTTTTTATCTATGCAAGATGTGGTACATGCAGTTTGTATATAGCACATTCAATTCAGTTTTCTGAGTTTTTCTGAAGTCATTCTCAGTGTAGAAGAACTGAATGAATAAGCCACATAAAGCTGGTTTTACTGTAGTATTAATTGCAATTATTGATGATATATACATGTATGCAAGGTCACGTTAAAGAAATAGATATAATAACGTAAATAACTATACATGTGTAAAATTTGTACCTAACTTCTAAGCACATCACACTGGAATGTAGTAGTGAAGAGCAATAAGCACTGTGCTAAGGGAAGAGTTGTCCTGTGGAAGTGTTCCTGTACGTCTGCTAGTCATAAAAATTGTTTTGCAGTTTAGAGATGTCTCAGTTTGTGAGCTGAATCGTGCTGGTCCAAAAAGGTCTGGCTGCACTCTGGTTTTGTTAATGCAACTTTGAAAATGTGGGCTAGTTGTACAGCTACTATATTGCTTTGACTCCCTGGAAGGTAATTTAAGGTATATTATAGACATAGTTTTCTTATCTTTATGGGGCATTTGACATCTGTCTGTGAGCAGTTCATCTGTCCCAGTCACACAGTACCCTAAAAATGTTAGCTGAGAGACAGGGATCACGAGTAAAAGCTATAAATGCCATCTCTGGAATAAAAACTCACTGATTTCCAGTGTGAATGGCATGAATCATGTTAATTGTATGTTGTTAGCTGGTTAGTTATTGCGTTCTTTTTCTCGAAGAATGTGCCTAAAGCTGCCACAGAAGCATTTTTGAGGTAACGAGCTGTCTAGAAAAAAAATATGACATTTCTGTAGCACATACCATTAAACATTAAGACAAAGAGCCTTATCAGGAACAGAATGCTAAATATCACTTTAATATCAGATATTTTTGTTTTTGCTGTCAATTCAAAGTGCCAGTAATAGCATGCGTTGTTGTGTGAAGACAATTGTTTGTGTGCCTCTGTTATGTGGCTGTAAACAGTATGTTGTATTGAAGTATAAATATAGCCTGTGCACATTGTAATACACTTGATGGTCTATGTTCTGAGGATAAATGTGTTTTCAGGTAAAATAGTAGGTCATCAACTGTCCAGAAATTATTTAGTAGAAAATCAACTACAACATTTTTTTCTATGGATTAGTTGTGGGAATTAGTATGAGCAGACATGATTCTTTTTATGTAGTCTGTAGATTCAGAGGATTTGTGCTCTTTTTAGCTTTTAGAAGCTTTTTTTTTTCTTTTCCAGCAGTGTCTAGGTCTCCTAGTTACAGAGCTTTCTGAAAGCTAACAGTAAAAATGCTGACAAAAAAGAGAAATAGGTTAAGGCCAAATTCATCTGTGATTAGCTGAACTGTAGTCTTAGACCAGGAAAAATTGCTTCACATCGGGAAACTGTTCCATTCCAGGAAAACATTGTCTGGTTGCTACCTGTGTGGAAGGACACATCTTACTTCCATCTTTCCTGCTCCAACCTCCTCCACAGTACCTGTTAACATAACAACTCTCCCTAAACACTGTTTGCATAGATATTTTTGGCTCAATTGCTTCTTGTCATCAGTTCGGTTTACTTAATATTAGCATTAAATGATGATGCTAGTCTCCTGGGAAATACATTAGTCCACTTCCATCATTTATTCCAGATTTAATTCTGTTTGTTCATAGTGTATGTATAAATTATTGTTAGAAACTTAAGATATTTTTTCTTCATTCTATCTTGCACTAGACAGCGATAGATAATGGAATGAAGTGTATAGTACCCAAATCAGTACTATGTGTGCATATCAGATAAATTAGGCTTTCTTGTTCAAGGTGATGTACCTTATTTTGTAAGCCAAGCTATCATCGTCCTAACAAATAATTGATAACTGGGAGCATGAAGATACATTATATCCCTACACTCCCAAAAGGAAATAGTGACTTAGCAGCCAGGGAGGATGAGGTTCACAGTTAAGCAGACTTATGCAGAAGTTAAAACGCTACAGTGAATAGTCACATCTGAAAATATGAAGTAATTTTTGAAACGTTGAAGTACATATCTTGACACAAAGCATCTTTTCACTTTTAACAGCTGTGAATTTTTTATTTCTTTATTTTTAGGAAAACAACCTTAAGCAAAAATGTCAGCACCTGTAGCATAATGTTGGAAGTGGCATTTTGGTCATTTCTTTTTTTAAGACATTTTTTGAAGCATGATTTATCAGAGTATGGCAACTTGTTAAAATCTTATTTAAGAATAAGATAATATTTAAAATTTAAAATATTTAATAATATTTAAAATCTTATTTAAAATGTTTGAATTTGGAAAACTTCTACATTTTGTCAAATTATTACTTTCCAATGACCATACTTCTCTTGCACATAGTATTATAACAGCAACATTCTTGGAATGGATTTTCATTATTTGAGTGACTTAAATGTTCCAGATTTGAAAGCTGTTTTAGAACTACAGCTATGATTAAAAGCAGAATTTTATGCTTTGTCAAACTATTACTCTAGTTTTAAGTGCTTTTGTGTTTAAGATAGGTAATTACAATTTTCATATGTGAATTAAAAAAACATAATTACTATTATAGTTAAAGGTATTGTTTAAGAAAATTGAAATGATTTTAAAGGAGAAATGGCTAATATTTGTCTTCCATGCATTCAGTATGAAAATGAATAGTTTTGTCTTTCCGTTGTATGCAACACAGACTTCATATTGACATCTCAAGTTCATAGTTACTGTACAGTCTTTCAAACTACAATCAGTTTAAACAGGGAGATAATTAGCCCTGGAAGAGTTGGAAATAAATGCAGATTTAGTGCAAACAGCTATTTATATTTGAATATAGAATATCTGAAGTGTTTTATGGTTATATATTATGGTAGTTTTCAAATTAAAAACTTCTGTTGTTTACATAACTTATTGTTAACATGTTTAATTTTTAACATGTTATGTATTAGCTTTCACTGTATGTATGTCTGATAATGAATATAATGAATGGTTCTTGCTAATATACTCTCAAAAGAGGAGAAATAACTTTCAAATATTTTCAAGGTTTCAGTGATCTAAAGTTTGCACAACTGCCTTATTTTTTTCTGTAAAAGTCTGTTTGCTTCAACAATTTTGAGATTAACAATCAGATGTTTCCTATATTTAGGTTTACCTTGGCTGTTCACCTTTAATGTGAAATTTTATCCTCCTGATCCTTCACAATTGACTGAAGACATCACTAGGTATGTACGGTTCATAATTTTTAAACTTAAAAGTTACTGCTATTTTATCAAATTAGGCTTCTTCACTTTCTGGATGCCATAACAAGTTCTGTTACCGTAGAATGCTATAGATGTTCTCATATCAACTACTTTCTGGAGTGTGGGCCCAAAGGAGTCCCTTCGCATGGAAGGCATCTTGAGGAAGCAGGAGTACCTGGCAGGGTATTTCTCAAAAAGAATGAGAGGCCTTTGTTTCTTCAGAAAGAAGAATTTAATGATAAGTTGGGATATGATTTGAGGGGAATGCAGGAGGGGGGGGATGAGATGACATCATGTATGAAGGAAGACAGTGGTTTATTTTTGGACTGCAGCTTTATTATAAAGCAAATGATGGTATGGGGGTGTTGTTTTGGAGAGCAAAGCTTAAGGGGCCCAAGGTATTTTAGTTATCATCTAGCTTATGTTGTTGAAAATGTAGTATTTGTAGTTTAAATAAAACCATAAAACATGGAAATAATTACCTTGCTTAGAAGGCAATGGGATAAGATCTAATGAGATCTAAGAACGAAGTACTTTCTAAGCACCTAAAATAGCATTGTAAGACTAACATAAGCAGTGTAGGCAATAGGCTTACTTTTTCAGGAGTTATGGCAAACCTAAGCACTTTGTTCTAACTTGGAGTTAGTTCATTCTGGTGAGGTGGGATATGTCATTACATACTGCATTTAATCAGTTCTCTACACAAAATAAGATAGCTTCATGAGTCTGTAGTTGATATATTACTACAAATAACCTAAGACACTTAGTATGCAGTGTATTTCAACTGTCTGTGAAAGTTTTCAGTGGCGTTTGGATTGCATGTTGAACTGATAAAGCGTTTTTATGATTATAGCTTAAAGCTAAATTCCTTAAAATTTGAACTTCACTTTTAAAACTTTTTTTAATTAAATATCTGTGCTAGGGCATGATGTTTCCTGATTGTTAACTTGCTATATTGGGTAGAAGACTATGTGCAGTACTTGAAATAGTAAATTCTAATATATACGTGGTTCAAGGAAGGCAATTACGGTTTCAGTAATAATACAGATTTCTTCTATTACATTACTTGATGAGCTAGTGACTGTAAGGTATATAAAAGTTAGAATTTTCAAGCCAAATGGAAATTTCAAAGGAAATGCATAGTTTTTACATATACACTTGCAGTCTAAAATGAAAAATGAAGGAGTTCTTAAGTCTACTTTTGTTACAAATTAAATATTTTTTCATTCATATATTTGAAATAAGAATTTTTCTTGCTCTTCAGATTATTTATGAAAAGTAATACTGTCTCTTAAAAATGGAAGTGAAATCAATTTATTTTGTATGTCATTACATAGTAAGGTGTAACGAATTATTACTGTATTGGCTTACTTTAAAAAATGCTTATGTTCACATGTATCTGGAGAAATTCTGCCATATCTTGTATATATTTTAATTGGTAACTATTCATCTGCTCCCATTTTTCACCCCATCCCCCCTCCTTTTCTTTGTCTTGCAGATATTTCTTGTGCCTACAGCTTCGCCAGGATATTGCTTCTGGTCGACTGCCATGTTCTTTTGTGACTCACGCCCTCCTTGGTTCATATACCCTGCAGGCTGAAATGGGTGATCATGACCCAGAGGAGCACCACGGTGACTACATCAGTGAATTCCAATTTGCACCCAATCAAACTCAAGAAATGGAGGAGAAAGTAGCTGAGCTACACAAAACACACAGGTCTGTCAGATACAGTGGGATGAAATTAAATCATGCTGTCATATTTGTTACCATTTCTCTTAAGAGCTTTTAAACTCCTAAACTGAAGCCTGCTGTTGCTCTGGAAGTCTCTTGCTACATAACTGGAGTCTCTTAATTCCATGTGTTTCAAAATCTCAATTTGAAAATAGTAGCTTCATTAAGATATCAGAAGAGAACATTTGGAGAAAATATTTGATCCAAGCATATGAAGTAGTTGTCTAATTCATGGCGGTGTAGACCTAAAAATATTTTGATAGAGTGAATGTGGAAACCTTGATTAAAGGAATATAATATGCTCTGAAAGAACAGTTTAGCTGTTATATCAAAAATGCTATTGATGCCTTACAAACTGACATTTTTCTGTGTGTCTGAATTGCAGAATTCCTTTCAGTTTTGATTCTTTGTTCTTTTGACAATAAACTCAAGGTTTGTTCAATGGTTTTAGGGGCTTGACGCCAGCACAGGCGGATTCCCAGTTCCTAGAAAATGCTAAGAGACTTTCCATGTATGGAGTGGATTTACATCATGCCAAGGTATTGGGGTTTGATTTGTTTTTAGAATAGTGCTTGGTATTAAAGAGCATACTGTATATAGATTATTTGATTTGAAAGTGTTTGGATCTTCAATACTTTCATATAAGCCTTTTGTCTCTTGGTCATGATAATTACTCTGTTAACAGTTTTGACATCCTTAAATTTTATTTTAAACTTAGTTTTATTTAATGCACAGACATGCATGCATCCTAGAAAGAATATTCTAAGTAACTTTTGAGTGCCTGGGCTTTGATCCAAAGAGAGTTGGGGCTATAAAATAAAGCCTAAAAGAATATGTAATTATTTCTGAAATTCCACAAGAGTTAGAAGTGAGGAGTATGGGTGGGAAGAGGTCTTGAGGGAGGGTGCTTTTCAGAGGCTTTTCTTTTTCACCCCTTTGGATGAGTCAAATCGAAATTGCATTACTATTAGGATTTTTTAATGTAAAAATCCAACAAGCCAACTAACTCTCGCTCCCCTTTCAGTTCCTCCCACAAATCCAGAGCCTCAAATCATGAGGAAAATCAATGCATTGTAAGCATATCACTCCTATATATAAGAAGAAGAAAACCAAGACTTTAAAATACTGGAGAAACATTGGACTCCTACAGAAATTTTGTGCACTTATATTTGCAATTTTCCATAGACTACTTCCTGTGTTCTCTTAGAAACACTTGATAGAAATATGCTTACATTCTTATTCATGTACATTAAATATGTCTGGAATATTTATGCGTTTTCTAATACAAGTGCAGCATGGCAGTTCACTTGTTTGAAGCACTTTAAGCAACCTGCATACTTAAGAGTTTTATTGAGCCTTCCTTTGTCATAGTGAAGTATCTGAAAGCATTAGAACTGCTGTTTGCCAGAGTCCACTTGCAGTTAATTGTTATGCTGGTAAAGCAACATTTAATGACAGTGTTAGCATTTGATGCAGTTGGTTTGTTGCTTGTGAGGATATAAGATTATGCCATATTACTCTGCAGTGGTACAGCATATCCAAGCCTTATCAGTAAGTGCTTGGTTCTGTAGCCTGCTAAACTGGCATCAAATGCTGTCAGTGGCACAGAATGTTAAGAAACCCTGCGTAACAGCGCTTTGATTGAAATTATTATGCTGATATTTTCAGCCAGCTATTCATTGCTTCCTGTATCATCTTTGAAATAGTAGGTGAATGTAAAGGATCACTGTCACCAACTTGCTCTGACTTTAATTGATTGTTGGAAAGATCTGTTCTTACTTTCACTTCTTTTAGTATTAGAAATCAAATCATTGGTACACCCACCGTACTTCTCATAGTTGAGTTCGTCCTTATTGGCAGAATCTCTGTTTCCCAGAACTGTGGTAAGTGCAGATAGAGGAGTGCCAGTCATTACTGGAGTCCAAATCCTTTCTTATAAAATTGTTATGCTTGGTCATTTCTTATTTAACAATCTCAATGTCACATTTCATATTCAAACCTGGAAGACCAAGTCCCATTTGCCTTCTTCCCTCAAGGTTTGCCTGAGATAATTACTTGTTTGGAATGTTAATAAACTGATTTTTATGAAATTGTCTCATACACGATAGGATTCTGAAGGTGTGGATATCATGCTGGGTGTATGCGCTAACGGACTGCTCATTTACAAAGATAGACTCCGGATCAACCGCTTCGCTTGGCCAAAAATTCTCAAGATTTCCTATAAGCGAAGTAATTTCTACATCAAAATCAGGCCAGCTGAAGTAAGTAATACCTTTCTGTATTGCCTTTTTTTGTCTAATCATTTCTATCCAGCAACAGAATAACAGCCTCAGTTTTTACTAGGCATCCTGGAAGGCTTATGTTGGATTCGAGCAGAATTTAAGAGGGTTTTATTTTTCTTATCAGATTCTACTGCTTGTATTAAACACTTCTGATTGATTAAACGCTTCTGATGATTAATGAATGACTCCAGCACTTTTTTTTTCGGAGGGGGAAGGTAATAGATGCAATCCTGTAACTTATTTTTACTGCAAGTAAAGCTAGTTACGCTGGCCACATTTTTACAAAATTGCAGCCCCTAGGGAGAGTCAGCCTCTCTTCCTCTGTGGATATAATTGTTCACTAAATGTCAATGCCGCTAGTTTTATGGACGTAACCAAAGACCTGAGTTGTCCTGTAGGGAGCTCTAACTTCCTGTTAGCAGCTGTGGAAATATTGAATTCAACTTTTTTTTCCACTTACCGTTATAAGGTTATGGGAGTCAATGAAGGAGAGAGGTTTACATTTTGAGCACATTTTAACTGGAAATTCTTTGTAGAAAACAAAATAATGAACTCTTTAAAGTATACCCTAAAATGTTTAGGATAGCTTTTGCTGTGTGAATAAATAAAACAAAAGATGTTAATGACATTGCAGAGCTAAATGGAGGAAAAGGTTTGAATTTATTCCTGAATTATTCTGGGCAAGTTATGTACTGTCTGCTAATCTCAAATTTAAATTCATGAAAACTTTAAATGGCAAGTCACTTTTTTTCCCACAGCCTTGTATAAAAGCAGTATTTTCACTTTATGCTGATACAAAATCAGCTGTAGTGCTTATAAACAATTAGGCAAGTTTTAAAGATATATTTTTAAATCTATCTTAATTTTAGTTCCCAGATCTCTTAAGTGCCCCCCCCGAAAAATATTAGCCTCTACACAATCTAATAAAGCTAACTTATCATTTCTCAAAGCATTTATTTTATGTTTGCACACACTTAAAGTTCACAGAGCAATTCCCAGACCTTGTTTTGTTGAAAAAGGATTTATTAAAGTACAGAACACTATCAGTTTGAAATCACTGAAGTATTTTAGTGTAAATAGACTTTACATGAAGTGACAGGAGCTGTATTTAGTTTGAAGTCTAAATGACAGTAGTGCAATACTTACATTGTACTTTTGTAACTTCTGGAACACATGTATAAACAGATATAATATTTTTGCTAAAAAAAAAGATATGTAATGAAACGGATCAGTAAGAGTGACACTGCAATATGGATTTCAGACTGGTATTGAATCCAAGGAAAATGTGCAGCACAAACTGCAGTACAGTTATTTCATGCAGTTTAAAAGTGTATTGGGCTGCTAGTCAAAAAATTAGCAAGGAACACTAAAGTAGTATTGGATTTCTCAGAAGAGTCATTAGTACAGATAGGAAGTGATAATGTGTTTATTACCTGTCATGACTAGCCCAACCAGTATAATTATATTAAAAGGCTGGAAACTGGTATTTTTGAAGTCTTACAAACTCTTATGACAGGAGAATTACTGCTTGTTATAGTAATGGAATTATCTGAACTCTGCCTTCTAGTTAATAGCCAGCTTAAGGAAATGGGTTAATTTATTTGTGGATTCTTTCCAGCTGGAACAGTTTGAGAGCACTATTGGATTCAAACTGCCAAACCACCGGGCTGCTAAAAGGTTATGGAAGGTTTGTGTGGAGCACCATACTTTCTTCAGGTAAATAATTCTCTGCTTCCCCCATTTTGCCAGGTATGCTCATATCTTTCTTTGAAAGGATATGAGGAAAGTTGAGAAGGTTTATCCCCTCTTTTCCCCTACATCCTCCCTCTATTAACATCTCATAGAAGACATCCTATGAGTCACTGACACGGAATTACCAGTTCTGAAGGTCTAAAGTACAAATAAGTGTCATTTAAACTTTCAGCATGCTACCAGTATGGAACTAAACTAGTAATCATACATAGTATTTACTGAGAAAGCTACTTTTCAGAACAACAATCTAGAGAGCCAATAGACTCCTTCAAAAGAAGCTGTGGGTTTGACAGTTAATCTTCATTCACTGCAGTTTTTTCAGTATGTTCTGCTGTTTAAACGCTTAAGCTGAATTTTTGCTTGTTTATAAACTGGACTGAGTTCACAGTCATTCTTTAAAGAACAGAGGATCACTTGAATGAACAGAGTGCTATTTGTTTATGTAATAAACCGTAACTTGGAATCATAGAATATCCCAAGCTAGAAGGGACCCACAAGGATCATTGAGTCCAACTCTTGAGTCCTCAAAGGACCACCCAAAAAATTGGACCATGTGTCTGAGAGTATTGTCCTTAAACACTTTAATAGAAGTGCTTAGAATTTTCTCTGCATTTTTTCTCAGTAACTGCTAAATGCACAATTCTGAATCAATTATTGAAACTACAGTCTATTTGTCAACGACTACTTTAACAACAGAGTTGTTTCTCTTTCTACTTCCAGCATTGAGAAGTAATTTGAAAAATCTTCATTCATTTTTTTATAATAGCACAATCTCCATGAAGGAGTGCATGTACCCATGCAGCTCAGGAGTAATAGATTTAGGTTGAATTTCTTATGCATTGAATAGGCATCGAATCTAGGTTTCTCAGTGTAAAAAGGGCATGTAAAGGGTTACGTTTTCTCCTTCAGTAACTTCTTAAATAAAAAATAATAAAAAATAAAGTGTTTTAAGATGGATACAATCCTGTTGCAACACTCTAGGTATAAATTGTACATACATGCTAGGCAAAGATATTCAGAGAACTTGAGGAACATGATGCTTAGGCAATTCATTAGTAGAACTGTCTCATTGGACAGTTTCTGGATTCAGATTTTCACTGAATGTAGCATATAGTTGAATGCAATATTAGTGTTTATGTTGATTGACAATCAAAGTACTTAATTTTAAAACTTAATTTGAAATGATTATTTTTTTTATGCTTACTAGAACCCCTTAGCTAAGTTTATTAACCTGAATAGCCCATCATTCTATATTTCTTCAAAATTTGAAGTCTGCTTTGGCTGGTGATGTCTGTTAACACAAATGGCATACAGTTCTTTTCTGCAATGGCAAGAACATTAATACTCTTCAAATAATTCATGCAGTGGCCTGGATGAACTATATTTCCTATTTTTACAGTAATAAAATAGACCTAAATGGAGAAAAAAATCTCATGGAAGTCAAAAATCCCAAACTGAGAACTACCATTTGCAAATATAAAAGTTCTCAGGAGTATTAATATGCATCAGATAATCTTACTACAGAAATTCTGACATAATAAAATTAATTGGATTTCAGTCCAATCAGAAGTGGCTTTTCCTAATCAGGCATGACATGATGACAAGAATTATGTAACATATACTTCAACCATTCTGTAAAATCCATATACTCCACTGATGTCATCAAACAGAAAATCCTCAAAACCTCTCATCCTGATTTAAAAACAGTAAAATAAATCCAGCTGTCTCCAAAGATAAACAGCAGAAGCAATTGCTACAGTGCAAGCTATAGTTTTTTTCATTTCATGTGTTGCTTGTGTATACCACAGTAAATTGTATTAAATCTAGATGTACATTTTTAGGTTCCAGACCTTCCGGCATGCCCTATATAGCATTTTAAGATTCCTTGTATTATTTGTCTTTCCAATGTTTCAGTTTTTCTCAAATAATTACATTAAGATCCACTTTCTTATAAAGTACGGGAAATTCATCGAGCATGTGAACTCATTTATAGAAATTTGCAATGAACTATACTGAAAATGACAACTAAAAGGCACTGGATTTGCTTGTATCAGCTCAGCCTTATAGGATTCCAGTAACGTTTTCGAAGAGCAATAGCTTGCTTTAAGAAATACTGTCAGAATATATACCTACATTAATCTTTTGAGGTAAGCTGAGTCTGCAACTCTAGATCTTATCCAAAACATGCTTATAATTCTACTTTATGATGTTTTATTTGAACTTTTCAAGATAGTTTTAACGTGTCCCCAGTATGCTTAAAATGATGCAAACATAGTCTTCAGTTATTTTTATGTAATTAAACTTCTAATACAAAAAAAAAAAAATCAAATGCCCTTAATCAGGAAGTAACTGTTTATCTTGTGTTTTCCACATTCAAATATTAAAAGTTTTTCTCAGCAGGGTGGAAGACAAAAATGGCAGTTAATGCTGTAGCTTTGCCAAGACTGGGAAATAGAGAACAGAAGGAACCTTGGAAAAACACTCTTAGCTTTTTTCCTCATAATGCATAATATACTCTCTTTTGGAAATAATGTGGAGAAATATATTTGTGACAAAGATTGCATAAGGCTGTTTTATAGAAGCAAGAAAAGTGAAGCTTCCGATACTTGTGACTTTGTTATATGTGGCCTTAGTGCAGAGGGGTCGACTAGTCTGTCCTGAGAATTGTTTTCTTTTAAAACATGTTGGAACCCATTAGGAATCAGGTGGATGCGTATGCATTGTAGGCATGCGAGATTGGATCCCTCTGGCTAGCACCCTTGCAAAGATATAAACTTCCTCTCTTAGAGAAAATGGTAGCCTTCTACCTCTCTCACCATTTTTTTTGCAAAGAATCTGAAAATCCTCCAGTTTTGCTGAAATATCTTTAAAATGACGGTCAGTTTTTAGAAACCACTATTGGAAACTGTCTAAATGTATTCTGGATCTGATTGCACTGTCACAGATATTCCCTGTGCAAATGGTTCAAAAGAGTAGAACGAAGTCAGCATCCTATGTCTCTCTGGCACATATATGCCATCATAAGTACGATAGGCATGGTAGTTGTTGGTTCTGCTTGAAAGAAGCTGATGTTCAGAGGGAGAATAGGACACGGAGACTCCCATGCTGGATAAGCGTGTATTTGCAGCACTATGTTGATTCAGGGGAAACATCAAAGACCCTTCTAGAGAAGCTGAGACTGAGAAGAGTTCTTACAGTGATGACTGTTGGTCCATCAACAAGGATGATATTGGAGGAAACAGTACCCTCTGTGTTGAAGTTGATGGCTCAGACTTCAAAAGCAGAAAGTATAAGCAGTGAGGGTATAGAGTAAGAGCTTGAGGTCTTAATAATGAAATGCAGGGAGGTTTAGAGGACCTGTCACTTAAATTCACGTAATGTCAAAAACTGGAAGAAAATTGCAGAATATCTAGTAGCAAATTCTGCTGGACTGTTACTAGGAATTTCTCTGACACTGACTCCAACGCTTAAGTACAAAGGTACAAACATACATATCCAGCATTAATACTACTCATAACTGAATCTTTTTTCACCCTTCTCATGATATGCCTTTTTCCCCACTCTCCTTATATAGAGCATCAACTTATCCAAATCTATAAACCACAATGTAAATAAAACAGGGTTTGAATCTAGCTTATTAAACTTCTTACTGATGAGTGACAGTTCTATATCCATGTGAGCCTTTTTTTTCCACTTGATTCAGCCTGCAATGCAGCTTTGGGACACCATTCCCTCCCTAACTTTGAGGAGTAGCAGCTGCCATATTGGTACCTTGGAATATAGGAAAGACGGTGGAAGTAGTGTGTATGGTTTCCCCTACAAGTAATGTTCTAAGGAGAAAAATCTGAAAGGTATTCCACATAAACCTGAAATTGCCTCAGCTATCCAGAAAAAATGACATTTAATCTAGATAGCATCAAAAGATAAATATTTTGCTTAGTTATACTGTGGAAAACGTGGTAATTATCATCAGCACTTCAACTCTAAATGCAAATGCTAAATAATACGCTTTGTTTTAGAAGTTCTCAGATTTTATGATAAAATCACTTTTTAGAATGCACAAATCATGCCTAGTGAACTAGAGTTGCAATATAATAAGTACTGTTAAAGTGCCTCATTACATAGATAAAATAAAGCCTTTACAATTGACTTTACCCATATTTGCTTTTTAGACTTCTATCACCAGAACAGCCTCCAAAAGCAAAGTTTCTAACCTTGGGTTCTAAGTTTCGCTACAGTGGACGTACACAAGCACAGACACGACAGGCTAGCAACCTCATAGACAGACCAGCTCCATACTTTGAACGCACTTCAAGCAAACGTGTTTCCAGAAGTCTTGATGGAGGTATGCAATTTGACATATGTATTCAGTATAATGATTATATTGTGTTGTCACTCTGCTCTGAGTGACATTTAAAATTGTTGACATTGTGGATATCTAAAATATCAATTGACAGGTTTGTGAATTTCTGTTTCTGATGGGTGGAGTGAAGAATAGCTACTTCTGTTACTTATATATCAGTTTTAGGTTAAGCAGTAAGTTCAGTCACTGTCTAAGTTGTATGGCACTGCTGTGAAAATATGGAGGATTCTAAATTAGACGTACTTTAATACTCCTATCTGTTTTACTAGATAAGCATGCACTATATGCTGTTGATTAGAATTGTATGGTCAGTGGCATTATTGGCCTGGGTGTGTCTCTCTGCGCCAAAGTAGAAAAGGTAGAGCAAGTAGTTTCTTTTGGTTTTGTATAACTTTGTTCAGTGTATTGCTATTCTGGTGTGCTTCTTAGTTACTTCTGTGTTCAGCCCACAAGCTTTCTGTTCAGGTTGTACGAATATCTAAAATGTGTGGATACTGATATTTGGTCTCTGACTAAACAAATACCTTCTGTTTTCCTTTACTGGAAACAGACGGACTTTGCAAAGGCAAGTATATCAGTAGTATGTGCAAGAGACATAGAAGCACATGAGCTTTACTCTAAATTGCTTCTGAAAGATACAACATTACAAAAATCTTCATAAAAATGACAGTTTGACTTAGATTCAGGCATACACAACTTTACTAGAATAAAAGTGAACTGTAACAATGATGTGAGTGTTGCTACAATTAAGCTGTTAATTTTACCTTATTTTCTCCAGAAATGTTTTACATAGAATATTTTTACTTTTCCAAATCTTCATTCTTCTGTACTGGGGCAAATAAGCAAGGGACTCTTACTTGGGAAACCTACAGATTGTTACCTTCTGAAGGCCTAAGCAAAAATAAGAGGCAAAAGCGTGTGATCTATTAGCTTGTGATGAGTTGCTAGCTTTTGATGAGTCCTTGTAGAAACCAAAAGACTTGTCACTACATCAGTATAAACTGTCTGATTCAGTTTATTTTGGCTAGAAACAATTTGAGTTCAGCCCAAATCTCAGGGATTGCTTCAGCAAGTCTTTCAGGGGATCTCTTGTGCTGTAATAGTTTTTTAAACTATCATGCAAAATCAAATCCTGTCCTTCCTTCAGGCAGTAGTCCAGATGTAGGTCATTCTGTGAGTGTACATTTGAAACTGGAGAAATCCCAGAAAGTGTACACTGAATCCATGCCTCTTCTTTCTGGACAACAGCATGTCCAGTACCACTGTTCCTCCCAAGTATCTGCAGTTGAGTACTTCATCTCTCTGAGTTAGTCTTAATACCCTCACTGCACCCCTGCTTGAGAGGGACCTCAGCATGCTGGAGAAATGGGCTGAAAGAAACTAATGAAATTCAATAAACATAAATGCAGACTCCTGCATCTGAGGTGGAATAATACCATACACCACTACATGCTGCAGGAACGACTGCTTTGAAAGCAGCTTTGCAGAAAAGGATCTGGGAGCTCCCAGTGCACAAGTTGAACGTGAGTCAGCAGTGTGTGCTTATAACAAAGAAGGCCAGCTTCTGTTGGACTATTAGCAAGAGCATGACCAGCCCATTAAAAGTAACAATTACTTATCTCTATTCAGTAGTTTCTGAGACCAAATGTGTAGTACTGTGTCCACCATTGGGCTCCCCAGTACAGGATGGGCATTGACATACTGCAGTGAGCCCAGTGAAGGGCCACCAAGCTGGTCAGAGAGCTGGGGGCACGTGGTGTATGTAGAGAAGCTGAAAGACGTACAGTCCTTCAGCTTTAAGAAAAGGGTGTGGGGGGATATCCCTGTCTACATACAGGGAAGGTATAGAGAAGATGAAACCAGACTCTTCTCAGAGGTGCCCAGCAATAAGACAAGGGGGAGTAGATGCAAGTTTGAGACAAGAAATTTCAGTTAGAAATAAAGATTTATTTATTGAATTATTTATTTTCAAATACTTTGGTAATGCTCACAACTCAACTACACAAGTCTCTGAGCAACCTGGTCTAATTAGACTAGCTGAACTAGCTGATGTTTTTTCCAACCTAAATTATTCTGTGATTTAAGTTACTCTTGCCCTTGTGGACCTTGAGAGACATATACCCAAGAAGTGTTCTATTTGCCATCCAAGAAGGGATCAGAAGCTTAAGTTGCAGACTTGCTAATTAGAGAGTCCCTGAAAGTCTAACATTCAAAATTGAACATTTCCCATTAGGAGGCCTTGGCTTCTCAGCAGTTTAAGTGAGAGCCTCTGATGTGGATCTGGCTGAGACTGTTATCAAAAACTATATCGCTCAGAGATTCTCAAAGAAAAGCCTTTTTGAACTTTCAGTGCTTTGGCTTTGTAAAGTCAAGACTTTGGGGGCATATGAACATTCTACAGAAGATTACTAAATGAATTAAGTTTATATCAAAGTTATACTTCTTAAGGCTGCTTAACTTAATGAACTCTCCTGTACTCCATTCCTACTATTTTGACCAAGCCAGCCATCCTTATTTGGAAAAGAAGAAAAAAGCCGTCCTGCTCTAATGAGCTGAATCAGATAAGAGGGGATATTGTGGTTTTGGCTAGGATAGAATTAATTTTCCGCCTAGTAGCTGGTATGGTGCTGTGTTTTGGATTTAGGAAGACAATGTTGACAACACACCAATGTTCTAATTATTGCAGAGCAGTGCTTACACTAAGCCAAGGACTTTTCAGCTTCCCACACTGTCCTGTCAGTGGGTCAGCTGGGGGTGCAGCAGGAGCTGGGAGGGAGGGGACAAACCCAGGACAGCTGGCCCAAACTGGCCAAAGGGATTTTCTGTACCATATGGCATCGTGCTCAGCAAATATATGGGGTGGCTGGCTGGGGTGGGGGGTACCGGCTGCTCAGGGACAGGCTGGGTATTGGTCAGCGGGTGATGAGCAGTTGCATTGTGCATCGCTTGCTTTTTACATATTATTAATTTTTCTTTTCTGTCATATTAAACTGCCTTTATCTCAATCCACAAGCTTTTTTTTTTCTCCTGATTCCCTTCCCCATCCTAGAGGGGTATGGGGTAGGGTGAGCGAATGGCTGTGTGGTGATTTGCTGCCTGCTGGGTTAAACCACAACAGGGGAAAAAAGCGAAGGCCTTTCACTCTTGTTGTTTGATTATGTTACATGAATAACATGAATATATTGAATATATATACGTGAATTTCCCCCTTCCATTTTTTTGCAGGCATGTAGGGAGGAAAAGTCTTACTTTCATTAAGCTGTTGTTTCTGCAATGCCAAAAACTGTGAAAAATGCTAAGCTTCCACAAAAAAAATACTGTGACAGTTATATGCATAGATATTCCTATATTGCATTAAAATGGTCCTTTCAGTATGGTGAATCTCCACAGAAACAGTCACCTATTTCTATGTTTTGTTATAGTGTTATACAGTCCCAAGAACAATATCTTTAAATTGCCATCTGTAAGTAATCAGAAATTTGATAATTAAATACCTACTTGATTTTGATTTTTTTTTTCCCCTTGCATAGTAAGCACACATTATATGACAAGGGGGCATTGCTGTTCACATCAGTGCAGTAAGAACCATAGACTTTGTGTAAAGTCAAGAAGCTGAAAATTATTGTGTCACTCAGTAACTAGTCTGTATTCCTCATTGCTGACATCACCATAAAATCATTTTAAGTCTTGAAAACAAAACATTCTAACTTATTTCCAATTAACCAAAATTATTTGATTCTCTAATAGCTCCTATGGGTATCTCAGACCAAAGTCTGCTAAAAGACTTCCCTACTACAGGAAGGCAGTCTGCAGGAGATAAAATCATTGACCTTGAAGCTGCTGGGCAGGGCAAGTTGAAAGAAGGTGGCAGAGAAGATGATGTGAGCCCGCTCAAAACTCCACAGTTAGAGTTGACTCAGGATGGAAAGGTATGGCTTTCTTTCGCACCAAGATTATTTGTTCATGTGGTGTGTGTGCATGTGTGGTTATTTAGTGCCTATCACTTCTAAGCATCACACAGAACACCGTATTAAATATTTGAACAAAACTGTCAATTATTTTGTGTAGGTTTAACTGGAGTATATATAAGGAAAAGTGAAGGCAACCTTCTGAGTTTCTGGGTTTCTTTTAGTGCTATAAATATAACTTGAATTTTCAGGAAGCTTGACTGAGTTCTGGAAAACTGTTTCAAAGCGTAAATGGTACTTTATTCAATTCCTTGGTTTGTTTAGACCTAAAGATTGTTAGCATATCCACAGTTGTATGTGCTATATGAATCTGGGTATATTATGACTGCTTTTAAGTAATTATAAGTGACAATCTTCTTGTTTTAGTAGTTACTGCAGAATTATTTCATCCTTTAAACACTCCTATGTTGAACTGAGGTATAGATTTATATGGAAAGTTGAGTATTTTGGTCTGTTTGTTGCAAACAACCATTTACTTGTCTTGTGTGTTGGAGTTACTGTGGAAGTAGGTCAAAAATTTGAACTTAGATCTTGTAGGATTTCATGTAAAAATTTCCTTCCAGAGTGTCACCTAAAACCTTGGAGTTATGTGATATAATCTGCTGCTCTTCTCTCTGGGATATCACTTCTGTTTTTTCTGGCAGTTCTTCAGAAATTTCTTCCATATTTAAAATAATTTTTTCACACATTTTTGGAAGTTAGCTATCCTTTTGATTCCTAGGGTGAAGTTTGGACTGCTGAGTTTATCCATACATCTTACATGTTCCTACTACATTGAAGTGTAGGA
This sequence comes from Anser brachyrhynchus, assembly GCF_964034855.1. Taxonomy (NCBI): domain Eukaryota; kingdom Metazoa; phylum Chordata; class Aves; order Anseriformes; family Anatidae; genus Anser; species Anser brachyrhynchus. The sequence continues at coordinate 67,113,711 of NC_137696.1, forward strand.
AGGGAACAAATATCAGTGGTTGCATTTTTGTTGTTGTTTGCTAGCTAGCTGAAATGATTTGGAATTAATCTAGGAAAAGGCACACACAGATCTTTCTGATGGGAGAAAAATGGTTAAATAAATTACCGTGTTTTGACTTTGGGCTTGGTAAAATGATGTTTCTCCCTTGTTTCCAAAGTGGCAGTATCTTTCAATCTTTTAATCAAGAAAAAGGAGGAAAAAAACCACAGTATTTTGGGAAGTTGTTCCATGAAGCTGATCAGTAAGGTTTTGTTACACATGCCAACTCTCTGTACAGCTTTCTTTTCCCCCTAAAGCTCTCTTTAAGTCTTAAAGGAAATGGTTACAAACCTGAGAATCAGTGCCAGCTTGTCTTTCATGTACTGCACTGTGCCCTGACCTTTCTGCCAAAGCTTTGAATGTCTGTCTGCTTCCATCTGCTGTAAGTGACTATTGCAGTTCCAAAGTGCACAGTTCTTTACAGCCGGAGAACAAGATGTTCATAATGGGTTCAGTTTCATAATCCATAAAATAAACAAGTTGACTGTTTGTAAAACACAAAGGGATTTCTATTTTTATTTGGCATTTCTATTGCATTAGTAGCGGTATCCCAAAGTAAAAAAAAAAAAAAAATCACTAACGAATAATTTCTTTTTTCTCCTTCTTTTTGTGCCTACAAACTTGCATTTTGTTGTACTTTCATTTTCCACTGTGCACAGAATTTGTTTCTTTGGCTCACTCACATACACCCACCATCACTACCCATCCATTCTGTGTCATCCCATCTCACAAACCTGTCACCTATCCCTGAGATGGACATGCTTTCAGATATTTCAGAGGAAGATCCCCTTGGGGAGCCTGTTCTTACCATTCCAGACATCTTGGAGTGTAATTCCATGAGAGAAACACCAGATCATAATAAAAATAAAATAGGTTTACCAAATAATAACTTTGAATCTATGAGAATTCCTGCTAGTCAAGGCCTCCCTGCTGTGGAGGGAAAAATCCTTAAAAATGACTACAAAGACACTGAGTTGTGTGTCTCACTCAGCTATATCAAATGCTTTTCTTTTAGTTTCCGCTCGCTGCTTGATGAGGATGGTTATATTAGTTTTCCTAGCCTTCCTGATATTTGCATCTCTTTCCTCCCACCTGGCCTTCAGCACTATGTTCCTATAACCTCTCCTTCCTTCATCCCCTCTTTTCTCCTTATCTTTGTGCTGCTTCTCTCTGCTTTCCAGTCTATTCCTCTTTCACTCACATTTTCCCTTCCTCTCGCTCTGTCCCTCTGCTACCTGGAGCCTAAGGCGACTTCATTTAGTGCCTCTTATGACAATGACCTGAATGACAAAGCAGAGGAAGAGGAGGTGTGTAATTCTGTTGCTTAAATGTTGACACTGTGCATAGCTATTATGCTAGCTCTCCCAGAGGCTTCCTCAGTTTTACACACTGACGGGGATATGTGTATGTACAGACCTGTATAAATGTAAGTAGGCACACACACAAACATCTATCTCTTTCTAACTTTTCTTATTTGTGAAAAACTGCCATTCCGGGATTTTTAGGCAATAGGTAGCTGGGGTTTTCTTGTTCGTTTCTTTTCCTGAATTCACACGGCATGCATAATTTCATTACACGTAGCTCAGTATCATTAGAATATAGCGTAGCTTGTAGTTCAAAATGTTTCGGAGCACATAAATCTGAATACTGGAATTGCTGTGAAATAGTGTATCTGCAATTATTATTAGATAGTAACAGTAAAAATTTGTGCTATTTGCACTGTCAGTTTGCGTGTTAAAATGCATGTCTCTTGAATGCATTGACTTTGTAATGCATGTCTCAGAAGTTCTGTTACGATCTGAAAAGTGAAGTTCCTTAAAGCTGAGTTTAAAAAAGTTAGTGCTTAAAAATCACCTTCTTGTTCTGGATTTCAGATGTTTCTGCTCTACAAGGGTTCGCTCAAAGTTGAGTCTTTCTAAAACATTTTAAAGTGCTTTCAGTAATCTCTAGCAGTAGTTAAGGTGGAGACTGATTTGATTCATTAGCTGGGATTGCAGGTTTTGTCAGACTTAATCACCAAAGTCTGAACTTTCTTTGAAATACACTTTCAAAATTGCTGTACGGAAGCCTCTTTCACGCTAATATGTTGCTCCGATCATCTGGAGTGACAAAATGCATCCTTTCCCTATATTTGCTGTGCATGTTAGAACAACACCATGCTAGAAAAAAGGTGGTTTATTTTGATCTTCAAAGGAAATATAAAAATATTATAGAACCAAAAAAGGAGAGGGCTTGTCCAATGTCACACTTAATGAAGTTGTTTAAACTGATTAAATCAATACAATGTATATATTAAAAACACGCTAAATATGACATCATTAAAAACACTAATCTAAGTTTTATAATGAAAAACAAGAATCTAAAGATTTTTTTAATTTTCTGTGACATAAATCAAACCATTCATAAAATAAACTTGCACAAAATAGAATCACAGAAAAGCGAGAAACGAATAAATATGGTATTATACCACAGTATTTATGCATTCACACAATATAAAATGCAACTGTACATGCAATAAGTACACCACTCCTCAGATGTATGTACTTGCACAGTGTTGACTCTTCCTAAGATGAGCAGTTGGTATTTGTACCTTTGGGAAGGCTGGGAGGTGGTTTGCTTTTTAAAGAATGCCTTTCCTTAAGGTGTTCAGAATACTTGTAGGCAATGAAGGTCAGCTATCATTTCCAACAGAGTTCATTTCAGTTCGAGGAAGTATATATTAACCTATAAGAGGGGAGTGGAGAGGCTCGAATAATCAAAAAAATAACAAGACAGTTTGTAAGTACATTTTTTAGGTGTGTGAGTTGAATCCTAGACTGTTTAACCAAAATAAATCATGCATTAAATTCCATTTTCCCATCAACTCGTTGCAGGGGTTAAGGCTTTTACCATAGAAATTATACACATCATCTTTTTCCATTATGCATTCTTAAATATCCATCTGAGATAACACTGAAAAATACAGCAATAGAGGGACATAGTGTGAAACTTCCATTTTTCATGCCACATGCCAAATATTACTTCAGCCATTCTGCGACATCATAGGTGAAGGAAGACCCAAGTCGCTTAATAATTTCAACCTCCGGGGCCGAAACAGGAAAGGTCTGTAAATATAGCACGCTTTGCAGCATTTACAAAGAGATGAAGCTTCTGTTATTCTGTAAGCTTATGTTTATTGATAATTTACAATGTTCTTACATTGGAGGAACCCGAAGAGTAGAAAGCACAGCAGAAGGTGCATGGTGGGTTTTTTGTTTTAGTTTACAATCAAATCTGGCTGTAGCTGGCTGCCTAGTTAGCACCCTAACTACGTTTCATTTCTATGGGTTTTTGTCTAAATAGTGCCTTTTCACTGTACTGTTTTATTTCCTGTATTTGTCTGATTTTTTGATTTATTTTACATTTTCTTGCTGGTACATTTCATGTTCATTTTGATTTGAATTTATTTTTTTATGTGACTTAATTTCACAGAGCAATTCCTTGAGAGTAGACGGGGAAAATATTTATGTCAGACATAGCAATTTAATGTTGGAGGTTTGTATATAATATAAGAAACACTTTCCCTTTTCATGGGCTGCCAAGCTGCATGGGATGGGAGGTCACCTGCAGGCTGTGATGAACACAGTGCATGACATGCATGGGGAAAACCAGCTTGGAAATGTTGCATGTTATGATTCTGGTTTCTGAGTTTTTAAAAGTTTTAGAAAACAAAACAAAACCCTCAGCTTGAATATTGAATGTGTATTTTTGCTAGATGTTTTCAATGTGGCAACTGGGAATAATAGCCCTATTTAGATACATCAAACACATTAGGCCCATTCACCATCCTAAACAGGATTTTTTTTATACATTGCTATTTCAAGTGTGCATCTTCTGTTGAGCAGGGTTTCTGGTTTTCACCAGTTTAATCAACCTTTATCAGATGTGTTACCTGAATGAACATAAGGCACAACCAGTGGTAGAAGTACGGAAAAACTAATTCTGGCTCTGACACTCAGGGATTTTTTAGGAGCTTTGAGAAATGTATGTAAGGATCAGATTTTTAAAGTGAGTACTTAGAAATGTTTTTGATATGTTTGCCTTTTTTTTTCATTTTTTAAATGGAAGCATTTCTTGCTCCCTAAAAGTTGGTTCTTATTGACAATGAGCAAAAGCAAAGAGCTTTGAACAGTATTTTAATGTGTAGTACTATTATTTGTCACTGAAGTAGAGATTTTTATTTTAAGAATTTCCATGTAAATCTGGAGTAATCTATAGTTATAATCAGTATCATATAACTTGTTATTAATAACACAAGCTAGTAACTGAAGAAAATGCAGAGTCCTACTGATGTCTTTAATTTAATTCATCCAAATGGGGCTATAAATAATTCCTTTTGTCACAAACTGTCTTCTTTAAAAAAAAAAATATTTTTGTTTGGTAATAAGGAGGTATGTGGATCACAGTAATCAAAACTAATTTTTTTTGGCTTTTCGCAGCTTTTGATCGCTATTCAAACTTTGCTTGTGTATAATTTACTAAAGCACTGTACGTGTACATTGCATAACTTTGCTATGATCAAGTCCAGGAAACATGCCTTGTGTCAAGCCAAAGTAGTTTTTAAAATTGTGATATGAGAATCGTCACTAGCTTCAGTTGTATAATGGAATATTCTTTGTATAATGCTTTAGTTTGCCCTAAAAACATATTTTAGGGGAACATATTTAGTATCCCTTGCTTATTAATTCTAATTTAAAAGTGAAACATTGGTCCTGTAAAAATACTAACTTAGTGAATTGCCAGAAAGTGGGAAGGTTCTTAATGTACTAAATGCATCTCTGAAGATTCACAGAATTAAGAAATAGATTTGCAGCACCAATAACAGCTTGGTGTTGAATATACAAATGAAAAGACATCAGAAATTAGTAAGTTTGTGTCGGTTTGGGATTTTTCATGACTTGACAATTTTTTTGATCCAAATTGCTCTATCTTAGCCTCAATGGGTCATAATAAAATATAACTTGACATTGATGCTCTGGTGTCCCCTTTGGTGCTTGCCTTGGAAGGTACAATTTAGAGAAAACACCTCTTTGGTAATGAGATTCACAAAACCCACCCATACTTGACAGCTGCATCTGCAATCGGATTGTCAAATGTGGAAAAGTCTTTAAGTCTTTAAATCTGATTTTACCAATATGTCTAGGCCTACGTGATAGGCACAATGAGGCCCTCTGAAGTGAAGCAGGTGTTAGTTGCTTGCATATTTGGCCCTGTGGTATTGTCCTCACAGAAATAAGTATTTTTCATGGAGCTTGTGGTATTAAGAGAGATGCATTTTTATAATGCTCCTTATGTTATCTTTCTTACAGCTGCCTTCAGTAATGTTACTTTTGCAATAAAGCAAGCAATCATTGGAAATGACTAGCCCTTTGAAACAGCAATAATTTCATATTTTGGATGAAATTATTTCTGTTAAATAACCGTACACAGCATTATCTTTCCTTTGTGTTAAAATTTGGTGGTAGTAGTACTAGTGTATTAGTGGCCACAAACAAAACCTTTTGGCCTTAAACTTTTGGATTTTAAGGTGCTCCAAAGAAGGCTAGCTCTCTAAGCTCTCTGTCAGACACAAGGCACTTTCCTTGATTTGGTTCTTCTTTCTTTTTTTTCTTTTAAACTGTTAAGTTTGCTTTTGTTGTCGTGTTTTGTCCTACTTTGTTTTACGTTGCGGGTTGCTAGGACCTGGATAAGACCCAGGATGACTTACTGAAACACCAGGCTAGCATTAGTGAGCTCAAGCGCAATTTCATGGAATCCACACCTGAACCACGCCCAAATGAGTGGGAAAAGCGGCGTATCACACCTCTGTCCCTACAGACACAAGGGGTATGTCACTGCAGACACTTGTCCGCATGCATTTTCATACAACCCTGTAGACAATAGAGTAAATGCATGTTGTCCTTTACATCAAATCTTTGTTTGGCTAATGTAATATTTGTTTATACTAGGTATATGTTAACTTTTTAACACTTACCATTGGACCTGGCTTTAAATAATGTGTGGGATTTTGTTCTTCTACAACAGCTGGAATAGAATCACTAGAAAAAGTTGGAAGCAATGGCAATATTTTGCTCTGTTTTAAGGACAGCTTAAATTTCACTGATTTACACAGGTGTATGGAGTTAATTTTTCAGCAACAGTAAAACATTTCACTCATTGTTTCTCCTTAACTCTTCTTAGCAGCCTCTACACAAACAGCTATCTGACCTGTGTCATTCGTGAAGGACTTTACGCAATCATTTAATTTACAGTGTTGACTTCCTCAGGATGTATTTAGTGTATTCGTTAAAATTCATTCACCTTAGTATCTAAAAAGTCTGTAAAAATGAATTTACCTGTTTTTTCTCTATAATTCCTTTGTGACTGAACCTTGAAACAGCAGTTTGGAAAACTGTTTTCCAAAAAATATCATCCTACATATTTGTGGGGGGAAAAAAAAACATCCAAATTGCTCTGGCTGTTCTTAAACTTTTAATTTTGTTACTTCATATGCTTCTTTTATAGAGTAGAACAGCAAATCAATCCTCAAAAGCAATTAGTTTATCTTCTATCATTATCCTTTTTCACTGTTATACCTACCCCTCCCCACTGCAACAAAATTATTCCTCTCATCTTTCAGTATTACATTAATATCCCTATCTGTAGTGATATATGCATAGGTTGCATAGGTACAAATTTTCAAATGTCTGAGATACATTGTCTCACTTCGTAATCACAAATATCTTTTCAGTTAAAACAGGCATTTAGATAAAAACGTAACTTAATTTTTGTGTGCATTTTCTACATTGATTTTTTTTGTGTTGAAGTTGAGGCCCTTCGAAATAGCATTTTTTATCCTTGTATTTTTTCCCCTCATGTAGTATGTTGTGTTGTTTTCAGATGGTTTGGTTTTATGTTGATGTGTATTGTGTATCTGTCTCATTGCTTGTTGATTTACACTGGTTTTACAAAATGAAAACCAAATAGAAAAAAGGAGACCACATTTTCCAAGTGAAAACATTGCCTGGGAAGGAGAAGCAATGGACTGCAATGCCACGGATTGCTGGAACAAAACCAGAGGAAATTGATAAGGTGGCTGCCCTGAAATCTACTGCCTTCTTGCTGCATCTGCTGTGGGCTAGCTGGGGCACTTCTTTCTTTTTCTATTTTTTTCTTCCTGATGTCAGTACTGAAAGGAGAAGTCGTAAAGCAAGATTTGTTTATAAGAATGCCAGCAATGTTCTGCTTAAACACTAAACTGGCTGTGAAGTTCTGAATGGCTCCTGTTTGAAAAAGAACACTTTTGGGGTGGAAAATTACTGTATTTTATGTGATTTGGATGAGAGCAAAACATGTATTTCCATTTGAGATGGAAATAATTGTTTGTGGTTATTTAACACTTAATACAAGAATTTTTCTTTCACATATTTACTATGTAATCATTACTCAAATCAATAATGCTGTAAAATGCAACCAGGTTCCAAGTACCTCCATGCTTCTGTACCTCTTCTTTTATCCTGGAAAAGGGCGGATTTTTCCTCCCTCCTAAGCTGCTTAACATCTATGCAGTGAAAAAGCACAATATAATTAGTGGGACTTCTAGCAGTAGGATAGTGATGACATGTAGCAATTGTGATGTTGCTTTTTTACATTTCTTTTGGACTATTTTCTACCACCTAGGTAAAACCGATTGTAAGGCTGTTAGTCCTATTTCAGTAACATCTATAAAAGCAGGTTTGGGATACAGCGTATTTTGATCTCAAATTATTTATTGATAAGAAGTTTGGGGTGGAGTTCTTTGTTACCCCCAATTTTAAATTTCCTGGTATTATTAGACGTTTCTCAGTCCTATTCCTGGAAGGTATGTTTTCCTGCCTATCTTTAATGATAGCTGGACAGTAGATAAGAATAAAGCAAGAAAACCACTGCTAATATTCTTTCTTTTCTTCCTGCTTTTGCTCCAGTGAAAATAATTGCAAATAAGTCATTTTCTGTGTATAAGAAATGCTACTTTGGATATATCTCATTTGTACCACTGTACTCCTGTATCACTGTACTCCCACAAATGCACAGCATCTGTGACTTAATTGCGATGCATTGATATGTATGTCACAAAACATATGGGCTACCGTATAAAGTTACGGTTATCTAGAATCATCACTTTTTAATCCCCATGCCCAGCCTCCTCTGCTTATAAACAGTATTTCATGTCAGAGTATGTGCCTGTGTGTTAGAAGACATTTTGCCAGGAAGTTAAGCATCTTCAGAGGCTGATGCATTGTTGTAAATACAGTAATTGATTCAAGAGTGCCAATTCTATCCATACATTTAGTAATTAGTACTAAATGTCTCACCAGGGAACAGGGGCTACATTATGAAGCAAATTGCGATTGATGTCTTCCTTTTAAAAGATTAGAAGACCTAAAAATTTGATGGTGGTAAACACAAGAAGATGAGGGCATGTGCCTGTCTTTAATTATTATACATATGTGGAGAGAGATGCATACAGTCTGACCACATACAAAATAAAATATTTTTTTCTTTACTGCTTTGAGTGGTTAGAAAACACGTGGTGCCAGAGTGTACGGTAGAAGGAGCATCATGATCATAGTTTGTTTTCTTGATGCAAGCTATTAATAGATTAACATTACAGGGTGCAGTGAACTAGGGAAAGAAAGTGGGGATGAGGAGTAATACATTGCCCTGGTGCATAAGGGAAGATTTAATCAACTTCATTCCCATAAAATTTTCTTAGCCACCTTTGGAATACGCTTTAAATTTTACCATAGGGAAAAAGAAATAAAAATTGAAGCTATTTTTCTTTTCCTTTTCTGATCTTCTGTGTGCCATATGTGTAGTACTGTATGCAGAGTAGCATGGTGTAACTTATATAAGTGTTTAGTTTCTATATTGCTAGCACATAAGTCTACCCTATAGCAGTTACCTGCATGGCATTTTGGCTTTTCTCTGACATGCTTCTCTACCTTGATTGTCTGTGTTCCCATTTTCTAAGAGAGAAATGTATGTTATTTAATGTTGGCAAAATGTATGTTGTGTCCATGTTAGGTATTTGTTGCATTATTGGCTTTTTATGTTAACTTTCTACTTGTAAGAGCTTGTGGAGGGAAAACTGAAATAAATAAAAACTTAGCTTTTTCAGAGCCTTGTACCCATATGAATCTTAAAAGCTTGTTTTAATATATGGATTCCTAGTACTACAGAAACTAGATCTGGCTATAAACATAATTTATGCTTTAAAGCGATGTACCCTTGTACGTATTTGTGAGTAACAGTTTTCCCACTAGAATGGAAAAGGCTTTTGAAAGCATTGTTTAATCAGTGCACATTTGCTCAGTTTGTTTCTTTTAAGCTTTTGAAAGCAGCCTTTAAAAGCTCTAATGTGTAAATTCCTCTGAGCATTGTGTGTGTGTTGTTCAAAGCCAATATACCTGAGTACCTGAAGCTCCAGAAATGGGAATTAGTGTGCTGAGAACGGTAAATACAGGACTGTTCAGGTAAACTGTTCCGGTTAGGAAATCTGTGGAAATAAATGTTTTTAATGTTTATAGTGTGAAATAAAGAGCAAAAGTATCTGTGGTGGGCGCACAGTAGGAGAGCGTGCCTGTGACTTGTGGTCATAGCTGTGTGCTGCCATGTTCTGCCCTCACCTGGAGCACCTCCGGTGTCTCCTGTGCTCGTGCAGGATTCTCCGACGCAAATCCGTGTCTCTGTCGTGTCCTCTCGCATGCCCGCCCTGTCCTCTGTAGGTTCTGCCGCTCTGTCCGCCGCTGGCTAATTCTTTCCTTTCCCTTCTCTAACTGTCTAGAGCCTAGAAGAAGAGATAACGTCCATTTTATTTAGCCAAGAAGGCTTTCGCTCCGGCCCGGCCCGGCCCTTCGCCGCAGCCCGCGCGGGGCCAGCAGAGGGCGCTGCGGGGGAAGAGACCGAGACCGGCTCCGACACCGCCGCCTCGGCACCGGGCCCGGCCCAGCCCGCCCCGCCGACGCCCCAGGTGCCTTCCCCGTCCTAAATAAACTTAAACATGCCCGGGGGCTGCACCCCGCTGCCCTCGCACCCGGGGCGGCAAGCTGCTCGCTCCCCGGGGCTTGCGGAGGAGATGCAGCTGAGGAGCTTCGTGCTCCCCTCGCCGCGCTTCCGAAGCAGCGGTGGGCTGGTGTTCCAGCATTGCCAGGCGTGCCAGCCTGCGGCGTAGGTGCTGTGCTCGGTGAACAGCCGTACAAGCTAGGATTAAGTCACAGATGGTGTGTTGATTTGGTGTTCCCGCTGCCTGAACTCGAATTTACATTTCTAAAAATACATGAGATCAAAAAACTGCGTAACGGTGGGCTTTCAGGTATATCCATCATAAATCATTTTGCTGTGGAATAAATACTAATACAGTTGCTTTAATCTCATCATTTGAATCCTAATGGGATCATCTTGGTAGTCACATACTGCTATTTTGACAACATACAAGCCTCAACAGTCTCCCTCCCAAAGATGAACAACTAATAAAATCTTAAGTAAAGGTTTTTTTGTGTTGATGATAAACTGATAGTGGAATGCAGCTTTTTTTTTTTTTGACTTACCCATAATATTGTAATATTACTTATTTCTAATTTAAGAGGAAATTCTTTACTCAGAGGGTGGTGAGGCCCTGGCACAGGTTGCCCAGAGAAGCTGTGGATGCCCCATCCCTGGCAGTGTTCAAGGCCAGGTTGGATCAGGTGTTGGCAACTTGCTCTAGGGGAAGGTGTCCCTGCCTATGGCAGGGGGTTGGAACTGGAACTGGGTGGGCTTTAAGGTCCCGTCCAACCTGAGCTGTTCTATGATTCTAATTCCAAATTTAACTGAGATAAGTAATTGCCTCACTAGCATCACTGACCTGTGCATTCATACTTTTATTTTTCAGTCTTTCATAATTAAATTCTTATCCCAATTAATAACATCTGTAATTCTTACCTACTTTTGAGCGATATATTTCAATGAAGTAGAAGGAAAGGGGCATAGTTTTGTGTGAGTCTTACAGTGAGTACACAGTACCTGTCTAGTGTCATATATATATATGTTCCTAAAGCTTGCTTGGAGAATGTTATGCTATTGAAAGGGGTTATGCATTGATTTTTGTCCTCTTGATTGCTTTTTGTTTCACAGAGACATGCTTCCAGAACAGAAGGGCCTTGCACTGGAGTCAGCGATGCTGATAAGGTTCTACTGATTTTTCCATAGTTAAATTTGGCTCTAACTCTTAAAATCCATCTTCATTCTTTCCTTCCTTTTTCAGCTAACCATCACAACCATCTTTTGTCTTCTATATGACATGAACCAGCCATCAGCTTATTTTGTTTCCGTCATTTTCATTTATTTATATGTTCTACTTTTGTTTTTCCTCATCCATGTTTTTTGTGCAGAGTTCACATGAGACTCTGGACATAGTGGAGGAGAAGAAGCAGGCAGAGGTTGGGATAGAAGAAACAGTAGTCGTAGACGAAACCGACAAAGGGAAAATGCAAGTTGCAGCTGATGCTGGGGAAACATGTAAGGTGGAGCACCTATCAAAAAAGGACTCTTCTTCATTGCCATCATATAGTAGCAGCAGCAGTAGTAGTGAGAGTGAGGATGAAGAGGTGGGAGAATACCAACCACATCATAGGGCAATTGAGGAAGTCATCAGGGAAGAACAGGAAGAAGAAGATGATGTGAAAAGGAGAGAACTTGAAGAAAAAATACAGCATGTGGAAGCCGCACCACAAGGCAGTAAGCTAACTGTACCAGTTGAGAGCACACAAGTTACAGCTGAAGATTCGTTCCAGGAAAACGCAATTATCATACCTACAGAAGAAAAGAATTTGTCAGAGGAAATTAAGGAAGACTTAAGTGAAGAAAAGGAGGAAGAACAGCTCAAACTCAATGGAGACGTGTCTCATGTTGACATTGATGTTGCACCACAAATAATTTGTTGTTCTGAGGTAAATGGTAGAACAGTTTGACGACTAGATTAAGCAGAGATATTTCTTTGGATGAAAATGTACCTGCCTTTCTTCTTCTCCTATTCTTCCAGCTCTTCTGGCATCCAACAAGATTCAGATCATTTGGAAGGGGAAACCACTGATGAGCAGTGGAACTGTCTCGTTCAGTTATGGTTTCTGGCTTTTTGCTATAACTGGGTGAGAATCACCAGTAAAGCAAACCTTCTGAAGACTGCCACCTCCTTTTTATCTCCCCCTTATTTTATATACGTATACATAACACATTATTTATGTTTCTAACGGTTTAAGTCCTGTCTTGTCTATTTGTCAATTGTTTTTGACACTTTGATGACGTGTAATTGTAATTGGAAAATTATTGGCAATTGGAGTTAGAAAACATCCATTGCAGTTTTTGTTCTTTTTTTAACTCATTATTTGCTGCTTTTCTTATCTTTGTTTCCTTTTGAAGAAATGTTACAAATTTATGGACTAGACTTAGTATATATATATATGTGCGTTTATGTATGTGTATATGTGTATTCATATATATCTCACGATCTTACTGTGGAGTCTTATAGTGCAATAGATTTTTAGGGAAGCATGGGTTGGTTACAGTCACAATCAGCTGTTTTAAGCCAACAAAGGTTGAATGGTTCATTATTGCGTAAACTTCATAAAGAATCAGAAGAGAAAAAATGAAGTGCAGGAATGCATGTCTTTGTAAAGTGGACATGATCTTCTGCTGAATTTTTTGAACAGCTGGATATTATTTTTCCTACTTGTCTTACAGTAGTGACTTTTTGTTCAATTAAACCCAAACAACTTTCTTTTGTTGTATTCTGCTTGCAGAGTTCCAGGTGTTCTGATTAATGATATGAAAAAATCAGTTTACAAGACCTTTAGAAGCAGGCACCCACGTTTCCTAAAGCATAGCCTGTTTGGAGGGAGAGCAAAAGGGCCTCTGTGTGTGCAAGAGTATTTGAGGGAGGGAAAGGATTCTTTTTCCACTAGGATTTCCCCTGCTGAAAATCCAATTGTAAAATTTGTTTTTCTGTTCCACAAGTAGTGCACATTCAAAAGTTAGTTTTGCATTATTCTTGGAATTTCTTGGACTTATTTGCAATCTGACTAAGTAATTCTACTATAAATATCATTAATCTTGGAAATATCTATCTGAACTATCTATCAGTTTCTTATTTGATGGAACTTTACACAAACTAAGATTCTTCCTACTGATGCTCTTTTATACATTTTAAATACCTATGTTGAAACTTGGTTTTAGCGATTACCTTCTGTGATATTTTCTGTTGGTGAAACAGAACTTTAGCAAAGCTTGTTAGGAGACATTTTTTTTCCTATTGTGGATGTGTGTGGGTAGAGGGCTGGTTTATTAGTCGTCATTTCATGGTGCTTATTACATGCTTTTCAACTGGAGAAAACAGTCCAGTACTTACCTTATTCTTATGCTTTTCATGTGGCTTTGATTTTACTTTCTAGTTCCACTTTACAAACTTTCCTCTTATGTCTTTTGAGTTGATTGTCTGTTTCTTGCACCATAGCCTCCAGTAGTGAAAACGGAGATGGTAACCATTTCAGATGCCACACAGAGAACTGAAATCTCCACAAAAGAAGTTCCGATTGTTCAAACAGAAACTAAAACCATCACATATGAATCTCCACAGGTACAGTGGCAGAGTGATTTGTTATATTAAAGTTGGGCTTTATTCCAATAATTTGTAGCCCCAAATGTATAACGTCCAAGAAATGCTTTTCCAAAACCTATACTTCTTCTAGCAGCTAAGATTATACTTTGGCTATGAATTAGTTAAGTGAAATGTGTATAGACAAAGCAATATTACTGCTAAAGTTCTGAAAGTCTTTTTTGATAAAAAAAAAAATAACTTAGTTGCTGCAAATATATAAGTTGTATTTAGGTTTGGAAACTTGGTTAAAATATCTCATTAAAGCACTTAACTTTGATAATAAATTTTCCACAAGAATGAACTGTAACGGTTTACTGAGTCTATGTGACATTGTGAACTTGGATGACTTCTACTTAAATTTCAGTTCTAACTTTTCCATTTGAACTAAGTAATAAGTATGTGTTTAGTAATAAGAAAACTTGCTTTGACTCCTATGAAAACACAGCTTTTAAATACCAAAATACGAAAATGCTATTTTTCATCTTACAGTTTGATGGCAGTGCTGATGGCAGTGCTGGTGTGTTGCTGAGTGCACAGACAATTACATCAGAGTCAATTTCTACTACCACAACCACACACATCACCAAGGTAAAATGGATAATTTCTCTCTGAAGTTTTTTTAATTAAAAAAAGGCAAAAAATTCCAAGTCTTACATGAAATCTCTGATACCTATATATCTGCTAAATTATTGAAGAAAGCTGACTTCAAGTGGATTGGATTAGTTCTAGGTACATGTGAAAGTTGATTTTTCTGCATACAGTTTTTGAGTAGAAAACCCTTAATGAATAAACAGGAATATCTGGGAACAGGATGGGAAAAGGTAGAAAATGTGATTAGTTTTTTTCGTCTTTCATGTTGGTCTTATGTCTCTTGTCTCTCATGTTGGTGCTTGGCAAGGAGAACATACCTATATTTCTTGTTTCGGTTCTGTCATCGCTTGCTGGTATCGTAGAGAATCTTTGTTAACATTGCTGATGTGGCTGAGGTCCACAGGAGCCCTGCTTATGGCGTCTCTTATAAGGATGTACTGAAACAATGTTTTCTCAGACTCTGTGTTGACCTTCATTTGTGCCCTTAGGTTTAGAATGTGTTTAAAAACAGATCATACCACTACATTACTTTCCAAGCATATTTTAGTGCTGAAGTATGTGCTCTGCATTCCATGCTTGAAAAGAAAAGGAAAACTCAGTCTTATCAGGGCATCACATCTATTTCGGTCTCATGTGATGTTTAATGCCGGAGTATGTTAGAACTACTAAAGTGTTGTTTTTATTCATCGTTTATGTAAATATCAAATTTTTGGAGTGCCCCCACAACAAAGTTTCCAGCTCTTGTCTTTAAACTCTTAAAATACTTTTTTCAAGGTTACAGAAAGCACTGTTTACAGTGAAGCAAAAGGGAAGAAGGAAATGTAAAGTGTTAGTTTGGGATTTTTTTCTTCCCAAGACAAGATGTTTCACGTCATCAGAGAATGGAACAATAACCTGTTGCTGACTGTATAAATTAAGCAACCAGATATACTTAATATTGAAAGTTGTATTCATGGAATGACACTGGATGGATAACGTTGGAAATTTATCAGATGAAAGCTGCATAAAATAAAATCAGCTCTGAATTTACAATGACTACATTTCTTTAGATGGAATAGCAGCCAGGTCCTTCTCAGTCTCTTGATCCCTTTTGCATTCATTAAGTCGTCACTGTTTTAAGAAAAATCTTTATTCAAAAAATTGTGATATCATGGATATAATTTTTTTAAAATAGATATTTCCATGTCAAGTCCACATGTGGATGCTTCTTTTTGGAGGGAAACATTAAAGAAAATAGCTTCATTCTTGTCTTCTCAAATATGATGGCGATGACCATAACACAGTAGTTCCTTATATTTTTGTAGACTGCTTATTGTCGATCAACAGGCTCTGTGAGCTTTCTAAATGAACTTCATATTTTACATCCCAAACTGTTTGTTTTTGATAAAGGTGCCTGTCAAAATAGTTCTAATTTTCAAATGGTGTTCTTGACAGGCTTATATTGCATCTTTTCTAATAAAGGCCAGTGGATCTTGAGAAGTACTTTATTTTTTTCTATTATGCAGGCTCATTTAAAATAAAACAAAACAACCACCATACAATTTTGTCTGTGAAAATTTTTGTGTGCTAAAATTAGAGTGAGAAATTAAGAAACAAAGCATTAAATTATTTCCATCAACAATGTGAAATATGTTGAAAACTTGACACTATGGTATGTGAGTTGAGGAGAAAAAAAAAGGATTGTGCTTGTATTATATCATATGGGATTATTTAGTGAGTATTATTCATTAGAAGCCCATGCTGGATAGATTGAAATCAAAGACAAGAATTTTCCTTGTTGCCAGATTTATATCGTGGAAGAGCCTGGAATTCCTGTTGGTCTGCATATCAAGATCTGTTCAAACTTGGGCTCCAATAACAGAAAAAACTCTCCATTACTTGTTTTTTAATCAAGTTTTTTTTAACAATTGCTAGAGTGTGACTAATTGCATAACTGAAAAAGGATGACTTGGCACCAAGATTACTTACTACTGACTGTAGTCCAGTGACAGAGAAATTTACTTGCTTCAGTGCCGTACCGGAAAGCTTACGGCCATATAAAATAATTACACAAAGTTGTTTTCATGTGTTTTTTTGTGCCATCTGTAGATGGTAAAAGGTGGGGTATCAGAAACAAGAATTGAGAAGCGAATTGTCATTACTGGAGATGGAGACATTGACCATGATGAGGTGAGTATGTAAGCTGCTAATACTTACAATGTGTTATCAATAGTCCAATGAGTTATAGAAGATTTTTCAAAAACCTGAAGTAGGACAAAGGTGGAGAACAGAAGGATGTAGAAAGATCCTGAGACTGTTGATTTCAGCAAATCTGTTGAAGTATGGTATTTAGCAAATAGAGAGCCTGTAGAGTAAAACTGAGAGTTATACGCATTTTTAACTTTGCATTATAAACCATGTGAATAGATTTCTTACTATTTTTTACAGGGACTGCTTATTTTGGAAGAGACTCACCTAGTCTAGTGCCGCTTTTGCCATTTGGGAGGAAAAGCATTACTAAATCAATTCTGATACGTTAATCTAGGCAGATGGGAGTCTCTACTGCTTTGTGTCAGCAACATCTAAATGCAGAGTTCGTCTTGACTGAAAACTTTGAAATATGTAAAGACAAAAACTGATTGAATGTGAAAAATAGTTTTTGACTTGTATTTACGGAATTCTATACAACAAAAATAATTGTTGATCTGCTGTAATCATACATTTGATCTCTATCAGCACCAAGGCAGTTATATTTTGATACCGTCGCAACAAAGGTTAAAATTACTTCTACCTGCCCAATTAAGAAAGGTGAATTCAATAAGTACACAGAAAAAACATTGAGAAAGTGCTATTACCTATTCTTTGTAGTGATGATCACACTTTTTTTAATCTAAGAAACTATAGTGGTAAAGTCAATCAACAGTCACTGCATAATATAAGTGGAAAAGCCTACCTTACACATAAAGATTCAGTGAATCCGATTCTAACTTTATGGAAGCTACACAACTCAACAAGGTTTAATTTAGCTTCTTAGTGTAATATAGTGAGAGCTTTCAGGGAATTTAATTTCAGATTTTGATCTACTGCTAGAAAGTGGTTCTTGACAAGTTCAATCTCTTCTTGAAACTTATAATTAAATGACAAGGTTGTTCAGCATTAGGCATGGCCCTTGTCTGCCTTTACATATGTTCAATGCACTTGGGACATCAGAAAAGGTCACATAATACCTTTAGAGTATAAGACGATGCTTTAGTAAAAACCATTCTCCAAGTCCTTCTTTGTTTTGAGATAAATGGTTAGTGAAGTAGAAAATTATTATTTTAAAAAAATAAATCACTGAAACTCAAAGCAGTGAGTAGCTCTTAACAGATTTAAGAAAATTCTACCACAACTTCTTCATTTGATATGGAGCTCTACAGAAGCACAAACGATATGATGTGTGTTCACTCTTGTCTTTTTGCTCCCTACATCTCTAAAAGACTTTTCAATAGGAGAAAAATATTTTAATTTTGAATTTCAGAATTCGAGTGCTTTTAACATGTGTAATTTAGAGATTAGAAACCTCTGTTTTTTCATTGTTAATCATCTGATGATCAACACTGGTTAATAAATCTCAATAGCCACTCTCTTTTAAATCCTCACTTACACTAAATAGCTTACATTTGGCCCGTTATAGAATTCAAACCAATAAAAAATATTAGAATTAGTACATGAGTAAACACCAGTATTGTACCAATGCATACGATGTGTTCCCCTGTACGTGTTTCCTTAGTATGACATCCTTGTTTTGTCTTTGTCAAACCTGTTGCAGAAATTCTAATTCTTCCAGTATAAAGTAGTTTTTGTCTTCTGAGGTAAGCTAGAAAAGTTACAGGGTGACTTTAAGGTTATTTGCTACTTTGGAAATTTGGGTACCTTTTTGAAGCCTTTCTTAAAGTGTCATGGTTTTTGGTTTTCTGTTTCTTGTGGTTTTTTTCTAAGCCCTCTCAAGCTCAGGAACTTAGACTTCTGAATATTTCTTATCAGAATTGCCAATGCTACACACCTATTCCCTGGCCCTTTATTAATGCCCTTTTTCTGTTGTTGATTTACATAATTTAAATATGGTTGCAGGCCCTGGCACAGGCAATCAAAGAAGCCAAAGAACAACACCCTGACATGTCTGTCACAAGAGTAGTGGTGCACAAAGAAACCGAACTTGCTGAGGAAGACGAAGACTAAAATCAAAAACTCAAAAACATCCTCAAGCAAATATTTCAGGTAAACTTATGTAATGATAAACTTATGCTACTTTTTCTATCAATATTTTCTGTTACATTCTGTAATAAAAGGCTTAGAAAAATATGGGGGGATCTTTGGTATATATTATCACAAAATAATGAATTGAAATAAGCACTAATAGAAGATCATTAGTGTTGAGCAGTAACAGAATTGGTAATAGAAGACTTTTAGGTTCTTGTTTCAGATGGAAAATTATTGTATGTTCTTCAGTTTTAGAACAATTGGGTTTCTATCTGAACACTTCCTTTGTTGATAAAGGTCCAAAAAAAAATCCCATTCTTACTGAAAAACAAGTCTGTTCCATATGCAGCCATCCAGTGGCGTAAAACTAAAAGCTAAGCTTAAACAGGGAAAATGTGTTTTTCCTTATTGTTGTTTGACTTACATGAAAAAACAATGCTAGGAAATCGGTGGTAAGGATAATTTAACATATCTTTAGAGTCATTAAAAAAAAAATTAAAAAAACTCAAAACAGGTGGTTTGGGCTGTGTCTAAGCATGAATGAAATCAGTATAGAAAGTTTCTTTACTGATGAATGTAATACTTGTCATTACCAATAATTGTACTTTTATTGGATGTTTTATGAGTTTTATTATATTAAAGAATTTACTTTAGGAAACAAAAATTAAATACGAAGTACTACCTGAAATTTATTTCTACTTGAGCAGTATAATCCAGGCCTTGACCATCTAGTAACCTCAAACTATTACCAAAAATCTGTGACAGTCAGTATAAACTGTAGTGGCCCAGGTCAGAATTCTTTAAAAAAAGTATATATTTTTATTAAAAAAAAGTTTGCTATGTTGATTGACAGAATCCACAGTGCCACAAAACAGCTCAGAATTTAGATATTCAGAAGGAAACAATATTTTTGTTGCTACTAGTAAAATTTCTAGGAATAATAATTTTTAAAGTACTGCTGTTCTTGAAGTATTCACCAGAAAGATCACAAAGAACACTGAATAAAGTGCTGTCGTACTGGATATAGGCTAATGTGAAGCCCGGCATCAGCTTTGGTGTTTAAAGCTTCAGGTTTCTTCAGCTTGTCATACTAGCTGACGTCCTGAAACTGAAGCTTCAGTATTTTCAAACGTGATTGGTTTGTTGACTGTAGATTCAGCTTCAAGGAAAAAATATTGATTGGAAACGTTAAACAACAATAGGAGAGATTTAAAAATAAGTAAAGTTTTAAACAGTGATGTTTTAAACCTTCTTTTTGGAGACCTCTCTTTCTACTGATGAATCTCAGTGTTTGGCTACCAGAGGTATTATTGGCTGCTATCAAGTGGGCAAACTCTGTCAGTGTAGGGTTTGAAGTAAAAGAAAATATCTGAAGAAATGAAAATCATCTTTATCATGAAGTAGAAGAAAACTATCTTGTATTTTTTTACAGCAGTTAGTTTTCTCGATTCTTATTTCCTCAGTAATGTGTAGAATGGTTGCAGTCCCTCCAGGTCCTTCGTGTGCAGGCGTACCCCAAGTATTGAATGAGAGGGTTCCAGTTGCCTTTCCTGGCCTCACACAGATTGTGCTAGAATGAGGAGTGTTTACTTTGATAATTCATAAATTACCTTTTGGTTGGCTCTCCTTTGAGAGCTTGCTGAGAAACTGGAGTCTTTAAGTCAGAATGGAGCTGAGTTTGAGCTGCCCTCTGAATAGTTCTTCAGTGTTAGTCAGGTTGTGTTTGAAAAAGGAAGGAATAAGTTTTGCTCGTAACTTATACAAACCAAAACCAATATGGATCAGATTTAGAAGTGCTAGGTCAACACTCCTTCTCCTGGATGTTAATGTTATAAACTGGAAATAACAAAGGGCTGTCTTCTGGTGGAGGTAGCAGAGTTCTGACATTTTAAAAATATATTTTCAAAAGTTGCAGGCACTCTCAGACAACTTCAGCTGCCAGTAACTTAAAACACAGTGCTGTACCTCCAACCCTTTGTTTGCATGTGCTGTATACATATGTATACATATGTATACATAAAAGTGATTTAGACAGGAAAGATTTATTTTATAAAGCAGTGGGCTGAAGGACTACAGAACTGGTGCATGTGTGTAGTGGAATTTGTTTGAGGGTGGGGGTATAGGACCATGTGTTTGTTTTGTTGAGGTTTTTTGTTTGCTTTGTTGGCGGTCAGGGAGATGTTTGCTTGTGGGGGAGGAGGGATGGGAACAAGTCAGCAAAAATGAATAACTGTGCAGGAAGCTCTATGTTAACTTTTTTCCGATGTTCAACTGGATTTGTCTTGTAGCTTTGTTGCTTAGTGACACTGAAAACAGGTATAGCATGTATGCTCCAGATTTATTTTGAAAACACAGGAGAGGATGTGGACCTGCACTAACTGTGAGATAGGAATGTTACTTGCGCTCCAGAAGAGCTTGGAAAAATCCACACCACTTTTGAGACAGCTGTTAGTTTGTAGCAGAGGAGAATGCCCTTGTTTTAGGTAACTTCACTAGCCCAGTGGTACACAGCAACACTAAGCATGCACACTCCTACCATCCTTCTTATATTTTCAGGATTTACACATACAGATCTGAGGTAGAAAGCCGCACTTAGAAAGCAGAACAAATCGTTCTGATTTGTAAGGATTTGCTATTATAGTGTATGCTATCATTGAAACACTCATTTACTATTATTTACTATTATTAAGCATGAATTTAAAGGTCTTGGGAGCAGAGGTTGCTTCTTTTGTTATATTTGTGCAGAATATAACAGTTTCTTCATGCTATCTCAGTCCAGAAAAGTATGTTTCGAATCAGTGTTCAGCATAATCTGTCCCATGTAAGTAACTGTAACATCTCTTTTGAAGGGACTCTGACATGGGGGGAAGAAAATCTTGGCAGGTTTGCACCATGTTCCTACGTTAGTGACTAACTGCAAAATTGATTCTGTTCTTTCATCAAATATTCTATTACTTGGTTTAAAAAAAAAAAGGAAAATAATTCCATCCGAGGGTGTTTTGCTTTTTTTAGAAATATATACATTGTAGAATGGTGTTTGCAATATATTGGAAAGCGTCATTTTTGTTTGGGTTTGCTAATTGCTTTACAGTTCTTAAACTGAAATGCTTATGAGAAAGTGAAAGAGGACTAATATGAAGACATTTCACCATGTTACTCTTGTATTTGAGATGTGATGACTGAGCAATGCCTTTTATTTAAATGTTCAGGAACAAATTCAGTTGCCCAGATACAGGCCACGTGAAATGTCTTGAATATCTGTCTGCAGCATGGACCATCTGGAGACCTGTGCCCTCCTGTAGCACCAACCGAAAGCCATGTGTGCCTGTAGAAATGTCTCTAGACAGTTGTGTTTAGGCAATAGAAACACACAATGAATCTGGATTATTTTTTTCTGAGGTGATGAAAGCTCTGCCCTGACCACAACTATGGCAATGTTTTTTATGTATCTTTGCTTTCCCTAATGAAAGGGAAAGATGCTGTACTCTGATTCTCAGGGATTATTAACTGAGCAATTATCTTCATTTCTTTTTATGTACTAGACTATGGATTAAAATGTTCAGTAAACTGTGCAGGAGGTGACTATTAAAACACCATGAGAATTTTGGGGAGGGAAAAATATACTAAAGCAGGAAAAGCACTGAATTGCTGTTTACCTCAGAACTGAAGACTTTAGTTCATACAACACTTTTTGTGAAATAACCCTCCCTCAAAATAACTGATACCGTTTAAAAAAAAAAAGTCTTCTTGAATCTGATGATGTGACATTCACACAGCATCTGCTATGAATGCTTATGTAATCTTCCCCCTCCGTTTTCTTCCAGAAATGAAAATGATACTGACCATGTTCATAACCATGAAGAACTGTGATCATTCCAAGTCATCACTACTCAACCGAATTCACCAAGCCTAGCAATGATGACCAGATGTTTAAGACTGAAATGCCAATACCAAACTCCATGTTAACATCTTTGGTCTATATTCCCTTACAATCTTTCTTGTTTATTTTTTTTATAACCACTTCTTAACAAACTTAGACTTTTTTTAAATGAAGTTTTAGAGGGTATGATCTTCTTTTTCACAAATATTTGCATTTTTGAAGCTGATTCTTGATTATATGAAAGTGAACACAAAAGAAGTCTGGAAAGCATTGTTCACTGGAGCAGGTAGTAATTGTGCAAAAAAGGGGATCTTAACTAATTTAGATATAGTGTTTTTTTCCAAATATTTCAAACGAAATCTTTCTGGAATAATTTACATTTTTTTCAGATTATTCAGGTAAATATATAGTATCACATAACAAAGATTTTTATAAAAATACAACATTTCCTAAAATTTGAAAAAAATATTTTTCTTTGGATAAATTTTATACTGATATCTCCTGTAACTCTTTCTGTTCTAAGGTTCTCCTCTCTGTGGGGCAGAGATGGTGTGGTAGTCTGTAGAGGAGGAGGAGTTACAAAGAAAATTCTTCTGACTGAGCACTGTGTTCTTTTTGCACTTTGGTGCCAATGCTCATCTTTTTGTAGACATTTTGCTGTCTGCAACATTCCAGATAAGGAAAGAAGGAATAACAAAATATCTTTCTCTTCTTCCAACAAGAGATGATCTAGGCAGCTTAAAACCTTAGTGCTTTTTTTTGTTACTGTGTCCAAACTTCAACACTTCCATTATTTGAACACGCCTGTAGAATGCTTGCTTCCTATTAAACCTCACTGCCTACATGTTAGAACTGACATTTCTGCTATTGAGAAGGTGTATGTTTCAGATGCTTTGTCTAATGGCTAATGCAGGTTTCTAGGATACTGAGTAAAAAGTGCGTGATGGATTCCATTCATAAAGTAATGAGACAGTACCATCATTTGAAACTGCCGTTTGAGAATGAGAAAACCTGTTAATTATTTTGGATTTTACTTTTTTTGTTGTTCTTGGGGGGGTTGTTTGTTTGGGGGTTTGTTTTGGTTTGTTTGTTTTGTTTTTGTTTTGCTGTTGACTCTGTGTATAGTTAAAATGCCAAATTAGATTTATAGCAGCTTGAAGTTGTATTAAGTGTTATTTTTGCTTTCTGTAATTCTATTATAAAATAAAGTTGTTTATTCTCTGTATGACTATTGGCACTCAGACATAAATTTGGTAATATTTAAAATGAGCAAATCAGTTTTGAGAAATGCAATTGTAGAAGCCACAGAACCCTGAGAAGGGAGTAGGGAGTAGTACAGATAGTCTCCAGGGTTACCTGAAGGGTGTCACAATTATCGATTGTCTTCTAATATATTAGCGTGGTTTTTAGGTGTCTTCCAATAAGCTTCCTGTTTTCTGTGGTTCAGAGAAGAAGAAATCTTAAAGACTCCAAAAAAAGAAGATTTGGACAGGACTATGCAAGTTAAAATGCCCCAGTTGACAAGTCATTCTACTGAGTTCATTGAATTAGAGGTACTATGATTTTAAAGTAACAAATCATACTACCTTTCAGTACAATTCTTTTCTCACTCATTTTATCAGTGATGTATTTTTGGTGCTGTTCTCAGTTTAGATTGCTGCCGTCTGTCAGCATGCTTGGTTAACAGAAATTCCTTTTAGTTTTGGCTTTGTATAATTTGGACACTGTAATACAACAGTAACCAAGATGTTCATTTATATGCATACAGGTGTTCTTAATTACATCCCACATTAGCCTGAAAAATACCAGATTTTTTAAAAAAAGAACCCCACCCAACCTAGTAACCTAAAAATACTACTACAACTCTGCACGAGCAAGTAGGTGGTCAAGAAAGTAGTAAATGTTGGATACATAGAGAAGGTCATAATGGAGATGTATTCATTTAAGGGGATGATTTTATGGATTTACATAAAAAGTGTGTAAGAAACAGCTTTACAAAGTCTTAGAGGCATTTTTGATGTTGTGTGGTATTAGTTACAGAACTTGTTTGGTGTGAAGAAAGTCAATTCCTTATTGAGTTGGATCTTTGGTTTGTTAGGCACTAGATCGATTCTGTTTTTTATTGCAATTGTATTTAATCCTTAAAACTGCAAATATAATATTTTTGAAAACAATACAACTTTCACTGAGAGATGTATTTCTTCAAATACTAATCAGAACCTTATATCGAGGGAAAATTTATACTTCTTTCAGCTCAGCATAGCTTATGCATAGCTATCGCTTTAATGGATTAAACGTGCTAATTAAACAGCCTTTGTCATGCAGAAAAACATAGCCCCCAAGTGTGATTAAACCTAAAAGTAGTCAAGTTTTAGAGATTCTGGTTGAAATTATTCACAAACTCTAGAATATTGTGCAATTCTGATGAGTTTTCATTGTTACTTTTTTATATACCTATGGCAAAAACTGCAAAATGCAACAAAAGAAATTGTTCTCAAGACATTTCACAAGCTGACTTTACAATACTTAGGCAATTCATTTCAAACACAATTACAAACCCATTTAATGAAAATCTGGAGAAGGTATTTGAGTAATTCTGCTTAAATACTGTTTGATAACAGTGAGTCATGTGGATCCTATATAAAAATACTTAATACATCTTTTTTATCATGATCACCTGAGGGTTCATACTAAATGTTAGAATTGTTCAGATTGTTTCCTTGATTAAGACTTCATAAAGGACAAGCAAGCAACTCTGGACATGGTGGGTTTTAAGAAAAAAATGTATTGCTCAGATCTATAAGCAACTGCAGTACAAAGTGTTTCTTGAAATATTCTTCTGCTGGACAACTCAGACGGAATGGCAACTTTTAGTTTGTCCACAGAAATCACCTAGATAAAATAAGATAAATGAAATATTATGACAGAAGTCAGAGTTTGTATGATTTGATGGAGGCCAGAGTAACAATTAACTGTACCCTTGACCAGGAAGCACTGGCAGCTTCTTAGCTTTTAGGCATGTTCACAATGGAAGTGGGCTACTTGGAGCAGCTGGTATCCCACGTTGTTGACCTGACTACACCTCTAGGAGGTTTGAAACTCTTTTGATTATCAGGCTGCTTTGCTGTGGTTTTGTTTAGTTTTGCTTTTTTTTTTCTTATGCTGCACTTTGAAAACATACTTGGATTAGTAATATTAGTACAAGTTACAATCGTTAGCAGTACTACTAATGACTGTAGTGTTAATTTATTTAATTTATTCTATTTAGCATGAAGGAACTCCAATGAGATTTTGGAGGTAAGTACATATGAATGGCTGCACTGGGCCATACTAAAGGACTACCACTCCCAGAATCCTGCTTCTGACCTAGGCTACTGATTGTTGCCTGGGGCTGTGTATAAAACAGAATAAGTACTGTACTAGAAACTAGCACTTCCTCAAATATTCTTACAGCTTTCAGCAATTTTCAAAGATTTATTGGTCTATCAGACTTCTATGTTCATCTGCCTCGGTAGATTTATTCTTACACATTTGCTATTTGCTTTTTCAAAAGCTTTTGTTCTGTAGTGTTATTTAAATGTATATTTTTTCCTTGTCCAAGGAACAATGTAAGATATGTTTTTAATGCCAGTAGCATGAAAACAGATGTTTCTTGGCACTATTCAGTAATGAAACTGAAAACAGCAAGGTCTGAGGATTTTCATGACATGATACAGAGTCCTGAATGTCAGATCGTCCTGCATTTTAGCAATTACTGCTCAATAAGCAGTTATGGCAAAGGCACCCAGTGTTTTTCTGTTATAATTCTTATGTAATACCTACATTGTATTCTACTCAGTAGCTGTAATACTATTTTACAGTAGTCTTTAGGAGTGATTAAAAAAAATAACACTTTTTACATCTGGAATTTACTATTCTCAGACATTTTGTGAAATCAACAACATTAATGCTAGGTTGTAGTAAGGCTTGCTAAACTTTACTTCTGTATCTTTACATGTGGTCCAGGCGAGTCTGTCTTTCCATAGATGGTGGAGGAATGGGTGTTTGAAATTGAGGGGGGTGAGAATGGAGTGGAAAGGGGAACAATTATTGTAACTTATGACCAATATCCAAAATCACTGATTTTTCTACTGGCAGCATGTTTCTTAAATGTAAGAAGTCAGTACTGTTTAGAATGGAAATACACTGATGAAGAACTTGATCTCTAAGAGTATCCTGCTGCAGAAGACAGTGAGCAATCTGTATTTCTAAATGTCCCTTATATCCTTTATGTCTTACACATGATCTTGCTCTGCCAAAGATAAATGTCTCCTAAATATTTCAGGAGTTCTTAATCAAACTTTTGGGCAGAGGCATTGAACAAGGACACCAACCAGAATATGGTTCTTACTCAGTATTCATCCAGATGCTGAACAAAATGAGGACTGTTCCTGACCCAAACAATTTACAGTCTGAGTGAAATCTCCAAAGTGGTCTGTGTGCTCAGTCAGGCCTATGAATTGCTTCTACCTGACTGACCACCATTCTCTGCCAAAAGAGACATGGAGTGAGGGTTACAGCAGGGACTGATACCCAAAAGCTGGAGGGCTTGCTCTCTGCTTGAAGTTGTTGGTGTGAGCAAACTGTAGGTAGAGGTAGATCATTAGAATCAGACTTCCGTATCTCTCTTCTTAGACACTGATATTATACCTGGCTCTAACTTTAGGATCTCTCCCGTTTGAGGTGTTTGACTGTTAGCTTACAGGAACTGTGGGTAATGGCTTTAAACTAAAAAACGGTAGATTTAGATTAGATCTAAGGAAGAAGTTCTTCACTACGAAGGTGGTGAGGCACTGGCACAGGTTGCCCAGAGAAGCTGTGGATGCCCCATCCCTGGAAGTGTTCAAGGCCAGGTTGGATCAGGTTTTGGCAACTTGCTCTAGGGGAAGGTGTCCCTGCCCATGGCAGGGGGGTTGGAACTGGGTGGTCTTTAAGGTCACTTCCAACCCAAACCATTCTATGATTTTGTGATTGATTTTGAAGAAGCCATTATCTATGTGACCAGGAGAACAGGCTTTTTATGTAGGTTCTTTCAATTGAATACATTCTTTATGTGGTCAATAACAGCTCTGTGAGTTAAGAGCACTTTTCTTAAGAATCTTTATGCATTACATCTTAATCTCTCAAGCTCTGTATCCTGTAAGTATTCATAAATACTTTGCTGACACTGTAATAACTGTCTGATCTTCTTTAGTGAACCTTACATTCTTTATATAATGACATAAATCCAAGTTTAGAAGTCCTAAAGTTAAACAGTGTGGCACTTTTTCATCATCACTGCCTTCATGGAATCATGATGAATCTTTCTATGAAAGCAGACTTATTCTGGTTGCTTAGTACCAGCATTTAAGGTATAAGAATAGAATTCATTAATGGTAGGAGCAGGCTAATATTAAGAGCTTTTAAGACTCTGCCTTTACAGTCAAGTCTGGATGTACTAGGTGTAAAGAAAGCATGCTCTGCTTTGGACTATGTTGCACTAGGCCTGCGAGGTAATGTAAAAGCCCAGGCGTGAGAGAGGAAAGGGAATATGTGCTCCCCAGTTTCCTAAGTGTGTCAATTTGCTGTCATGAATCTAAGGTCCACTTAACAACTGTATGATAGGGAGCATTTGTGATTTGAGAGCTGCCTTTAGAGTGTTTCTTTTCTTTTGCTCTCTGAAATGCATTGTATATGTTGTTAATCAAATAAAATTTGTGGTATGAGGTTTGTAAGAACAAAAAGACTGCATACATTGCTCTTACTGCAAAGAACAAGTTTATGCAAAGAATAAAATCAGAAGAAAACTATCTTAAACTTTTTGACTACAGGATATGGGGAAAAACACTTCTGGCATGATATTACAAAGTTCCGGTAGGATATCTTGAAACACCTGGAGAGTGATAATGGGCACCTGGTGCGAGTTGCCGGCTGAGGGTGGGAAACCCAGCAATCACGCTGCAGATTCCTCTGGCAGATGACCAAGATCAGCTTCTTTCTACTGTTTTTGTTCTTCCATGCTTCGCTGTGTTTCTTTTACAAGTTGCCTCCTTTGAAGTCAAAGTCCAAGTATCTTCCCTGTATTTAACTTCTGCTGTTCATATCAATGCTATGGCTTCTGCATAAATGCTTGTTTGTTTTCCACCCAGAGCCTTCTGCTGATTTCATATGGAAGGAACTACAAAGTACTTTGCACTTTTCAAGCACAGTTAATTAAAAAGAGGTTAGAGACTACTAGATCTAACTAGAGGTACTTACGTTTCAGCATCCTACCCTTTACTTTAAAAATGCAGAGGTAGCTCTTTGTAACTAACAAATAATTGGCTCTTCACCTGATAATGCAATGAATCTATTATTTGCATAGATATATATGTGGAAAAAATTATACGTTTTAAAAAATAGTATAGTATTAAAATGTGATGGAGAACTGTTATGTATAGTAAAGGTAATTGATGTTTGACTCCTTTCTTCTCATAACATTTGGTAAATTACACTATTTCTTAAACTTGTGGTCATGGCCTCTTTAATATTTACAAAATGATTCAAAGGAGTTCTCAAAAGGCTGTGAAAACTACCGTTCTGCGAAAACACAGATAACTCATACAAAGCACATTACCCACCATGCAAGAACATAGTGGATAACAACAACCAGCTGTAAGGAGAGGTAATTGCAGACAGCAATTGCTAGCAGGTAGGAACAGTAAATATCAGGGACAGTAAGTACAGTCACTTGTTATTCATCAGTTTGGGTTTAAATTTGAATTAGAAACAGAAGGTAAAAGGCAAGAGTATTTTTGAACAGTTTGAGTTGTATTTTTGTGGGCCTCAGCCAATCAGAAATACACTAAAACTTTTACATCTGCAGCTAATTGGGGAGGGGGAGATTGTGTGACAAGACACATCCATACTTACAGGTTTTTTATTTGAAAAATCATCCATTTATTCAAGGAGTGTCCTCAATCTAAAGTAGCTGTTTGGATAAACACTGATTGCAATTTTCCATGGTTTCAAAATTTGTCACCATCAATCAGCAAAGTCGTTTTGTTTCCCATCAATGTTATATTTTGTTTCCAAACTCTATGGGAAGTATACTTTAGAAAACCTACACTCTTTCCCAAAGTATACACGTAATGAAAATAAGTCAGTTCCCCCTCATCACCCTTCTCAATTTCCAGATGTCACTGCTTGATATGAACTTGCTATTTTTGCATCTTCAATTTAATAAGACTGCCTGCCTTGTATGTGCAGCTCAGCTCTCTCAGGAGCTTGTTATATAGTTTTCTTCCTTGTAGGCTAGCAAAGGACTAGTGAGCAAGGTGCTTTCTCTCCCACCGAATCCTGCGTCATGTAAACAAACTGATACAGTACATTGCAGGAGGTCTCTGGTGTCTGATGAGGGGAATAAAGTACTGCTCACTTGGCCTCATGGGACAGAGCAAGACTGCTACACGGCCTTTTTGAATGGCAGCAGCTGTTTCGTTTGTACAGCGCGGCACTAGCTTCTCTCCATTTTGTTCTCCTCTGTGGTATTTATCTACAGCTGGTTATTTTTAAACCTGCAGAGCTGAGCACTGGTTGTAAGCTTGCTTCCTGAGACATGAGACTCCCTTAAATGTCATTCAGTTCCTGCATTTGTTCACTTTTTTCCCAGATCTCCACAGCTTCTGCTGCTCCTTGCGATAATCCAGGAGGGTGTTTCTGGGGTCATGCAGCATGGCCAGTTCCTTATCAACTGGAAGATAAACCAAGCAACAGAAACATACGTAAGAATGTGCTACCTTGAGGTGGTGAATTTTTATAAAGAAAAGGAGCTGGTGTTTATTAGTATGATTTTTATGAAACTGAAGGCACATGAGTGGTGCAATATTATCAATTTCCATATGTTTTTAGAAAATCATCTGGGGGTGACAGACAGCCCATGCTTATGCCCAGTGAAGCTCTGATACAAACTCCGCTGTTAGCAGCAGAAATACCCTATCCTCAGTGCCTCTACTAGCTTTCAATCGGAATAAAACTCCTCAACAACTGCAAGGAGAGCATCGAACCATAGACTAGTTTGGGTTGGAAGAGACCCACAGGGCTGGCTCCGCACAGAAACACACAAAAAAACAGACGATGTCTCTGAGAGCATGGTCCAAACACTTCTTGAACTCCAGCAGGCTCAGTGCCATGACTGCTTCCTTAGGGAATCCCAGTGCCCGACCACCCTCTGGGTGCAGACCCTTTCCCTCACACCCAGCCTGACCCTCCCCTGTCCCAGCCCCATGCCGTTCCCTCGGGTCCTGTCGCTGTCCCCAGAGAGCAGAGCTCAGCGCCTGCCCCTCCGCTCCCCTCGTGAGGGAGCTGCAGGCCGCCATGAGGCCTCCCCTCAGCCTGCTCTGCTCTGGGCTGAACAAACCAAGGGGCCTCAGCTGCTCTTCATACATCATGCTCTCCTGACCCTTCACCATCTTTGTAGCATTCCTTTGGATGCTCTTTAATAGTTTTATGTCTTTCTTAAACTCTGGTGCCCAAAACTACATGCAGTACTCAAGTTGAGGCTGCACCAGCAGCAGTAGAGCAGGAATTAGTGTTTACTGAAAATTCGCTTTCTGTTTTACTGTGGCAGTGCCGTGACAGCCCAGACATCCCTGAGCTGCCTGTGGTATAAACAGAACAGGAACATAAGCCTGCATCTTCAAAACAGGGTAGTGTCATCAGAGGCTAGGAGAGTATTTGGAGAGGGGTGGGGAATTGGAGGGGGAAAAAAAAGGTGAGGAGAAAAAAAAAAGTCTAGTTAGCATAAAAAATTTCGTCAGACGGTAGATTCCCCTGTCATCGTCAGTTGTTCAGAGTAAAGTTCTGTGGTTTCGTTTGTTAGGCTTAGATTTATTCTTAAGAAACCTTAAGGGGATAATACCGAAATGAGTTTTGATGTATTTATATGGACCTTCTCTCTTGCTCTATAGAGAAAAATGAAGAGTGCTCATTTGACAGTGAAACAAGGCAGCCTTGCTTGTAGTAATGCAAATTTGTTTTATTTATTTTTAATGGGATCTAAGGAAATGGGTACCCAGGGCCTACCGAATTTTTGCGGCTTTGTTGAGAAGGACTGTTAGCACTTAAAGGGGTCTGTTCGCAGGCTTATTTTTTAGTTACGTGGCTTGCCTGATGGCCTGAAGCTGCCTCAGATCGCCTGCTCAGGGAGAACTGCTCACCGTGATTCATGAGTAGTCTGGAGGCCTGGGTGACGGGCTGGACTCTCCCCCAGATCAAGTGAAGGAAGGGCTTAGAGTTAGAGCTGGGACAGTGATGTCCAAAGTGTTAGACAAGAATGAATCTCCCACCCTCCTTAGAATCCCACCCAGGACGCTTCTGATGTGGAAATGGAGAATTTCCTTCCATGGAGCCCTGGGCAGTCAGGGATTTCTCTTACTTCATCCTCCTTAGCTAGGAAAGGGAGAAGTAAGGAAGCTACCTTTCCTTCCTTACTTCCTTCCTGTTCCTTTGACAAATTCCCCTGCCACCCAGATCATCCACCTCTCTCTTAAAAGCTTGATTGCTACTCTTAGAAAATTTAGGAAATCATTACTTAAACTCCTTACAAATCCAAAGCTATAGGCCAGTCTGTTTCAGTGGTTGATCATGCAGCACAAACATGAATGTCTGTGGGGTTTTTCAGATGGATTCTTTTGGTTTAATGAAAGCATTTTCTGAGCCTTAGCAAAATGCCCATACCCTTGGGATCTGTAGCCCACCTCCTTTTCCTGTTTCGCTCAGTCTTAGCTGGAATAGAAAAGCAAGAGAAACGCCACGTAAAAATGAGTTCAGTAGTATTATTTCATTCAGTTAGACAGCTGGTACTTATCACAGATAGACACTGATTATTTGCTGAAAGAGAGAACTCCTGTTTTTATCCAAAGATGAATGCAACAATTCCATTAGCTTCTATTCTGTTTTTCCTAAGACAATCTTTCTGAAAGTGATAGAGCTCTCAATACTTAGGTTTCCTTCTCCCTCGTAGATACTGAATTGTATGATGTTTTGGCACCAAACCATTTTTTGTTGTTTGCCAGCGTGTGAAAAACTGTCAGCGGTTATAAATTATCCTTGGAGAGAGGTGAAGGCAGAGCTGAGTTAGTCATGCAGAGCAGGCTTTCCTAGTTGATTAATTCAGCACATCTTCAACAGGAAATGTCTGAGTTTTAGCAGCCTGAAGGTAGCTTGTGGTGTACACTTGTATGCAAACAAACACCCTTCCTCCTTGCAAAAGCCTCAGTTCTAGATGCCTGGAGATATTATGCAAAATAAGAAATTAATTCATGCTACATTTGGGGATATTGTGGCCTTTCCTACATTTAGAACTGTGGTAAATTGCCCAATTTTCAGGTTTTCAGAAGA
The DNA here is from genome assembly GCF_964034855.1 of Anser brachyrhynchus. NCBI lineage: Eukaryota > Metazoa > Chordata > Aves > Anseriformes > Anatidae > Anser > Anser brachyrhynchus. The sequence continues at coordinate 67,146,551 of NC_137696.1, forward strand.
TATATTCAGGACAGAACAAGTTTAATGAATGTACCACTTGCAGGGCTTGATCTGGAATTCAGGCAAGGCTTCTTCCCTAACCTTGCAGTGGTTGGGTAAATGTAGCCTGTTGCTGTGAGGCTCACCTTGGGTCAGCTCTGGGCAAGCGTCTTGGTTTCCCTGCAGAGCTCTGCAGGCAGGGTTGTCCTAGACAAGTCTGCTTTTGAGATCACGGGTGAGCTGTTGGAGCTGAAACCTGCAGTACAATGCATCATGGACATTTGTCCCTCATGGGATTCGCATCGAGCTACACCAAGAAGCATGCTGAAGTTTACTGAGGAAATCTAGGATGTCACTTTAGCTTCTCCAGCACTCCTTAAGGAAAAAAGGTCAAAAGGCAGCTAATTTCAGGAACAAGCTTAACTAACGTCTGCAAGGAGGGGTTTTGGAAGGGCTGAAGGAAAAAACAAGATAAGGACTGATATGAATGCACTCTGGGACAGGCCTTGGCAGTTTTTGTTTAAGATTGGAGGCTTAAAATGAGAGCGGCATGTGTGTACATCAGCTCAGATTGAGCAGTCTCAGACTATATATCAGACCTAGCTGGGACTCAAACCTGGAAGGCATGAAAACCATCCCATTAAAATGCGGTGGTCTGATGTGCAGGGATTTCTTTCCTGAAAGGAATCCCCTGCCTGCTACAGCCATAGCCCTGTGTCTTTGTGCAGGACGCATCAGATCCTGTGAGGACCCCGGTTTGCAACACTGGTGTGAGGTTTGTGTCACTTGCTGTGCGTTCACCTGGGTGGGCAGGCTGTTTCTTCTGCTGCTTTTACTGTAAAGATGGATTTCGGAAGCAAATATAAGCTGATTTTAACATAGAAAAATTAAAATGGCAAATGTACATTCACGTACCAAGTAAGAACAAATGCATACCTTTGAAAGAACGCAGAGGCACACTCAGCAGCCAGCTATTGTGGGGTGTAGCTGCTGGCAGCTTCATGCTGAAGACTCACACAGAGAAAAACAATCTTTGCTCTAGCCGCCCTATTCTTTTTCTCTATTTGGTTGTCTTTTTGTACTGCATCATAGGTAAAACTACAGAATTTTCAGTGAGGATTCAATCTGAATTCCAAACATATTTTTATAATATTTTTTCAAATCGGAAAATGGCTTAAAATGCAGTACAGCTTCAGAAGAGTAGGATCATTGTTCTCTTCGGTCTAGTTAAGAGTACAAGCCTGACAGCAGCCTGTTGAATGAGAAGTTTTGTCTGCCTACCCACTCTTTCTGCCTGAATTGCGACTCACCTTCTGATAGTTGCATCCTGAAATAGGCGATGAGCATCAGGAGGAATAAAGCCACAGACATGAAGATCCAGCCAAAGAGAATGCAGCCGGGTAGCTCCCTTACAAACACGGAAATAATGTAAGTTAGGCTCATTTCTTCTGCAGCAGCCTTGCTGAATAAGTTTCTTCAGCTCTGTAAGTGTGGAGCTGATTTATCCTGCTTTCTTCCTTTTTTTTCTTCTTTTTTTTTTTCTGCATCAACATTCTGCCCTTTGCTCAGACTATTATCACTTTTTGGACTTTGGTTTGTTTGTATAGGCCCGTGATTCTTAATAGGATTGGAGGTCACTTGTAAAGTTACTCAACCATGGAGTTTAAAAGTGCTTATTCAAGTAGTGTAGGGCTCTGAAACCTTTGGATATGTTGGGCTGGGCGCAATATGTAAAGCTGCTGCCTTTTCAGCAGTATGGGCTCTGTCGTCTGCTAATATACATGCCATTCTGAATAATAAGCATACTCCTTCCAGATATATTAGTGATTATTATTTACAATAGACCTCAATTGTTCCCTCAAGGTGAAGACCCTGTTATACATACAGGTTGGAACACAGGCATACATGTACTCTCTGTTCTGAAGTTTTCAGACCAAACCACTGAGGCAGGCACAAGTGAGAGAATGGTGCTGTAGCAACAGCATTTTTTCCAAAAAGTAGCTGCTGAACAGCAAAATTCAGGAAGGATTCTTTTTTTAGAAAAATCAGAAATATCTGATTCTCAGGGACATACATGCCAAAGAATTTATGAACCTTTTAAACATCCAAGTAAGCAACTGGATTTGGGGTGTTCAGTTTTTCCCATCTGGTCACCAGTCCATAGCAGAACTGTGTCTAGGACGCACTGATAAGTTTAGAAAGAATACTAGCCATAATATATCCCTTCCTTACACCTTCAGATTTATAAAACTGTCACCTCAGTAGATGTGGCATCTTGATGTCACCTGGAGACAATGCAGAGTCTTGCCATTTGACCTGCCCGCATGCTTGAATCCCAGCAGAGACATGCTTCAAGTTGTCAGAGATCAGGTTAGTCTACCTGAACATCCAATCTGTGGCATATCGCATCTGATGCCCAATGAAGGAAGGTACCAGGTAACATAAAGCATTATGGTTTTGTGGCTTCAGCAGATTGTTATGACACGGACAAAAAATCTGGCCCATTTTACGAGCATTTGTTTAATACCTACCAAATCTGAAATGGGACTGTGAGCTCAAAACGGAAACTACCATTTTAATAGCAATTTTCTCTGGATGCCCAGCAGTGATGTAGAAGATTTGACTAATTAGGCAGGTGGGTAGGCTGGAGTTAATGGAAAATGCAGTGGATTTGTAGTGAACAAATGTGTAGTGTCACTTGTAATGAACACGTTACTTCTGTGTTCACTTTGTATTCTTTATCTACTGTATTCAAAAGGCAACTAATCTCACCTAGCAATTGCTTTAAGTTTGTAGTTTTATTTGAGCTGTAACGTATCTGGCATGAGATCGTTCTTTTGTGACAAAAAGTGATGGAGAATATCATGTTTGCAGACAAACTTCTGGTTATGTTATTCATCTGCTGTTTTGATTAGTAGAACAAATGGAGCGTGCCTTATTTCTTACTTATATCTGTTTGGCTTTAACTTCTAACCATTACATCTGATTCTGGCTCTTCCCACTAGATGTTTGACCTCATTCATAAAGTGTTTTATGATCTATGATGAAAAGCATGGATTAAAGGCCAGGTGGTGGGGTTATTAATATTATTATAGGGCCATCTGTGGCCAGATAATTCCCTCCTTGCATAGATACCTTCAGCTATGATCAATAAATTCCCTAAATTCTTATTTTACATAAAGTTAACTCAGATTATTTTTTTTTAGACTATTTTGTATGTTAGCATGCCAGTCTGCAAAACAGTTGCAACATTTTGATGAACCCACTTCTGGATCCTTTTAAAAATTCATCCCTAAATGATATTCTTAATAATAATAATAATTCTCGAGCAATCAGAAAGTTCTGGCTGAATGAATGAAGTCCGTGACCTAATTCCAAGAGCTCTGGCATTGCAGAATGAGCCCAGGGAGTATTTGTCTCTGACACGTGCATGGCTCACAGTGAAGTTAACAGGAACCACATACCTTTATAGAAGGGCAAAGCAGTTACTTGGATTTTTTAATTGTTTTCTCCTTGTGTGCTTGAGAGATTATAGTGCTTTCTATCAAATGAGAGACGCAGAGGATGATGGAGCGTGTCGTTACCTTGCTTGTCACACCTGATGGTCCTGGGGCTGGACAGATGATAGACTGCAGAGCAGACAGCTTTCGGATGGTTAATTTCTCCCTAGGAAGAATGAGGAAATTCTCAGCCCTTCACATATGTACAAACTCTTTGTCAAATGACAGCTGTCACCTCTGATCATAACAGTTATGGGAGGAACAAAACTTTGCCAATGGGAAATAAGCACGTGAAACAAGCTTCCATATTGAGGCAGGACAAATGCAGATAGAAACCAGATTACATGTATTTTTACAATGAGGGCAGTTCATTTTCTGCCTCAGGTTGTAGCAGCATTTCAGTCATTAGCAACTCTAAAATCTGGACCAGATGACTTCTTGAGATACAGGTTATAGCCAAAAACGGAGTGGATTTGGGCAAGCCAGCACAGCAGAGGTTGGACTAGCTAATTGCAAGCAATCTGTCAGACTGCCTGTGAAGGTCACAGCAGTAAAATTCACACCTCTGCTGTCAGCTGCCTCTGCCCTGCTAATGGACAGAAACCCTCTGTGCGTGAAGCCACGTGTCCCCTGGCAGTGGCAGTGACATCTTCTCTGCTGCCATGGCAGTGCTGCTTCACCCAGCTGGGCTTTCCACCTGGGCAGCTCCCGTGCTGGAGTGGGAAATGCCCTGTGTGGCTCTGCTGGGTGCAAATATGAGTGCATTCGCCTACCAGTCAGAAGATAAGTGGAAAAAAACCAGCCCAGGCATGGATTAGTTAGGCAGAAACATATGGTTTCCTTGATGACTAAGAGCATTTTGGAAAATAGACAGGTTCATGAGCATCGCTAAAACGTCCCTTACCTCCCACAAGTCTGAAAGAAGCAACCGATTGCTCGTCACCCTGCTGGTGCTCCCAGCCCTGCAGTGCTGGGAAGCTCAGGCTCACGGGAAATCCTGCCATTTCAAAATTTTCCTTTTGGCTTGAATCAGAACAAAAATTTAATTTCCTGTGAAATGGAATTTAGGGAACATTAATTTTAAAGCCACTAAAAGTCTTATTTCATCTGTGTCATTTTGATTATTTACATAAAATATGAACACATTGAATTCATTCAAACTTTAAATGACTCCCTTCTCCAAAAACCTGCCAAATAACATTAAACATAATGAACATCACATCTACCTTGTTTGAAAAAATGACTTCAGCTTCTCATCTTCGGAGGGGTGTGCATGTGCTAATGAACACTTCCTTGTTGAATATTTTGATTTAATCACAGTTTCCAGTGGAAAACATTCTCTTAAAACTTCCATATAGCTTTCCTCAGGAATATATAAAGGCAGTGTAATACCCGCTGGAGCCCAGGGGAAGGAGTAAGATTTGCCTGTGAAGGCTCAAGCACAGTAAACAAAAGAAAGTCGTTATTGCAGGTGTTTGAGAGCCTTTTGGGCAGCAACCAAAATGTTCATGTTCACTGAGGACGAATGGCCAACACGCACGTCAGCCAAGTGATGGCTGAACTTGTGGAGCTGAGATTGCGCTTTCCTAGGGAAAACAATAAAAAGACTGCTGCAAAACTGAGACTTGGAACCTTAAAAAAAAAAAAAGTAAAAATAAAAAAAAATAAAGAAAAGAAAGGGGCTTTGGTTTCTTGGGCTATCAAGCCAAAAAGTTCCCTGAAAAGTATATTAAATTTATTAAATTTTAATGCTAAATGAGCATTTAGATCTCATCTTTCTCCTGTATGCTCTTGTTGTAACATCAAAACCCTCTTCAACCTAGATTCAATCAAGTAGCTTGGTATCTTTATCATTACAGGCAATTTCACTTCTTTCCACATCCTTTGTAGAATCCAATAAATTGTTTAAGGCTAGCTTTCCCCCAGAATATCTAACCTTGATTTGAAATCATCGGTGGAAGGAGAATTGTCTGCCCCTTCCCCTAGCTTGTTCCTGGTTTAAAATGCCAGCCTCGCATCAGGCTCAGAGCTGGCCACACTTCCACTTCGAGCTGCTCATCCCAGTTGCCCATTCCTCCAGTGGGTCAGGGAGATTTGGGGACATGGTATCTTTTCCCTGTGAAAGTAGATATGCCCTGCGGTATCACTTCTCAATCTCTCTTCTGTTAAACCGCACACACTGATCTTTAAATTCCTTATAGTAGGATTTTTATTTTTTTTTTCACCAGTCCTTGAAACATCCTTGCAGCTCCTTTTGTATGCTCTCCGATTTTTAAAGTTACCTTTTGCAATGTGAGCATATCAAAGGCTTCAATCTCCCTCACCTGTGACACTGAAATGTAAAATCAGGTCTTTACTCCCACGTGCAGCTTGGCTGTTCGCTCACCAGGAGGGCTTTTTGGCCACAGCTGCTGGAGCAGTTTGGTGGCAGTGCTGTGCTGCTTACTTGCTCTGCATCTCCATCCACCAGGATCCGGTCCTCCAGTCGGTGGGGATGACCTCTTCATCGTATTTCTAGGTGTAACACTTGGCTTTGGACACGTGACAATGCTTTTTCTTGCAACGAACCTAGTTTCTCACAAATGATCCAGATCACAGAGCCTAACTGCTTTGTTATCCTTTCTGCTCAGCACTGAGCCTTTGGTCATCTGCACGGTTTCGGTGTGGGGACTTCACATCTACTTTGTTTTTTCTCTTCCTCCTACTTCATCTATTTCCACTTTGTGTCTCCACATGGCAAGTTGGTTCAAGTTATTGATCCAGCTGATAAGCTGCAAGTTTCTGAGCTTTGAGGGAAGGTAGCAACTGGATTATTTTTAAAGTGGCTTCATTTTCTGATTGGGTTTGCTGTCTGGACATCCGTGAGGGGACGCTGGCACAGCCTGTAAGTCGTGCAGAGCCGGGTGAGCACCCGTTGAGCCCCTTCCGAAAGTGAAGCGGTTGTGCTGCCAAATGCCTAACGGTAGCCTCGCTCAGAGCACTGCATGCAGCAAATCCCCTGTGGATATGACTGCAGCAATTCCTAATTCATTACTCGTGTGCCTTATTGATACAGAAAAGTGATTACTTTTGAATGAGCACATTGTGTGTTACTAATCCAAGCGCCTTAGGAAATCTAAGTATATTGAAGCGGTGGTTGCCTTTATCAAACAAACTTGTAATCTCATTAACAAAGTAACAGTTATTTTGCATAAACCATGCTAAGTAGCTTATTTATATTCCAATTCTCTATCTGTTTCAACAATCTTTTCATTCCTCCTGCCTTGCATTTATTTTTCCTACCTATAACTAGGCCAGATCATTTGAATGTTGGCATGACGATAATGGGTTTCTAGTCTCCTGGATGTTATGCTTGAGAGTTATGAAAAATTAGCATCAGAGAAATAAAGACCTGCTTGGCTAGCTTCTAGTTCCCTTCCAGGATTCCTGCTTGTCAAAGTGTTTCTGTTCAATACCGGTTATTTCAGTTTCTGTTTTGTTAATGATCCTCCTGTATAGGTGAATATTAACCTACCCTTGCAAAATCATCTGGCAGCGGTGCCAGTGCATGAGACTTCTTTCCAATTACAAACCAAAATATTTACTTTCTATCCATTATTAGTTAAACCATCTGGATATGGCCTCTTTTTTACAACTTGGAAAGAATGAAGAAAAAAAAAATTGTTCCTAGTCCCTTGACCACAGCCTTTTCCATGGCAAAAGGAGCTGTTAGTGCCATTTTTCTGTCTTTGTGCCTCAAGATGTGCTGATTGCAATCTTTTCTTTTTCTTCTCTTTTTCTTCTTTCTTGCTTGAGGGGGCAGAAAAAGCATTTCTACCTGCTGCCTTTCCTGTTTAGCCAATAAGGACTGTTGTTCAAGTCATGCTTCTCCTTGTCTGGCAATAGGACCTTACAAAGAGTCAGTAAATGTTTCCTTAAGAGCTTTTGTTCATATTTATGTTAAACATAAAATTATTAAGTATGTTAGATGTGTTATTAAGTTAACAAATATTTAATCTTTTTCCACCAAACGATTTCAGTTAAAAAGATCAGCTTTTGGAAATAGACATGGGAACACATGAAATTAACCTGTGTTCTTGCTAGAGCAGCCCACAGCTCACCTCTAACAGGACTTAACCCTGATCACTGCCCTATGAACAGCTGTCCTTGGCCAGTGTGCTGGTTTTTCCCCTGTCCTCAGCACAACCCAGTCCGACACAGTAGCTCCATACAGCTGAATCCCATGTCTGGTAAAGGACCAGAGATCTTCAGAAAACATATGCTTTGTCTTCTCTGCCCAAGACTTCAAGCAGCAGTGTATTAAATGGAAGGGTGTGTGTGTCTTTTTAAACAAATGCTGCAAAATAAACCCAATCTCCTTCCACCCCATCTCTTGGATGGCTCACAGCTGCCTCCTGGTGTGCCCTTCTTTCTGATCAGCAAAGGGGAAATCAGTGTAACGTAGACGGTGCAGGTAGGCGTGTGGTAAAAAGCTGTTCTGCTCTGATATTCCAGAAGGGCGGAGCAAGGTTGCAGTGGGAACAGTTGTGAGGTGGTAGCACGGTGTTGTCTCTGTCTTACCCATGACCCCTGTCCCCTGCTCTGCTCGCAGTTTGCTGCATTAGCACTTGCTCACGGACAGGTCATTTTTCACCCAGCAACATACAAAGCAACATGCTTGACAAAATGTACATCGAGAAAATGGGCCAGATGCAACATTTATCTGGTGGCCCAATTTGTAATTGATCCTGAACCTGCAAGTTAAGGAGTCCGTATCTGCAGAGCTAAATACCAGAGCAAAAACTGAGTTGATTTTTTTTTTTTAACCTGCCTGATTTCAAATGTGCTATGCTATTTATTGGCTCTTGGTTAGCTAATGCTTCCTGATATTACTTTGCAACATCGCTGCTGCCCTAGCAGCGCTATAGCTCAATGCACTTTTCTTCTCCCTCCTCCCCAGAGAAGAAACAGACGGAGAGCAGGCTCCAGGTGCAAGATATCCAGTTGTGCTTTGCAAGCCCAAGAGGCTGAACTAAATCAGACCTGGGTGTGCCACAGCCAGGAAGGTCTTACATGATGTCATCTGGACGTGGTCCTGGGCACCCTGCTCTAGGTGGCTCTGCTTGAACTCCAGAGGTCCCTGCCACCCTCTGCCACGCTGGGACTCTGTGCCTCTCCTGGGCAGGCTGACTCCAGCTCCAGCTAACCCAGCGCTGAACCAGTGCAGCCCCAGCATGGATGGTGAGGATGTCTGCCCAGCACCACAGGTTTTTTTTTAACCTCTGTGCACAAGGTACTTTGGGTAGAACTAATGCAAAAGCTGTGTTTTGTTCGGTGGCAAAAACGTGTGTGATGTGTAGCTGTATTAGGTTTGAAGCAGGGCTCTGCAATGTTTAAAAAAGAAAAAAAGTCATCTTCCAATTCAGAATACGTCTTGAGATGTTAGCTATTGGTGCCTCTTGTGTGCCATAAAAGCGGTGTCAGCTATGAGCCTTCAGCTGCTTTTCATGACTTTTCAGGACCATTTTGCCATTGCTCAGTTTCAAGGTGCCTATTTGACGTACTTGGATAAAAAGCCCAAGTTTTCACGGAGGTGCTAGAGTTACAGGAAACTCAGGTCCACGCTAGAAGTGTCTGTGTCACCGTTGTCAGTAACATACATTTTTAAAGTTACTTGTTAAAGGTGTGACAGACATTTTCTGCAGGTTTTCACTTTTCTTTGCAGCCAAACATCAGGGAGATGCATTACTGGTTAAACAGAGGTGAGCTCTGGCTTCCTCAGAAACTTATCGGGGTGCGGCATAATGCAACCTCACTGAAAATAATTCATGGTGAAACAGATACTAGGGTGGGTAAGTCAGCAGTGCTGGAGAGCGGCGTATGGGGGTGTGTGCAGCTACCTCCTCTGTCACCGTGTCTGCAAGGAAAGAAAACCTCTGAGAGAGAAATTTTCAGCTTACCCGCTACTGTTAGCAAAAGCCATGGTTAGTTTAACGTGTTTTGTCAGTTATCTAGTACTTGATTAACGTGACATGAAATAAAATGGCATGAGCACATATCACTCTCTGTTAGGGGTTCCTAGTGAATGCTAATTAATTTATCATTCCACTTTCCATGCTGTACATTTACACAGTAATGAGCTGTAGCCATCTGCTGGCATGAAATGATCTTTTTTTTTTTTCTATCCTTCTTTCTCCCCAGAAAGGAGAAGGGCAAACAGCCCTTCATGTTTTTCCTGACAGTGTAGCATATCCAGAAGACCTTATGCTTAACCCTGACACTGGCATCAACAAATGCTAATTTACACAGCAGACTTTCTGCAACTATGTAAGACCAAGGAAAGAGTTTTTAAGCTTGTGCTGCTTGATGATTTAAGCTAGTTACTGTGAGCATTTTGCCTTGGGGAAGTTTGTGTAGTGTTTTAACAGAACAGTATCTGTACTTTTTCTTGAATGAGGAATCCACCGTAAGGGTTTTTTCACTCATTAGAGTGATAAGGTAAATACAATTCATCTTTGCCAGAAATCTGCCCTATAGGCAGCCGCTTCTCTAGCATGAATGTGCAAGTGCATAGAGCTGTGACAGCGGCATAAGGGCACTGCAAACTGATAAAATAGAAAGAAGGGGAAATAATTCAGACAAACGTTTCCTGTTTGAAAAAGGTGCTGCTGCTTTGAAAATATGTAACCACAATTTTCCAACTTCTCAGATTGTGGGGCCTATTTATATGGAAGATGCTGATGGGCCTTGCATGAACGGATCTATATAAGAGCATATATACCTGTAATGGGGAGCCAGACTATATAGCTGGTTTGTATATGTACTTCAAGACACTGATTGAACCTGAAGGATGAGTGAGGGGAAATGAGATCTTTTTTGCTTTAAATCGCAATTAAAAGTTTAATGACTGAGTAGAGGAGGGTGAGGGCATAGTTTGCTTATCTTGTAAAATCCGAAGCTCAGAAGTGCTCTTTTTTTCTGTTCTTTTCAATGTTATTTAAGACTTGGACTAAGCAATAACCCAGTGGTGATATAAGCATTCATTTGTGATAAAATGGTGAAGCAATTTGTGTTTGACTAGAAACTCAGACTGGGCTTCAGAATCTATTGTGAAACCCTTTTGTTGAATTGTAATTGATTTTTGGTAAATCAAAATTTTCAGTAAAAGAATGTTTTGACTAAAAAATTGCACTCCACCTCTATTTTGGTCCTTTTTCTTTCCCTTCATGACCTGTCACTGTTAACAACCTGGATGCTCAGACATTGACTTTTGCAGATCAAGAAGAAAACACAAAAATGTCCTTTAAAATATTTGTTTAGCCACATCAGAAGTTTGTAATAGAATATGTCCCTTAGTGCAAGGTATTCTTGCTTTTCAAAACCAGGTTGTATTTATCCAGGAATTGAGTAATCCTATTCCTGTATTCTTTTATTAGAGTTTCTACTAATTTGCCTAGTGCAGATGGCAGGTTTACCAGTTCTTTACTCTGGAGTTCCCCAGGTCTCTCTTAAAAATCAGTGTGTTTTTTGCAACATCAAGCCCTGAGGTACCAAGGCAGTTTTAAATGAACAGTTGTCCACCGGTGTTGAAACCTCACCTATTTCATCCTTGATTTCTTCAAGAACTTCTCAGGGGATAATTGTGATACGTTAGTGCTCTCATTTTAACACTTTTTTTCAGTAACCTCTGCAGCGACTTAAACTTTCAGACATTTGCTGCCCCACTATTCTCCACCAAAGAGTTCCGGAACAAGAATCTCCCCAGCTTCATCCACAGTGAATACATATAAAAGGAATTCATTTTGCTTCTACACAGTACCTTGGCCCAGGCTTGCCCTTCTAAAGATGTCTGATCTTTGTTTAAAAAGTACGTTGAGTACTTTGACTCCTTGGAGGAACAGAAGTCACAAATGTCAGGAAGATCAAACAAAAAGGATGGGCAGGAAGAGCTGCAGGTGTGTTTAATGTACTAAACACACTGAAGACTCTAACACAGTGTGCTATCAAATAAACTTCAGTTCATATGGATTGAAAAGGGAATGAACTCAGAGTAGCACTCTGGCTGCTCTCTGGGTTTGTGTGAATAGGTAAATTTTTATCTGTCCTGTCAACGTGAGGTGGTTAATTGCTCTTCTGGTGGTCATATGCCTGGGTAGTAATCAGAGAGCAGTTGTGCATTCAGAGCCTGCTCTACACAGTGACTTTTTTTTTGTGCATGTGTATGCATGCATGGATCCAAAGACTATAATTTATCTGCCTTGAGTGTCTGGACAGTTTTATTGTTTATAACAACAGAAACAACATGGCATCTGCAGATCTACAATCATCTGTAATTATCGTTGTAGCATGTGTCTTCTCTTGTAGATTAAAATGCTTGCAAGAAATTAGTGAAAAATACACATTTCTAAGTTTTCTGATTCACTTTTTTCCATCGCCTCTACAGATCTCTCTCCCACACAGTTTCTTTCAGTCCTGCTGCTTTTATCTTGGTAGCATTATCTGTTTTCGCTTATCGTTAGTCGTGTGACAGCAACCTGCTGATTTTTCAATGGCTTCCAACAGCATTTATTATCTAGCACTCTTCTTCAATCAGTAGATCTCAGAAGCACAGTGCACTCAGGGGTACTCAGATAATGGGTTACAATCAACGGCATTACAGAGATGTGTTCTCCTATCTTTCTGTAGTACTTATTTGTTCATTTGGCAGAGAGTCATAATACCAACATTTGAAGTTGTAATAGGGTTTTCTATCTAAGGGTCCCCAAGCGCTTTGCAAAGCACTGATAGATTCACTGTCCTAGATGTGCTAGGGACTCCAGTGACTCTTGGGAACACTGGGATTAGCAGTTCCTATTTTACAGCCATGGAAGTAGGATTTTACCTTGTCTTAATAAATCTGTAGTAAGAAAACAGCTTCTTTATTTTCTAAGCTTTTCCCAAGGTTCCCTTGACGGAAGAGAGACAGGACACCTGAAGCCAGCAGATTTCCCTGGAGCTGCCTGGAGGCAGAGGTGAATCCCATGTAATGAGAGTGCCAGGGTAACTTACTACCTTTTTAGTTGGTTGTAGCTAAAGAATAAAGAAACTTCTTCCATATCACAAATCAGTGTGGAAAAGGTGGGATGGCACGTTGACCAGAAGGTAACAGGGGTGTAGTTTAGTCGGACTGTCTGTCCGAGTACAAAAGAAGCACAAAAAGAAGAGAGAAGGCAAACTGAAGAGATGGAGCAGCAGTCTTTGTGACTCAGGCCTGAGAGAAATTGTGTTAACAGCAGTGCTGGATACTGAGAAGTTGGAAAAGCAATGAAATGTTTTGCTATCGTTTGATTACTAAACAGAATCGTGTCTCTCAGACATAAATAGACAGTCCTCTCCCTAATTCACTTCTGTAAATAACACAGCAGGTTGGGTGTGTTCACTACCAGCTGGAGTGGAACAGGGACAAAAGAGCAGCACCTACAGCCCCCTGGTAAAAGAGAGCAAGGAATATGTATGCTAATTCGGTAAGGCTAACTTCCTGCTTGCTAGGAGTAAGAAAACTGAGTTTGAACACTAGTAGTTAAAAGAAATAATTTTAAAAATAATGCAAGGGGACTACTGTACATTAGGTATTGGCAGTATTCCAGTACAATTTAGGGAAATTTACCTAAATACCAAGTCTTCCATCACAGGTTAACAAAACCAAGTTAACATTGTCACACAAAGAAAAAAAAAAGTTTAATTGAAGTAATTTGCTGTACCTTTTTAAAAGTTCACAGGGTACTGAGAAACTTTCAGGCTGGAAGTGTATTTGATATGAAAATTTACTTGGAAAAATTAAGCTTGTTTCAAAATGCTCATAGAACGTGATACTATTACCTTGTTGATGGGTCGTCTCGCTGAATATGGCATATTCTTTGTTTGTAAATGTATTATTTGGGCTGAAGTGAAAAGGAAGGACTCTTTCCCCCATTGCATTGACCATTTTATGCAGGTAACTGCCAAAGGAAAGCTGAGAAGGTAACTTGTTTCATTTGGACATCTGCTTGTTTCACTTGGTGAATTATTGTTTTTTCTCTGCCAAAACACATTTCTTCATTTAATTCCCCCTCCTGCAGGGCCTTGTGGCTTTTCTCACTCGGTGCCGCTCCATTTGATGATCATTTAGGTACAGTCTCTGGACAGCTATAATTCTCACCTTAAGCATTGTTGTCAGTATTTGTGAGTTTTATTAAGAAATCAAAGAAACAGAGCAGGAAAAGTTTTCAGAAAGCTATCTAAACGATGCCTCTCCTCTGAGACAGGGTCAGGAACACCTGCATTTCTTAAACACATCAGAATAGTTTATCTGTAAAACCCTCTGACACTGATGTTCCCATATCCTCCTGAGGGTTCACCTTCCTGGATTACCGTGTAATAAGTGTCATGCTGTGACTTTCCTACTATCTAGCTTAAATTTCCCTTACTCACTGAATTATTTTCCTAGCCTTAAACAACTCTCAATCACCATATTTTTTGACACAGTCTGTAACATTGCAGCCTGCTTAACGCCTCCTTTCATTCCAGTTTTAAAAAAGTGATTTTTTTGCCATTTTTATACCTCATCTTTTAAATTTTTATAATCGTGACTATTTTTCTCTGAATTCTACACAGTATTTTTATATCTTTCTGAGAATGAGCTGCTCCAACTCTGCCTGAAGGCCTCAAGCCCTGTCCAGAGCACAGAAATGCTCTCCGTCTTGCAGTATGGGTCTCGGCCTGGTCAGAACTGTTCATTTAATAACAGGTCTGTCTGCCTGCCACTTCTGGCAAGTGTCGGCCTTCGAAAGGAATAAGCCTTGTAGTGGAAAAGGGGCTAAGAAAGAGAACATGTGGGTTGATCCTACAAAAGGGAAGTGTCCTGGATACTAAGGAACTGCTGTAGAGGGCCTTAAACTGTCCAGGAAATAAGTCAGGACGCAACAAAAGAGGGTGGCTCCGTCTTCAGAATAAGCTCAGAAAGGGGAGATGTCTTAGTAACTGGGATTGTCCCATGCGAAATGGAAGAAAAACAGTATCTTCCAGAAGAGGGCAAGTAGGAAGACAGGCCCAAGGAAATGTCAGACATCTTGCAGAAGGCCAGACTTGTCAAGTTCATGTGAGGAGTCTTGCTGGGACTGGAAGGTCTGGGTTTCTCTACAACTCTTTGAGAAGGAGTTCCTTTAGAAGAATTCCTGTAGAGAGAAACAATTGGAGAAATATGAAAAAAATATTATTTGGGAGAAATCTCATGGAGTTGTGCCTGCAGAAGGGGTTGGAGTGAAAATAACAGATAGGAAAAGGTGGGAGAAGAGCCAAGCATGTTGTCACTACCCCCAATAACTGAAGGAAGGGTCATGCTGGTGACTTTCAGAAGATCGGTGGTTTGGTGTTTTGTTGTTGTTGTTGTTTTTAACAGTCTCTTTTTACTTTCTTTCAGTTTTCAGCCACACATACGCACACAAACACACAGACACAAACACCATGCTGGGCCACAGCTTTACTGTTCTCCATTTTGTATGCGTACCTTTGAGTTTTGCTTCCTAGCATGGTCCTTTGTACTTTTAATTTTATCATCTTCAGACTATTCACTAAGTTTTCAAATATCAGGACAGTCTGCACCAGTAGTTTCTTCCTTTACATGAAACTAGTCATCTTTACAGAGAAAGAGATGAAAAAGATTTCTCACAGCTTGCTCCTGACAAATATGATATTGTTGAGGAAGGACCTGCTTCCAGAGGTGGAAACTGTGCAATGACATCAGTCAAAATGGTGGAGCATAACCTTTCTTGATAAGGAGCTAGTAACTTTTATCCACTCTTATCTTTGGACAGATGCAGTTTTGACACCCTTTTGCTGCTTAATTTCTTGTCAGACACGTATACTAGCTGAACTACAACCATTTTCTGAAGATGTTAGCTAGCCCATAGACATTAATGGGTGATTTTTCTATTACCTTAATTGGCCAGAACCCTAACTGACTGCAGCCAAGAGCAGCTGAAAGCATGTTTCCATGCCAGCAGGAAAGAATAATTACTCCCAGCAAATATATCCTGGCAGTTGCAACTGACATTCTCTGAACCCTGTAGCTCAAGTCTATTTTATCCTGTATTGATTCAGTTAACAGTTATTTTATCTTGCAGTAACTGAGGTGGATATAAAGCTATGCTGTCCATGGTGTTAAATTGCATAAATGATACAAATGAGCTGAAAATATATTTTTGTATTATAGATATTATAGCAATAAAAACAAATCAGCAAGGAATTAATGCATCTTTACATGGTTTTCCTGTTTTCCATTAGCACATACTTCCTTCACGCCGCAGCACTTGCCATCCAATTCACATGGCAAGATATAACATTAAAGCCCAGGCAGCTTTTGAATAATTTCCCAGTATGCTTTCTTTCTCACTTCTTTGCTATTCACCTTTTTGTTTTGTTTTTGTTTGTTTCACTTTCCTGTTACTGTTTTCTCACCCTCCCTGTTTTCATGTAAATAGTCTGGTTATCATCCTTTGCCAGTCTGGCAAAGGGGAAGGAAGGAGAGCACCAGGATTTGGAGGAGTGGCTCTCCTGACCGTGAGATGTTTTAATGCCATGCCCAGCAGAGTCTGGAAAAGTCCCAGAGCTTTCTTACCTGCTGCTGGGGGGCAGACTGCTCTGAAGGAGCTCATGATTACCCTTATGCCTGTTCCTGTTGCAGGGGCTGGCTCCTAGCAGGGGCTTTCTCATTGATGGATACAGGGGCCAGCTGTGCGTGTGCCATGTGTTGTAAACATGGGTGAGTGAACTGGAAGTGTCTGATACAGGTCGTTTTGCACTAAAAGTCACTTGTAATTCTGCTCAATCTCTTTCTGGGGTAAAATATAAAGCTCACAGTGTGTTTGTGTGCTTTGGAGGGCAACAGCATGTATTTTCAAGGTAAAAGTCTACAGGGTGAAGCTTGAATAGGTCAGGAGCTTTCCTATGCAAGCCTGAAAGGTAGATATTTTCCAGAGCAAGCCTATATCCTTGCCAAATAGCACACTGCTGCTTAGAGTAGCTTTCGTATAACTAGGTTTCTCCTTTCCCAATGGGCTGTGCTACTATTATGTCTTCCTGCATAATATTTACCCTATGTCTGTAATCACATCTGTTAAAAGGGACGTTACCCAGCCAACAGTACTTTTGATGGCATATGGTGCTCTTTAATTAAATGTAAGTATTCACAAAAGCATTGAGTGTGCTCTAGTTTTTAGGCCTCCAGCTATCCCCCATGGCTCCCTTTATTCATTTAAATGCATCATCAGAAAGTCAGAAGGCTTTTTCCCTAATACGCTAGGCATAAAAAATGGAACCTGAAAGTGTAATAATAGAACTACATGGTGTAGCTTGCAAAGTTCAGTGTATTTAAATCTTGGAGTGGAAACCGGCCTTCCCTTGTAAATAAAGAAATCAATTACGTGCTTCCATATAGAGAGAAGGTTGCCTTCTACTAAAAAACGAGTATGAGACAGTTGTGAGATGAAACATGGCCATGATAAAACATCTGGTAGATTTGTGAGCAGTAGAATAGTGCACTCATTTTTTATAGTTTAATTTTCTTTATTGGGCTGTTTTCTGTGCATGGAGTGATGCCCTTCTCAAGTCTTATTTTAATCTCTTTTTTTTTGAAATACCTGCTGTGGAAAATGGAGTATTTTGGTTTTGCTATCTACTATTGCAAAGAGAAGAATTACTGAAAAATAGCAAAGCTTTGGTTTTTAAAGACTTCATTGATGGGTGACGCTGCTTTTTTATACCAGCACAGAAAGCAATATTAGTTGAAAACATTTTGCTGTATTGCATTAATCTACTGCTCATCATGGAGTACATAGGCAATGTTCTGGAAGCTTTAAATAGAGTTAAATATAAAAGCCTGAAAAACCTGAATATAAAAGAGGCTGAATAACCCAAGTACACAACATGACAACCAACAGTTAGGTGTGCACAAAGAAATAAAAGATCACATTAGTCAATAAAATAAGCAACAGACTTTGCATGGTAAGCATGACTTTTGGTAGTCATCACAGCAAGGAAAGCTTTAAGAAATAGTCTGAATGAAGTTACTGAGGCAATTTATAGTGTGCCACCTTCTGGGTTACCTTTCATACTTAAAAGCACCTTAAACTGAAAACTTCATGGGTATGTGATGGAGATTGGCACAATGGGACTATCAGTCTCTTGGTATTGATTAGGAAAAAAACTTCAACAAGGTAAGAAAGAATATGGGATATCCTGAAGGAGAAAAGAAATAGCCACAGCTGGATGCTCTGTAAGAAGGAGCAATATGGGTAGATGCAAGATGAGATACCAAAATGATGGTCTAGAAAAGCACTCCTTGCAGATGCACTCCGGATAGACAAGAGCAGATGGGAGAGGACACTGCTGTGCCTGTCAGAGCCAGGGGGGAGGATGTTAAGGAAGCAGATGCACAGAGATGAAAGCCTCTCATTTCAGTCCCGCACACACTCCCAGCTGCCTTGTTTGGTTTTCATGGTTTAAAATACAGGCTTCAACTGTCTCAGTAATCTTTTACAGATTAAGCCACTGTCACTGGAGAGACCATTAAGGCCAAGATGAGCTCACAGTGTTAGATTTACACTTTGCTGTTAAAGCATAAACAAGTTGAGATTTTATGGTAGGATGTTTTAGACTTTACCCTTAATCCTAAGGGATTCACAAACTGAAATATCTCTTGAAAAATGTAAATTATAGGCCATATTTAAATTGTTCTAAAAAGAAAACTGAAAACTACACTAGCTTTCTGTATTACAGACCTAGCTTTCTCTACAACAAAAAAAAGTTTTGTGGATGAAGTCCAGTACCAATATGGGGTCTGGGCCTTCCTGGGAATGAGAGGGGTCAAATCCTCATTACACTTCTCCCATGAAAATTCACCAACGGCCCTGTGGCAGGAAGGAACAGGGCACTCTTTCTCTGCCTGTTCACTCTAGTTCTCCAGTCTGAGGAAACCAAATGGCTCTTTAAATGTTTTCCAAAATTAAGCCAGAGAACGAGAGTAAATTTTATATTAGATATTCATATTTATTAAACTCCTATTTAACTACTTGCTCTCTTGTTTTTGTTTGGGTAAATTCATGACTTTATTTGTCAGCTCCCACATGATGTGCTTATTGCTTTCAACCACTAGCAGCTCTTTCCACTGCAGTGCAGAGAAAATGGAAGTAAATTAAGTAAATTACAAATCCCTGACAATGTTTTTTTTGTTTTGTTTTGTTTTTAATTTATCCCAGTGGTATCAACCTACTTCACTACCTGTGAGTGGAAAATGCACCACAATTGATATAGGAATTCAAATTTATGCATGTAATTGGCAACGGGATCTGGGAAATTTATTTATTTATTTATTTTAAGGTCTTGGCTTTAAAACAAACTGATCTCAAGATCTGCATTGACTTATTTTTTCCAGCTATCCATTGTTGAATGGGTACATATCCCATCTAAGGTTTTTACTTGGATACAGTTTAAAACAGGGATTAGGAGCTGAAATTCATGACTTTACTTCATGGTATCCCTACACCAACGTATTGAATAAGTGTACTGGAACAGCAGCTACTCCCAATACTGTCACACCAGTTGCAAAGGACTCAATATCAGTCTCTCCTCTAATGAGTGTCATAATATCTGTCAAATCAAGAGGCAGTCGGAAAACTTGCTGCCAAGCGCCATTTTGTCTGAACTGCTAGCTACTTTGCATTAGCTTCCAAAGCACTTAAAACGCTTAGAACAAGAAAGTTTTGGTAAACCTTGATATATTTCAGAGTAAAAGAAATTCAGCACAGACTTCTTCTATCCAGTGCTTTCTGAGGTCAGGTATTCAGGGCAATCTTTGGACTATCCTAATTTTTTGGCAACCACAGCTTTGGCTGAGACATGAGCTTGCAGATATGAAATGATAATGTGAATGAAAAGACATTGTACAATCTCCTAACACTATCCACAGCATACTAGATGTTTTCCTTTGCAAAATACCAATGCTTAAAATTGTTAACAATCTCTTTCAACTAAAGCTTTCTAACTGAATGCATCTTTCTTAAGTCTCTACAGAATGGCTTTAAGTATGGTTTGTTATTTAAAAGCATTTTGTAAACAGAGTTGGGAAGGAAATGAAGGAAATTCCCAAGGAGAGGAAAGTGTTTGCAATATATAACACTACTAATTATGATTTTAATGTTACAACATTGTCTTGGGGTCCAACAGAGATAGGGAATTCTCTTTATTAAGCAGATAACTGCTGTCCACATTCTGGGTGCATTAAGAGCAGGCAGCATAGACCAACATTTGAAGGAACAGGACGTATTGCTATCTCCATTTTACATGCGGTGGACTGATGGAGGGAGGCTAAATGACTGGCCAAAGGTCAGATGGATGGACTTTGTTACAGTCAGAAATAGAAACACGATGGCTGGAGCCCTTAGTCCCAAGACTAGCCCTCTCTTACATCTCTGATTGCAGCTAAGATGCTTATTTATAACATGAAAAACCTCATAAAGTTTGTTTCCGATAAGTATTCATTCTTCTGAGTGCTTATCTCAGCCTAACTCAAACTCACCGACTCCTCTGAGCCTGCAAAATGTATGTCTTATAAGAACTTTTTAAAAAATGTTTCTCTATTTTAAATTCCAGTCGGAAGCAAGCACTATGAGGGATGAAAATTAAAGATAACATGAAGCGAATAAATTAACTTGCAAATCCCAGAATGATTCGATCTGGCTGGTTTTGGTGAAAGTCACTCTGGTTCCTCTTTTTCTCTCCCCCTTGCGCAGGGAAAAAATAAAAATAAAAAATTCAATTACTTTCATGTGCAATAGAATTAAAGCAATCAGAAAGGAGATGTTTTGCATGGTCTGTGTGTCTAAAAAACTGCTGGCAAAGAGCTCCATTCTCCTTAATCTCTGAAGCAACTGAAGTACTTGTCTGTGAATGTGTTTTAAAATATTTTAAATGGTATGTTTATAATAATAGATATAGTAAGTCATGTGTAATGCTTAATAAGTAGTGAGTTTGGGTTTGGCAGTAGAAAAGACACAACACATTCATTAATGTACCGTGGCTTAGTTCAGCTTGATTTGGCTCTGGCTTCTGGGAAGATTTATTTTATATTGGATGTGCTTAGAAGTTCAGTGCAGGTATTTGTGATCTGTCTCCATGATTAAGTAGTAACAGGCTAGTGCTACTATTCAGTGCTAACATCACTGAGAACTTCCCACTACACAGGCCCCGCTTTCACTTGCTTAAACCTTGCAAACCTGAGATGGTTTGGGCTGTCATCTTCCTGTTGAGACTTTTTCATCAGTCTCAAATGGAATAAGATGTGTGGAGAATAAAAATCTTTAGGAGGTATGGAGAAAATGGCATGAGGAATGGGCAGGCAAGAGCTGGACTTCTGAAGAACGAGTGGAAGAACTTCTGCCCACCTGAGCTTTCCTCTCCTACAGCTGGAATGGACCTGAGATTTCAGACATTATTGCAGCTATTTGGGCCATGACTTGGCTCAGTATCGCTCTGAAAGGCTATATGTCTATTCTCATTAGACTCTACATTAGCTCAAGTAGCAGAAAGAGTTCTGTGTGTGGTAACCTGTCCGCGTGATGACCATTTGGAAGTGAGAGTGCAGCTCTACAATTCGTTTTTCAAAATCGAGGATAACATTTAGCTGCCCCATATGAACGTACAGCCTATACTTAGAATATAGAAGTAACAAAATCCAGTGTGCAAGAATGAAGATGCCCATGGAATTTTAATTAATCCCTATGTGTCCATTGTAATAATCTTTATTATAATTCCAAATCTTCCTGAGCATGGTAAAAACAGTGCAAAGGTGCTTCTTGATCTTAGAATTTCTCTGGGGGCGAATATGTTGTGCTTGAAAACATCAGAACAAAAGCTATACCCAGGCATTGGTTTTTAAATGTAGGTTCATATGCCAAGCCTGTGCACACACAGTTTCATCGTGTCAATGCAAATTGCACCATAGCCAAGAGAAAGGAAAACTACATAAATTTCTTTAGGTTGTGGGGAAAAAAAAAATAGATAAAATGTTCACTTACTGGTAAATTAGACCACAAAGCAGACCAATCTAATTTCTGAACCAAATGGACTTTATCTAGGGGAAAAATAGCCAGACTTCTAAGGTGCTTTGAAGTCTTCTGGCGTCTTTCTATTGCTATGAACTGGTTCAGGCATTCTTTCCACTTAAATAATAATAGTTTTACTCTGTCCCAACATGTTACAAATTGATTCTCTTTTTCTGCATATGTTATTTAAAAGAACCCTAATAGTTTAATTGGTGAAACTGTCAGGCTTTCAAGCAGTATTTTTACTGATTAAAAAGTTGCTGCAATTGCTTGCTTTTCTCTCTCTCTTTTTTTTTTTTTTTTTTTTTTTTAATTTGCAGAATATTTTACTATCAAACCAGGTTTTAGGGAATTATATTCACAAGGGATCTTGCCAGTGCTTTCCTACTAGAGCTGCAAATAATCTAGTATTCAGAACATGCTAAGAATTTCATCTGCATTTCTTTTAATTTAGAGCTAGTTGTCTCCTGTTTCCCCTCTGCATTCCATCCAAAAAAACTTGTTCGTTACACTGCTTTCACAGTGAGATTTAAAAATGCTCTCTATCTCTTTCAGTAAAATAGACTTTCTATTCCCCTGGAAATTCAATACATATAAAATAATTTCAGCTGTTTGTCTCTTGATTAAGTTCATGGGAATCCAAAATAGCCCCAGTTACTTAGGCAGAGTAAATCTGAATTACTCAAGAGCTATTCTGAGTAGATCATAAATCCATAATTTCAGCAGATCCAGCTTCTCTTTTTCAGTTTTGACAACCTCCTATTTCTGTGTGTGTGTGTGCATAAGACTGTTTCTGGGTATTGACATCTATTGTGGTGTGACAAATACATATTAGTTTGATGCCAGTTATAGCTGCATTAGTACTTGCAACGATCTCTGATTTCCTTGTGCTTATAAACTAGACTGAAAAATTAAGGAAGGCTGCCATTATACTTATCTGAGTTTAGAAATTATTTATCAAATTGCATGAAGTATTTATCATAATCATTACCTACTGTAAGGAAAAACTGTTGCTGGGGGATCTTTGATGTTTCCTTGCAGTTAAATCATGATTGCTGATTTCTAAATGGTGACAAACATTTGTCCACAACATAGATTTATGAATGCAATGCTAGAGATCAGCATCAGAGTTCTTATGAGAAGGTAGGGAACAATTTATAGATGCTCTGTAGAAAGTATTCTCTATGTGACAATAGAGCAGGGTGAAAGATTTTTTGGTAGGACTGAAATGTGAGCCGTCTCTGGCTTTGTGTGTTGTTAACTTTCCCATTCTTGGCCATGGCCTCCAAGCTGCAGTTACTGCAACTTAAGAAGAATGAGTGACAGCCCCAGTGAGATTTAATTACGCTTTCTTCCTCAGAAGTCAGAGCAGCTAGAAACTTTAAAATGTTTCTAGAGCTTTGACATGAATCAGTTTGGGTAACTACAAGAGATGTTAGGGCTTCAAAGGATACACCTTGACATCACAGACACAAAAAGGAATGCACATAGTAAAGAAAGATCTTATTTAAGTCTATCTGGAAAATATTTGTTGTGCTACACAGGTTGGTACACAAGCCAACAAATCCTTTAAGTAAACCTCAGCTTCTGTGTTTTCTGGCATGTATGCCAGAGACCACGACAAAGGGTCTCAAAGTATTTGTTTGGGAACCAGAGGCATGCTGGACAGTAACATAAAGAAGTGAAGGACTGATATTTATTTGATGATCAATAATCAGTAGGGGAAGGGAAGGGAAGGGAAGGGAAGGGAAGGGAAGGGAAGGGAAGGGAAGGGAAGGGAAGGGAAGGGAAGGGAAGGGAAGGGAAGGGAAGGGAAGGGAAGGGAAGGGAAGGGAAGGGAAGGGAAGGGAAGGGAAGGGAAGGGAAGGGAAGGGAAGGGAAGGGAAGGGAAATCCCAGCCCAGAATCTTTCCCCATCTCCTTAGTCCATTCACTACCAATTGTCTATTTGAGTACTGGTACTTTTCACCATGGCTTACATGAGGTCCAGAAATAAAACCTGTTTACCTTAAGAGAGTTAAGGTCTCTTTACCTTAAGAGAGTTAAGGTTGTCTCCTTCCAGATTTTCACCAGATGAGGTCTGAACTCCTGCTCAGGTTCTCCCCAGCTTGTACTCAGGGAGTAGGAGCAAAGTGGAGAAAAAGAAATGTTCAGAGAAATTGGGTCTTTGCTTGGCCCCTTGAAATGCTTTCAGTCTGTAAGTATGGACAAATAGTGGCTGCATGACCCTTTTATCCAATAATTTTCCCCAAAGGAGATTATATCCCAGCCATAATCCTCAGCACTTCCCTAGCTCAGATCCTCTTGCGAGCAGTTTCCCTCCTTGGCTTGTAGAGAAGCACTGACTGCTGTTGTCCAAGATGGCCTGACACTTTGAGGAAGGGGAGATAATTTCACCCCACTAAAGTCTCTGTTTCAGCTCAGTGTGAGCTAGCAAGCAGATCCTGCTGCAGGATGCAGCAACCAGACACCATTATTTGCTGAACCTGTTTTTTGCTCTCCCCATGCAAGCTTCCTACCTTGTCTCAAAACACCCTCACGCCTCCTGTTAAACAACAGAAATGTCATAGCAAGCTCTGGAAAGTAATGCCAAGGCAGACCATTTTTTCCAGAGGGCAAGATGAAGGGCAAAAGCCTATTATGAGAGGTGTGCAGATTGGTTGATGTGTTCGACAGCATCATTTGCAGGGAAAGGCTAACACCCAATATTAGCTATACATTTGCCATTCCTTGCCACTTCATCATTTTTCTCCTTTGATTGACAAGATCTCCTTTCATTGCCTCTGAAATACTTCATATACAGATTTCTGGGATGAGCTGTTACAGGCATGGAGCGTTAAATGCTCTTGCTCTGTAGCTGAGGCCCCTTGGTTACTGTAATAATGGTACATTTAAATGAATAAAGAAAGTCATGCCACTGACTTTCTGCCACTGACGTATAAATATTACTAATAAATGACTGTTTAAAGGGAAATACAACCCTGTTTAGCAACAATGTAATCGCTGCAGAACCTTTCTCACCTGTCACCTTTCCATTTTTTAAATGTGAAGGAAAAAATAGCATTTTCAGTGCTTGATTAATATTCTTTGCCTCAGACTGGTGTTAGCCATTACGCCTAGCATATCTCATTCTTCTGGTACATCTCCTGAAGAGTAAGCAGGGTTATTCACACATAATTAAGTGGTCAAGGACTGAAGTTTCTCTTATAAGAGATTCATTTAGCTTAATAAGTTGCTATTAGATAGATTCTTCCTGAATCAGTGAATAATCCCTTTGATTTTTTCGTGACTGCAGTGAAAGTTGAGGCTCATCAGCTCTAGATAAATCATAAGTCTGCAGAGATCTGTTCTACTAAAAAGTCTGCAATTGGAGGAAAAAAGCCTGGTCCTAAGAAGAGCTCTAACCACATCTATGTTTTTCCCTAACCAAGAGAGAAACTCCTTCCTCCATTCCCTGATCCGAGAGATGTCAGTTGAACTATTTGGAAAGTTAGTCTTTGAAATCACATGCCTTGAAATCACATGGAAAAACTGTATGAGAAAGCCCTTAAAGCTATATTTATTGCTAGTGAGTAGTTTATTATGTCCATATCTGCAGCAGTAATTTCTTATTAAATGTTGATCCAGCTTCTATTTAATTTTTTTTGGATTTACATCAGTATTAGAAATGCAGACTGACAAGAAGGCAGAATAATTATGTGAAAGGCAATTCCAATTTAATGAACCATTGAAATGCTATCATGGAATAAGTTTCCTTAACAAGTAATAAGCTGGGACTGCAGCACAGAATTTCATATTTAGACCACAGTAATGAAACACGTTCATGTTACCCTTTGAGTGTGCTTCAGATAGCTATCAAAACTCAGAGTGCTGCTGATTGTTCTTAGTTGGCTAACCGTACTGAGAAATACAGGGCTGAAGCAAGGAGGTTCCCAAAATTTTTTCATGTTTCTAGACTGATGCAATGCATAGACCTCTCCCATTTCTCAGTGATGATTTTGGCTACGCTACTCCTACAGTCCCACACAGGGTGGCCATGGGTTTTCCTAGCATTCAGATGGTTCCAAACACCAAGGGATGGGACAACAAATGTTGTCCAACACCATGCCATACAGATGACTACATCCCCTGTTGCTTCAGAGGCAGCTGGCCTCCTGGAAATTCCCTAATATCCCCTTCCTTGAATTTCCTGTGGAGGAAAACCTGCTCTTAATTTACTCATTCATTTCACTTTGGTTCACAAAGCAGCTCTCATCTTTTGAGATACATTTCTCCTCAGCAGAAATTTAAGCTCTGCGCGTGAGGCTAGGAGGTCTGGGCATATTTACTGCCACAAAAGACAGGATGTCTCATCTCTGCAATCTCTCTGATCTCTTTATGAGCCAGAGACAGTGCATGGCAGGGTGTGTATGTGGGCAATATGTGAGCAATAACTCCGTTCTCCTTCAGAAGCTTTTGCTTGTAAAGGATCAGACCTCAAGAGGAGTCTGGATGACCTTACAAATCCATTAGGATACTGTCTTAGTGAAAAGATGAGTCTTACACTGTGCTCTAAAAGTTGAAGAAGGGGGATTTGTTATGCTGCTACCACTATCGACTGCCAAAAAATAGCAGTGGACACTTGAACTGGTGAAAAGAGTTGTGTCTAACTTTTTCCACAGATAACGTAGGGCCCTGTCTTTGAAAAGCTGCTGTGTATTTCCACTGTGTACATTTCCGATGTGTCTCTGTTCAACTCGCCAAGTTTTGCCATGTGTATGATTGCATGTAATATATCTACCAAGCATGCTGCTGGGTATGGTGACTTCAGGGGTATATGAGGTTTGTCAATATTAAGAAGTCTAGGAAATGATAAAAAGGATAAAATACAGTTACGGTTTCTGTGCAACGATCACATTGTAAATTTTCCTTTAGTACTTCTGGGCAAACAAGTCATAATGTCTAGGGCGATTAGAAAGCTTTAGGGATTGCTCTTAGATTTTAAATAAATTCTCAGAGTAGCATTATCACATTGACATCTTAATGCTGAGATGGATCAGGCAATTTACCATGAGTACGTGACCAAATATGGTCCCAAAGCAATGCAAAACCTGTTCTTGTATCGGGGGATGGTGGTACCGATACCTGGAGGGGGGTATTTCCACAGCGGACCTTTCTGTCTAGGCGTTATATCCCCAAAATGGTTCTGAACTGGCACATATCTAGAGTCTCGTGTGTTGGGTCAACAAGTATTGAATGAGCATTTCAAATGTGCACTCCCCAGTGATGGTCCCCAAGCTGGGGACACTCAGGAGAGCAGGAGTGGAGAAGCTCCTGTTACCACTGAGCAGTCGAGGAGGGCTGGCCCCTTCAGGCCAGTGCAGCACCCTTGCTGTCACTGTTCATGTTAGTGGCACAGCATCAGGGATAGTCATGGTACAGCTCTGTGTTTCAAACTGCTTTTCTTATTGCCAACACTTATTTTGAAGATATCACAGTGCAAGCACAGCTACCTGACAAGCCTAAGATGTCAACCTTCTAAACAAGTTTTAAAAATAAATTATTAAATTAGCATAAATCTCAGCACTAAAAAAAGCTGCTCTTGGATTAAATACACACAGCTGTTTAGTCTGTTTGTAATCCAGTTTTCCCTCTGGTATCTGGCAATCAGAGTATGAAAAGGCATCTTTGAAATTAAATTATTTCTAGGACTTTTATATGCAAGAGCATCTGCATGCTTAGGAGAAAAAGAGGGAAAATGAACGTTGCTTAGACATCGCAGTGCTTATTAAAAGATAAATGCTTTCCAGGAATGTATTTCTGGTTAATATAATCTTGAAAAATCGTCAGAAGACAATAGATGTAGAGAATGAACACAGTGTATGTGGCAAAACATTTCTTTGCAATCCACCCTTGCTTGAAGCAAGAGTAATATTTTAAGTTACCCATTCCAAGTAGTTTTCTTGGAAGTTAGAGTTCAATTTACATTTACGACTGCCTGAAGCTATTCTGAGGAATTCAAATAAAAGAATAGCCAGTCTTCAAGGCTGTCTTAGAAACTACACAGAAAATTTTAAGCATACCTGTGGCTTGCACTTGTGTCATTTGTTATTATCAGACTTATATTGCCCCTGGTTTTGAAATCTCAGGAAAACATTTTCTCTGTAAAGTAGTGCCCTAAAATGTAAATGTGTTTTCTGAAATGCGTTTTGTTATCATTTCTGAAATGCTCTTGATCTTTTTTATTATTTCTGTTTTTAAAACACACACACACAGAAAAAAAAAAAAAAGGAGAAAAAAAAAAAAAACACTACAGAAAACATTTGTTCTTTGCCCTTAGAGCAACTGTTTAAGAAAGAAAGAAACCAGCCAACCGGGAAATTTTTTCATGATTGCAGAGTTGAAGTAAGTGGCTATTCAGAAATGGCAAGTTTTGGAGGCCTTTAAGACATACAGGCCTTATTTATTTATTTTTTTGAAATGCTATAAAATCACAGCAACCCCCCCACCCCTAAAATACGGTCAGTTCCCAGGGGCTGCATCTGTGGGGCAGACTAGGAGCTGCACACCCGTCACTGCAGCTCCTTTTCAGGGACACCCTGGGCACAGCTGGGCCTGGTCCTCCCCCATGGAGTACCCCTCATAGGCCTTGCTGTGCAGACCTGGGACCCAAGGACCACCCTGTGAAGTGCCCCCTAGCTGCCCGGAGCATCCACACAGGGAGACAGGAGGCTGAGAGGACTACAAGCTTTGCCTGTCTGAAGTGCTTAGGTATTATGAAGCCAGCATTCGATGTATATTGATGGTATAATTCACTCGAATGGCTTCAGTTTTTAGCAGATCTGGGAGGGCCTGGCCAGCACTTTGCACGGGAACTGCCCTAGGCCTCTCTGTACTGTGAGCATCCCTAAAAGACCAATAAAGTTTAAAAAGCCAGGTGCTTTTAACAAAACGAGCTATGGCTGTTAGCATTTTATTTAGAGAAGACTCTGGCTGGGGAAGAGGTAACAGAAATAAAAGGTTTGTAAACTCTTCTCTCCTTGCCCTCTGCAAGACTGATCCCTTCTTTGATTTCAGCCAACTCAGTGGGTTTCTGAGTTGCAGTAAACTCTACACAGTTCTCTGTGGTTCCTAGGAAGGTGATACCTGTGACATCTTAGGTGACCTTCTTACCCATGGCCCTCTTCAGGAACCTCTCTGCTGAACCCTCCTCTCCCACTGCCTCGCTGCTCCCATCCCTGTGGTGCTCTCAGGTCTTTCCCCATGCAGCTCAGTTGCCTCTCAGAGGAAGATCAACCCCCTTCCCTCCACGGATTTCACATGACACTGTTCCTCTTCCTAAGGAAAGAGCCAGGAACACACAACCAAAGTACACACCATCTGCCCAAGCACTACGGCCACCAGTGCTTCACCTGGGTTTGGTCAGAGCTGGCAGTCAGCAGTGGGGACAGAGTACAGGCTATCCATCCCCTCGCTGTGTGAGGCTGCTTGTACCACCGTGCTAACTGCACTGTGTTCACCCTGCAAACCTAGCTATTGTACTGGAGTCCTCCACAGCGGGTGAAAATGATATGCAGACATCTAGAAAAGGAACTGGAATGAATTAGATAAGTTTACTTGTATGGGATGGAAAGGATGACCAGGTTAACCTAGAAGAAAGCCCTATGTCTTCCTATTTCACTGCAATATCAGGAGCTTTTTTTTGAGGTCTGATCCTGGAGACAGTAGCTCCCCTCTGAATCCTCTGAACTCTGGGTAAACAGAAAACAGAAAGATATTTCTGGTTCCACAGGCAGAGCGGATCAGGCAGTCAGAGTCCTGGTCTTACCTGAAGCGTTGCGAAAGAAGGTGTCCTGGGAGAGCTATTAGCACAGGCCCTCATGTATTCCCATTTCCAGATGGGAATAAAAAGATAGATTGCTTCTGGTGGCTGATCTTCCCTCAGACACCAGGGATTTCAGTGTATGTTTGAATTACTTGGAAATAAACATTAACTAAGAGGAATTATAGGGGCTGAAATTTGGACTTTATTTCTTTAAGGTCCAAAAGCTTATTAGCTACTTGTCTAGTTTCATATTTTTTTTCAGTCCGGATAAATGTTACTTCCATCAATCAAAAAACACACTGAAAGCTCTGTTATCTCAAGAGATACTAATTTGCATTTTGTGAGGTATGATACAGCTCTCCATGCATTATCTTGGGTACAGAAATGCAGTTAGGAAGTTTTTGTCTTCAATCATATATTCACAGTTTCCCAGGTTAAGCTGATTCAGCTGTCCATGAATCTGAACTGTAAAGTGGATTGCTGAGATCATCTGAGGTTAAAAAAAAAAAAAAAAAAGTCAAAACTGAGTTTATTTTGTTTTTCTGTATGATGGAGAGGAAACAATTAGTGTTTAATTTTGGGCAGCAAAGAGCAGAGAGGAGGCGGGAAGTTTTGCTGCAAAAAAAAAAAAAAAAGGATACTGAAAAATGCCAAAAAGTACAAAAAATAAGTTCCCTTGACCTTTAAAGAAACACACCAGGATGGAAGGGAAGAGAAGTGTGCAACACAGCATGGTGTCACACTTTTTAGGCCTGTCTAGGCTCAATATCTCGTCCCTTGGGGGGTATCAAGCTCAGAAGTTCCCAAAAGATGATAATCACTGTGCCTATCTATTTATACCCCTCCATGGTATTCCTAGGTGACTGGTCTAGGGCTGGGTATGTTTCCCAAGTTAACCCATCACAGGCTTTTGAAAGGTCAGAATAACAACTGGAAAGGCATTTGTGAAAGGAACAAATGTTTCCCACCAGCTGCTTCGGTTTTAAACTGCTGAAGTAGAAGATAACGAATATTTCTGGACTGCTGATTAGCAGTGTAGAAATTCTGCTAGACTATGTCAGCAGACTCAACTCATTTCCAGCTTAACAGGATTCTGAAAGCCATCACATACTTTCTTTTGAATGACACCAGCCCCTCTGAAACTGAAATCTGTGAAAGTGCCTCGCTTCCACTCTCACCTCCCTCCCCACCAGCCTCCCCAAGCCACCAACAAGGATTGAAAGTGATCCCATTGTCATGCTGCCAAAATAAATTAACATGATTCACAATTTTCCATAATAACTATTTGAAATTAAAGCAGTTGGTAATTAAAGTAATCCTTGCTCCCTGGTGACACATTGAGCATGACAAAACAGAAGTAATGCGACAGCAGCAGAACCTGTCTGCTTTATTTACTCATTGCTTCAGTGCCTTGTTCTGCTGAGTAACTGATCTTTCATTGAATTACAGAAGAGCAACTGAGTTAAATTAGAGTGGCTATTTGTGGTGAAAATGCTAACGTGAAAGTATCTGCTCTGATAGCCCGTAAAATAAAATCAATATACTTCAAGATTCATCATGCCTCTCCTGGGTCTTTGGTTGATCTTGCTGTGGTTTTTAGGGAAGCTAAGGAGCACTGAAAATCAGCCGCCGGACTGAGTCTGCTTGGTACGTTGATGTGATGATTTCACTGGAAAAATAAAAAGGTCTCAGCATTGCATAAGGTCTGTTGGGGGGCACAAAAACACTTCACTGAAACCACACACCTGCATTCATCAAAGCTGGCAAGCTTTGGAGAGTTACAGCTGAGAAACCAAACATTTTGCATGGCACAGAGCAGGTCACCTTGAAACTCCCTCCACTTGGTGTTGCATCAGCAGCTTTGGAAAAGGTATGTTTAAACAGAGAAACCAGTTAAAATTGGAACAAGATGTTGGCTTCAATGCTCTGAGCCATGCTCAATAGGTCCCAGCAGACTTGTGCCTTCTTTAGGATACTCTCCAGGAGAAGTGATGTGCCACTGCTCTCGGGGTGGGGAAGTCTTCCTCCCTCCTGCGGGACCAGCTCTGCTTGTGTGCGCTAGATGTTGGACTTTGTCTGTTGGGTTTTTTTTGTTTGTTTGTTTGTTTTTTGTCTGTTTGTTTTTCTCCAGGCCCTGGAAAATCAGTGTTGTAGAACAAAGAGAAGTTGTGCCTCTTGCCTCATAGGGACTGGTTTGACAGAAAGATTACTTACCTGTTTGAAGAAAAGTATTAATTTGAATAATAGCCTGAATGCACAATGAATTAATGGAGGGCAATAATAGGCATTTTTTGTCTTTTTGAGTTGTAAGGTTATTGTCTTTTTACTTTCATTCCCTAAAACAAGAGTGATGACATCTGGATCCTTTATGCTTCTGTGTTGTTCCAGTAGCATAAACGCACGCTACATTTAACAAATGCAACTTGAAATGCTCTTTGTCCTGAAAAAGATACTTTGTGAATCAGGACAAAATAAGAGTTTCAGGTAAAAGATGAAAAAGAAGCCTTACTGACGAGTGAAATCTGAGGGAAAAGGAACTGCTCACAAAGTCTTTGGAAGATGGAGATTGAACAAACCTGGGTGGAGTAGTGAGTCCAAAAAATATGAAATGAAAGGACGAGGAACCAAGCTGTCGTGATGGCAGAGATGGGGATGCAGTGATTCTTTAAAATGAATGCTGAAGAAAAGACTTTTTGGTCAGGAACAAGGCCCTGGGTGCCAAAGGAGCAGTAAAGGGAAGGAGCTGGAAAGGATGTTCATTTGAACTCTAGCATAGCTTGGAGGGGAGATTAAGCTGAACAAAAATAATCTTTTTTTATCTCAATGATGTTCACAAGATGGTATACCAGATAGGGCAAGAGCCTCGTAACTGCAGCACTTCATCTCATGGTCCACTCTGCCACAGCCCTTTTTGTAGGATTATGTCAAGGCACTTATTCTCTATGTGCTTCTGTCTTCTCCCTGTCTCCTGTGAAATGAGGGTAATAAATTCCTGAGGGTAGGAAAGGCATATGTGGATGCATACTTCAAAGCTTATGAAGCACTCAGACACAGCAATGTGCTCTCTGCCACTAAAATTCCTGTACTCATTTCTCCATTTGCTAATTGGAGTTGAGGCATCACTATTTACCCACATAAACTAAGTGGAAAATATGGTTTCTCACTTTGGATGTGCAGTTCCATAAAGACAAGAAGCTTAATTTCAAAGGCTAATCTATGACCTGCTGATATACCTGGGAAAAGAACAGCTACTATTGTAAAAGATTTTATTCTGTTGCTATAGAAACCTCTACAGCATGGAGTGTCTTATATGTGAATAATATAGAAGAAGTACAGAAAAACATTTTATTATATTATATACGACATAGAAAGTGTGGTCTTCCTTTTTGTACACGTGGAAAACAAGAAATACATTTTCAAGGAATAGTGCAGTTAGATTAAATATTTTGTTACAGAAACATTTGTTCTCAAGTGCTACCTCCTCTGAGTTTGACAAAGGAAAGTGCCAGCTCCACTTTGATTGCAAGCAGTATCCTGTAATTCTCTCTCAGGGATTCCTGAGAGACCTTTAAAATACTTAATATTCACTCCCTCTGCTCAGTGTTTCTAAATTATTTAAATGACATGAAGAAAAAAAATGCAATTTAAACCACTTCTATATGTGCAGGTGCCTGGACAGAGGAGCTCAGACAGAAAAAAATAAATAAATTTTAAAAAATGAGTTTAGATTTTCTGAGGTGTTTTCAAAACCACATAAAATGTACCCAGTGCATCTTCAAGGTGTGGGTCCATACACAGATGAATGTGGTGGCCATGGTAGGAAAGCAGCTCAAGGAAGAACAATAAGCCAAAGAAGTTCCCTTCCTCACTTGCTGC
Source organism: Anser brachyrhynchus (assembly GCF_964034855.1). NCBI lineage: Eukaryota > Metazoa > Chordata > Aves > Anseriformes > Anatidae > Anser > Anser brachyrhynchus. The sequence goes on from NC_137696.1 coordinate 67,179,804, forward strand.
CCTAGTTAAAATCATGCGTGAGGCGTGAGGCAGGCTGACATGCCTACTCGTCAATTCGAGCTCTGCTAGACCCACGCACGAGACCATCTCCAGGATGAAAATGCCCCCCAGATTGAACTCTCCCCAACTTATATCCAAGGACTCCTCAAGGAGACATTTGGAGTAGATAAAATGTCCAGGCTTTGCTAGAATCCACGCAGCTGGAAGGCAGGCCGTCTATTTTGCTTTACACAGGTTTGTGCTCTGCTTTGGATTAGATCGGCCGTGATTTGCAGCCTTCTGCCCTCAGGTGACCTGTGGTGCTACTCCGAGCGGGCAGCACAGATTGCATCCTTCAGGACATCTAAGATGGTGCAGGAGCCAAGCAGTGCTTTCTCATGGTCATAAATGACTCAGCCAAAATTACTTCCCTGATATCAGCTGATCTGTGTTATCAAACTGTGTCACAGCTGGAAAATGTTCTTTGCTGTAGCCGTGCTTCTCCTGGTTTGGATGCTGAAAAGGGACCAACACAGTTCTTACAGGGAGTGGTGTTTCAGGCACTACCGACAGTAAAGTTGTGTGGGACACCTTTTAAGACACAACCCTGCTGAAAATCAGATTATCTGCAGGCTTAACAGTGAGGTCAAACTTCCCATCTTTTGCTGAAAGCGGGGCAAATTACTCAACACATGAAATGCAGCCATGAATGTTGCTCTTCCTATTCTGCTCCCAAACACCCAAGGGCAGTTGTTTGTCATATTTTTGACTTTTTCTAATGTGTAGGAAAGTCTTCCAAACCCCATGTTTGCATATTTCAAGTCATGGAGATCTTGTGAGCCTCTCTGTGTCCTTGGTTTTCTGCGTATTTTTTTTTTCTTGCTCCAATTAAATTTTATTCTGGCTTTGCCATTTCAAGATGTTTTCTGTTGCTTGCCTGAGTAAACAGTACAGGATTTAACTCTTGCTTTATGTGTTATTATGACACTCAGCAGTCTGCAGTCCATTTCCTTATAAATGCATAAGTAGATTTTGATATAATTAGCTAAGTAAGCATATGGCAAAAATCATAACCAATGTGTTTGTTTGTAAAAAGCAGGTCAATGCTTGATTTAAATCAGAACACGCATGATTTGTTCTGAAACTATTCAAATGCCTATTTTGGGACACTTTCAACTTATCATTTTTGGCTCCTATAATTATTTCTTACAAGTTTCTTCCAGTTTTTTGCATGTTAGGTTATGTTTCAATAATGTAAAGGAAGTTGAATGTTCTCTTTCACTTGTATAAAGCCAATATTTTCTTGTCCTGTTCATGCCTTCCAGTGGTGAAGTGTGGAAGTACCTGGACACTTTTTAATATCCTGGATGTTCCTGATGATCTTAAGGTAGACACATGGTTTCCCAGACTGAGGTCTGAACATAGCCTTTATTGTTGCCCATTGCTATCCCTGGAATAATACTTCATGTGAAGAGTCTCATCCCTGAGGAACATCTACGAGCATCTCTCAGTGACCGGATCCTAATTAACAGGGACTGCAACCAGCCTTCTTGGAAATGGTTACAGTCACTGCTGCTGGAGGGACTGGCCCCGCAGCTGAACTCTGCGCTGTTCAGCCAAGGATTCTGATGCGAAGCAAATGCTTCATGCTGGGAAGCACTGTTTCAGCAGAGAAATCATTGCATTATTTAGCCACATTAGAGACAGTGTATCGTATGACAAAGTATGATTTATAATGTTTCTATGTGCTTTTGTGTGGTGTCTCAGATTGTAGATATCCCAGCTGAAGCTGGTGAGAAAAATGTTTGTTTTTTCCTGGCTGTATCATTTCATGGAATAAAAGACTAGATGAGCTTCTAGTGAGAGAAGCTCTCTCCCAGATGTGAAATGGTGGTGATGATTGTTCAAATACTATTTGAGGGCAAATTACTGCAGATTCTGCTTGACTCTCTTGGGCTGCCTGAGAGAGAAGCTAGTTGATACCTTTAGAACAGAGTGAGAGACTGGACCTGGAAAATAAAGACAGCAGCTCTCAAAGTAAATGGATCAGAAGAATCTATTCAAATAGACTTTTATGTGGAAAACTGGTTTTATTGTTTTACAAAGACCTGGATGGATGGTGCGGTGTGCTGTCAGGACAGAAGGAGAGCAGGCTACATCTCTCTGATTTTGCAGAAGACCAGGCTCACTTATAGATTTTTGTTTCTCAGAGGAAGAATTCAATCTATGCTCGTTACCAAATTAGTTGTCTCTTTTCATACTAGAGTCAGTATAAAAAATTGTCATTAAAATGGCATTGAAATCACTTTTAATTTTATTATCCTAGTGATCCACATAAAGGTGCATGATGTTCATAGACATCTTTACTTTTTGTTAATGTCACCCTTCCCTTACTGCAAACAGACATTGTGCAAGTTTATCTGTATTTAAATCCCCTTGAAGTGAAAGCTCAATTGAAAGCTGAACTGTGATATCTTTGTGCATGAAGAAAAGACACTCGTTTATTTATATTAGTGTCAAGCTTGTCTACTGCACTTTTTTTTTCTTCATCTTAATTGAATGTGCCTGCAGTAGCAGACAGGGCATGTGCTTAAATAGGAAGGACTAATTGGAAGAAGCTGTCAGGTTAACAGACATTTAGCTAGATAGATTGCACTTCAGTAGGAAAATTTCCGCAGGATAAATCTGAACAGTTTGTAAAGGTAGATGACGGATGCAGGAGGAAGGGGGTAGGAAGATACCTGTTAGGGAAACGTGTATGGCTGCTACATAATCACAATGGATCTTTTAATCTAGAATGGATTGAATACTAAATAATGAGTTCCCTGTGGGTTATTATGGTTTTAGCAGCTTCTTTTTCATCTTATTTCAGCTTCTCTTTAACCCTTCTGTACTCTAGACAGGGGAGTTGGTTCTTTTCTTGTGTCACCACTGAAGAAACAGAGGTGTACCAGGTTAAGGAAGATAAGTTCCCTATCTGTTACATCTAGCTGCTGCTGCAAAGCTGGGAAGGCTTGTTTCTACCATCAACTTACTGAAAAAATATTTAATACTAGAGTGAGTACATCAACTTACTGAAAAAATATTTAATACTAGAGTGAGTATATAAACACAATATTACTCATGCAATTCTGGACTAAATTCCTGGAGAAGATATTGAACTGCATCTAATGTTAATATGTCCTTTCTTAAATTAAACATCTTTCTTTCCCCCAAGATTATGCCTTTATCATGTTTTCATAATAACCAGATATTTTAATCTCTTAATAGTGCATATCTAAACACTCTTCAAGCCTAGCCTTTTAAAAATGGTGGCCTTGATGAGGCCCATCAGTGTGAGAGGTCTCAGCTGCTCACTGCTCTCTGCTCTGACCAGCTGCTTGAAAGCCCATATCTAGCACAGAAATCTGCTAGTGCTGGTGCTTGAGCAGTGCCCTGGTTTGGCAGTACAGCTGTGGGATCCACTGGGAATGAGTCTTGCATGGTCTCCTAGAACTGGGAGAAGAGAAATGGCCTGGAGAGACAGGAGAAGCCAGGGGAAGCGCTTGCTGCTGCCCTTTGGGGTGGCTAGCACAACTCTCCCACCCTGCCAGACCCATTATCCACTGCCAAACTACTCGGAGCTTGAGATGCTGGTTCACTTCGGGAGCTACAGGCAAGTGCTCGGGCTGCTCTCAGTGCAGTGACCCTATCCTTACATGGTGCTTGTGTGCTGGCTTCACGTGATGGGGCATTTCATTGTCATGTTAATAAACAGGAAGGCAGTTAACCTATTTTTAGCTTTCATTTTATAGTACTATTTGTAAAGAATGAGCTGTCCACAAGCTCTCTGAATAAACAGAGTGAGCACTCGGTTTTCCAATGCTTTACATGAAGAATGTCTTTGAGAAAAAACTCTGTTGCTCACATTCTTCTGAAATGATCAAAAGCTTTTTTTTTTTTCCTCTGAGAATAGGCTACCTGTTTGCACCCACGTTCCCAGCCCTTACTCCAGCTACAGATGCATTTGCATCTGCAATTTACAGTTGCATTGCTCCCTCTTGCTCAAAATAGATTACACAGAAGCCCTCCTTAGGCGCTTCCAACAAAGAAAGACGCCACTGCAATATTTATGTTAGAATATTCCTCCTCTGATCATTATAACGTTTTCAAGTAGCCTGAGAGATGTAATGCATTTGCATTAAAACATTTTTTTTTTTAAAGAATATATGCAACTTTTTTATATTCCAGGCAGTCCCATCTGCAGGTATATATATATTCCAGACATAAATTCCTGTTCCAGAAATGCATCTGTGTATATTTCTCTATAGTTCTAGAACAAGATGGAAGGAAAATCAGCTTGGAAATTATATTTGTTGTAGCACTAGGATCTGTACCACTGTCCATGTATTTACTGGCAAAGTTAGAATAAACTTGAAAAAGTTGTGAAAATACTCGTTCCAGGTGAATACATCATACTATCTTTCTGTTTTTTCCCTTGGTGACTTTTCTAGGGCCTGGTAAAATTCGTATGCTTACAAAGAGTTTAGAGCTTTATGAAACTGCTGCCATGGCTTAATATGGAACTGAATTGCACTATTTCATAATTGCCTTGTACCAGGAAGTGGGCAATATTTTTCTTCCCATTAAATTACAGCGGAAAGTGGCATCAACCTATTGGAAATTTCAGCTTCCACCCACTGATCCTCCAAGTTAATTACCAGTATCATTGGCTTCAGCTCAGCAAACCACACCTGCTAAGCAAGACATTGAAAGTAGATAGTCTTAAAATTAAATACGTGCTTAAGCCCTCTTTCTCCTGTCAGTAGTTTTTTGCATGCACTTGCTGTCACTCTGAATAGAGACTTACAGATTTATACACATCTGAAGTCTTGCTCTGTTGTGAACTTGCCCCCTATTTAGCATCGAAACAGCTAACGCTCATCCTTATTTTAATTTGAAAAACCTTAGCCTGTTTGACTTTTTGCTCTTCTGCTGGCACCAGAGCTGCCTCCAATGTTTCTCCGTTGGTCGGGAGTGACGATTGAAAACAGTAGTGTTAAATTCCCCCACTTGGTGGCACTAACAAATAACACAACTGCCCTGGAAAACGCGGCTGTAAAACGTGGCCAAGTGGTTGGTGATAAACGAACCCAGTGGCCCTGAGAAAGGAAGACATCAAGTGAGCAGTAATCCCATAGCTGTTTTGCTAGTCGTAAGCGTTGGTAAGTTTTGAGCATGGAGCATACCGGTTGGGATGTAATTTCTGCACTTGGACATGCAGAGCAAATCTCTTCCCTCACCGCTGACTCTGGTGGCAGGTGCTCTGCACTTCTCTCACGTTTGCGGCTTGCTGAAGAATGAGATGTACCTAGGAGGGTTTTTGTTGGAAGTTTAGGAGGAGGAAGCCACAAAGCCTTCGCTTCTGGTGCCTCATTTCAGGCACCACTGGAGAGTTTCTCTTGGACAAGGAGATTTGCATGAATCTCCCTGGGGAGCCCCCCAGTGTAAATATTATTGCCTGCTTGGGAGAAGAGACGCAGCAGAGCCATGTAAGGAATAAACTTGCTCCAGGGGGAAGACTTGACTGACTTACAACCACTGCTAGTACAGAAAATGAAAGAACTGGACCTAGCATTTATCCAGGTTCTTTTGCGTCTTGATCAATAATACCCAGTAAAGGTCAAGTGCCCTAGGAACAGATTTCATTTGTGGTTACATTCCTGCTCCCTGGTGCAGCTCTTGTTTCAGATCTGCACTGAAATATTGTTTTTCTCTCTCCCCCTGCACGAGGTTTTTCTGGCTGGGATTATTTGTTCAGAACTAAGAGCTGTTTTTCTGCCTGATTTTTTTTCTCCTGTCAGTGCTCCTTGTAGTGTGTCTTTGAGTCCCATTAAATCTCCTATGAAAAAATATATATAATAATTAGTCCCAGCCTTTTAAACAGAGAGAATTTCTCAGAGCTGAAAAGATTCTTCTAGCAAAAAAAGGGAATGGACATCTGAAAAGTATTGTCCTTGTATATTTTCCCTGTATTTCTAGAACTGAGGCTATATCTATACTAGTAAGCAGTATGGCTGATTGGGAGCAGATGTACAGAGCAAAGCAGCTGGTGCTGAGGACTTGGTGTGCACCCCATTTATGTTACCGAGGCTGTGAGCTCGGACTGGGGTCTACCCTATGGAAGAGTGGTGGTAGAGGCTGGGGCACCCCTGGGAGGTCCAGTCCTTGCCCTCCTGCACTGCTCAGTGACGTGAACAAGAGTCTGGAAAATAAAGATTGCTGGGACACCCACTACAGGTGTGGCCTCCTCAGCCACACAAAAGTGTTTCTGTTTTCTGAGACAAGAGCCAAATTCTCTTTTGCACCTTGCTGGCTGTGGGTGATGCAATGGAATTGTAAATTGCTGCTATCTCAATATGTTAGTGACGATAATGAAGTGGGCTGGAATGGGAGTTTATTACTGATAAAAAGTATTCTTCATCAATGATTTAAACCTGTGGTGACTGGAAGTTAGCACCAGCAGTGTCTCGCTGAGTTAATATTACTGCTCCAGGAGGATGGTGCTCACATAACGCACATCAAGCACTGCTGACACTGCCCCAGACCATGCTGGAAGGCAGGTTTTCATGTTTGGGATGTTCTAGAAAAATAGAAATTGGAAGAGACAGAGATGGGACTGTGTACCATTGTCAGCATTGAAGGACAGAAAGAACTGTCCTGTGAGGTCTACTTTGAGGCTGATAGAGATGACCAAAAAATCCTGAAATGACTGAGAATGATAATGTGTGAAAAGATTAATGGGAGGGTGAGAAGACTGATGGGGAAGGTAAACCTCAGAACTCAGTTTTTGCCATCCTGAGCTTGGAAGCTGGGGGAACTTCCACCCTTATGGAAAAAAGCTATATGTGCACAGAGCTGCTTAATTTTAAAACAGAGATGATCCACAAGCAGTGAACATATTCGCTCCTAGTAGAGACTCAAATGATTCTCTGCAGGAACAGCTATTTTCATCTGGTTTGTACAGCACCTAGCAAGCTGGGACTGAGCCCCTAGCTGCTTAAAATTTTTACAGTATAAATGTTTGAGGTTAAATAAAAACAATCAGACCTGTGTTATTCTTCTAAGAAGCAATAACTGAGTGAAAAACATTCTTGCAAGACCTCCTTAGTTTTGGTGAGACTTAGTGTAGTTAACGTTTACTACTATATTCATTTGTGGCTTTTACATAGCCCACAGTCATAGTAATTGACAATACTGTTAACAAATATAGTGTCAGAAAGGCAGCCATGGAACTGAAATATAGCTATGAATGTCTGGCTCAAAGTGTCTGGCTCCTAAATATTATCAGAAAGTTATTTTTTGAGCTTTACTACAATAGGCTGTATCACTGTCAGTAGCAAACACCAGCTAAGAAAAAATGACCTTTGAAAAAAAAAAGACCTTTAAGATGTTGCTTATTGCATACTGCTGACACTATGAAAAATAGCCAACAAAAATGACACCTTATGCTTTAAAAAAAAAAAAAAAGAGAAAAATATCCATTACAATTCTTCACTTTGCAAAAGCAAAATTGCTGAAATGTATTCCTCTACCATGCTTACGAAGTAGCAGGTTTACTTGGTCATAAACAAAAGCTGAGGCAATCACTTTGCCAAGCGCCATGTTTAATAGCACAAACTGTCTTTAATAGTCAAAAGCAATGAAACAGCAGGAGGGCTCTCATTAGAACTGCACATTTCTCTTTAATGCTTACAGCCATTTAAGGCAATGATTATTTGGCAGTATCTTCTGTGGGGGGGAAAAAAATTAGTAATAATTTGAAAACTTTCTAACATTTGATGTTCACTGAGCATGAAATTTTATCTTGCATATTTGGGCTGTGACTTTCTCCAGTGACTTGCTTCTTGCTTACATTTCATTTATGTGGGAAATCAAATGTGTGAACTGTCTTTGTGTGCACTTCAAAATAGTTTGATATGTTAGAGGGGTCAATATTGTGCAATCATATAAAAATAGGAAGTAGACCACCAAAAAATGTGCTTGCTATGCAAAGTCCTTTCTTCCTTTTTGTTAATAGTGATGGAAACTGCCTTGTAAAAATTTCAAGAAATTAAAATTACAAGATTACATCCACTCTGCTGTAGTCCAAATCTGTTATTATTAACCTGTTGAGTATCCTTAACAAGTATCAACACCAGAATATTATTGTCAAAAACTAAGGACGGTCACCCTTGCTCTTGTTCAAACAGGAGGTGGGAACAGGCTGAGCCCTTCTTATAACAACAGCCAGAAATGATGGAGCAGTCTCTACACAGAATTACTATAGAAAAGACATTAACATAAAATACATTTTTTCCAGTTAATTGATAGCCACGTAAAGGTTAATGCTAAAATCAACTCTCAGCAAATGTTATATGTAATTGTTGTGAACTTACAAACATTAATTATACCTCACATCATTCTCTGTGGAACATCCAATTAACAGATGAAGAACTAGGAACTTAACATCCTAATCCTGCTTATACCAAAAGCTCTATCACAACGCCACTGGTTTCAGAAGCACCTGAAGCTTCAATACAAAAGGAATAAAAGGTGGTAAATTTGTCAGTATTTTAAAATAGTCACTAATCCAGGGAAGCACAGATCAGTAAGTCTGATTTCCGTACTGGCAAAGCTTGATGAAACCAAGATAATATTAAGAACAGATTTTTGCAGGGGCATAGAAGAATCATATAATAGCTAAGAGTTTCACATAGGTATATGCTGCAACCTGTGATGTAAATGGTCTTGAAGATGGAGTGAATAGAGACATGATGACATTTTTGAGTATGGAAAAATCAGAGTAATCAAAACTAAGACTGATTGCAAACTGCTTCAGAGAAGCCGTGCAGTACTGAAAGACAGGGTAAAAAAATAAATCAGATGAAACATAAAGCGATACAGACAGAGGAGGAAATGAGGCATTCATGATGACAGAACTTGTTAGCCATTGCCAATCAGAAAAGAGATCTTGTCACTGTGGAAGCTTCTGAAAACACCATCTTATCACTCAGCAGTAGCCAAAAGGACAAACACAGTCCTATTAACCATTAGGAAAAGATGAGAGACAGAAATAGAAAATATCTCTATGCCAGTATAGAAATCCTATGTATTTCTCATATCTTGAGTGTTGTGTACAATTTTCATTGATTCAATTTCTGAGAAGATAAAGGAAAAGCATAAAGAAGGGTGTAATGGTGGTTAGTTAGGGAATTTCTGCAGATGCTGTGGTTGGATCTTTTCTTCTTAGATAAGAGGACAGGGAGAATAGGTCTTAGATTTATCAAATCAAGATGGGTAAGAAGAATGTGAGCAGGAAACTCTACACTGTTCATTACAGCACAGAGTTAAAGAGACACTAAATTAAATAGCTTGGAAGCCAATTTAGGGGAAAGAGATGGAAATGTTTTCCATACAATGTTAGTAAACTGCTGAACTCATTGGCACTGGAGGTTTTGGAAGCCAAGAGATTAAGTGAGCTCAGAGAAGTGATTAGTGAAATTGATGGAATAAAGCTTGTCAGAGGCTGTTAAACACAATAACCACGACACAATCTCCAACCCAGGAAGTCCCTGAACAGGGGCTAGCTAGGGGCTAGACGTTCTGGATACATTACCATGTATTCACCCTTTTCTTGTAATCTTTCTCTAATCTTATGCTACTTTCCTCAGTATCCTCCCTTTGACAATAGGCTATAGGCAGATCTTTGACTGAAACAGTATGGACACTCATATGGTCCTAAATCAGTGTTTTAGCCAAGAACATACCAGGTTTTTTTTCGGTTGGTAGGTTGTTTACTTGCTTCCCCCCCCCCCACACCCCCCAAGCTGAGAGTAACCAAGAATCCTGATTTATATGTATTTGTCCTAGAAGTCTTCTTTGTGTTACATTTCCCCTGTGGTCATTTCCATTCATCTAAGAGTGAGCAGCTGGTATCAAACTTTGTGTTAGTATTTCTTGGTAGTTATTCCTTCCTTTCCCCTTTCCCCCTTTCTACTTTCCTCTTTCTCCTTCCCTTCAATATTTATCAGTGCCTTTTATTATGCTAAATGTCAGAGTGCAATTATTAGCATATGACACACAGTTATCTGTGTGTATGCATGTATCATACTGGTGGACCATTATGGCTGAAATGTGAACCTTTATTACTGGGCATTGCTGAAACCAAAGTTTCTTTGCTTTATAGTCTTCAGTCTATGGTGGAAACGAACAAAAACCAAATCAGCAAGTGCAAGGAGCACTGAATTTTGGCTCCTACCTTTTAGGAAAACAGATGTAGTTACTGAATCCCAATCACTTGAAACTATACAAAATTAACAAGGGGATTTGAAGCCTTGATTCTCGCATATCTTCTGTTATCTGAATGTTACACTTTTCCCCACCATACTTCACTGTAAGATTTTTTTGTGTTCAGATACAAGACAAATGTGGTCCATCTTCTCAGTCTTTGCAGTTGAAGAATCAAGAAGAGAAATCCATCAGAGACACAACACTGACGTTCTCTTAGACCCACTTTAGAAAAGAACAGCTACGTTTTTACTCCTATCTCCCCAGCTCCTGTTTTCCCCCATTCTTGTTTCATTTACTGGCTCCAGAGTTGTCTAAAAAGTGCATTATTGCCACTAAACTTTCCATATAGGCTCACCTCTGCAGTGTGCACTGAAAGAAGGAGATGCAAAAGAAAAATCCTAAATTTCATCAAAATGTGAAGCCCTTTCGTGTAATTTAGAAAAGCGTTCAAAACTGGAGCCCTGTGCCAAAATTTGTTTCAGTGTATCTGAAAAAAAAAAAAAAAATAGAAAACCAGTAATGGTATGTAGTTTGTTCTGTTTTGTAAGGGACTTGGTACAGATGATGGGAATTTGTTCTTATAAGCTACTTACAGTGTCCAGGAATATGAGAGAGACCATTTGGGTCTCCCACAATACTTACACATCAGAGGTCAAACCCTGTATTCTTAAGCAAGATAATTTCCTACTGGAGCTCATAGGAAGTTTGCCAAGCTATTGCCTTGAATTGAAATAGTGTGTGTGGGAGGACTGTGGAGTGACACTCTGAGGATATTTAGGCATGGCAGATACTCATTATGCTCTCAGAAATATTTCATAATGAAATGTTATAAATTACAGACGGTGATATTTCCTCCTAAACCATTTCAAAAATAAAACCCATCAAGAAGTTTATCTATGAAGCTGCCTTTCCATTCCTTGTCCTTCAAATGGATCTGTCAAGTATTTTTTTTTCAACAGTCTGCAAATGTCTTAAGCTGACTGTTTTTCCTCCTTTTTATCTCCTGTTGGACACATCTATTTAATGCAAATTCTGTGAATGAGGGAAACATCAGACTTCTCACTTAAAAGAAAACCATGCTTTTGCTAATCAACATATTGCTCTGAAAACCCATGTGGAAGGAGACATTTTTGCCTCACATTAATTCTGAAATGTGCGTGAAAACTGGAGCTTTTCTGAATCTTATTGTTGGAGACAGTTATCTTGCTAGAAGTTGACATTGTCTGTGACACGGGCAGATAAGGAGCCTCACTGCAAGGAAAAGTTGCCATTCTGTTTTATAATGATTTAACTGCAATGGAAAAACACAACTTTATGGGATTTCTGAGCTGCTGTGTAAAAACACTACGAGGTTTCTTCCACCGAGCTCCAGCAGTGGTTCCGATGGCTCTTTGGGTGCAAGAGGAGCACCCTTGTGCATCAATCCTTCAGACACATCCACTGGCCAAGAAGGCAACATCATACAGCATGGGGAAAGAATGGGAATGTACAGTGAACAGTGTGCTAATCCTTCCCTTCAGTACATATTCTTAGCTCCTGTTTTTGTACAAGTTTTAGGACAGGAAATTTATATTCAACTTGCTGTTGTCCATAGGGAGCAAACGTGCTACAAGAGCATGTTTTTCTGTGTAAAATACACAGGACTCTCCCAATTCAAGTACAGTGAAATAGTGCTTATTCTCATGAGAGACCTGTGGGTGCCAGAGGTTTATGTTATGTAATAAAGAAAAACCTCAGTGCAATCCACTTGTCAAAAGCTGAAGTTACATTGGTGTTTCAGTGCCTCTCAGATAGATAGGCTAAGACAAACACAGATTAAGAGGTTTGGCAAAATGGTGATTGAGTGAAATGTAATGAGATTTGATGTGCAGGTGGTCAGAATAGATGATGTAATGGTTTCCTCTGATTTCCTCGTTGCTGTGAAAATGTACAGACTGTTGCACTGGCCAGTTGTAGCAGTATATCAGCATCCGTCTGCTGAAAATTAATATGCCTGGTTGAGAAATGCAGTTTGTTTCTGTTATTTTGCAAGGATTGTTAGACAACTGAGATAATCAGTTGTTAGTTTCTGAAAAGCCTAAATCTAATAATTCCAATGAAGTCAGAAAAACTTAGATTTAAATGCTCTCTTAGTATTAATTGCATAACTCATAGAAATTGGTCGAAGTTATAAATTTTGGTAAGTTTGAAACTTCTATATCCACACAGGCAGACAGTTTTGATAGCAAGGGATATCATGAAAGACAAATCATTCCACAGAATTTCCTTCCTATGAGAATTTCTCCTATTTTGCCTGTTTTCAGCCGAACTTAGGTGTATGTTTTCTGGATATGTACCGTTGCTGAATCTTGAATAATCTGAAAGATAGGGGTATTCAATACAGTGGAGTTGCAGGACTCCATTGGCAGTCATGATACCAAATTGGTATTTTGGCAGTTCATCTCTTCACACAGCTTCAAACAGGCTAGGAGGATTAGACTAAGTGAGAGCTTTGGTACTAAACGACCCAGTTTGCCCACAACAATGTTCTGCATTTCATTTGAAAGAAGGAATTTAATTTCAGGGCATTTCTGCTGACCTCTAAAGCTTCTTAGAGCTTGATTTTTTTTTATTTTTTTATTTTATTTGACAAATAGCTGTAATTTGTTGGCATGAAGAGATTCAGCAGGATATACTTCTTTTAGATGGGAGACCTCATCACAGAGACAAAAACAAGTACACAGTCTGCTTCGTAATTCATCCAAAAGTGGACAGCTGAAGTATCCACAACTGGTAGATGATGTTGGAAACATTCTATCTCTTTCTGTGTTTTCGTTTATGCTATCAATTAGCTTACTTGAAAAGTGAAGATTGGAGTTAAAGATCCTTAGCAGTGAGCATGGCATACATGGCACGTATTGGTGTTGCTAAAGTACAAAGTACAGCAGCACCTTCCCATTCTATTGTTGGCAGTATAAGTACATTCAGCTGATTCTGCTCTAGGATGTATTCATGAAGATTAAACTTGTGCATCCTGGAGGGGAAAATCAGCCTTTTGTGAGGAAGTTATATTTTCATGTCCCAGGACTGAGTAATACAAAACCATTGACGGAGTATTTCTTTAGATCCAGTGGCATTTTCTTAAACTGCAAGTAAAAGTTGAATGAGAAGAAAAATTATATATTTATAGCTAATTTTGTAGCTGATTTTTTTTTAAGGAATTTACAAGGAACAGTGGGAAAAATATGGAATTCATTTCTCTATATTAGCATGAAGATACAGGTTTCTGACAGAACAGTCCATTCTCTGCAAAAACCTTCCATTCCTTCACATGAAAAATTTCCATCTCTCTTGCTCCAATGCGTTGGACAAAAAGAAAAATCTGCCAGAAAGGGAAGGATTAGCAGTTGCCCAGAAACAGGATAGCCCTACAGGTCTCAGACATAACTTCATGGGGGACCAAAAGGACTCTGAGAAGAAAAACTTGGTAGTTAGGATCAATCAATCCATGAAAACAATGGGTCTGTGTTCCACAGCTGCAGAAAAAGTTATTCAAGTATTAGGAATTATTGGGAAGAAAATAGAAAACAAAAGAAATTGTCATTCTGCCATTGGATAAATTCATGGTTCTTTGACATCATGAATAAAGTGGGCAGCTCTGGCCCCTCATCTCTAAAAAGATACAGAAGAAGTAGGCAAGTTTTGGAGAAAGGCAACAAGCATGATCAGAGGATGTAAATTTTCCAGAGGAGAAATGATTGGGTTGTTTGGGAAGAAAAGGAGTACAGAATTGAGGAGATCATGACAGAGGTCTATAAAATCATGACAGGCATGAAGAAAGATAGGGATCAGTTGGAGGCCATCAAATAAATCCAGCAGGAAAGAGATTCAAATCCAAAAAAAAAAAAAAGAGCTTGTACATGTAACAGGTAGCAGCCCTGCCAGTGGATATGTGGACAAGAAAGTTACAGGGCTTCTCAGGCAGACTGGCTTGCAGGTAACCAGACAAACTACAGAATGGTCTGGGAAACCCTGGTCTGAAAAAGGCCAGAGGGTGAGGATGATTCATCAGGGGGTGTCTCACTAGAGGTAAAAATTATCCCCAATGTCCTAGAATAATCATTACTTTTCCACCAGACAACTGTAAATGTTGCTAAAGTTGCATAATGTTGCTCAAGAAAAACAAGCAAAAGATAATTAGTTTTTCTATTATTTAAGTAATTTTGCTTTTTAGAGCAAAGGAGTCTGTAAGAGCCCCAGGGACTTGTGTGTCTGCCATATATATATATGGACTGCTGAAAATCTAATCCAATCCCTATGATCTGTTACAATAGGGATGCTTAATTTCTTTGTAGTTTGGCCCCCAGTGCTTAGAGAAATATTGTGTTTTTTTGTTGTTTTTTTTTTTTTGGAAACTCACTCTCATAATTATGTTTGATCCTTTTGTCTGAGGCAAGTGAAAGTACTGAGGGGAAAAATCCATGGAAATCACTGATGTTGCCAATTATGAAAGTGATTATTGAACTCACTGTAAAGCTCTTTAGCAACCGGAAAAAAGAGAAAAAGATGTGATGAGCCAGCGCTCTGCACCACAAAGAGCTGTGCCATATGTTGTACTAATACCAATACAAGCTTTCTTACTGAAATTTTGTAGTGCATATCTTTTGTCCAGCCTTGACATAGTCTTTGACATAAGGGAGGCCATGTGAAAGAACAGGTATATATTTTGTGATTCTTTCTGAATGATTGATACCATAATGTGAATAATCACATTTCTCTTGATTACAGAAGAATGTTTCTCTTCCATTCATCCCAAGAATATCCTTTCTCAGATAAAAGAAATCAAAATCAAAAATTAATATAGCACATCACAATTAGTTATGAATCTAACCTGGAATACATCCTTTTCATTTACAACCTCTCCTTCAAATATACCAGGAACAGCCATCTTGGATTCTATTTTCATAAATAAATTGCATACTTAATTACCCTAATTACTTTGGGTTACTGAGAAATCTGATCTAAGTTTGCAGCTATTGAATGTGTAACTACTCACATGTACCCAATTACATACTTCTGAATGGCATTGCATTTTCTTTCTGTGGTTAGTCCTAGTAATGATCCAGGAAGATCGCAAGCAAATTCTGTTCTTAAAATAAACTCAGTTTCCACGATAATGACTTGGGTATCACTTTTATGCATAATTACCCATTTTTGTTTTCTTTTTTTATGCATCAATTAATTTCACAATGGTGGCATTCACTTACCACATTTATCCGAGTATCAGGCCAATTTCTTTTTGCTGTTCTTCTTATGAAAGTTGCTTCATATTATACTTTCATATATTCTTGTATTTAGAGTCAATGGACATGAATGGCAGCAACTGACTGAGAAGTGGGGAGTTATGAACTTAGAAGCCATTCCCTCTTCCAGTTGTCCCAGTACTCACAGCCGTGGTCTCTTTTGCCACCAGCTTCCATCCAAGCAGGCAATGCTTATGGGAAATCTGGATGTTTGATGATGAACAAAAACCAAGTTTTTTTTGTCTTTTAGAAAAGACAAAAGTATGAGGTTGCTCTGCTAAACATACTGCTTGTATATCTTCATCTGCCTCTGTTAGTCCTGCAGAGCAATGTGATGTTCCTTGGCCTCTTCATGAATCTCCCTCATATCTCCCCTGTCTTTTTCTCCGTGCCCCTTTAATGCTTAGGATTTGTAATTTAGCTGTCACTAAATGGAACTTCTTCGTTAATGCAAGATCTTAAATCTCACATGGATTGGATGACAAAAACTACTTTTCCAGTTGGAAGGCAATTTGGACCACAAACACCTCCACTGAAGAATTCATTGCATCCTATGAAGAACTGGTATAAAAGAAACTGATGTGGGTATCTACACACTGGAAAGAAAACTGTCAGCAGTACCTATAAGTAGCGACATTCACCCCATTGCAGAAACCTGCACACAAAATTCTGAAGTACCACTGTTTGTCTCAGCAGCTGGAGCAGCTGGATCTGGGGATATGTGATCATCCCTGTGGCAGATGAAACCTCAGTAAGAGCTGCCTCTGAGCGTGCCCTTCTGGCACAGAACGCTATGGTGCTGCTGATTCTCGTGGCAGGAGCAGGGGAAAGGAGAAGCAAGGACTGCCCCCTCTACAACCCTCCAGCTCCCTCGTGCCAGCTGCAGCCAGCTGTTGAGATCTAGCTGCCAAAACACAGTACTTTGAGTTCTTCAGGCAAGTCTGCTTCTTGAACAGCTGCATTTCATCTTCTCTGCAGTAAGGCAACAAGGCAGACTATGCTGGCTCTTTTTCTAGCATCTTAAATCTCTTGCAAGTCAGGAAATGAGGGCACAGGTTGTGTTTGGGGAGATATCTGTTTGAAAGGGAATTTCATTAAAAGTTGTCACTTTTTTTTCTTCTAATAAGCTTTACTTGAATTAGAAGGGTAGATAATTCACAGAAATAACCTGAAAATTAGTATTATAGCCAGCCTGTCTCTGTTGCTGTTGTTATTGCTAATATTTTAATACTAAAGTGTCGAGATGTTTTGCAAAAATGTATCTGATTATTTCATTTGGAAAATTAGTAAAACCCTGACAAAAGCCTGGTGGTCTAGGTTTCAGGAAAGTACCTTGGAAAGTCCTCATCTGAAACACATGGGCAGAAATGAGCCTGTCACATGCCTCCAAAATGCTCTGAACATCAAGCAACCTGTTTTTCCTATCATTTTAGTTGGCCTTGGTTTCCTTTGGATTCACAACATCATTTTATTCACCTTTAAGCCTGAAAATATTGGGAGTTTCTTGTCTGATGTAGCAGTATTCTCCAATCAACTCTTTTCATTATGCCTGAAACCAAGGACCCATTTTTCTAAAATGACATGTAGATTGAAGAGAGTTGACAGAAGAATGACAAACATGATAGAAGATTTGGATAGCCAGATGTGTTAGTTTGAAGGAAAGATAACTGTATGGGGAAAGGCTCAGCTTGGAATAGACAGAAAAATTGAGAGGGAATAGCTTTCAGTCACTCAAAAAAAAAAAAAGACAATAAAGGTAAATTAATTAACTTTAGCTGATTCAGCAAAAGCTTAGGTTAATTTGTTACAAGTGAGAAGGGGTATTTTAAGGAAGGTGCAAAACTTCTTAAGAGAGATATGGCATAATATTAACAGAAACAATGGCAATTATAAAAATGAGACAGGAATAATCAAATTGACAAATTGGAAATGTAAAATTAATGTTTTTATTTTATTTCAAAAACATCTGTCCATCCAAATTCTTATTGCATTAAGCCTCACCATTACAAATTTAAACTAAACCTTCAAGAAGGTTGGAGTGTTCAGTGGCATGGAACAGAACCCATATGCCAATGAGTTTAATTTTTTATATCTGTACAAGATCCACACAATGCAGAGGTGTGGAGAGTAGGTCCCTCTGAGAAACCCAGAAGGAGCAGTAAAAGTGGATATACTATCTTTTGGCAATTATGTATGCTATTAAGGAGAAAGGCATCTGACAGCCAAGGAGGAAAGAAAAACCTTGATTGCTAGATTCATGTTCAAACACTGATATCTGCTTCATGGCCAGCCAAATGCTATCCTATAGTCTAATCCAAAACCTACTGAAAGGAATGAGTCTTTTCATCCATTTGAATAAACTTTGGATCGAGCCTTTAGCCTTGTGTCCCAGGAGAAAAAGCTTATACACTATTAATGTTAAAAAACAAGGAAACCATTTAAGTGTTCATTACATACCAAAAGGATGGGCAAACACGTTTGCACTTTACATTTCCAAATTGAAAACTGACAGGAAAACCCAGAGGTGATCTGGGATATTTAGCAGAAAGTTAATGCTGCCTCTAACATTTTTTATGTGAGTAACCACTATAGACCCTGGGAAAACCAATAAATTTGCCATAAATTTACAGCATCAATCTGTTGTCATGAGCTTTATGCAGTGAGAAATGAGGTTTGCATGAAACTGAGATTTATAGGTAAAAAAAAAAAAAAAGCTCTGTTGCTTGTCACCTTAGATCTAATTTCACAGCACAGCACATTTTCAGTGACAGCTTGTAATGAGGATCAGATAATATGCTGGGTGTCATGGAAATGATTCAAAATGTCAAAACAAAGCATAATTATTAAAACAAATCAGAATGAGGAATAAAATGTAATAGAGAAAGAAATAAGCATACCTATGAAAAGTTATTTTGGTCTGCAGTTTTTCTGAGAGCTACAGCAAAACGGAAGCACTTAACATCTACATTTCTTTTTTAGCACTGAGTTCTGTTTGTAACATGGTATAGTCTGTAAGCGTACTCATACCTGAAAATATTTTGGAGGAAACAATTTCAGGTATTTCCTCATCTATATTTTGGACTCTCTTTGAGTTGCACATATTTTTCTGTAAAGAACTGGCCTTCATGAATGAAGTGGGAATGTTGCCATGACTCTCAGTCTAGCTGATGATACATGCAGTTAGCCCAGAAAGAGAGATGCCTGGCTAAACACCAGGAACAAGGCTAGACTAAGTGAGTCTTCTGGGCCATCTAGTCAATAACTGTTCTTAGGGGACAACAGAAGTAAATGTTTGATCAGATGTACGTAAACATGAAAATATGACCCCCTTATAATATATCTGACTTAAAGGAAATGTCTTTTTGTCATTACTAATACTGTGAAAATTGCTGAAGCAAAGTAGAAGAGTTTTAGGTCAGCAAATATTTCATTGCTGTTTTTGTGGCTGTACAATAGAGCTGGACCAATAATTTGCAACATTTATGCTCCGTGCCTGCTACTGGAATATCAATGACAAGATCATAATTTTCTTCAAACACAATCACAGCTACATCCATGTATGCTACTATATAATATTACATACCAGAGAATATTTATATATCATTTGTGCTGTTAATGTTCATCAAGGATATTGATTGTCGTGGTACCCATCACTGTTGGCACTGTCCTTGTTGAGTGTTACTGAGGCTTCAGCATAAATGCCTCAAGAACTGTCGTGTTACGAAATTTACACTGAAGAGATCCCAGCATTTAGACTGCTCTAAATGGCTTCATGCTTGATTCTGTGGCAAAGTTTTAGCCAGGATTATCTCATCAAACCCAGATTGGTCCATTTAGCTTAATAATTATCTGGTCAGGAGTTGAAGTCCACGTTGCTGCGACAGCACAGTTGACATAACAGCCATTGGTGTTCCCTTAAACCACTACAGCCATTGTGTTGTCTTGATCCTCTTTTAGTGGGATCAAACAACAGAAAATATTACAGAATCACAGAATCATCTAGATTGGAAGAGACTTCCAAGATCACCTAGTCCAACCTCTGCCCTAACACTAACAAGTCCTTCACTAAACCATATCACTAAGCTCTACATCTAAACGTCTTTTAAAGACCTCCAGGGATGGTGACTCAATCACTTCCCTGGGCAGCCCATTCCAATGCCTAACAACCCTTTTTGTAAAGAAGTTCTTCCTAATATCCCACCTAAACCTCCCCTGGCGCAACTTTAGCCCATTCCCTCTTGTTCTGTCACCAGGCACGTGGGAGAATAGACCAATCCCCACCTCTCTACAGCCTCCTTTAAAGTACCTGTAGAGTGTGATAAGGTCACCCCAAGCTTCCTCTTCTCCAGGCTGAATAATCCCAGCTCCCTCAGCTGCTCCTCATAAGACTTGTTCTCTAGACCCCTCACCAGCTTCGTTGTCCATCTCTGGACTCTCTCGAGCACCTCGATGTCCTTCTTGTAGCGAGGGGCCCAAAACTGAACACAGTACTTGAGGTGCGGCCTCAACCATTATTTACAGTATATACCAGCTTAGATGCACTCTTCTGGATCATCTTATGCCTGGTCTAGACTTTCTTGCTTCCCACTCTGACAAGACTGCACAATTGGGTCAATGCCTTGGTAAGCCTCAGTGGGAGCAACGCACAGGGACCAGTGCTCCAGGGAGACTGACAGGTTCTCTGAGCTAGACTTCAGTACAGCTTCTCTGGCCAAGCACGCGATGTTCCTGTAGCCCTCCTCTGCCCAAACGTGAAAGCAAATGAAACCTATCCAGTCTAGACAATGCAAACTGTCTGTGACTGTAGCCATTTAAGACACCCATTTCATCAAGCAAATGTGTGTGGTAATGCTTGTGGTGTGCTTGCCTGAACATCAGGCTATATTCATCAGCTCAGATCAGCTGGTGTGGGAAGGTAACACCCTTTCCGTGGAGCCTGGAGTATTGACAGACTGGGAAAATATGAAATGGGGCCAAGGAGTGACATCTGCTGAGTTATGACAATCTATATCAGTTGATGTAATGGCACTCTTCTTCATGTTAGTAAGATCATACTGATTTATGACTGTTCAGTCTGGCCTACATCTGAAATTCTTGTGTATTTTACATACGTTGGTGGAAGAATGAACTGACCTTATTCAGGTAGGTGGTCTGTTTCTTATATATATACCAGGAGACAAAGATATCAAACATCTACTTAAGCTTGCAAATATTATAATGTAAAGGAAAAGGTATGCTTGAGCAGTCTGCAGCAGAATGGCAGTGTTTTCTGAGAGCCTTATGTTCTCTGCTCCTTGGGAAATAAATCGTATCTGCTATTCTAATATTGATTTTTCATTCTTCATCATACTTAGTCGAGCCTCTCCAAACTAACTATCAGCTATTCTAACAAAGGCTGAGCCAAGGAGCAGGAGGAGGGTAATACATATACTCCTTGCTGCCTATTCCCTTGACTGCACCATGTGATCTGTTTCAGCAGTTCTCTTTGCCTCTATTGACCTGTGTTGCTGATGGCGGTGCAGATTCAACCTAAGCTCCTCAGAGCCATGTCAGCAATTTAGTCTCAGCCTTTATTACAAAAGCTTCTTCTTCAGTTACTAGTTCAGTTCACTCAATTTTTAGTTAATGTCTTGGTCTAATATATATATGTATATATATATATCAACAAAAGAAAATGAGAAGAAAGCCTGTGAGACCAGATACTGACTGCCAGGACACTGGCCAAGCCAGGGCAGCTGGACAGACCCATGTGCTGGTGGCACCACTCCTGGGCTCCCCATTGGTGTTTCCTCATTCTATGCTCACCCCATCTTGCTGGTGAGCGCGTACAGCTGTCACAAGGATGTGGAGGCACACAGAAGAGAAGGAGAAATCTCTATTCGCCATTCGCTTTGGCATGTGGTACATGCTGCAGAGCTCTGGATACCTGCATTTAGGAGGGCACCAAACTTCCTTTGCAGCCAGCTCCTATGTTGGGTAAGAGCATGAAAATTATATTGCAAACGATGATGATATATGATATTACAGTGGTGAAGACTTTTTTCTTTTGAAAGCTGATTTATAAAACTACACAAGACAGTTATATCAATCTTGACATACTGCAAATCCCTTAAAAATTTAAGAAGTTAATAGCTCCTTTGGCTTATGAGATGTGTTTTATGTACTAGATATTCTGGCCCTGAAAATATCTGGCAACAGTGGGTTTCCAAGCCACTTTTACTTTTGAGGTGAATGGGAGTTCTGCCAATAGGCTGTGATCAGCATAGACTGGAGTTTTGATTCCATTTTGGTGGAATCAAACAACTGCCTACTCACCTTGACTCTTAAGTTATTTCACGAAAGAACGAAAGAAAGAAAGAAAGAAAGAGAGAGAGAGGGAAAGAAAGAAAGAAGGAAGGAGAAAGAAAGGAAAGAAAGGAAGAAAGGAAAGAAGAAAGAAAGAAAAAGAAAAAGAAAAAGAAAAAGAAAAAGAAAAAGAAAAAGAAAAAGAAAAAGAAAAAGAAAAAGAAAAAGAAAAAGAAAGAAAAGAAAAAGAAAAAGAAAAAGAAAAAGAAAAAAGAAAAAGAAAAAGAAAAAGAAAAAGAAGAGAAAAAGAAAAAGAAAAAGAAAAGAAACAAAGAAAGATCAAAAGACAAAGACTAGTTTCCTCACTAAGGAAAATAATGTGTTTAATAGTATCCTTCTGGCTCCTAGATAACTTACACAGACAGGATTGTCTACAGGAATGAGAAAGGTGGGGAAAAATATGAAAATATTTTAGAACAAAATTCTATAAAGATCTGCATGTTATAATCTCCAAAATAATACAGTGATTGCTATGAAAAGGTCAACATTTATTCATACTTTGCTTTTTTTTCTGCAAAGTGATTTTGTGTAATTCATAAAGTTAACTGTGTATATAAAGATAATGGTGGCCATTAAAAAACCTTTAATGGCAACTACTGTAAATTAAGAAGGGCAGAAACAGCTAACAGGTAATAACCAAAGCTGCATTACTGGAATTTTTATTCTTTGTTTTTCTGAGGGCTCAATAAAAGGTGTGACTGCAGAGGATCATAACAGCCTGAGAGCTGGCCATATGCCCCCACTGGAAACCAAAAAAAAAAATTACCAGATGGCAATTACTGCAAAAAGAAAGCCAAACTGTGGACCATATCCTCAGTGGGTATAGGTGCAAATACCCTATAGAGAGCAGGAGGGACCTGGTCTCCCTGGCTAAACCTTTGTACCACAGAGGAACTCTTGCATCTAAGCAAGATGGCACAAGGGTTACTCTTTCCCTTCCAAAAGTTTTTCTCTCTCTGACTGGATTTGTTTCAGTAAGTGTTTAATGAACCTGATACTCATTTTTCCAAACACTTACTCACCTGAGCAAAAGCTTTTGCCATCCAAGTTCTAATAATGCATAGATTTCTTCATATCTCTTTTTATATCTTCTCTTCTTGCCCCCCTCAAACTGCACTGGGGCACTGGCTCTCTGTTTCCTGTGCCCGAGCTCCATGCGGGCAGTTCTGTAACACCCTTTCCTCTGCCTGTGCTTTTCTCCCTCTTTAATTTTCAATTTGCCATTTATTTCATCACTGATAAGCGCTAGAAGCCAAAGTTAATCTGAAATGTGGCCCTTCTTAAGTGTCCCAAAGTGGCTCATTTTGAGTAGAGACACTGCCGACATTTTCCTTCAGCACTTTACATCAGAATATGTGATGCTCATGATTTGATTTTTGAGATGATAGTCTCCCACTGAGAATTAAAGGGCTCTTGAGTGTTTGGCATGCGAGTCCTATAATCAGCATCAGAAAACCAGGAGGCAGAAGATACACATAACACTTGCAAAGATTGCTGCATTTCCCTATTGCCAGCAGAATTTTACTCCCATTCAACTGTAATTTCCCAGTCCCTCTAACCTTATTGAATACATATGAGTGGGATATGCCCTGTATTTTCATATGTGTTCTTCCTAGGATTTCATCTTTTCATGTTGAAGCTCATGGGCAAATGCCTACCAATTAACTAGGAAGACTCAAAGAATCACAGAATGTTTTGGGTTGGAAGGGACCTTAAAGACCACCCAGTTCCAACCCCCCTGCCATGTGCAGGGACACCTCCCACCAGATCAGGTTGCTCAAAGCCCCATCCAGTCTGGCCTTGAGCAATTCCAGGGATGGGGCATCCAAGGTTCCTTAGAAGAGCATCCTGGTCCTTTGTAAGGACCAAAATATTAGGAGTTGAGTGGTTTGTAATTCTGCAAAACATTTCCTGAGAAATCATTGAATCTTTTTTTTTTTTTTTGCCTCAACTTCTTTACATTCTTTAGCATTAATAAAATGTATAACTTTTACATAGAAAACACAAAGGTGCTATTTTTATATTTTTCCATCATTCATTCTTATTTTTTCTGAAGAATTTTTTATCCCATTAGTAGTAAAAAATTTTGATAATCACCAACACAAAAGTTAATTTCATCTGTTTTATGAACCCGCTGTTTTCCTTCACTGCTTGCCTCTCTTTTTCATTGTGGAAAGCGTGTTCATTCTTTTGTGAAAAACCTAACTTTCTCCCTTATTTTCTCAATTCACATTGTGATTTTGTTCTGTTTCTCTCTTCTTTAATTTGTTATGGTCCATTCTTTGAGCCTTAGGACTCTCTCTTTACTTTTGACTTATATTTCATTTTCTATACCTTTTCATTGTATTTTTTTCTGTCATTAAACTGAAGAATCAGTGTTACCTACCAAATTCTATTTGATGTTATTTGGTGGGCACATTTTAAGTAAGCATAATTTCCCTTTTCTTTGCTTTCCACCTTTTTGCCCACCTAAACAGCAAAATTGTGCAATGAAAGAAAGCTTGTGAGATTCCAAATCTCTGAAATAACATTGGGGAAAGAAAAAAAAAATTCCTGAGGATTTTCTTTAGATTGGTCTATTGTAAAATACCTCGAGGAAGGAAGAATTCCCCACGTGAAATCTCCAGGTACAATTCTTGTTGCACTGAGAGCTCTGCAGGTGTGTACTCAGCCTTGAATCAGTTATCAGACACCTTGCTGGTACATGGTGAGAGAGCTGAGATCCTCACAGCAATAACAATATAACTTAAATTTTATTCTAGGGGAATGAAGTATTGAAATTTATTCAGTTATTCCAATTGAATTTGAAATTATAAAATCTCTAGTAATTATGATTATAAGAATTAGATTAGACAATCAATCATCTAAATGGTTTAGGTATGCTTGAGCTTTCTTTGAAGAAGGTAAAATGGATTAGAAAACAAAAAATACCATCCTACCTTTGGATGAAGACTTCAAATTCTTGATCATTATATATGTATCCTTTGTTCCCTTTTCACATAGTATTTATGACTGCTGTGTGAAAGCAGCTGCCTTTGCAGAAATGTATTTCTAGGATCTCAGTTACCCTGGGACCACTCTGGAGAAGATGGCTCCGTGGGGAATAGACAGGGAAATTATTTCATCCGTCTTTATCAGGCTGTGGGAGATTTCCAAAGAAAGCTGCAGTATTTTTCATGCAGAATCCACTCCTGCAGGAGGACTGTCTGCAGGTGGACTTGTACAGCAGGGCTGGCAGCAGGAAGAGTACCATCCCGGCCATGATGCAAGGAGTCTGTCGGCCAAGTGCTGTAAAAATGGCCACTGTCTATTCCCCAGAGCCTGCAGGGGCTGCGTGTGCAGCCCCCAACTGCAGAGGGAGAAAAAACCCAGCCACTTCAGTGAGACGTAAGTCAGTGCAGGGTTGGAGGGAGTCTTGCAGACCAGTTGGTGGGATCACTGGGTAGAAGAACTTTTCTGCATTGGCTACAAGTAGCATGCCAGGCCTTTATTTATTTGTTTGCTTGCTGGTTTATTTATTTATTTATTTATTTCCATGTAGCCTATTTTTATACTGATAGCAAGAATAAAGCGATTTGGGAACCTGCCTTTTTGTATTTTAACACTGGAGTAATCAGACCTGGGAGCGTTTCCCTGCACAGTGGAAGTGAATAATATCTTACAGCCATATTAGGCACTTTAGTGTGTAGAACTTTAACAGAATAGAAACAAAGCTAACACAAGTGAGTTTCCTTGATAGTCACAGTGAAATCCTGCCCTTAGCAAGGTACTCAGGTGTCTCAGTTTACTATGATAACATAAGCTTTTTGTTGTCATCTTACCTAGTGGTTTACTGTTCTAAAACCTGCCATTGCGCCACAACATATTGTTTAAACAGAGTCTGAAAAGTCCTAATTTGCCAAAAAATGAGGATTAAAAAAATGTATGTATATTTATAAAATGTATTAATTGCAGTCATCCTTTGTTTAGCTTTCTTCTTATTTTGGTCAGATTTAAAGCTGCATTTGGCAATGTAGACTGAAGCTTATCATTCACATCTGATGAAATAACACTTATGGTGGTAACAGCATTTCAATAGATATTCATAGATATATCATAGAATGGTTTGGGTTGGAAGGGACCTTAAAGACCACCCAGTTCCAACCCCCTGCCATGGGCAGGGACACCTCCCACCAGATCAGGTTGCCCAAAGCCCCATCCAGCCTGGCCTTGAACACCTCCAGGGATGGGGCATCCACAGCTTCTCCAGGCAACCTGTGCCAGTACCTCACCGCCCTTTGAGTAATTTCTTCCTAATATCTGATCTAAATCTACTCTCTTTTAGTTTAAAGCCATTGTCCCTTGTTCTATCACTACACCCCCCTGACAAAGAGTCACTCCCCAGCTTTCCTGTAGACCCCCTTCAGACACTGGAAAGCCGCTATAAGGTCTCCCTGGAGCCTTCTCTTCTCCAAGCTGAACAACTTCAACTCTCTCAGCCTGTCTTCATAACCTCCACTAATGTTGTCTTAATTAAGCCTCCATCACTGTCATACTCCTGTCGTTAGATGGAAACCCAGTTCCCAGGAGTTGTACCAGTGAAGCGTTCAGTTGAGTACATGAGTTCCAGTTATGTATGACTGGGACATGAGCCTTGGCGAGTATTATTAACTACTAAATCCTAACAGAAACAAGCAGTGCTTAATTGAGCAACTGTTTTGGACACAGGAACTGAAGAAGATTTTAAATAGATCCTAGCTTCTTCCATTTATTGAAACCTACATTATCTCTGCTATGATGACCTAAAATACTCAGAAATGGAAGCATTCTTCCTTGAGCTAGCACTAGTCCCATCTATTATATCACATTAGCCTTTCATGAAACAACAGAATAAGATTAGAGAACAAAATCTATTGTACTGTTCATATAAATTAATTGCACTCAGGAACACTGTGTACTACCAGAAATCAATGAACTGGTTTCATTAATGGTCAGGCTTAGACACAGCTTTCTGCCTTCTGTGATTCGTAGCAGGTTTGGCAAAGAAAAATTATATTTATCAAAGAGAACATACAGAGAGAAAGAGTAGCATGAAACATGGAAAATCCTTGTTCTTTGATAACCAAATGCATTCTACAGTTTTAGAGACTGATTCAGGTACATGAGTGTTAGAGTCCAACAAGTAGACACACAGTCCCCACAACTCGTGTTTCACCTCCTGAGCCCTTCAAGTGCCAGAAGACTTCCTTTGGAGTTCAGTGCACTGCCCAGAAGTGACTCTGGGCTTGTACTGTGGAGTCTCTTCAAGCTTAATTCATGCTAAGGTCAGTTTATGGCCATCAAACTGGTCAGTGTCCTGAAACACTATCCAGTAGTTAGGCTTATAGCACAAGTCATCTACAGCGTTTGTGCCAAGGGCCTATTGTTTTCAGCCATTCGCATTCAAAAATCTGTCCTAAATAGCTAGTGGTGAGATGGATTAGAAAACAAATAAACAAGGTATAACAGGTTCCCTTTTATACCTTGGCATAGTGTCTACAACACTCAGATGACTTGGGCCTGAGAGGGTTCAGTCCCACATTATAAACTGTTTCCACAAGACTGCTCCCCAACCTAGAGGTGCCCAGTACAGAGATGCTGAGACTGAGAGGCTGGTCCCTTTCCTCCCCTGCTAACCCCAGCAGAATGGCTGTTTCAAATCTAGTTTCAGCTGGAAGCCTTTCTAGACTCCAAGAATTCAGGAAAATGGATGTCTGAAAGTTAGAAATGAAGACTCTCAGGGTCACTGCATCTTTCCATCTATGGCTCTGTTCCTAAGCGACTCTATGTGAGTGTGCATGCACAGGTAGGTGTGCATGAAAGAAACTGCAGACTTTTTAATGTCAGCACTGCTAAACCCATCCATTCTCCTTCAAGGTAAAGCAATTCCAGTGACTAAGCAAGATAACTCCTGGAGGTTTTCTGGCTTCAGAAACCACAGACAATGAACTGTCCCCTTTCCAATATTGCTCACTGTCTTCGTTAAGACTGCTGAAGTTAATAAAATGATCAGGACTTAATTTGACCCAGAATTTCCCATAATTTAACCAACAAGAATGAAATCTACTCAACAGTGATTCTCTATTTTAATATGGCCCTCCCAAAAGTAATTGGCCCTACCAATCCTGGCGTACATTTAGGAACATGGGATACTGGGATCTACAGTCTTTGTGCCCCACACAAAGCAAGCTGGGGAGAGGCAGTAGAGCTGACACCCTTGGTCCAACTTACTTCCATATGTCTTTGGTGTGGGCAGCAACAGTGCTGCTCAGACATACAGGGTGGCTCCTGGGACCCGTTTGTATGGGTATGTCCTTTATGCCTCTAAAGCACTGCAGAAACTGAGGGGATCTCCCTGGGGTAGCAGTTGAGCTCACAATAGACAGGAAAACTAATTTATAAACCTTGCAAAACTAAATGGAAGGTGTTCAAACATCATATTTCATTTTTTTTCTAGCTTGTAAGATCTTTAGTCAAAGCACTGCAATAGATTGCTGAGGACGGTCATGAAAATTATACCATATTAAAAGATTTATGTAGATGAGTATTTCTGGACTGTCTGATGAGGCTCACTACATTTTAGGCATAAATCAAGGAAAAAGATGATCTTTAAGCTTAGTTACCAGCCAGGAAAGACAATACTCTTCAAATCTTGATTATTATTTTTTTTATGTGAAATCCATCCAGTTCACGATAAATATTCCTTATTTTGCACTTTAATGATGCTTTTTAATTAAATACTCCATTAAGCTGAATACTAAATGAATTTTGTGGGTCAGATGATGAACCATTTGCAGATGATTACTTGCTCAAGGCTTGTTTTGAATCCCGCTGAAGTTAAAAGAATTCTTTTCAATTACTTCTGTGGGTTTGGGACTAGACACCAAAGTAGTTTGATTGGAGCAGAGGAGAGAACTCCATGTAAGGGACTACAGTCTCGTACGAGAAGGGATTTGAATGTCTCATCCAACAAATAGAGCCATAATAGCTATTAACATTGTAAATGTTACAGAATTAAAGATCATCTGGCATTAATATGACAAACTGTTTTTTAACAAAAGAAGTGACAGTATGATTGTCTGCAGAGAACATTAGTTTGTGAGCATCTACACTGTTCATTTTGATGTTGGAGAAATGTTTCCATATAATTAGGAGTCCACAAAAGGCTCCCTTTTTATATGTATATAAATATATATACACACATATATAAAATATTTATTTTTAAAATTCCAACTACCCTTCAATTACCACAATCAGCAAGACTTTTTGTAACATTTATGACAATTATTTTGTAACATTTTCACACTCCTGTGTCAGATGCTGTTATGTGGATATTTTCATCTCTGCCTTTAAATGCAAAGCCCTTATTTATACAGGAATATGAAATTACTGGAAGTCCATGAATTAAAATATTACTCAGGGGAAAATGACCTTCTTATAAAAGTTGCTGGAACAACCACCAGAAACTTCAGTAAATTATGTTTACCATCTTCTAAATGATAACAGCTTGAACTGATTCTGATCTGTCCATATTTCACATCTATCTCCAACTCATTT
This sequence comes from Anser brachyrhynchus, assembly GCF_964034855.1. Taxonomy (NCBI): domain Eukaryota; kingdom Metazoa; phylum Chordata; class Aves; order Anseriformes; family Anatidae; genus Anser; species Anser brachyrhynchus. The sequence goes on from NC_137696.1 coordinate 67,209,296, forward strand.
GTAGCAGACCAAAGAAAAAGCATAAGTGCAGATAGATGCTTAATCATGTGATGTTAAGTCATTATTCTCTCACAATTTCCTGTCTTTTAAACTCATACATGTTTATGATATGACTTCCAACTGAGTAATGTAAATAACTATTTTTTTATGGTTATTTACAATCATAACCACAGGAGGTTTATTGTTTTTGCTAATGTTTTTGTGGAAGCACTTTAAAGCCTTATTAAAAATCAGGATCTTTCTATGCCAAAATCCATCCTCGCAAGATAGAAACAGTTTTCATTCCAGAGGTCACGTTTGAAAGACCCAATGTGGAGTTTGCAAGCATGTGGTCATCAAAGTATGTGGTAAGAAAAATACCCTGCAATCAAGTACAAATAATCATTGTTTATTTGTATCTGGTTCCCTCAAGCCTAAAAAGATAATAACTGTGACAGATGAATTATGTTCTTCTAACTCCACAAACTATTCCTGGTATGGAATATGGTAGATAATGATCTATAGGTTCTTATCCAAAGTTTACAGACATCTTTCTCCATGAAACCTGCTGTTCAGTACCAACCAGACTGCAATTTATTTCAATGCCTAGAAAATACCCCAGTTGTTTTTTTTTTTTTTTTTTTTCAGAAAAATCAGCAACGATGGCAAGCTCAGGAGCCATAAGAAATAGCTACTGAAAGAAAGAAATCTGCTAGGCATTTTTAAGTGTTGTGTCTCCCCATCCCCCGACCCCCACCCCCCTTTATTTTTTTTTCCCAGTTCCAGCCTTAGCAGATTTTGTGCATTGCTAGTAAAGGAATCTAAAATATTTTTGCTTTTATAGATTTTTGCTGTAACTTCCAGATATTCAGACAGCATCATACAGAAGACAAAAAGACTGCTTTCCCCATAGTGTTCCTTCTCTTTCTGTACCTTGTTTATTGAATTGCCTTTTTTAAAGTGGATCTTTAGAATTATAGAATCATAGAATATTCTGAGTTGGAAGGGTCCCAAGATGATCAACAAGTCCAACTCCTGGATCCACACAGAAACACCCCAAAATCAACCATATGTCAGAAAATGTTGTCCAAACACTTCCAGAACTTTGACAGACTCAGTGCCATGACCACTGCCCTGGGGAGCCTGTCCCAGTGCCCGACCACCCTCTGGGTGCAGACCCTTTCCCTCACACCCAGCCTGACCCTCCCCTGTCCCAGCCCCATGCCGTTCCCTCGGGTCCTGTCGCTGTCCCCAGAGAGCAGAGCTCAGCGCCTGCCCCTCCGCTCCCCTCGTGAGGGAGCTGCAGGCCGCCATGAGGCCTCCCCCCAGTCTCCTCTTCTTTGGGCTGACAAACCAAGGGACCTCAGCCAGTGGAGGAATTGTACTGCCCCTCTGAATATTCTGACATTTCAGTTGTTAATATCTTGCTTGTGGAACATGAAGGATATGAGGAGAAACGGGTTTCTCCTGTCCTTCCAGGAAACAGAACAGAACCAGAAGCTGAACTGGAAGGCAAAACTTCTGTGCATGGTGAGAGAAGGATGGGACCCTCAGGAGCCAGAGCATCCCTATCTTTGTCACCCTTAGAGACACACAAGTTTCAAAAGGTCAGAAAAGATTTTTGAGCCATAAATTTTACACAAACCCATGTCACGTTATATTCCTGTTGCTAGGGAAGTTATACCAAGCTGTGCATGGAGCCTACAACTGCTGGAAATTTCTTTCAGCTCAATGTGATTCACAGACATGAGCACTAATAAGAACATAGTGTATTATTAAAAATATCAGCTTGACAGGGCTCAGCAAGTGCCTGTAGCAAGTGTACCTTGGAAACAGGGAAAAAGCCCAAGTCCATTAACTATCAGCATCTGAGCCTTCTTACTTATCTGAGGAGGGAGGCAGAGAAATTACATGAGGTTGAGATTTTAATGAGAAAAAGTAGAGGACTAATGAAATGCTAATGAGATCGACATAATCTAGTGTGTCACTGCAGGCTTTTAGTCCTTTCAAGCTTGGTAAACAAAATAGCAACCATTAATTTGCCTGAAGGGGATTCACGAATTTAAGCACTGGAATTTAGAAAGCATTGAGAAAATACCTCATGTCCTTCGTAGCAACATCAAATCTTGATTTTTTTTAAAAAAATAAGAAATGTCCCAAAGGTAGATGTAAGACCTCAAGTTTTCCTCCTGCTGTGGATTTGCTAAAGAAACCTTCAGAGTAAGGCCACACAAGAGACCAGGTGGTTTGCACGTGGTTAAATGAGACCATTTCTACTCAGGTAACAAGTCTGTCAGGAAGGACACCTTACAGAGAAATAGAGATGGAGCATGGGTTTCAATGGAAAGCATCTCTTAGGAAAAGGAGATACGTCACAAAACTGAATGTGTGGGTTTGGATTTCTAGGAGAAAATGGCACCCAGGAAAATGACAGTGGGAGAACAATATCTGTGTTCAAGCATCAGTTGTTAAGGGAAGACCGACTGATGTCATCTACCTGGAATTCTGTAAGGTCTTCAACACAGTACCACATGAAATCCTGATCTCCAATTTGGAGAGATATGGATTTGAAAGGTGGAGCATTTAGTGGATGAGGAATTGGTTTGAAGGACGCACCCAGAGAGTTGTGGTCAATGGCTCTATATCCAGGTGGAGGCCGGTGATGAGCACTGTCCCCCAGGGGTCTGCCCTGGGACCGGTATTGTTTAATATCTTTATCAATGATGTAGATACTGGGATCGAGTTCACCCTCATCAAGTTTGCAGATGACACCAAGGGTTGTGTGCAGTCGATACAACAGAAAGGAATGCCATCCAAAAGGACCTGGACAAACTAGATACGTTTATCTAGTGAAGCTCAACCTAAAGAAGTTCAACAAGGCCAAGTGCAAGGTGCTACACCTGGGTCAGGGAGATCTCAGACATGAGTACAGACTGTGTGGAGAACTCATTGGCAGCAGCCCTGCAGAGAAGGACTTGGGGATTCTGATGGACGAAAAGCTTGACATGAGCCAGCAGTGCACACTTGCAGCCCAGCAGACCAACTGCATCCTGGGCTACATCAAAAGAGGAGTGGCCAGCAGGCTGAGGGAAGTGATTCTCCCCCTCTACTTTGCCCTTGTGAGGCCCTACTTGGAGTGCTGCATCCAGGTCTGGGGCACCCAGCACAAGAAGGATGTGGACCTGTTAGAGCAGGTCCAGAAGAGAGCCACGAAGATGATCAGAGAGTTGGAGCACCTCTCTTATGAAGAAAGACTGAGATTGCTGAGGATGCTCAGCCTGAAGAAAAGAAGGCTCTGGGGAAACCTCATCACAGCCTTTCAATACTTAAAAGGGGCTTACAAAGAAGATGGAGAATAACTTTTTACTTGAGCAGATAATGACAAGACAAGGAGTAATGGCTGTAAACTAAAAGGGGAGATTTAAATTAGGTGTTAGGAGAAAATTCCTCACTCAGAGGCTGGTGAGGCACTGGCACAGGTTGCCCAGATAAGCTGTGGATGCCCCATCCCTGGAAGTGTTCAAGGCCAGGTTGGATGGGGCTTTGAGCACCTGATCTAGTGGGTGGCATCCCTGCCCATGTCAGGGGGCTTGGAAGTAGATTATCTTTCAGGTCTCTTCCAACCCAAAACATTCTGTGAAAACTAAGGTCTCTGTGGCCAAAACCTCATAGAATCATATAATATACTGAGTTGGAAGGGACCCACAAGGATCATCAAATTCAATTCCTGGGTCCCCAACGGACCACCCAAATAAGCTACCAAAGATCATCAAAACACAGCAAAGTGCAGACAGGGAAGCAGAAGCTGCAGATCAGAGCAATATTTTCCTCTGGCAGAAAGGAATCACCTTGCATGAAAGTGGAGATGTAAGTTTTCCCTAGCCTTGCACAGGCTAGGGAAGTGACTGCCAGGAACTCTAGGTCACCTCATGTTCTGGTGTCAGGAAGGTGGTGGCCAGCTGCAAAACCAGGGCTTTGGCTTCACTTTGGTCCAGCTCATTTCTCTGCTCAAGAGTCTAGCAGAGTGTTTGGGAATGATGCAGGTGTTATTAAAAATATCTCCCCTTTCCTGCTGCTTTTTTTCTGGATTGTTTCCAATGCTCAGGACTACGGGTACCTTTTAGGCAAGAGCTTTTCCTTTGAAGAGTGACTTAACTTCAGGCCCAAATAGGCTGTCATAAGACTGGAGTGCTAAGAAAGGCAGAAGTAGGTTGAAACTATTTTTATAGACCTGTGATCCAAAGACAATCTTTGTCTTACAAAGGAGAGAACAAATTTCAAAGCAGTTCTATTTTGCTTCATTGTTTTACAGCCCTCAGTAGCCCGCTCTGCCCCTCAGGGATCAGTGGGACACAGGGCCATGGCTGCCACTCATCTGCCTTCCGGCAAAAGGACTCAAATTCACAGAGGAATAATTTAACTTAGATCTCTCCCAGTACAGAAACAGCCAAAGGCACTGTAGAACACGTCCAAAATTACTCTTTTGCTTTGTATCATTTGATTTCTTTATATATGGCTCCTAAGAAAACCTTACAGACAAACTGAACTTGAAGTCAGATTTCAGTGGTACCGTCCATCACAGCTACATTTGCAAGTCTGAGACATTATTAAAGAGGACTTATAATTAGTTCTTCTAACCTAGAAGATAATTCTTGTTCTAGCAGCTACCAAGTCTACACCGACTGACTAACATTCATTTCGACCCTCCATTTAACTACTGATTCCAAATACTTTTTACAGACAAATTACTTATTTCCCACAGGAAGAAGAAAAATACAGAGACAAAAAAAAAAAAAAAGCAGTCATTCAGCATCTTCAGACGTATTTTTACCTTGAGTCTGTCTTGCTATAGGTTTTAATTTTTATTCTTCCAAGGAAGAAATCTCTTTCCCTTTCAACACTTCCTTTCAGTTATACATATATCACAATAATTTAGCATACATTTCTCTAATCTTTGATTAATGTCTTACCTTTTAGTTAAATACCCATTAACATGAAATCATCACAGTAATTTAGGTTGAATCCCCATATCACCGACATACTGTTAATGAAAACACGATTAGCATCTGAAGCTTTCAAAGGATGATTGCTGCACTGTTTGGATTCTTTCCTGTCAAGATAGACTCTAGTTCTTTTAAAGGAGAAGAAAAGAAAGCATTATGTGCTCCCAGCCAGATTCTTCCACATTTTTTTATATGCAGAGTTCCAAGTCAAGATAAGTGCACAATTCCTGACAGTTAAGGACTTGGTATTTGGGTGAAAAATGTTTCCCAGGTCACTGCCTGACATGCTGACCAAAATTACTTTATTATTTCTTCATTTTTTTCCCAGCTGATTTGCATGTTTCCATCAGCCCTTAGTCTTCTGTCTGGGTTTTTAAGCATCTGGAGGCAGGAATTACCTCTTATGGAAACACAAGTAACAACATATTTTATCTTCTAAAATTCCCCTTCTGAAACAAATTTCACCTTCATTTACATGAAACCATATGCAAATCATATCCATTCTAAAACATTCTTTTCAATAAAAATAGTCCTCCATATGCCTTTGTTGATTTAGTTACCTGCTGTATTAAAAATAAGTTTCAAGTGCCAGAATTCAGTGACTGACAGTGCATTTGTGACTGTAGCAAAAACTTTCAAGATCCACTGAAAATCTTAAAGGCAACCCTGAGTATGGTAAGAAAATAGCACTCCTTATGTCCCCTTACCTTTGTTCTCTTATATATAAAATGAGGATTAGTACTGACCTGACAGAACTACAATCCAAGATTCGAATTCATAGGTATTTGTAAAATACTTCAGGACTCTAAAGTGAAGTTCTCTAAAATACTGCTACCTTATGAAATATTGATCTTTTCCTGTCTTTTCCAAATATTTTCCCATAACTAGAACAAGACAATTTTAACACTGAAAGAAAATATGGGCATGAAATGTTGTTTCACTACCCTGTGCTGCATTAGCACTTTTGTTCCTTTCTTTGTGAGTTATGTGGTCCGCTTGGGTGTATAGGTATGGGCTAACATCACCTGTTTGAGATGTGCAAAAGCAGAGAAGAGGAATTTATAGAAAAATGTGCTGCTGTTCCTGCCCATTCAGTTTCTGCATGAAGGAAGTCAGACACTTTTGCTTTGAATGTAAATTGGGTCAGCTGCCAAAGCTGCCCCCTGATACCACTGCTGAGGCTTTGCCACTGCTGTTTCCTCCTGCTGTGTCGTTTCATGTCTTTCAGATATCAGTGAGAAAGGCCCACTGCCTCAGACAGAGAAAAGGCCATTATTAATCACCTCTTGCCCTTTCTCTGATTGCCACTGACCCTGGTTTTTTTTCTTACATGTTAATGGGGACTGACCTCTACTTCCCTTTTGCAGGGTCTGATATTCCAAGCACAGTGTGTGCAGTCCCTGTGCTTTGCCTCGTTTAGCACAGTTGATCATGTCATGTATTTACATTGCTTTGCTACTCTCCTTCCACTGTTTAACTGAATGAAAATTACCTGAGGTTCAGTTTGTCCTTTGTACAATGCAAGTGACTTGTATCCTGTTGTTAAAAAACACTGCTCCTGTTTACTGAACTTGTCTTTCTCCTGTGTTAATTATTGGGATGTCCAATTCACATACTCACCACTGTGGTCGTAATACTCTTGTGTATGTTGCTTTACCATAAGCATGTGAATAGTCCTACTGAAATCCTAAAAAAGCAAAAGCTGAAGTTATGAATAATTATAATGTATTAGGACTGTTTCTGGGTTATTAGAATGTTGTTTCATAGGAGTGAGGATGTCACTTCACTTCTCAGCTTACTCATCTGTAACTCATACTTCATTTTTCTCATCTGTAAATCGGATATTCTCCACATTATATGATCTATATCACAGTATCTTAGCAGTATTATTAAAGTTTTATGCAATGCAAGTGCATGGGTCTCCAAATAATATCAACTGCACCTTAAATATTCTGTAGAAAATAAGTTATTATAACAACTGAAGTGCTAAGCTGAATTTCACAATGATTCTATAGGTTTAAAACCACTGAAATATTTTCCTTGCATACAAGGTTATGCCTGGCCTGTGCAGAACGGGGTATGAGGGCAACTCCCAAGAGCTGAAAACAGTCAGTTGAATAGTTAAATAAGCCATAGAGGTAGAGAGAACAGAACACAGTTTGAGGAGCAATTACTGAAGATGAAGAAAAAGGCAATTTAGAAAGCAAATTCAAGTGTAGTTCAAGTCTAATCAAGTGCAAGGAGCGAAAATAAAAAACAGTGTGTTACTCATCTAGATTTTTGTTAGTTCCTACAAAGGCCTACATTTCAGCTTCTTTATTTTCTAAGGTCCTCTATAGTTGATGGAAAGAGAGATCTACCCTTCTAGTGCATATCGTTTATCCCTTAAATCAGTGTCTAAAATATCACCCTTAGAGATCTTTCTTTCTCCCTCCTTCCATCAGTGGATCAGGGAGGATATCCTAGAAAACTAGTTTCTACAAACGGCTTATTTCTGAATGTCTGAAGTTATATGAAACAAATTTAATCAGAAGAGCCCAAGGAAATTACAACTTGCTCAGTCACTTGCATGGGGAGTAACCCAGGCAGCAAACCATTCTAATTGTTCCTCTGTGGTTTTGTTACTGTAGCAGAGATAATAGTGCAAGTTTACCCTTGCAGGAATTTCCCAGATTATTCTTATGACAAGTATTCATACAGGACACACAAGGACAATACTGCTAATGAGCTAATTTTTTCAGGAGAGTGATGGATTTGCTAAGTGTTTATGGAGAAGGTTGACATCCAAGTATATTGTTTACAAAATACTTTCCACAAGATTTTTTTTGTCAGTTTCCAGTTCTAGCACAAAATATGAATGTTTTCACAATAAACTTAGTATCTTCTTGTTTAGTCAGTTTTTGCATCAGACTTCACTCACTAAAAAAATAAATAAATAAAAATAAAAAATAAATTAATACAGTCAGAAGTGGAGTTCACAGTACACATTGCCTGGCTTGCAAAAAGAAAAACTCAGCAGGAGAAACCTATCCTGAAACCTATTATTGGAGGTGTAGTTCAGCAGATTAATCCCCCAGAGCTCCTCCACAGCCTGTGCCAGGTTCCTGGAGGCAGGGCACTTCTCTCTGGACTAACGACACCAAATCTAGCCAGGAGGCATCAAGCTCCTGAATGTCTTGCAGGAACTGTGCCTGTAATCAGACAGGTGACCCATGAACACCAGCAGGCATTAGCACCTCTTTTGTCTACACCACAAAATGATGGAAGGGTAGAGATTTTCTAGAGAGGGAAAAGGAGATATCCTAGCTTCAATGTCAAGCCTCCCTTTGAGAGCAGCTGAGTAGTGAGGGAGGAAGGGCGAAGTTGGAGCAGCCCTGTGTGGTGCACAGGTAAAAGAAATGACCAGCATCGATTCATGAGGCATTGTTCAATTGTTTTCTTCCCTGACAGTCCCTCTATTTTTAGATGTTTTAATTTCCTGTAGTCTTTACATGGTCACATGTGGGCAAGTAAACAGATTGTTTTGAATTAAACAGCTGTGCTAATTTATCGCACCGTTAAAAGCAAAGCTTGAACATGCTCTTCGCTGCATGCAGGGACTGGAAGTACTGGCACATGCAAACGGGCTCACATCTCCGAATTGAAACATCCATGGCCCGCAGTGGAGGGGTCAGGCAGACAGGCCAGCTTGTGGACCTTTGACTCTGACAGGGCCTGTGCCTGAAGGGGCCCCGTGGCAGCCATCCCCTGGGCAGGAAGAGATGGACGCCCTCCTGGCAGCACCACTGGGCAACTCTATCCCATTTCTGAGCTGCCCTTGGGCCTGCTGGGGCTTCCAGGGGGAAGGGTCAGTCAAGGCAGGCAGCGTACAGCCTCCCGCACCACAGGGCTCGCAGGGCCTGACCCCTTCACATTTTGTGCCTCTTGCTCTGCCCTGTCTCCTTGACAAGGCAAGTAACGTTTTCTTCTCCAAACCCTGTGTTGTGGGAATTTTATTCTGGCCAGACATAAGCCACCCATAATGAAAGATAAAATAGATGCTTCACAGGTGTTCCCATGTTCTTACAATGGTCTATGCGCTTGAGGCCAGAGCAAATTAAAGGATTTAAGGAACTGTCCTAAAACCCCAGGGCAGGTAAAACTGGCTTTGAACTCAGTGGCTGTCTGTGCTCAAGGTCAACCCACAGTTTATACAGCGGTTCTGCTTTTTCCTAAGAAGAGCCACAACCTCAAACACATTGTTTTTCTGTATTTTTTTTTTTTCCTGGAAGACATTTCTGGGACTCCAAACATATTCTTTTGAATGAAAAGCATGAGAAGTGGAAGGCCGTTATCTCATTGTGAACTTATCTGGAAAAATATAATCACATGAAATAAATCTATGAAGGAAGATAAAGGAGGCTGCAGTTAAGATCAAATGATACTTTTCCTTAGTTTTGGTTTTCTTGTACTTAGTTTGAGACTACACTCCTTTGCAATTCTCACATCTGAGAATGAATCTTCTAAAAACATCCCTAAATTTCTAGATCATACCTCACTAAACATTTCTACCAAGAGCCAAGGAACTAAATTACAACTGGCTTTCTAACTGACCTAATGGCACATGAAAGATCTTTTGACTGTATTTACCTCTCCACCATACCCTTACTACCCCCAGCCTGAAACCATCCTAAGAGAAAAATCTAATTATCCTTCCTGATAGGTAGTCATCCCTTCGAAAGACAATTTCCATGTGTCCCGTGTGTCTATTCTCTAAGTTCTACTGCTTCTAGGTTAACAAGTATGGTATTCTGAAAACAAACAAGGCTACGTTATATATGTATACATATATATATACATATACATATATATATACACACATGTTTCTGAAAGGAAATTATGTGTCCTGCAAATTGTATAATGAAAATAAACAGTGTGAATAAGTCACTGTGTGGACAAAAAACAACGCTAGATAGGAAGAAAAATTAGGTAAAAAAAAAAAAAAAAGAGAGAGAGAGAAAAGAGAGAGAAAGAAAAAGGGAAACAGGTGGCTTGATCTAGGCCTGCCAAGAACATTTTGGAGCCTTGAGAACATGTACTCTACTACTTGGCTGAGTGCTGCTTTTGTCTTGTCCACTGAATAATTTCTTGTCTTTTGCACAGCTTGCTTCTACCACGTGCATATAACTTGCTTTCTGCTCATTTTCTCTGTTCCCTGGTGAGGTGTCTTATTGTTTGATTGTCTGCCTTTCTTTATCTTGGTGTCAATTTTCTCTGGTTGCAGATACCAGCAGCTGATAGATTATCACCTTCCTTATGCTCTCACTTTACCCATCCTCCCCACCTACACAACCAAAACCCAGCACTTTCCAGGTGTTTTACTTTGTGGTTGAAAATGCTGCAGGTTATGTTTGTTATATTGACAGCATTGATGAGTACAGGTGCTCAGGACAATCATGAGCAAAGCTGTGGTCTTCTTCGGATTGCCTATCTTCCTTCTTCATCACTGAAAGCAGGTCCAGCACTCACAGAAATTGATGATCTTTTCTTTTGACTTTAGTAGCAGTAGTGATGAGTCCCTCAGTCTGCAGCTGGTCCTCTGACTTTAATAAAAGCAGGAGACTGGGCCTCATTTCTCATCTGTGCTTTTCAGTATCCAGTTCATTCTAACTAGAAATATCATAGTGAATTGCAGCATTGGCAAACAGATTTATTTACATTCTTTGCTCTGTAGAGGACAATACAATCCCTAAAATGCTTAGACATTCCCAAAATTACCTCAGTTAGAACCCTAACATATTTCTTCAATATAGGACTAGTGCCTTCATATCTCTTCATATTTCTTAAATGTAAATTAATGTGCATGTACACGACAACGTTGCGCAGTGAGTTGAGTGCAAACTCTGAAATGTTTGTGATTTTCATTAATGCATGTGTAGTGTCTCTCCATGTGGGATTTCCAGATGTCTGAAGCCTAGCCAAGGTTACTCCTTCATCAGTGCTGCTGGACATCTGGAAATTCCAGTCAAGTGGCCAAAGTCCACTTTTTATGTTGACAACATTTCTGGGGTTAAAAAGAACACATGCAGAAACTCAGACATATGGTATACTTAGAAAAAGTGAGGATACTTTCAGTGTAATAAAAAAGAGAGCATTAAAAAAAAAAAAGATATATTTTTCCTACTGGAGGGCAATAGTAGACGAGTGCAAAATTCCTCTTTGAGCTTCTCAAAATCTACACCATATCTCATTTTGCTTTATTATGCCTCTTTTCATGATGTCCACTTTGCCTAAACAGACACATTTAGTAACTTCTTTCCTTCCCTTTTCACTGTGAAAACTTTTCTGAGTATCACATTTTGATACCCATGCTTACATTTCAATGTCCATCACTTGTCCTGTTTTATTGGCTTTTTCTTTTCCTATGGCTTTGTAATTTATGCTTCTCAGGGGATCACAGGCTATCTCTTACTGACCCACCACTCACTGCATGAAATTTATGTATGTCTTTATAGTACTGCTGTATGAATATTTGATATAAGCTGTGCATTGCTTCATGAAACTGCAATTGATTAGGCAATTATTTCAAAACCAGTCTAAGCCTACATCAATACTAGATTTGTTTCTAGAGATCATAGACACATTGTGATGCAAGCTTAATTCATGCTAAACACAGTATGGTCAGAGGAAACACTTGTGCTCAAAATATTTGTGATGACTTTAGCATGAACACTTTGCTACTAAAGAATATTTGTGATGACTGTAGCATGAACACTTTGCTACTTCTGTGGGTTGAATTTAACTCCTGATTAATGGATATAACTTCTGTGGTCAGAATGACAAATTTGTCAGTAAGACTGTAGAGAAACTGATTTTGAAAAAAAGAAGAAAAAAAAAAAAGTTTTATGGACCCATAGGGGAAACATTTACATCCTGTAATCATCAAAGGGAGAACAGAATGCCATGTGTGAATTTCAGCCAGATGGTTTGCAGTTAATATGATATACTTGTCCTAAAAAATAAGAATTAATCAAGGATATGACAACACAGTACTAGGTAGAACACAGAAATATAAATAGGTGAAAAAAAGCAGTATCAGGGTTAGAAAAGGAGACATTTTCAGATCATGATCGCGGTAAGACTCACATTGGGAATTAATGTCAGGAGCTACTTATAATTCCTGGACTGTTCAGATAGTTAATTCTGTTACTTAGAGGTTTGTAATCTGTGTTGAACCTTTATTTACATTTTCCTTTGTAACTATAAACTGATTCTGTTTTTCTGTTCTGTATTTATATTAGCATGTAGACTATGAATGGTGCACTTGACCAGCATCTTTTGGTTGTAAGCACCATGGATCAAAGAATAGTCATTTGTAATTTCCTTACCATTCTTGCCAGAGGCAAAATTTCCTTTAATAGCATGGAATAGTTATGAGAAATCACTCACAGAAACAACAGACCAAGAGAAATAACTGTGCCATATTGTAAGAGAATAAATAATTTCAGGCAAAGTTCTCTGTAGCCTGGAGAAAGTAAGAGAAAATTTATTTCAGGATTAAATTGTCAAAGAATCAAATAATGTTTGAAAACTGGCATTAGTTCCTTAATTGTATATGGGCACTGGACAATATGGGTGGGTGCTGCTCACAGTATGTTGCTTTCTACAGTACAAGTAATGTGGCTTGGTCTTTATTTAGCAACAGGCTGAAATTTTCCTTGTTGCAAACTTACTAAAGAAGTTATCCTGGTATTTGTATATGCTCGTTGAATATGCTGTTCAAAAGGAATTTGAGAAGAATAATTATTACTGCTTTCTAAGAACATGAAAAAAAAAATGTTGTAGTTTGAAAATTCTGATGAAAAATTTTGCAGCTTCATCTGGGGATTTTTGTTACTGTCCTGAGATTTTTCTTGCCTGGTATTTCTCTCTTCTAGACTGCTCCATCTTATAATGTCAATATTAATTCCAATGTAGACCTCCAGGATTTTCCAGGCTGCATTCAGTTATCCAGCACTTTCAAACTAAAGAATTTAGTAGCCACACCCTTAGGCATTTCAGAGCATACCTGTGATGTCACAGGAAACAATCTAGGTAGGAATAAATTCTGGAATCAAAACATATTTTAGGTGACTATTAACTGTGCATTGATTTTATAAAAAACAAAAAATCCTTTTGCTGCATTACTTGGGACTGTGTAAGATACAGGAAATCTTAGTGAACTCCTGAACTCCTTTTCTTTTTTTTTTTTTTTTTAATTTTCAAATCTTCTTATAACCTTGATAAGTAGGTTAAGGAAGTAGTGCAGTTAGAAACTCAATTCTTAGACCATTAAACAAAAATTAAACCAAAAAAAATATAGAGTTCATCTCCAAACAAAACCAGAATATGTTTTGTATAGGTGGAGCGTTCACGTGTTCATTTTTGGATTGAACATCACATTCAGAATCTTTCTTTTCTTGCTATTTAATATGCCATAGTAGGAGGAACTGGGAAAATAATAATGAGTGCATATATATATTTAAAAAATATATATGAAAGCATTTTAACTCAAAGCAAGGAAATGTAAATGGTCTCATTTCTGTTTCTGTGTTGTTAGGTTTGGGGCTTTTGGTTGTATTTTGTTTTGTTTTTCTTTGTTTTGTTCATAGTTTATTGTTGTTGTTTCCACAGATTAGCTCTTGAAATCCCCTTATTTACATTTCCATTTACTTCATCTGACAACTTAATAATGACCTTAAAATGGGGGAGCGATATCTTTCAGTGGAAGGTGTTATTGAAATGCAAAATATTTGTATTAATAAATACTCATCATACATTACTAGTATAATCATCACACTAAGCAAAAAGGAATTGAGGCTTAAGTCCTATAATTAAGGTTTTTATAGTATTAGAATGGAAATGAAACGGACTCTGAGGAATGTTCTTTTTATTAAATATATGACAAAGTTTTCTAGCCGTAGATGGAAATAATGAATTCTAAAACAGTTTTCAAATGGATTTCAGATGGATTGAAATAATGTTAAAAAGGAGGGGGTAAAATCTGTATTATTTAGAAAAGTCTATATTATATTTAATCTGTAATTTAATGCATAATGGCAGCTCTAACCCAGACATTACTCTGTCACAATCTGACTCATTATTATATAAAAACGAATACCTTGAAAATGCTAAGTGCTATATGGAATCAAGTAGTATTTATATTTTGAGTGGCAAAATCTTCAGAAAGTAAAAAACTTTCTCTCCAGATCTTTACCAAATCACACAGCTGACCATGTTAAGAAAGGAAAGAACAATTGTGCCTTAGAATGCTAGTGGGGAAAAAAAAAAGAAAAAAAAAAGAAAAAAAATGAGTTCCTTTATGTCAGTTCTCATTTTCAGGAAGTAAAAGCCTACTTCTCAACCTACAGGTAAAATCCCAAGTCCTGCTAATCCATATTCATTTGAGAAAGCAGATGGGATTGTTAGAATGAGTAAGAACTTGCATCATTGGGCACCGAATTCTTTGACAGATAGTAACATTTTAAAACTCGGTTCAAGTGATCTTTCACTGTAACACATAGTTTTGGGAAATTAAATGCATTTTCTATCTATTGCTTATTTCTCATGGAAAAAAATGTTCCATATGAAGAGCGATTTCCTTCCTACTTACAGTGAAAAGGAGAAATCAGATGAAAAACAATTTAGTTCTTTGTTTGAGAAATCCCTGTTGCCACATTCTGTTGTTCATTTTAGGGGGAAAGATGAATTTAATTTCAATTCTAGAGGTGTAAACTTACAACTTCTTTTTTCTGCAGAAGTCTACAGCTCCTATACAATAAAGGAAAAATTTAATTTGTTTTCTTATAGAGATTATAACTTATTTCTAAAAACCTCTTTATGATGGTCATTTCTTGTTTTCAACCTGATTCAAACAGTTCAAAGTGTTTTCTCCCTTCCAGGCTGCCTCCGTTCACAGTTTTATTGACTGACACGGTTGTTTATCTGTCTGAAAAGCATGGTGCATATGACAATGGAAGACTATGTGTCTTGGGTTTTCTTCTGTTGAGTGATATTGATCATGGCACTTGAAAACGAAATGCTCCTTCATTCCTCATAATTCTTTTCTCTCATATATTTTGTCATTTTGCATCTTTGGATATGTCTGCACAGCATAATGCAGTGTCTTCAGAGCATATTCAAGCTACCCTGGGCACCAAAAGCAGTATCGCAATATTAACAGAGCAATCTGCCTGGGTTAATTAGCCAGGCTGAGAAGATATATAGGTGGATCATCACAGTGATACTGTAGCATTTATTGCTCCAGAGCTAGCTTGCAGGATATTTCTGAGCAATAGCGTACTCCTTGTATGACCACTTCAGGCCTTGTCTTTTAACAGTGGCAGTGTCAGAGGCTCCAAAGGGACAAAACCTTCAGCATCTCAAGAAGGAAGATGAGGATGGAGCTCTGAGAGGCAGAAGACTTGTGTAGAGAGCTCCTTGGTCTTTGGCTGTTGAGTCCTCCGCCAAAAGAAGTTGGTGAATAGGGTTGATGAAGACTGAAGGTAGCTGCCTGTGAGGGGTGCTGGAAGAGAAAGAGTGTGCTCATGTCACACAGCAAGGATTATGAAAATCCTATCTTATATGAAGACCGTCAGAGTGTCAGAAACCTTTCTCTTTTTCCAGAGGTCTTCTCTGGAGGATACTAGTCAGCATAACAAGTACAAGCCTTTTGTTGCTAATGGTGACTTACAGTGATCGTGTTGGTCTTGAAGTCAAATGCTCCCAGGATGTCACTTCTTTTGTAGGGCTATCTTTTTGTCTAATCTATCTCATGCTAGTCCAAGAAGAGAAGGAAACAGTATCTTGAAGTTCACTGGTCACCATCAGCCTGTTTCACTGTCCACTTTCAGCCTTGTGCAGTACGAGAAGCATCTGTTCCCTTGGTACCCCAAAAAAAGGTTGTTGGCTATGGCTAGCAACAACTGCTACATTTAAGCCCACAGTTACTTTGCTGTATTATACGTCTTTGTGAAAGCCACCCCCAATGTTAGCTCTATGACCTGGAGTTATCTGGCCTCTGGAAGAAGTCAGCGTCCCCGAAAAGTCCTTTTATTTCTTCCCCCACCACCACTTTTTTTTTTCCTTTTTTTTTTTTTTTTCCAGCAGTCAGCTTGCTAAGACACACATTTACACTAAAGTGCACAAAATTTAAAAAGTGAAAGTGACCAGTTACAAAAACAATGGCACCAGAAAGGTAAGAAGTCCTGTGCTTGCAGAACCTTTTGTGGATGTTTTCTTTCTTGACACTTACAGCAGTACAATTATTATATTGCTTTGAAAGTGTCAGGGAGCTTGACTCATGTACTTTAAGTCAAATATTCTCTTTGACTTCTCTAAAATTTATTTATGTGAAAATATAGTTTCTTACGCCTGATCTCACTTTAATTTGCACTCTGTAGTATACAAAAAGTTTGCAAACAGTCTGACTGCTATCTGGAAGAATTTCAGATTCAAAATTTCCCCCCAAAGAACAACTTTGTGTAGTCCTTTTAAATTCTCTTAGTCTCTGTAATGGCTGATAAGATATATACATGTAGCCAAAAATAGTCTGTAGACTCAAGCAGATTCATCATACGTCCATACTTTTATGAACACCTACAAATGAAACTAATCTGATTGCCTTCATTTGTTCTGTGGAACCAGAGATGGAATTGTGAAAAAAAAATAATTTCAGGGTACGTTACACTTGTATGCAAGATCAGCTGCTGTAACATAATTGGGCTAATGGATAAAGTTATGGAAGCGCATGCCTGCAGATAATAGGTAGGAAACAGCAGGTTTTTTTCACATAAACTGTCTGTGTGAATTGCTCAAGATTTTAAATGACTTAAAAGAAGACTTTATACTAAAAATATCCATTGTTGCTCGGTAAGCTGTTGGAGTACTCATGAGTTATACAGGTGCTGTTGCAACAAAGACAACTGGGGCTTTAATTCAGAGCGTTTAGTAAAGTATGGTGGTGGTTGCTGCAGATCTGGCTATTAAACAAACTTCCACTCGCAGCAGGGACTCTGTGAGTTACAGCCAAAAAAGAATTTAATTAACATAAGTCTTGTTAATTACCACTAGAGGTTCATTTGTCTTCCCTTTGGAAAGAAACATGGTTCAGAAAATGGCACTTGCTCTTAACCAATTTAAAGTAGCTGTGCTTGCAGTAGCATTGGCTGGAGTTGTTAAGAAGCAGGCATGGCTTGGCAGCAATTTTACACAGATTGTTTGCACCAAAATTATTTCTCACCAGAACCTGGTTAGGAGGTGGCCAGAGCCTTAGAAATGGCCTTTCAAGCGAGCCAGGTATTTCTGCAGTGATGAGTTGACCAGGCTGTGCAAGATGGGCTGTTTATTCTAAGCAGCTGCCAGGCCTGGCTGGTTTGACTGTCTGAGGTCACACCTGGTGTGTCCTGGGGACCTCTGAGAGCACTAACACTGGGCTTTGTAACTGCGTCATAGATACTACATAGTGACATTTACATGTTAAACATTTCCAGTAGCTCCCAGGAGTGCTATTAAAATTGGCTTGCAATTACAGCGTGGCTAAAAAATACTGCCCGGAAGGTGAATCAGCAGCATATGCATTTACAGATAGTTTTTGAGTGAATACAGCCATGCAGCTTAGTGATTCATAGCTGCAGTACTTCAAACATTTATGTTATCTAATCAGATGAAGTTCAAGATGAATGTAGAGGGAAATGGCTCACATTCTAAATTGATTTGTTATCAGAACTATTTAACAGGATAATGAAAAAGGCTTTAAGAAAATTTCTTCCAAGTACTTAAAAGTCTAGCATTTATTTTCAACCCTGGCCCAAATCTTTGTCATCCATAAACATATGTAGTCTTCTGTGGATTTGACACAGAATAAAATGCCATATAAAAATAAAAAACAAGGTACCTGAAATTGCTAATGGTTCTGCAACAGCCCCACTAACCACTGCTGATATTGAGCATCATGAGATTCTTGTACCCAAACAAGACACCAGTTCTGCTGTGTGAATGAAGTAAGTCACATCAACTATGGCCTCTGAAAACAGATGCTTATAAAAAACACTTTGACCCAGTAGTCATCTAGCCTTGTCTCAGTCTTGTGTAACCAAAGTAAAGGGGGATGGCAGATCCTGAAACTCGACAAGGGGAATATAGGGTCAGCCGCATCTCCATGGAGCCTTCAACAGAGCCAGAGTTTGTGTAAGTGAAACTTTGTGGTGTAAACACTGGATGACAAGGACCTGTAATGTGGGAATAGATAAGGTGTAAAGTGTAAATGAGTGTTTTACTGAAGTAAGGAAAGGATGCAGAAGGACTGCGTTCTGAGGAATTAGGGGAAAGAAAGATGAATAAGACTGTAGTGTCTAGACTGAGAAGTGGGAAGCAGGGGAAAAGGAAAAAGAAGAAAAGAAAGGAGTAAAATTATGAGAAAGAAGGAAACACCAAAACCAGGGAGACAGATATTTTCATTTAATCTGATGCAATATAGGATCAGAAGTGTTGTTACTTTCTATTGATTTACCCATGCTCTATCTCTATGACCTGAATCAATACCATTTATAGCTCAAATTTTCAAAAGGATCTCTGACATATAATTTCACTTGGGATTATTATGAATCTAATAAATTGAGGAAAAAGTTATAAAGGTATTTGTGGGCTCTTGGGAATAGTTTTGCTAGACCACGTGTTGGCTACGTGGCTAAGCTGGATGTACCTGAACAAGAGGCACCAAAGGACTAGAGAAAAGCAGGTGAGCAGATATATTTATCTTGAGGAAGCTGCACATGCACAAACAGTTGGTGTGCTTCTTCCTAATCCAAGATGATTCCCGACCTATATCAGGATATAGCAGATTAACAAAGTCACTAGCCAACCTGCTGGTATAGCTCCTGGTTTGGAGTGAAATCCCTCGTCAAATCATAACATTTAGAAAAGCTCCTAGAATTTATCCTGTGTCTGTAACATTTGACACTGATTAAACAGGATCAGCAGTATCCAGTTACACAGAGCAGTATTTTCAAGTATTGACTTTGATTCACAACAGATGAACTTGTGATGTGAGCTGCAGAAAGAGCATCGGAGAAGAGCCTAGAACAGACATATGGGCTCCAGCAGATGCATCTGAAACGCTATGTCATCATCTAAAGCTGAAATAATTTTCAAATTTGCTCCTAGTAAGTATCAAAAAGGTAATATTTATCTGAAAAGGTATTTATTTACTTTTCCTAATTACATATAAAAAGCTACAGTCATTGCACTGGTGCATAAGAAACATTTTTTAGGAAACAAGATGTTTAATGAATGTATGTGTCAAGGATTTTTGAGGAGATGCAGATTACTCCTAAGTATTTTTCAGACCAGAATCTGCAATGGAGAGACAACTGGGGTAGAATGATTTGTCTTCATCTCTGCCATCTGTGTGACATTTAAGAAGTGATCACTCCGTGTGCATGTGTGTATGTGCACAGGTGCAAGGGCCTGTGGTCACACCTTTATTGGTGTCTGAGACTTTCAGTGTGCATCTGCAAGAGAAGTTGAAGGCAGCGTTCTGTCAGGAAGGTTCATCTGCTGGGGAAGCCATTTGGAAGCTGCCTTGTTGGACAGGACTTTCTGTGCAACTTTTGATGTGTTGTAGTCTTTTTATTCTTTCTTGCTTACTTGCTTGCTTGCTTGCTTGCTTTCTTACTTGATTTCTTCCTTTTCATGCAGGGATGGAAGAAGAGAAAGTTTTACTATGAATAAATACTCTTTTCTCTTGCTGCATGGTACAAATTTTGCATTTTTAAGGTTTTGCGTGGGTCCTAGGAACTGCGGTCTATTAGTAAACCGGCTCTTGCATAAGTGTATTCTTTATGGTCTCTGGATGACGCAGCCACACAGAATTGCCGCACCTTTGATGTCAGTGCCTAAGGGAAGTGTAAAATAACCTCAGTTTAGGGTTTCCTTCTAGGAGGGTTTAAGTAGTTTCCTTAGGATTTCATGCATCTAGTTCTGTGACAAGTTTGCCAGATGACTGCTTGCACATTCGAATGTTTAGTGCAACGAATTCAGCCTATAATTGTATGGTAGGCGCGGTAAATATATTCTAGAATGTATTTGTCCAGAAATGTTTGGTTAAGCATGCAAAAGTGGAAATTTTTCCTACTTCAAGATAGATATTTCTGCCTCTTCTTCTGCTCCCCTGTGCTCTTGAGAATATATCTGCTGATGTGACACAGGCTGAATTAAGATACTTCTATTAATCGTGCTACTAACTGGAACAAGAGCTGCATTTCATTTTAACTTCATTTTAACAAACAAACAACAGCAACAACAAAAGCAGAAAAGCATACAAAGACTAATACTTCTCAGTCTGACTTTTCGTGTGGAAATTTTGTCTTCTAAATGAATTCTAAAAACTCTTTGGGCAGCACACACTGGCTAATGACTTGACTCAGTCAATGAAACGAGAATTTTAGGGTGTGTATCAGCAGGGTGTAATTTGTCCATGCATTTGAGATAAGTATGCATGAAACCGTTCTTATACCTTGCCACGTCCTGTCTTTAAATGGTAGTTTTATGGAAGTGAACTAAATAGCCAATTTAAGGACCTATACTTCTGCATTTGCATGTATGGTCTTATTTAGGATTTTATTCACCTGTTTGAATAACAGACCGCCAAGCTCACACACCCACTGGATGATGAATATTTTGACATATTTATTATTTCAGTTAGATATCATTAAAATTTTAATACAAAATCTTCAGAAAAAAAGAAAAATCTAAAATGTGAGCAGAAGCAGATCTTTTTTATGCTTTTCCTAGAAAATGGGGAGCAGTCCTTTAATGAAATTATTTGCAGATGCACAATAACTGAGCAATATTTTGCACAATGTAAATTTCAGTGAAAGTAATGCTTTCTGTGTGTATGTACATTTCTTATGTTTTCCTGTATATGTGCCTTATTATTTTGTTTTAAGCACTTAATAGGTGCTGATCTTTAATAATTAAAGTTTCACTCAATAATTTATACATGCAAGGCACTGAAAGATTCAGTCAGAGTATTTAATATGTCCTTAGAATAGAACAGGTAAAGTTCGAACAATTATAGTTTTAACATTTGACACTCCTTTATCCAGAAATAATTCCAGTCCTTTCTCTCCACCCCAGTTGTCTTACTTCTGTACTGGACTGTGTGGGTTAAGTGTCTATTGCAATATAGAGTCCATTCTCAATACTGCCTAAGGAAAGCTTCCAGCTAAATGCTACATAACAAGCATACACAAAATATAATAAATCCGTTGGCAGATATAGTGATGAGCAGTCTAATCATTCTGTTCAGTATAGCCTGATATTTTCACCCAGACTATACTTGAAAAAGTTTCACTTGGCATTAGAGTTAGCAACCAGTTCCAAATATTTGCTGAAGAAACACTGAATTACTTTCCTGTAACAAATTTTTATTAACCATTACAGATTTGCAATGTATGCAAGTTTACCTGCCATTAATTCTTTTCAGAAAAAGAAAATACTCAGTGTTCTCTTATAGTGTAATTGGATGAGCCCATATTTATTACTGAGAAATAGAAAAAAGATCAGCCTACATTATAATGCACAAGAATAGATTCCATTCAATTATGCTGATATAAATCCATTGTAATTCCATTATTCAATGAAGTTTTTCCAGATTAATGCCAAAGTGACAGAAATTCAAATGTTTGTTATAATTTCTATTGTCATCTCAAAGCAAAAGGCAAGATCTCTTGTGTGGGGGTTTTTGTTTGTTTGTTTGTTTCTTCTCAGATGGTTTTTAAAGAAGGACTGAGGGAATAATAGACAAAGATAAATAGTAGGTCTCTTCAGAGACTTTTAGTATATGAAGGCAAAATTTTGGATCCCTACACAAGAATGTGGAAATATTGCATTTCTACAATTTTCTGACGGTGAACATGCAAAAAGTGTGCTGCACCTATTCACTTGCTCTGCAACAGACCTGAGCAAAGAACTGCATGCATGCTCATCAGGCTGGAGGTATTCCCACTGGGCACAGAGCACATCTTCAATTTGCTCTGCTGATTTTCATATGTAAATGCATATGCTTGGCCTTTTTCCAGGTGTAATTATGCAGTATCACTACTATTACTTCCTGCACGTACCTAAAGCTGACCAGACACCAAAGGCTAAAGTTTCCAGGCCTTTTTCCAAATACTCATCCATTAATTAGATGTTCACCAAACTTTTCTTAACCAATTACCCAGGAGCTGTCCAGTTGTTTTTTCTAAATCAATTATAAGCAGTAAAAGTAGGTGAGATTATGGCTGTGTTTCAATTATGATGAATAATTCCTTCAGTATGCCAGGAGATTTAGTCCTGATAAACTGAAATGAACCTTTATACATAAAAATGCCACATTGCCTTTATTGAAGAGGTAAATGACATTCTACTGCCTAAGGAGAAGAACTGTGAAAGATGGGGAAATGGTTCCCAAGAATATGTTAAATCTAATTATCTTTTAAAAATGTATTTTATCAAACGTGTATCTGTTTGGAAGAACTTTCTGAACATCAAACTTGCTTCTGCAATGCATAACCAGATAATATATGTGCACATTTTAGAGATTTCAAGAACCTCTGCAAAATAGTACATATAGCTAGAGCAAAATGTAACATCATGCTTGAAACTACACATTTAAGTCCTTCTCAATTATACACTGTTAGGAAAGAAAAGGAGCATTTTAAAAGACTTTTACAGCAAATCTAAATTACGCAAGAAAAAAATAAAAATGCTCAGACTGACTGCTTTTTTCATGGCAATCATGTGTTACTTTACCAGGCACTCACATGAATTTTAACTTCTATTGTTCATTTGTTCGTAGTTTCCTGAGTTGAGCTCACTTGGAGTTGAAGTTAGAAGCACAATCACATCAGATTGCTTTGAAAAATCTGATCCTGACTTTCTGGAGTGATCATTGTCATGAAAACTTGAGGGCAGTCAGTTCAGTTCCTCTTCAGTTCTCTGTGTGCTGTGAGGGAGAGAAATCTCTTTTCCTTATAATCAAAACCACAGGGCCAGATGCTGTCACTGTATGATATCAAGCATAGAGGTAACATGCTTCAAATGCTGAGACTGTGTGTCAGTTCTTGAAAGGGTTGGATTTCCACATTTGATATGGAAATAGGGGAATGATATCACATGCTTGCATCTCCTTGTGCTATTTGCATTAATACTCACACAGCCTACTTCCCTCATGGAAAGCAAGCACATTTAGAAGTAACAGTAAAGTCAATAGGAATAGTTAGGTGCTTCAGGGTGCTCATTTATTCAGATTTCCTAGACTGATCTTTAAAACACGCTTTATCTTCACCTTGAGAAATCTGACATTTATTAAGATTTCTTCCCTCTCAGCTGACCTAAATTAGAAATCATTTCAATTTTGACTACACTGATATTGATGAAAATACTCTAAAGCATAAAATTATAACTGAAACTGGGAATGACATTATTTCTTCTATATACAAAAATTAAAACAGTTCAGTTCCATCCATTTCTATGAGGCCTAATTTCTGAAAGTGTTTTTGTTTGCTTGTTTGTTCATTTTAATAACTCCTAGTTGTTTTGGTTTGGGAGTGATAAAATGATATGTTGCTGAGCTTCAAAGCTATGTAGCTATGCCAGTGTGCAGAGCAGACGCTTTGCAGATAAGGAGTGATTGGGAAGGTATTTATAATGTGCAGAATCAGTTACGGGCATCAGAATTCACTTTCTTTCATTCTGTGTGTTGTCTCAGTTATTAAATGTGATTCTTGCTAGAAAGACTGGCAAGCTTTAGTCCAAAATGTAAACTAACTTGGTAACAGGTCAGTGGCCATTCTGCTTGCTCACTTGGAACAGAGCTTAATTTTCCCAAAGAATCTATCACTGGTTTGGAACAGCATTCACGTGACATTTGCACCTGAGGTGTCCATGTTTCTGTTCATGTTCTGAAATTAAAAGTCCATATTGCCGGCATGCGAACAGAGAGTTCCAGTTTCAAACTCACGTAAAGTAAGGTCTATAAAATTTGTTTCCAAGCAGAAAACTCACAGATTATTTTTTTTTAATGTGCAATTAGTGCTTCATTGCTATATATTTAGAATCATTTATTATTTGAAATGTTTTGGGTTTTGACTTCCAGCTGAATGTCTGAGAAGTGTGAAAGTAGATCTAAAAACAGTAACAAAGCAAAATGAGATTTTGCTTTGTATTTCTGAAATATTTTCTTTTTGGTTTCTTTTCATTTTAGCTTTCTATCTAAATTATACTTTGCAAACAGTAAATTGGTCAATACTAAAGAGCATGCTTAAGCATGAAAACTTCTTATTTAGGGAATAAAATGGTCTTAACTTGTTGCTGACACAGAAACCAAAGTCACTGACAGCTTATCTATGAGATCATCAGAAGAAGCTTCATTGTTTTCAATCAGTGGATAGCAGGGTTTTATATTAATTTTAGCCATTGTGGTAAAGTGAAATGGCTAGAGCATCACAGCAACATTTCCAGCCTTCAGCTCATGTGGTGTGAAACAAGTGCAAGGTTGTAGCCACATCTGTCTGTGATAGTGAAAGGCAGACGTACATTTCATACCAAAGCATAATGACTTTACTTACAGGAGGGGTTGCAATTATGAGGCAGTTGCAATGATAATCAGGTTGTGTGAGCACTTTGCTGTGGAATTAGAGAAGGAATCAGATGAGAAAAAAGTACACCCTCACTCCTTTCCCATCTTTTTTCCTTCAACTCTTATTAAAGTTTCACTACAAAGCAAAGCAGGCTGGAGGATATAGAAACCCCCCCAAGGATTTTGTTTTCCATACTGAATTGTACCACTCTAATCTCTTCACAGTCTCTGAGACTGGTGATTGATAAGCCTTCACTGATATCAGTCAGTGATGCTTAATAGGGCATGCAGCTGACCAAGTGAGCTGTGAAGCTCTCCCTAAGAGATTTCCAGCTGGGAAGAAATTCTTGTCAACCTCAAGCTACTATCTCAGTTTGCAGATTAATTTCATTTGGACTGCTGTCACACCACATTAGCTCTCTGAACATTTCTGACAGTAGAAAAATAAAGATTTGTGCTGTAAAAATGACATGTGAGGATATGGATTTTCTGTTATTCAGTAACTCATTTATAGTCATTGCATAAAAAAAACATTTCCCCTAAACTACCTAATTGGTAGCCTTAAACCACTATTCAAGATCTTAAAGCATAGTTCTTTCTAAAAGAGGTGGTGGGTGATCTGGCAGCCACCAGCTGTGGTAGGATAATTGGAAGGGACACTTATCTCTCTCTCCACTTATCACTGTTCTTCTATGAGAAATTAGACTTGGTGGCTGAACTGCTTGTTCTCTACTTGTTGTACAAACTGCTCCTTGTGTAAGCAGTACCCTAATTTGCTTCAGTCAAAATATGCTAGTTTAAATAGTTTAAGAGTAGGCTTTACTAAACTGCCTCTGCTTGGTGCAGTTATGGCATGAATCTCAGTTCTGAGTAGACCTTAACTCCTTACCCAATAGTGGTCAAGATCAGCCAGGTGTGACAGCAAAGGGTGACAGATAAACTCTTTCTCTGGCTCCTGATAGCACATGCATTTGCCTGCATCTATGACTGATTATCGGTGGGAGAGAGACCATTTTGTGCTCATGTTACTGGCAGGCTCTGCATTGTTGAAAAAAATGAAACAAACAAAAACCTTCCTGCAAAGCCACTGAAATCAGCAGAAACCACACATGGAGTAACTTGGGTGAGGAAGATGCTATGTTCAGATGATCATTTACCCTAATTTTGCACTTTAACAAGACTCTATTACATGTGAAGATACTTTTTTCTTTTGTTTGCCTTTCCATGCTGTGCCCAGGAATACAGCCTTTAGCTGCATCTCACTCTTTGCTCTATAAGCCTGTCATGTAAGTATCATCATTTCCCAAACACAGTGCTTTATCATTTTTTATTTTATTTATTTATTTATTTTTTTCTGGAAGGCTGCCTCCCTCTGCTTAAGAACATTTCTACTAATAAAAAAATTTTATTCTAGTCCAAAAGCACTGATGCAACAGGGCAATTGGAGAAATGTAGAGTAAGTGGCATTTCCCTCACTTAGACTTTTTTTTTTTAATGTCTTTTGGTTTCTTTTTTTCAGTCCCCAGTGCCAACAAGGGTTTGTTCAAGGGTAGAGCTCAGTGTCATGTAATAGTCTGCAGAAATTCTTCAGATTTTTTTTTTCCATCTTTTAAAAATAAAAGTCTCTTCACAAGTAAGAGAAAAACATAGAATGATTTGAGTTGGAAGAGACCTTAAAGATCATATAGTTCCAATCCCCCTGCCATGGGCAGGGACACCTCCCACCAGAGCAGGTTGCCCAAAGCCCCATCCAGTCTGGCCTTGAGCACTTCCAGGATGGGGCAACCACAACTTCTCTGGGCGACCTGTGCCAGTGCCTCACCACCCTCTGAATAAAGAATTTCTTCCTAACATCTAATCTAAATCTACCTTCTTTTAGTTTAAAGCCATTTCTCTTTGTCCTATTGCTGCACTCCCTGACAAAGAGTCCCTCCCCAGCTGTCCTGTAGGCCCCCTTTAGGCACTGGAAGGCCGATATAAGGTCTCTTCTCTTAAGAGCCTTCTCTTCTCCAGGCTGACCAACCCCATCTCCCTCAGACTGTCTTCATAGGAGAAGAGGTGTTCCAGCCCTCTGATCATCTTTGTAGTCCTCCTCTGGACTCATTCTAATATGTTCACATCCTTCTTGTGCTGGGGGCCCCAGAACTGAACACAGTGCTCCAGGTGGGGTCTCACAAGAGCAGAGTAGAGGGGAAGAATCACCTCCCTCGTCCTCCTGGCCATGCTGCTTTTGATGCAGCCCAGGATATGGTTGACTTTTTGGGCAGCAAACACACCTTGCCAGCTCATGTCAAGTTTCTCATCGACCAACACACCCAGCTCATTTTCCACAGGGCTGCTCTCTATCCACGTGTTACCCAGCCTGTATTTGTGCTTGGGATTGCCCTGGCTCAGGTGCAGGACCTTGTACTTGGACTTGTTGATCTTCATGAGATTTGCACAGGCCCAATTCTCAAGCCTGTCAAGGTCCCTCTGGATGGCTTATCTCACAGTGTCATGTCCCTGGTATCAGACACGTAGTTGTGTTTTACTACCTCCTTTTTATTTCAGTTTCTTCCTTTTCAAGTATCTTTTTCAAGACGTTTATCATGACAAGTCCTAAGGCTCAAAATACACTACACAAACAAGATCTTTGCTCTGTGACAAAAACTGCAAGGGAGTTCAAATCTTCAGCTTACATGAAAGGCAATTTTTTCACACATTTATTTTTGTCTCTAAAATCATCATATGAAATAATTTGTGAGAACTTGTGTGAGACTCCCAATTGCTTGTCCTTTTCAGCTCTACCTGTAACTCTGCTCATTTCACTGTGGTTAGTCCAGCTTTACACATCAAGCTGAAGAGAAGTCAATATGAGCTCATCTTCAATATGTAATGCCAAAATGCTGAAAAATCACATCCTAGGTATTATAGTGTGGCCATCCAGGGTTAGCAAATACTCTTGATTTTAAAGTCTCCAGCTTACATTCTTATGGGGAATGTCCCAGAAGCCACCCACAGCTATCCACCCTGTATGGGTAGCTTGGCCTCCTTCTTTTTGCTATGTTTACACAGAGAACCACTTCTATTTTGACAGCTCTGAGTTGCTCAATCCCTCCTCTGCAGGTTAGCCTCAGCTGAGTACACAAAACAAGCTCATCCTTGATCCAAAATTTCTTTTAAAAATGGAAAGATTTGGGCTAATGAGGGTGGCAGGATGAGGGTGACAGGAATGGCAGTCCCTGCTGTGATGAAGAGGTACTTATATAAAGAAAATTTCATAAGGAAACACTGACAGTGCAAATTAATTATGAACAATATACCAGGTGGACAGATGGACAGGTCCCAGCTGGAGCTTTGTGGTTCACGCTCTGCTTGCCTGGATTACAAGGTTCTTGTGTTGTCTGCCCCTACGCCAGCCCATAATTCATCAGGTGTGCAACCCGCAGCCTGGGGACACCCGATCAGAGCAGCTTCTGCCAGGTAAAGGTGTTGCTCATTTGCCCACAGACACAGAGCAGGCTGAAAAGTGTTAAACATGTCTGCTTATCTGCAACCTGCCTACCTTTCTCAGAGCTCAAACGTCCAGCTGTCTCAAACATGCTCAGTCAAGTCCCTCCTCGCTCTCCACTGCTGCTTGCTCACCTTCTTTTTCTCTTCTGTAAACATATCATATTGCTTTTGCAGGATGGCATTTGTCTGAACTTAGATTTGACCTGGGCATGCATACCTCAGAGCAAGCAAGTAGATGTTTTCTGATAACCAGCTCTCTTTTCTCCACGGAGGACCCTCTCTTCTGTTGTTCATCCCCTCTCACCCACAGCTGGCGGTCTCAGAGCAGGAGCCAGCAGGTACAGTGAACAGCCACACAAAACTCACCGACTTCCTCCAGTTTGGGCAAACCTAGTACTGCAGGGCATATGTAGGTCTTAGCACCTTCCCATGGTTACTTTATCCTCCCAAATTATTTTGCAATGAAAGCTTTACCCTTTCACATTAGCAAACCCAGGCTTTGGCCTTTGACAACTTTAATTAACATTTTGAAGAGGTTGACATGGTTCCCTTTTGAGGTTGTCTTGCTGATGTAGGAGGACTTAAGAGGTGACTCCTGATGCACCAGGCAACTTAGGAAACAGTGCTGGCTAATTGCACTGAGAAACGAATCAGAGAAGCACTTTTAGAGCAAAAGTAGAAGGGACAAATAATTTCCTATGTCCCTCCTGCATGCACAATGACCTTCTGTTTGCCACTGAAAAGCAGAATCTTGGAACTATGTAATTAACTTGTCTTTCTATGAATTTTATTTTCAAGCTGTGACAGCAAACAGAAAAATAGTGATAATCTGATATCTGTAGCAGATACTTCAAAGCAGCTTGAAATGCACTGGAACACAGCTTCCAGAAGCAACATCAAAATATGAAGTCTGTTCGCCCTAATCAGTGTGCTGACAGAGTGCTGCCAACCCCTAGAGCCCTAGAGGAATTACTAAAAAAGCATAGCTTAGGCTGTCCAAAAAATCAGGAATCAAAGGAGTGTTCTAGTTTCTGAAGTGTACCACACTGTTTTTAAGATATTTTTTTTTATATCACTGAGGCCTCTTTTTTTTTTTTTCTTTCTTGTTTTTTAATCAAGCTTTTCAAACCAGTTATATGTGTTACAGATGTAAATTTAGGATCTCTGTAGATTGTGAAACAGTACCCAGAGAATAATGGCCATGTAGTTCCCGTGTTTGGTAAAAGTAGCTAAGCTTCCTCCTGCAGTAAAATATGTATTTTGTAAAATTGTGCAGTTTACCAAGCTCACTGTTTCCTGTGGCCTCAGGTGAAACTGAAAAATGAGCA
Source organism: Anser brachyrhynchus (assembly GCF_964034855.1). Classification (NCBI taxonomy): domain Eukaryota; kingdom Metazoa; phylum Chordata; class Aves; order Anseriformes; family Anatidae; genus Anser; species Anser brachyrhynchus. Next base: position 67,238,740 of record NC_137696.1, read on the forward strand.
GCTCAGTTTTGGATTTCCAGAAGACAGAAAAAAATTATGCTTGAAAATTGAAAGAAAAGTGATAGTAAACACACACAGCTCCAGCCCCCTCGTAATAAACCAGCCTTTTTTTTTTTTTTTTATGGTAGCACAATAAGATGTTATGATAAAGTTTAGCTGACTTTTCAGCACTTAGCATATTGTGGTCAGAGCAGGGAGATGGGGGTACTATTTTCCATAAATCAGACAAGATCAGCAATGACTTTAACGATGTTGATATGTATAAACCAGTGAGCACAGACAAAAGGAAGTAATTCAGTTTTACTATATCAAAAGTGTCTCACAGTGTTAAAAGCTGGCTTAACACCAGGACATATGAGAAGGTAGATACCTATTTGTATATTTCAAAGCTTCAATAACTTTCAGAAACAGAACCTTGTATTTTTGGTACCACTCCATTCTTCCAATTTCAGAAGTTTCCTCTCACTCTCTTTATTCAGGCATGTAGATTTCAATAGTAGGCAAATATTTCTGTTTGTGAAACTCGGCCAAAATTATTTCTCTGTTCTTCTTTCAGAACAGTGGCAAGCAGCACCCTTCAAGATCAACTGAGTCAAAGGAGGCTTTGATTTTAATTTTTAATGTAAAAAATTCTCCAAACAAGCTTATAGGTAAGGGGTAATGTTTTCCTCATGGTTTCTTCAAGAATTAGCAGGAAGTTAATAAAGCTTTAAGCAGGCATATCTAATGATCTTTAACAACAGGTGGTAAAACTCGCTTACACAGTTTACCTGATGCTAGCTGTAAATGAGGGTCCCTCAGGAGAACTAGCCACAGAATGGCTTACTTCTTTTAATAATACCAATCTCTGTTTCTATGGAAACAGCACATCATGTTTGCTGCTTGCAAGATGTGTTTAGCCCCTTTTAAAATAAACTGTGTTCTCTTCACATTGTTTTTAAAACTAAAAGAAGCACTCTGCTTCAAACACACCAAATTGTTAATACCTCTCCTTTCCCTCTAAATAAAAAAAGGCATTGGCTGGATGTCCTGTAGTAGTTAATTACCATAAGTATCGGCATTTTTGTATGTTACCATTACTAGGAATAATGGTTATCCGACTGCTTTACAGCAGTGCATTAGAAATTTCGGAACTGTGGTTAAAATCAAATACTATCGGTTTAAAAATGGTAACCGCTTGGCTTCACTAAGCACACACTCCCCTGCATGCTTTTACATATGTCTGAATTTGGTGATTCTCACCACTGCTCTTTGAAGTGCTCATCATATTGCTAGGTATTTAAAGTATTAAAAATGCCATCTGTCAAATGCCTAATGTGTCGCTTGCATGTGCGTGCGCTTACCTGTGCTTGTACCGGGCCATCAGCTTTTCAGCCTGAGTCACCACTGAAATTAATGGGGTTTTCCTCCCCAATTGCTGATATAAAACAGCACTATGTAATTATATTGCAAAGGAAATAAGATGTTAAAAGCCACAACTTGTCTATGTCATTCATGGGTGTTTGGAGCATACTGAAACTATTTTAAAATCTGATTAGTTTACCACGGAGGCTGTTTTTATAGCTTCCCATATCTTGAGCAGCGAAAATAGACTGGTCTGTTTCAAGCTGTGATGGAATGAAGATTTACAGGGCTTGGACAGTCAAAAGGATGGCATTATAGGGTTGTCAGAGTAACAGGCCTTGGGAATCTGCACTGTTTACGTTTAAAGGGAGAAGTCGGCTGGAGGCAGACATCTGAGGCATGTTGGATTGATTTGTATCTTAAAAGCAGATTGTGTTTGGGGAGAGAAGAATAGAATTCTGGCTCACGTCTGTCTTTCAGATGATATAACAAAAAGACACCATGAAAAAATTGGTATTAGTGCTGCCCCGCTCCAACAGCAGCACTTTCAAACACCTCATGAAACACATCCCCACCTTCACAGTAGGTAATTAAAAGGTTGTTGTAGTGATGGAAAGCAAAGCCAACCAGCCTCATCCATTTAAAAAAAAAAAAAAAAAAAAGCTATTCAAGGTTAAAGAAAGATATATCAAGCATATTTCACACAGCACTTCATATGGTATTTGAATACCACTTTTTGAAGTATGGAAGAGGTTTCATCCCACGTTTCTCACTCAGCAATCTGCCCTCATTGACTGGGGATTTATTCAATGTTCATGAGCTAAGTATAAAAGTATAATTTGCATAGTGAATTTTAAAAAGTCATCATTGTAGAGAACATAGGTTGGGATGAGAGAAAAAATCTCAGATGATGAAAAGCATTGCAAGGATTAAATGAAGGATTTATGAAATTTATAAATTAATTCTCTTGATTCACGATACAAATGTGGCTGATACGAAACTAAATGTCTCTTTCTTTTGTGGAAAATAGAAGTTTTACAGTGTTAGGAAGCTTTTGATGCTTCTGTTTCTCTACTGCTTCTCAGAACTATTCTCTGTAATTCATTACTGCAACCAAACTCCTTAGTCAATTTGTGAAGATCTGCAATTTCCTGTCTGCTTCTATTGTGCTAAATTGTACCTCGTCTCATATTACTGTAGCATTTTCAATTCTCTATAGATCAATATGGTGCACTGTCATTTAAAGGCGAATATTTACTCTGGAGTTGAAAAGGTTTTGTACAAGATACACAGTAATTTTCTCCTGAGGTGAGTCATCTTTCCTCCTGCCTTGTTCTATGCTATTTCTCTGTGTATTTCTGTTGCAAAGAAATTTTTTAATATGAGCTTTTAAAGACACACAGGGTGTATCTCTATTACAGCTAAAACTGTTGATTAAATGGGTAGAAATATCACAAACTTTTTTTAGTAAATCTCTCATAGCTACTTTAACCCTCAATACAGCATAATCTAACCTACTTCCAAAGGCAACGGTAGAGTACTTTAACAGTAGAGTCTTCACACCTCACCGTTTTTAATTTCTATTTGAATGAAAGTATCTTAAGGAATCATCTGGACATTGTAGTTCTGCACTGAGGGATATGGACCATCAATTTACCTTTTGATTTGCCCTGATTTTTTCCTATGACTTTTCAACTTTTATAGAGTTCTGGAAAGGTTTTGCGACTTGCACTTGTACAGTAAGTGTACAATCTCTAGCTATCTATTAACTGGATAACTGTAACAGACAGAGACAGCGCTTCTACATTCAACAAGCAGAGCCTAAAACATTAGATCAACATATACATTCAACATATGCATTGCAAACAAATCAAATGGTGCTGCAGGAAGGAGTTTGTGCACAAGGTGAGAGTTCTCTTCTCACACAGGACAGCACCCATGCCTGCCCCCAAATCTCTGGTGCCTGTTTCTGCTGTCCCTCTCTGCAGCAATTCCCCTGTGGGTGGCCCGACCCACTACCCTTTGGCCATGCATCCTCTGATATATCAGGCAGATACAGATTATATATCATCTTATCTCACACAGATTTAACAGTCTAAATGTTGTGTCCAAACTGCTGTTTAGTGAGCTAATGGTTCTCTGCCAGTACCAAAACTCTTAGGGAACACTCTCTTTCCCTTGCTTTCCTCTCAACATCTGTTCAAAAAGTCAGGACTGCATGCAGAAGGAGAAAATATAGGTAAAAAATGCTTATTTCTCTTCAGTAGGAGCCACATCAAAATACTTGCCTATTTTTCCAGGTGTTGAAAAATGTAAGCCTCTAAATGCTCAATGAGCAGAAGAGGATATATGGTTTGTAAACATCATGGAGAATGACTCTAAGCTATAATTGTTAAATTATTTCTTCCAGTCTGTTGAACTGCAGAAAACCTTGGAAGGCTGGCATAAAAGTTCTGATACACATCCAAAAACATTATCTGAAGTCTCACAGGGTCATAATTTTTAAGGACAGGATGGAATTATAATTGTGTCCATCTCCTGTTTAAGATAAACCAGGAAGATGTGGCCAGTAACTAAAATTCATGCTCTAACCCATCAAACCTATCTATTCCACTTCTTTAGTTCTACATGATTAATATCAGTATTATTTGCTCACTCTCAAGTAACATTTGTAGTAGTGTGAGGACTTGTTTTCCGTTTTAATTTAAAATCATATTTATTTTCATAGAAATCTCCAATACCTATGACATGATATCACTACATCTGGTAATACTCAGACTTGTGTTTTTCATGCTACCTTTCCGCCAGTAATTATAGTATTAGCAGTTGTCCTGTCCATAGGCTATGAAGTTGTAAAGAGAGTTTGTAAACTGGACCGCTCAGTGTTCACATGTGCTTCCCATACACAATTCAGTAAGGAAAAGGAGGTCATTTCTGCACCCACGCTCACCAAAGAAGATAAGGAAAAAAGGTGTTTTATTATGTGCAGCATTAAAGTATGTTCCACACTGTGTGCTAACATACAAAGGACAACTTCCATTATAAAAGCTATAACCATAATCTTAATTTTCATTGAAGATTAGAATAGGAGAAGGGGAAAAAGCACTGTTGAAACATTTTAATACAGATTTCTCTCATTTTAATAATTTTCTGTTTTCCCTTTCATTTGAGCTATGTGAAATATCATGTGGGATGATTTGGAAGGACATCACCAGCTGTTGCACTTTCTTGCAAATTATTCTGAAAAAAGAAAGACTTTTAGAAGTTCTGGCATGTTGATACTTAGCTTTTAGGTTTCTTTTCAAGCCACAGCATCATAACACAAGCCAAAAAACAGTGTTAGAGATCCTAGCATCAGAGGCTGACTAGTCGCTGAGAGAAGTGGAGGGAAAGGTTGCTCTTTCCAGCCTTCCCTTCTTCCTTCTGTTCAGTGACCATCAGATAAACAACATTCAAGCGCAGCAGCATGATCTGGTTAAACAGTTTCACATACATTCTGGTGATTTAAGCCCATAGCTCTTGTAACACTAGCAGTCCATTTTGTCCTTATTTGTTTTGTAGACTGGCATCCATAAAACTGCTTCACAATCGTGAGTAGAAGTAGACTTCTGATATCTCAGGCAATTTAGACTAAAATTGTCGGTCCCAGAACCTCATTTGAACCATGCAACTCAGCAGCAACTCCCAAAGTTAAATGTCAAGGTGGTGCTGTGAGCATGCTGTGAATGTGATGAAGAGAAGACCCAAGACAAAAGTCATGACAGCCACCGCTGCTTCCAATGTCCAGCAAATGCCCATGAGCAACTAGATCTGAAATTCTGCTCTGCGGCTGTACTCTCTTTTTCACCACTCAAAGTCTTCCAATGCAAGTTTTGTGGCACTATTTGGTATTTATCCTAGTTAGGGACAGGCAGTGATTGAGCAAGAACAAGAGAGAAAATGGAAAGTAGAATACAGAAATCTTTCAAGAAAGTAATGAATTAACGATTAAGGAATTAAGATAGTGATCAGTGCAGAAGCATGAAAACTTCAGATAAATAAAACACTTGAATCACTGCATTTAGAAAACAGAAGCATAAAGATCTCTTTGTTTCATTTTTTTGGAAGAGAAGAGCTTGACCCATCCCTAAAATCAAAATCATGCATGTTCTTATCTCTTTCTACAGTTGCATGCACAGATTTAGCTGGAATAAAAAGGGGAAGTTTTGGAATGCCAGTTGAAAGGCATTTTCTCTTTAAGTTTGTTGCATCGATCCATAGGATTTACAGTTTGGATAATATACAGTAGTCCCACACTGCTTGAAACCTAAACCAACCACGTAATCTGTTGAACTTTGACAAGTTTAACCTTATGGGCATTTTCTTTCATATTTTTCTCTTTAAAAATCTGTGCTTTTTAAAAAGCTTTTAAACTCTTCTTCATTTTTATAAAATACAGGGAAAAACCCTATATTAGTGCATGACACTCATCTCTTTAGTTTTTAAAAATGAATGTTTTCTGTAAGTCTGTATGGGGAGATTCACTACTTCGTTGCCAGCCACTATAAATGACATGCAAGCTGAGTCATGCATGTGTACATGCATGTTTGTATGTGCCTACACACGTATGTATGCACTAAAGTTTCTTATCACAGACTCAAACACCTTCAGCATCCGTAATCTGCATTCCAGCTTTCAGGATAAGCACAATGGGAACCAGGAATGATGCCAAAACACAACCATAGGTGTTTTGTAGGGAGATTTCAAATTTTTTTATAGAAATACAACCACTAATATTTTAACTGTGATCAGTGTCTGGATCTATATTCATTGACCACCTCCCCCCCCCAACCACAAAAAAAAAAAATTAGGTGTGGTTTTGCTATATATTCAAACACTCGTTATACTTGTTTTTTGACTTGTCTAGTTTTTCGCTTTCAAATGCCTGTTTTCATGTTGATATAATTTAAAAACCTGTTTTGTTTTTCTACTAACCTGTGCTAAGACCTGTAAAAGTGCAATCTCTCTAGATTGCCAGGTCTGGCTGAACTGTTTCTTAATGAGAAAGAAGTAAAACAAACCATTCAGATTTGCTTTAAATCTGTGTCACAAATATTAGCAACCAGATCTCTCTTGCTTCTCTAATTGTTATTCTTTGGCAATGTTCAGCAGCGTAATTGCATTAACCTTCCCTTTTTGGCTTATGTAAAGAGAATAAGGGAAAATCAGAGGAATTTTTTAATTGTCACCTACATATCACAGATTTGCCAGAGATTAGAATTTGCATTATGAGATTGATTCTATGCACATTACTTTATTACTAGGGTAGACAAATGTCATGATCTCCAATTACAAGGATAGGATGGTAATTAGTCCACTCAAACACTTTTACCACAGGTTGGTAAAGCCCAGAGGTAATGGGAGGCTGGCTATGCATCTTGGAGGTGCACACAATATTGCTCTGAAGAGTTGCTTTTGCTTCTTTTGCTATACCAAAAGAACAACAGAAAACATTACATTTACAAGGAGGATTTCCACCTTGTAGCCTTAAATGCATAATTTCAAAATGCTATTCATTTCAGAGTAGATCTCCTGTGGGAATACAAAATGGAATAGGCATCCTGAATCATCAAGGCCAGTCCACTGCCCTGTCTGCAGTCTCAGGCAATCACATCATACACTCTTTTAATGACTGTTTAAGTGCCACCTTAAAGCTGGATGCACTTAGAAATTTTGTGTATTAAGAGACTCACAAAATAGTTCTTGGGCTAAAAGTCTGCAATTTCTTAATCTAACAAACTAAGTAAAAGCATTTGCAGCTGCTTATATATGCCTTCATGACTCAAAAGGCTGTTGACTTGATGGGCTCCCTGACTTAAAACCAGTCTTGTTTCCGCTTTAGGCTGGGCCACTCCCATTCCTTCTATTCACCTGGCCTTTGACCTGGTCTCCCACATTTCATATCAGTCTTTTCCCTCCTTCCCACAGACCTTCTGTGTGTCTTAAATAGTCTTTACAGAGATGGCATAAACATTTTCTGTAAATGTTTCCCCTCTTTGATGTGACTCAAGTTCTGGGTAGGCAGTGTTTGAATTTTTGGCATAAAGAAACTACAAACTTCCTCTTTCAAATCCTTGAACGTTGAGACACCTTCACTAGGTTGGAATTTACTACCATTGGCTTTGCCTCCATTCCACCCTCATGCTTGCTTTCAGGATTTGTAATTCATCAGGAAGGGTTAAAAGTGTTTGAACTCATTAGGGTACAGGCTTGAAAGCATTAAGTGTGAGGTGGAATAAAAATGCTTGAGATAAGTACATGGCAATCTATCAGCAACAAGAAAAGTAAACAGTGACCAGGAGATTTGGTTAGATTTGCTCTCACTGCATCTTCATGGCTCAGTTTTTATGTAGGGGTGGACGTTTGTTCCAGGGAGGGGAATAAGGATGGCTGGCATGAGGTCACGCAAGAATCTGCTTGGAACAACACACGGTTACTTAAATGAGCGGAAATATTCTCTGGATGAGATGATGGCAGCTGGTGAGGAAGTAGCTGAAAAATTGTAAAACATGTAAATTTAAAGTACATCAGATTTCAATCTAACACAACTTCTGAAATGCTCACACAGTCAGTCCCACGGTGCCTGCATGGTCTAGCAGTACAGAAGTCCAGCACATAGGCAGTTTTTCACCACCTCCTCTTGTAGCCTCTTTCTGCTAACCACAACAGCAGCTACTATGTTTGGCATAAACTTGGAGCTACGTGAGATGTTTCTGTAACTAAAAAAATGATCAAAAATATTTTCATGCCTTCAACTAAGCTGTGAAAAGACTGAGAGTTACAGTAGATGAATGAATACTGGGGAGGCTTTGCCTTTTTATGCACTTAATATCATAGCAATCTGTGTGGGTCATGTTTTCTATCAGCTGAATGAAATTGTATACATCTAATGCATATCATCTAGTTGAAGGCATACCTGAAACAGACGATCCTTCACAAAGTGTCTATGCATTCTTTAAACGTTCAATTATTTTGGGTCTTTATGGTAATTTTCTGTCTCAGGCCCGGTACTGTGAGATGAAACGCACTTTACTGCATGATTCAGATTCTTAGAGTGTATTGCTCTAATATTTAAACATGGGGAAATGAGTTGCTGATTACTTTTCAGTCATTATTTTTGATTTCTTGGTTTTGTAGATTTAATCAGATCCCATTTATTTAAATACTTAGAATTACCTTTGATTTAAAATGTGCAGCTATGCTGGTTAGTGCTTAATACAGTGAACAAATCACTGTTTTTTCATGTTACAGTTTTTGTTATATTTTATACCATGGCTATAAAAAAATGACATAATGTTCCCTCAGTACTTTTCATTTTAAAGAGCTTATCACAAGTAAAATAGCTATGTGGCTTTTTGTATCTCCTTCATATTACAATAGAAAAATAATATGAAATCTCTTGGCAGCATTTCAAAGTATGCATATGTGAACTTCTTTGTGTATAGAAAATCTCCTTCATGCACTGTATAACATCTTTGCAAAAAAAAAAGAAAAAAAAATCATGGAAGCTTTCCTACCAGTTAATGCTTTATTCTTCCAACATTTTCTTTCTTCCTTTAAACTCTAATAGGTGTAGCACTATAAGTGAAAAACACAAGCCATCACCATCATAGTATCTGTATTATCCAAGTTCTTATGCCATTGAAACTTTACAAATCTTCAGTCCGATTCCTAAATTATTCCTAAATGACTGTCCTGTTGAGGGCCAACTTTGAAGAATTATTCCAGTAGCTCAAATTGGGGCAGTTTTAAAAGTTTTGTCACCTGTTCCACAAATGAAAAAGAAAGTAGTAGCACTGTATGTACCTCATTATATTGAGCTGTGTTTAATTTTAATTTTTTTTTTTTTTCTGTTGACACGATAGTATCATCACTGACATGTAAATCAACTAGATGAGCAAAAAAGAACCTATCCGTCAGAGATATCCTGCCTCCACTCCTCCATACACAGCTGGATCTGTCCTGAGGTACACTGATCTTGGAGGATTTAATCCAGACCCTGAGTCTGAGGTTTTATATGAATAAAAAGGAGGATCCTGTGTGCTTAAGGATTCTGTACTCCAAGTAAATCCAGAAGACTTAATGCATGTGACTGTAGTGAACCTAAGCTGATTCCCAAAGAGTAACCCTCTATTTTCCTCAGCAATTGGTCTGCTGATCATTCTCAATCTCAGTTCATGATGATGCTTCGCTATCTAGAACAGGTAACCCAGGATTGCAGGAAAAGGCACAGCAACAGAGAGGAGAAGGTGGTTCAATGATGAAGGTATATCTTGAAGTATGTTATTGGCAAAAGAGATCAAAACTCCTCTTCTCTGAGTGTTTGATCATGTATGTATTCTCTTTGTAAATGCTTCCAGGTGATAAATCCCTTTTAGCTTATCTGGAGGAAGATCTAGGAGTCTTCAAGCCAAAACCCACTGTTATTGACATGCTCTGCAACCAAAACTGTCTGATCATAGACAGTTCTGTTATATCTATGGCAACTGGAAAGATCAGGTATTTGCAGCTGGCTGTGCCCACAAAAACCTCTGCTTGCTATATAGCATGTAGGCATACAAAAGTTTTCTTTGTTGTTTTTAAGTGGCTTAGTATTACTGAGTCCCAGCCTCATGAGGACTCTGAGGAAAGACCCTGGTTTTAGGTCGTTGGAACTGGAACAAACCAGCAGCACCACCAGTTAGCCTGGGCTTTTATAGAGGGCCCACCTTTTGCTCCATGGCCTTATAGGTGGTAACAACAGGAAGAACAGTAGGGAACTGTCTGCTAGCAGCCCATGAGAATGATAAGCCTTGCCTGAACTGAGAGCGTGGAACAGCCATTTCATGATATACTGTGTTTGCAATATGATTGTACTACATGTGTTGCTCATTGATTACAAATACCAGTCACTTCACAAAATGACTGCAATTACAAATGAATTTTGCACACAACCCAGATCTCTGATACAGAACATATGCTAAAATATAATCAACATAGTGGAACTGGAAGAATGTGGTCTTCCTGACTGCAGTCGTTGACAGAGGCAGCAGACACCTGAGCCACATAGTGGGCATCACCAAAGACAGAGGTGAGTTTATGCTGCTATGAGAAAATGGAATTCTCTAGCAAATGTACAGAGCACCATTTGACTTGTCAATTTCTCCTCATGATAAAACTACGAAGAGAGAGAAGCTTGATTGTGTCAATGCAAGAAGCTGTTCCCTGATATTCTAGCAGAAGAAGTTTTGAAAAATGTAGTTAAAACAGTCTGAGAAAATATGAAACAAACAGATGCAAATGTTTCAAAGCAAAACAGAAGTTGATGCCTCAGTCAGGAAAGTAAGCTTCACTCTATGCAGCAGCATTTATTGCTGTATGTTTAGAAATAAGTATAAGACTCCATAATTTTGTCCATAAACATAATAGAAAAGCAATTTTTACATATACTTTTGAAATAGCAAATGACAGGGAACAGTTTTTTCAAAATAATATCTAGCTGTTTTTCCTACCCATTTTGCAGAATAACTGACACTTTTGAATTATTTTTTTTTTAAAGGACTAGTTTCTCAGGGTGATCATAAAGCATGCACTCAGAGAGTAAAAGGTTTGATTCAGAGTGCAAAGTAAATTCCAAGACTGAAGTTGTGGATTTATTACTACATACATATTGGGGAGCAGATGGAACCCCATAAGCATGAAATCACTTTCTATGTGCAGTCATAAATCTTAAAAGCACTATTTTTATCAACAAGAATAAAGTGATGACTCATTTTGACTTTGTGCATTTGTACATCATCTTCTGTTCCTTTTTTTTTTTCTCATTTGCATACATTCTTTTCAGAGGGTTAGAGTATTGTCTGTACCTATTTTTATAATGTAAATGCCACTAAAACATAGGAAATGTTTAGAGGAAGGATGAAAGCCTTTCACATAACACAGTCCATAGTACCAAGATACGTTTGTTAGCTGGTCAGCTAGCAACAGGTATTGACAGGATTCCCAATAAAAAGAGAGGAAATGCAGAAACAAAACATCAGCTGGAGAAACTCCAGTGATTTGGCATAGGGATGCATAGTTTTACATGTACTTTGTAGTCCCTGCCCCACATATCACCCTAGTGTGATATGGGAAAGGTTGCTGAGGAAAAATGGCAATTAGGAGGAAAATGGCAAAGTTACATCTGTCATAGTCATTCATCCTTCTTGAAGCTGAACTTCTAAAGAAGGCAGCTGGAAAGAGGATCTGTGCACCAGGTGAATTTTCTCCAGGGCTGGTTTGAATCAGAGGCTGTGGGTTGAGTGCTCATCTAGGAGTATTGGTTTAATTTCACCACAAGCCACTGAAGGCTGGATCAGTTTCAGCTCATAGGAAAGAGGCCAGAATGGATGTTTATGAAATCAAAAGCATTGGTGTTTTTTCTGCATCAGTCACCTACTGTATGTTCACTCATGGTAGAGATGGGAAGGAGGAAATGGTTTTAGGAGTGCTTCCTCACTGCCACAGGCAGTGGCTTGAAGCCAAATTGGACACATTCCTTGTGGCCTGTTTATTTGCAGTATTTGCAGAGTTTTGCTGGACCTGCTCAAAGGTCATGGACAATGTGTCTGTCTCCAAGTCTTCCTTTGCAATTGTTTATCACTCAAACATTTCTCTGTCAGGCATTAATTTAGTAGAAAAGTAATCAATTGACAATTTTGAGAAATATACTCCTTGGTTGCTGAACAAGCCAAGCACAAATCCCATTTCAAATTAAGGTGGCAGCTGAAGTAATTGAATGTGCCTGGGAAGGGCACTACAATGGGCAATACTTGCACTGTAGTTGTGTTCTCTTACTATTGACCTTACATTTCTTTTAAAATTTGATTCCCCAGGATCTTTGTTAATATATGGATCATGATATCATAGAATAATTCAGGTTGAAAGGGAGCTCTACAGGTCTTTCATGTTGTATCTTTCTTGAGAAAAAAAAAAAAGAAAGAAAGAAAGAAGAAATAATGTTTGTAAATGTCATGAGAACAATTAAGAGTGTTTGTTTTTCCTTCCTTTACACACAGGAAAAGGTTTCAAAAAACCGTTTCTTAGAAGTTGTACTTGGGGTCAATAAATAAGATTACATGCTCACTAGGACCATTCCATTCATTCCTGGGACTACAAGGTCAAATGTTAAAATCAGTTACATCATATTTTCTTAGCTGTATTTGGAATGAGAATCTAGTTTTCAACACTTTCATACTTTTTATAAATTGGCTTAAAATGTACATGCTATACAGTAACAGAACCTAGAAATAACTTGTCTTTTTAAAGTCATTCTTTGCCTTCCAGCATAATGCTGTGAACTCTGACATAGACATAGTATAAATATTGAGATATACCGTATTTATATTTCAGAACTTGAAATATTTATTTTAGTTCAAGACTATGTCAATGCCAAGTTGTTCTTCTGAAAGATGCTGCCCTCAGGACCCTCTAGACCTTGGAACACATGCACCACCAGCAGCTGGTGAGGACACAGAAGGAGATTTTGTTCTCAAAGACATGGCCCAGCAATTGTCTGGTTATCTTGTACGCTTCTTAATGTGTCCAGAGAAGGTCCATGTGATGTCTGCTGAAAGTTGAAGGTGTGCTCATGACCATGGACTTTGCATAACACATGTACTGTCAATAGTGTTGTAATATGGGGCACAGTGTTGTGCAACCCACAAATGATGATGATATGTGCAAGTCACCGATGGTGCAATGGATCTTCACACTTATCTTCTTCATAAGAAAGTGTGTTGTGAGGAAGGTCCTAACTATTTAAATGCATAAAGTCTTATTAGATAAACTTTTCTTATGATTTATCTAAATCGTCTGAGATAGAAAGTGGAAGCAGTGTCGCATTGGAAAATATGGTTTCAGTACAATAACCAACCCACTTTGCATGCGGCTATTGCTCAAAAAAAAAAAATGAGTGTCATGAGCCAGCTGGACACATCTTTTTCCCATCTGTTCTCTATTTATTTATTTCTTCAACATTTGGTTTACTGTTTAATGTTTATTTCTCATATTCAGTACTCAGTGGAGAACTACAAAAAGTCATCAACACTTCCTTCCCTCCCAGCCGTCCTACAGTTCCCACAGTCAAACATGGCTGCAAAACCAAGCACAAGCTTTGTCGCCAAGCAGGCAGGTGTTTTATTTATGTGCCTATGACACTGTCAATTGCTGTATATTTTCCAGCTATCTTCAGGCACTCATAATATAAATAGCATAATATTCTCCAGGATAAAATAAAATCTAATTTGACTTCTCCCAAAGAATAAATTATGATCTAATAGATCAACTAATCATAATACTAAAGCTAATACAGGAGCAATCCTAAATCCTCAAACCCTTTCCACTTCAAAAGACAAGAAACACAATGTCTTTATTCTTGGAAAATTTAAGAGGTATTCTTGGGGGAAGAACTGGAGGAAAACGAATCCTAATGCTAAGTGTGTCTCATAGGATGTACCTTTCAGTTCTGATTTAGGTCAGTCAGTGCATCTCTAGGAATTGTCAAGGCTGCTAACCTGCTTTGGAAAGCAATTTCACAGATACAGTCTCACTAAATTAGTTTAGTTTTGTTCTTATGAAATGGTTTCTTCATACTCACTAATATTTGTGTTGTAGTACTGCTGCTGGAGAGACACAAGAAAAGAGAACTGGGAGAAGTCAAGAGTTACCAGTGACCATAAGCTTAATAAATGTTTAGTGGTACAATACATCACATTAACAACCACCACTCCTGGCAGCGGGGAGATCCAGAGCCAGATCAACTTTTACTTGCTTAAAAACAACTAAACCCTAAACACTCCCAAACATCTCAGATCTAGCAAGCCTAGGAAGCCTAAATGCCCGAAGTGTAGTTCTGAAGGTGCTGCCAACCATGTTGCATGGTTTGTGTTTGGCTTTACTGCAGCTCAGCAGAGAGCGCTGCTACAAGCACTCTCTATCGTTTTTGCTGGGCCAGGAATACAAGCTGAAGTTACCAGTTTTATCAGCACTGCAGGAAAATCTGGTTTTATCTGGAAGGAACAACCACTTGAAGTGTTATCCTGCATGTCTAAGCTTGGCAATGTCTACTTTTTTTTTCATGAAACCACTTCATGTACCATTGTTTGGAAGACCACAACTACTCAGATCTTGGCTTTTGCCTGAATTTCTCATCTTGTAGCTCCATGCAGTGCAGTCCCACTGCCATGCTCATGACTGCAGTACTGGATTTACAGTTTCACTTGGTTTTGAGCATACTTGTTGAGGAACTGCAACCGTCATCCAGACAGAATAAGGAAGGAGGACAGAGCGTGCACCAACTAGGAGAGCAGAGCAGGAGGTGGACGGTACAACAAGTATTCCTGCTATTGCTGTATTGCTGTGGGCATAACTTGAATTCCTGACTATCACTAGTAAACAATTCCTTACAAATATTTTGTTTGTTAATGTTGTTAAATGAAACATTGTTAATGAAATTGTAGTATCAGTTCATTCTTCTATTATGATGGTGGACTACAAAACAGTCCAGATTTTCCACCTACCATATTTTACATATCGATTCCTGCAATGAACTGTATTGCTGTTGTTTGCCTGATTTCCAAAATTTTGATTTATATTTAATTGTAGTACCTGAGCTAAGTCACACCTGTATAAACACTGATCATAGTACAATGAATTTCAGGTTGAACATCACTCTCATAAAAAGATCTTTGTTTCCCTGCATCTCCTAATAGTTTGCATGGTGTCAATTGAATTATGCCTCTTCTGTTTAGTCCAGTTTTTTGGATTTCAGTAGGACAGATTTTTGCAGATGAGGACAGAGTGGAATGTTTTAGGAAAAAAATCAAGATAGTATTTTTAGTAAAACAAATTCAGTGCTCCCAAGCTGCCAGGAGAGCAGGCAGCCTGGAGAGCCCCTGTGGGACTGGGCTGCCCAGGTAGACACACCAGAATCAAGAGGATAAAAATACTCTCTTTAGTGAAGTTAGTTGGTCAGGAGAAACAACACCAAGACAATTGCTATACATATGTGTTGCAGGGCCTGACAATAAATAGATTGAGGCTAAATATGCATAAATAGAATAAGGAGTGTCTGGGCCAGACAAAAATGGTTATAGGGCACATGTATAGTACTGCAGATCTTGAGAATGATATAAAAATATACGGATATTTTTGGCATATGTTTACAGCAGTGTCGGAGCCACTCTTCCTGGCTGCCTGGGAAATGGATGTTGCAAGATTCTGGGGAAATTAGGCTGGGTTCAGTGGGACCATATTCCCTGCAACCAGACAGGTGCATTCCACCTCATACAGGATTCAGCTTTTTGCCTCTTAATTAATCTCTGTCAGAAGAAGAGGGGATGATTTAAAGAAGTTTGAGGTTTTTGTCCACCTGATTTGCACAATATGTGGTCACAAGATATAGTCAGGAATCTGTTTGGGAAGAGAAAAATTATTTTTGAAGTATACTTCTCAAGCTCTATGAGTGACACTGCCAAGACTATCCTTATTTTTCATGCATAGGGCCTAAGAGTTATAACATTATATTTAATCAGCAGAAAGCACTTTTGCAATTAACTTTTATTTGGAACTTTATCTGGCTTTATAATGTTTATTTTACAGCTCATTGGATTGATTGTTATATTGCACTGGAAGCAATACAGCATTTTATGTATGATTACTATTATTAAAGTTGAAGCAGAGTTAAAATACCTACCACCTACCTTGGTAACAAGGTAACAGGTAGCTAAGAGAAACTAGAAATTGTGGGCAAAAATGAAAATCACTTCCTCTATACTGCAACTTTCCTCTCTATATTCATGACCTTTGCCACAAGCTCAGATATAATGGATTGGATTTCATGCAAAATGCTATTGTTTCCTTGCCTCTGTATTAATATCCAACACCAGTGCCATGGGATCAAAGCGGAAAAGCAAAATGCTGAAGAGAACTACCTTAAACAGAACAGGCAGGAATAAGAAGTGCTTCCAAAGAAACCTATGTGTATGCCTTCCTCCCAAAATTTCCCTCGCAGGCTAGACTTGGTAAGGTAAATGTCAGTTATGTGCAGTACTGATGAATCAGCACAGCTCGATGTGTGACTTCAGATTGGATTTAATGTACCTGGTGATAATGAAATCTCCTACACCCACTTTAGCCAGATCACGTGGGAGGTATGAATGTCAGTGCAGGGAGAAACATGATCAGATATTATTCTATACATTGTTCCTTATATTGTTAAGGGGGGAACAAGTTTTACTGCGTATTTTGTTCTAACGTATTCATTGAAGTATACAGACACACCCCTGAAAGAATGGAAACAGTGGTTAGAGGGAGAAGAATGACAGAATCACTGTAATCGAAATAGCCTGATTTATTAATACCTTTAAAAATAACTCAGCCAAAACTCTGTTTATACTAATGGTTGTGGATTTTTGGTTTTGTTTTGTTACTAATTTAGTAACTGCCACCTTCCTCATGCTATGCCAAGATTCTATGTTTACTTAGGTGTATAAGCATTTTTGGGATGAGAGCCTTTTGGAGGCACGTGCTGTGTCTAAGGTGTGAAATAACTGAGTCAGGCTGTACCTGTGTGCAAATGGCAGTATAATGGGGTGTAGGAAAAAAACAAGGACTTGGCAAGGCTTTTGGTGAAGGGAGCCAAGCCTGTGTCTTGTCCAGAAGGTGAGGATGCCATATCCCTTAGATGAGAATAGCAGTTGTATGTTGGCTGGGAACACCAGGACTTGTCTTATATGGCTCTTCTGCTTCCTTTCCCATCTGCCAAGAGCTATTAGCCACACACGTGCACAAACAAACCAAGAATAGCTAGACATGTTTTTAAAAAGCTTGCATTTGAATTGCTGCTTTAAAAAGTGCATTCATACAGCCAACAAAATCCATCAACTGGACAGTTACACTCCCTATTTCTTGTAAAATATGCTGTAAATGCTTCTTTTCTGTCCCCATTCAGACATCCCACACCATGGTGAAGGACAGCTGGTTGCAGTTTCCTGTCCTTTTACTCTGCTTTTGACTCTGTTCAGGCAGTATCAGAAATGTCATGCTCCATCTTGTCCCTGGGCTGACTCCCCACAAGAACAATGGCATTCCCCTTTCATGTACGGTGATGCAACACTCGACAATGGGGGAAGAGGAAAAGATTTCAGGCCCAGTAGGTTCCCTGATAAATTCAATCACATACCCTGTGCAGTAGAGCTTGCTGTGGCTGGATGCTGCAGAGCATTTTGTGCAGAACAGCCTAGTGAGCTGTACTACGCTCATGCAATTTGACACTTTTTTTTTACTAGGTTTTTTACTAAGTTTTTTACTAGGAAGTCTTTCAAAATAAAAGAATTCATAAGCAGGAAAGCACTGACAAATTTGCAGGACACAAGATGGATACAGCAGGAACTGGCCAATAGTTTGATTAGGCTCATTAGTCTGTAGATGTTGAAACTCACTAATTAATACTGAGTGGTGATATTGATTATTTAATTTGCAGTCTGCAATGCACTTCAGCTGCTGGATTTTGTATTGTAGTTATTCTGACAAAGGAACATGGCTTTTCTTTCTTAGGTCTTGGAAACAGAGCTAAGAAAAATAAGAGTTTGGTGCAAGATTCCAGAATAGCAATTCCAGGGAATCAAGGGAATCTAATTATCCAAAACACTGCAGTGCAAGCTTTCCCAATTGCCATGACAATGTGTCTCACACTGACATGGAGAAGCCCAGCAAAAGGTGTTGAGTGGGCGTTTCATACTCCTTACTTATTAAAACCTTGGTCTCTGCTTAGACTTTCACAAAGGCTCCCAGTTAGTGCCAATTGTGATGATGGCTTTGAACATGTGGATGTTTTTCTTCCAGGAGATGGTGGGAGTTCCCACTGCAGCTCTAAAACAAAGATTCCTCAGTAGGAAAACAAATCTAAGAGTTCCAAGAGCAGCATCTCTGAATGTGCTTTAAATGAAATATTTGCATAGTATTAAAATGCTTCAGATATTGGGCTTATAAAAAAATGCATTCTGAAGAAAACAATGATAAATAATAATACTAGAATATATTCTGTACTTTAAGATAGCAGGAACAATTACCTTGCAGAAACCAGAGGAGAGCAGTGATAGGGAGCAGTTAATATTAGTGACAGGCTGCAAATATGAGACAATTTTACACAAAACTGTTAATATCACAAGGTATTACTTAAATTATTTGCCTGTGTTCTAAAAATTATTTGTAGCAGTCATGCCTGATTCTTAGTGCATATCAGTATCTGTTATTATGAAAATAAATCAATTCTCCAAAGATACTATTGAAAGAACATTTTGCATTTCAAAGAGGCTTTGAGCAGTATTACTTGGGTTACTTCTGAAATTAAGGCATGTAAGTGATGAGAATTTCTATAGAGAATGAATGACTTGAGGTCAATGCAATTTTGTTTCCATCAAAAGTCATTATACATGTTGGAAAATGTAACAATGAAAAGGGACTAGGATTCTTCAGAGGATGTATAAAGGTTCAGAAGATTTTGGCTCAGCATCATTAGCAAATTCTTACTCATACAAATTCAATAGAAGGAAAACAGAGAAACAGAAAGAAAGAAAACTCCTGCATACATGCATTCTCATCCACATGAGCATGAAGAAAGCAGAAGTGACAGCAATGGACACACAGCTAAGAGAAAGTCTGGATGACTTGTAAACATTCTCCAATACGTGAGAGAGATCATATCAAAGCAGATAGAAATAAGATTACTGCTGATACTCAATTTCAGTGGCTTTAATGCCTCTTCTCTGAATTTTCAGACCTGTAAGCATGGTCTGGGAGGTGGCAGACCAGGAGGGATTTTCATTTTTTTTAAGACAAAATCATCAGTAGCACATTATTAAAAAATCACCTGGCCAGAGGATCTGAGAAAGGCAGCAGGCGGGCTCAGGTATACAAGTATAAGAGGTAACATTTCTTAAATAACCTTTCTCAAAACAATTTATGCATCTCTCTGCATCTTTCTTCCTGCATCTTCCCTCTTAATCCAGAAGCTTTGTAACAAAATTATTCTTGTAAAATACAAATGTCATCCACCACATTGGTCTGCAAGTTGGAATTATCTTGATGAGTAGTCATGCTGATGTTTAGAGAAAAGGCTTCCCTCTTACCTGTTTTAGCTTGTTTCCTCAAAACAGAATCAGAACCTGTTTGTTGAACCAGTAGGAACATCAGCTGCAGAAAATGGGAACTATGTCACTGCACAGGGAGAAACGCTAAACATTTTTGTCCTCATATTATTTTGTCCTCATATTATCTTCTTGTAACAGAAACTGCACAGGAAAAATGATAGTTTAATAAAATGATGTCTTCTCATGTTCACCCTACATACTTGCCGTGTATCTGAACACTTGTACATATTGTACGTAACGCCCAGGTGATCATTCAGATTGTCCATCCAACTAGCCAAAACAGCAACAGCTGAAAGAGAAAGATGAGCAGACATTACTTCTGGAATAGCTATACTGTGGAAGACTGATTCAAAGACCATTGTAATTTATTTATTTATTTATTTTAGTATCGAGGGATCACAGACTCACAGAATGACAATGTTTGAGGTTGGAAGAGACCTCTGGAGATCATCTGGTCCAACATCCCTGTTCAAGCAGGGTCCCCTAGAGCACATTATCTAGGATTGTGTCTGGACAGCTTTTGAATCTATCCAGAAAAGGAGACTCCACAACATCTCTGGGCAACCTGTTCCAGTGCTCAGTCACCATCAGAGTAAAGAAGTTTCTCCTCATGTCCACATGGAACTTACTGTGTTTTGTGCTTCAGTTTGTGCCTGTTGCCTCTCATCCTATCACTAGGCACCATTGAAAAGAGTCTGGCCCCATCCTCTTGACAGAGGATGGCCTGCTGGCCATCTTGACCACAAGGGGGACATTACTGGCTCATGATCAACTTGTTGTACACCAGGACCCCCAGGTCCTTCTCCACAGAGCTAAATTCTAGCAGGACAGCTCCCAGTCTGTACTGGTGTATAGGGTTATTCCTCCCCACGTGCAGGACCCTGCACTTTTTTTTGTTGAATTTGAGAGGTTCCTCTCTGATACCTCTGGGATTCCTCTGGGATACCAGATATTTTCAGGTTTAGAAACATTTTAATTCAGCATTTGTTGGTTTAATGTTTTGGGCTTTTTTGTTTGCTTGTTTGTTTGTTTTGTTTTGTTTTCCTTGTCAGGCTGTTCTAGGAAAAAAAAAAAAAACTTATTTGATTGGCTTTGCTATAGAAAATCTGAAATTTGCCAGAGAAAAATAAAATCGACATTTCCACGTTAGATGGACTGGTTAAATAATTGGATTTGTGCACTATTAGCGTACAGATTGCAACTACTGTTTAAAAACTCCTGCATAAAAACTTCTGCTCTACAGTACAGTGGAAAAAATCTGTCACACAGTAGGACTTCTGCCCTTCTGCTTACACTAGATGTTCACAAAGAGACATAGACCAGCTATTACTTCTTACCAAGAATAGATTTCTTCCCATCCTATATCACAGTGACCTGATCTGGTTGTTAATGCTCTTGTCCCCACTGGATCAATTCACTGATCTTCAGGCCTGAAGACTTCTGTCTTCAGATTAGCATGAGCAGCCAGAGCTGGCATCTGTCTTCTGCTGTGGATTTTGGTGGAATAGAGTCAAGGGAAAGATGTTTGGAAGACGATGGGAGCTGACATTCATGCTATGATTAAGCCAAGTATCCCTCTATTAATTGGTAAACAGATAAGCCCTTTCTGATGTGCTCTGAATTGCCCTTTTGTAGACTCCACTTTTTACTTAACATATCTGAACTAAACTGGGTTTAGAAACTGGCTGAATAAGTGCTTGGGAAGGAAATCCATTAACACTTACTAGACACAAAGACACCATCTCTGACTGAGCTGCGAAATATTGGAGGCTAGGTGAGAGTCCTGGGAAAGTAACGTTACATGTTTGCTCTATTTTTGTACTCTTACTAAGGCATTTTCTGTTGGTCACTGTTCAACGGGACACTGAGCCTTTGGTCTGCCCCAGTACAATAATTTTATGAGCAGGTAGCAGGTGCTTATATCTATGCCTTGAACCCAGAAAAGGTGGAAATCTTCACCTGCCTAAGGAGGGACATGATACACTGCATCTCTGTTCTTCCAACATGCCAGAAATTTATACAATAATGCTAAACTTTATCTGTGGAGCTTTTGAAGATAAGGTTCACAGGTACCTCTCCCTAATTGTTGAACATTCTGACCACTGAACTTATGGCTATGAATTCCACCGTCTATGTCTTTATGTACTTTAGTGTTGTCAGCCTTAGGACTATAGATACCTTTTTCTTCATCTCAGAAAAGCTAATACCCCCAAAATCTAGGTTGTAGGTATCTTGCCCAATAAAATATTCAATAAGCAACCTGCAAGAGAAAAGGCCATAGCTCCAAGTGTGAAAGCAGTAACATTTTGGAACACACAAGGATATATTGCATGTTGTTATTTTTAGGACACAGGATGTGCTAAGTGTATGTGTTTCATAGATTTAATACTCAAATTATGATATATTTTAAGGGAAATTGTTGTAGTTACTTTCTACTCAGAATGTCAGTCAGATTGTACTGAAGATAAAGAAACCTGATCAAGAATGTTGGAGGGCTTTGAGTCACACAGTTACAGGGCAGCAAACATCAAAAACTAGTTCATGTTGGTTTTGCTGTGAAAACTGCCAAGAACTGCCTTTGTTTTTAAGAGTTTTTTAGGTATAATAAAGTTATTGGAAGCATCCTGAAAATTAATTTGCCCCTTTTCTAAAACAAGACAGTCTACTATATAATGTAAATGACACTTTCAGAGTCTGTAATGGCTTTCAAACTTTGTTATGAATCAGTTGCTGCCGAGATGCCAAAAAAGTTATAAAGAACTCTGCAGTGCACCTAAGCCTTGAGGTGTGTTGATGCGTACATGAGCACAGTTGCAATATTCCTTCTTAAATCAAAGCTATATGTTTCTTTTCCACATCTTGACCTACCTTGACTTCTCCACCAAGAGAGGAGGAATTGGAAATGCATAATTAAAACCTTCTGCCTTTACTATCACTGAAAATTTTGAGGGAAAAAGCCATTGAACAAATCTTTATATCTTTATCTGTATTTATCAGTCTGTATTTTTATCAAGATACTTTATGTCTGCAAAGAAATAATGTTCAGTAAATTTCTAAGGCAACACCTCTTAAACATCTTACCTTCAGCTGCAATAGCTAATTATGTCATAACATCTGAAAAAATTCTTCCCACACCAAAGATTTCATGCCAGGTTTATGTAATTTTCTATTTCCTCCACGTACAGTTATTTCTCTGGAGATTATCAAAGTAAGCTTTATAAGGAAGTCAGGTAACCACATTAAATCAAGGAAAGAGAAGATATATTTTATTGTGATTAATTTCATTTTGCTTTCTTAGCCCTGCCATATGTTAAGTTCAAGGAAAGATGGTACTCTTCCACTGCAATTGTACATAGAGAAAATTTTAGGTTATCTAATTTTAAAGAATTTACAGACCGAATTCAAATATATTTTTTCTCCATTTTGACACAGATGCACACCCACATGTGAGAAAGTATATCCCACAGCAAGACACATTTATAGAAAAGCCAACTATACATATTGTGCTGCATCAACAATGATATCAGTGGAAATAACAACAACAAAAAATTTGAGTTCACATTTCTGTTTTGCCTGTGTCAAATCATTGCCTGAGTGGGACAGAATGACAGTTTGTAGCACTGCTAAAACCATACTTTTCTTGACGCCAAAGAAAATAGCCTTATGAAACAATAATATGTTTTAAGTAAATCTTGACACTGTTATTTAGGAACAAAAAAAAATCGTAAGTCACTTGCATCCATCTTCACCCTGAAAACACAAAGCAGTAACTGCTTATGATAATAGTTCCTAAAATAGAAAATTAAATGTTAACTCAGAATAAATTGGGACTGACATGAAACAGCTACACTTGCAGCAAGCAGCTTAGATCTCAGCCTTGCTCCATAAGGTTTAAGGTTTTGCAAGGCAACTGTACATATACCTTTTAAATTTTAAATGCATTGTATCTGTTGTCTGTGAAAGTGAAAAATAAATGTTTCACATCACTTTGCTACCTGGGAGAGGCTTTGTGCTGAGATGTTAGCTATGCATGTGTGGTCAAATTATTTTAACAAAGGAAAATGCAGTGAGAATTAATTTGGGCATTTTCAGAAAAGAAAAAACTGTGGACAAAACAGATTGGACAACTTAGTGTAAATTAAGAAGACAGTTTATTTAGTAGATGGCATAACACAGCCTGCAGCACTTCTAGCTCGATATTTTTGATACATTTCTATAAGTAAGGAAAAATAACACTTTCTAATTACAATTAATGTAAATAAAATGTACACATATCACCTTGCAGAAAAAGATATTCTGGTTAAAATTTTGCCAAATTCTGGTCAGAGATTGTTTTAAGTGTGATTCTGGTTATGTCTGAAAGCTTATGAAGTCTTGGATTCTTAAATTAATTACATGAGAGACATGAATAACCAGGAATTCCATAGTTTCTTCCCTGAATGTGACACGAACTCTGAAAGGTTTCACCTGATTAAAATAAAAAAAATATATAAGTATACAAAATAGGACATTATTATATTACAAGACTGCATTCAGCGAAGTATAGCTTTTCATCAGGCAGGAAATGGAAGAACTCATTACAGCCATATTGTCTCATGAGAGACAGGACATGGTCTGACATGTAATGCAGCAGATCATTTGGATTGCAACAAATTCAGTTTTTAATCTCTAAATTACATGCCTGCAGATAGTGAAAGGACTGCAACTTCTTTCCAAAAATGTTGGTATTGTTCTTTTTATTATTAGTATTTTTAATATTACAATAGTGTTGGCAAATTCCCACTAGGACTTAGTTATGTCAGGTGTTGCAAACATGCGTGCAACAATGGTGATCCCTCACTGAAAGAGCTTCTAAACAAAAATTCTTCAACCATTTATTCATAGTTACATTATTTTTCTTGTGAGTCACCATGCTTCTAGGTCAGGAAGATACATCCGGAAGATGTATCACTAACAGTCTTCCTCACACGAATGCTAGTAAATATCTAAATGCTAGTAAATACCTAAATAAAGACCAGATATACCATGCCAGATTGCTCATTAATGAGAGTCTTTACTTCAGACTGGGTTAATGGCAGAAATTACTTAATGCTGGCTTATACTTAACAGTTTTACTAACTATATTTCTTAATCGTTTCAGTAGAAAATGTATTAACAGAACTCCGTCATTAGTTTTCATCATTCTTTCACTGATTTTACTCTGCCTACAGGAATAGGCCTCTTAAATGTTAAAAAAAATACTGTTATTTCAGTTTTCATTGGTTAGTTTGTTTAAAAGTGAAACCAAAGTGTAATGGTCACTGGAAAAACAAATTTTGAACCTTATTCCCACGAGAAGCAGGAACTTGGCACAGCAAATTTTTATGTTTCTTTGACCAAAAAAAAAATAAATAAATTGAAATTAAAATTAATTTAAAAGAGGAAGGAAGGAAGGAAGGAAGGAAGGAAGGAAGGAAGGAAGGAAGGAAGGAAGGAAGGAAGGAAGAGAAAGAAAGAAAGAAAGAAAGAAAGAAAGAAAGAAAGAAAGAAAGAAAGAAAGAAAGAAAGAAAGAAAGAAAGAAAGAAAGAAAGAAAGAAAGAAAAAGAAGAAAGAAAGAAGAAAGAAAGAAAGAAAGAAAGAAAGAAAGAAAGAAAGAAAGAAAGAAAGAAAGAAAGAAAAAAAGAAAGAAAGAAAGAAAGAAAGAGAAAGAAAATAAAAAGAAAGAGAAAAGAAAGAAAAAGTGTATTCCTTTATATTCCCTTCTAGCAAACATTAACATTCACACACAGTAGTAAGTGCAAGAATGCAGATGCTGTTGCTTTCAGCTGGAATGCCTGCGTGCTTGAAGGCATTGCTCTCAAAGAAAAGATTTTTTTCCCAGTTAGCCATGAGATGAAGGAACAGATTTGATCCTGAGACACTTCTGACTAACTGCCAGTGCAATTACAAAGCTCAAATTAAAGCTTTTCACTTCTAAAATGAAATGTCTGGAGGACCAAACCTTATTAATTACAAAATGGGAGAAATCAGGCATAGTGTGTCGAAAATGCAAATGCTACACCAAGTGTCCTGCAGGCAGCTGATTTTTTTTTTTTTTTCATGTGCCTGTTTGGATAAAGGATATGGCTGGGAGGAAGCTGAAGGCACTCAGTCTGGCCAGAACAGTTGTCTGAGGTTACCGGGACCACTCAGGTAAGTAAACAAGAAGAAGAACCTAGACAAGAGGTTGAGCTAAAAATTATACTGGAAGGCTGTATGTATCTGTCACTCTCTTAGAACCCCTTCAGACTGGAGTCCAAAGGAAGCAGCTGCCTTCAAAGCCTTGTAAATCTTTTAGAAACCATTCTCACTGGATCCTTGCTTCTCCTCCATCTGTGTATTTTCACTACTTTCAGCTGAAAAAGTAAATGGCTTCAAATAATGCCTTGACTTGGCTAAAGCTCTAGGAAAAATAATGGTAAACTCATACTATGCTGATTAGTGCTGGGCACATGTTTTAGGAGAGAAGCATAAATAAGGAAACTCTCTGGTTTTAGCCAAGCATTACAAAATCCACTTAGAATGGTAGTTGTGGTAAGGCAAACTGGTGTCTAAGAACACAGAAATGAAAGCTATTTGACATACAAACTAATGAGCCAACATGGGAGCAATGCATTTCACAGTTTCATAGACTTTTATAAAGAACTAAGGGTTTGGGCTCTCTTTGTTCTATTCTATAATCAATACAAGTGCAGGCACTGTTTCAGAAATCACAGTGGACCTTTTTGGAGAAGCATTTAGTTATTTCTAATTCACATAGTCAAGATTTCAAAAGGAACTAATTCTGCACTAACGAGCAAGCAACCTGAAAGGTTTCTTGTTTGTAAACTAGGTTTGGTTTAATCTGAACAAGTTCAAAGAAAGCAGCTATCACTACTGAGACTGCAGTATCGTTAATGTCAGTCAAAAGATTTCAATAATAAAAACAGCTGCTTACATTTAAATCCAGATTTGGGGAAACATCTCAGCACTGTCTCTCCACAACCATTGGACAAAATCTGTAGAACAGAATCTGCTTTCTCAGACCATATTAAACATGGAGCTGACACAGAGAGCTAAACAAAGATCTAACACAAATTACTACTCCTGTTATTCTAATTGCACACTGTTTCTGTAGTACTCAGAATTCCTCGTGAAGGACTAGAGATGGTCCCATTGTGTTATATGTTTTACAAATGCATAAAAAATGACTATCATTGCCCCACAAGAACCAAGACCACAGTTTTCAAGTATGGAGGAGCATAGGGAATATATAAGAAAATATTATTTGCAATGGAAAATTGTGAGTTCTGTACTCCAACAATCTAACCATGGTCAAGACTAGTTTGTAGGCATCCTGGCAGAAGAGACCTTAGGGAGGGTTTCATGGTGATTCTGTGGATCTTCTCAGGATGGTGGGCCAACTGTGGTAATAACATGCTATGTAAAAATTGTATTGCAGATGAATTTCAACATGGAGGTTATGGTGGCAATGCGCAGGTCCTCATCACAGTACCAGCCAAGAATTGTGGTGCCTAGCTCTGTTCAGGAAGATTTTTATAATCTTTTCTGAGATAAACTTCTGTAAGACACAGAAACCAAATAGAGAGGTGTGAGGACCAGCATAGCAGTGTACAGGGCAGCCAAAGAAGGATCTGATATATGGATGGGAGAAGGGTAGAAGGATCTGGAGGGGGAAACGGACTCACTGGTGCTTTCTAAGTGGGTTTGACTTGTGAGCAAGAAGTATCAAGAGAGATAACCGTAAGTAGTAAAGAAGAGCTGAAAATTACTAATGCAAGTGAAGAAGAGCCAAGCAAAGAAAAACAGCCAAGAAATCTCTGTGTATGTCAGAAAGTGAGAGAAGAGAACTGTAGGAGGAGAAGTCAACAAGAGGATTAGACAAAAGAAAGGATGACTACTCTGTCAACTTTCTCTTTGAGGAAATCCACAAGATCCCATGCATTAAGAGAAGTGAAAGCAGAAGAAAAGGTTAAAAAAGAGGTAGTGCAAAGGTCATAGTAAAAGAGCAAACTACTACCAGAGAAAAAATGCCCAGGTATGGGGCTGTTGCTGGCTGGCCCTGGCCTGCCCTGCTTCCCAGCTGGGGGTGGCTGGGCAGGGTAGGCCCATCCCACCATCTCTTTCCACTTGACCTGATCACTAAGAACCCTTAGTTTTCCACTCTGGCAAGATGTGATAAGGACTTAGTGACTTCCTAAATTTTGTTCTCCCTCAGCCTTCTCTGAATTTTGAATTCTCTCCAGTGAGAAAAGCATTGATCCTGACTCTCCCTCCTGATGCCTTACATAGCAGGTTCACCCCAGTGATACTTCTGATGCTTGCAAGGCCAGAGAACATTTTGTTCAAACAAGGAAGGAATTGCCAGCTTGATAATTCGGAGTTGGATGTCTCATTTCCATCAGCTTCTGGATTTAGTGGTCTAAGTTCTTTAATAGAAGGCTGCTTAAGGCCTGAAATAGTAGCCTAAATTAGTCCAAGTACATCAAATAATATTCCACTCCCTGGGGAGATTGTATCTTAGTCATCAGCCAAAAACTTATGCCACTAGTTATGAAAAATACATCTGATTGGTCATTATCAAACAGTTTAAATTGAAATTCAAAGCAATATTTGGAACTTTAAAATGTGTCTTTGTATAAGAAATCAGGATCAGAGTATATGTTGATTTAAAAGAGTAGGAAAAGAATAATAAACTGTGTTCTGGAATTGTTGCATGCTTTGGGAGCACAAGCAACTAACTTACAGGGCAGTATATTATCTTATTACTCCCAGGATCATTATCATAGTGAACAGCACATTTGTCATAGGATATGCCTTACTTCTTCCAGGAAATAGTGGGACAAATTCTGGCAACTTTTCTGTAGAAACTATCATTACTCTTTGTGTAATCACTCATTAGTCAAAGCACTGCAAGTTACAAAGAGGTGAATTGTGATGAATTATACTCTACTCATTGCAATTCCACAGTGGGAGTATATGAAGAATATGATCCTGGCCCAAGATTACCAAAGTAGATTAAACTATTGATAGTCCTTGAAGTAAAGGTATTCCAGTAACTTTTGTCAATAAAAGATTTTAAATACAAACCCATCTTGATTCTCACCAGGTATTGTTCTTATACAGTTTTTTAAGGATCCAATTTTTAAAGTTTCTAGGCACTTCCTGTGAACTACTGAGCACTGTCAGTTTTCATGGTCATCAATCATTTCTTCCAGCGCAGAATTTCAGAACATTTTCCTCTCTAAGGACCATTAAGGTCAATGAGGAGCAAGAGATGGGTGAAGAGAGAGACAAATGCATGCAGAACTGCCACTGCTGATCTGAGTAACCAGGTAGAGGAAATAGGAATGTAAGTACTAAAGCAGTATTTGCTGAGAAACCTGCTATAGTACCCCTTTCTTATACTGTCAATATCACAATTTTGTGCAAATACACTGATTTCATTTGACACATGTAACCCTGCATGCAACTGCTGTGTAAAAAATGTAACCACACTATCTGTTGGAACCTCCCAGGCTTCCACATTGAGCTGAGCGCTTCAGTGCTTCCATTTGTGCTGTATGAATAATACATACAGCTTTAACATCTCAGAAATCTTATTAGCGCTCCTGTAATGGGTCTTCTTATTATCAGCACCAAAGTTTCTGTGAGGTTTCATGTGTGATAAATGCAACAATGCAGAGTGAAACCCATACCTCCCTGCTAAAATCAATAATCACTCAAATTTATGCAGGTATCTCTGCCAGCTTAAGAGAATGCCTACCTTAACAGCTCTGTAATTGGAAAAAATGGCCATCATCCTTCATCTTCTCCCTTCTAAACAGGTTTACACTGGTGTATTCATTTGTCAGTTCATACAATGATTATTGCATATCTAGTGCTGGGTATGTGTTGCCAGTTACCAGATATTTAAGAAGAAAAGCCAAAAGTTGGTTATCACCATTTGTCTCCACAAGAAGGAATGCATGGTCATAATTCTGGCCTGAAACTAGACTGTATTTACTTAGAAATGTGTTATTAAGATACCTAGCCTATTGTTATTTACTGTCTAGAGTGACAGTTAAATGTTGACAAATGAGGAAGCTGGAGAGGGGTGTACTGGGTTCTTCTTTCTTTTGTGGCATTGATTCACAGTGAATCCCACCAGGTATACCTGGAGCCATGTGCAGCCGTTACATGTGCAAAATAGGTTTTTAACCCCCCATGTATACCAGTATTATTCTGCATCGGGGTAGGCTTTATGGGCATGATTACATACATGTACATATTTACTTTCATGAGGATTAGTTAAACTTTTTTTTTTTTAAACATTCTGAGTTCAGTGTTTACAATCTATCTATAACAGATATTCTACGAGAATAAAGTATTATTTAAATTTCAGCTGGTAGAATCCACACTTTTAGATATGCTTGACTAATTATCTCTAGTCATTATCAGCTCTATCAGTGAATAAACAATCTGTGTTGTAGGCAGTATGAGGACACAAAAGAATGGAGAATACTGTGAGGAAATGATTTTCATCAAGAAAAAAAAATGTGAACAAATTCTTTCTGCCTCCAAGTGATCTGTCGATAAAAGGTCATCCTGTAGAAGCCACACTGAGCACTGGAATCTGCCTCAGTACAGCTTATCTTCATTAAAGTCAGTGAAGCTTCTCATGAGTAGACCATGGCATCTATTTAAACCTCCTTGAAAGCAGCTGGGGACTGCTCTTTGGAGCATTCAGAGCATCAGCTGATGGTATTCTTGGAACAGAGAATCATTCAACCTCCAGCTCATAAATCATACTTACATGGAAAAAATTATCAGCGTTTAGGATACATTTTCATATGGTTGTATTTGTTTTAGTAGTTTTCCTGCTATTTTTAAAAATAATGCATAGAATCCAAACAATTTCTTCCTATTATATTTGTCATTGACATGAGTTCTAGGATGGCATTAGGAAACACAGAACATTGCACTGAGATAAGTAAAGGCCTTGATTTATCTGTGTATCCATTTGTTATACAATTTGAACTACTATCAATGGAGAATCATACCATTACTCAGCAAGGGAGCTGTCAGGAATCTATGAACATTACTGAATTTTTAATGGCATTTCTTATTCATATATAATAAGCATACTTATTCACAAAAGTACTTGCTACAGAAGACAAGCAAATAGATTTATGTCAGTCGGGCCAAGAAGAAACTAGAGAAAATGTTTCTCTACTGATACATTAAAGTACAAATATATTAACACAAGCTTTGTAAAAATTGACATTGTGTTTATACAGTGACTTTCCAAAAATGGATCTCCACATGAGATCGATGGCATGGGGTCATAATAGGAATTTTTGTAGATATTGGGTTTGGAGAGCTACAGTTTTGATTTTGTTTAGTCTCTGATGATTAAAATATACATTTTATTTTTTTCCAACTCTTCCCATACTAAATACAACCAAAATTTCACTATTTATTGCTTTTATAAAGTGTGTCACATTACCATTAGATTCTTAACCAAGCAAATTTTTGCTGTTCAGCTACTATTTAGAAGAGCATAACTTCTGCCAAGCTTAGAAATGTTTATGCACATGCTTAATTTTCTACCTTGTGTCCCTGCTAAAGGTATTAAAGCTATTCTCATCACCAAAGTTAAACAAGCACACATAATAAGTGATAACAGGGATCCAGCCTGTAGTTAGATTCAGACAAGGACTGAATTTGGGATGAGTTTAGGACTCAGTTGTAAAGCTACCATGCTTTCTAGTCAGAAATGATTTTGGAACTGCTTATCTGACTTCAGCTCAAACAGGTATTTACAACACCATTGAATACTGCCTTTGTGTTCTCTGTTTCTCCTCAAGGAAAACGTTTAGCAAGATTGTTATGGAGATACATGTCATGATTTTCAAAAACATGGTGGGAAAATAGAAAGGAGTGTTCTTTCCATCATACAGAGAGGAAAGAGAATTTCAAAAGTATTTTCTGTGCTGGAGGATGGTAAAACCATGGCTTTGCAAGCAGATACACTTCTCTTGATTACAGATGGAGGAAAAGCTGCTCAGCTCTTCATAAAGCTAGAGTATATGTGACTTATCTAGGTGGAAGTTGAAAGAAGAAAAGTAGAATCTTGTGTAAAATTTCTTGTCCTCTGACAACAAGAAACTGCAGTGGATTCATGTCTTGGTTTGAAATCCAATCCATTTATTACATAGCTAAGAAAATGTGAGGCATTTGAAGAATAAATGTTAAGCCTCAAG
This sequence comes from Anser brachyrhynchus, assembly GCF_964034855.1. Classification (NCBI taxonomy): domain Eukaryota; kingdom Metazoa; phylum Chordata; class Aves; order Anseriformes; family Anatidae; genus Anser; species Anser brachyrhynchus. The sequence continues at coordinate 67,270,557 of NC_137696.1, forward strand.
GCATGCTTAATTTAGCAAAACCAAGTTTAAATATAGCTCCAGATATGGAGCACACAGCTGACTCATCATTTTATCTGATATATGAGCAAATCCCAAAATAAATGAGGTAAGACCAGTGAACATGAGGAGACAATCAAAAGTAATCTGCCAACTCCTTCTCCATGCCCAACAGCAAAAGTAGATCAATGGCTGTGCTGGCAAAAAAACATTTATGTAGCAGCAATCTAGTGTAATTCATAACAACATGTAGACATTCTCCAAAATATTTGGGATAGATATTCTTTTATCTTGAGAATATCTAATCTTCATTCCTGCCAGAAAAATAATTGATTAGTTGGAAATCTTGGTGGGAGCAGGAGTACTAATGATAAGAACTGAATTTAAGAATCTAGAAGATTCTTAGTACGAGATGAAGCCCATATTCCTTCTCCCCTGAGAATCCAGCATTTTGGATAGAATTAAATTTAAAAATTGATGGGTAGAAGAAAGATACAAATCAGGGACCTACAGCTTTTACTGAGATAAGTGTTTACTTATTCATTGGTGTGCTTTCCAATTTAGTGAAGAATGATATCCTCAAGTTCATCTTGTTCACATCAAACTTCAGAAAAATAGAATTGCAAGGGACCTTCAGAGAGAGTGTTATTCTGTAATAGTACAAACAGGCATACCAACATCATGCATAATGAAAAGATGAATATCCTTAAAATTGCCATCTGCTGAAAACCTCTATTAAAACTCTTCAGGCAATGTCCCTGGGATACAGAGACAGGGAGGAAAGGAATCTGGGAGATTCATGAAAAGTTGTCAAGAAGACCACAAAGCAGTGAGCAGCAGCTCTTTTTCACCTAGAAAGGATAATGTTTTTTGATGACTGGTTGTGACCCTTCATGAGAAGCAGAGATCTGATAACTACCATTAAACACTGACATAGAGCCAATCCTCCTGAGGAGGAATGAACATTTTCAATGCAAGGGAGCATGGGAGCAAATGATCCAGAATGAATTCTCATTTCCAAAAAGCTGAAGAAAGACTGTTTTTTGGTATCTTTTTTCTTCTCTTAATTCTAATACGAATCTTGCCTCAGTTTAAAGATATTGTGTTTTATTCCATCCATACCTCCAGTATTTCCTGATGATCATTCTCACTGCTGGATTCATTTTAATTAGTTTTCATGTCTCTTGAACCATTGATACACAGTATGGCCTTGAAGCCAGTTTTTCATGTAAATTTCTATATTCAGTAAGAATAAATTTTGTTAGGTGGGTTGTATGTGTGTGTAATGAAAATATGTTTAAACATACAAGACATCTTCTACTTTTCTCCCACTCACAAAACATATCATCCTGTCCTAGAAAGAGGTTAGAATAGTCTGACTTGATTTGTTCCTGAAAAAAAATAAAATAAAGAAAAATTTTAAAATTCCTCATTGCTTATTTATTTTAAGAGATAGAAGCTTAATTGGCTAGAGTCAAAACTCTGGCTCTACTTTTCCCTCACTTTTAAAGGTGGCTACATCTAGTCTTCTCCGTCCTTTCACAAGCTTAACCATCATCTGTTTTTTTCAGATCACCACCTTCTGTCCTAAATAGACTTGCTCCATTCTCAGGCAAAGGTAATTCATCTTAGAATTGCTAATCAAATTGAAAATATCTTAAAGAAACTAACCCAAGCACTTTCAAAACTTTTCACCCAAAATCTAGCCTGAATCTGTACTCTTTTTACTCTCATATTATTATACTCTCATTACTCTCATATTAGTTGGCTGCTTATGGTTAGTCTTTCAAAAAGACTACTTCAGACTTCTTTCCTTCCTTTGTTAATAACTTAGGAATTAATATATTTTTTTAAATGATTTATTTTTAAGTTTTCTTTTTATATCCTTTAATACCTTTTTTCTTTCTTACATTTTTCCTTTCTATACTACAGGTATTTAACTTTTAAATGAATCCTTCAAGGAGGAAAATCAAGGTACATACATATACTTTCAGTTCTGAATGGGGAAATGTCCTCTAATTGTAGTCATAAATGGGGAGAAATAATTTCATTCGCTTCAGTTTTCTAAAAGCAGGTGAGTACTGAAACATTTTCAACTTTAAAAAGAATAAAATACATTAGGAATATTTACCTAAGACAAGAGAAAGCTTTTTTGTTTATTCAGCACTGAAGAAAATTTGATGGTATCGTAAACAAAATTGACTACTGGTGTCAAAAACAATTCTCTATGTAAATATGAGATAAGAATTCCTTTTGGTAAACATGTATCTCTTAAAAGTCACTGTTAAATTTAAAACTTTCAGATATCTGGAAAGTGCACGAAAAACTGATTTTCAAGAACAAATTGAAGGAAAACTGAATTTTATGCTAGTACAATGATAATAGTAGAAGTTCTTACAGCTCTGTCACTTTCAGGCAGTTTGTGTGTTGTAAAAAAAACACATGTCAATGTACAAGATTTGATACTTGCTTTTTATTCATGGTGAAAATGAAGTACTAAATGAGCCTACAGGTGTTTTTTCATAGAATACCTAAATTCTCTGATGGTAGTGTTAACAAGACCTAAAAAGTTTTGTAACTTTTGACAATTTGATTTTTTTTTCACAGACTCAGACTCTTGTGAAATTAACAACATTTTAATTTACATAAAATTGTAAAACCTTGGAATAGGATTCCATTCATAATACTCTATTTTTATAGTGGATTGTAAAACTTCTCCTAACACTAACTTATGTACTTGGATTAAGTATGAAAACTGTCAACAGTTAGTTTTGCTCAGAGTACCATGGAATATGTGCAATATATGTTTTTACAAGAATTTAAAAAATATGAAAATGAAAAGAAGAATATCCTAAGTATTTCTAAATAGTCTTCAGTATATCTGTTTATGTTCCTGAGTGGTACGCACAGTTCTGGGATGTGTGCTATATGCTTTTCCATTTTCTCTTAATGGCAAAACCAAAATAAAAGTATATCCTTTTTGGACCACCATCAAGAGGTAGGAGGAAGAACTTGAGAAATATGGAGTTATTTTTCTTAGGAGTTGCTCAGCTACATTACAGTGGGTCATAATTAAATCAGCAGAGAGTGATATCTCTGGAACACCCGTTGTATGTCAGACTGGTATTAATCATCTCCAAGGTGATCCCAGTTACTATGGGAACTATGATATTTGTTTGTGTTCTTAGCACTGGCTGGTGGCTGAAGTTTGGCAGCCTCCTTACAGTAATCCAGCAGATTAGAAATGTTAAGTCTCTGTCATGAATTTTTCATTACTGCTGTCAGTATGAATCTGTCCTTTACCAAAATAATTACTAATTAATAAATCTTACTCTATGTTCAGATGGGAAAGATTGCCTATGCTAAACCTGCCCTTTTGTAACCAAGCTGTTTAAACCCTTTTGGATTTTGTCAAGCAAAGAAAGCACCCTTTTTTTCACTTGCTAAGCTCTTTTGAAAATGTGAAAACTCCTTGCCATTCCTTTTTTCCTGTGACTTTTAGAGATATTTATTGAAAAAAAGAAGAATCGTTCTGAAGAGAGGCTTGACTCAGATGTATCAGTCCCTCTTGTTTAATTAATTTCTGCTCTCCAGCTACTCCAGAGAATTGCTCTAGTTAACAAAAGAGTGTCTGAAGGTACAAGTGAGCTCCTGGACCAGCTCTAGCACCTTTGTTCTCTCCCAGAGCTGGGGTGAGACCTGGCTGTGCCCTCCTTTTTTCCTGTGGATGGGTGGGTGACAACATGGCTGTTCTGTACCTCACACATCCCCACCACTCTGGGTGCCCCATCAGAACTGATCCCCAGGAGCTTTCTGGATGCTCCTGCTGACTTCAGGCAGTCTTTCATGGTTCATCCATGGAGAAAATGCCTGAGATTCATTAGATCCCATTTAAACTGTTGCAGAATAGCAAAAGACTTGCTCCAGGAGGGGGGATCAAAGGAGAAAGAGTGGGGAAACATTCTTAAATTTCCAGAAATTTGCAGAACTAATTCATCATCATGGAAAAAGTCTTGTTATCCTTGACTCAGTGCTAAAGAAATGTCACACAAAAAACTGGATGTATTATTGGAAATGTAATTGGAGGAGGGGAAGGAAAAGCAGAGGCAGCTAGAGAGCATTTCATTTTCCTGCTTCAGTGGCTATCTTTCCTCTGTGTAGATGCCATGCTTTGCTTCCCCTTTTATTTTGTCAGGAGAGAAGCAGACAGCCCTTAGAAAGTCAGCTGCACTTGAGTCATGCAGAAAATCTGATTTTACTTCGCTATGAAGTAATATAAACTCTCAGAGACACCTTTGTTGCAATGTCGAGTTATGTGTGTATCACAGTACCTCATGCTCATATATTTTTTTTTTTTTTTTTTTTTTACAAAGACATACTTATCCTGAAGGAGTTACAACCACACTGTGCCTTCATTATATATACACACACACACACACAGAGGTATATATATATATATATATATATATATATATATATATATAAACTTTAAAGGGTCTTTTTCAGCATGCAGCCTTACTCCAGTCTTTTCTATGATCCAAGCCAAGAACAGGTGAAGTTCAGGGGCTCACTATGAAGATTTTTTGCAGGAATGGGGCCTTAGTGATTGGTAATACTGAAGAGTAGTCCAGACCTCTGATAGGATGTTGAAAGAAATAAGAGAAAAACACACAGGAGTTGAGGAAGACAAGGGAGACTGCTCTTGAGGAGAGCACTTCTAAGCAAAGTGGAAATTTTCATCTGAACTCTGTTGTTGATGGTTTATTTTAGCCAAACGTGTTCATCATCAGCATTAATTTGTGCTGAGGAGTTTGCATCTCCATTTTAAAAAGCACTACCTTCCAAAATGTTGTCTGAATATAAGATATGAAAATGCTATGGAAGATTTAGTCAAGTGCCTAGAGCCAATTGAAAAAATTTTAGTTTGAAAGTTTGAATACCTACACAAATAATTAATTAACCTAAAGAACCTCTATTAACCTGAAATAAAAACACTTGCAGGAATCCCAGAAATATGGTGTTGGGAAGTGTGGGTGATTTATATGGTGCAAGAAATTCTTCAAATTATGACTGTCTTCCACTACACACTTTAAATGCAACAATGTGGAAAAAGGGATATACTCAACAATGTAGTAAAAAGGGATATACTCAGAAAGAGTTAAGACACAGAATTTCATTCAAAAACAAGACACAGGAATGAATCTATAAAAATATTCTTGTGAAAACTTGAGAATACTTTTATCATTATTCTGCAGAAATGATCAAACAATCTAAAAATAAGAAATGTTCATCCAGGATAAACTTTTCACATTCTTAACAAAGGATGAATTAGTCAAAGCATCAAATATAGAACATTTAGCAAAAAAATTCTTTCCATTCTGCCATGCCTTTCTGAATAGTTAAGTGTTAAAATATGTGAAATAACATCCATTAATCATCACTGAAAATATTTATGTCAGCTTTGTGGCATCACAGAAAAAAAAATAATTTACAATTTTGGAGACACAGTGAAAAGAGCTGGTGAATCAACTGACACAAATGTTCACCACTGAAATCTTTACATGATTTGAAAAGCCAATAAATACTATCAGAGCTCTGAAAATATTGTTTCTTTGCATATCACAGTTGAAATAAATTATCATCAAAACCACATATCTGCTACCTGGAGTAGATAATTTACACTCCTCTGATTATCTTTGCCACAGAATATGGAGATGGTTGTTTACTCCTATGAAATATTCATCAGGAAGATTACTTTATATTGTTAAACATTCACAACTATAATCTTCCTTTTTTTTTCTTTTTCTTTTTTTTTCCTTCTTTTTTTTTCTTTTTTCTTTTTTTTTTTCTTTCCATGAAAATAGACTTTTATCACAACAATTTTGATTTTTTGATTTAATTTGCCTTACTCCTTGGAGAAGAAACTTTCCAAAGATGAAAAAAGCAACAGCCACACCGGCAGGCATGTATTCCAAGATTCCTACCTATTTCCAATAATTAATCTAATGTACTGGCATGCTACACCTCACTTTAGGTGTAATAAATTAAAACTTCTGATATTCTTAGTTTGGAAAGACAAGGCAACCTCACAGGCAAATTGCCTGAATTTTGCATGACCAATAGCTTAGTGCTTAATTGCATGTATCAAAGAAGTGCCAAAAGTTTAGATCAATATATTCTCAACATCAGTACTTCAGCTCATTTATAGCTGCTTTAAATTTAGATACAGTATGTATCAGACATGTAGATATGATCAAGACAGAATTAATTAAGATCCTTAGTCATACTGAGCATGCCATAAATCAAAGCAAAACTTAAAAGAAAAACAAACTCATTTTCAAGATGCTCTAAGAGGATGCCACACAATAAGAATTAGAAATTGGGTTATTCTCTATCATATTTTATACATGCGTTCAGTAAAATACTCACAGAGATTCAAAACTCATTTAAGAGGATATCCTTCCTCATCAAAAATAAAAGAGCACATTACATGAATAATGATGAGACTGAAATTAGCTCTTGTCCCTTAAAAAAGCACCATCTCTGTCTAGTTTAGAGGTACTTATAGAAGAAAGGCAGCCCTGGTGTCATGACTGTGTTCTTTAAGTTGATGTTGTCCACAGGGCATAACCACTGTGTATCATTCATGCAAGGCACCCTTTTGCTGGGATTTCTGCAGGGAAAGAAGAAGCTTCTGTGAAGGGGATGATGGCTAAGCTGCTTAATCCTTTCATAATGAATTTAGTACTTGTAAAACATATCAGATGAAAGGGTCTTCAGTACTGTCTACCAGATCATAGGTATGGTCAAACTTGCCCACAGGGATCTGGCAGTGTGCCCTGCTTCCTGGAAAAAACATCTTCAGAGATAACAGATCAATTCAACCTTTTCATCCAGCCACAATTTCTTTCCTCTTCTGTCTACAGAGGTAGTCAACTTGTTCTTGTAGGGGACACTGCAGATTACAGTAGCTTCTGAATAGCAAAATCAAAACTGAGTGATAATGATAAAATTTAGTATAGATTGTTCTGCTGGATGCCACACTGATATCAAGCAAATATTTTTAAAAACTAAGTTTTGGTTGCATAAGTACACAAGTGTTTGGGAGTTACTGTTCTTCATAAAATGACAGTATTTCCACATACAGAAAACACGTGTAGAAATAAATATTATTCAGTATTTGCTTTTCACTGTTCTTTTTAAAAAAATTCTGTTAACTAATAAGACAACAAAGGAAGTATTATGACATGTAGGACTGCAGATTCCAAAGGCATCTCAGAAGGTAACTGTTCAACTGACACTGGAATCCACAAACTTGTGAACTTTATTAAGGAAACCTATTTGGATGAGCAACCAAATATCTCAAGTATTGTTTGACAACCATCAAATTTAAGAAAAATCAGGTTTCAAAACCTCTTTTTCATCTAACCAGAAAGGTATAAACAGAATTGATTTAGGACTAGGCTGCTGCTGTTGGATTAGGAATGGCTACTTAGGTAATATCTATCTGCTGTAGTTTTGAGTATTTTTTTTTCCAATCAGTATTTCACAATAAAATCATATTTTATTAAACAGCTATACCTGTTTTAAAGATTTTAAAGATGAGAGCTGAAAACTTGGGAAAAGAAAGTGGACTATTATTTAAATCATATCAGGAATGCCGTAGTAATAGTTCGTATGTGTACTGAGCTTGGGGTTAAGCTTTGGCATAGCTGGGGTTAAGCTTTGGCATAGCTGTTTGTGATAGAAAATTAACATGAGATTTGCTTTTCTTATTGCATTTTTATCATCCAAGACCTAAAAGATAAATGGTTATGTCATTTCAGCTCCGTAGGTGGAACTGTGCTGAAATAGTAACAGGTGGAAAATTAACCACACATAAGCAACCATGCTAGGAAGAAAAATAAAAACATTTAAATGCTCTGCACATGCAGTAAGACAGCTTCGATATCAGAATTTCATTCTGACTTCCTTCCTCCACAGAAATACATCATTCATTGTTCTCTGCAAAGACCAATATGGCACTACAATGTGTGTCATTTTGATGAGGCAGAAAAATTTAACTAATGACAGCCTGGTGATTCCAAACATCTGCTTCAGTTGTCATGAGGTGCTCACCCTATGATGTGGAAAACAGGGCCCCAGCAGCTTCCCCAAAAGCAGCGCCAGTGTTCAGTGTAACGATATGAAGCTGCAGAAGTTTTCAACATGTGAATTATTTCTTTAAATGAACAGATCATCTGTTAACATAAAAGAGCTGGGGGGGGGGGGAAGGAGGTGTTAATTTATTTATTTATTGCATCCTAGGCAAAACATGAAGCTGTATCTATCACCGTTATCTTTGTCTTTTGAAAGGAGAAGAGACTGGGCAAAATTTCTTGGGGAAAGTCTTGTGTAAGACTTACCTTCCAGGACTAATTTAACAAACAAACAAGCAAACAACAACAACAACAAAGATAGTATGCTACTGTTTGAGGAAAGTACTCAACGAATTGATAAAAGAAATGAAAATAGTCATCATTCATTTTATTCTTGAATTTAGTATATTGGTTTAAGGCCAGTATTGGCAATATATATATATTAGCTTATATCTTAAGGTTGTACCCTAGTTATCAATCATATATAACTATCTTAAATAAAGTGGTGGAATCCCCATTCCTTAACGCATTTGAGGGACGTGAACTTGACACTAAGGAACATGATTTAGTGATGAGACTCAGTAGGTCAGGCTGATGGTAGGTCTTGATGATCTCAAAAGTCTTTTCCAACCTAGTGATTCTACTGCTAGATGGACAAATGGATAACCCCCATGCTGTCCTCAGCAGTTAATACTATTATATATCCTCTGACTTCCAACAAGTTTTAAATTCCTGCACTGCCTAATTAGGGAGAGTAATTCCCCACAGTTTTCTTCCCCACCAACTGAGAGAAATAGGCTACTCCAGAATGTTATTAACTTTTTAGATATGCTGTATCACCTACTGTAGAGTTTCTGTGTTGTTTTTATTATTATTATTATTATTATCCTTATTATTATTAAATGTAACAAAGGCGTTGGGCAACCTATACTCACTTACAAGTTAATTTCAAGTGTGTATATATGTTTTCATGAAAAGGAAGGGAAAAGTTTTAAAACTCCTTTGCATAACTGGTAAATTACAGTAGTTTTGTATGACAGCATAAGTTAACTAACTTCTGTAGTTGACAGCAAGAGCTATTGACTCAGGAGGAAATGACAAACCTGTGAAGGCTTTTCAATGAAAGTAACCCTCAAATCTGTCTTTCCTAACCTCTACAGATCATTTTGAAAAGATGGATGGAATTATTTGTCAGTTGGGATACAAGTCGTATTTTCATTAAAAATAATTTATTCCCACATTTCAACACTCTTATGACAGAGCTATGTTCAGGGACATTAGAATAAATTCGTCAGGATGAGTGCTACTAATAAGGGAATGCTGTCTGAGTGATAACAGTGCAGTAATGGCACAGATCATCCAGAAACATGAATAACGTAATGGCTCACTTTCTCTTTTAATTGCCTTTCCTTTTACTGGAAGATTGAGGCTCTGTTTTCCATCCAAATCTTTTCACAAGTAATTAGTGGGTGCAAACTTCTGTCAGATGTGAATATTTTTCCATAGTCCTCAAACCAAAGAAGGCAACAGAACATTAGGTCTGGCATTTCTAATTACAACTCTAATTATATAAAACCTTTTTGCCCAAAACAGCAAGAAACAGCTCCTACTGCTTAATGGAAGTTAAGCTCTTACCAATCACCATTCTAGTATAGTACTCATTTATGTAAAAGTCAATTGCTGCATGCTACCCACTGCCAACTGTTACCCACATGTAGCTAGAGTGGCAAAATCCACCTAGCAGCGTATGATCATTCCAGCTTTCTTTAAAATTCTGCCTCAGCATGGTGCTTTCTCTTTTTTTTTTTTTTTTAATAAGCATGTTACCAACAATAAACTAATATCAGAAGCAATAGGGAATCGCTGCTGGCCAGCTATCAAGTTCCAGTGTTCATTATATTAGTCACCAATGCAACTCTCTCACTTCTATATCACTTTATTACAATTTCCGCATCTTACAGCCTGAGAGGCCACTGGCAACTGATACTGCTTGCAGCTAAACACTACCTAGTGTTACTCACCAACACAAAATCTTTCACACAGAAGAAAGAGAGAGGAATGGAACAAAGCAAAACCAATACCCAGGACACAAAGGAGCTCCTAGGATGCCCTAAGAGGGACTAGCTTATGCTGTGCAGGCAGGAGGGGGGTGGTGTTTCTCATGATGCACTCTTTGCCATGTTGAATTTTGTCTCCTCTAATCACCTGGAAAAATATGTAGCCCTACAGGACAGTAAGACATTGGCAAACACCATCATAACCAGGGTTTCCTGCAGTTTCTTATTTCATAATCAGATGTAAAGGAATATGTGAATTCATATCAGTGGAAGACAAAAACAGAAGACAAACTTTTCCCAGCAAAAATAGCTTTCTGCCTTTGGGAAATGCCAAGCAGCTGGACAGGAAAGAAACACTTCTTTCCAGCACAGTAGGCTTTGTTGCATCTAGCAAAGGTGGAGGATGATTTTAATGCTCTTTATGCACAATATCCGGATGCATGTGAACTGCATGAAGCTTCCATTATCTCTGAGGCGAGCACAAAAATGTAAGACCATCCTCTTGCCTAGACCAAAGTCTTGCAAAGCAGCAGAAGAGTTGTTAGCACCGTCTTTGCTATGCACAGGCATCCTGGCTAGAGTTGGAGGAAGTGTGCCCACCTGTTATGCTCATAACTTGGAGCACAATTTAAAGAGCAAAATTTGACCAAGAGCGGATTTCTTTAAGGTATTTAGGTGCCTGTATCCCACTGCTGCCTTAAAAACTCTACAGTGAGCAGTGCAAATTTGGCTTCACCCATATACAGGCAATTTTGATTCCTGTGCTTATATGACATGAGATCTTTGGTCACATTTCCAATGGTATGTCTGTAATTTCCAGCTGTGTTCCCAGAGGCTCAGTAATGTAGAAAGTTTCTGATAAAAAATGCTAATAAAATGGAAAAGACTCCTTTGCAATCATGCTGTAGCACTTCCACATCAAACTTCCTTCCATGGGCTATGAACAGACCTTTGACTTCTGTTGGGACTAAAAAAAAGTATAGCCTCTAGTCTTTGTCCTTCCAGCATTATTTTTTTGTGTCTGAGCCTCTAAAATTCTCATGTTCAGAGAAGTTGTACAAGTGGTACAAAAGTTTGAAAAAATGTAGAGAAAGAGAGGTTTCTCTGTTTTCATTTTTTTTGTTTTTTTGTTTTTTGTTTGTTTTGCTGCCTCATCATAGTTAACAAAATTAGCAAGTAGAGTCAGCAATTAGATAGCAGATTAGCACATGCATCAAGATATGCTATAAGGTCATTGATGAAGAAGAACATGCAAACTCTGAAGAACAGCAGTGAGAGGGAGCTTTCAAGAAAGGAACCTTTTCATTCCCAAAAGACAGAAAGGCATTTCACCACAGGAACTGCTGATCAATAAGCTATCAGTCAGCTAATTGTATTGTTCCTTACCCAGATCTCAAACATGACCTTTAGAATAAACTTCTGCCTTTACTGACAGGCTGAAGCTGTTTTCTCTTTTGAAGCTTTTTAGGATCTCACTTGCCTAAAAAAAGGGGGGAGAACTGATACATTTGGAAGAGAAATTCTAATACTATAAAGCAGACCATTAAAACATTGATCTAATTCCCCCCTCCCTAACCTCCTTCCTGTTGATCTAACACCTGAACTCTCTTACTCATGAGAACAAGATGTCAAGGGCATGCATCTGCTTAACACAGACCAACTGCCACTTGGTTATAACATCCTTCCTCATCACCATAAATCTTCCATTTATTAAAAAAAAAAATGCCCTCAATGAATGATTTTTGTTTCTCCAGCCTGCTGTTTAACTGCTCAGCCCCAGTTAAGTGACTGCTTGAAGAGATCACCACCTGAGCAGTTTGCCACTGGGCCCTGAACCAGTGTGAGTCAGGGCTTTGACAGGCAGGAAAGCTATTCTGTGGTTCTCGTTGGGATGCATTTGCTGTTATACCCCCCAAACAATGACAGCGGCCTCCTTCTGTAGATGGTGCTTTCTTGCATTCAGCATTTGCAGAGAAAATCAAAATACAAATACAGTTATCCTGTAAGCAATGCTTCTTACATAAGAACCATCCTTTCTCATGGTTTCTGCTGCAAGAGAGCACATACGTAATCCTCTCTGCCCCAGGGTCTCTCAAGTGTTTTTATTGCCTATAGGATGTCTCTTTGTGGTGTTGTTTCTTCTTTCTATGGGGAGTTGAAGGCTGTGCTGCAGCCTGCAAGGCGGGATGGCACTCTGTGTGGGTAAGATTGTATATTTAGCCCTCAAGTAGCTGTTGTTGAGCAGCCACTCTGTCTGTCAAGTGTAAACAAGAGCCAGGTTTCAGAGCAGTGTACACAGAAATGGCAGTGAATGCATCTATTTGAGGATGCTTACTCCTCTTCCATCTGCCTCCATCCACCAGCACCAGCTAAAGCAGACCTTTGACTTGTGAGCTGGGACAGAGGCAGAACAGAGCCCATTGTTTCCTCAGGATGTGGCCCCTTTGCAGGCTGGCATGCGTATGGATATCTAGTTTATGCATCAAGAATGCGAGTAGCAACATTATGATAGCCTCCAAGGGTGCCATATCTGGCCCTGAGCAGAATTTACCCCACAAAATACGATGGACATAATGAGTCCATAGGGTTCTTGAGGGTTCTTTCACACCAAGAGTTCATCCAAAGATCGAGGCACCTCATATGAAAATCTGGTGAGCCAAGGTTATGTAGGTATTTAAATGTTTCTGTTGATCTTTGGAGTCATCAGACATACCTACTTCTGGGAGACAAATGCTCTTCCCTTTTCCTAGCTCACAAGTCAATTTAAAGAAATGTTGCTTTTTTTTTTTTTTCAAAAAGAGGTTTGATAAATAAAGGATCAAGAAGTCAAAGAGAATGAACAAATCTTACACAAGTAGGAAATTGTCATATTTCACCTTCTGTTCACCAGCTCTGTGTTTCGATCTGGCACTCACTGAATTAACTGTTTCTTGGTACAGGTCTCCTTTCCTGCCAAATTCTGTCATCTGTCATGTCAGAGTAAAGAACCAGATAATTCTGAAATCCAATCCTGAAATAAATATAGTGCAGTGAGAAGCATCATTTTTTGCTTTCGCTCCACAAAAGCACAGAAGCTACACATTGAAATAAGCTTTCTCTTCTTTTCTGCTCTCTCTTCCATGATCTCTTGAAAGGGCATTGAGGAAAAGAAAAAAAAAAGGCTAGAACTTAGGAAAAAGGCCATATAGCAGGAATCTCTCCACAGGCACTTGCAGTAATGTGGTTAATTCAGCGAGTGTAAACCCAGGTCATCCACTCAATTAAACATTATGAATCCCATTGTCAGCTTCCTGTGCAACCACAGGACAGAGATTCAGACTTGCTGCTGGGACACCCATAACTTTTTCCATGGTAGATATACATGTATTTTTATTGCAAGTGTACACAGCTCTACAAGGAGTTCTGTGTTTGCACAAGGAGCTAACCCCTCAAAGCAGAAGTCTTGCAGCTGGCCTGAATTCTTTCCTGTCCAAGGTCTTCAAAACTGGTTTAAATATAAAAAAAAATCAAGTCTAACTTAAAAAAAAAAAAAAAAACTTTGTCTGTTTTACAGATCATATCTTAAAGTTACAAACTTAATCTGTCTCCATCACTATCTCACTTCTGCATGTGCAGAGTATACTCAAGCCACACTTCCCAGAGTTTTTGCAGGATGGAGGATGAAGAGTGAAGGGGTGGTCTAAGGTTTGTTTTCCCCTCCATAAAGAACATAGGTTCCCACAAATAGCAAGAAAATCAGTCTGCAAATAGTGAAAGATTTACAATCAAACCATGGCAAAGTGGTAAGAGCAGGTACAGCAGATAGTTGTTTGGTTTCTGCTACTTTACAGGACTCTTTCCATGAGCCCTCAAGCCCTCTCTTCCCAAAATGTGTAAGAGCTCTGTTCTGGGCCAGCTTGTGCTTCTTACGTGGAAAGTCACTCCTCTGACAGCTTTCTTGCTTGCTCAGCAACCTGCCCAGGTTATTGTCACCAGACTCCTACCCAGTTCATAATCTAGGGCAGCACAGACCTCAAGCACTGCTGCTATTGCTGGGCTTGAAATTGTCTGCTGACACATATTTTTTTCAGGCTAAGTTTCTGCAGTAATCTGCTGTAGCTTTGCTGATTCCCCAGACTTGCTGCCTCAGCTGGGGAAGGGTAGCACAACAACTTGAGTTCAAGATCCAGAACTGGAACAACGGCACGCAGAGCTTTAGCTCTCTCATGTTCAGGAAAAAGTGGACAAACTGAATGGTGGGTAATTTCCTGTGTGCAAGAATTTGATATAAGAGGCAAACCAAACCCTGATAATTTGCAAAAAATATACCCATTTGGCTCTCTTCCTTGTGGGTTTTTCTTTCAGGAAATCAGTCAGTGCCAGGTAGGTAACTGCAAGCTCAAATGTGAGCAATGCCCTGTTTTGTGCACATAAGAAGGCGTCTTTTTTTTTTTTTGACTGATTCAGAAATATTCCCAGCAATATCCGTTCTTGGTTTTGTGACTGTTCATAGCAATACAGTTCTGTGAACCCAACAGAAACTGTTGGATTTAACTTTCTATAGGTGCTACACATCTATGAGAAGACACATTTCTTTCATTGTTCATTCTACTAAGAGCAAAATGGACTTACTTTTGGGATTCTACAAGGAGATCTGGAACTCCCCTCCTTTAAAGGGACTATTTTGTTTCCCAGCATGCAGTGTATTTGGTGGTAACTTTCAGCCAAGGAAACCTGTAGCCTGAAGCTTGTGATCTCACTGTTGTAAGGTAAAGGGCATGGAAGGTATGGAAGATAATCAGAGATCCTAGCAGAAGACGTAGAATGACATAGAGAAAAAATAAATTAGCCATTCATTGTAACTGAAAGGCTGCAGGGAGGAATCATCAGTAGTGATATGGAGAAGACAAGGTACAATGGAAGCCCCACTAAATGCATAACATAATGTTGGAAAGTCAAGTTCACTGTAAAATAGGAAGTAATGTTAGCTAAGAGAGACACCAAATCTTCCTTTTCCTCCCCTTGTTTTGAGCCTGTACATGGGTCAAATGAGGAAATCTTTATTTGGAAGATGGACTAATGGAGAAAACAGAGTGAACTGGGCATACACTCTTCACTGCGTAAAGGACCATTGAGAAAACACAATCAGGCGCACCGCACTGAGTGAGTTTTGTGCTGTGACCCTGATTTTGCTGCACTCTCTCAACTACTCAGTAAATCTTTTCTCCCCATGAGCAACAAAGGATGTTGTTGTTCCTATTGAAAACAGACACAGCTTGAAAAGGATGGACAGACAGGAGAAAAAGTCAGTTAATTTAAGGGTAGAAGTTGGAATGGTGAGTGGCTGAAATAGGAAGGATTTAGAGAGTCTGCTGGGCAAAATAATTCTTCTCATTCTCTTATCTGTTAAAACCAACTTTCATTGTGACAGGAAACAAAGAGTGGTGACAGGGCTGAGAGAAATGGGAATATAAATCTCTATTCCTACTAACAGAAAATTGAATTTTTCTTACTATAACCAGTTAAATTTCTGCTATATCCAACCATATATATGCTGTGGATGTTCATATACTTTTCAATATGTTATTTATGTTCCTTGGAGAAAGCAAATGTTGTTTTCCTTTTAGATAATGTTACAGAAATTATATACGTCCTTTGTCAGTATTACTTGTGTAGGAGAAAAAACAGATGGTTCCTTCATACTGAAAAAGGCAAATATTACATTTTGAGCTTCAGGATGATAACCACAGGCTTGAGTAGCAAAAAAATCTTAAAGGAAATTTTGGTAAATTTAACTATGCTGATCGAATGAGGGAGACAAGCTTAAGTGGAAAACCAATGATAGTTTCAAATTCTGAATCCTGCAGGTCTTGTTGATTGCCTTTCTGATACTGTCCAGCTTTTCCCTAGTTATTAGTTAGAAGTCAAGAAACCAACATTTTGATCAATTCAAATAGACACCAGCTGTCATTTTAAAATAGCTGAATCATTTTTAGTGTCTGCTCCAGGATTTACAGGAGATACAGTTGATTACATGAAGACCCATAGCCCATATATATTATCCAAAAAACTGATATTGAATAGAAACTTACTTTATCTTGGTAAAGTTCCCAATGTACTCCATGTTCCTAACATAATTAAATGTTATTACTCCTGTACACGCATGAAATAATTAAGGGGTCTTAGTTTAGAACCTTTATTATCACATTGACTTTATGATTAGCTTTAATTATTAAGTTTTTTTTTTTCTCACTATTAGAGAGGACTTTAAAGAAAAAATAGAAAACTTCAGTTTCCTTTATATCCTGGGGATACTTTCTTTTAAATAGAGCAGATGCTTATTGATGAACATATATAGAACAACCTATACCTTTATGAAGAGATATTGTCATTCTAACTCTTCTGACCAGCTCCAAAAAAACTAAAAAGACATATATTTCAGGCACTTGATGCAACAAAGCGTTGACCAAGACAAATTTCTTCAACAGCTTCTGTTCTACAAATAGGAAAAGAAAAAAAAATCAAACATGCCTATATAATGTATCTACTCTCTAAAATGGCATACATCTAATTCCATCAGCTGATGAGATTTATGTCTTTCCACTCTACCCAATATATTCAGAGGTCTCTCAGGACTGTGGTTTCGACAAGAGGTGAGAGTCTTCCAAAACTATTTTCGTTCAATTTCTCCAGGTTCTGTGACAGAAGCTTGTCATAGAGCAGCTGGTTTTGAAATTTATTTGTTTAGTATTTCTACAGGACATCATTTGCTTCTACATCCTTGAAAATATGAGAAAAAAGACTGCACTAGCGTAACAAGGAAAGAAAGTGAAAACATTCACCATGATTGTCCTCCAAGTCTGTATGGTTTCAAACTGACTTACAACTTATATTTTGATACTAGCAGATACTGTTTCCCATTTAGGAAGAAATCCATCTATAGACAATAAAAGTGAAACACTTCACTAAAGCAGGCCCTGGGCTGTTTAGGAGGACATTCAGGTATACATTTTTTGCAGGTTATGTCTGAGCTGAGCTTTCTGGAAGCTGAGAAATGATGCATTATCCTTCTCATAGCACTCAACCTGGATGATTTTAAACAGCTGCAGAGAATCTATCAACATTGCAGATTGAATTTCACCTTTTAAGAAACCCAGTATCCTCTTCACATCTTCCTCTGCTCAGGTTTTAAATAATACAAATCCTTTTGTCTCCCATTGCAAATTCTTGCTTATGCTGAATCTGTACTTTATTAAATACAAAAGCTTTTCTTAGGTAGATAACATGAAGAAATTTAAACTGCCTAAAAGGTATATAGTCTTTTCTGCAGATACTTATTCAGATTTGAAAATCAATGTCAGCTGGACTGAGGTCATTATCTGTGTATATGTGTGCCACATGTAATCATATATTGGCACGTTTGGTGAAAGTAATTTTAAGTGTCAATACTATCAAAATCAAATATGAACAATATTGTTGAAAATAAGGTCAATGCCGATGCATTAATTAATTGTTTGGTTTGGTGAAAAGCACAGTCTGTCTTTCCCTGAATCAAATTTTTAGCCATGGTAATGACTACTTTATTTTCTGTCATAGAGTTCTGCAAGCCCGTCCCACTTCTTAGTGAAGCTTGTACATCATCCTTACCTGATGCTATTCAACTCCAGAACACATTTGAAAGCAAGGACTATGTCAGAAGCAGCTATTCTTACATGAATTCCAATCTTTATGCTACAAATCTTTGTTCTGTCAAAATAACAGTGCATTTAATTGCCTTTGAAGCTGCCAAAGACTAAATAAGCTGACAAAGACTGGTATCAGCATATATGAAAATACACAGGCTTTCTTTACCTTGGTATGCTTTCCCAATGTCAGAGAAGAAAGGAAAATAAACTAGGAAGGGTGTGCAATCACACAGAATATACTGTGTTTGTTACAAGCATTAACTCTGCAAGGAGTTTCAGCCCCTGACCTTCTCAGAAACCTGCCTCAAAAAGGCAGAAAACAAATGTCACAGAGTCCAGTCACCCTGACTAGTTTCGATTCAGCACACAAGTTTCGGTTCCAGGAGTTCAAAATGAGAGATGATTTCTTCTCCCATGGAAAATGTCTGATGGTTTACGCCACGTAATAATATGTTTTGAGGTGTTTTTGCTAGCAGTGTGATAATAGCAGAAGTATGTTTGTAGTAGACAATCCCCGTTTGTTCCCAGCAACAGATCTCTTTCTGATTCAATATACTAACTTTTTATTTTTTTCCCGGGGTTCTCCAACAATGATTAAATCAGAGGCATCACCTTATATTTCAAAAATCAAGTAATTTGATAACATAATAAACTGAAACCTCCAAAACTCGATTTGGTGATATTTTAGACTGCATATTCCAGAATGTTAACCTAGGATGCTAGCCTCCTTTTTATGTCTCTTTAATCTCATTAACAATTTTCACATATTTCTGAGTCTTTCCATGTGATGATTTATATTGCTATTATTTCTATTGAGGCAGGAATGGATTAAGGAAAATCAGCTTTTTGGGCACAGGCATCATTGACTCCCCACTCACTTTGCACCATGCTGTTTATTTAAAAGCAGAATGCTCTGAAGTAAATCAGCTTCCAGATCCAATCAAACATGTTACGTATGTATATAAATAAACACATATGTGTGTGAGTGTAGAATTCATATGATCTGATACATTATACAAATGAAAGAATTTAATTAAAAAATAATCCTTTCAATTTGTTCTGGAAATATGGGAGAGCTCACAGATACTTTTTTTTTTTTTTTTCCACTTGCCTTAGGTTTGGAAAGATACTTATAACATCAACTAATTAAGCTTTTCAGATCTTGGAGGAGAAAGTAACTGGCTATTGTAGACACAGTCATTAAGAAGCACCCATGCCTATCTTCAGAAGCAGTTCTGAAGCTGAATAAAATGACTTAACAATAATACGTGCCAAGTAAACTTATTTACTATTTTCAGGAATGGATTTCAATTTCTGAAATTGTTGTGCTCATTCATAGATAATAACCAAGAAAGTGGATGTTTGACAAGAGTAAATAGAGACAGAAAATCAGATAAAAATGTCATTGACCACACAACTGTTTAAGGAGTTGGATTATGTAGAAAGGTGTGGAAAGGAAGAAGAGGTCAGAGTCTAACCAGTATGTTGGCAGACAGGGTTTAGTCATCATAAAGCAATTATAAGACCAAAAAGTCTGTAATCACTGTAATGGGGTGTAGGTGTGTACATAAACATCAGAGAATTCTTAGTGATTTCCAGGAATGCTCTCACCTGTTCTACTTTCAAAAGAAAAATGCAACGTACAATGAAGTATTAAGAAAAGACACAAGAACTTTGCAAACCTGCCAGTCCAGATAACAGTGAGATAGGTATCAATGTTACAAGAATAAAATTATTCTTTCAAAAAGTCAATGGATATGAAATGTGTACTTTCTTCTTTAGAAGAACGACCAGGACCATCTTCTGTGATAGTTAGCAAGAGTTCTTCGTTTGAGTGCTAGTTATAAGGCATATAAATTTAGAAAATGTAGTTTAATGAGAATCTGATGTTCACTTTATTATTTCCTAACCCCTCTTAATCTATTTTATAAACCCAACTCCTCTGCAAAAGATTCGAAGAGTACTGTTATTTAATTTAGTTATAAGTCTAATGCTCTTCCTGGTCCCCATAAAGAGACAATAAAGAACACTTGTTTGCTACAGATATAATAAAATATGCTCACATAATATATCAGTGCTTCCTGTCTGTTAAAATGATAATGAATTCTCTGCAAGTGCAAGTTGAGTTTAACTATATTATAACCTCTGTATAATAGTAGCTGATCTTCCCCATATTTTTCTACTCACACATTTTTATTTGAGGTCATTGAGACCCTTGAAAAACTGGTGGCTACAAGAAGAAAGTAATAAAAATCAACTGGAGCAATATTCCTTCAGGGTAACATATCTGAATTTAAAATTATTTCTGAAAAACACACACACACAAAAAAAATGCACAGTGGAAAGTTTTCTGAAGTGCTTCTGTACTGTCATAATCTCAAAACAAACTGAACTTACACAGAAAAGCAAGCCACATCTCAGTGAAGGTAGCTCAGTGGAAATACATGATGTTCATCATTATGACTGGAAAAAAATACTGAAAATATAATTTTCTGTTATGTAACAAAGTTATACTCTCATCCTGGATACTTTGTTTTAGCTTTCTGTTCTCAGGAGTATAATGCAGAAATATTTAAGACCTCCAGAAAGTCAAGAAAAGTAGACAGAAAGCACAGGAATATTTTTCCCTGTGATGACTGAATTAAAAATTAGACATATATTAATTATTGCTTTGTCTTTACCTTGAGTTTTAACCTTTGCCTTGCAGAAAACTTAATTTCCCATTAAAAAAAAAAATAAAGACTGAACAAATGGTGGTTGTGACAACTGAGTATAGAGATCCCTAGAAGGAAGAGCCAACAGATGTCTACCACAATCATTGTAGCAAAAACTGAGTAGCTTATGTTAAGCACTAAGTGTGCCATAGACAAGATGCTCCTACAAACTGAAGTAGTAATGAGCTGATCCAATTAATTTTAAACAACAGGGATAAACTACAGTGGAACTCCAAGTCAGGTGTTGATTTCAGATGAAGAAATTTTGATAATTTCAGAAGAAAGCTAGTTGTTGAAATAATCCAGACAAGAAGGCTGGGGATTTGAGTATTGGATAAGGAAGACTTTTTTTTTTTTTTTAAACTAACACAAACAAACATGCACCTCAGCTGCAGGAAGCTTCTGAAGAGAATTCCAGTCCTAGCCGAATTAATGAGAACCTCACCAAAACTAAACCAAAAAGAAAAGAACACCTACAAGTAAACGTAATGGGAAAATGTAACAGAGCAGACAGTACATGTGGAAATGCACTGCAAGATGTAAAGTGTCACATTCAGATACTCTTTTACCCAGTTTAAAAAGAAAAAAAAGTTCATTCCAGATACAGCCTATATGCTAAGTGAATACTTTGCCTCATTTTTCACCTGGGGTCACTATTACAGAAGTGGGATGAAAAGGGATGACTAGTAGGAAAAAAAAGTCTGGAAAAGGGAGATGGGGCAGTGTGGCAAATGGAAGAAAGAAAGTGTGAAATGAAAGATATGTAAATTCTCACCTGTAAGAAGGCTAAATTCAAGCCTTGAATGCTCTCACTGTGTGGAAGCACGTAATCTCTCTTACAGCAGCCTGAAAAAACTGGCACATGAAAAACATTGTAGCAAGGAATTTCAATAAATCTACTGAGTTGACAGAGAGAGGGAAGCCAATACGCATTAAAAATAGTAATCTTATTAACTGCATTTATGAAATGGCAGAAAGAGGGAAAGGAGGAGCTCTCTGGTCTCTTGTAAGCCTGCTAGTGTGATCCAGGTAGGATGGAAAACTTCAGGAAAAAAAAAAATCAAAGAACTGAAGACAAGAATTAAGTTGGTGCCCCCAGCACCAACTGCAGGTCTGCTTCTGTTGGGTCCTCAGCACCAACTACAGATCTACTCTATTGGGCTGTGCTATCTGCTATTGCAGCCTAAGTAGGGACATTCTATCAATATGGGAAAGATCAGAAGGAAAACTGAATTGTCTTAATGAGATGACGAGATGAGCAGAAATTTAACAGTAAAAGTGAAAAAATGTGTACTAGAACAAGTATTTCCTACAAGGCAGGAACTTATTCTGAGAACAGAAAGATCTAAGTGTTAAATGTGTTGTGCAGTGAATCACAGGATAACTCCGAGCAACTACTGTGATGGATTTCTTTAAGAATAGAAAACCCACAGAAATATCAATAGATACCAGGTTATTTTGGGTACATTTTTTTAATAGCCCAGCAAGTTGCTATTGCAATGAAATTAAAGTGCTGATAAAATTTTCAAACTGACAAGGGAAGTATATTTATTGGCATAACTCTTAATTAATCTGCAGTAGTTTCCAAAATAAATATTAGTAAACCGAAGGGCTTGGTGGGATTCAGAAATGGATTAGCTATTCCTAGGAATGCTATCCTGAATAATTACACTAGCTGGAATAAAAAGTGATAAAGGACAACAATGGATTAATAATTCTTTCTATGGATAATTTATAGTGATTCTATACTCTCCTCTGAAGCTGTCTGCCAATTAGAATTAGAACCAAGACAACAATTAGACATACTGCTTTTCATTTAATATAGTATGTTCTTATATTTTAAATTCAATAAACTATTGTAAACTAAAATAACAATAAATAAATAAATTTAACTATCTATTATAATGTAATATTAAATAATATAATATTATAATTATAATTTAACTATCTAACTATTGAACTATCAGATTTCCACTGTTTATGAGACTCAGGGTTGTATTTCTGCCAACTATCATTCAGATAAACTATATTGTCTGGGCTTTACTGAAAGTATAAAGTACTCTGGTGAGGTTAATTTGAAATACCGAGACCTAAAACACAACTCAGCATTGCCATTCACGGAACATTGATGAAAGAGTTAATAAATGTTAACTGAATGTTAAACATGTGATAGCTGTGATAACTATAATTAATTTGCTCCCGAGTTTAATCTGAAATGGTTTAAAAAAAGGGCATGAACTTGTCCTTGAGTAGCTAAATCATACTAATTGAAGCACTCCTACATTATAATAGACCACTTATACCATTTGCATTTTCATATATGCATGCACGCAGTCTTTCTAAAAGATTTCTGCTTGTTCACCATAACAACACATTTTGTAGGAAAATTAACAACAAAAAAAGATAGTGCTAGGAATATGAAGTCAGAACTTCCAGGAAAGAGTCAGAGATACACTCCTAGAAAGAACAACTTATCTGTAAAAGCACTATACTAAACCAATCATAGAATGGCTCAGGTTGGAAGGGACCTTAAAGATCACCTGGTTTCAACCCCCCTGCCAAGAACAGGGATGCCACCCACTAGATCAGGTTGCCCAGGGCCTCATCCAGCCTGGTCTTGAACACCTCCAGGGATGGGGCATCCACAGCCTCTCTGGAAGGTTCCAATCCAGGAACTCCACAAGCTACTAAAAAAACTTTTCAGAGAGAAAAGATGCTGCAGGTCAAAACTATTGCCCAAATTTCATATAGGAGAAACTAATGGACTAGTAATGCTATATTTTAAGGATAAGTAAAATCAGTGCTAGATCTGAGAAAGGCTCTCTGAGATGGTTGCACAAAATTTATTTAGCTGTCTAATCTATGCTGAGGGACAGATGTGGATGCCTACCTCCAAAACTGGTAGCCTTAAAAATTCTGCTCATTTATAACAATACTTTTCATTTTTAAAACCAGGCTGCCTTTCTATCCTTTATGAAGCCCAAGCATTAGGGTAGACATCAGGATGGGGAGCACCATATTAAAGTCCTTTTGCTTCAGAGAACCCCACACCAAGACCTTCCTATCCACAGGTAACAGTATTTGCAGCTGGTGCGTTTGCCACTCCCTCCTGCTGAACTCTGCACTGAACTGCATGGAAAAGTCAGGTGCATTGGCTCACATGGAGAGTGAACTGGGTTCTCCAAATGAGCAGCTAAAATATCAAACTGGCCAGACACAGACCCTGTTTTAAGGTTTTTACTCAGTCAGTATTTCATGTTAAGTATAGAAACAATCTGGAAAAGACAATGCAACCCAGACTTTCTCTTCTGTCACGGCAGAATTGTCCTCTTTATTTCATGATGAATTTTGCCCAATAAATGAGCAGACTGAAACAGCTTTGCCAGGAGGGATGGACAGATTGTAACACCAGTCTAAGCCACAGGCTGTGATTAAGATGCTTACCTGAAAGGTAGAACACATGTATTTTTCAATGGTCTTATGGAGAAGAAGGAGCTGAACTCACTGCTTGTACAATACAAATGATTTCCTTCTGGATTATTACATACAAAGGATGTAGTCCCATAACATCTTCCAAGGCCTAGATGTAAGGTTTAGCTTCCCATTGCGTGAAAAGTCTTGTGGGGTGTCTGTACAATTATTTTCCCATATGAGAAAAGCAGTTTAAAACTTCCTGTCTTTGGCTTCTTTTTCACCCTGAAGTTGTATTGGAGCAATTCTTTGTGGGGCTGCACAGAACATCAATAGTGTTGTTCAGAGCATCAGAAATGAGCTTAATAATAATAATAATAATAATAATAATAATAATAATAATAAAAGTCTGTGAACTGAATCAGCAACTGAGTGAATATAGTTATGCCCTAAAGATACCAGTGAGGTTTAAAAAATGCTCTTGTCTTCACCAAGTCTTTACTTGCTATCTGAACATGTGTTACAAAGAGTTCAGACATCTGCACCCTACTGTGGTTTCCCACCTCAATATATGAAGATTAGTGTTCAGGTCTTTTGAACATTTAAAATTTTTTCTGACTAGAGATTGAGTAGGAATGACCCAAGGAATATGGGAAGATGCAAGGCCCTTAATTTCCAGAGTGATTGTGGTTAGTGTATCTGGGCAAAAATAGAGTCCTAGCCAACTTTTTTAAAACATTAAACCTTTCATCAGACTTAGCACCTTAGACTTTATGCCTTATAAATCATTTGACACATATCTTTAAAGTTTGAGATATGAAAATCCCAGGAAACAAGGTTACCGTCACTTTTGAGTTATCTTGTTACTTAATATGTACTGGATGAGCTTATTATTTCTGGAACTTACAGTAGATGCTATTATCTAAATGAAATGTTCCATTTTAGGGTAATTTGGGAATATTTTTGTAGTCAATCTGTCAATCACATAATTTCTTTGTATGGTGCTATTTTGATTTCTTGCAAATTTAAGTCAGTAACTTTACTTTGGTCCCTCAACCAGGTAGATTTTTCTGAAATCAGTACATTTTTCAGTACCAGGTATCTATGTTAAAAATTAAAAGCTCATGCCTTGCTATACTTATAAAAGGATCACTATTCCCACATATGATCGTAAACAAAAAAAAACAGTCTTTTAAGCTAAGATTTAATTTAGTTATTCAGGAAATAAAAGCTTACATCATTCACGTCTTTTTAATAATAGTTTCCATTTTTCGAAATGTACTGCCAAACTAAAAAGAACAAGGTGTTCTTTTTATACAAAATTTCCTTATATCAAAAGCATTTTGAATACATTTCACATTACATTAAAAAAATATTAGAAACACAGTAAATTCAACCTTTACATGTGGAGGGATGTCATTGAAATTAATTAGTCATAGCCAAATATCTAGTGGAAGGCTAATATATTAAGCATAATGTTATGTACAATATTATGATACTTAATCATATTTTGATATGGAGGATTTGAGATTATAGAGGAAAAACATGTCTTACAGCAGATATATGTAGAGATACATTTTATTTTCATTTCAAAAAATAGCAAATGTCTTAAGAACACAAACCGGAAAGTTATTAAAAGCTTCATAGCAAAATATTTAGCCAACTCTGTTACAATATATAGGCTTGAGGTTCTAACAGTTAACACTATGCCTCAATTCACTGAGCAAGTAATGCTCTTGATACATAAACATTGCGCAGTTGAAATCTGGAGCTGAATATTTAAAAATAAAAAAGGAGAGAGAGAGTGTGTATTTTATCTTTGATCTTTCATAACCAACTGAAGTACAACTACAGTTTAACAGGCTTGATTCTTTTTGGGAGAATCCGTTAAAAACAATTCCTGAGTATTTAAGTGAATATATTCAAAAAGACTACATACAACCAACTTCCTGTTAGGTGAGCCTTGCAACTAGAAGTGACATTCTCTAGCATGGCTGTCATGGCAGGATCACGGCCTAAATACCTTAATGAAATACACAAAAACTTTCTGGTATGCACATTCAAATTCTCATTTTCTTTAACAATAGCCTACAATTGTGAACTGAGGAACTTTCTCCGCTGAGAAAAATATTGTTTTAAATGTCACTTCCTTTTGCAAAATCTTCTAATGCAAATTACCCCAGCTAAGCCTCCAATGAACCGCCATCCCAATAATTATGTGAAATATATAAATCAAAATTTAGCCAAGGGGCTTTTGTAATACTTAGTATACATATTGAATTATATGCTTTGTATCAGTATCTTGACCATAGAGACCTAGCTATTTAGCATCTTGCTATTGTAATGAGAGGCAATATATTCATTTTCCATTATTCTCTTCAGATTCATGTCATGATATCATTTTACTATATACCATGTTTCTAAAACCCTGTTAGCATTCATTATGTCCCTATGATTTTAATCAGTATACTTTGATTTTAAAACTGCTGCCAATCAAAATGCTTTAGAGAACTAACCCCAGAAGAATTTTCAGATTTCTTACTTTATGTATGCTTTCCTGGAATTTTAGGATTAAATCATAACGGATGTAGAAATATTAATGTACAAAGCATAGTTAATAATTCACAACACTGGTATTCAACTTGACCAACTACAATGAATTCACAAAAATGTTTTGATACCCACTCTTTTCTATCCACCCACCCCCATACGTAAACAAGATTCTCACAATGACAATGGCAAGATTGTAGTTACTGAGATGTATTATATGTGAAAGGCAACGCCAAGGATAAAGATAAAGGCCTGAATTTGACAATTCCAGTATGTATTCCTCCTCACTTCCCATTCTGGACTGCAAACACAATTTTTAGACTCTTGCAGTCATTAAATAAGTAGAACCTACAGGTAAATGGAGCTTTTAATTCTAATGCAGGTTTTTGGAGTCAAATTGATAGAAAGTAACATGCTTGTATAAAACAGAATGAATAATGACTTGGAAAAAAATGTAGTAGGTCGTACCAAAACTCTCTGAGAAATGATAATGTACTATATTGCAGCTGTATGTTACTGTGACAAAATACTATTGGACTTACAAAGACAAAGATCTCTGTTTACACAAGCCAATATTAATATGCTATTAATCATCTGGATAAAAACGGGCTTGTTCTAGTTTCACTGAGAAGGAAACACTTGTCAAAATGTTTTTTTAAAAAATACTGTTGAATATATTGTAAATTGCAATTTAAATATTAAAACCTTGTTTCTGAAGTTCCCCGCTTTAGGTTGTTACTCAAAAACTCATCATGTTCAAAACTCAAATTATTATGAGATCTCGATATCATAAGAAGCTTTTCTTTATTGGTAAAGTCTTTTTTGACCACTGCTTGAGGCACAAGTAACCTGTCCATCGGGTCCTCTTTGTTTTCTAGTTTCATATATCCTTTACTGTTGCTCCGATCCAGTCTGGGCCAGCTGGGATGTTTCCTTTGTTCAGTTTGGACAGTGAGTGTAGATGGACCCCTGTCCAAATCCAGGGACTTTGAATGTGAAGAGAGAAGATGCAAAGATGTGTTGGACCCAAACTGTTTCCTGGCAGCACCAGGGGATAAAAGCTTTCCTGTACTCGGTCCGAGGGTCATAGAAGATTTGAACTGATCATGTGGAGTGTCCACAAATGAATTATGCCGTGGTAGCATGGCCGCAGCTGGTTTGCAGGATTCCTTGGTGTCAGTTAATGGAATGGCCAGGGAGTCCATCGACAGATTTCTGGACCAACTCTTTGTGACCTCTGAGTCCTCGGTTATGTTGTCTATACTGGGCTCATCAATAACACAGTTATTTAGTTTAATTACTGGCAGTGTGAAAGCACTAATAGAAGATGATACAATGGACTTTGTTTCACACTTTATAGAACTAGTGTTTTTGTCATCTGAAGCCTTACTGGAATGAGGGTAAAGTCCAAAGACTGAACCAGATTGGTCAGTCAGCAGAGGTGGTAGGAGGCTAGCAGTGGTCCTATCTTCATTTAGGGGGATCTCCTCTTCTTCAGCAGAAATATCCATTCTAAAATTACTCTTGAAGCCAGAGAAAGGTGCAATCGTGTTTGCAGCCAGCCGTGATGCACATGAGCTCCCACTATGCCCAAGTTCTCCTTCCCCCAACAAGCCAGCAAAGGCACCACTCAGCTGCTTCTGTTCCTTGATCCTCAGGGTGTGGATGTCTATTACAGTGGAGTATATGTCTCTCATGTGTATGATTTTTGTTTCTTTGTCACGGTTTTCGTGTAGTATGGCATTTGCACAGATAAAAATGAAGATTCCAATGCCCATAGTAAAAGGGCCCAACATTTTCATCTTATCTGAGTGCACATGCTGTTCAAAGAAACGAAGTAAAATGCTTCCTTGGTTTCTTAGGACCTCAGTTTCATTTACTGATAGTTTATCTTCAGATCCTAAAAGCTGGTCCTTCTGGGGCCAGTATCCAAGAATGGCCATTGCAATTCCCAAGAATGCGATAAGCACTCCCAAAACAAGGAAGAACCCTGATGGAGAATAGAGTCTGATTTTGCCCCTGACAATGACTACATCTGCCCTGGGCCGGCGTCTAACTGGTTTCTTCTCCTCAGAAGCTGGTGCTGTGGCAAGATTTACATTTTGCTGAGATCTGGCAGAGTCTTGCCTTTTCAAGGCAGCCAGTCCTGTTATGACTCCGCCGGTTGCTATCATAGTTCTATATTGTGTCCTGCAGGGGAAAAAAAGCAGAAATATTGATGTAAGCAAAGTTTGTGTGTGCAAATATAAATAGTGCTCTGTTAATATGTATATATTTCTTGATAATTAAAATATTCATCACTTTAAAAAAAGTTACTATATTTAATCCAGTTAGGGCATAATAAAGGTTTTAAGACTCAAATGGCATTTAAAAAGCATTTTCAAAATACTTTTATCACTGTAAATATAGGTAATATATCTTTCAGCAATGTAACAGACTAGAAAACTAGTGCTCTGTGGTGACATATCAGGATTAAACATGAGAATACTCAGAAGTCTTTATAAATGGTTTATGTCAGGACAGTCAGTAACAAGTTACAAGTTAAGAACCTCGTATGTGTTCTTGATCATTTTACCACTATAACTAGCTCTTTTAAAAACTTCTGTGACATACAATTAATATGAATACAGATCATTCTACATACTCTCTTTAAGACATTTTGCCTTTTAAGTTTCAGCATATGTTAATATATACTTATTCTATCATTTAAAGAAGCTTTTATTAAGCCTATTGAGACCACCTGAGTGTCAACTACAGAACCGTTTTGCCTTTCCTAATAAAGCTGATCCTTTGCTATGCATATCTATATCCTTTTTCTCCCCATTTTGGTTCTTCACTGACTACAAAGTAGTAGCTCAGTTTAGTTTACCAGATAACCAATTTTCATAAATGTCAAGCTCATGAATTCAAAGCTTCATCGCTTTATGAGCTTTATTCTTTTTTTTTTTTTTCCTGTTAGGCTTTTCACACCTGGGTGTCTACTACATGGGAAACATGAACCAGCATGGGTTTAAAAAGAGAAACTCATGTTTGGTAGGGCTTTTTTTGAGTAAAAGTAACAAATGAAACAACACAGTTCAGGATTATCAAATGTTATTTTATAAGGCATCTTATAACCAGACTCAAAAATAGTTTCTCAGCTTAACTAATGGATATTTGAATGAATACTAGAAAGTATTATAGTATACCATTGAGATACTGTAAAGCCAGGTATGAAAAAATATATATGTTCTTTTTGATGGCCTTGCTAAATTCAAAGATACAGAAAGGCTGACAGTCTGTTGCAGAGAGAAAAGCACCGTGTCAATGCTAGGGATGGTTTAACAAGCAGACAAAGCAAAAGTTGGACTGTGTGTATAGAGAGGCAGAGAAGCAGAGGCAAAGGAAACCAGTGATTGCTTTCAATTTACAGGCAATAACTTTCATCAGATATCTTTAAATATTTGTTTTTTAAAAATCCCAACAGTGACACCCATGCAAAAAGATCAGAGCTCTTGTAGTGTGAGAATGACCATAGGGGCACTATCATGAATTTCCAACAATGCAAGCAGGTGTCAAGTAAGCTCATTTCCAAGCAGAAATTGCTCCAACCCACCATTATTCATGATTATGAAATTAATAGGGAGTTTGAGACAGGTGGCCAACTGGAAGCACTAATCCAGAAAAAAAATGTACCAGTGTTCATTATTATCTGTTCAGCATTAATTCAGGTGACAGACAGAAAGAACAGCAAGCTGAATTCCTTGCCTGCACCATTATTAATGGAGAGAGTGCTTTCTCTCCTTCTGTGAGAAACCTTTTCTTTGTGAAGGGAAGACCTGAAAAAACAAGGCCTAAGATGCAGCATTTTCTTAATTTCTGAAAACAAATTTGATAGAATTGTTTAAAAAAAAAAAAACACAACTCAGAAAGTTCATTTCTAGTGACAGGTTTCATGTTTCTCAACGCTCTGGAAATTCTCACCCTTTGCAATTCACTTTCATTTTTATGCTGTCTGGGCAATTTCAGTAGTTCCAAGACAATTAATTTCTTGAATGTTCCATGAAGAGCCAATTTTTTTTTTTTAGTGTAGCAGTTTTAACACTATGCTCCCCCTCCTCCCAAGAAAGTTAATCGAGGTTGATAGTATATTAAAAAAAAAAAAAAAAAAAAAAGAAAACGGTGTCTCATATGCCTATATTTAAGGGTTTCTGCCAAAAGCAAAAGATCATTCTCTAAAACATTTAGACTCTCTAGGCAGAAATAAATTAAGAGAATTATGGCATATCTTTACTGAAATTAATAGATCATTTAGCTATTATCTATTTTGCTCCCTTATTCTTTTCCACATCCTAGATCTTTGCAGGGATAAGGAGTTTCCATATTTATGTGGCATTTTGCAGCACACATAAACACACTCTCATCCATTATCAGGGCTGCCAAGGAACTGCACAGGGTAGTGCTAAATCCAAGCTCTACATGTTGGCTGGATTTGATATTTTGTGTTCTGTACTGTGCTTACCACAGCTACCTGGATTTCACCAAAGGGTGAACCCAGTAAGCTCAGATCTGGTTGGCAAATATTTTAAGCATACCTCTAGCAAGAGTTCCTCTCTAACTCTGAAAAGCAGATCAAAATATATATATATTACATCCTGAGGTATCTTTCCAAAATTCTCATTTGCAAGCTTTACATATATTGCAGGAAAACCACACCACAATTTCATTATTAATTGGTCTACAGTAACCTGAAGAACAGAGAAAAACTGAGATCTTCTATAGTAAAAGGGAGAAAGAGATCTCCTAAGCCACCCGGCTGGCTTCCTCCCAGTATTTCAGGGGAACATTTTGTTCCTCTGTTCACTTTACCTGCATTAGAACTTGGACATAAGAGAGATATATATAGAAGTCTCTTTCCTATTTGTGAGTTCACATGGATATTATTAAATCTTTATTTGATGGAATAAAATCACAACCAGCTTCATAAATATAATTTGTAATAAGCCATGGTGTTGGTAAGGCTTATATACTACTTAATTTTAAGACCTGAATTTCGATCTCTTCTTCATCTAATAAAATCATTGGTATTAGCAGACCATTGGTATGAGATGATTTCATTTCATACAGAAAATTTTTCAAAAGCCTATTACAGTGAAGTGTATTTTAAGATGGGAAACCTTTTTTTAAAAAAAAAAATATTGTATTTAGAATAGTGATATTGTAGATACAATGAATTATTTTACAAATCTGTTTACTTTCATTACAGAACAGCCACAATGAGTTCCAATGTCAAATGTTAATTCTCTTAGCTTAGTACAATGATTACATTTAGTTTTACTCAAAAGCCTGAATTCAAACTTCTGAACGAGCAAACTTTACAAGATTTTGACTCAGAAGTAAAGAAAGGTTATGTTAGAAGTTTTGACAGAATTTTTCTGGTGGCACTGTGAATGACACAGGCTTACTTTAAAATGGATCAAATAAAGGTAAAATGGATGTAGAGTACAGAGAAAAAAAAAATAAAGGGATAGGCCTGTAAACCATTTCATAAACACAACCATCTTGCTGTTAAAAAAGCACCACAGCTATCAAGCTGCTTTTGAAGAACAAACTTTGAGTGTTTTTTTAAGCGTCTGCCTTCCTAACCTTGTAGCTGCTCTGTTTGTTTCATCTTCAGCAGGAACATCAGTACCAAAGGCCTAGATAGTTTACAATCTTAGTCTTGAAAGGAACAGTGGCCCAGATTTACCCTTACAGCTAGCATATCTTTGTACTGTGCTGTTGTTACTAAGAGGTCCTCGCACCAACCCTGTCAGCCACTCCAAGATCACCCAAGCCTGTCTTGGTATAGATCCTGTAAAGTAGCTCCTCCTAAGGTTTGCAAACGTGAAACAAGTTGGGTAATGAAATGTGAAGCGTCAGTCTGAGATGTGGAGGATGCCTGCTTCTTACTTACATTACACTTGCTGCCCAGATCAAGGCTCCTAGAGAGGCTGAAATGGATTCTCCTTTATCACCTTTCCATATGGGGAAAGGTTTCTCAGATGCTCAAGGAAAGGCTGTCATAAAGAAAATTATGAAAGAGGTAAAACCGGCTTTCCCAGAATAGTTGTAGGTAACCACTAGACTTGCATCTGCTGAGCAAAGATTGAAGTATTCCCCTAACCAAGTCAGGAGGTCAAAAAACTCAAATCAACAAAGAAATGGAGGCAGTAGATTCACTCAGTGATACAAAGGTTAGGCAAGGATAAATTATCACGGAGAAACTGTAGCACAGGTGGACAAGTGTCCCTCTTTTCTGTTCTGATCTGCACCAGTACATCAGGATTTCACTGATGATCAGACAGAAAAATGGTGTATTTATGCTGCTAGCATTACCCTATGAATTACATATGAATTTGCCAGCCTGGAGAAGGGAAGGGAGGCCAGAGGCAGGTGACCTGGGGACTCATTAGAGTAGCTGGCATCTCCAGACAACTGCAGAGCACAGAGAAACTTGAACAACATAGACATGTCCACAGGGAGGTATGACAGATAAGAGGGGGTCACTCTGAGTCCTTTTGAAACTAGGAACAGCCTCCAAAAGTAATACTCAGTTATCCTTTGGAAGCCATGCAAATGACAAAATTGGTGGGATAGGATTTGGTGGGATTTGAGCCCAGTTGACTCACTGACTGATTGTTCCAGATATAAGACATGTCAACTGCAAGAATGTATTATAGACTGTACATTTCTGTTATAATTGCAACTGAGGCAATTAGCTATTTACACAATGGCTCTGATACTAGACAGTCTAGAAAAATCTGAAAGGTGTGTGTGGAAGAGCAAAAATTCAATGGAAGGAACTGACTTTATTGCACGTGCTAGTGGCTCCAACTAACTTCTGGTTCCACAAACCACAAACTCCTTAATTTTCTCTTTAGCCTAAGAGGTCACCAACTTAATACCCTTCTTTCCCCTCTGATGACTAGCATCACCATTACTGTTACTAGTATCAACTATGTTTTTCAGAGATGGTCAAACTATTAAACATGTAGTTAATCTCTCAGAAACTATATTAACTCTCAACCTGTAGTTAGCTTTGGAGCTTGGTATTTCTATTTCAGGTGCCTCAAGGCTTATCTATTTTTTCAACTATTTTGGTACAATAAAAGTTACTAATTCTACCTACAACATAAGTCTTTTGAATAAATATAGTCATTTGAATTATGCTGAGATCTTACATTTAATTTGAAAGGTATACCAGCACCAAAGATAGAAAGTGCACTAAAGGATATTAGGATTATATATCTTTCAAATTATTTTTTTTATTCCAGATATATTTCGGTGTCCCTTAGTATTTATGACCTTTGTAGTTTGCACAAATATTTTTTTTTATTATAAAACTGGAACATTTACTGTTTAAAAGATTATTGAAACTTAATTATTTGAAATTATCAGAACTGTACATGCTATTTCCTTGTAGTTTAGGTTTATATAAAACTTTCTGAAATGATCAGCTATTGTATTTCAGCAAAGAATTAAACTTCATCACAGTGAGAATTGTGATAAAACATGGCTTCAATTACCATGGCACTTCCTAACCTGCTATTTCAGCTGATTAGGAAATTTACTTCATGTTAGTACTTGATTTATTACCACTTAAGTGACTCAATCTCAAATTTTAATGAGAGAACAAAATTTAACAGCAAGGAAAGTTTCCTTTACCTTTGATAAACCTGAAGTCCTAGCAATGAAAGAGGTATATGAGAGGCTGTTTACCCAGAAATTCTCATAATCAAGAATGCAAATGATAAAGTAATAAGAGAACTGATAGCACAGCTAAGTAAACAAACCACTATTAACCTGTAATTAACAGAATACATCTAAACTTTGTTCCTGATGTATAATATATCAATGTGTTATCTGCGCATAGAGGTTGTCAACTGATACAATCAGTTCTATTCCAAAGGTAAAAATAATATGTTCCATTAAAGCAATTTTATAGGCCAAAAGGATTAATATTTCTGGCAGAGATAATACAGCAATGGCCAAAGAAAGAGTAGTTCCACAAGAAACAGAAAAATCATCCAAAATTACATTTTTATTTCGTAGCTTAACAAGCAATCCCCTCCAACTGCATAACACACCAGTGAGACTACCCTATGATGCATCTCTCTCCTAATATCCAGTCCTTAAAAATTATTTAAAAAGAAAAGCAAGCAAGCAAAAGGCATCTTTTGTATTCATGATTTTGGGGTATTTTAAATGTACTTTAATTGACAATAGGCGAGATGAAAGCATGTGAAATGTGGTATTAAAAATCTTCATAACCTCAGCTGGGATTTTAAAGTCATGCAAGCAAAAGCCAAGGATAGAAAATTGCATGCCTATTTAAAACATTAAAGCTTTGAAATTTCCAGCTGAAACAAACCCTTTGGGTTCAAATTCCCTTTAATGTTGCCTCTTTTAGTCTGTAAACGGGTAAGCTTAGGGACTAATCATGTCCTTTTAACCTCCTGTTTGCCAGTCAGATTATGGAAACAGGCCAAATCATGCAAGCAGTTTCACAGCATAAAAAGGAAAAGGCTGCATATGGGTCAGGCAATGCAAGAACTCCAGGCTGCCTATGACACAGCAGTAGAGAGAAGGTCCAAAGCAGAGATTAAAAGCTCAGGCTTCCTGGACATTGGTAGACCTGTATCAAATGGTCTGTATTTGGTTTACAATAGTACTATTTCAAACAGTAAAATCTTTGCACTTGTAAGTGGAAAACAAAAGCTTGGTATTAAGGATATATCAAAATCTGTGGGGAAATTCAAGGTCTGACTGTGTTCCATTCATTTAAAATATCTAGATCTGGCAGCATTTTTCAAATCTACATTGTACTAACCCAAGCAAGGCCAAAGGTCTCCATCAGTTACCTCTAACGAATCTATGAAAGACAGGTAGGAATGGCAAATCTGAACATTATTAATGCACATTTCTTTATGAAACTATAATTTTTACTGCTTTAACGAAGGAATCCAGGGGGTTCACAAATTGTTAAGGACAGAAAACCACTGATCTAGATGTGGTGATCTAGATCCACTGATGTGGATCTAGAGCATGGACACTTTGGGAAGGAGGTCATTGTTCTACTATTAAAAGTTGGATACTGAAACATAAGCTAAGAAGGGGAAAATATTGTTTTAAAAACAAACCCAAGCTCTTAGGAGAGTTATGTAAGTCAACAGATCTCATTTTATATGTATTTCCATAACTATTCTCAGTCACGCTGCTTTGGAACCCATGCTAAGAAATATCTTAACATTGTATAAAAGGCCACAGTTCCCTTTTTTTTGAAATTATTTTGATGCAGTTTTCAGAAGTGGCAAGTAGCTGTTGAAGCTCCCTTCTTTTACTATCAGTAGAGAAACCTATATGGCAAAATCAGTATCATGTGTTTATTTGCATATATTTGCCATGTCGCCAAATCACAGAGAATCACAGAGTAGCTGAGGTTGGAGACCTCTGGAGGTCATCCAGTCCTAACCCATGCTCAGTAAGGGACACCCAGCACAGGGTACCCAGGACCATGTCCACGCAGCTTTTGAAGATCTCCAAGGAGGAGACTCTATAGCCTCTCTGGGCAACCTGTGCTAGTGCTCTGTTACCCGCACAGTAAAGTGCTGCCTGGTGCTCAGACTGAGCCTCCTGTGTTCCAGTTTGTGACCATGGCCTCTTGTCCTGCCACTGGGCACCACTGAAAAGATCCTGGCTCTGTCTTCCTTGCACCTCCCTTCAGGTACTTATACACATTGATAAGATACCCCTGAGCCTCCTCTTCTCCAGGTTGAACAGTCCCAGCTCTCTCAGTCTTCCTCATAGGAGAGATGCTCCAAGCCCTTCATCATCTTTGTGGCCCTACATTGGATTCTTTCCAGTATGTTTATGTCTCATATCCACATTGAATAATATATCATATCTTCATTTAGACTCACATTTGCCCTATTTCATTAGCAAACCTGAGCCATGTTATTCTCTATCATGACTTTTATGACTGTTCTTATGTTAAAGCAGGACTCTCACAGCTGGGAAAGTTCAAGTATGGCTGTAAGTAGCCCTGCTTACTAACAGTCTGCATAATGATTCTGTGGAGAGGTTATAAAATTACCCAATTCACAAAACTACAATAAAAAATAATAATAATTAAAAAAAATCCTTTACTGTTATTTGGGGAAAAAATAAGAAAAAAAAAAAAAAAACAGAAAAGAAAAAAAGAAAAAAAAGAGAGAAGAGAGAAGAGAGAAGAGAGAAGAGAGAAGAGAAGAGAAGAGAAGAGAAGAGAAGAGAAGAGAAGAGAAGAGAAGAGAAGAGAAGAGAAGAGAAGAGAAGAGAAGAGAAGAGAAGAGAAGAGAAGAGAAGAGAAGAGAAGAGAAGAGAAGAGAAGAGAAGAGAAGAGAAGAGAAGAGAAGAAGAAAAGAGAAGAAAAGAGAAGAAAAGAAAAAAAAGAAAAAAAGAAAAAAGAAAGAAAAGAAAAGAAAAGAAAAGAAAAGAAAAGAAAAGAAAAGAAAAGAAAAGAAAAGAAAAGAAAAGAAAAGAAAAGAAAAGAAAAGAAAAGAAAAGAAAAGAAAAGAAAAGAAAAGAAAAGAAAAGAAAAGAAAAGAAAAGAAAAGAAAAGAAAAGAAAAGAAAAGAAAAGAAAAGAAAAGAAAAGAAAAAAGAAAAAAGAAAAGAAGAAACCAGTCTTATGAAGTTACTCTTTGTTAGGGCTACCTGCATGGTTAGATCTGGTTGCATAGGTCTGTGTCTACTCAGGTGTGGAAAATCCACAAACACAGGGATAGCACAGCCTCCCTGGGCAGCCTGCACCACTGCCCCTGTGTCACCATGGGGAGAACCTTTTTCCTTATATCCAATGTGAACTTCTCTCGATGCAACTGAAATCTGCTGTCTCATGTGCTAACACCATGTAGCACTGTGGAAAAGCCTAGCTCTTTCTTCTTGTTTACCCCCCTGTAGGTACTAAAGGGCTCCTGTGAGGTCCTCCCAAAGTCATCTCTTCTCCAGGGCTGAACCAGCCCTGTCCTCAGTCTGTTCTCAGGGAAAGAGCTTCGGCCCCTGACCAACTGTGGACCCAGTGAGCTTGCTTCAGTCTGTGAATGTCTTTTCAAATGCTATTGATGTGAAATTCCTTTTTTGAAATCACCTGTGATTTTATTTGGCTTTAAACTTGACTTGAAATGGTCAAACAATAGCTAAATGTGTAATTTGGACTAAAAATTACAAACTCGGAAGTATTGATAAACGTAATCATAAACTAAGTGAGAATGCCTGTTACCCAGATCTGGGGAATGCTGTGACTTTGTTCTGTAAATTACACAAAAGAAAAATCCCTTTTGAATGCATCACCACTTACAGTATATGCCATATACACTAATTATTTCACCTAGTATGCCAAGGTCAAAAGCACGATAAACAGGTAGCAATACTGCACAAAGATGAATGCCCAAACTGCTTGCCTTCTTTG
Organism: Anser brachyrhynchus; assembly: GCF_964034855.1. Lineage (NCBI taxonomy): Eukaryota > Metazoa > Chordata > Aves > Anseriformes > Anatidae > Anser > Anser brachyrhynchus. The sequence continues at coordinate 67,308,557 of NC_137696.1, forward strand.
CTATTATTTCTTCTCCAGGCTGATCTTTTCAGTAGGTCAGATATTATAATTCTGTGCAAAATCAGCAACATCCAATACCAGCAGCATTGCACAGAGCTCGTTAGCCACTCACAAAAGCACAGAGCACACATCAAAGAGAGAAGGAAGCAACCTGAGTTCTATATTTTGCTTTCAAGACACTGCTTTATGACTTGGCCTAGATTTGGTCTACAAGCTTTTGCCTGGCCCAGTTGCACTCTTTTAAACTTGTTCCTTCCTCAGTTACATCTACTGATATGGTGCAGTAAATCAGGTTGAGTCTACAGAAGTTCAGAAATTTTACCAATGTAGAACACATGACATGAGATTGGCACCTGGTCTTCTATGTCTAGAACAGCTTCTCAGTCTTCATACTTGAACCACACGTGTTCTCTTCATGGCCACAAAACACCTGTCTTGTGCATTATCAGTCTGAACCATCATCACATGTGATGTCCAGAATGTCCAGCTGTTCTGCTCTGTGTAGCTGTACCAACTTAGCCTAGGTCCTTGGTGATTGACTAGAGAAACACAGGAGCTCTGATCCTGGATGAATTTGTTTGTGGAATGCCTACTGTAATCTCTATATTTGCCACATTTAGTTACCAATAACTTGAGAAGAGTAACTTGTTTTCAGAAGTGTGCATTGATTACTTCTTCACATAAGCATAGAATTTTTCACTTCTTGTGTACAAACATGCCATGTCCTGTGTGGTGGTTTTACCCTGCTGGGCAGCTGAACTCCACCACAACCATTCTCTCTCTTCCCCTCCTCAAAGAAAAGGGGGAGAAAATACAATGGAAAGGGCTCAAGGGTTGAGATAAGGACAGGGAGATCACTCAGCAACCATTGTCATGGGCAAAACAAACTCAGCATAGGGAGATTAATATAATTTATTGCCTATAACTAGTGGACAGGAACAGTGAGAAACTAAAAACACCTTACCCTCCATCCATCTTCTTCTACCTCCTCCCCTCTAGTGGCATAAGGGAAAGGGGGAATGGGTGCTGTGGTCAGTCCCTAATACTTTGTCCCCGCTGCCCCTTCACGGTCACTCTCTGCCCCTGCCCCACGCGGGGTCCCTCCCACGGGATGCCGTCCTTCCGGAACTGAGCCTGCGGGGGCCGCCCACAGGCAGCAGCTCTTCAAGCACTGCTCCCACACGGCTCCGTACCACAGGGTCCATCCCCCAGGAGCAAACTGCTCCAGCACGGGTCCCCCACGGGCGGCAGCTCCCCCCAGACCCCCTGCTCCTGCGTGGGCTCCTCTCCACGGGCTGCAGCTCCGGCCCGGGGCCTGCTCCTGCGGGGGCTCTCCATGGGCCGCAGCCTCCTCCAGGCCACATCCACCTGCTCCACCGGGGGCTCCTCCACGGGCTGCAGCGTGGAGATCTGCTCCGTGTGGGACCCATGGGCTGCAGGGGGACAGCCTGCTCCACCAGGGGCCTCTCCACAGGCCGCAGGGGAACTGCTGCTGCGTGCCTGGAGCACCTCCTGACCTTCTTCTGCACTGACCTTGGGGTCTGCAGGGCTGGTTCTCACTCATCTCTTGCAGCTGCTGTTGCACAACAAGTGTTTTTTGTTGTTGTTTGTTTGTTTGTTTGTTTTTACCCCTTTTTAAATCTGCTCTCCCAAAGGCCCAACCAGCATCACCCACTGGCCCAGCTCTGGCCAGCTACGGGTCCCTTTTGGAGCCAGCTGGAGCTGGCTCTGATCTACGTGGGCAGCTTGCCAAGTAAACCCAATACATCCTACTCCAAAATACATCACAGAACTATAGCAAAAAGCAAGAAGGAGCTAAAAAAAATGTCTGGGGAAACAAAAATGGAAAGAAGCTTTATAAGAGTAGTCAGGCATTGGAACGGGTTACCCAAGGAAGTGGTGGCATCACTGTCCCTGAGAGTGTTCAAGGAAGGTTGGACCTGATGCTTAGGGACATGGTTTAGTGGGTGATATTGGTAGTAGGGTAGTGGTTGGACCAGAAAATCTTGAAGGTCTTTTCAAACCTTAGTGATTCTATGATTCTAAGACTTGATGAAAGGCTGCTTAAAAGGGGATTGACTAATAAAGTTCTTACATTGTTTTCTTCCTAGAAGAAATAAATTGAATATGCAGACAGAAAAATAAATCTGGATATCCTAGCTTTACTTTTACTTATATTTGCTTGCATTCTCCAGTTTGTTTACATTTTTATACCAAAAAAGAGCAAGAGTGTTTTGGTTGTTTTTAGCCTCAAATGACTGAGGTAGTAATTGTCTTATAACTAAAGTGACAAAATATGTTTCTAAGCTATTTTAGAACTTTGAGTAAATCCATTTCCTAGTGAAAATCAGTACTTCAAGTGGAAGCAGACATTGGCTATTTAGTCAGATATTCATAATTATTTTTTACACATTTGTCCATTCACATTATTAGCGTTCCTATTCAGGAATCAGATAAGATCCTACATTAGCTATGCCTATAGGTGAAATAATTAGTTGGTTTTTTTTTTTGTTTTTGTTTTTGTTTTTTTAAGTTATGCATTTTCTTTCATAAAGAATTTTCTTATTATTGAAAAAATCATTTTAGGAGCACAATCTAATTTAAAATGTATAAAAGAAGCATGTGGGTCTGTATGCATTTATTCCAGTTGGCCTTTTTTCATTTTATCTCTCAGACATTTCAAGGAATATGAAGGAGCATCTTTTAGAAGAAAGTTAAAACTATGAGGTAATACTAGAACAACCTTTGAACTGAAATTCCAAATGCACAGAACTAATGGGAATTTGGAACCAAGCTCACACAATGCAGATTAAAGTATTGACCAGATATAAACCATGAGTCATTAAATAAATATTATAAAGGTCTCTAGTTTCTGAGTGTGTAAAAGCAAAATAAAAGCTTTGTTCTCAGTCACCGATTGCAAAGGAAAGGTATGACAACAGTCTGGGACTCAGTGTGACAAAAGATGGGTAAACTCAGTTTCCTAATTAAAAAATAATAATAATAAAACAAACAAACAAAACAAAAACAAACAAAACAAAACATGAAACAAGATCAAAGATGTTAACAAATACCTTAATGTACAATCACTAAGCCATGCTGGTTCTTCAGTCCTTGAGCACAAAATTTCAAATAACTTATGAATAAATCAGTGGTAGGCACTTAGTGTGGAGGTATATAAGCACAAACAATGTTGGAGTCCTTTGGCAATCGTTTACACTTGCATCATCTAGCTTAACCAGCAATCTGTTACTTGATTTAGTCAGAGGCAAAATCTCCAGCCTAGACACACACTTAATGTAGGCAGTGACCAGCTGTCATGAGACCAAACAAATGTCCTTATCTGCACTACATGCTCAGTTAATCATGCTAATTAGCATGTTCTAACAGCTGTAATTTCCCACTGTATACAAATCCAATGATTGTAAGATCAAATACTAACAGGAACAAGATGAAGGAGGTATTTAAAAGAAGGTTTAAATAATATATGTATTAGATATGAGTTAAAATCTATTTGTTCCATAACTAAGGTGTCTCAGCAAAGCTTTCCCTCTCTCCAAGAAAATACATCTTGGCCTGTAAAACATACAGGCTCAAAACTGCAGGAGTTATCATTCTCTGTTTACCATCAGAGACCTAGGAGCAATTTTTCAAACACATTTAAATAATTCAAGAGCCTAACTCTGAAAACTTCTTAAGTATCCACACCAAGTAGTCATATTTGAAAATCTCAGTGCATTCCAGAGACACAAAACAAAACACAAAAAGATGTAGTTCCTGACTTTGCAGAACTTAAGTACCTAGGACAAAAAGTGACTGTGAAAGCCACAAACCAGAAAAAAAAAAAAGAAAAAAAAAAAAAAAAGGCCTGCTACCTGACAATCACCCCAGCATCATAATTTGAAATTAGTGGCTGAGGCACCAGCCTGGGAAATGGGACATCCAGGGTTCTCGGCCCCTCCACCACCAGGACACTTTTTAGTCATGTTGTGACATATTAGTCCACATTATTAGAAAAGTACACACAGGGGGTATTTGGAACAAGAACTGGAATTTGTTCTCCCTGAGTGTTGCAGCCACATGACAAGAGCGTTTATGTGGCCAACAGGAACAGCTGCTTCAGCACAGCTGTGGCTCTACGCTCCTCTTGTCTGTCACTTGCCTTTGGAAATCTCCTTTGACACCTATGTTCTAAGCAACATTGGAAAATAGAATGGGTCTCTGTTAGGATTTATTTTTTTCCACCAAAGACCTTTGTGCAAGGTATCTTACCCTACCAAGAAGCAAGAGAAATTAGCGACAGTACAAATATATACATATAAATAAAGCACTATTTCATTGAGAAAGGGAAGCATAGTTCAAAAATACTTTTGGTGTACCATATCATGAAACTTTTTTTTCCTATTAATGGATGCCTCAGAAATAATTATGTAATTCACAGTAAAACTTCACCATGTCTTCAGCTGAACATTGGAACATTGGTGCCCTAGTCAGACATCTACCTGGAGACATCATTAGAACCTGTAAGCATTCACACCACTCTGCAGTTTGCTGACCCATAATCTCAAGTTATTAAGTACACATAAGAGCAGCAGTTTCAAGATGCGGGGACAAACAAGTTAACCTTTCATATATATAAAACCATAGAAATATCAATATCAAATTAGTTTCCAGCGTGTAAATTAACCCCCACAATTTCTTCTTTACTTTTAATCATCCCCATAATAATTTGCATTATAATAACCACCCAAAACTAAGGATACTGCAAAAAGCAAGAATCCACAGACAGCCAAGGGATGTATCACTAGTGAGATGCCAAGAGAGATACTGAAACACTGTGGGTCACATTTATGGAATTGTATCCAAAGCTTTGGTAGCCAAATACCTATATATAGATATATGATTTGCTTAGCAAATCTCTTTTTTCCTCTACTCTGAACAACCCAACCTATGCTTTATCATTGCAGAGAACGAGGAGCAGGAAACATGCTTTGGCTGAAGTGGTATAGATAGGTAGTTTATCCCTTATCATTTACCACCTTTCTGCTTAAATTGACAGAAAAAGTATCAGCACCAACAGAAATCTGGAACTTGGAACCTCTGAAAGCAAAAGAGAACAGCTAAGTGTCCTGTGCTTTTGTCCTGTTTCCCTCCCTGTTAAAACCAAACTACTCCTGGGAAGTGTGTAGAGTAAGGCCACTTAAACAAGCAAAAGAACAGCTACCCCCTCACTTCCATCAAAAAACTTTCCTTCGTGACCCTTAAATGGTCCATCTCCACTTTATTCTGTTGGCCTAAGTTTCAAATATACACAGTTTTTCCATGGCATCAAGGCCACTCAAATACAGAAGAGTTGCCATGACTTCATTTTGCATCCATGAATCAGAATATGCCTATCCTGCTGTTTTGCAGAAAAACAGCTCCATCCAGTTGTTCCAGTTAAGTCCATGACATATTGAGTCCAAAATAGAGAGTTTGTGGAACAGTAGGCTGCTAGGCCTGAGAAAAATGAGAATATTCCTAATAAATGAGGAATGATAAATGGTGTTGCTAGCTACAACACGGTGCCCTACTTAAAGACCTTTTAATTGATATGTTGCCAATAGCGTGATAGTGTGCTGTTCAGCTTCGATACCCTCCATTCATAATGACTATACATTTGTGTTTTAACACACTTGAGCTACCCTATGTAATTCAAAACAAGATCTCAGTCAACCCATGTGATCAGGACAGATGTCAAAACCAACTGATGCTAGGTAACATTTTAATTTTATAAGGAAATGTCAGCTATTATTAACATGTATTATAGGCTGCAATTTATTCACAAATGACTTACAAAATTATTTTTTTTAACTCATTGAGGTTCTCACTTACATTGTTATTGTTACATCACTTTATGCTATTAATATTTTACTTACTTTTCCTTAGCCTGGGTCTGGTCACAGTTTACTACAAAGATAAAGGTCAGTTTATTTTAATGGAAATCCTCCTGACTTACACAAAGCCAGCATAAGGTTCAGAATCAAGCACTTTAAATATAAGTAAGGCAAGTTTAAACTAAACTGAATGCATGACTGAAGTTGATGTACCTTGTTAAAAACTGTTGGTAGATATGTGATGCAAATACAAGTAGCATAAACAATCACGAGAAGATTTTAATAAGGAGTTAAAAGTGAAGAAAAGAGAAAATACAGAGCCTTTTTTTCCAGTTTCTGCAAAATTTATATTTATGTCTTATTGCTTTAGGGTCTTCTCAGCCCATCACAGAGCATTGGTAGCTGTCAGTCAGTCTGGCATGTCTAAAGCTTTAGCCCAATTTCTCCATGTATTGCTGAGGCGAAAAGAAAGTAAAGGTCACTAAAACTCTCTCAGCAGACTACCAAGTACTAACAGATACAGTGTGGGTAACATTTTTTTTCTTGTAAGAAACTACTGCAAAATTATCAGCTATGCCTGAGAAAAGCAGGACGAAGAAATAGGGAGAGGAAGATAAATTGAAAATGTAATTACAGGTTGAGCAGCAGGAAGCTGCCAGTAGTCCACCATAAAATTTTCAGTTTTGAGTGTAGGGGAAAGAGTGAAACACAATACCATCAGTTAATTATTTTTTCAATACAAGGCTAGCAACATGTTACTAAATTACTTGGAATAGATTTACTTAGACAACTAAAGCAACAAGCAAAACCAAAACCAACATTATCTGAGCATAACTGAGGGTATCCACTAAAATGTATAAAAATATATAGAAGAATTACATAGAGAGATACAGTACTATTTAACAAATATTTATTTATGATTTCACTTGTCTCACAGTTGAGTTTAAAGGTCACCGTTCGATGCATGTCCCACCCAATGGAAAGACAGAACCAACACCAATGTAAGCATAGAGCAAAAGACAATAGATAAATACAGCAGACTTTATAAAACAGTTGAGACTATCAAGATTAGTGCAGTTAACAACCAGAGCATGCCAGGAGCATAACCATTTTATAGTTTTCCGAGATACTGCCCTAACACAAGTCACTTCTGAAGACAGAAAGTAAGTTAGCTCTTCCATTTCCTTGTGGAAGCCTTGAGGGGTTTGATTCTGCAGAAAAGATGCTTCGTAGAAAACCCCAGGTAAAGTAAATGGGTTAGGTAGCTGGATTAGTACATAAATACATGAGTTCGAGTTCATTATGGGACCAAAATGTGAAGAAAGTAATTACTACTTGTTCAAGGCAAAGAAAGTACTGCAGCAGAACCAATCAGCAATGCCACAGGAAGTCAGATACACAAGAAAGTAAAAGGACAAATGTTATTTTTTCTAAAAATGTGCCCAAGAAGTAGCAGAGCAAATATTAGAAGGAAAAATTTCTGTGCAACATGAACTGAGCTTGACATTTGAAATAGTGGCTGATAGAGCTGCAAACATGAAGGACCACCCAGAGTGAATAAAGAGGCAGAGAAGCATGCAGAGAGATGAACCAGATCATGCAACTATGTGCAAATAACCTGGAATGACAGAGATAAAATATAATTTAACCAACACAAATGCCAGAAAATGAAGATAACAAATGAGAACACTCTAGGAGGCAAGGAAAAATCAAATCAACAAGATGACCTACACAAATGATGAAAAAACATGACAGATGAGAATGAAAGCAAAAAGGAGGGTAGAAGAAGCATCTCATGAGAGCTGTCTGATTTTAAGAAATGTGTGAGGTCTGTGGGAGTTAACTAGTGAGATACACATGCAGCTGCTGGCAGATTTGGAAGTTGATCACATCCTCCTGTTTCAGCTGGAGGACAAGATTTTACAGAGCACACAACTCCTTTTCCTTTCACATCACATTGTTGTTGTTCCTCTGCTGAAAGGATCAACCATCATCTGCCCAGAGGCTAAAATAACCACTTCACAGGCACTTCTTTATAGCTTCTCATTTATTCTTCAGTTTACGTTATCCTAGAGCATCACTAAGACACCAACAAAGCAAAACAATATAGAGCTGGCTAAAGTCCTCACAGAAGTCATGGACTGCTCTGTGCTGATTCAATATAGCCAACTAGTCTAGTCACCATCGTTGAAAGAAGTCCTCTGAAGGGTTCCTAAGTATCTAACAGTTATGTAAGCTGGCTCCTTGGGAAAACGCCTGCATTACCCTGGTATAAGTGTGTGGATTCTTATGCTGTCTTGACATCCTAGAGTGTAGGTATGTGTGGCACATCCAAACCGAGAGCGTTCCAAATTCCAGCCAACACTGATGCTTTTGCCTTTGAAATAGCTGTGAATTTGAGAAAATGTTTAACACGGGTCTTCTGCAATTTTTCACAGCTGAGTTGCTGAGTGGGTGAAATAATGGGTCAGAACAGAGGACACTCACATCTTTCCTGTTGCCCTCAAAAGCTAAATTTGGAGGAGAAAGATTGAAAAATAAGATGCTTGCCAAATAATCAGAAATTTTATTTTTCTGTACTATCAGGAAACAGGTTTGGCATTTTTGTTGTTGTTCTTGCTGGCAAATTTCTATTTGTTACAGTGTTTTATTGGAAGCTTTGAAGGACTTCTGGTCAGCTGCAGACTGCAAACATGAATATTCCTAGCACTGCAGATCAACTGAAAGCTGTGGTTTAGACTTTTCACATGGACAGTCCCATTCCACACAGTTCCAAGTCACATTTTCCAGACCATAGAGAGATGTTTGTATATCAGACCTCTTGCTTACACATGACAGTCTTTCTGTGACTCTTACACAGAAGAAGCCTCCCTTATACGTAGCAATAGTCAGTGTCAATACTGAACCTGATGGTTCCTCAAGGGCTGCCGTTAAATGCCTTTGCCGTGACAGAAGCACGGAAGTCAGCTCATCACTGCCAAACATGCTGGAAGCAGGGACACAGAATTAGGATCTTAGTGGCTGGTATTTGACTGCTTTATTTAAGCTGACTTAAATCAGCAAACAGGAACACAGCTGTGCTCTCTTTTCCCAACTTGTCAGGTCATAATCCATATGTAGATCCACAAATTCAGCCACAAAATCCCACATCTGACAAGCCAAAAAACGATCAATTTTACGTAAAGTTTGTGCATACACTATATGGAACTAGGTCAGTATCTTAGTGGCTTCTGAAATGAGAAAAACCTAGATGAGTCAGCCTGCTTTGGGACCAGTGGGACAGATTCCTAAATAATCCCTAAATTAGCCTGGAAGCAATTATCTCTTCTCCAGCTCATAGGTCATAACAAACAAGACTGCCTTGCATCTAGCCTACATGCGGAACCTTTCTTGACCAAATATTCTCACTTATACTAAAATCATTACAGAAATATCAGTAAAGAGTACTAGTGTTAATGACGACATCATCATCCACTGGTACCATAAATACCCCTTGTGATCCTGTCCACAGAGGACCCGCGTATGTACGACGATTCCAATTTTCTTTCCATATGAGGTATGACACAGATCATACCTAAAGCAGGACCATGCTGTCACCTCAACTGCTTTCAGAACTGCTGGGACATTCATGCCACTCCAAAAGCCTCAAGTCCTGAGGGCTCTGAGAGACAGCCAGAAGCTGAGATATGAATGTGTCGCCTTATTCTAGTTTGGAAACTCCCAAAGCCATGCATGCCATAGCACCTTACTCCTCCCCTATTCTATTCTACTATTGCTATACTCATGAATAAACATAGTTACACCTGTCCTTGGTGAGTATCACACAAACCTAATTGAATTACACCACAGTGTGGTACTTGCTATGAAAAAGCATTACTGAGGAATATCGATGAAGTACAGTATAGCCAGCAGAATATTTCTACGAAACCTTCAGTTTTCCAGTACTTCCTGATTATCTTCTGATCTGAGCTGTGTGACCCAGCTGAGCATTAACATTGATTTTTAAATTTAATTACTGACACTCTGGCTTGGAGAGCTGTGACATGTTGAAATTCAATTGAATTGGGCTTTCCCTGGCCTCCTCCTAATAAACAGTGTGCCAATTAATCCAATCCTGTTCTGATTTTCTGCAGTGCAAGCTACATTTATCCTTCCCCATTCCTTCATACTGAATGCCGTCCCCCACTTGCATGCTGTCCCCATGCATTCCTGCAGCTTAACCATATGACCTACATCAGCTTCTTTTTTTTCATTCAATCAGTTATCACAGAAACATATTGCTTAACAAACAAATAAACAAACAAACAAACAAAAAATGGGTAATAAGAACAAGACAAAGGAAGGGCAGGTAGAACTCAGAATATGTTTTGGAGACGGATTTACAGATTTACATTTGTATAGGCTGCAACAGGTATATATTAATCAGAACATCTTTATTCATCTACTTTTTTATGCCTATCCTTTCCATTTGACAGTAATGTAGTTCTGTGGTAGCTCAATTTATTTCACTGATAATGTAACTAGGTTACATCCATCCAGTGCCAACTCTTGAGGACTGACATTATCCCTGTGGAATAATGATAAATGATTCATTTACTCCGCTGGCTTATGAAAGAGGTAAGTAAGAGATGCTGTTTCAAGCTAAGAAGTCCTGATTCATATTTCTTACCCATAAAATCATAAACAGAGTCCAGCATACCGGAACCTACTCTTGGTCAATATCACAGTAAAGTAATGTTCCAGGATGTCCGGAACATAGCTATAAAAATGTCATCAGATTATCACCAACAGAATTTATTAAAAGTTTAATATGCATTTCCCCTTCACGGACATGACCAACTACTGCACCAAAAAGCTTAGTGTAAACTTTTGAAGAATGATCCAGGACCTCTTTCAGAAGTTAACTGTAAATCTTCATTCAAAATGGAAATTGATTTCCCAAGTTACATAGAAGTTTTTGACACTTTTACCCTTAGGGTCTGAACCTACAATTAAGGCAAGTTTTAGGCTTTAAGCAGTTGAGAATTACAGCTTCCCACATTCTACCTTTTAAAACGGGCAATGGCTCTTTTGCTCTGACCCTACAACACTCTTCTCAAATTTCTATTTACTAGTCACCAAGTAATTAAGTCATAACTGTTACCCTAGACTGATATTGCTTCTACAACCCTGCCTTGTTCTCCATGTACATCAGCTTTACAAAGAATTGTTTTTTAAGACTCCAGGCAAGCTTTAAGCTGATGAATTGCTATCTTGCTATTTGTAGATCTGTACTGTAGGGCTTTATTCTCAGTCTTTGTTAATGGTAAAAGGAGGAAAAGCATTTTAAAGAAGAATGTGCAAGCCATATTGTTTGCCTCACTAAAGTGTTTATAAGGTGATGCTCTCATTATTTTCAGACAAAATTTTTCACTATTTCAGCAGCTTGGTCTACTTGGGGTGGTGAGCTGCAAACTAAAAGCAGCTTTAAAATACATTGAATGATGCCTAAATTCAAAAATTCCTCCATTAAATTGCAGTAGGCTTTATATATATAGTGACAAAATACAGGATGTGTGTTTGTGTGTAAGGAAAGTCCATTAATTCAGAAAGGATTAGCAAAGTTACTATCAAAGATTTATTATTCCTTTTCTAAAAGGCCCTGTCTAATTATAAGATCCCTCAATTTTGCTCTTCAACAACGTTTCCTCGCAGTCCACCCCCCAGCAATGAAATTCTAAAGAATTCTCCTGTAGAAAATTACAAGGGAGGGAAAAAAGACTACTAAATCATAAATGAACATAGGAAACATTCTTTGTTATAAATTATTACTATGAAGTATGGGCAGAAGCAATAGTTTCTTCACAAGATGTCAGTTGAATATTCAACCTGATGAGATGACATCAATATTAACATGCATACTAAGAAGAATGCTGAAATATATGAAAATTCAAAACTGTGTATTTCTATTGTCATACAAATGATTACACAAGAGGTACAGTAGGGCATAACACACATTTAAATTTTATCTGTTTAAACAAAAGGAAAATAAACAAATAATGCTTTGTTTATTTTTCCCTATAGAGGCTGCCTTGCTGAAACATTTAAGCTGGCCCCTAGACACAGTCTTCTTCATAAGGATCACTTCACATTTTACATTTAATATTCAACTGCTCAGTAAACATTAATTGTATTCTTTCTCCACAAAAAATTAAAATGAAACACATGCTTTGTACCATGTCAACTAGAGCACTTTAACATTCAGAATAACTTCTACAAATATAAACGCTTTCCATTTAGGTAAAAAAATTTATTTTTATTTTTTTTTAATTCTCTCTCCAATGCTGCTCTTAAAAGTCAAACTAAAATCTAGAGAGAAAATAAGTCATTTAGTCCCTTTAACAATGGTAAAGATAGTGCCAGATATTGTTTTTAAATGTTCTAGACCAGAAAAGATCTTCAGTTCATTACTCCACAATCAAAAGAATTTTATAATATCTTTCAATTAATCTACTGCCCCCATTTTAAAAGTGATGTATTTTTTCCCACCTTTCCACAGGGATCACTCTGCCCCAATGTCTAGAAGTATTCTTCTCACTTCCAGCTCCACTTTATTCCTGGGTAGATTATCCTCTTTTGTTTTGGTGCCACATTTTCTGAGATAGTTGAACCCAATTACATTTTTGAGACAAGCAGTATCTGATGTTGAAACAAATCATAGTTGTTTCTCTCTCTAAAGTAATTTGTTATGGTACTTTCTGAATTCCCAGTGGTATTAAGTAGGAGAGATTCATCACTTTCTACATTCTCTGAGCACTTGTTTGATCCACCAATATGTTTAGATGCACACTGAACTTCAAGAATATGAATATTGAAGCTGACCTTGTAAGCATTACAAGTGTGCTCAACATTTGTTTAGCTAAAGTGCTCCATGCATTGTTGGGTGGAAGCAATATCCTCCACAACTTGCAGACTGACGCCAACGGAGCAGGAAATCAGGATCTGAGGTAACCAATACAAATAACAGGCACAAGAATGAGGACAAACTTGTGCATCAAGAAAGAATAACCTAGGGTAAAAAGAAAAACGGGATGTGGGTGTTGCTGCTCACTTTTAATATAGTAACATGCACATTAAGACAACTCTAACAATGTATACCACATTCACATATGATGCATTTGATGAATTAGCAATTAAAAAAGAAGTACTATAGCTGATATCAATGACTGTGCGTTTCCCTCTTTGCTAAGTAACTAAAATGTTTCAAACAAAGCTATTTCTAAACTTAAGTCTATCACAAGGAATAAATACAAAAATATTATTTGTGAGGCATCATTGAATATTACAGACTGAAAATGCCCTACTCTCCAGTGCAGACCTTAAGTATTAAACTCTATTTGCAGATTCATATGGTACATGGTAAATATTCAAGCGTCATGCAATCTCTTCCTTCTCCAGCCTTTCCAAATTCTAAACCTAGGCTTCTCTCCTTTGGAAATAATTCTAGTAATGGGACCAAGTGGTGGGCTGTAGCCTTTGGTGACACTAACCATTGCAAGTAAACATGGAAACTGAGCTGAAGTTCTGACAAAAAAAGGATCAAACACTTATTTGCAAAGTGGTGGATGTTTCCCAGTTGCACAAACTGGGGTTATGTCCTAACACTTATTCCTTTTCCTGAGAAATTCTGAAGTTTTTATATAGAAGATCCACCTAGAGATGCTGAGAACCTCACATTAGCAAGCACTGCTAGATCAATGTGGTTCTTTCAAATAGACTTGAGGCATTAAGATTTCTACAGGTTCAGCTGTGGAAAGATTGTAATCGTCTTTTGACATATTAACTGTTTCTGCAATTTACCTTTTTTTTTAGACAGGTGATTTTAATTCCTATGAGGGCATTTGCACAAATCCGTTTTCAATCTGGCAACTAACAGTTGAAACAGAGCTACATTTTTGATATTTTTTTCCCTTTGCTTGCTTCTGGGTTGTTCAGGGTTTTGATTTTTTTCTCCACACTGCCCTGTATTTTCCTCACTGTCACCTCAGTTTACTTTCTGAAAGTCTTTAAAATTAACATCTTTAACAACTGTGAGTATGTAAAACCAAAAGCAAATCCTGAAGACACTGTTACCCAGCTAATATAAGTTGGAAGTAGAATATACAGCTATCTTCAGCAAACACTGAAGGGCTTCAAGTCTTTTTCTAACCATAAAGGGATGATTCCTTAATAAAAGTAAATAAGCAACATCTTATCAACATCTTACAAGTTGATAATAACATAACAAAAGTATATTTATCCACTGTATAGAAACTTTGAAAATCCAGCTTCAGAACAATTATCCATTTGTTAATAATCCACAGTTAACCCAGTGGTATCTATCCAACTTTACTATAATGCGGACAAGAATCTTAATAACTTCCCTAAACTTTTTTTGTGAAAACCACCCTAGCGAATCATGGCAGTGGTACACTAAATCAGGAATCTTCCCTCTGTCTGGCAACACTTGCAAGAAGCCCTGCGGTGTCAGCTGCAAGGCATACCAGCTACAGAAAACAAATTCCTCCCAATTTCTCTCCCTTATAACATAAAGTGACTTTGTTTAAATTTTCACTATTATTGCTGGAAATGTTCTCAGTAAGTACCTGATCTTTTGAAGCTTATGAGGGTTTTGATTTCAAACATGAAATATGGAGTTTTGTTTCCTTTGACCAGTTTTGTTATTTGTTTATAATGTAGTCTAGTTCTCACGTGGGTGAAGAGGAAACACACCCAAAGCCATCTCATTATAGTCATTGATTCATATACCTTCTTCTTGTCTTCCTTTACATGTCCATTATATCTGAGGTCTGTTCCTTTCAGTGTAGTTTCTTCCAAGAATGTTATGTTTTATAAGAACAGCTCCTATGAAAATTCCCATTGCCACTCCAAATTCTGTTTCTTCATCCTCTTCCACTCCCAGATGCCATACATCATCACGAATGAAGAGTAACTGAGTAAGTACCTGTTAGACTGTAAACTCTATGGAGCAGATAAGCTGAACATGCCTCTCTGATGTCTTCCAAACTGTAAAGATTTCATACCTATGCACAGCTGGTTATGTACATAAATACCACAGGGCATCCCTTCCCACTTCACGTTCCCTCAATTTGATAGCAAAGAGTTAAGTCAATTAAATTTTGAATCACTTTGATTAACAGGTGATTTTAAATGTTTTCTGTTGCTAGAAAATAATAATAAAAAAGAACTAAGTTTGCTTTGACAATAAATAGTGAAATCCTTTGAAAATACACAAAGCAAAACTAATGTTTCAGTTTGATTCACTTGACAAAACTGGCCTCACTAGAATCATCCTGATGGACACTCACAAAACTTTGAGATCAGATTATGTGCTATGGTCCTTAAGGGAACATTACTAAAACTAAGATAAACTTACAGCCAGAAAGGTTTAGATGGACTCTTTGCACTAAGCATAAACAAAGATGTTTTCTTGAGTCATTGCCTGAATCCAGACACCCCAGATTAAAAAAAATGAAATTCTCTTATCATCATAGACAAAATACAGATAAAGAACCTACTGTATGCTTTCATAAATCAAATACCATATAGTTAAGAGAATATCTGTTGCATAACAGCAATGAATTTAATTATTTTGTTTATCTGTGAACATTTATGTGAAGATATATATCTTCACATTTGCATCTTGACATGACTAATGAAAGTACAGTGTTTTGTCTGCAACTAATTCATTTTCACTTAATACGGCAATGACTGATTAATTTCATTTTCTGGTGTGGAGGACATCCTGTAATATAGTCAATGTTGTTTCAGAACCTTTGAACTTAATTATCTCCAAATAGAAGACAGAGTAATAGATACAATCTTTCTCTCTCTTTTTCTCTTTCTTTTTCTCTGAAATCACCTGCTGTGAATCAGAAGATAAAATTTTCAAAGATTTATCATTAAGCACATGCTACTCTTACTTGGTGTGCGATTCTCAACATGAACTTTGCATTTGTAAGGCAAGTAAAGGTTGATTTGGAAATGTCTGATAGGGTTCTGCTTACTATAAGTTATTTTAACCAAATTAGCAAAAAAAGTCATCTACAATGAGGCCTGATCGTACTTTTCTAAGTGCATATAAAATTATCATTGGCTTTGATGGAAGTCTTGAATGTGCAAGGAATACAAAATTATATTAAAGGATATCAAGTTGTTCATCTACCATGAAATAGGATTATGAGTACCAAATAACTATACTGTGTTCAAAAGACACTGATGATGAGATCTCTTGAATACTGTGAAAATAAATTTACAAATGTGCTCTCTCAATAGAGAACAAAGGTTTCTTATTGTTTTAAATAGCATTCTGAGACATTTCACATTGTTGCCTAAGTGTTTTTCATATTTGTGGAAAGGAATCTTGAATTCTGAGGTATTGAAAATAAATAATCACGTATGACAGCTTAGTCACAAGAACCAAGATGGCTGTGACACTACTGGGTAAAATCCTAACTATAAACATCAGCTGAAGAATTTGCATTGACCTTAACAAGGCTAGACCTTCACTTGTGGGTTGGAAGTTTATTTTGTGGATATTTTGAAACATTCCTTTCACACACACTGTCATAATTTGGAAACTACAAAAATGTGGACACCAACACACAAGCCATGAAAAAGCATAACATGCAAGAATGCTTTTTTGTTAACAGTGCTACAGTTTTTCAATTTTCTATAATACAGCTATTTTCTAGAGGATATTCACCAACATATGCACGGACTCAGCATTCTGAATTTTTAGGTGCCCATATGCTGGGAAATCTTAGGCCCAGTACTCCTGCAGTGATTTTAGTTTTTATTACTACTAAGAATGGAATTATAGGGAAAAATGTTTAGACTTTTACCTAAATAACTTTTAGCTTTTTCACCAGAATCATAACCAACCTAAACTATTTCTGTGTCAAACAAAAGGTTTTTTGTTTTTTTTTTTTGTATTATCACCAGTTTAAAAATAGTTATTTTTAGGGTGAATTTGGACAATAACGTCCTTTTGAAAGGAAAAAAGAGGTTTTATTTTTAAAACATCCCAAAAATATTTTGGCTGTTTCAACTTTTGTTTTTTTCAGTTGTTATTAACTTAGGCCAAAACCACTTGCTGAATTTAGTATGGACACCCATACAGTTGTGTTGATTTAAAAAAAAAAATCTAAACTGCATTTTTGGCTAACAATTAATTAGCAAAAGTTCTAATATACATGCAGTGTCCCCTCAATTTTAGCTCCATCCCACTTCAAATTTTTGACAATGGTAAAATAAAAAGATGATAAAAAGAAACTCTACAGCAGCTCTTCTTTCATATTATTGTCAACACTGAGTCTGAGTGAAATGCTTTGCACATAAAAGTGATTTTTTATAACGAAAATATTGCATGTACAGAATGACTCATGTTATAAATCACACAACTTCAGTCAAAAGAAAGAAAAACTGCACAGGACCGACATTCATCTGGTTAAGAAAAATTAACTGTTTTTTGAAATGTGATTTTGATCTCCCCAGATCATGCTTCTCATAAGAATCTTTTATACAATACATAAACCATTTTCAGATGCATATATTACCAGCTGTCACAGACTGCAGCCAAGACTGCCCCCTGAGGTTTTCCAAATTCTTGTCTTTGCTATGGAACATGCTACAAGCTTGCCAAGAGCTGGGAAGTTGCTGCCCAAATACAGTAGATTTATTAGAAGAACTGAAGATATTTATGGCAATGACCAGTTATTTTCCCTTAATGTATCCCATTGTTCTCTCACTGCAAGCTACTCCTGATTGCCAACATTTTTACATATTCCTGTTCACTAGGTTTTATGAAGACTGGAGTTTTAAACAGTAGCTATAGTGCTACTTTAAATCAAGAAGCTCCACCAAATGGATATTCTCTAAGGATGATCGACTTTATAACTTTATTTTCACTACAATTTTATGTCAGACAACATACTTATCCTGGATAGGAGTTTGCTCAGTAAAGCTTCCTCACAAGATATTAAAGTGTGGCAGTCCTGGTGAATCTTCCTCCCTGACAGAGAGAAGACCGTATGAATCCACCAAAGCTCCACTTGCTTCATGGGGACTTCAGCAGCATTCATCGGACTTCCATTAAAGTATCCTCTTGGTCCCCTGTTTTGGGCTCCCTGCCTGGGATCGTATGTAGGAAGATAAGCAGACAACTACAAAAGATGGATGCAACAGAAGCTGTCTCCAGACACAGGTGAAGATGAATTCATGATCCCACAACTCCCATCTTTCTACCCCTCCCCATATATTGTCACAAATACCCTTTTTCACTGGCAGTAGTTCTCTGTACCTACTCCAGCTGTTAACTGCTAACTTTTATGCAGTCCTATTTCCCAACATTGACTTTGGCAACAATATTCAGCTTTCTGATTAACTTCCATATTAAAGTGACTTTTGTTCAATTTGCATAAAATACCATGTGCGTAACTGCATATACTTGACATTGGATAAATGTTAACACATAAAACATCACTTAAAATCAAGGTCAGTATCGTTCAGTGGTAAAGACCTCAGATGACCTCCATCTGAAAGCACTAGCAAAATTACTATAATCATTGGCACATGATCAGCCTATAAATTGCCAGGAATCAACACTGCAAGGTGTTGCACACTTTGGCTCTATGTGCTCTGAAATTAGTTTTTAGCCTGAAACATATCTCTGGGAGGGAAATTTGGCTACACTGAGTCCTCAAACACACACAAGAATCTTTTAACTCAGTGCAAGGCCAGTGTCCTGATGAGGCCTCTTAAGACTTAAGCATAGATAATTAAAAAAGAAAAAAGAAAAAAAGAAGAGAAAAAATAAAAAAAGAAAAAAAGAAAAAAAGAGAAAAAAGAAAAAAGAAAAAAGAAAAAAATAAATATTTTCTATTACTTGTTTTACTTGTTACATTAACAACTGACAGCAACTCAAAAAGTGACATATTTTTGTTAATTTTATGGATTTTATGTATTTGCCAGTATTTTTTGTACAGCAAGTTTCTCTGTTTCCTATGTGATCATTTAGACTGTTATCTGTAGTTTTTTACACAGCAATACAGAAAACAAAAAATAAAAATTGTAAACATTTTCAGGAGCACTCAAAAGTACATCATTTGAAACTTACATTCTAATGCTTGTTGTTTCCTTTAATATTCTATAATACACAGACAATACGTATTTGAGCTAGAAGCAGTTTAGAATTATTTGTGCTGGTCTTAAAATCCAGCCAAAAAAAAAAAAAAACAAAATGTGTACTTCTTCCAGGAAAAGACTTCAGGAGGAAAAGACTGCATGAGGTAGTATTAGTCTATTGAACTGCCAGCCAAAACGCAAACAGCAAATTCCAGTTTCAAGAGCCGAAATGCCTAGAAAAGACTAAAGCCTGAGCACCTGTAATTCAGCTTCCAAAATACTCATGTTCTTGATCAGTGATTTTCAAACTTCTAATGTTTTTAGATGCCTAAATATTTTCCAGTGCAGTTTCCTGTAGAATTAATGTAAGAACTTTTTTTTCCCTAGTCACTTTCCATAAATGTCTTAGAAGTTGTCCAGAGCCTCTGCTTCTTTCCACTCCCCTTGGAATCCGAAGATCACATGCTGAAAACCCCTGTTAGAAATTGAGGAGCCAAATGGACTGACTGTCTTTTAAAAATAAAAATAATTAGTTTTAGAAGACAGGTAACTTCTCAAGGCCAAATCCTGTTGTTCTCATCCCATAGTAAGTTCAGATTTCCAAAAGTCTCAGGACCTTGATGGACTCCTACTGAAAGTCACCGCCCAACTCTCACACTGATTGACTTTTAGATGGCAGAACAGTAGGCAGTTTTAGTAGGCAGTTGATCAAATCTCTCTCCATGCCTTTTATGTCTCTACCAAGTAACTCTTTAAATCTTCATGGCAAACTGCTATTTCAACAACCAGATGTCTTAAACAGTCATGCTTGTGCTATGGAGTAGATTGTCCACATAGACGGGTCCAAGTCCTCCATGCTCCCTATGAATTATGTGCTCCCTACATTCCCCGCTAGGAAACCCTTGGCAGTTTCTGAGACAGCTGATTTCCTCCAGCCAAGACGGTGTTTCATATGCATGAAAATGTGAGTAGTATGACAAATTAAGATCTCTGCAATATCAGAATAAGCATACCTAATCAGAAGAAATGAAAAGAAGGAATTAGAAGAAGTCAGAAATAATGAAAAGCCTAGTATGCAGCCTTTACTCACCAGAATAAAGCAACCATACATTGACCTTAGATTAGCCCTAAAAACTAAGGGGAAAAAAGAGATAGTCAGTCTCCAAAAAGATTGTTTTTCCTAGTGTTCATGGAATTTTTGAAATATATAAATGCAGTTTCTTTTGTGCAAATGTTCACATTGGTTGCTTATTATTCAGTTCATCTGTGTTAGCAATTAAACCATCATACCTGATTTATTAGTTTCAACAATGTCTCAGAATTCAAGATTCCATTCCACACATGTGGAATGGAAAAACACTTAGGCAACAATGTAAAGTCTCTGAATGCTGTTTATCAAAGTAGTTACATCTGAAGACACATTCAAATACAGAACATCTGCAGCCCTGTTGTCAAAAAAATCCACAGCTGTATTACAGGCTGTATACATTCTCTCAGGATATCTGCTGAGGTGGGGGATGGATAAATAAATAAATAACCCAACAAAGGAAGAGATTCTAAACAAACGTCCCCTGTAATAACACAATTAATACAGACATGGCATCAACACAGCTGAAAAATCAGCCACATTCCCTAACAAGGGACAGAGATTTTCCACCTGTAGTTGCAACCACTCCTCAACATAATCAGTACTTTGCTGGCTGGGGCTAGATTCTGTTACTGTGACTCACAGGGGATACAACTACATTGCAAGAGAAATCCTGCTGTGATTTACATTCTGTTCAATGTAGGAGTATTACAGTAGCTCACATAAAATCATTCTGGGGTCCTTACAGATGTCGGGTAATACCTTACTATTTCTATTACAAACAGTTCAACTAGAACTGAGTGGGGCCACATACTTAGTGTTTACTATTAGTATAGATGAAAAAGCTGGACCTTTACATTTCTTAAGAAAAATACATTTTCTAACTGGTAGTATAATAGAGATTATACTCACAGATTATAAAATCCTTGAGGAGGCTCAAAACCCAAGTCATATAACTAGTACATTTCAGAAGTTTCCTTTGAATGTTTTTCAGTGCTCTTGTAGAAGAAGGTGTCTCCTCACCCCACTCCCAGTCCTTAACTTCCCCCATGTACCACCTTCTCTTTAGTACCTGCCAACATCTCCCTCCTTCCTCATGAAGGATCTGACTGTCTCTCATTTGGTCACCAGCAATCCCTGAAATCATATTGCCAGGTATCTTTGTTCTCCCCTCTGGAGAGACCTGGATCTCTATACACTTTCCCTTTCCTCATAACTCTCTGTACTTGGCTCTGTATGCCTCTAATCCCCTCCATCTGTACTGGGTCTGGATGGAATGAATTTAACCTTCCCTGCGGCAGCCCATACAGTGCTGTGCTCTGCACTTGTAGCTAGAACAGCATTGGTATTACACCAGTGTTTTGTCTACTGCTGAGCAGTGCTGACATGGCATCAGGACTCCATCCAACCCCCCTCAGTGGGTTGGGGGTGGGCAAGAGGTGCGGAGGCATCACCAGGGCAGCTGGCCTAAACCAACCAAGGGGATATTCTATGCCATGTGGTGTCACACTTAGCAGTAAAAGGCGGGGGGGGGGGGGGGGGGCTCTCATTATGAAAACGTCTGTCCTCCCAAACAACCACTATGTATATTGAGGCTCTGCTTCCTGGGACATGACAAAGGCCAAAGCTCATCTGGAGCTCAATCTGGCTACTGCCGTTAAAGATAAAAAAAATGTTTTTACAAATACATCAACACAAAAAGGAGGACTAAGGAGAATCTCCATCCTTTACTGGATGCTGGGGGAAACTTAGTTACAAAAGATGAGGAACAGGCTGAGGTGCTTAATGCCTTCTTTGCCTCAGTCTTTACTGGCAAAACCAGTTGTTCTCTGGATACCCAGTACCCTGAGCTGGTGGAAGGGGATGGGGAACAGGATGTGGCCCTCACTATCCACGAGGAAATGGTTGGTGACCTGCTACAGCACTTGGATGTACGCAAGTCAATGGGGCTGGATGGGATCCACTCGAGGGTACTGCAAGAACTGGCAGAGGAGCTGGCCAAGCCGCTTTCCATCATTTATCAGCAGTCCTGGCTATCAGGGGAGGTCCCAGTCGACTGGCGGCTAGCAAATGTGATGCCCATCTACAAGGGCCGGAGGGTAGACCTAGGGAACTATAGGCCTGTTAGTTTGACCTCAGTGCCAGGGAAGCTCATGGAGCAGATTATCTTCAGTGTCATCACACAGCACTTGCAGGGCAACCAGGCGATCAGGCCCAGTCAGCATGGGTTTATGAAAGGCAGGTCCTGCTTGACGAACCTGATCTCCTTCCATGACAAAGTGACATGCTTAGTGGATGAGGGAAAGGCTGTGGATGTGGTCTACCTTGACTTCAGTAAGGCTTTTGACACCGTTTCCCACAACATTCTCAAGAAACTGGCTGCTCGTGGCTTGGACTGGCATACGCTTCGCTGGGTTAAAAACTGGCTGGATAGGCAGGCCCAAAGAGTTGTGGTGAATAGAGTCAAATGCAGTTGGAGGCCGGTCACTAGTGGAGTCCCCCAGGGCTCAGTACTGGGGCCAGTCCACTTTAATATCTTTATCGATGATCTGGATGAAGGGATCGAGTGCACCCTCAGTAAGTTTGCAGATGACACCAAGTTAGGTGCACGTGTCGATCTGCTCGAGGGTAGGAAGGCTCTGCAGGAGGATCTGGATAGGCTGGACCGATGGGCTGAGGTCAACTGTATGAAGTTCAACAAGGCCAAGTGCCGGGTCCTGCACCTGGGGCGCAACAACCCCAAGCAGAGCTACAGGCTGGAAGATGAGTGGTTGGAAAGCTGCCTGGCAGAGAAGGACCTGGGAGTATTGGTTGATAGTCAGCTGAATATGAGCCAGCAGTGTGCTCAGGTGGCCAAGAAGGCCAATAGCATCCTGGCCTGTATAAGAAGCAGTGTGGCCAGCAGGTCTAGGGAAGATGATTGACCCCCTGTACTCGGCTCTGGTGAGGCCGCACCTCGAGTACTGTGTTCAGTTTTGGGCCCCTCACTACAAGAAGGACATCGAGGTGCTCAAGAGAGTCCAGAGAAGGGCAACGAAGCTGGTGAGGGGTCTGGAGAACAGGTCTTATGAGGAGTGGCTGAGGGAGCTGGTATTGTTCAGCCTGGAGAAGAGGAGGCTTGGGGTGACCTTATCACACTCCACAGGTACTTTAAGGGAGGCTGTAGCGAGGTAGGGATTGGTCTATTCTCCCACGTGCCCAGTGACAGGACGAGGGGGAATGGGCTAAAGTTGCGCCAGGGGAGGTTTAGGTGGGATATTAGGAGGAACTTACTGAAAGGGTTGTTAGGCATTGGAATGGGCTGCCCAGGGAAGTGGTTGAGTCACCATCCCTGGAGGTCTTTAAGAGACGTTTAGATGTTGAGCTTAGTGATATGGTTTAGTGGAGGGCTTGTTAGTGTTAGGTCAGAGGTTGGACTAGGTGATCTTGGAGGTCTCTTCCAACCTAGACGATTCTGTGATTCTGTGACTGAACATCGCTTGTTGATGGGAATTAGAGAATAATTTTTTCCCTCTCTGTGCTTCTGTGCGGCCTTTGCTTTATTCCACACACACACCCTCCCCCGCCTTCCTTTTCCCTTTAATCAAATTATTCTTATCTCAACCTGTGAGCCCTTTTATTTTATTTCCTGAATACTTTCTTCTCTCCCTCTTCTTTTGAGGAGGGGGAGTGAGACGGGGTTGTGGTGGAATTTAGCTGCCCAGCAAGGTAAAACCACTACGCCATCCTATCTGCACTACATCCTTTCTCCATTCACTTTAGTCAACCTTGCTCATTTTTTTCCTATTTAGGAGATGAACCAATCCAGATATCAGTTTTAGTGGAAGGACTGTAACATCTGAGATAAAGATCTGCTATGCCAAAAATGCTACGAGTTGACATTGACCAGCATTTTGATATACTATAATGTTTCTCACACTCTGATCTGTGCTTAACAGTCCAGTAGAGGAGGAGGAGGAGGAATCTCCAGGCTCTGGAGCTACTGGAGGCAATGGCCACTCCTACCTTTCCTTAACAGTTTGTTTAAAGCTGATGTATAGGTGCCTTCAATCCTGCAGTCATATCAACATTGCTTAAATAACACCAAGGTCTTGTTACATGTCCCATACTATACCTCCCATTAAATAATAATAATAATAATAATAATAATAATAATAATAATAATAATAATAATCCATTCTGAGAGGTCTTAGCTCACTGCTCCTTGCAACACTGCCTAGGATTTTGGAAGAGAATACTAGAGCAACCCATCTTATCCATCCCAGACAAAACACAGAGATAAGTAAAGGTATGCCATAAAGTTGGAGACAGCTCACACTTTGCTCAATCAGCTAGTTATTGAACTGTTACATGTATTAATATTTAGTTGGGAAAAAAGTTTAGTGAGAAAGAGGTACGGAAGTCAGCAAGTTCTATTGTTAACTTTCTTCTCCAGATTTTTTATCTATCTTTCAACTATATTCCCCAAGCTCTGCATAATTTTCATAGTCATCTGTCTTAGCAATTAGATATCTGAATGCCCACATATGTGCTTTGATAGTGTAGAACAAGACAAAAGGTTAAATCTTAAGTTCAAGCAACAGGAGGTTGCCATCAGCTTAAATGGAATCAGAATGTTATATGTGATTCAGGCTTGATTTTTTTTTTCTTGTCAGTAATGCTTGATGTGTGCCTTGCTGCCTTTTCAAAATAATTGCTACTATGGTTTATTATTTATATGCTTAGGAGTCTTTGGAGGCTGTCCATTTCAAACCTTAAGAGATCCGTTCTTGTTATTCATTCTTAAACATTCATGCTTCAGCATTAAATTGGCTTATTAAACAATATGATGATAATTACTGTGGAACTTAAAAACGCTGATCTTTTCATAACCCTAAAAAGTACAAGGCTCATTTTAATGTACCCACAGGAATTATAGAACTTAAATTATTATTTCTATAGTGACAAAAGAATGCTTTATGCTTACAAATTTAGCATAAACTTCTACAGAGAGCCTGATTTGTAAACATCTACTTACCTGTACTTTCTTCATCATTTTCAGGTCATAGAACTATTACAGTAAATTCTTCAGAGTTATTGCAAGTTGCATGCAAAACAAAATTATAATCTTACAACTTGGATGCAGAATTTGTTCATTACTAACAGAAGGAGAATGCTTTTAGTGAACCTAAATTCCTGGAATTCCCTCCTTTAAAATCAGTGTGATTTTTCGTTGTCACTAAAGGATGCTAGAACTGGCAAGAATTTGCAAGCTGAGCCCAGAATACTACAGCTTTCCACTCTGCTGTTTGGCATGTGAGGAAAAATTCTGTCATTCCACAAAAACTGGCAGATCTAATCATATGTGTAATTTAATATGGTTTTGCTTATCAATGAAGCAGATGAGCTGTATAATTTTTCTAAACTTGTATTTTATTTTATTTGCAGGACTGAAGGTTTGACCAGACAAAATGAATCAATAGGAGACACCTGGTCAAAATGTTTAAAAATTATGTTTAGAAGTAGTTGTTTGTAAAGTTTCTACCATTTTTAACTTACGAAAATGGTTCAGCTAGTAGATTGTAGCACATATGAGCTCATTCATCAGTCAGGACCTTTCAGCACTACATGCTATAGAAATAAAACCCAGTAGTCCATGTCGCAAAGAGTCGTATCTGATTCTTATACCTTAAATACATTAATTATCCTCACCTCTTTATACTTTTTATTTTCCTACAGAATGGATTTTTTCTGTAGTTTCCCCTGACTCCCCCTAAATTCTCACTTTCTACTACAACACAGTGATTATCCAGAGAAGCTCTTTCTCATATTAAAAATTAGTTAAAAGATGCATTCAGTAGTATATTTTCATGCTCAGCAAGCTGACTGTAGTTAAGTATGATATGATCACAGAGAAAAATATTTTCTCTGAATATCTTTTTAACCTAAGCTTGTCATATGCTCCTGTAAGCTAAAAGCCTTATTTTGGCTTGCTCCCAGCCTTCTCTTGAAACAAAGCCTGGTTTGTCTTTGGAAGATTATTTATCTCTGTGTTAGCATACATATTCAAATTCTGTAAGTAGGGCTGGTTAGGTCCCTACTTCCACAGAGTAATCATAAAACTCATGTGTTAGCTTTTATCAAAGCCACTCTAAAATGCTAACTATTTGAATGATATTCTGAGGTTTCTTGTGAAAGCCTCATACTGTCTGATGTCCCCAAAGAAACACTTTCTGTTTAAGATTGACAATAAAGCCTCCATCCAAAGCAATCTTAAGACAAAGTAAACACTAAAGTCCACTACATGTGTGCAGTATAAAGCACTTTAAAAAAAAATACGAGCAAGTAAACAGAGATTAGAAGGACAGCAAGGACTTAATGAAATCACTAGCTCATTTTGGATTCTCATTGTTCTCCTAGCTCACCCTGTTTCTCTTTGTCTTTTATTTTGTGACTCAGTTATTTGACCCAAGACCTCAAGAGTTTCAAACAGCATAATGCTAACAGATTGGTTGGCTAAAGATAATTCATAGTCTTTAGTATCTTTAAAAGCTACAGAAACTATACTGAATTAGAGTGTGCTATTGGTGAGCAGTGATATAGCTTTTACAGAAGTGGAAATAAGTAAAATGGACTTGATGCAAATATTCAGTGAATGTGGGGATTTCAATTAAAAAAATGAATGACTAAACTATAACATTCAGATAAAACTGGAAGCTTTACAGAAAAAGCTAGCATGTATTACAAAATATTTGAGTTTATAACATAATTAGCACATTTTTACAACAATCATCAGGTAGTTTTTGTTGTCAGGCCTTTGGACAGAGAAACAATATCTTTTGAGTAGACCATAATGAATCTTTTCCCCTTTCATTACAAGCCAGAACTGTAGCCATGGGGCACAATTACACCATGCAATGAAGTGCTATAAACTGAACTCTGAGCTACCACAAACAAAAAGTGGATCCTACTGCCTTGGATAAAACATTATTTTTCTATTTCTTTTTGCACGGGTGTTATTTTCTCCAGATGGCACGATGCTGGTTAAGCAGGTAATAAAATGTCTGACTCTGCAATGTGCAGACACGACATGACATGTTTTGAACAGTCAGCTATTAGCTGAAGGTTTCTCATGAAAACTAACAGCCCTGTATTTCATGCACTGGTATCAAGGCTTGCCATTTGTCTGAGGAAGCTGCATCCTAAAGAAAGTGCTAGATAAATCACTCCTTATGTCTGTTGTTACATTTTGACACCCAGTGCTCCTCCACATTTATCCAATGGAAGTTATCTTTTCACGTGGATCTGCATGACTGACAAAGTCCTTATAAACATGTGATTAAGTTGGACATGAAATTAACAATTCTAGGGAAGATCTTTACGCTCCACCACTGGTCACTTACTATTTCCTAATTATTTTACATTAACTTAAATTTGGGCAAATGTATTAAGTCCAAGTATCTCTCACTGCAAAGCCTAGCAATTCACTAACAGACAAATGAAGGGCCAGAATAGACAATTATCAAAATATTTAAATTTCATGCATTAAATGTAATTTTTTAGATTTTCAGGAAAACTACATTAACCTTGAATATCCATTTTTAAATTACTATGAAAAAATTGTGAGTCTCCACATTAAGGCTGCTTGATGTCCTCTCTGTGAAACATTTTGCTTTCTCTGCTCTCAGCATGTCAATTTAAAATATAGCCATTGTTAGTGATCATTACAGTTAGACATACTCCAGATGAAGAGCTTTTGCAGTTAAAGTCAAACAGAGCATAATGAAATCTCCCATGGTTCAATGAAAAAAAATGCACATAGAATATGACTTGGTTTTCTTCCCATGAGCATTATAATGAAGAAAGAGCTATGAAAATCTGCCATTCTTTGGTGATTCTTGTCCTCTACCTCCTGATACTTTTCCAGATTATTTACCAAAGATGTTATCCTTCAGTATTCTTCTTGTACCTTCACCTTGCATAGATGCCTTTGGTTCACAGGAAAGAATAAATTTTATTTAGGTATATCTAAATTATTTTCCAATATTTTGCTTTAAAAGATAACTGCACTTGCAATTTATAGTGCTTAAAACAATGTTAGTCTTCTAACTATGTGCTGGGTATGAGAATGAAACACAATGGCTTGACAGTATCTGATCCAGTAGTTACTGCAGCTGATTCTCCCATGGACCACAAGAAATGTTGGAATTACCATCCTCGATGTCCTTTCCAGTTTGATTTTCTGAGATTCACAATGATATTTTGCATCATTGCATTTTTTATTTTTTTTTAAGGTCCATTTTAAACACTGCCAGGTACAGTTGCCTGATTATTTACTTTGCAAATTCTTGTTTGTAATTTTAGACAGAACTGAATAGCTATGGGCTCATGTGGAACACGTCAGTCCTACATCTGATGGCTGTGTGAAAACTTCACTAAAAACTGGTTGGTCGGCTTCTATATGAATTGGGAGAAATGCAGAGCAAATATTTCTAACTGGTTATTTGGAAATCTGCAAGTCCTTTATACTTACAAATTCTATGGAAACTTGTTGGGACATCAGTTTTGCAGTGATAAATTTTGTCCAGACTCTGTGATAACATGAAAGCACAGGATACACACACACACAGAAAAATAATAAGAATCATCTGTTCTGTGCAGAATTGTAAATTATCATTTAAAGTAAAAAATAGGTCACAAAACTTTTCTTTATAAAATATAGATTTTGCAGACTAACATACACCATCATTAACCAACCCACCTAAATAAGAATGGGAAAAATTCCCAATGTTTCACACAATATTTTAACAACCTTTCTCATACAAATGATTTATCTTCTTAAAAAAAAAAAAAAAAAGTATGCCAGAAAAAGAACTGCTCAATCATACTGAGTTATGAATCTGAACAATAACAATGTCTGCTCATGTTAAATCATGAAAATCACACTTCAGGCTGCCCAGCTCTAGACCATTTGCAAATGCTGAGGGTTTAGTGAAATCCCTGAGAGTTTTGGGTAGCAAAGGGAATTTAGATTGAACAATTCATTTATGCTACTTAAGTATGTAAAAAAAAATTCTGAACACTGTTATTAACAGGCAAACTCTCAATGATTACTTGAGACCACCACATAATGTGATGTGACATGAATATGAAGTAAGATATCCTGCACTTTGATCTAACCTATCAAACATACAAGCAACAGAGCAATTCTCCTTCTTAGTACTATCAGCAGGTACCAGCTGCAAACTTTTCCAACTGGTTAACTAACACATAAACATGCCAAATCAATTTCTTCACAAACACTGTGACTTGTGCTTCTTATGTTCTTTGTTAAAACAGCCAAAGGGTTATTTTTCTTATGGAAGTATATATTTATCCTTAATCTAAATATTTATTTAAGAATGTATTTGCATGAAACAGTAGAGGGAATACGTATGCTTAAAAATAATACTTCATTCATAGCTATCCAGAGCATGTTGTCATCTGATTGGGTTATCTTGAGAAAAACTAGCATGTCAAACCTTCCTTCTCCCAGGTCTTCCATCTGGAGTAGCCCAGTACCTCACCAAGAAGTAAATACTAATGTCATAGATGTCCTCCTTTCAAAAATATGATCCACTTCACCAGTGCCTAGGGTAGAAAGCCCAAAACCCCCACCTGAAGCTTACCAGGAGGCAAAGCCAACCACATCCACTCAGCCAACATAGTCTGTAAAACGCAGAGGCAGGGGGAAAAACACTCTCTTACAGTGACACTTCTTCCTTTCAGGTGCCCATCTGGGCACAGAGCTATCAAGGGTGCTAGCCGGCTCCCAACTTGTAATGCAGCCAGCTCAGAGGGCAATTTCACCAGGGATGGAAGGAGCCTCCCCACTGAATGACCTGCTAGTGCCATCTTTAGGGCAAACTGCCCACCCAGCCTCACCACAGACAGGGTACTGCCCAGTTGAACTCATCCCTGAAATTTCATTAAAGTACAGAACCTTGTCACACACAATCTCTGATATTTGACAGCATGATGATAAGATATGCTTTTAAATATTTCATCACAGATTTATATCATGAAAGACTATTATGGCAGTTAGTTAGGCAATGGCTCCAGCACTAGTAACCAACTGTTTTTCTAATCCATACTATTTTCTAACCAAAGTGAGCAATTAGCTGTTGCCTCTTACTGGCAGATGCCTTCTGGAAGTCAGAGATCAAGCCAGGACATGGAATTAATACAAAAACTGTACATGATGCTCCATCAATCAAAAACAGTAAGGTACCCCTGATGGACTTGCAAGATCAGGTAACACTAGGCATGAAACACTCTTATTCCACTTACAGGAGGTTTTAAGACACCAAAGGAGTGCCCACCTTTGGGCTATTATTCCTTCGATTCCAAGGAGAAGCAAGGCTCAGTCTTTCCTGATGAATCATACAATCATTAAGGTTGGAAAAGACCTCCAAGATCATCCTGTCCAACCATCCCCCTACCACCAACGTCACCCACTAAATCATGTCCCTAAGCACCACGTCCAACCTTTCCTTGAACACCCCCAGGGACAGTGACTCCACCACCTCCCTGGGCAACCCGTTCCAATGCCTGACCACTCTTTCTGAGAAGAAATCTCTCCTAATTTCCAACCTGAAAACCTGATGAACTGTTGAGTCAACATACAACTAGGAATGCAAGCAGCAGCTCTATTTTTTCATGAAGCAGAAGTCATAACCTTCACAGACAGTGGACCTCATCTCCACAGCCAGTAAGGGTGTTCACAGACTCCTTCTGGAATGGCTCCAACTGTACATAACTATGTGGCTCTGAAGTGTAGTACTCTGAAGTGCAGACTCATTCCTACACACATACAAGGCAAAACCACTTATTCTTAAATCACTGAATTATAGAATAATTTAGGCTGGACGAGACCTCCAGCAGTCATCTAGTCCAAACTCCTGCTCGGTGCAGGGCTAGCTCCAAGGTTAGATCAGGAATTCACGCTAATTTTCCTACAGGCTACAAAGAAAGACAAAAGAAGAAAGGTGGCTATTTCAACTTAGAAACAGTTCAGAGAGTGCTGAAATGATCCAGTCATGTACCATACAAGATGCATGATTCAAGTCTTTTTGAGTCATCAAAAATATTAGCAAATTGCTTGTATGAAGTATTGCACATGAAATGTAAACTTGTAGCGTGACAGCTGCTCCTGACCTCACTGAGCTTGTGTAAACTATCCAGTCTTATATTTGGAACAGCTCATCTGGAGTACACTTGTAATAGCCAACCCATGTCTGGTGCCCGTATTATCTCAGGCATCACTACAGAGAACTGAACTTTGTCAGGCAGGCTTACCAATATTAACCCATTTATTTCCATGCACAAATAATACATTAAAGGCACAGTGTGTCTAGGGAGCCTTACATCTACTCAGCCACATTTGTTCCATACACTACACCAACCTTGTGCAATCTACACTTGAGCTGTGTTGGAGAGCAGCATTCTCCCTTCAGCCTAAATCTCTTCAACATTTATTTAGTAATACAGCTGGAGATACTTGCCTAAAATAAGCATGTAAACCAGTAAGTTTGTCTAAATAACAAGCTTACATTATACATTTCAAAGTAATAGCTTTGATGGAATTTAAATCCCTCTAGAGAAAAGTACTATTTAGCTGTAAACATATGACTGTTCCAACCTATATATGTATATATATATATAATATATTTAAAATATAGATTCATGGCTAGAAAATATCATTGTCATCTGCATGCTTCATACAGAACCAAAGACCTTCACCACTAATTTCTCTATCAAGTCTATAACTTCTTGAGCTAGATCTTCCAGAAAGACAGTATTGATTTTAAGTAAAAGAAGGACAACTCAACTCTTAGAAGGTACTTTAAGATTTCTTCTCACTATTAAAAATGCATCCAATTTCATTTGTTAATTTATTTTCAGTTTAAATATTTTGATTTCCAATATATTTTGGTGCATTAAGATGTCTTCTGCCATTAGATTCTGTTCAGGCACCAACATTCACAGAGCTCTTTTCATTCTACATGCATAATACTGATTTGATTTTGTGCAGCACTTTTCATTCAAAGGTCTCAAAAAACCCTCATGAGTATTTATGAGTGGTAAGCCTCATATAGAAATACCTCCCTTTTGTAGAAAGGCAAACTGAGGGAAAAGACACTAGAGACCATATTCTCCACAGGGATAAAAATAATACAGGAATGAGGTGCCTATGCACTTTTGGGAAGGCAGAATCAGTCAAGCTCTCCAAATACACAGAATAACACAGGAAAAAACAAGAACAAAACCTGCATCACCAGATTCTTAAGCCTGTGCTTCTACAGCAAGACTACTATGATTTGAATGAATTATTTCTAGATACTGTTGTATAAGGTTTAGGTATACAACTCCATATTTAAAACAGCTCAGAAATGCACTACAAATTTAATACTAGAGTTTCAATTGCATTAATGATACAAACTGTCTTGCACAGGTGTGCAACAGTTTTTATACTACTTAAACAACTGGCCATTCTTACCACATTTCATACACAACCCCACTTTAAGCCTAATGAATCCCAAATACCAGTATTCATAGCAAGCCCAAATTCACCTTGGCAGCTGCAGAAATTCTCACCTATGGCAGAGACAAAAAAGACCGCAGCCAGGCAGTTCAGTGTCTAGTGACACTGTAGCAACGGACACATGAACACTCAGCCACTTCCTTTCACATCTAAAACTGTGAGGTAGCGGTTTATTCTGGATCACTGAACACTACTGAGCAGATAAAAGGACTTAATAGGTTTACTCCATAAAGCAGTTAATAGTTATCACAGTGTATTCTAAGAGAAGACTTTCTAGGCATAGACCTCTTACACTCGTGGCCTCACGTCATGTGAAGCAGGTCAGATCACAGAAACAGAAAGAATAAGTGCTTCTCTCCCAGCAGGTGGGATTGCAGAACCAAAGAAGGAAAGAAAATTCTCAGCACATTTCTACAATCTTTCCTACAACTCTAAGTTTATTTCTCAAGCACACTGGGATTGAAAAGTTACTGAGACTTTACTACTATTTTTGAAGTGAGCGTTATGGGCTTTCATGAATGGTCAGCTTTTTGCAGAATGAACATCTGACCTTTTGAGATTTAGTGGCCTCAGAGAGTCTTTCATATCTGTGCTAAGGCACTTCTAAAAGTTCTCAAAAAATTATTTATCCAGGACTGGAAGAGACATCTCCACTACATTTCCATTAAGAGCTTGAATATCTCATAAGAAAACCGAACATCTATTTCAGATCTTGATTAACTTAATTAACATATCATACACTTTCATAATATTCTATTATAATCAAAGTTAGATGGAAAAAAAATTCTCCTACTCCCAAAGTTCATTCTAGTCAGGCATGTTAGATACATCATTTAGAAAGTTAAAAGACATTTTAAAATCCAGGTGATAAAAGCATATGCAGACATGCAGAAAGCTATGGTGCTCAACAAGTACTTTGCCTCAGTCTTCATTGGCAGTCAGGCTTCACACACCTCTCAAGTCCCCAAAACTCTAGGCAGGGGCTAGAGGAGCAAAGTCCCTCCCACTGTAAGTGAAGAGCAGGTTCGAGACCAGCTGATGAAACTGAACATGTACAAGTCTATGGGGCCTGATGACATGCATCCCAGGGTCCTGAAGGAACTGGCAGAGGCACTTACCAAGCCACTCTCCATCACACTTGAAAAGTCAAGGCAGTCAGGCGAAGTCCTTGGTGACTGGAAAAAGGGAACTGGGGGTTCTGCTGGACAAAAAGCTCGACATGAGCCAGCAGAGTGTGCTTGCAGCCCAGCGGACCAACTGCATCCTGGGCTGCATCAATAGATGAGTGGCCAGCAGGTCGAGGGGGATGATTGTCTCCCTCTGCTCAGCCCTTGTGAGGCCTCACTTGAGATGCTGCGTCCAGGTCTGGGGTCCCCAACACAAGAAAGATGTTAAGAGTGGGTCCAGAAGAGGGCCATAAAGATAACCAAAGGGCTGGAGCACCTCTCCTATGAAGAAAGGCTGAGAGAACTGGGGTTGTTCAGCCTTGAGGAGCGAAGGCTCAAGGAACCTTAATTGCAGCCTTTCAGTACTTAAAGAGGGTTTATAAAAAAGTTGGAGAGCAACTTTTCACATGGGACAAGGGGGAATGGTTTTAAACTAGAAGAGGAGACATTTACATTAGATCTTAGGAGGAAATTCTTTACTCAGAGAGTGGTAAGGCACTGGAACAAGTTGCCCAGAGAAGCTGTGAATGTCCTATCCCTGGAAGTGTTCAAAGCCAGATTGGATGCGGCTTTGGGCTACCTGGTCTGGTGGGAGGTGTCCCTGCCCATGGCAAGGAGTGGGAACTAGATGATCTTTAAGATTCCTTCCAACCCAAAATGTTCTGTAATACTATGATTCTATGCTTAGGGACATGAAAACAACAATGAAAATATGGCTTAGATAAACTAGAAAGTCTCTGCAGAAGATACATTCCCGAAGGCTTTGGGGGTTTCAGGATGGCAGCTTATTAGTGGAAACTGATTGTCATGGCTTTGAACTAAAACCCTTCTAGCTCTTGAGAGCTGGTTGGGCTTGCTTGTGTAATAAAGGCATGATTCACAGAAAACATCTTTGACATTTTTGGGCCATGTAAGAACCAGCACAGTGTATTTACTAGGTCCATGACTAGCTAACATATTGAATGAAATCCTAACCTTGTTGAAATAGATGAGAATTCTTCCTTGATTTCACAGTCAGGATCTCACCATACCATCACAGCAACAGTAAGCAAACAAGTATAATTCAATCACTCTACAGTGTTCTTGAGATCACAGCAGGAAAAGACAATTTTTGACTTGCATCATCCAATTCGCAGTGTGTAATATCTAACCCTCCAACATTTTTGTGACATAAACTACATTAAAATCGAGGATTTATATTGATGTGGAATGTGAGCAATGATAGCGGACACTCCAATTTCTTATGTCTTTTCTGACCTGTTTAAGTTATACAGCTTTAGAAATTAACTTTGCAGGAGTCATCCAGCAAAGTTAAAGGGGGCCAGCATTTAATTCCCTTCTCTGATGTAGGAAAAAAAAAAGGAAGAAGAAGAAGTGAAGCAAAGGATGAGAGGCTGGATCTTCTATGATATAAATAAGGAGAGGACAGAGCATTGTAGGGACACATAAAACCTGAAGAGTTTAAAAGACTATTCCAGAGAGGAACTAAGTCACCTGTTATCAAACATTTCATGTACCATCATGCTAACAAGATTCTTACATGTTGTAATATACGCACATGTCTTGTCTATATATATAAAATACTGAGATGGTTTGGATTAACATCATAAAACAGGGCCACAGCATGAAGACCGGCACTGTTCAAAATCTTTATTAGTGACATGGACAGTGAGATTGAGTGCACTCTCAGCAAGTTTGCCAATGACACCAAGCTGTGTGGTGCGGTCCACATGCTGGAGGGAAGGGATGCCATCCAGAGGGACCTGGACAGGCTTGAGAATTGGGCCTGCGCAAACCTCATGGAGTTCGACAAGGCCAAGTGCAAGGTTCTGCATCTGGGCTGGGGCAATCCCAAGCACAAATACAGGCTGGGCAGAGAATGGATTAAAAGCAGCTTTGAGGAGAAGGACCTTGGGGGTGTTGGTTGATGAGAAGCTCAGCATGAGCTGGCCAGGTGTGCCTGCAGCCCACAAAGCCAAATGTATCCTGGGCTGCATCAAAAGCAGCATGGCCAGCAGGTCAAGGGAGGTGATTCTCCCCCTCTGCTCTGCTCTCATGAGACCCTACCTGGAGCACTGCATTCAGCTCTGGGGCCCCCAGCACAAGAAGGACATGGGCATATTCGAATGAGTCTGGAGGAGGGCCATGAGGATGATCAAGGGGCTGGCGTACCTCTCCTGTGAAGACAGGCTGAAGGAGTTGGGGCTGTTCAGCCTGGAGAAGAGAAGGTTCCAGGGAGACCTTATAGCGGCCTTCCAGTGCCTAAAGTGGGCCTACAGGAAAGCTGGGGAGGGACTCTTTGTCAGGTTGTGTAGTGATAGGACAAGGAGTAATGGCTTTAAACTAAAAGAGGGTAGGTTTAGATAAGATATTTCAAAGAAATCCTTCACTCAGTGGGTATTGAGGCACTGGCACAGATTGCCCCGAGAAGCTGTGGATGTCCCATCCCTGGAAGTGTTCAAGGCCAGGTTGGATGGGGCTTTGAACAGCCTGGTCTAGTGGAAGGTGTCATTGCCAATGGCAGGGGGGGTTGGAACTAGAGGTTAGTCTTTAAGGTCCCTTCCAAACCAAACCATTCCGCGATTCTATGATTCTATGAGGGTGCTTCTACTGGTATCCTTTGGAGCACACTAGAAAGCATGGCCTGGAAAATTTCTATATGACACAAATTCACTACCTGATTTTTATTTTTACTTTTATTTTTTAACAAAAAGAGGAGAAACAGTTCCCTAAACCCCCCATTCTCCTCACAAGACAATATACATATGGAAAAGGCAGGTTTGCTTGAGGAAAACGGAAATTACTGTCAGATCCACCAGAAAAGCCACAGTAGATTCAGAGACATTCAAATTATGCAATACTGGTTTGACTACAGGCATGCTTTTTTTCATGCTCCCTGTTCATGAACTATTCAAACAGAATAGAGATTTGCTGCACTATAACTACGTTGGTCAGTCTCAGTTAAAACAAACAAAACCCACACTGAGAAGGAGCAATAAAAAAAAAGTTTGACAATAAAGTACCATAAAAACTAAAACACAAGCCAAATACAAAATGATTAACACAAGCCATTCATCAGCTCCAATTTTGTCATTCTCCCAAAGTCATGACATGAAGTCATATAATCTTTTGGGTTTTGATGAAATCCAGGATAGGTTCTTTGGCTGTTTTTCAGACCTCTGCTGTGGCTCATATTTTCTGTTTTTACAGTTTGATCATAATGACTGATAGTTCTGAAAAATCTGTGTAAAGCGTCATACTCAGCAACATTCATCCTCTAACTTTTGCATACAAAGAGCTTATTTAATTGTGGCCACATCTTTACATGTGAGGTATGTGAAAGTGATTTTATATGTTTTTCAAACAATTTCTGTTGTTTTGACCAAATCTCAAATCCCCAGGAAAAACTTAATGCATCCAAAACAGTAAGAAATGTATAAAGTAGGATCAGTAGGCATTTTCTGTCTCATTCATCTCATTTGTGTTCCTCTCTGAGAATATAATTTCCTATCACAATGGGATTTTAAGCACAGGAATCACAGAAATCTGCCCAGTACCTCAACTTCAAGTTCCAGGTGATGACATGTTCAAAAATCTCAACTTTTGGAAACAAATTGCCTCAAGATCTTGAATAAAAATCTAAAAAATCTCAACCTATTGTTCTTGTTAACAATCCCTGCAAATACCTCTTCCTCCTCTATCTTCCACATCACAAACCAACATATGTGGGCTGCAGTTTGACTGGAAAATAACCCCAGAACACACTGTCCATAGACTATCACCAAGTACATCACAGTCTAAAAGGCAGAAGTATGACCAAAAGGAGGACAAGAAGCTGTATACACATGCATACAACCACAGTAAGAGCAGTCTTTCACAATGCAGTGTGCTTGTTGCTAGAGGTTTTAAGTTGAGAATTTGCAGAGTTCAGAAGCCACAAACAATTGGAGAATAGTAGGCACAAAAGCAGACCAGACGCCTTTTATGGGGCTCTTTTATTGCTTTATGTCAAAATTTTTGCTGTCACTGCTGAAGTCCTGAATGTTACCATCTCTGTCTTCTAAATGATAACCATGGCAAATACCAACACCTGGCCTCATCAATGGATTTAATGAAAGATGGGAAAGAAAGAGTTGAATGATGAATGCCAGATGTATCTTTAGTCACACAACATGGGAAGACCCACTTCTTTTACTTCCAGTTATTCAGATAAGAGAGAAGTCTCCCTGCTACTTAAGATATTATTGGTAAAAACGTGGGCTTGCCCCCAGAAAATAATTAATGTCCATGGTTGCTGCTATAGTACTGAGCTATCTCCCTCTCCATCTGCATTCTGTCCCCATACCATCATTATATTCACAGTACTGCAGCAGTCAAAGAACGAAGTGTGTTTGAGTACATCTTTTTTTTTTTCTTTTTCGTTTTTTTTTTTTTTTAAGTAAGGCAAAGAAAGTGTAACAAACTGTCAGAGCTTTCTGGCTAGCACACAGCTAATGAATAGGGGCAACTGAATCAAATCCATGCAGTCCAGAACAGCACAGCAACCAAATTATTAATATAAAACAATGGATGAATCTGCACAACAAGCATTAACCAGACCTCCAAGCACTACATCTAAACTAAAAATAATAATAATAATAATAATAATAATAATAATAATAATAATAATAATAAAAAGGCCCTAAGTACCAGAAGGGTTTCAAAAGTCACATGTTCCTGGAACACGGGTGTTCCCAAACAAAGTCTCACTGTTGAAGGGCAACAAGGGCAACATCCTCAAATAATTCCAGAGCAAATGACTCATCAGAAAAATCTTCCAAACCAAACTCTCCATAACATCAGCACCCTCTCTCCGAGGGTCATCTCTACTTCAGGCTGTTTTTACTGATCTCTCTCTCTCTCAATCTCTCTCTGTCCACTGATTTCATAGTTTGTTGTACTGGAGCTCCTTTTTGTTTTCTTTTTCTTCCCCCGTTTTCCCCGGAAGATGCTTCTTTAACTGGAAAGGAACAATTACTGGATTAGGAAAGAAAGCTTGGAACTAAACTCCTCTGAAGTCCAACACTTCAACCACAAGGTTTAATAAAAGCATGCTTAATCTGAGGTTGATGTTGATACTGACTTCTCAAAGAATATCAGGCAACGTGTTAGGCCTACTTCCAAAGCACTTGACGTTCAGGGATGAAAATAACCTCCTCAACTCAAACCTGAAAACCATGCAGGACAAGCCTTATTCAAAACTAAGCTTTGTCTAGTAGCAATTAGAATAGTCTATGCAAGAGTGAAAGAGGTTTCTCTGGGACTAGTTCTAAAACCTGTAAGAAAGGACTGCAGAAACCATCTCCAGGTGCTTCCTTTGGACTTTGCATTCCTGAACACAGGTTAAATACCTAATGTCATGTACACTGATAAAAATGGCCATAAAAACAAAGGTTAAGTATTCTCAAAATTCTTTAGAGAAGGCAAGAAAAACAATGAACTTCATATGTCACAAAGTCGTGTCACAATGCACAATAATAAAGCATTTGTATGCTATGAAGGCAGCGTAAGAATACACTGGTAAAAATATCTATAAAATGTTAACAGAAAGTTACACTACTCCACCTGGTTGCAGCCTCTCATAGGCTAATTCTGACTCTGATAATCGTACTTCTTTTACAAGAATTATATAATCTATACCATGGCATCTAATCATAATCTCCACATTTCACGAGAAAAAAAAAATCTGAATAAAAAAAAATCACAGTATTAAGAACTAAGATGAAAAAGAACCATAGTCTTAGCTATAACCTATTTTCCATTACCATTTCAACTCTACAGCCAAGAGGACAATGAAAAAATACAAACTGGAGTGCTGCAAAACACAGCATTGCCTGTTCTTAAACTCTAAATGTTTCTGTGTATAATTTCATTGGTATGTGTGTTGTTTGTAAACTTGGATTGGAAAACAGTGACTTGCATCTTTCTAATATCACACAGCCTATTGAACTATTTTCCAACAGCATACATAGGACCTTGCAGATATTCCACCATGGTCACCAGTTAATGAGGCCATGTCCTAGGAGAATAAAATTGAGTTAGAAAAAGAATGGAAATAAATTCAGCATAGGAGTCTGCAAAGTAATTTGGAAATAAATTTCTTCCTGGCAAAAATCAAAGCAAGCACTTTGTAGCGGCCATAAGAAGGGTTTGGGGAAAGCATTTTGGCATTGAATTATCATGAATTGACTCTACAGCTCTAAAAGTTTGTGAATTGTATTAACAACCAAGCCATTGGCTTGGCTATTATGCCCAAAGAGAGTCTGTTAGGCCTCTGGAAGCCATTATTATTAATACTTTGCCAGTCATTTTTTTACCGGGTTATTATTATAATGCTGATAATTGTGACATTAAGGAACTGTCAGCAGGAGATTTATTTTGTGTGTAAATCTGAACTTGTTCAGTAAACTTCTTGTAAAACATTTGGAAGTCTGGTGCCCCAGTATGTTCCACCAATTCCACATATTTTTTATATCTAAGCATAATGCAAATAACCAGACCACTCTAGTTGGTATCATGGCTAGAGAACAGGTTTTTGCCTCAGTAGTTTACTATTACAGACATAGTGAACACATATTGGAAAGGAAAATCTGTGCAAGTATGGCAGCTAAGTACTCACTTGAATAAATGCCATTTAATTATCCGACATTTTGAAGGCAGTCCCCATTGTGCTTATAATGCTCGCTAGTCTTCTATAAGACAGTGACATTACATAGATCTGCATGGTGGCTACTTTTGGGTTCAAGGTATTAGTCTGATTATAAAAACAACAGCTCACCTAACTTGCAGGTACTTCAAAATGCAGTAAAGTGCCCCACTTAGTAGTTTCTATCTTGGTAAACATGCTATACTCCACAGCTCCCTTTCTTTTTATATCTACGTTTGAACAGATTTGCTTATAGTATAGCTTCTCTAAGAACTGTTTAATGTCATTTTTGCAGACTGGTGTGTTTTGATACACAATAAAGACAAAATAAATCATCTAAAATGCAACTTAGGGAGACAAGAATTATTCTCTTCATTTTCCAGTTCATTTTACAAAGTCAAAAGATGGGAATGCATCATAAAGGAAGCACCACCATATTTTAAACATTCTATTTATAATGAGAGCCTATTTCAATCTACATTACTGAATGTAGCATCATTCACCTTTAAATATGCAGCTTATTATACCTCATAATTTTTTCTGCCTTCGTATTTTTTTTTCAATTTATATTTTGTCATTCATTTTTTTTTTATTATTATTATTATTTTATATTCCCTTCTTTTTCCCCTCCTTCCCACACCACCTGCTTTCTTCTTCATTCTTTTCTTCTCTCTTACCTGTCATATAACTTCTCCTTCCTACAGAAATATAGTCAGACCTCAGGTGAAACAAGTCAACTGTTAAATACACAGTCACTTATAGCAAGAAGTACACACTTGCTGAATCTCACACACCACATCAGGTTTATTCAGTTGACTTTGAACAACCCTACTGTGACATCCATGTCTCCAGGACAACGTGGTTCCTTGGTGCATCTCTCATTCTGAGTTCAGCAGGTTGCCCGACACGTACACTACATATGTCTAGCACAAGATGCTGCAAAAGCGAGAAGCTACAGCAGACAAGTTGTGTACACCTTGCCTGCTCCAAGGAACAATTCCTTAAGAAAGCACATTTGCTGCAGCAGACTGCTGACCCAACACACGGCACTGATCTCATCCATCTTCATGAAGTAGTACATTAAACGTACATCTCACTACGGTGTCAACACATGCTGAATTTCAGATTTGAGCAACAGAAAAAGATCGACTGTGTCTGTGCATGTATCCATGCAGTTACATGAGGAATGTACTGGAAATTTTCAGTAACAGGATCAAGTCAATGACTAGCCTAGTATATGATTCCTTGACAATCCTGCCAACCCATAGGAAAAGCAGGAACTACCAATATTAATTCTTCATTATGAGTTTTCCAAAACACAGAAAAATGATATAACATCCGAATAACTCTAAGAGTTATTCATTTACCTGTAGTTTCTCACACTGATTCACAACAAATTCCAAATAGATGCTTTTCAGTAATGGTGTTTGAAAATTGAATAACGACCTTTCTTTTTTTTTTTTTTAATATATGACAACATATCTTTTTGTGTATGTTTTGTATTTTAGTATGTGATATGCCTTTGTTACTTTGAATTACACAAATGAGAGAAAAAATGCCAGTGCTTTAAGCTGCAACTCACACATGCAACTAGATTGATGGGCAAGTTATGGTACAAGTAATGTCACTTTTTTTATTCAATACATAGCAAAATGTAAGTGATAAAATTAATTAGTTTGTTCAAAATTTGTTCTTCAACAATAGGCAGCTGATTACAGATAAGTGGAGCCATTTATTCAGACTCACTCAGATGGAAAATGTGGGGAAAAAAATCAAATTCTATTACTGTTATCACTATCACATCAAATTCAGTAGAACAAGTGAAGTTTTTTAATTGTCTCCTAATTAATCTGCTCTGATGGTGGTTTAAGTTCACAAAAATCAAAATGACTTCTGAAATTCCCCCCCTTATTGGAAGAAAGTAGTCATTTTAAAGCTCTAAAAAGCTTGTTTTGATTTCATATACACTCCCTGAGTTAGAGCTACAGATCCCAGCACATCACAGGCATCAAAGTGGATACCTCTCCTACCATAAGTTTAAGAATTAAGTGCCACTAAAGAATTGCTAGGACTCATAGGCTATTAGTGCCCAACAGTATCAACCCTTCATTGAAAATGTTCTTCCCATGTTACAGCTAGAGTGAATTATAGAAATAAGCAGTTTCAACATCCTCACATTGTAACACTTTTTAGTGATGGCTTTTAAAATAGTAGCACCGGGATGCTCAGTCTTTGTGAAATAGATAAAGAAAAAAAAAAAAGTCATCAGAAGATATTTTTCTCTTCTCCTGTAGTTCTTTGTCTTTAAACTAGTTGCAGTGAGAAGTAACTTACCCTATATTTCACATCACTTGTGATTTTTAAAATCTGTTTGGTTAGGGCATGTATCTGAAGTTAAAAGGATCAAATCTTAGTTTCTCTGATTCATTAAGAGCTTCATCATTTAAGTGGGATAGACATAAGCAATGTAGAAAAAGATACAGTTTGTTTCTTCTTAAATTAATTGGAGGAAAATGGTCACACGTCCAACAAAAAGAACAATTGACTACAGTTCCAATGGGATAGAAATAATAATGACATGTTGATATAAATGGACACAAGAAAGGAAGTTTTACAGCCCTCATTACAATTCCTGGAGGCTGTGCACAAAAAGGTACTTCATGGCTTTATTTTCCACAAGTCTGTTCTGGTACTATCTTTCCTGAAATCTCTGCTGGATGATTACACCTCACTGACTAAGATCCTCAGGCGTCCAGTTTTGGTCAGGTGGCTCTGCACCTCTCTAGCACACTTCTTTAGGTACAATAACCTTTCCCAACATGAAACAGGGAAACACAGAGACAAAGACTTTGAGGAAATAAATCCTTCCTTCTCATGTATTCTGCCCATTCAATAATTTTCAAAAAGACCCCAATGCTTTGTAATATTTCTGTCACCAAAAGATCAAAATAAGAATATTGAGTGATACAAACATTCTGTCACTGCTGCAGATAAAAAGTTACAAATAGCTCTTTGTTAGAGGATATCCATCTCATTTATAGCTTGCTGTACAAATAAATAAATAAATAAATAGAAATTAAAAAAAAAAAAAACTTGATTTTTAAGGGAAGGCATGAAGTTAAAAAACAAAAAAGATGAAGTTTAAAATTATTGATCCTGTAATAAAGTTCTGGTAGGAGAATGTAATTGCATTTATACTATAAGAGATCAGTATAATCTGAATATTGCAGCACTATGTTCAGCCATCAGTTCCACCTGATCTGCTCCTGACTAGATTCACTTACTTGGGTAGGGGCTACAGATACACTGCAGGTACTGAATTGTGTCACGTGGAAATGGTTGGTGGTGGAATAGAGTAATGACCTCTTGCTATACGGTCAGACCGCAGTCCCAGCAGGGAAGTTTACAACAATGCTTATTCTCACAAACTCCACAAAACGCAGGCACTCAGGAGCTAGTAAAACTAGCGTGTAGGATAACAGCTGTGCAAAACATCTGTTCAGCAGTTTCATTCACTGACATTGTCAGCATTTCACATTTCCATGCAATCTACAGTCCACTTAATAAGAACCTAATTACCCCGAGATTGTGTGGGTGATGTATTAGTCAGTAAGGGAGAAAAGCAGAAACTTTTCCTTACTCCATTCTTATTTTAACATGAAAGCACCACGTCAAGTATCATCTGCAAATTCCTTTATTTTCTCTTGGACTTGGAAGGTATAGACACCTCTTTATTT
Source organism: Anser brachyrhynchus (assembly GCF_964034855.1). Lineage (NCBI taxonomy): Eukaryota > Metazoa > Chordata > Aves > Anseriformes > Anatidae > Anser > Anser brachyrhynchus. The sequence goes on from NC_137696.1 coordinate 67,352,834, forward strand.
TAAAACGTGTATGAACCTTCTAAGAAGATTTCCAGTTCTTAAGCTATCGATCACAATCTTTGAGGAACGTAAAGGCAGTCATCCAGCCGGCAGCACAGGAAGCAACACAAAGATCCTGCTGGTAAACAGGCACCAAGAAGAACCTCCCTAAATCCTCATAGCAATGTCATAGCTGGGATGCCTTCCCACATCCATCAGGTCGCAGCTTCAGAAATCTCAACTACAACATTTTTTCAAGTCCTTCTAAAGGCTACTTTGTAGAACTGTAATATAAACATTATCTAATGGGATATTCTACCCGGCCTTCAGCTGTCTTTGTACAAGTGGTAAGGCTCTCTTTTAGACCCTGTTTGCCTGTCTCATGCCAAGCATCTGAAATGCCTTAGAGTGTGGCTAAACTGGGACAAGATGCCCATGTTTTCATGAGTGATTCCTAGTTTAGTTGTCTTTGCACACTGGAAAGTGATTTGCTCTTTTCCCTTTGTTCCAGTACCAGGAGATCAAACACCCATAGACTAAAAGTAATTGATCTGTTTACAAAGCATTATGGCACCAGGTCAAATGGAGACATCATCACTGTCTAGGAAATCAAGCTCTTATTTCCACTACATCTCTACTACTATCACGGACTATCAAGATTGCTAGCATTCTTCTGTAAAAAAAAAAATAGGAAGCTCTTCATGACAGCAACACTTAGGTTTCATATTTTTTATATCATACCTCTGTCTGGTTTCAATAATTCTGCTGGGAGTTTTCACTGATTTTCAGCATTTTGAATTTTTGACTCCTAAAACATACCGAACAAGCTATGAGAAGCAGTAGTCTCCTCCTGCTGTTCCATACATGTATTCTACTTCTTAACTCATTTTCACTTTTCATTTCCCCTTTTTGTTCACAGAGAGGTATGAGTCGGTCAGGAACATAGAACCCACAGGATGTGGCTGATGTGAATACTTGTGTATGGCACAGGTATTTTATGTCGTATGCCCAGCAGTCATGGAAACGGAAGGAGAACACACCGAGAAACACAGCTTTCTCCAGGAAGGGTCCAGTAATGCAGCTAAGCCAGCAAACAAGTTTCACTGAAGTTACTGCACCTATTGCTATATGCAATGAACTCACACCACAGATGGAGGTCGGCACTGCTTACCTGCTGGAGGGTCAACATACATTTCAGTGCTTTGTCAGAGCACGGCTTGCTTAGTCTGTACTTCACAGGATTAAATTTGGACAGCCCACCTTTTATAATCTGATTAAAGAGCTTCCATAAAGATGAATTCTGGTCCAATTCCAGCGAGGTTGTATTGGGCAAAAATGTTTCTATACATGGAATAAAATAATTGTAGTGTGCTGAACTCTCACATCATTATTCCTTTTCCAACTTTCATTTGGGTCATTGTTGCAATCCAACAAAGGAGCAACAAATAAAACATGTTTCTATGCCAACAAAATAAGAATTATATATGATTTTATTTTCCAAACTGCTATTTATCTACCACATATCTTTTTCCACAAGGGTGCTTTTTTATTTTTTTTTCCTGTGCTCAGAACAAAAATCTAATTGTACCTCATGTCTCAAATTGCTAAAAATTGTCTTATAATTATCTTCTAACAAGTATTTTGCTACAAGTATGTTTATTGGTATAACGAGAAGCACATTAAAATGTTCCAAACTCAAAAGACCCTTTGACTTCACTATTAAAATAATTCAAGTTACATTCAACAGAAATCAAATTTTATGTTTAAAGCGCTTTTTTTTTTCCTACTTTTTCAAAGCAGTACAGAAACAACAAAAGGAAAAAATGCACTCTTTCTTTCTATCTGGGCACTTCTCTGGTTTCCACCACATAGATCGGAAGTACCGTCTAGTTAAAGAAAAATAACAGGAGAGTTGCCAGCATACTGATCCAGAAACAGGGTGAGCCAGAACACACAAAACCTTTGGTGCTATAATTTCATGGAGCAATAAAGCCCTCCGTCCTAACAGCATCATAAAGTGGAGGTCTGCTACGTGACTACAGGTTGTGTTTTGCAGCTCTTCTTACACAAAACGATGCTTTAGAGGAATACTAGCCAGTTTTCTTTATCATAACCTGCGTAAAACAAGACTGGCGGTGGTTAATGACAATCAGGTACCCCTCCTGCGGTCCCTGCCCCGCCGGACAGGGCACTGACGCTGACCCAGGGACACAGCGGGGAGGGCAGGGAGGCACCGGGGGAGGCTGCTCCGTGCTTCTACCCTCGGGGAGCCCGGGGAGGACCCGCTCAAGCAGCGAGCCGGGTCTGCGTGCGAGGGAGGAGGGCATCCCGCTCGCCGTCCCCATCTGGCTCCCATCCTCCCAGACGATCCGCACACCACCACCATCTTTCCTCAAACAAAGCCAACCGAGCCCCGAACTTGGGTGGCGATGAAAGCAACGGGGAAACTTCCCGGGGCAGGGGGGGGCGAAACCGGGAGGCAGCTGCGGGGCCGGGGCCGGAGCCGGGCCGAGGGGCGATGGCAGCGCGGAAAGTCCTCGGGAGCCGAGACCAGACAAAAGAGGGTGTAGCAGCTGCACGGAGAGAGGCAGCTCCAACACGCCAACTGGCTCCGCTCGGGAGGCACAAAGTCTATTTCTGGGAGGGGAAAAAATAAAAAGAAAGAAAGAAAAGCCCCCCTCCGTCCCTCTCCCCACCCTGCCAACCGCCCCAAAGCCGAGCGGGGCTGCCCGCGGCTCGTCCCCAGCCCGCTCCCCGAGAGGGTCCGCGGCTGTGGGGCGGGGGGAGAAGGGGTGTCAAGCTCCGGGGTGCCCGGCAGCCCCCCCAGCCCGGCGCCCCTCCGCTTACCTGCGGGGAGGAGCGGGGTCTCACGGCGGGGAGCGCCGCGGGGCCGCTCCGGGGAGGCGGCGGCTGGCTCAGGGGGCGACGGGGCTCCCCGAGCTCTCCGAGCCCGGCCCCGGCGCCGCCGCCATCCTCGGCGAGACTCGGGCGGGGGCCGGCAGGCGGCGGGGCCGGGGCGGTCACTGCCGGCCGGGGGAGGACGCCCGGCGCCCGGGGGCTGCGCGCCCCCCCGCCGCCGCCACCGCAGGGCCAGCCGGAGGCGGCCTCCCCCTGCCCGCCCCGCGGCGACGGGCGGGTGCCATAGCAGCGGGGCCGCGGCCACCCCGGGGCGGGGGGGGGGCGAGGGCGTGGGCGGGCGGCGGCTCCCGGGCTGCAAAGAAGGTGGAAAAAAAGGAAAATAAAAATTAAAAAAAAAAAAAAAAAAACTTTGCCCGCTCCGCCGCGAGGTGCCCGGGCGCCGCCCCCGCCGCAAAGTTTCACTCGGCGAGCTGCCGGCTGCGGGCACGGTTCCCTGGGGGCGGCGCCCCCAGCCCCATCGCCCGCTTCTCCCCGCGGGATGCGGCCGGAGGAGGAGGAGGAGGAAGAAGCGGGCGGGCACCAGGGAGTCTGCGGCGGGACGGGGCAGGGAAGTTTTCCCTGTCCCCGGGGAAAAGCGCGGCCCCCCGGCGCTCGGTGCGCGGTGCCGGTGCTGTCCCCGGTGCCCTGTGCCCGGTGCCGGTGCTGCCCCTGGTGCCCGGTGCCCTGTGCCCGGTGCCGGTGCTGTCCCCGGTGCCTCCCCGCGCCGCTCTGCCGCCGGCCCCGCCGGGCGGGCGCTTTGTAGGGAGCCCGGTCCCGCCCCGGCAGGCTGCGGAGCCCCGGGGCCGGGAAGGAGGAGCCGGCGGGCGGGGAGCGGCGCCCGGCGGAGCTCCGGGGGCTGTGGGGGCTGTGGGTGCGCGGGGGGCTCGGCGATGGGGCAGGACACCCGGCCGACCCCGTGTGAGAGCCAGGCGGGAGCACGGGGTGATTCACCCGGGTGGGTTTTGCCTCAGCGACAATGACACTTTTATGATTCAGCTTTACTTTTCTTCTCTTATTCAATTTTTTTTTTTCGCTTATTTTGGGGTTTTGTGGCTGCCCGCCCACCCCTGGTGTCCAGCCAGGGCTGGCACTGTTTAGGTACCTGCTGCTCGCACCTTCCAGTCAAGCCAAGTAAAACCAGATGGGCTTGGGAGAGGGGGAGACTCCTGCCTGCATGGGAGCTCCCCACGTTTGTAAGTCGGGCGTGTCTTCTGGGGAGAAAAAATTGCGCTTCTTTGGAGTTGGTAGCTGCTTTTATTTGATTTTCAAAAATTGACTGGACTTCGAAGTTACCGTCACCTTTTCTTACCATTATTTTACCTCGCACTTCTCCTGAAAAGACAGAAAGCTGTTGAGCTTGGCATCGTCATCCCTAAATTTACTTCAGGCAGCACTCTCCTGGAGATGGATAGTGACCTAGGAGCTTCCATCCACCCTGCAACAAGCCCTCAACTCTTACGTGCATGCATTTTATTTATTGTGGTGTACAGTGCAGAGCATTTGTCAGTTCTCAGACTTCACTTTATGACTACACTCCTGCCTGAGGCTGCAGTGGCTTCCACACTGAATATAGCCTCAGTTACCACCTTGCCCTAGCAAGAAGACATTCATGCCACCAGCTCTGGACTAGCAAAGAGAAGAGAAACACAGAAACATGTTTAGAAGTTGGAAACATTGTGTTTCCAGCTTTCAGCATGTATTGATTCAAGGGGGAAAGAACTGCTTTCAAGTGTCAGATTTATACCTTTTCATTGGGGTGCTACCAGATTAGTAATTTGTTTTGTCCATCATATTGAGTGTATCTGATGCCAGCTAGTGAGAAGACAGTCTACAGACATATGTGTGCTCAGGCTGTCTGAGACCCTGCTGTGCATCACTGGGAGTGAAGAAAAGCAAGATGTTTGTGTACACCAAATCCCTTTCATAGTCAATGTCTCTGCATAGAAAAATTCAGAAATTTTCTCTAGAATTTATGGAAAATGTCACTGTGAAAGAGATGTGGGAACTTTACCCTCCTGTGCTGCCAGTAGCTCATGAAATGTGAATGATGTGAACCAGCACCGGTTTCACCACAGCTCATGTACTCATCCTGGAAAGATGGGGGCTTGTAGCACTGCAAGGAAAGTGATCTGGTCACTTCTTGGTAATGATCTCTGTTCGTCTCCCCTCCAACACCAGACAACGTACAGTATCACCGCATCTTTATTCATATTTTCCTGCTGTAAGATACTTCTCAGATACCTCATGTCCTTTTGGAAGTGCTGGCATTTAAATCCTCAGATGAGTTATGCCCTCAACTGGCCTCTCCCCATAAAAAAGAGTTCAGAGATAGTGTGGTTGTGAGGACAGAACGAAGGGGCTGGGAGATTCATTTTAGTAGTGCTGCTAGGTGGGAAGCATCTCTGGATTAGACAAACTTCCCCTTGCATTTGCAGTATGTGCATAAAACCTACTTTTACACTAAACCGCAGGGTTGTTGTTTTATTACATGACCCACAAGTCATATGTATGAAAATAGGACAATCGTGATTTTTAAATGTAGGCAGCATGTTTTGTGTGAGCTTCCTGCTGATGTTAGTACAGCAAGAGCTGCCCATCCTCGTGACAGACATCAGGGAGAAGTGTCATACAGGCGGATGACGTACGGCTTTGCTTCTTACCTGGGTTGTTTCGATTCTTTTAAAATTGTATTAGTGTATTCTTAAAGAGAGGTAGTACTTGCTCCTTTTCCTGCTTACAACAGTTTAATACTGATCTGACGACCATTGATTTAAGGGATTTACTCCTGATCTGCAGTGGAAAAGACAGCAGAGAATAAGATCCTGAGGCTCTTAAATCTCAGTCATCTGCAAATCTCTGGATACTAAGCCACTGTCAAGACCAATATTCCAGGCTTTAAAAGTCAACACTGATATTGCTCATGCCCAGTAAAACAAACATTTTAATGCATTAATTATGAAGGTGGTTGCTTCTGAGACTACAGCAAGAATCAGTAATTAGCGTCAATGAGTGAGATCCTCCCTTTCAATTTATTTAAAGGCATGGAAAACTTTTATTTGAAAATTGGTTTGTTAGCAGCATTATTCTAGTTTCCCTTCCAACCTGTATCTTTCAGTTCATAGTATGAAAAGTCATTCATTTCCTGTAATAAAAGAGTCAGTGGGTGGATTAAATGGCAAGCACGTCTTCCGTAAATTGAAGGCATTTAAAGAGAAGGCAGGCATTTTCAGTTCTTCCCCTTGGACAGGAACTTTTTCAAAGATTCAGACTCACTTCTACTTTGACTTTGGCTAGAACTTTGTTTGAATTTGGGACGCTGAACTGTCCCATGCTGTAGGGCTACAAACATGAAAATGTGAGTTTGGAACACGAATGTATTTGAAGGTTGAAGGGATCCACACTAGTGTGAAGAACTGTAGTCAAATCTGGACCGCTACAGGGAGATCAGCCCTCATCACAAGTTTTTGCCAAAACATAGTGTAAATAGTACTGTGAATCAGTTACCTTATATAGCTTGCTTTCCATATTATATTAAGCTAAAATATTAGTCAAAAACTGTTATCCCTTAATTCTGAGGAAATCTTCAGTCTATCATTTGTTCATACTCTTTTTCTTTTTTTTTCAATGTTATCAGCGTGAATTTGGTCTGCATAAGATATCAAGGGTTCCTTGGTGATAATGAATGTTAGTCAATAAATAATAACTATGGGACCACAGAATATGTCTAGATCTCTGACTAACAGCTGTTTTCTGCCCCTAAAAATACAAAATTATAAAAAATACAGTTCCTTAGTCTGTACGTGAGCAAGTATTTAAGCAATCAAGGACCTAAATAGTGTCTTAATATTAAATTACAGACCTGTTACATGTAATCAGATGACATGAGCTGGTAACTAAAATTCAGTCACAGAAAATCTGAATCTTTCCAGTATTTTCCAATAGGAAATAGAGTTAACAGTGTAGGTACTTCCATTACATACACACACAAAGTGACCTTGTATCTTTTACAATGTTTTCCCTCGAACTGAGACAGTAAAGTTTTTATTAAAGAAGCATGATGCAACCCAGGCTGTTGTTTTAACTTGTGACTCTGTCACTGCTTCCCACTACCTATCTCTTCAAACAGGAGCCACCTTTCCTCACCCTTCAAGGTCTAGAAGGTCTTTACCTCCTTTTCTAATCCCTTGCTATACTGGTAGGTCAGGTCCTAGCCCCTGAGGCCAGTATACATTACCAAGCTGCTAAGATGTTTAACAAGCAAATAATTTTTTTTTTAATTATTTTTTTTCTGTGATGCCTTACACTCTAGAGCTATGTGGAGCTCATCATGAGTATCAGTAAAGCTACTTCATTGGTCTCCTTAGAGCAACAGGGTGAAACTCCTTTCTCTATCACCTGTAATCTGTATCACCTATATCTTCTGTAGTCTTAGAATTGTCTGTTATGAACTGTCTTTATCCTGCTGGAAGCCCTTTGTGGCAGATACCATCTTTTTGTTTGCATCTGTACAACAATGAATACAATGAGATCCTGTTCAGCAGAATTATGGTGCAAATATTTGGTAATAGCAATGTAAAGCACAGAAAAAAAGGGCCAAGAAAATGTCAGAATTCTATAAAAGGATTTTGGCATGTGTCATTATTTATGCTAACAATAATTAAATAGCACAGAATACAATGTGATTTACTACTTATTGGCTTGAGCTTTATCTTGAGCAGTTTCTGAAGCTAGTGAGGATGCAGATAGAAATATTTGCTTCCAGATGATTTTCAATACTTTAAAAGGCTGATTTAACTTCATGCTTTCATATGATCCAACTTTTTAAAAAAGAATAGACAGAGAAGATTTAACACTCAGCTCTCTAGCTATGACGAAAATGTGTGTATGTTAAAAATAAACCTTTGAAAATCATGTCAGTAGTCTCTGTAAATAGAAAGTAGACTTCTCGCTGTTCAGCATCTAGTGTGTATATGGCATTTCATATATAAAGAATTTGCTGGAATATCTATTGTTTACAGTTGTATGAAAAAGTGTTTAAGTTTAATAGGTTTTATTTGAAATGTTTGTCTGTAAAAAAGTGTTATTATGAATACCTGGACATGCTGGAATGTATAATATTGGTAACTAATAAAAAACACTGAAATCCTTTTCTAGGAAGAGAATGATTATTATGCATACATAAATGAAGAGACTGAAAAATACACCGAATAAAGAAAGGCAAATACGTATGGACTGGAACTCTTGTTTAATGTACAGGATATTGAAAAAAAAAGTCTTCCAAATGTTGTTGTTTTTTATTATTATTATTTTGTTTTTATTTTAATATTTTATTTTATTAATTTTATTTTCAATTTCTTATTCATCAGTGCAATGTAAGTGTTTTGGTCTGGGACACTCTCTTGTGTTAGCATATTTAAATAGCAGTACCATCTTGAAAGGAAAATGGAAAGTAGTATGTAAGCTTTCATGTCCATTACAGCAGAAGCATAAATAATATGTTAGTGGAATATTATTTTTTTTTTAGAAGAAGAAGCAAATACATAGAAAACATAATATTTTCTCTGATTATCAAATTGTTTGCAGCAAACACTTTTTCCCCTCTGCATTTAAGGTTTTCTGGTACTTCATTATGAGTCAAAAACACAGCTCTTCTCTTTGGGCTGTTTCAAAGTAGGCAGGATGTTGGTACTACAGGTAGCATATTTCCTTGTTTGCATAAGGGCTTGTCTCTGCATTTTAAATGCCAGCGTTAGTGCCAGAGAAAAGAGAAGAGTACTTACAGAACTGCCATCCCTTCATCATATATTTCCAGGAAGATAACAAAAAGCAACATAGTGTGTGATTTAACATTTAAGTTCCATAACAAGCTTTCCATGCATGTGGTGGTGCGAGCAGTAGTCACACTATCTCCATACAAAATTCCACTGTGGAATTTCCACTTATAGGAAATCAAGTTCAAGTGAAGCAAAACTATTTTGGGAAAAGTACAGTTGCTATTCTGAATGAAAATCTAGATAATGGAAACCATATCATTTCTTCACAATTTTGAACTTTGCCATTGATGTGTTTCTTATGTGACAGATAGTAGTTATCTGTGATCATTTTAGGTGTGGTCACAGTAAGTCCAGACTTCATGCCATTTTATGCCATCTTAAATTCTTTTTGCTACTGTTGTGAGAAAAAGCCATGGAGCATTAAGAAAAGTTAATAGATGCCTCTCATCTGAATACTTGTATCGCTATTGAAATGCATTATTTAGGGAATTATCAATTTTTCCTTCTATCTCCTACTACACAGAAAGAAAAGCCATGTCTACGTAATACATTCTTATTATGTAAAATATGTAACTAATTACCTAGAAGTGCTACCAATCTGTTTCCTAAATATTATTGTTTCTAGACAAAAAAGAAACTAGAACTGAACAATAGTTTACTTCATTATGAAGTGTGAATGTGTTAAAAACCTTTTGTGACATGACTAGATATGCATGTTTTTCTAAAACATGAATTTTACGAACTGATACCTCAAAGAAAGTGCACCTCTCCAATAGTCATTAGTATTGTAACCACAGTAATCACACGCTGTTACTGCCCATCCTTGATCAAAGAGTTAGATCTTAATGCCTAAATTATAGAAAATACTTTAGAAAAATAATGATTTCCAAATAAAATTATCTTCAGCATAGAAAACTGGCAGAAAATCACCTTTAGAAATTCCTACTATGCTTAAAGATTCTCTGGATAGGTTTTCAGGAAGCCACATAGTAGTGGAGCACTGGAACATATTCTAGAGATAATGTGTTTTCATTAAATCTAGTTTGATGTTTGGAGGTTCTTTCTTTGTGATGTGATTATGTGAGTCCTCTGAATAACTGAGTTCCACAGAGAGTCTAGAGAGAAGTTAGCTTTTATTCAAATGGTTAAAGAAGGTGCACTAAGTCTTAAACGTCAGGTAAAAACATACTGTAAATCTCCAGTCATAATTTCCAAGCTTTATGAAGAATACATTGTGAGTTATTGTTCTGTTAGATTTCATGCCTGCTTCTGAAAGGAAAATGATGAATAAGTCCATAACAAAGACTACCAAATGTGATAATTAATGCAGAATGATTGATGACATCAGGAAATTATCATTTATTATGTGAATAGTGATGGAAATAATATTAATGCCTAATCCAGCATTTTAGATCCAACACAACACAAATATATAGGCTATAGGCTATTTTACCTGATATTACAAGGACTTAACCCTGTATAAAAGAAACCCATAGATTTTATCTCAGCAGTCTTCTCACTGTCCAGTTTTAGCCACAGTTCTTTCTCCCTTTCCCTTTCCCTTTCCCTTTCCCTTTCCCTTTCCCTTTCCCTTTCCCTTTCCCTTTCCCTTTCCCTTTCCCTTTCCCTTCTTTCCCTTTCCCTTTCCCTTTCCCTTTCCCTTTCCCTTTCCCTTTCCCTTTCCCTTTCCCTTTCCCTTTCCCTTTCCCTTTCCCTTTCCCTTTCCCTTTCCCTTTCCCTTTCCCTTTCCCTTTCCCTTTCCCTTTCCCTTTCCCTTTCCCTTTCCCTTTCCCTTCTTTCCCTTTCCCTTTCCCTTTCCCTTTCCCTTTCCCTTTCCCTTTCCCTTTCCCTTTCCCTTTCCCTTTCCCTTTCCCTTTCCCTTTCCCTTTCCCTTTCCCTTTCCCTTTCCCTTTCCCTTTCCCTTTCCCTTTCCATTTCTGAACCAGTAACCCAGAAAAAAGCAGATTCTCAGGATAGTTTATATCGAGAGATTGTCTTAAAAGAAACCACACAAGAAACTATTATGATAACATAAAAATGAAAAAAAAAAAAAAGAGGGGTAGGGGAAACATCTATACAAAGATGTCCCTGAAATCGTTTTTTAAAATTATGGTCTCTGTTTTGCTCAAGTAATTGTACGTACTTGTTAAGGATGATTAAGATATGTAAAATTAATGGCATAAAATTCTTAAGAGACCACTATGGAACAATAAAAGTTGAGCCATTCATTGATGTTTAAAAGTTCAATTATCAATAATTATAAAATAATCATATGTCTACCATAAACCATAGTTTATCATAGTATTGTCTCAAATATGATTTATGAATGGATTATAACCAAGTAGTTATTTATGAATATTAGGTTTGCTTAAATGGCAATTAAGATAGAAGCTTGATAAAAAAGAGCCTGTTATCCATTATTTTCGTGCATCTCCCGGGGTGTATGTTATCAAAAGCCTAAGTACAGGGGAATTATTTTCAGAGTATTGATATCTTCACTGAACTGCTCATGATGGAAAGAGATTGCATGAAAATGTTAACCTGGTGCTAGGGAAAAAAGAAAAAAGAAAAAAAAGAAAAAAAAACATTTCAGAAAAAGTTATTTTAAAGGCGTTTTTAAGCACATTTCCTAACATACTTAAGTTAAAGGAAATAATCTGGAATAAAATGCTGTGCAGAATAGGCTTGACTACCTTACCGTATTGTTAATTGCTTCAGCACATCTGCAGAAAAGCACACAGCAGGATAACTGGAGCCTCTGTTGATGTAGTTTGCCAAAATATCAATTCGTTCTTTGTGTTGAAATGAAACATGAGGAACTTCGTTAGTATCTGTTTGTTTATTTTACCGTCTCTTCTGAAAATATATTTTTTTCTTCACAGCTTGACCAAAGCTGGATAACATCTTCCTCAGGAGAGCAGTTTTGTTACCGTTATTTATACATAATCAGACAGTTTATTATGTACCCATCTGTATGCAAATTCTCATTGACTTTATTGTGAATTTAGTGCACAGGCTGGCAGAGGGAAGAAGTGACTAGTGCATGTTTTTTTTTATCTGTCAATGAAAGCCTTCACGTAAATAAATGGGGTAATGACATGCACTTTCTGGTATTTTTTTCATCCCAAGAAAACAACTGGTGGTAACTTTGGTCTCCCACTTACTTACATTCCAGCATGAAGGATGACATTTTATTCTACTTAAATTTCCTCTGCAGTTTCCAATTGTCTCAGCACTCCTCTTCTCACCAGTATCTGCCACATAGCGTGTTTGTACACTGTTGAATGAAACATAAGAGGCCCCATGTTTCATTCAGTCATCAGCTGTATTTTAGCTCTACAATTTATTTACCTTGGGATCTGAAAATGTCTCACTGTTCTCATAGTGTTTCTTCCATCAATTGAAGCTTAATCCATATTTTCAGTCTAAAAAAAAAAAAAATCTGATTTATAATAAATTTTATAGTCTATTCAGTTATTAACTTTGCTGGTAAGTGGTTTAATTAAACTGAAGTCCTCTTAGTTGTGATGTGATGTCTTTAAAAACAATTGACAACTCTGAGATCAATGACAGGCATGCTGACCAGGCACATTTCCTATTGTTTCCTAATTTGTGTCTTTCACTATAAGGCTAGATTGTGATCCTCTGGAGTCAGGGCTGTCATGGATTGGAGGATATGTTAGTGTGATCTCATGAGTAGACTGTCATGTTCCTTGCCACAGCCGCAGTCTCCCTCCCCTAGGACATGCGGTCTCACAACAGAGGAAGGCTTTGAGCATGCTAGCTCAGCCTGGACAGGAAGTACAAACACATTTTCAATAAAGAACCACTTTACTTTGTGTTACTTTTAGAAGATTGTATACTAAAGCAAAACAAAGTGAAATATAAAAGCAAGAGAGAGTTGGAGAGGGCAGCTGGAGAAGTCAGTGAAAGACCATGGGTCTGGAAGAATACACATGGCTGACCGCTGTCCTGAGAGGATGAGACCAAGTGTCTAGGCTCTAACAAGCAGTCCTTCTACCTGCAATGTCCAGATATATTCACATGATTCCTGTGGAGCCAGTGTCCTCTTTCTTTCCCTGATGAACTAGGATTCCAGATGTGGATGGTCTCATCCATCCCAGCTTCAGGGGGGGTTCAGTGAGGGTTACAGTGACAAACAGCCCTGAGGTTGATCTGGCTGAAGGCTCACATAGCTGAGGGAGGACTCCAAACGGTCACACTACAGACAGAACCTTTGGCATGCAAGAACCGATGACAAGGACGACCTTTTTTTTTCTGTGTTTGTGTAAAATGCAGCAGCAGCAGCACAGAAGGTCCTGCTCCATGGGTATATTGTCACTGGTAGCAAGCAGAAATTTTACCCGTTTGTAAGAGTGATAGGCATCTATGTCTGATGCATTTGCATGGGCTTTAATAGAGCCATTTATTTTCAGTTCAGAGAGTAAACTCCCATATCAGGATTCCTAAGAACTATGTGAAATAATGAACTTCCATCGTCTAAATTTAGGAATTTTTTAGCCCAAGTGTGAGTTCTTTGCACACAGTAAGTAGAGAGGTTTGGTTGCAAATAAGCATTTTTGCATAAAAGAAAATGCATAAAACAATGCTCAGAAATGCAGACACTAAATATAAAAATATTACAAATAGCAATGCTATCAGGAGCAGCAGAATGATCTTTGTCCTCAGTTGTCCAGAGTAGCCATTCCTTGCATAATAGGGAACAACAAGAGTAGTTAGAGGTTTGCTGGCATAGGAAATATCCCAATTTTATGACATGTTCTGAAAGTGCATGTGAGTACAAATTACTATATAGACGTAGGAACTAATTTATTTATATGCATTGAGCCTCCTGTGACATTCTCAGTGCAAATTATAGATAAGAAATGGCTATATAGTGCAGGGAAGGGATTCACTTAGAGCACAGGGCCCCCAAAGAGTTGCTCCACAGTCTTTACAATGTAACTCCACAGAAAACAGAGGCTTGACATTCAATGACCCTCAGTCTTACTAAGTTTCCAACACTAGTTCAAAATAGTGCCTTTTTTATCTGAACCTGCTTTTGCAACCAATGTTTCTGATAAGAAATGTTAGAAAAAATATTTAAGATATCCTTTACAGATTTCAACAGGTGTGTGAATTCTGCAAATGAGAATGCCTTTTGGTAAAAAACATCCTTGAAAACATTTAAAACACTAGACCTCTTTAAACAGCTATGGCTTTTTGACCTTTGGAGAAATCTGAAGTCTTATCTCCATAACATGAAAATAACTTGCCAAGAGTACAGTCTCAGGGCACATTTGCACAGAAAAGACGTCTTGAAACAAGATAGGGCATGAATTTAAACTTCACTTGCTGTTTTACAGAAAATATCTACATAGGTAAAATTATCTGGATTTAGGACCTCTATATCATCAGCACTCTTCCAGAGGAACAGTGCAAGGATATTCTGACTTCACTGTAGTATGTCAACACAGCTTCTGCAAACCATGTATTCTGTGCAGTGTCCTTTTTCAGTGGTGCCCAGTGCCAGGACATGAGGCCATGGGCACGAACTGGAACACGAAAGGTTCAGTCTGAGCACCAGGCAGTGCTTCTTTACTGTGCAGGTGACAGAGCAGTGGCACAGGTTGCCCAGAGAGGATACAAAGTCTCCTTCCTTTGAGATCTCCAAGAGCTTCCTGGACACTGTCCTAGGCACCCTGCTCTGGGTGTCCCTGCTTGGCAGTAGGGGGACCAGATGACCTCCAGAGGGCCCTTCCAGCCCTTCCAGCCTCAGTCTTTCTATGCTTCTACAGCTATGACATTTAGTAAATTTTGTTTTACTCATTGCAGAAGGATTTCTCAGACAGGGGGAGGGTAGGACTACATTTTGTCTACATTATAGAACAAAGCTAATGCTTTTCTTAACTCATCTATTAGCAAGTCAGAGTTCATCTTTTGCAAAAGCTCAAAAAAAAAAAAAAAACAAAAACAACCATGGAATGTAAATTACAGTTAATCTTGATCTGTTTTCCTACAGACCAGCCTACACACATTTTTATATCAATTTAAGTTAATTGCAGGTACTCAGGATGGACGCACCAAGCTCCCTAAGTGAACTTTATCAATATATAACGTGTTTATAACAGTAAAACTGCAGCCACCTTACTGATACACCCATTTGGCTTTCCATTGTTTTCTAAACTGTAATATGAATTCCTCTTCTATTTTCTTTTTCCTTACAGTTTTCTGTTTTCTTCAAAAACTATACACCACTTTCACTGTGTTAGCGGGGCTTATTGCAGATGTGTGTATATAAGAATGGTTATGAAATACTTACTATACAGCACTTTCCACACCACTAGTGATTTTGCAGCAGCAGCATCAGGAAAACTCTACATCCCAGTGAATATACTTTACAAAGGTTTGAGTATAGCTTCCAATCCCAATGGCTTCCTATGTGACTCTACAGAACCTAATGCACAATCGTGTACCTTTATTTATACAAACTCCCTTGGAATCAGAAATATTACTTAAATTGGAAGACGCTGCCAGGATCACAACCTTATGTTTGAAATACACATCAAATATTAACATATGTTTATACTGTTAAATGCTGCATTTATTTCCTACCTTGTTCACTGTTTTCTGAAGAAATATCTGGTAGTTTCCTGATATGAATGTTTGATTGAATTGCTCTGGTTTTTTTTCCTATTTTTTTCAGACTTCTAAACATAAGATTAATTCAAATCAAGCTCATATACTTTATCTATAACTACATAACTCATAAAATCAAATTTTACTTCATATACTCTTATCCAGTGGATTGTTTTTCATCAGACTATGAATCATATAAGTAATTTAACACAGGGATTTGTTTTTCATTCACTTAGAATGTGACTGCTTTCTACTGAAAATGAGCGCCTTTTGTATTTAACAAGGGTCTGTATTTAACAGTATATTGTTAAATAACTGTATTTATCATTAATACTGTATTTAACAGTGAAGCAGAATAATAGTTTTCCCAGCTCTTAAAATATATTACCAGGTTCTTGTTTGTCTTTAGATTGTTTCTATTTTAAAAATTACCAATTGTACGTAGAATTATTTTAAAACCTTCAGTTTGTAGGCTATGGAGAAAAGGAAAGAATGGAATAAATACTGTAATTTATTGATATTGTGCAATGTTAATCAACAGTATATTTCAACTAATAGGAGGATAAATGGGTAAATGAGATGGGAAAGTTCATAGCAGAAAAGTAAGTTTATCATTTCCAAACAGATGTTTACTGAAAGAAAAATAGCTGCTTTTATTCAGATAGATGACATTTTGCAGAGCTACAGATTCAAAGCTTGAAAGCAGGTGTGAATGTGTTTAAAGTTTCTTAATCCAAATTGTTTATACAGTTTTAGAGCTATACCTTTTGGCAAGTCTTTGGCAAGGCGGATGGCGTGCAATTTTTCTGCTTTTGCAACAGCTGATAGAGGAGTTATATTTCCTTGCCCCTCCCTTCTCCTTGGCAAAAGACTTTAGCACAGTTCCTGTCCAGTTTTCAGCATACTTTTGGCTCTGCTGACTCGATGCACGCTTTGTTTTCAAGCCTGGCATAAAAGAGAGTGGGATAAATGCCCTGCTAACCCTGTCCTGAGTCCTACTCTCAGTTCCATGGATAAAATGCTGACACCTCTGAATGCTGACCTGTGAGATGCAGAGGGGAAGGTGGTGTCCAAATCCCAGTTACTGAGAGGTGAGTCAAAGATGCTAGAGAAACTTCACTCCAGTGTAGTAGCAGTTGCAAGACTTTCATGCACTTCAGTGAGTGTGTCATTGAGGCTTGACATTTTGGTAGCTGATCTTCTAGTCCACACTCAGGCAAAAAGGCTGAATTTTCCTCAAGAGAACCAAATCGAACAATTGAATAGAATTTTATGTATCATACATATAGAGTTTGTAAAAATAAATACACATACTTAGGTGTTAAATTTTCTATTTGTTCTACCAGATTTAAGAAATTATGATTCTAGTTACTAGGCTATG
Organism: Anser brachyrhynchus; assembly: GCF_964034855.1. NCBI lineage: Eukaryota > Metazoa > Chordata > Aves > Anseriformes > Anatidae > Anser > Anser brachyrhynchus. The sequence continues at coordinate 67,369,505 of NC_137696.1, forward strand.
TTATGCTTAATCTGTATTAAATTTACTAGTGTTACTTTGAATACAGCATTTTTGTTACTCCCAGCCCTTGATATATACACAAGCACTATAAAGATGCAAAATCTGTTCCATTTCATTATAAACAGAAACATTTACAACATACTACACATCATTTCTGAGCCATGGCTCTCCTGCTTGCCAAAAGCATAAAAGCATGCATCAATCCTGACTGAACACAACTGTAGTTTCATTGGGGGATGATGCTGAAATCATAAACAGCAAGTGCACAGCTCAAGCAGTCTGTGAATGGTTGCCAGTTCCTGTGGTTAAATACCAGGACCAGATTTTAGTTCAGGACCATGCTTCTCTCTGTCATCCACCACTCCTCTTACTGTCCTAGTGCAAGGAAAGTTGTCAAAGATAGGAAGCACCCTGAAGTACACTGCAAAGTTACCCCAGGAAAAAAAAATAATAATAATAATAAAATGCTCATCTGAGCAGTGCAATGATTAGTGCCAAAGTTTGAAATATAAAGTAATGGATCTCACAGTCACTAATGAGGGGAAATTAGGCAGACAAAGAAAATGTGGCCTGACTAAGTGCTACACAACTGGGTTCCAAGTGGGCTAGCAGCAGCAGTGTTGCAAATACGCTTGAAAAGCATTAAGTGTAACTGGCTGAGAGAAACATTGGAGAACAGAGATTATTGGATAATTATGTTGATTTGTACCAGGAAATAGCTTGTTTGCAGAACATTTCAGTAAATCATCCATTCTGAATCTACAATTGTTGATAGTAAGGCATATATGGAGATGAGAAGGGGCAATCTGTTCATCTGAAGCTTCAAAGTTAAGAAGACTGAATTATTTCAGTCCATTTATCGATGTTTTTTCATATGCATTTTCCCTGCTGAGAAGGTTTTAACCTAGTTTTTCCACCAAAGAGAAGGAAAAAAATAAACAGTCATTTACAGTAAAAACATGAAATTAGAGAGGATCTTGCAACTAGGTAAGATCCATTTCCAGTCTCATACCCAACCAGGAAACTTCAGCTACAAGTTCACAGCATCAGTGCAGCTTTGAAAATGGTCAGCCATGAAGGTAAGCTTCCTTCTGTGCTGCCTTTTTTCGTCCATTTGGCATTATGGTGTTTGCCCTATACCAGGTTCTGGAGAGCACTGGCAGTGATTTTATTCTGAGGGGCAATCTTAACTAAATTTCTCCCTTGGTTACGATCAACTCATATTACCTTTAGTAACTTTTAATGGCTGAATATTACTTTTTTTTTTTTTTTTAACCATTCTGAAGCTGCCATTCAAATTTCATCCACTATAGACTTAATTAAAAGCTATATTGGGACATCTGTTTAGGAAATTCATTTTCTCTGTTCTGTTGTAGATTTTTACCACACAGTAACGCATATATATCATTTACCTCAGATATGGAGCATATCCTTAAATTAATGTGTTCTGAAATAATGTCATACTTACAATGATTTTATTTTCTTAATATTAGCTTTCTAAGAGACTATTTCTCTGTTTTCATGTTCAGCCAAAATGTACCTAAAACATACATGGAATATGAGCTAGATCTCACAGAAAATTACTAGCTATGCTGCCACCTAGTGAATCTGTACTGTCTCTGATAATTTTTTTGCTCATAAATAGATTTAGCTCCTTTTTTTTTAAGGGCAGAAAAAGCTTTGTCTTACATACTCCTTCATTAAAATAGGAAATGTGTGAAATGCATTAAAATATTTTTTTTAATTTGGTTTAAGATAGACACATACAAGTATTATAGAATGCTAGTGTGTTGAATTTGGGCACTGAGTCAATCATTAAATATTTTTTCCTGGATGATCATCATACAGAATCCAGAAAATCATTATTCTGAGGTCTAAGGTCACTGCAATGTAAGCATCTGTTTATAATCTTGGTGTTCTCACTAATGGTTAAAACGTCACCATTTTACCCACTGTTCTGTGTTTGCTCCTACACAACTAAAATCAATGCACTTGCCATTTACTTTAATTGAACAGGGTTTCTTCTGTCACTGCAAGACTTAATCCATATGTTTGCCAAACTGTTTTTAATAGAAATCATCTGTCCAACAAGAATATTAGCCCCTGTTTGCAAACACATTTTTAAGAAAGAAAGGCTGCTTGTATTTCATCTTAGAAAATCACACATTCAGTAAGCATGATTTTTTTTTGCATGTTTTGCTGAGCAAAATGATTATTACTGAGAAACAGCAGCAGCTAATCTACAGTGAAATCAATTCTTAGTAATAGCTATTAGCATTCCTTAAGGAAACCCATGGTGTAACCCCTTGTCATCTAATATTTAGCATCTTTCCCAGATAAGTGAATAATTACATAGCACCTGTGCAATCTAAATGTCTTGCTGAAATACTATAAATATGTCCTGAAATTCCTCATCCTATACACTTATTCTCCCTATACCTTATCAAAATAAGCCTAAGAAAATGTAGAGAATGGGTGGATCATAAGTTGTATAATGCACATTTGTTTCACAGCCAATTTTCTTGTTTCCAACCTGCAGTAAGGGTTGCCTCTTTTTTTGCTCTTTGTCTCCACAAAACTGTGTTCTACTTTTGCAATGAGGAGTCAGCTCCAGCAGCTGAAGCTGGAGCTGACGTGTCCTGGAAGAGTCTCACACCAGGCTGCTCCAAAATCTGGTAGTCCCACCACCCTCAGACTGCAGAGAGTCTACATCCAGTTGTCTAGATAAGTCATTGCACTCTGTTGAGCTGTATTTTTCATTTAATTAAGCACAGTCAGAGTGCAAAAGGAATAGGCCGAGTAGGCCTAAAACATGTGAGGTTATCTTAGTGGAGAATTGCTCTGCTACCTCACTAAGTCCAAAGAGCATTTGATTTTCCAGATTTGATGTAAAAGGGAGATCTTGAGCACTTGTAGTCTTTAAAATACTTTGTGGTTCATTTTCGTAGAGTTGTTACTAATCGTTATATCCTAGAATTCATCCTATTAAAAGTTTCAGCTCAAAAAGCTGTTTTTCATCTCACCTCTATTAAAAAAAAATAGCTGCAGTATTAAGAAATGTTGAAGAAAGGCTCTTGTGAACAAAGACTGCTCTTTTCTATTCAAGGAAGCTAAAAACAGGAATAGGAGAATGAGCAATTTTTATGTAGTTTGTCAAATATTTGAGAACCTTCAGTATATAATGTAAGCTCTTCTAGAAGCGCCGCTTTACAATAAGCAATTATCTGCTTTTATTTCTAGTAAGTCAGTAGTAGAACATAGTATGCAATCCTAAGTGTAGGATTGTATGACATCCCATGAACTAAAGAAATGCTTTATAGTGATCCCATACAGCATGGCATTCATATCCTACTTCAGAGAGTAGGACCTCAGAGAGTAGGATTTGCACTTCAAATATCAGTTAATTAGCAGCAATAGCCAAGCAGAAAGGCAAAGCTACTCCACATTCACTGATAGCTCACTATGGGTTACTTGAGAATGCATCCACAGTAATGTTATTTTATTAACAGTAATGTCTTATACAGATACCTTTCATGAGATGCAATACTGCTGGTGCATAATTTCTAAGGACATTTGGCAATTGGCTACGTAATCACTGTTTCCTTGAAATATATATAGTGATATATATAATGATCATGCTCTAACAGAATCAAACCACACAAGACACATAAAGTTGGTTGTCTTTTTTAATCTTCCAAAAACATTATCAAAATTGTATTTTAAAAATAAGAAAAGTGTCAGCTGTTCTAGAGAGGCATGATATGCAGGTTCACTTCCAGAATCAACATTTGGGCAACATTAGGTAGTCCAATAGTAGTAGCAGGTGATTACTGGTGGTACTGCAAGTATGAAGTCCTGGAGGAAGATGAGTTTTGCCTGCGTTAAATATTTGGATTGGTAGTGGTGAATTTTCAGTGAGGATTTGTTGGAGATTCTAGTATAGTAGAGTGATATGCTTGCCACCTGAAGGTGCCAATCATAATTACCTAATCATGTAATTTAGGTGATACTTGCACAGATCCAGATGCTCCTCTAAAAGAATAAAAGGAGAAAACAGTTAATCATGTGAGATTGCTTTTACCATCACCCAAACCTCACAGAATCCTTTCCACACTGAAAATGCAGAGTTGGCTAAAATGCAGGAAGACTGAGACAGAAATAATGCCAAAGCATATTACTGTTTCTGAACAGTCCTTCCAGGATCCCTAAAAGCAACTTTTGCCAGGAGTAGATCCAATGTTACCATTGTGAGATAACGAAAATTGAGGTCTTTTGGCCTTACATAGAGATCAGGGAGATATTGCAAGTTTTCTCCCTGGTTGCACTTGAGAGATAAAAAGCCATGGCAGAAATCATCTTTGGCATAGCAGCTCAGATGTGGTATTATCTAACTGAAATGTCTAGGTGGGAGGATTTGTGGTTAACAAAATTTACATCTTACATGAGTAAGAGGTGCTCAGTGCCATATCTGATGGAGCCACATAAGGCAGAAGAACTGTTGCAAAGGAAAAAATGGGGGAGCAAAACACGTTTTCCAGAAGGTTCTCTGACTATTCACAGTTCGCACAAATTACATTTCTCCCGCGCTTAATTGTGTACCTTTCTGTCCAATCTCCTTGCACATTGCACATAGCCAGCAACATGGCCATGTTGCCTCTTTGCTCTTTTCTTCCCTGTCCCATCAGCCGCTTCTGTGCTATCTGCTCACCAAATATTCCTCTTTTTACATTCTTCTCCTATAATTTTGCTAGATGCTGGATGCGAAAGGTCATTTTATCACAAAGGATGGGCAGTAAGGTGTGAGAGAGAAGCATTTAGCAGCTATATTTTTATAACTCTGCAGGCAGTCCTTATGTCAGAAGAGACGTCACTGACTGAGAATCAGAACACATGCCTATTTTACAAGTCCTAAAAGGAGCACAGCAAGGTATGCTCTGACTTAATTCACCGGAATGGTCCCACCTGATGTCCTTCAGGGATAAAAGGCCAGAGATACCTATTCTGAAATGAAAAACAGAGAGGCTCTCCTTCTGATGCCAGATCTACAACAGAGAACTTTTATGCAAAAAGTTCCATTTTGTACCCCCCGCAGGCATGCACAAGGTTTTCAGTGAGATGAATGGAGTTAAAACAACTTTTGAAAAGTGTGCAATGACCTGAGCCTGTTATCTTACCAATGCCCTATTACTTTTGCTCACCTATGCTATGCATTCAATAAGCAGAACAGCAGAATTGCTTAGTTTTGTGAGACAACACCACCCTCCACATTAACACAAAGCCATCCAGTTGTCCTTAAAGACAATATTATTATAGTATACTACAAAGACTATACACCATACTATTTCACAGAACTTTACAATGTACTCTGTAACTTTCTATGTAGTCTTTAAACAGTTTTAAGGAAAATACTGTAACTACTGTAACTCAAAATTTGTAGTGTACTTACTGCAGACAGGAAGAAGAGGTCACGATTCTGAAGACAGAACAACCGTACACCAGCTTCCTGTAAGCATGAAAAGTGTAGAACAAGAAATAAATGTTTTCTGAATGGTGGCCTGGTTAGGTACAGAAAATTTTTAAATTCACAGGCAACACTGATTCTTCCCCTGACACAAACATTATTTTAGATATCAGTGAAAAAGACCCAGTGTCCATCATAGAAAATTTAACAAAGTATTTGCAACAAAAACAAATCTGACCAGTGAAAAGAAAGATTCCCATACCAAAAAGAAGGAGTTCCATCCAGAAATCTGGCAGACCAAGGATTCCCATCAATAGCCTTCTCTTTGCATAATATGGAGGCTCAGGTTTTCAGCTGACCATTATCTGACTCCATGCTGATCCTGGAATTACCTCTGTATTGCAGTATCTTAGTACTCTTCTCCAAACCACAAGCAGGCAGAAGCATCTGACAAATACTGCCTAGTCCAGCCCCACACAATAACCAAAGAACAACTGATGTTGGAGGGACACTTTTTTCTTTTGATACTTGGAAGATTGTATTGGACTTTCTCTTGTGGTTTGACACTGCAGGACAGACACGACTTGGTTAAGTGAACACTGTAGGTGACAGCTTTGTAAAGGCCTTTGCTATGAAGTTTGTTCAAAAGAACAAACGATAACCTCTTCCCAGAAGACAAGGAGACCGGTGGTGTATTGCTCTATATAAGCTGAACTACCCGTCCATTTGTTATACCCTCAAATTCAGAGTGCTTTCAACTTCAGAAAGAGCTCTCCTGCAGGAGCTGATATCTAACCAGCCCTGGCACAGTAGAGGTCACATGGACAAACCAACCACCAAGTCATGTGAGGACACAAGGCTGGAATATTGCCAAAATGGCAAGCATTGCAAATGAATGTTAAGTGCATATGAACTAAATGTGCTGTGAAGTTGATATTCCTTCAGACAAAGGTCGCAGAATCTGTACTTCCTTGCCAGATGTTGAGAAATGGGTGATGTGAGTAGTGAGCAGAATCAGAGCTTCAACCAAGCACACTGCTCCAAGCCTGTTTAAACTGATCTAATTCCAGATTACCATGGCCCTCCCATCCCTACATCAGCTCTACATCTCATACAACTACATGTTAAACTCATTCAAAAAGGGCATTTAAAATAATAATAATAATAATAATAATAATAATAATAATAATAATAATCACTTTCTTGCTACATTCATTTCAGCTGCATCAGGTGCCTGAAAAGATTCATGACATGCTTACAAGAGAATAAATGCTCTCACAGGGAGGGAGGAGTAAGACACAGCAGGGACAGTGGGAAGAAAAATATCCACACATTGATCAGTTTAGGCTACCACAGGTCCCATTGCTTGAATACTTTCATCCTAATGTACCCTGGAAAGAAAGTTGTGTGTATTTATCAATTTTATTTTTCTCCATAATATATTAATTTGAAAAAAAAAAAAAAACAAAACAAAAACCTTGCAAGTTGTGCAAGTTGTTTGCAGCTATTGACCAATGATTATACAGTTTACTTAAGAAAGGATTGTGATCACTGGTGTTATTCATTGTAAATTTGTCAAGTTCAAATGGAAGCAACATCATTTAACACCATCACCACACTTTAAAACCTATATAAACTTAACAGTGCCACAGAAGTAGAGGGTTTGAATTATCAAAGAGATTTTTAAGGGTATACTTAGCAGAAAGCTTATAAACACTGGATCTCGTGGCTTGGGCTTTGTTTTTTAATAATTAAAAAAAATCTTCTTGATATGTGTTACAATTTTCTCTGTTCATCCTGTCCTATACAACTGTAAAGTTAATTGTACCGTATGAGATCAAAGTTCTTCAATACTAACATCTGCTCTGCCCAGAAGAATTGAACTTCACAAGTTAAAGGGAAACTATGAAAATTGCTTAAAAATATCATAGTTGATATGTTAAAAAGTAGAATTTTCCAAGATGTGGCACCAAAGGATATATTTCAATGGTTAATATTTTGTAACTGTTTTTTAGTTTCAACAAGAGTCTGGTAAGAAATGCAGGCTGTGAAGCTTGTTAATAAACTCAGAAGAATGATAAATTTTCTATGAATCCAGGTGGTAAATTTAGAAAACTGTTTGTAGTAAAATGTGTATAAAAGTGGCATGGTTATGGTTGTTAATTTCAAAACAAAGTGTTCTACAAAGGCAAAGAAAAGAATAAACTTTTGGTTTAATCATCTACCCTTCCAGTATCACCATACTGGTTAAGTTTGACTTGAGAGAGTATACTATATGCAAGCTGAAATATCAAGGCTTAACCAGCTTTTTATGTGATGACTTTTGCTTTAAAATTAGTAATAAATTCTTTAATATGTATGTGTTGAGAGGAATACTACCAACATTAGCTACACTACCAGCAGGAATAGTAAAGGGAAAAACAAACAAACAAACAAACAAACAAAACCAAGAAATAAACAAAAAATAAAAACAGAGGTTCATAAACAATTTACAACTTTTCCAACTTAGGCATTTAGTTACTGAAACGGAAAAAACATCTTAAATACAAAGACTATCATCCTGCCAAATTCGAGATCAACTTTTAATGTCTACTTCTTCAGAAGTCCATTGCTAAATGGTAGCCTCAGCTGATTTTAACATAAAGACTGAGGATTGACACTGAACACATTCATTTTTTTCTAGGTATAGAACTATTGGTATAGGTTTGTGAAATGTTAAATATGCTATCCTTGGGTTGAAGGTCTGCCACAAATTTTGAGAAACTAGTGACTCAAAGCCATAAAAATCCAGGAGCATTGGGAAATCTGAGCAAGTAAGAGCAAATTGTTTTGAGTGAAGTTGATGTCTTAGAATGCATATAAATAAATAAATGAATAACAGCAACCCATTGAGATTACAGCAAAAACAGCTAATGCATAATTTTGCATGGAATTAGGAAAATGTCAGTCGTAGAAAGGATTACTGGCAAGTGTCCTGCATTCAAAGCTTTATCAAGTTGACAGATGGCTTAGTTAACATTTTCTTTTACCAGTCTACTGGACCAGTTCCCATGACCCACCAGTAGTATGTTATGAATAAATGTAACTAAAACTGTTGTTTCAGATATAGCTTTAGCTGTAACTACTGACTGTAGAGCTAATCTCCATTCTTTCAAGCAAAGGCTTATACTCCTTTTATTATAGGAGTATAACTTAAAAGGAAGCTCTCATCTGTGAATATTTAATGCATCTGTATTTTAAAAGGTAGATTTTCTCTTCCTACTTACCCGGCAGGATAACTGTCAGGGCAATGAACTCCTTGGATACAGGATACACTTTATTCTACTGAAAGAATTGTTTTGCTCCGATGCAGATTATACTAGTATGGGATGAACTTTTCAAACAAAAATAAGGATGAAAGTCTATTCGCACAGAAATGCTGCTATCAATATCCATGATTTCACAACAAGGTGAAGTGCTTCACTATCACTACAAGGTGTTACACGTTTAACTCCTAGACAAAGTATTGTGGCATAAAATCCTTAGTTGAGATAAATATCCAGGTTTCCTATAGAGTGAATAAACCATGTTGGGTATCGAATAATGGGATCCTCATAGACTGTTATCCACAAACTTAAAGCTAGCTTCGCAATGATTGCTCCTGGCTAAACTGGGATAGGTGATCAGAACATCGCCTCAAGCAGTGTATCTGGCCCAATCTCTTTTATTGTAGAGGCTCACCTTCTCCCTTCCCTTCCCTTCCCTTCCCTTCCCTTCCCTTCCCTTCCCTTCCCTTCCCTTCCCTTCCCTTCCCTTCCCTTCCCTTCCCTTCCCTTCCCTTCCCTTCCCTTCCCTTCCCTTCCCTTCCCTTCCCTTCCCTTCCCTTCCCTTCCCTTCCCTTCCCTTCCCTTCCCTTCCCTTCCCTTCCCTTCCCTTCCCTCCCCTTCCCTTCCCTTCCCTTCCCTTCCCTTCCCTTCCCTTCCCTTCCCTTCCCTTCCCTTCCCTTCCCTTCCCTTCCCTTCCCTTCCCTTCCCTTCCCTTCCCTTCCCTTCCCTTCCCTTCCCTTCCCTTCCCTTCCCTTCCCTTCCCTTCCCTTCCCTTCCCTTCCCTTCCCTTCCCTTCCCTTCCCTTCCCTTCCCTTCCCTTCCCTTCCCTTCCCTTCCCTTCCCTTCCCTTCCCTTCCACATGGTGCATGAGGCGTGGCCATAGGGATTTCCTAAACAGCGAGATGTAGACATAGTCTTATCTGTGCCATGGAGACTGCATGGTATTGCTTCAGTGTTGCCAAGCTTGAATCTAGACTCTCAGCTGTAATAAAATATAGCACATAAATATAATATTGTATTGAGTAAGAAAAGGTTTGTCTACACATAGTACATGAGTTAGCATAACACTTACAGTCCTTTGCTTTCTTCTTTAACACAGGTTTGTCTGAAACCTGGAAACCACAGCATTCAACAAGAGCTGAATATAAAGTATTTGTGCTAATTGACAGTGACATTAACATAGAAAATTTCACTGCAGCAATTACACATTCTATTTTAAACAATATTTGTAAAGTAAAGGGTGATTTTCTGCCAGGAGAAAATCCAGCAGGTAGGTACAGGAAGCTAGTTTATTTTCTTGTGCAGAAATCTGTGGTGCCCAGCAGTTTGTTATCGTTGTCACTCTCGAAAGATATAAGGATGGCTTTCAACCATATAATATCAGAACCAGATAAAACAGCTAACAGGAATACACTATCTATAAAAACTGCAATAAAAAACCTGTTTTGTTACCACCTGCTTATGTTGAATATAGCTGTTGGCTCCAACAATGTTCTATGATACTTTTTATTGTGTTGAAATTCTATAAAATTTGATCACCGCTTGGTCGAAGCTAACAATACATTTAAGACATGCTTGGCACAAATGAACACTTTAACATTCTTGGCTATACCACAATTATTTTTAAAAGTTCTGTTCTGCATTGTTTGTGTAGTTTCAAAATATTTGAAGCTGTTCTAGTTTCTATTGTCCCCAGCCAGCAGCATTTTGTTTGTGCTATTTCAGCCCACGTACCAAGTCAAATTTCATATTTCCACTCACCCAAAACTCTCTTTGAATTCAGTTCTTTTACTTTATCCTTCCAAATAGTGTATGATAGCCAATTATTTCCAAAAACTCTTATTGTAAATATGATTGTGTAACAATATTACATATACAAGCATGGGCAGCTGGATGGATTTTCAGGGGTCTCTTTACTGAAATTTGTTGTCTGTACAAAAAAGAATACTGAGTTTGTTGTGAAACCAGTTCTTAAACTAAACCAGTTTATAGCTCAGTATTTTAAAGAATTAGCTGAAGAATTAGCAGTGGCTTGCATTCAGAATTCACCACCCTATCAGGGACACACATTACAGAAAACTGATGAAAAGCTGTTAATCTCTTTGGAGTAGTTTGGTGTAATTCCTTAATGTCAAGAGATCCTGAGAGTCAAAGTCTGGAATGTAGCTAATTATTTCCTCTCAGTAAAACTGGATTTGCACAGCTTTGCAAAACATAATTGAAAATATACCTCATATCTGCTAGTATTTATAAAAATTATAGAATAAATGTGATAGAAATATTGCTGTATAGTAGCATTTGAAACTTCATTTAGCAATCAATCACTGTGCTATCCTTTGATTGCCTTAATTACACTTCTTAATTACATAAGTAGTAAGTCAGCATTGATTATTTTAAGCCCTTTAAGATATAGCTGAGTTTTAGTTATTTCATAAAATTTTAGATTGTAAGGATACATTCAAACATCTAATCTCAACATATGTATGTCAGTGGCAAGTAAGAACACGCACATCCTTTAGTTGACATAGGAAAAGTCAGTGCAAAAGACGAAGCAATCCTAATGTTGCTACATTTTCCATGTACAAACAAGAAGCCACAAATAATTGCTATGACCTGGCTGGAGATGCCTTGTGCAGCTGTGCTTTCCCCACCACCTCCCTGCTCAGTGCAAGCCAGAAGGATGATGGTGTTGCTGAACTCTCCCAACATTCACCCAGGACCCCAGAGCACAGGCTGGAGGGCAAACCATGGCATAATTGGGCCGCACTGAATGAAGAGCAGCCCACATCCATTTCCTACAGAGAAGGAAATGTTCCCTTTGTACAGCCACAGAGAACCTGTTCCATGCTGTGCCCTAGATACAGCCTTACAGTGGCTGGACAGGCACAGGGCTATGATGGGGCATCTGAGCTCCAGCACCCCATGCTGTGGCAGGAGGACTCAAAATTTTGTGGATGTTGTTAAAAGATACTAAACTTCCAACTACATTTAGGCAAGAAGACATGGAAAAAGAAACATCTGTCTGCACTTACAAGGAATACAAGATTTGCAAGTGTAATGTGAGAAATTCCAAATACAGGCAGACTTAAGGAGTTCAGGTTGCCTAGTAATGTTGATTTCCGCCTCCTCCCCTCACCTATTGTTAAGGACTATCTCATCCACATCAAAATGGTAATTAAACTTCTGTGTATACCTTTAGCATATCAGTAGAGGGTCCAACTGTTTAGGCTAAACTAACAAAGAGGATTTAAGCCCTGATTTCTGTTTAAGTAGCCAAGGGACATGAACACATTGTCTTCCATTGACTGTCCTAGACTGGAAAGCAATGAGCTCCCAAGCTGCGGTAAAATACAGCTGAAGCATTGAATTCCACTAATGCTGCAAATATGTAAATGTAGCCCCAACAACTCACTTCAGGCCTAAAGACCGAATGTGTTCTGATGAATGTGAATCTGATGAACACTCTGTTTTCAGAAGACTAAGCCTGAGCTAACAGCAGCAGCAAAGTCACCCTCAGAACAGTAGGGAGACCCTGGTGCCAGCCATTGCCCAGGACTACTGGAGCAGCCAGACGTCAATGTGACGAGACCAAATATCCAGAGGATTCCAGAAGAAGCAGGCTCTAGCCTTAAGGAAGGCCAGCTTTTCCTCATTCCACCCTTACCAATGTGATTTGTAACAATTTCTGCAAATACGGAGATTTGGGTGACTGTATATATGATCAAGATTCACCCACTTGGCATGTAAAGCTTTGGTCAGTCATTATAAAACAGCTGTGGTGATTTAGGGTATCATGCCCACTGTGCCAATGATTACCTAATGCATAACTAAACTGATATATGGGAGTACTGAAACAGCTTGGGTTTAACATTTTTCCTGCCAAGAAACAATATGCAGCTGGAGGTAATGCTTCACATCAGGGCAGCTCCTTCGCAAATGTCTGTTTGTCTACATCCTTATTTAAATCCAGCTAGTAGTTCAACAGATAGTGTAAGGCAACACTGCTATCAAAACGAAGAAATCTTCCCACATGACCCCCAGCTAACTCACTGCCACCTTTGTGTCACCACCTCCCTTTGATCAGCAGAGGTAATTTATGGGACTACAATGAACCTGAAAGGGACCAGACCTGTCAGGTCTTCCTCAGCCTTCCTCTAATTTTTCACGTGTTTGTATGCTGATGGGTCTCACAGGACCACAGAGCACTTGTGCTGGCAGGAGGGATGGGGACAGTGAGGGGTCTCATGAGGCAGCAGAGGGGACAGGGGTGGCACCTTTCAGTGGCAGTGGCTTGGTTCTCAACAACACCCCAATGCTTACATCAGCTGAGCAACTGAGGATCCAGAAGGGAGCCACCTGGCAAAGGGGCTGAAGTGGACTTGTTCTTTAATGCAATGAGAAAAAGGGAAGAAGAAAATTATCTTTTAATCATTACATGTATTAGCATAACGTTTTGGACCAAAAAAAGTGCATCTTCGAAAGCTTTTTAATTCTACTCATGGTTTCCACATCACAGTGTCTCTCATAAACGCACAGTTTTCAGTATTCACCTGGGCTGTATTAGACAGCTAGTTTAATAACATCTTACACAATATCCCTGAATAGCAATATACCTAGTAACAAATATGGTGAAACATAGCAGTAACAAATCCCAGGCAGTTTACTTACTTACATAAAGTTAATACAGTATTTTTAATGAGATCTTATGTGTTCTAGCAAATGTTTTTTCTGCTCTTTCATTCAAATAGGAAAAAAAAGTAGCTTTTCTTAGCTACTTCTTTCACAGCTTTTCTTGCATTCAGATCACAAATGCTGTGTTTTTATGGTATCCTTAAATACGTATTTGAGCCTGTATATCTACTTCTATACTACTGTATCTATAAAGGCTTATTAATATGTCTTTCTGGCAATTTAATACACTGTCTCTGTGTGAGTAAGTTGTCTGTACTCTTTTGGTATGATCTCAAGGATAATGCAAATGGAAAAATGACTGGGAATATCAGTGCAACATTATTGGAAAGAAGATTTCAAAATAGAATTGTCCTGGTTTCTGAAAGAGAAAGATGAAATACAGATGAACATGACAACATCTACCTTATGACAAAGATACCCTGTGCTTTTTGCTGGATAGAAAAGTGCCTGGGAACGGGAGAATAATGTTTTTTTCCTGATTATGTCTTTTTTTTCTTTTTTTCTTTTTTTTTTTTTTAATTCCTTGTTTTGTTAAAGCCAGACAATGTCAAAAAAAACTTTGTATAGAAAATAAAAAATAAAATGGGAGATCTTGGTATATATTACTTCTCTGTGACTGCTGAGTCATTTGAACATGGCCATTTTAGCGATTAGAGTAAGCAGCCAATCAAATTTAGTACAAATTTAGTAAAAGCTTTTTCTCCATATTAACACCATGGTTTGAAAAAAAAAAAAAAAAGTCTGCTTTGTAATCAATTATACAGACATGAAGAGAAGAAATAAATTAATGTCAATCATTTTTAAGACTAGAAATGTGAAAGCTACTCGTCTAAATATTGGTATGCCAGTATATCCGCTAACATTGCATTATTTCGTATTTTATATTTTCGAGATCAAAGGTTTTTTTTATTTTGTTTTGTTTTTTAATTTGGCCAGTGTTTATAACCAAATACTTGTAATGTGTGCTGCTGTTTGGGATATTCATTTGCTTAAAATTATTAGCATTTTAACAGTAAAATGATGTTATGACATTAACACTCTACTTAAGACACATTCAGAAGAATTTCACACCTCTTTTGGTGTTGTATTGCTTCAGTCTGACTGTCTGCAATGCAAACAAGACCTACACTCAGAAAAGAATTATTTATAAAATGCGTAGGTTTAAGAGGCACAGAATGAGTGAAACAAAGCTAAATCACTGAACCCTTACTTTTTCCCACATATATTGTAAATGCCTGAGACTGAATCACAAAGCTGATTTCCTTTAGCTGTTTTGAAAAACGGGTTTAACTTCATTAGTTCACCCTACAAGTATAACACGAACGTTTGGGGCTGTTCTGAAGGCACTGCTTCTACCAAGCACCAGCCTGGAGTGTGACATTGACTTTCCCATGAGATTCCCACCTCAGGAACCTCTGCTGGAGAAGGCTTGCGAGGTGGGCTCAGGCCTTTCCTGACACCCTCTCCCCCACCCATTCGTTAAGGCCTGACAGCCTGAAGGTGTAAGGCGTATTCCCAAATCCCAGTTCTGCCTAGTCTGAAGTGGGAATTTGAAAATCCGTATTCTATGTGCTAACTAAAGGGCCTCCGGGCAACCCAAAGTGAATCTCTCAAACTCAGGAGCTCCACCTTACATAAATAATTCAGGGATCCTGAACAGTGTGGATTGCAGCTATTAACTGGAGTGTTGGCTAACTAACTGACAGCTAGTCTAACCACACAATTTCAGTATATCCTTAGAGTGGGAAAGTTAAACCAATGACACTGGAAAAAATTGTACATGTATAGATCCCTATGTGTGATATTTTGTTTGTTTTGTTTTTGTTTTTGAGGCATCATAAATTATCTGTAGCTGAAAAAGTGACAACAATCAGGATGAAACAGTCCTCTGAAGAAGCCTTGTGAATTCTTTTACTTATATTCTGGTTACACTGCCGCAACCAAAGCAGAAATATGAGATTACAGATGTTCTAACTTCCCGGCTCCCTCTTTCCACCTTGCAGACAGAGATGATTGATTATCTTCCCATCGGTGGTTTCAGCTAAAGTTCTCGTATCAGATGCGGAGTGTTTACTTGGCTTCTTCATCTGGATGTGATGAAACAGTAACACACAGGCAGTGGGCAGTAATGACTAGTTTGGTCAGGTAATACTGTTAACTGTAAGGGCTACTACCCAAAGAAGTGGGCTGCATATGCCCTAAACATCAATTAAACAAGAAAATGTAATACGTTCCTTAGTACTTCAGAATGCTCTGTAGAAAAAGATTTTGTGCTAACGAGTGTCAAATTAGTTAAGCTGCTGTTTCTGCTGTGCAAAATAGGCCTATGAGACAGCCTGTTTTATTTTTACCATCTAGCGCAATCATACCCAACTCACCTGGCTTAATATGCCAGCACTATTCCTTGACACAGTCTATGACTGAATGAATCAGTCATTAGGAATTAACAGTATAAAACAACAACAACAAAAAAGTGCATCATGAAATGTGTTGAAACCCAGTTATTCATCATTGTCTCCGTGTTCGTATGATAGATAAACTGGAGGAGGAGTGCTGTCAGCAGTTAGTAATCATGCAATCCAGCAATCCTCAATTATACTAAAATAGCAAACCAGAGGTACCAGGAGGCGATGTGCATGGCTCAGTGCTGCATCTCTGCTCTCAGACTCATCAACTCCTAAAAGAACTCAGTAAAACAGGTGCAGAAGGCAGCTTACGGGGGCTCTTAAAACCTTTTTGCCTGCTCCTTGCCACCTATGTGTGGTGAGGAGAGACAGACAGCTGCCTCCCCTGCGTCCAATTAAACCAGAGAGTGTAGCAATATGCAGTTTTTCCATGTAGTGGTCACCTGTAAGGGACCTCTGGACAGATTGTCACTGACCAGCCTATTCTGTGGTGTGTAGTCACCTGTCTTTACTGCTGTTTGTTCAACTTCAGGGGTCTCTTGCGTGTCTTAACCATGACTTTCACTCCTTCTCTACCTTCTGATTCATTCAACTGATCAAATGCCAGGAGAACTCAAAAACTTTGTTAGGGTTCATTTTCTTTGCTGCCTGGTAAACATCTCTGGATGTATCTAGTAGCTCTTTTTAAAATTAGTTGGCTATCTCAGAAATGTGGCCATTCCAGATGACTAGGGGAGACCCTTCTCAGCGAAACATCAAATCCTGAATTTGGACATGACGGAAATACTGTGTGATAAAATCTTGCATTGATGTAAGACTTGTTCAAAAGAGATGTGCAACTGCTTTTCGCTGTGAATCTGGGAGCGCAGTGCAAGTAAGGAGTTTTGAGGGATGAATCCTACATATTTTTTTCTACTTAAAAAATATGTCAGCTGTATTGGTGCATTGCTTCACTGTTTAAACATAGCTGAAAAATCTCACTCTGACTGGAGGGTGTAACAGAATAAGAACAAGTAAAACACGTGAACAAAGTTCAAGTGGTATGCTTTATAACATCTCGTCTGTATCAAATACAAAAGTGTTGTGCAGATTGCTGGGAAACCATGTGTACCTCATCCCCATGGGAGTCCCAGCTCATGTCATGGTTCAACTACTCAAACTCCATAAGGATATACATCATTTTCTGGACGTGATTGTGACTGACCAAACCCCTGGGGGCACAACATGCCTCTGTGAATAACCTCTTGGCCTTGGTTTTAGATAACAGCTAGCAAGAGTGGAATGGGTCAGCTGGCACTGGAGGTGTTCCTCCCTCAGTTCATTACAGGAGAGTGAATTTGTCCCTGAGCTGGACCAGCACAGGTCATTGGGAGAGTGAATGGGCCATTCAACTCAACGCAGAGTATAACAGATGAACAACTAGCAAAAGGATTTTGAGGAGAGCAAAAAGCTTGAGCTGGCCTCAGCCCACGTCTTCCTTCCCAGTGACGGGACAGAGACCAGCAGTGGGAATCACATTTGTACTGTGATCCTACTCTATGTGGCAATCGTTATATTGTGCTTGCAAAGTGATTTCAGTACACGGCTATATCACTTTTCTAAATCACAATCCTGCATGACATCAAATATATCCCAATAAATAAATCTGATCTTAAACATGATGTCCTCCTCCCCTGGAATATAATATGGAGCCTGGTCAGAGAGCATTGCCCTTGGACAGCTACTGCACTGCCTAAAGGGATTTCTCTATCCACCCTTTAGGAACAAAAGAGAACAGCTTTTTCAAACATTAGCACCTTTGAGGGTCTGCCAGATGAAATACTGATAGCACTGCCAACCGTTTTTCATCAGAATAGTTCTGGTAAACATTACTTTCAGCTAACCTTAACCATTTTGTGGTAAGGTCACTGTGACTGACTGTCAGTTCAATTCTCTCAACTGGTTTACGATTCTAAATCGAGAGAAAATAATGGGTTGGACTCCTTATTATGAGTATTCTATGTCTACTACTCACAGTTTGGGATGCAGGCCTAATTTTACAGATCGATGCTCCATAAAGATAGAAACCTTCATTGTTGTAATGCACTGTTTGCCTATTCACCTTCTAGATGAATCCAGGGATATGTTTCCAAGCATTTATTTTCACCCAGCTGCCCAGGGAGTTGGTTAAAGGGACTGACCCATCCAAAATCTACCCATATAAAAATATGTCTATCTGCATATGTTTTCACCTTAGCCTGTACTGCTGACTGAATGAGCACATGGACACTTGTGAAGAAAGGCCTGGATTACGACACCTGTGGTTTAGGCTACTGTGGAATTGCACTACAGGGCTCGGGTGTCAGAGTTCTCTGCACTGGTCAGTGACAGGAGGTACAGTCCTTTGCTAAGACACAGACAGTGACATGATCAAAATACTGGAGATCCTGGTGAGAAATTTGTAGTTCTATTCTGAGGAAAAAGAAAAGTTACAAAAAATGTATATTTTTATTTAGTTTTCTGAAGCAGTTTCCATGTCATACTTTAGACATTCAGCCTGATTTTTCTTTCTTTTATATATGAGATTTCATTTTTGTGGTTTGTGGATTTTTAACCTTTACTTGATTTTACCTTGTTCTCCATATCTGGTAACCTTGTATTTCTAATTTGGCACATTTTTTTAAAGTTGAATAAAAGGGATTTGATTTTGCAGTGGCTTAACTTCCAAAAGTTGTGCTCATAAAAACAATAAAATATTTTTCTTTTATAACTAACTGGCTTATGCACTGTTTCCAACAACATCAAGGACAGGGTCTCATCTGTAAGAACATTAAATCACCTTAAAACAAGCCAAATTAACTTCCTTTTATTGCTTTCAATTTGCCAGATAACTTGTACATCTCTAACAGAAAGAAGAACTTGGTAATTGGGTTGGATCTTGTTGCTGAAGTGTTACAACTCATTTTTCCAATAGCACTGTAGATAGTACAGATGAAATTAAAGTTTATATAGTAAAAACTTGAATACTAGAAACTTAATATTTTATCAGAAGGAAATAGTTGCTTTTTTGCTGATATTCTTCAGAGCCAGTTCCCACAGGAAAGGGATTTATAAGCTCAATGGACAGACAAGGTCAGTAGCCTTCATATTCCCCTTAACTCTGATCAAGGTTTCGAAGGGCTGCATGGCTTTTTCCCCTTTATCTAAATCTGAGTTATGGTTGTGCAAGTTTTCTTCCTAGTTCTTCTTAAATAACTGCACTGTTAGTTGACAAAATTTTCTCTTGTGTCTGCTGTACATTTGTTTGTCTCCTGATCTTGCAGCTGCCTGTGCCTTACTCTACAGTAGCAATGAGATGACAACTGAAATGTGTACTTCAAGATTTACCCCTCCCTCCCTTCACATTGCTTCATTCAGCCATTTCTGTGAACATTCAATGGGATGCTTTTGCTACCATCTACCAGATAAATGTCAGCAAGTTGTTGGCATTTTCTTTTTTGAGGAGAGTGACAGAGGTGTTCTACTAGAATATTTCTCTTCATATTATTGAAAGAGTTGGTGGATAACTGATGTTCTGCTGACAACTTTTTTATGATGACACAGCACTGTACCCAGGATGACACATTCTGTCTTCTACAAAGTAGCTTGGATATTTTTAATTATTTAAAAAATAATTTGGGAGCAAGCTGAAGGAAATTATTCAGTCCCTGTAATGCATACAAAGATAAAAGTGAATTATGATACAATTCAAAAATATACACAGGGAACACCTTAGTTGTATCTATGGTATGCAGCAATTCCTAATCTTCACACTTGCAATGCTGAGACCTGGGCCTGTACAAAATGTGCCACATAGCTACGACATAGATGTGTACTTACCACATTCCTCACTGTTGTACTAAAATGTACTAAAACCTGAATTCTGACCTCACTGACAGCCATGTAGAGGTCTGTTAAAGGCAGTCTGTGATGCCACAGGTTCTTTCTTACAAGTGAATGTGTAAAGTAGATATAACTCAATTTTCTAGCCTAAAATGTTTTGACACAAATTCATTTGTTTAGAAGTGCCACTTCACAGTGTTGATAGCTCATTATACCTGCTATTGAAACAAGCTGCATGGTAAATGAGTGCACACACATTAAGGAACTGCTGCCAGCAGTGTGCTGGTCAGGAACCTCCTCTCTCTTTACCATTTAGATAATAAAAACCCAAACATCAGACAGCTATACCAGAGGTCTTCAGCTTTACTTTTCATTAACTAGGGCTGGTTAAGTCCTAATAGTAGGCGTTTGCTCTAGGTATTTGAAGAAGTGGCTCCCAGGGATTGGCTGTGTTTATTAACAAGCGAGGATCGCTCACACTTATCACTGTTCTGAATTTGACTTCAAGTCATGCTGTAAATTGCTAAGATGTCTTCAAAATGTTTCTATTCTTGTTTCTTGTTTTGTTCGTACTTGTATGAATTGACTGAAGATAAACATTCTTGTGTTTTACAGGGAGCCCTTCACCAGATTGCTTTTTAATGTTACTGTAATAAGTAGAATTATTAATAAAGACAAATATCAGCTTTCATGCTCAGTTTTTCTGGTTCCCTCCATAATGCTTCTAGAAGACTAGTGTGTTCTTTTCCTTGCGCCTTTATCTAGCATATTTGCAATTAAGTGAAAGCACTTTTGAAAGGCATTTCAAAATATTTTTGTAGCAACAGTTAATATGTCATGTTTTGTAAAAGAGCCCCTGAACTACCATTGTTTTCCTCCCCCTAAAGTGTACCACCTCCATTTCCATGTGTAAATGGACATTTTGCTGTAGAGTTAGCCTCACAGTGATATATAAATGCATAATGTTTTACATGGCTGTAGTTTGCTTGACACTTTTTGAAATGTTAGTTATATGCATGTCTGCTTTAGCATGACTGTTCCAGGATCCAAGGCTTCTACTAGGATGAAGCAGTGACCTTCCCAACATTTTAATGTATCTCTCTACTTTTACACTGCTTGGTTGAAAAGGCAAGTATCTTTCTGCTTTGCATTGGATTTTATCTTTCTTTTTTTTTTTTTTTTTCCCCCCTACTCTTTGCAAGGAAGTAAAAAGTGTGACAGGAAGGTGTGATTTTTAATTTACACCCGAGTTCTCAACAAATAATGACTTTTCACACCCTGTTATTGCTGCTTAGCCTGGAGGAGGAGTTGTATGGCTACTGTTGTCATATCAAATTAAATCCACTCGTGTAATTCAGAAAGACATTCCTCTTAAACTTAACCCTTTTTAGTTGCTGAAGTGTACCAGCAAAAACGCGTAATCTGAGTGCATCTATTTTGGGGGATCTCTGCTGTCGAATGATGAAAATGGAAATGATGGTTCTCAATTTATTTTTACTTTTTGGTAGTGCAGTGGAACAGGTCCTGATGAGGTTTGCGTGGGCAAAGCCTCATGTTGTCTTAGGAGCTGACAGTATGCTCAGGGTATGCACGTGGACACATTTTAAACAAGGATGTGCTTGGCCGACAATGCCAGACACTCGTGTTCTCATCTGAAAAACTTGCTTGAATAATTTTCTCTAATGCTGCAGAACGCAAGACACGGAGCATCTGAGAAAAGCAGTCTCAGAGAGTTTTCTGCTGCCACGGAGTTGGTAGAGTAGGATGAACATTGTCCCCAGCAATTCCCTCGGGAAGCAGCACGGGTAGGTGGTGGGTGCACACACTGAGCAGCACCTCCAGCCCGGCGAGGACAGTGCCCCCCTCCTCCCGTGCCGCCCCGTGGTGTCCCAGGGGGGCTGGGGCCTGAGGGTTGCCACCAGCAAATGCCAGGGGAGTAGCCTCCTCCCTTTCCCTCCTTTTCCCTCCCCTTCCCTGTGTTCCCAGCTTCCCAGCAGTGTTGCCCCTAATTGCCGGTAACTGGGGTTAAGTATTCGCTTCGCTACCTATCGGTGGTGCCGAGGGGGTTAACGTGCCTGATGTGCTACCAACATATATGTGACAGACTCTTACCCGACGTATTTTTTTCTCTCTGTAAAATGTCAACCATTTCCCGATGAGGGTGGTGGTGGTGGTGGTGAATTTCACACCGTTTTTCCTCTCTGTGTGGAAAGCTGGGTGTTAATGGTGCTGGAGCAGGTCGTGTTTTATAAGGGATGAGGCTGCCTCTGAGAGCAGAGGGAAGGCAGGAAGAGGAGAGGAGGTGAAGAGAGAGGGATCCAAGGAAGCTGCCACTTGCAACAGGCATTAGTTGGATTATTCTCACACTTTATTAAGAACATGTAAATATAACAGTATTTGCAGAGTGCGGGTTTTTTTTTTTCTACTTACAGTTGGAGTTTAGCTCAGAGTTCAGCGTAAAAATAAACCTCTCTTTTTGCTTCACAGTGAAATTTAGCACTGTGACACCTGAAGATGGAAAGTTGGTCGGTTGATCAAGTCTGCAACTGGCTCAGACAGAGGAATTTAGGAGAACTAGTTCCTAAATTTCGTGGTAAGCATTCTTGTTGTTTGTTTGTCTTTTCTTTTATATGTTTTTAATTGGTATTGCCTACCTTGTTTTGGGAATGTGTATATGTATCTATCTACGTTTATGCTAACTTAAGACTTCAATAGGAATCTATTAGGGAGAGGACTGACATGCAACTGATAAATCAAAATAAGCGTGCAGGTTTATCATGAAGTCTCCAAGGAATGCTGGGGGTGAGACTAAGCCTGTATATAAATAGGTACACCTTCCAGAAGCAAATCTGCTGGTGTAACAGGCTTAACAGGGCCTATTTTATACTGTGTACATCTTCTGAAATAATGCATCTATCTGTAGCATCCAAATGTGTTATGTCTGAGTATATAAACACTCTGCAAGAGAGCATGAGGAATTGTTGTATGAAGATGTTGTTTGCTGTGTACCTTAAAAAGCTTACTTTCCTTAATTAACAATGTCTGCTGTAGTCAAAGCAAGGCCTGATTCATGCATTGAAATAGTTCACTGATTCTGTGTAATACAGATGTAGCATTTTTGTACTGAAAGGTGCCTGGGCAGTGACCAGAATTTCTGGCACTGGAAAGCACAGTAGCTAAAACTTCCTTCTTTTTAGCAGTTGAAGAAACACAAGAGCAATAGAAAGCCTTTGACCTATCTTCCATCATCATGTTTTTAGGCATAAATGATGTTACTGCAACTCTAAATTGCACCCCCCATAACTGCTATCCTCCTATCCCCTTCACTCTGCAGAAGAAGAAGTGAGTGGAGCAGCTCTTCTGGCTCTTAATGATCGCATGGTGCAGCAGCTTGTGAAGAAGATTGGACACCAGGCAGTGCTAATGGACCTGATTAATAAATACCAGCAACAAAAAAATGAGCCAGAACCCCTTACATATTACTGTGAAGCAGCTTCTCCAATGCTTCCAGCAATCAGTGGGTGAGTCTGTACATAATATCACATAAAACATGTCAGACTAAATTTGTATTTTTCTCATAAACTTTTAAAACTAACATTTACTAGCTTTACAGCTATAAGTTGCACCTATTTCTTATACTCTGAATGATCTCTAACAATGTTAAATGTAAAATGTGGTTATAACTTGGAGTTTTTAAAGGGAACATCAACGTTCCTGAATACCACTATTATTTTAAACTGCCCTTCACTTCTAGTTCTAGGACCAAGTTTTAATTTGCATGAAGCATAATCAAACTTCCATTACTTTAGGAGAAATCTTCTATATTTACAGCATTAAGCTATTGAGGCCTTTACTTTTAAATGTTTGTGAGTTTTAGAGTAAAAACACAGTTTATCTAGAGATAATGTTTGTGTCATAGATATATTTAAGTCTGAGCTCTCAAAGGAAACTCTGAATCTGATCCAGGTGTATGCATTTAATAATACCAGTGCGTGCTACTCAAAAAAGAGCTAGAAAGATTTTTAGAAAACAAACTCCACAGAGATTATTTTCCCTGAGTATTCTCCAGATCTTGGCTGAATAACTTTTTTTGTTTTGTTTTGCTGTTTTTGTTTTGTTTTGTTTTGGGGGGGGGGGGGGGGGGGGAAGGGGAGGGCAGGGACGGAAGGAAGGAAGGAGTTGGGTTTACTCTGGTTTTTTTTTTCTTCTTCTTCATGTCTTGCTTGAGGAGGGACATCCTGGGTCTTGTCATTTCTTCCAATCCCAAGAGTCCTGAAAATAGAGAAAGATTTCCAATGGCACAAAATGCTCTTCTTACGAGGGCACATTCCCTTCCCATATTTTGAAGGAAAGGGCTTGAGCACTAAGTCTGCGCTGGCACATAGTAGTAGCCCAGTAGCAGTAGAGCATTCTCTGCAGCATTTGCTTTTTTTAAAGGAAGTCCAGGTTGCATAGACTCCACAGTACAAAGCAAAGTGTAGTAAATGGTGATGATTGGGTTACTTCCTACCAAACTGCATTCATGAGAAGAACTAAAATGCTCATATAGAAAAATCCTTTTGTCCTCCTGGAAGCGTTTATGAAACCCCCTGTTTAAATGGTCCTGTACTCTTGGAGGGAGTTGAACTAGAAGCTGATGTCTCTGAATATATGATTTATCATAGGCTTGGTTCTTTGCACAAGGTTTCTGCTTCACTTGATTCATAGGAAGCTCCTCTGGAGGTAGAGCAGGCATCTGCTGTGAAGAAGACTACTGCATGTAGGTCCTGTACCTCATCCGAAGTACAGGAGGTACTTAGGCTTTACAGCAGGGGATTACAGAAGGCACGTTCTTATGCTTAAGGTAGTTTGAAAACAGTTTTGAATATTAAGATTTCATCCTTGAGTTCACCAGGGGTGTTTGGCTAGACTGCTTCTCAGGTGTCATTGCTCCCTGTGTGCTTGAAGTCCTACAGATCAGGTCTTGATGTCTCACAAAGAGCATTCTGTTGCAATATCGTGAGGGCACAGCTTTTCTGTGGGGTTCTGCAGACTTTGAAAAGAAAAAAAAATGCTAGGAACTCCAAACGTTAGTGAATATAATTTACTTCAAAATTTTTCCCTACCTAGTCTTATTGTCTGAAAAACAAGACACTGGTACTCTTCTATTTACAGGGAAGTTGGGTAAATAAGCTACTGCTTCTGAAACACTTCCTGTGTCACAGCCAAGAATCACATAATACAACTCCTAAGCACATTTCAGAAGTGCCTGTACTCACATATTTTTGGATGAGTTAATTTTTTTTAAAGATAATTAAAAGCTGTTTTGTATGTAGAGTGATGCTCCTGCAGTAAAAATAGCTTTTATCTTTTTATTACTGTGTCTTAATATGCAGGCAGCTATAAATGTCATTTGCTAACTCTGGAATGCTTATCTTAATGTTGTAGCTCTGTGGTGAACAGATGTGTCTGTCTGAACAAAGTCCTGTAAGAACTTCTTTTGACCTCATTCAGAGATTGATCACTTGAATAGTATGCATATGTTACACACAATAGTGTGCTGGGGACAACTGCAAAAACTGAGCCCGAGATTCCACAGTTGCATGTTCCTAACCCTTCCCCTGTGGTGCCAGAGTCCGGGTGAAAACAAACCACCTTGTCTGTCCTGCAGTGGTGTTTCTCAATCAAGCCAGTTCCCAGAATTAACTCCTCCTGTGAGTGCTAGGACAGAGGAGGCAGTACTCAGCACAAGGGACAGGGGAGAGAGCAGCACCATAGCTGTCTTGAGTCAGTAAAACTGTTGTGGAGCTTCCAAGGGCTGTAAGCTTTATTTCCCTGTCACATTTCTCATGTGAATGCTACCCCAGTGCTTGATGGTACACTCCTGCCTGCCCACTTCTTCTTCCTGTCGTCCTCAGCTTAGCTAACTCAGTGAGTTTAGCTCACCTCTCTCTGCTAGGAACAAAACCCTTATTTATTGACTGGACTTAGAGTTTCAAGTATGATAGGGCAACACTTTCTGTTTAGAAGTAATGGACTTCTGAAGGAACACTGAGCATGACTTGTGTCTCCAGCAGTTTAGATTAGGACATGGAAATAGCATTTTGGTTTGTCACTTGTTATGTGCATATGAGGACCTCATGCATAGACATTGCCAAGTAATTGTTAAGGTGCTTTCCGCTTCCAAGTTTGATTGTAGCTAGGAGCCGCATATGGAAAGTACTGGATTTTTCTGGTTTTAACTAGACAGCTGAAAAAACATGTACGGTAGAGCTGTATTGATTCATGAAAAGGGAAAACTCCCCATATAAACCTACCGAACAGTAATGCTGCTTGCAGTAACAGCATTTCATGTGTGAGTGTAGCTGAGGCTGGAACAGTTTATAGGGCATCTTTGGAGTTCAGAGCTTCTGAAGAGATAAGGTACAGAAAGAACCTGCGTCATCTCCAAAGAGTTCCAGGTGTCATAACTTGTGGAAGATCTAGTTCTTTAATGCATGTTTACTTTTTCCCTAAGCCAGGTTCTAGCAAGTCTCAGAAAAGCACTACCGCTGGAGCCTGAAGTAGTGAAACTTGTGATGATATCACCTTGGTGGCTTTGCTAAGAAAATTTTTATGCTGCTTTCTGAGAAGTGGTTCAGTTAGCGGCTGGAGAATAGCCTGTGGGTCTCTTGGTAGAGTGGACTGAATCTGTGATGCTGATTGACATATTGTTGTACAGTATGTGCCGATGTTAAAGAATGCTTGTAATCATGTTCACTGGTCCCCTGTAGCTTTAGCTATGATTGGGCAAAGCCTAATTGATTATGGTGGATAAATAAATAAATAAAAATCCAGGGAAGTATGGAGCCTCTAGCATCTGGCTAGCAAAGTCACCAAGTTCATCTATGTCTCTCGTCTGTAAGTCAAAAAACAGTTGATGATTGCTATGCATTCTTGACAGCATAATAGTAGCTCCTGTCCTACAGGGTAAAACTGCTGATGTTGACTTCTGAAAGCAAAAGGAGAAGAAAGAACAGGAAGGGGACAAGAGGGAGGGAGATGGATGCAAAGGTGAAATTAGAGAGCGGTGGTTTTGTGTAGGGATTTCTGGCATGTAGCAAAGTGGATATATGTAGTTTCTAGTGCAAGTGACTGACCGGAGTTCGAGCAAATAATCAGGAGACCAGGTAATGTTCAGGGATCCGGTAGAATGGTCAGAGTAATGTAAAACTGACTCAAAGGTTATAGATGGGTTTAGCCCCAGGGGAAGGGAGAAGGGAGTGGGGGATGTTCAAAGTTCTAGCTGCATAGAAACTGCTGTGCAATATTCACGCTCCATGCACACCAGCATGTTGTAGTGGTTAGTTATTCCCAGTTTTCTTATTGTGTAGGAATTGGAATACTGCTGGACAATATTTTTTTATAGTTTTCCTTGTAAGAGTCGTTGGGTAATTGAACTGAGTTTGATTAAGAGACAATATCAGCACCATGTAAACTCCTGCTTTTTCAGTGTTATTTTTTTCCTTTTCTATTTCTGCCACTGGTATTTTAGAACCCTGAAATATTTTTTTTCCATAAGCTGCACAAATCTCGACTGACTTATTATTTTTACTTATTTACTTTTTATTTCAGGGACACTGAAAGGCAGATATTAAGTACTTTTAGTCCTGTGGAGCGGAAACTGTATTTGTCCTCAACTGAAAATGAAGAAGGACTAATTGATCAAAGAGTGCTAAAGCAAAAGTAAGTTCATAATGTGTTTACTAAATTTTACTTGTCTTTTGTAAATGACATAGTACTTGTCCTAAGTATTGGAAGTCAGCTTTGGGTTTAATCAGGTGTATTTAGAAAACAGCAGGATTTGAAGTGTACTACGAATCAACTAAATGAAATGGTCAGATGAGAGGTTATTTTTTGTTGTTGTTGTTCTCTGTATCACAGCACAATACAGGTTTGTCCTTATTGCTTTAGTTCTTAAAAATTCTTTTTCACAGATCTTTCAATAACATTCTGGCAAACTAATTACTGAGTGGAATATGGGTACATACAAAATCATGTGCTTGATGCACCTTAAATACAGTGCTTAAGAAAGTAGGCATGCTGATTCCCTTTGTGTGCATATTTTCCTTGTGTGTCAAAATGAGCCTCCTTAAAATCTGGAGGCAAGAAGAGGGGTTGCTTTTCTCTCTGAGCTAGGCAGCTAGTGTTGGAAGAGTCCTGTTTCTCTTCCAAGATAATTGTTCTCTTATCTTTATTACTCCCCTTATTATTCCCCACCTTGCTATCATTTCTCCCCCATACATGTGACTGATGGCCTCACTGTTCTGTGACAAGTGGAGATCTTCCTGTAGAATTGTCTATTTTGTCACCTATAAAAAAGTTAATGATGAGACTTCTGGGAACAGAGAAGGTGGCATAGTGAACCACGTAGGACTTTATTTCAAAAGTTTGAACTATGACATTGGGAAGGACAAAACAACAACAAACTACAACAAAACACAACAATCCTGACACCATTGTTACTAGTGAAACAACCCCTTGGAATAAGCCATTAAATATTTTTGCGATGATGGTTTTTAGCCCTTACTTCTATAGGATACTTATTTTTAATTAATGGTGAGTAATTTGCCTTGTGCTGCATTCAGAGTTTTAAACGTGTGAATCAGCCTAACTCAGAATAGACTGGCTTTAGGAAATGTTCTCAGTACAAAGCTTTCAAAGGCCCATAATGGCCTGTTAAGGGAAAGGGACTGCAAAGGAACAGTGCAAACTCACCTTGGGGCAAAGAAGTAGAAGAGGAGGAAAAGAAAGTCAGCTGTAAATGGAAGTGCCCCTTCGTGAAGCAGTAGGTGCCCTGAAAATAAGTGGAGCTGTGATGATTTATAGTCTTGAAGACCCAAGCAAATTTTATGAGGGCTTCTCTTTAAAGGTCAGATGAGAAGCTGGCAAATGTCTTTTTCCAAAATAGCTGTTTTAACTAACTGATTTAGTCTGAAGATGGAATTGAGCATCCCTGGCATCCATTAACTACTGCACTAGCTTTGTCCCTAGTTAAATACTATTTTTGGAGGTGAATGCTCTTGTTTAAATATGTCTATGACTTGACCCACTGATTAATGTGGAATTATAGAGTTATCTCTCCCTACCTCCCCAGTACTCCTTTATTGCATTTTTAGCTACTGATAGAAATTTTAATGCTGGCTATAAACAGGTTGTAAAGAGTTGAATAAGATATTTCTTTTAAAAATATGATTATGGGAACAGAAAATTGCTTTTACTATAAGGACATGTTCTTAGCCTAGGGTATGAAAGTAACCCCTGGTTTACTCTGCTAATATACATACTCAGCTGATTTTCTGCACAGTTTCTCCCTTCCCCGCACTGCATACACTCTGGTTTTATTCTAAGAATACATTAAATGTCATGGTAAAAAGTGTTTCTTCCACATCAGATTAATGATGGCTTTTTTTGTGTGTGTTTTGGTATATTAATCTGGTATTTGTTTTATCAGCTGCAGAGGAGTTTTTTTGTTGTTGTTCATTGTTTTAAATTTATAATGTTTAAAGTCTGTGCAGTTCTGTGGTTTTTTTTTTTTTCCTTCTATCTTCTCTAATCCTAATTAATGGGGAAAAGGAAGATATAGTAATACAGGGGGGAGGCTCTACAAATTAAATACTCTGGATTGTCTTCTTCAGAATGGGAAGGAGGGCACATAACCCTCTGTCAACAGCCAGGCTAGATTTGGAAGAGAAGCTAAGAGCAAGAACAACTTCCATTGCTCTTTAGTGGGTATTCCCACCTCATTTATTTAGTGGCAAAACAGTTCATACAAGGACTTTTTGAGCCAGTTCTGGCAAGGGTTAGTTTAATTCAGTGACTTTGGTTTAAATGTTCAGTTCAAGGGACTGACCTTTGGCCAAGGTTACATTTATAGCATCTGGTTCTTAGTTTCTCCAATCTTTCTTTCCTTTTTTTTTTTTTTAACTTAATTTTTTCTTTCTTTTTCCCATGCATCTACAGCTTTAGTAACTCACGTAGCTTCGCTTGAAATGAAATCATGCGTTCTTTGTTCTTTTACAAATTATTGCTGCTGATGAATTGGCTCAAAGTTTCTCAGTATTTTACTTGTGTAGGCAGTTGTTAAACTGTTATATATTCTTCCACATTACTAAGTATTACAAAGACAGCAGAGCAGACTGTTTAAACACAAAAATAAAGAGTAACTGGCTGCAGCAATTATTGTATAACTTTATTTTTCTTGCAGAACAACTTTTTTCTAACAGCTGTAGAAGTGAAGCTGGCAGTCTTTATGTTGAGCTCCAAGAAGATTAATCTTGAAGCAGTGCATTTCTGTGAAGACAACAATATAGCATACAGAGGGCAACTCAACAAATATGTTTCCTCAATACCTGCTTTTTGCTATTGGAGTGCTAGCAGTCTCCTGGCAGCCCTATGTTTGTCTTGTTGCTAAGACAGAGGCTGTCATTGCTTGTAAATACCTGACACTGCTGTGAAAACCAGCCTTTTATTGGTTGCTTTGTCCTCTCTGCCTTTCCTCAAGGTGCTTGTTTATCAAAGGACAAACGTAATGTATCACCTTTTTTTTCCCTGTTTCCAGTGGGACAGTACAGATGTTTGCCTTTGAGTGATGCTCCAGTACATGTTTACTTGTACATTTGTTCTTCCTATAAAGTTGTGCTCTGTAGCTGTAGTATAACAGACTTACTGAGACTTCAAGTCATTTGTTCAGAGCAGGTTTGTGTGCACAAGCAGAATAACACCCTCTGTCCAACCTTGACAGCCTTACACTTCTCATTTGCTGCAAGTTTAGAAGATATTTTTGGCGTTCAATTAAATCTGGGCCTGCAAGTTGTCAATATACTAATAAGGCCGTTCCCATTATATTGGTGCTGGTGTCCACATAAATTTGGGCTTATTCTATTTTGTTGCTCTTTGTATATTTATTTTTAATTAAGTTTGGCTCCCATCTCCAAGATGACTGTCATTACTGGCCTGCCAGGTTGCAAGCCACCATTCGTTCACTTGCTCAGTGGAACTTGCTGCAAACCCTCTCCAGGTTGGGTGACCATCAGCATGTATCAGTGCAGTGTTTGAACTCATCCTCATCATGCCCTGCTGGCAAGGACTGCGGGCAAGCAGAATGCATCCCCATTACCCATGCAACAATATTGTTGGTCTGTATTTCATGTGTTTTAAACATACACATATACAGCAATTGTCTTTAAAGAAAATCTGCTGAATTGTGCCCCTTTTTATGTTCCTTAAGAGTTTCTGTGCTTCAGTGCAGAAGCCTTATTGTTGAGGTCATCAGAATAATTTCTAGTAGATGTAACGATCGCTCTTCAGCTAGATCATTTGAGTAATTGTGTTATTAACATTCATGTCTCAGTAAACATCCTTGCATGAGCTGTGTAAGCCTGTAATGGAGCCAGAGAAAGGTATAACTGTGTGAAACTGTGTTGTCACTTAGTGCAGGAAGGAAAGTGGTCATCTACAAAATCTGAACGATCAAAAGCTCATTAACTAGTTGTGTCCTTACTGGGAAGGTGCTTCTTTCGATGCAGCTCCATACTCTAGCTACCTATAAAGAGTCTGTCTTGCTTCCTCTGTGCGGGAATTTTCCTCACCTTACCAGTTAAGTAACCTAAACATTCAGAAAATTAAACCTAGAGGGAGAAATGAATAACGTCATCACTGTAGTTTCTTGAAATAACTTGAATCAATGTTAGAAGATTCCCAGTACCAGTAAGGAAAAAGTAGAGACCTGTGACAGCAAGGGGAAAGTGGGACTGCAACAGTCATTGGGTTATTTGAGCATCAACACCAAACGTCTCAAACCAGGAGAAAAGGTGTAGTAATTTGCCTTTTGGGATCTTAATTCTCTCTCTTTGTGTCTCAAGTAATCTAGAAGACTGGAGAGGTATGGTCGGAAGCAGGCTACATATTTTTGTACCTAAATCAAACTGTAATGCTGTTATTCAAAACCAAGGAAGGTCTTGATTATTTGAATAAATCATAGTGCATGTATAGTTTAACTGAACTGTTCTTTTAGTTGAACAAGTTTGCAAGTGATCATTTCTGGGAATAATGTTTAGAATGGAGTTGTCTTTTCAAACAAACTTTTATTTCATTCAAAAATATTACAGCACATATTTAATGTGACAACCTAACAGGAATGATTTCAACAAAAGCTAATAAAATATTAAATGTCTTGCACTATGAAAATTAAAGGAATCTTCAGTTTTTGTTTGGACATACTCTGGATTAGGTAAGGCTAAAGAGAGAAATTTGGAGCATGAAATAAAACTTGGAGTCTTTTTTTTTTTCCTCCTACTGACAAATGCAGAGGGCCTGGTAGAGGGGAGAATTACCATGTAACCATGACTATTAGCCATCCCAACCCAACAAAAAATTATTTTCTTGAAGTAAATGACTACACCTATTTGGAAAACTAACTTGTAGCTGAGGTGGCAGAGGGAAACCATGGAGAGCCCTTGTAGTCTAAGGTTTGCCTGAAAATCTGCTCAACTTTTTCATTTTTCAAAATGGTAATTCAGTCACTGTTAAGAACAATAGGAATTAGTGATGCTCGGCTACAAATTACCGTACATCTTAAATTACTGTCCTTCTTTGTGCTAGTTTAAATGACAGCTTGTTGAAAATAGTATGGAGTAACTGGGAGCAGCCTGTCTGCTATATTGGCTTCATCAGTAAAGTTGATGAAAGTAGAGGATTCAAGCGTGAATCCTCTAAAGTTCCTTGTTGATGCTACATTGAACTTCTGCACTTCACTTGCATAGTAGTTTTTTCCAAGTGATTTCAGAATTTGTTTTTTTATTATTATTATTTCTGTAATAATTTGTCACCAAAAAGGATAGTAGGATGTGTCTGGGGTTATAAAATTTCTCATACAGTTGAGTTTTTACTTATTTTTAGACTGTAAAGTAGTAAAAGTTCTACATGCATGATAAAAGTATTAGTAGCCTGCAAGTTTTACCAACCTGTATTAAGACACCAAGATGCTGTGGTGCATACTGAGGTCAACAAGGTTAGGAGTTATAGGCTAATCTACTCAAGAAAGTATTGAGGCCATAACTGTGGCTATATAGGCCCAAAATGAGCTGCTCCCACATCAAAAGTAGTATTTCAAAGTGCTATAAACTATTACAAATGCCTATCCATTAGAGTTGTAGTCAATTTTGCCACCTTTAAGACATGGCAGCCATAGGTTTTTCTTTACAGAGAGGCTAGGTAGCAAAATCTCCCAATAAAGGCTGTAGGCTTTGTCTATAGGCCACTGAAGAGAGCTTTTGCAGTGAAAACTTATGTATGTTGACTGTAGTCCAGCAGTATTTTCTTCCACATCATAGTTGTGTCTGGTTTTGAGTTAATATTCTTTGTAGAGGCTCATGTGATGCTGGTTTGGCTTTTTGATGAAAGTAGTGTTTTCATCAATGATTTGTGTGATAACACACTGTTGTTTTAGTCATTGCAGAGCAGTGTTTACACAAAGCCAAGGCCTTTCGTGCTCCTGGTGCTGCCCTGCCAGTGTCCTCAGAGGCTGGGGGTGCCACAGGAGCTGGGAGGGGACACAGCCAGGACAGCTGGCCCAGGCTGTCCAAAGGGATGTCCTGCACCACTTGGCACCATGCTTAGCAATAACAGCTGGGAGAAAGGAGAAGAAAGGGGGGGATGTCAGGATGATGACATTGGTCTTCCGGAGATGCTGTCACACGTGACAAGCCCCGCTGTCCTGGTGGTATAGATATCTGTATATTTGTACTTTGCAAGCATCTACATTTAGTAGATAGCATTTTAAAAGATTTCTATTATTATAATCACAGACTGGTTGAGGCTGGAAGGGACCTCAGGAGGTTATCTAGTCCAACACTTGTGCTCAGGCAAGGTCACCTACAACAGGTTACACAGGGTGGTGTCCAGGTGGCAGAAGTCTGATATTTCTATAAGTTTCTTAGTTGCCTTCAAATTATTCTCTTCAATTTAAATTCAAGCAAAAATGAATTGCAGTGATATCATACACATAACAGGACTTTTAAGCTCTCTTTGGTACCTCCCATGTGAAATTTCTAATTGGTTCCAGGCTACTACAGTCGAGAAGCTGTCCGAGGATGAGGATGCCACTACCACCCTTTAGGTGGCTCTTGATTTACTTCCAGCTCTGTTATCCTCTATATTACCTTGTGTTCCTCCAGCATTAGGGTTTAACAGGTTCTATGGAGGAGAGAATCACTTCAGATAGCTAGTGCTGATTTCCTGTCTCAGCCTGACACCGCCTGGGGTGTGACATTTGTAAATACTGCTGATGGCTCTACCTGGGGCCGTAGGTGTGGGTACTTACAGGCTGTTTGTGCATTGTTTCCACTCATTGAGTTGATTAACTGTCCTCATCCATTCACTGCTTTCCCCTTAGGGAGGGCAATTTTAGCTAATATCTTGTATAATAATTTATTCTATTAAACTTTTTGGTTTACTATCACCACTAAATTAGCAGGACCACAGTAAACGCTGCAAAAGGAAGATGCAGTTATATTGCAACGGTAGCAAGTCCCTTGTGACTTCTTTTGCTTGCAGTTATTGACCATTTTCTAGCATTTCATGCAGTGTTTACTGACTATAACATTTCGTGTTTGACATCCATTTTTAATTCCATATATTTTGATCACAGCTTTTGTAAGTAATTTTGTAAGTAATTTTTATGTAGAAACCAAGAGAGCAAGCTTTGAATATGTATAGCAATAACTTCACTTTGTATTGAATTTTTCTTTGTATTTGTCTTTTCTTCGTGCTTGCATTGCCATAGAGGAAGTGTTCACAATAATATAATCTTTTTCAGAAGAAATCTGAAATCATGTTCTGCAGGATGTAAGATGTTGCACTGGACAAGTTCTTATATGTTGCCAGCTTTTCCTTATGATGTCAAGATTTTATTAGCAGAAAAAAAATGCCCTGATCACAGTATGAGAATAAGGATGATTGAATGTTTGCAAGCAGACATGACAAAATACCTAGCAGGATCGCTGTAAGTAAATATTGTTAGGTTTATTTGGGGGCATTACCAATTAGCTGCAGAAGTAAATTTTCAAATGAATGTAAAGCTTTTCTCCTTCATATGCTTACTGAAATAGAGGAGGCTAAGACTTTAAACCTGTTGATGCCAACAGTAAGATTTGCATGAAATCTTGAAGTTCTTGTTTGGATGGGAATTGATAGTCTTAAAAATAATTTGGGAACATTCAGTCAGTTTAATGTGTATCAGTATGGACTCCATACACTCTTGAACACCATCAGTAACACCAACTATTTCTTTTACATCCCCATCTTGTTTGCACAGGTATCCGAACAGCCAGCAATACAACTTTGTTGTCAGTGCTTTGCTGCAGGCATACCCGTTTCTGGATGATGATGGGAATGGCTTTGTAAGTACTGTAAATAGTACTCCATCTTGAAAAATAATGAAATAACTCCCTTCCCGCCCAACACATGGTCAAGTACAAGAAAATAACAATTCAGAGCAAATCAATATAAATTTCTTGCATGCTGTTTTCATTCAGAGCTGTAAGCTTCACTTTGACGTG
Source organism: Anser brachyrhynchus (assembly GCF_964034855.1). Taxonomy (NCBI): domain Eukaryota; kingdom Metazoa; phylum Chordata; class Aves; order Anseriformes; family Anatidae; genus Anser; species Anser brachyrhynchus. The sequence continues at coordinate 67,404,807 of NC_137696.1, forward strand.
CCTGTCAAAGCACATTCTTATTTCATGGTATTAATTAAAGGTTCATTCATCTGTATCCCACTCCTCAAAGCCACACTGAGATTATTGAGGACCATACTTGAAGTCCCTGGTTGCTCACTGGGTACAGCTTCTTTCTGGCTTAATTTTGCCCAAAGGATAAATTAGAGTAAATGTGATTTTGTTTTTCTTTCTAAAAGCAAAGAGAAGCCAAACCTCTTAAAAATAAACAAAAAACCCTGTTTCTATGTGGACTAACTTAAGACTTATCTTCTTGCAATGCTTTATAATCATTTGTGCATTAGATATGCAACTAAATCATAAAGTGTTTCTACCATTCTAGGTATGTCAGCAATCTAGTCACTGTTTATAAATTATTATTATTATTGAAACTTTAAAAACCATTGATTGGGATCTTGGCAGGGACATATGTGAAAGCAGTGGAAGGAGATGACTAGTAAAATTGAACCAAGTTTTTTTCCCCCTACTCCTGTGACTTAGGATACATATCTTGGTCTCAAAGGACGACATTCACCTTCTGACTTCACATCATTGCTTTGCCATGTGATACTTTTATAGCTTTTTGTAAAAGATTGTGAGACTCAGAGGGGATTGTTAGCTTTAAACGTACATAAATACATATCTGTGCAGTTACTGCAGAAAGCAAAACAATTTTGAGAATTAAAAAGTGTGAGGATTAAGTGGAGGTTATTCAGATGAGACTCTGAGGTCAGGCATTGTAAGAGGGACGGGAGTAAAGAAAACAAACACTTCTCCAAAAGGAGAGGGGGAGTGGAGGAACAAGAGCCGCAGCCCACCCTTGCTTCATTCAGAAGACCTCTCTGAATGCCCCAGTGGGAGTCCCCTGCCTTGGTCTTGGGCAATGTTACGGCTTCATTTGGCATCCTTTGTGAAGGCTGGCTGGAACGTGCTTCTGGGTGTTTCCAAAGCCCTTTTCACAGCCTTTAACTTTTTAAAAACTGTTTTTAAACAGAGGTTCTTAAGCTGGGCTTTCAAAGGGCTTTCACTGCAGCAAAAGCATAGGCTTACTGAAGCCACCTATAAACGCATACTTCAGAAAATAGCTCATTGCTTTCCAGTTATCGATCCCCAAAGCGGTGCTGGCAGAAATTACCTGCGCGGTGTGGCAGAGATTTCAGAATAGTTGTTCAGTGTCTTTCGATATTTCTTTCACACTTTCTAGTAAGTGAACCTGGAAGACACAACCATTGGTAAGCCAGGCAGCTGGAATTGTTCTCAATATCGCTAGCCTAATGCTTCTGGGCAAGCCTCTCTCCATTGCCTTGCTTGAGGTAGGGAAAACATACATTAAAGGTCTGTATAGCTAAGTTTGGAGGAGAGGGGAAGACAAATTACCTTTTTTTTTTTTTTTTTTTTCGACATACTGTTAGACACTTTTTTTTCCACCTCTGCAGTCATGGAGAAAATAAATACTTTTTTATTTATTGGAAATAGTTGTGTGTTATAGCAGCAAGGGCTTAAAGCAAACCTTATCATCATATGCATAACTACTTAATGTGAGACTTGCAAGAAAACTGAATTGGCAATCCTGGATTCATAAAACTTTTAAAGAAACAAATGAACAACGAAAATCCACTAGCTAACCACCACTTTCATCTCAGGAGAGCTGTCTTCAGCAGCTCAAAAAAGTGAAGTGTCTGTAGGTACTTCACTTAAAGTTGCCTCAGGCTAATATAGGAATAGAATTGTTTCTGATAACAGCAATGAATCACAGGTCTTGTTAGGCACGTAAAATGTTACTTTTTGAGCATTTTGAACACATTTAACTCATATTATCCTTAGATAGCTGTTATTACAATTTTTTGAACAGTACAGTGAAAGCATCTGAGAAAACCATCAATAAAATAATTCAGGGGTAAAGCATAAAGCATGTTATTTGAGGACTGATAGCTAGAAGTAGAAAAAGAAAACTAAAATGAGAATAGAATTCTAGGCTAGAAACCCAGTTATGTATATGTTAGCTATAGTATTAAACCTCAGGAGATGCAACTTATGTAATGTTTTAAGTTCCTACATTAGGAAGAGAGGAATCACACTGTGCAAGTTCTTGTTCCGAGGACTACAAAGGGAGCTGTGCATTGATGTCTGGGCTTGATAGGGCAAACCCAACCCCACCTTTTGGGGTGTTGTAAGGCTGGAAAAAGGGACACCAACCATAGCAATTCAGCCAGGCAGGCCTCTGGGAATACCTGTTTCCACGGCCAGTAGATTAATAAAGTTCTTTGAGTTAATTCAGAATACTGACAAGCACGTTGTCAAATATTCTGACTTCTAATTTCTTGATAAAGTTATGGGGTGGGGGGTGGGGGGAGAAGTTGCATGCACTTCTTTTTTTTTTTAAAGAAACTGAACATACTCTGGAGTAATTACATTCTAGTGTTCCCTCACTATTGTTAATTAGATTAATTTACTGTCCTTTATTTATTGCTGTGGTATGTCCCAGCTCATAGATTCAGTTAAACTCTAAAGTCATGCTTAAGAGGAACCAAAGTGCTTACCCTTTGGGCTGGAGGAAGTACTTCTGGAAAGCAGGCTCTGTAAGCGTGGCTGCAGCATCTGCTGGGGTGTGCAAGAGGCTGTGGTAGTTCTTAATGCCATACACTGAGAAAGTTTGCTGGGTCAGGTTGTTATTTTTAAGTCTTAAACAGAACAGTTTGGAGCCCTTCACCAGAAATGGATGCGTCTCAGTTGCTGGAATGATGCAGTAGAAACTGTTCTGGGATCTTCTTTGCAATTATGTGCATATCTTCATGTCATGGGTGGGCAGCAGCAGGCAGTTGTGCTTTGACTGAGAAAATGGAAACTTCTCCCCTTGAGATATCTTGATGTTCTAAAACTAGCTTTTTCTTCTGACAAAAAACATAAAATCCAAGGATACAGAACTTGTAATGAAAAACTTCAAACTGGAAATGTCAGCAATTTTGTTGCAACACTTTCATGGAAATGAAATAGATTAGGAATTTGGAAAGGGGTAAGATTGGCTGTAAAATGTAGAGCAATGTACATAGAAGAGCCTAAATTCATGCCAATAAAGCTGCATTTTCATGACAGGAACAAATTTATCTGCAAAACTCTTTGAGTATTCAATTTTTTCATAATACTGGATATGTTTTGTTTGCAACTCCAAATTATTTAAAGCAAGTAATGCAAAAAAAAAAAAAGTCTCCATAATGCAGAAACTGAGTCTAATATTATAAATCTCATCCTGCTGCAATGAGACAGGTTTTAGTTAAAGGTTTAATGTTTAAAGATTTATTAGTAGGTTATCCATAATTCTGTTTTCTTGGTTATGATTTCTCATTTAACTTTGCAGTAGGGGAAAAATATCCTTTTGTGCTGTAGGCCCTTTTGAAAAGGATATCAAATGTAATATAGTCTGGAAGATCATGATCCTAAAAGAGTAAGCTTAAAAATAAGATTAACAATAAGCTACCTATGTGCTATAAATTTAAAAAGAAGGCTATTCACTACATCTCTTAAGAAGCAGGAATTATTTAGGATTCCTGATAATTTTTTCACAGCACAAAAAATAAATAAATAAATAACAAAGACAAAACACACTGAAGAGCTCTGTCAAGCACTTGGAATGAAATTAATTTCTCTACCCCTTCCAAGATTTGCTTTTGGAAAGAAGTGCTTTAAAGTGGTTGCTGAAAGAATTTTTTCCACGTTTCCTTCTACTCAAAGAACAATGTTACCCTAAAGTAACACACTAACAATTAAAAATTAAATAAAGATAGTTTCTATTTAGTCATGAGATTAAATTACTGGATTTGTGATCTATAATATAACCAAAGCAATATTTTCAAGTAGTTACAGAAAAATAAACTTTAATATACAAAACCAGGTTCATAATTGCAGCAGTCAGAAGAAAATTGGTATGATACTTTCTTGATCTCCTGCAAGATATTATTTTATTTATGTTATTCATTTTACAAGGGTTGCAAACAACAGTTTGGAAGGAGTCACTGACTTTATTTCATGTTGAAATTGTACAGTTTCTAGAACTGCTTTTATTATGAAGGCAGAAGGGGGCTAGTAAATCCTTGCGCCTGTATAAGACATTCCCTGGAGTTCAGCAGTGCTGTGATCCTGGTGAAACCCAGGATCACATTGCTGACACGCTCGATTATGCAACTGCTGCATGCAAAATGATTATTCTCTAGTAAATTACTGTTTTTAATCTGCGTGTAATCCATTCCCTCCCATGTCAGATACACACAAACTAATCCTTGTACTCCCTTATAAGCACGGTAAATCTTCCTGTTACTCTTTTTTTCCCCTCTGGTATTCATAGAAAATAAAATTATTGGCTCACAAATGCAACAAAAATATCCTTTTTAGAAAATGTTACCTGTTAGGGAAACCACATAAATATGTCTTGGCAGTCCTGCTCATGAAATAGGTATGTGAGAAGGGCCTTATGAGAATCCTATTACAGAAATAGATTTAGTTAAAACTCTTGACTTATCTGAGGACAGGAGGCTGAAACCCCTGAATGTTTTGAACTTTGTGAGATATTTAAAGCACTTATATGGAAGAACAAACTAAAATATCTCCCAGCTTAACAAAGGCTTTCAAAAGACAAAACAGCACAAACATCACATAAGAGAATATTTAATTTGTCAGCTGTTAATACTGTCTGAGATAATCATGTTTTAAAATATCTTAAAATATCCTGTTGAATGTTTCAGAGAAGCATTACACTAAGTTTTTGTTTGCTTTTAATCAGTCTTAAAATAAATATGTTCCAAATAAATTTAGCTAGGCATATGATTTTGGTGTATTTGCATCAAATTGTAAATGCATAGGGTCAGAATTAGAAGAGCATTCAAGAGCCTTAATGAATGGTTCAGGCCCACACCAAGTGGGGTTTCCAAGGCATGTAGACACCTTACAGGTTTTGAGAGTACTTCTGGGTCATAATACTCAACTTGAAGCTGTAAATACATGTGGTGAGAAGACCTGTTGTGCTCTATTTCTAGTCATTAAGTTTAGGTTGGTGAGGACACGGCTTCTGTTCTGCCAGATTCCGAAGTCAGAAGTTTCATAATACAAATACCGGTGGGTTTGTTTGCTTTCCAGTTCTCAGATGTTTAATTGTAGCTGATGGTGAGAGGATACTTTCTGTGAAAGCCCATATGTGGGTGGCAGAAAGTGTCCTGTCAGAAATGGCACTTCTGCCTTGGTCTGCCAATGAAAAGCTGAGGTAAAAACCATAGGGCTCAGATCCCATAGATGTGCTGCTGTGATTTTTTTCACCAGTCCATGCGGGAGAAAGACTGGCATGTCAGACTCCTGCTGCAAAGAAAGATACTGTAGTACTTGGTGTAAAATAGAATTTAGTAGAAGTAGACTTAACCTTGCTTAATAGAAAACACCTCTTTGGTAAGGAGCTTGGAGTACTTATTTATTCTGGTTTTAGTGTGTCAGTAAGTATAGGTTCAACTTGGAGTCAATTTCAGAGAATGAAATGACTATCTGAATTTCTCTTGTCACATCCTATCACTTTTTTGTTGTTGTTTTGTTCCCTGCCTTGAAAAGGAAAACAAACAAACAAAAAAACTCAATAACCAAAATAATCAGTTGTTTTGCCAGATCCTTGAAACATTTTCATTACCCGTGGTAGCAGGCTTTGCTTGCAGAAATGTCTAACAGCCTTTGCTTTGTAACTTTGTCCCTGCGTGTCAGTAGTTAGCACTGCTGTGTCCTGCTGTGGGACACCCAGCTGGGACTGCAGCTGGGCAGCTGTCTGTCCATAAGGAAGTCATGGAAGTTGCCAACCATCCAGCTCTCAGAAGCAGCAAGCAGCCTCGTTTTTCAGTTTCCAAGTGAAAAAGACACAAGTGCAACATAAGCAGGGAGCACATAAACTCCAGCTGTTGGTTCTGATGAGTGGTTCCATTAGGCAGGGACTGCATCCGCTTGTAGAACTGCCTTGAAGCTGGAATTTACACCCTTTGAGGCAACTCACAGACACCAGGACCTACTTAGCAGACCCTCTTACTTCAACAGCTCTAAGTTCAGTTTAATAATATGTTTGACACAATGTTACTGCAGGCTCCCTTCAAAAGGAAGATTCTCACTGTGTCTTTTCCTGTAGACTGTGTCTATACCTAACCCTTGTGTTAGGTATAATCATCACACAGCTGCACAACCAGTCAGGTGCTGAGGTAGGGGAAAATAAACTAGTCAAAAACATTAGTTTTCTGTGGCATCTGTGGGCTAATCTGTTTCACCACATTTTTTTTTTTTACTTCATGTCATGCAGCGAGTATCCAAAAGTAAGAGGCGGAAAAGGAAAGTGAACTTTTACTGACAGCCCTGGTGATATTGGATACATCTAACCCTTACATTGAATTACTGTGGTCCTTGAGGAACTGCGCAGGTGCCAGTAGCCCTGCTGTTTAATAGATGCGGAGGCATGTAATCACAGGTGCTTGTTTCCTTCAGTCCCGAAGCCACCTGTATGCTGATGCTACTGTATGAGCTTTTTAAAATGTATTTGTATTTAGTGACAAACTTTTTTTTTTTAATACAAAATAAAGTTAGATAAAACAAAGTAACCTACTTTAGGAATTGACAAATTCTTGGAATATACCGGGAATGACAGATTTTTATTAATTTCTTTAATTATGCAGTCGGTATGGAAACGGGCCCTTAAAGATCGTTTCAAATATGTGCGGAGAGCTATTGAAGATGATGAGGAAGTTTTAAGGAACAAATGCAAATTTGGCCAGAGGCGAGGACAGAGGAAGAAATCTTCATCTGCTGAGAAGAAACTTTATGACATTAAAGTGCAGAAAGAGGTAAGATTGGTGGTGCTTATCTTCAGAGTCCTGGGCCATTTAGCTCCTGTGCTGCCAGTAAGGCTCCACCCAGCAAGGGAGAGGACACTGTGATCTCATCCTATTTAAATTCTTCTCAGATTGTTTGTTCTGTAGCCAGACCCCAGACTTTTTTCCTTTCTGGAGAGCTGAGTATCAACCATGGAGCTAAATCCAGTACCTGATGCTTTGGTGTTAGTTGTCGTTTATAGCTGTCACTAATTGGATATAAAACTGTTTTGTTTGTTTGTTAAAGCAATGTTCCCATTCTGCTTTAGGTTATACACCTCCAATTAGAGTGAAAAATGATAGAGGTTTACATGTAAGAGCTGAAACCTCTGTACAAGTAAGAATGCAAAATGACGTTTGAGATTACAGAAAATTGCCATATCCTACTGCCACATTGCACTTTGTTATATAAGAGCTATTTGTGTTGATGCACAACATACGCAGGGTTGCTTATGAATGTATTCATGCAGATGCTGTGTTTCCCTTTAGTCAGAGAAATCAGAAAGAGCTATCATTGCCCAGTAAGTGTTTGAAGCACACTAATTAGTTTACATGCTTTCATAAATACCTTAAGGTTCCAGTTATGCTTTGTCAACACACCTCATGCTTCTCTTAGAGCTGCAATTAAAATATGGTAAAACTTCACCTATGTCCATACTGCTCTTTACCAGATAAGTGCCTGTCTTTAGCAGAAAAAGAGTGGTTTATTTCATGCATTTCTGCATAAGTCATACCCTTGTGTTCTAATGTAGCTGTAGTTTTCTCCCAAAAAAGCATGTATATGTTCAATAGAAGCTTTAGTAATTTCTGTTTATCCCTTCTTAAGTAATGTGTGCAGGAATAAACAGTTCACTCTTTTTGCCTGTTTCAGTTTAAAGGTTTGCAGAATGTGTGATACAAGAAACCTTTATTTTGGGTGCAAAACAATAAACAGCCTTGCATGAGGTAAAAGAGAAGCAATAGGCTCCTGTCACGTATGCATTAAGTCAGCCTTCATTAGTCTGCTAATGTTTGGAAAGGGAAAATGTAGGTTGTGGGTGGGTTTTGTTTGTTTTTGTGTCACCCCAGCTGCTTGACAAGGGCTTTGCTGTGATCCTGTAGGGACTACGTGCTAGACTTCCTTTTCCTATAGAGAAGGTATAACTAACTGCAGTGCGCTGTGTCTGCACTGTAAACTGGGAATGCCATTCCCTTTAAATGCTTTGCCCAAGGCCATTGCTGGCCACTCCTGGTTTGCTCTAGAAGTTGAAGAAGGAAGCACATTCCATCTCACCTCCTCTTAGGCATTTCCTGCTGGCTGTAATGTCGTAAGTGGATAAGGGTGAAACTGGAAGAAGGTGAGAGGATGCTGATCTCTCCCTGAACATCCTTAACTTTCTCTTTTTTACCTGTATCCCAAACAAGGAGGAATAAATGTAAGGATTAACACTTGTGGAGTTCATTAAGGTTTAGGAATGAATCCCACATAACTGGGAATCGTAGCTTAGTTTTAAATGCATTTCTACATTGAAGCCAAGTACACCTGGTTCTGAGAGACCAAGTTTTGTCACTACAAACTGCAAATGTGCACGCCTGAACAAGATGGTTGTTTAGCATTCTTTTAAACAAATGTAGTGTGGAGTTTTTCATTTTGTATATTTAGGAACGTACTTAAAGGTACCTTACTGCTAATGCTTGGCACTAACTACTTTGTGATAAATTCAAAATGCTAAACAGAAAGTCTTAACCTCAAAAAATAAATATTTGGTCTAGAAGTCAGTACCACAGGCAAAACCAAATGATTTTCAGATTATCATTAGTCAGATCCCCTTGCCATCGTCCCTTTTACAAGCCTGGAGAAACAGACCAGCCATATGCCGATGGGTAGCCAGCCCATCAGGACTATTTAAGGTAAAAGGGTGGGAAATGAATTCCATGCTAAGGAGACCTTTGGAGAACAATTAGTCAAGGATTTCTAGCCACTTTGTGTGTCCACACTCTCCCTTAGATAGGCAGAGTAGGACACTTAGGGCATTATAGGTCAAAGCCAACTGGCAAGCAGTGCAGATGAAAGCGCACATCTGTTCCCAATGGATGACCTACTTACCAGCCACACAGCTTTAGTTTCTGAATAGTCATAAGGTGCAACTCCATGCAGTGTGCTTTGTGTCAGTATAATCTTGAATTGTTAATGGTATGAAGATGATAAAAAGATTCTTTACCAGTGAGGCATTTCTAATTAGTATAGCTGGCATTCTTTTTTACATAAAAGGAGTAATAATGATACTAATAAATTTGACTGCTCTTCCTATCTCATCATGGGGGGGGGGGGGGGGGGGGGGCGGAAAGTATATTCCTAGCTAGCATCACAAGAAATGTCTTGAGTAAGGGCAAGGGCAGTGCCCAGGTCATAAAATGGCCTATGCCATGGCCTCTGGCTATGGAGTGAGAATCCTCCCCAGTCATTTTGCACAGTTGTGCGAATATCCTGGAGCTACAGTAAGCTAGGGGAGAGTACATTGTAATGCTAATGATCTTGATCTGCTGCAAAAGGAAGGCACTTTTATGAGGGGGTGATCACACTAAGAAAGGCAAGCCAATCTCCTCTCTGCAGCCAGGGTGTGGATGCTACTAAGACAGCCATCCAGTGATTGACTTCCTTGTTCTCTTTTGACTGATCTCCTTGTTTGTTTTTTAGTATCACATTGGCACCATAAACCCCTTCCCCTGCTCTAAGAAATAATTTGGTTTGTGGTTCTTCGGCCCATGAGAGAAACCACCTTCTGCCAAATGTAACTACAGGAGCCCTAGACTGGGGGGAGTCAGAAGGATGAAGACAGAAGGAATAGGATAATAGGACACATGTAGTGTGCATGGATAACAGGTATGCACATTTGGCCAGAAGATTTTCAAAAAGTAAAGGGTGATGGAGAGCGTGGTTAGGGCTCATGATTGGCCTCCACATGATGAAGGCATGTGATTTGAACACTAACTTATTCATCACAAGGATGGTGAGCAAAGTGTCCCTTCCAAAACCTCAAGTTTTGAAAACTTGTCAGTTTTGAACACTGTTGTTCCTGGGAAGTGCACTTTCACAAAAAATTAAGTTAGCTAAGATAGACATAAAGACACCCACAGATATCCCATGTAGCAGTAAGCACAAGGTGGGTCTCCCATAAGTCCTATATCGTATCTGCTGCTTTCAGAGATTTCTGGGATACCCTTACAATGCATCACTGAATAGCTGTATCTGTGCACCTGAATCAAGTTCCTTCAATCCATCCCAGATGCAGTATGAAAAAGCCTGTTAGCAAAGGGATTATGCAAAGATATCTTAGGTTGCCTGAATTTTAATGGATTAACAGGCTAGAAAAAATATGGTCTTAAGCAGGAGCGTAGAAAAAGAGTACAGTCTGTATTCTATGGCCTCCAACTTCTTACAGCCTCCAGCAGCCTCTTTGTGAAGTCAGCAGGTGTCTCTGAAGCACATGTGTAAATGCTACATTTACTCCTGTAAATTTGGATTTAGGTGTGAAAAGGAGAACTAACTCCCAACAAGAGGGATAAGATAGCAGTAGATGTTTGCAGGTACTTGGCATGTCTACCACACCCAGTAGAACTGGGAATAACATCATGAAAATAATTTATAAAGGGGGTACCAGCAAGCCACCTCTTTTCTGTGTCTGTGGGATAGTACAAGAACTATTTTGCACTTAGTCTACCCAGTACTTAGACTGGGAGAAGTGGAAGGATTCAGCAGAAACTTAAGCTCATATAACTGGACATCTGCTAATATTATTCATGTACAGAAAAGATGAGCATTAACGTTGAAAGTGGTGAATATGTAAATACTAAGCCAAGAGGAGCAGATGGAAAACCAGGCATCTGGGTGGAAGCTGAGACATGTGGCACCATAAGTGTTTTGGTGCTATCATGTGGCACAAGAGTGATTAAGGTGGTAAGAATACTTTTGCCATAAGGCTGAGGCTTCCCCTTAGTCAAACTTTCTCTGGAGTTTCCTTAGTTCAGAGAGAATGGATGAGCCTCCTGGCTTTAAATAGGAGGAGGGTTGTAGAAAAGCTGCATGATGGGCATCCTGAGTTTTGTCCAAGTCCCTGGGTGACCAGAGACAGATTAAATGATGAGGCCTGGAAGCCTTAACTTGCATGAAGTACCTGAATAAGGTTAGATGTAGGAAATGGTCCCCGAACCAGCCAGCATAGGGGAGCAGATTATTGAAGGAAGCCAACCATTTACAAGGTGAAGGTCTTTTGCCTTTACCCTTCCTTAGTGTGTGTAACCTGTTGCCACTTGTAAGACTGATATTGAAGCTGGGGGTCTGCTTGAGCTTCTGGGAGTGGTTGGAGGGCTGATTTCAGGGAGACAAATGGTAATGGAAAAGTTTAAGATTTTGGGGTGCCTCACAGAAATTTACCCCATTGGCTTTACATTCATGGCAAGCTAGAAATTCTTTTCTGATGAAAGAAGTAATCAGGAATGAGTGTTGCCAACTCTGAGCTGGAGTTTCTTTTATCTCAGTACAGATTTATATTTGAAGCTCTTTTAGACATTTTATAGGGGTAAGCTTTTCTTTGAGGTGATTAAGACAAATAACATCATGTTTGTCAATGAGATTATGCCACTGCAGGAGGCAGTGAACTTGAAGCAAGTTTTCAATGAATGCAGAGACAGTAGGAGTTTGTAGGAGATCCCTGGGGAAAAGGGAGAAGGTGGTGTGTGTGTGTGTATGTGTGTGTGTGAAGCATCAGCAAGTGAAAAATGAAACCAAACAAATCAGATGTCCATAAGTATCTCAAAGTGTAGACTTCCTGTGCATGAGCTGCAGAAAACTCTCTTTGCTCAGCCATGTGGCTGAGGGATGCTATTAGCAGCCACAGAATTAGATGTCATCTATGCAGTGAATGTTGTACACAGGCAAAGCAAGTGATAATAGCCCCTTTTTTCTAACACTAAAAATCTCCAAATCATGTGTTTGGATGTATGCACGGCCCAAATGTGAAACTGCATATACAAATGATCATTTAAAGTTTGTATCGACATAACGTGGTTTTACCACAGCAACTTTTATGTATGTACATAGTGTACATAGTTTGTGTCATTGCTTAGTCAATATTTTAAAATGCTTTAGGGTCAAATGAGAAACTTTGAACACAGATTCCTCCTTGTGCTTCATGCTCTTCTTAACATCATTCAATATTCCCATCCTTCTGTGAATTAACATGAAGGGTGAAGTATGGGTTGTCCCTTGACAGATGAAAATAAATTTTATCCCATGTTACTTATGCTGTTTGTTTTGCAGTTTGCAAATCAGAAAGCAGTTGTGGTCAGAAATAGACTGACTTATATGGCTTTGAAAGTTTGCAATTAATATTGGCATGTAAGTCTAGCTCTGAAAGTATCTGCCTGGCTCAAAAGGGTAATTATGTGTAATTAGAGCAGAGCTTGCTTTAATTAAATATCTCATTTGAGTAAGAGTCAGTGTGGTCCTGGAGTAGGTTACACGCTCATTTCGCATGAAAGCAGCCTGCCTGTGCTGCTTCAGTAGTCTTTGTGTTCAGCTTTTGGACATGAAGGGTGGTGAAGTTGTGATGCCTTCTCAGTTCTCTTCCACCCACTGGGGCAAGAAGATGGGTCCTGAGCTCTGCCCAGTTTATTGCTTGCCTTTCAGAATCAGACATATTACAGCTTAGTTTGTTTTTCTTTTTTACTTGGTAATTCCTCCCCATATAAAAAGCCTCAGTATTCAGAAGATATATCTTATATTAAACATCATTATGATAAACGTGAAAGTCACCACAGGGAAAAAAAAAAGACTGTTTTTTACAATGATGGTATTAAAAACACAGAATATAAAAGAGTTTTTATGATGCCTTGTGTCAGTACATATTCCAGACAAAACAGCAAGACCCACTTTCCAGTATTTGAAGATCAAAGCACAGGATTCAGTTACACTCATGTAACTACCTATGAAAGTCATTTCTCATTCCGAAGAGGTTACAAAACCCACTTAGAGTAAAAAATTACTCCAGGCAATGGTCCCTCACAAGTGTAAGTACACAAGCATCATATTCTTTGTTTAGGTAGAAAGAAGACACTGAAACTGCTACTGTCAGGCTTGCTTGCATAAGTACTTTGAGCATTGATGCCAACTCTGATGCACATAGACTCAGCAGTCCAGAAGTGTTAAGCAGCAGCAATGCACTAAGCAATGACATGTCTTGGAGTATGCATTGGCGTCTAGTGAGGAAATTTAAAAATGTATTTTCAAAGGAAATAGCTGCTGCTGCTGCTGCTGGGACCTTACATGATACTGAAAGCAGCATAAGGAAAGGCAATGCAATAGCTATACCAACACTGCTACTTGTCAGCAAGCTGGTCCAAGCATAAAAGAATGGTGTAAAAGTGGAGCTCCCATTCAGTGCTGGCACCATGGAACCTGCCTGTGCAGTTCTCATTGCCATTTAATGGTTTCTACCCTTTCCAGCAAGTATATCAGTGGAGAACCTCAAATGAATATTCCCAAAGCATCCCAGGTGAGGAGAGGAGAAAAAAAAAAGACTTTGATCATCGTCATTAACAACAGCTAGGCTACATTTACCATTCAAGAACTGGTATAAACGCTTGTAAGGAGCAAGAGGTGCCTGCTGTCCTCACCAGAGGAGTTTTCATCACTCTGATTAGGTAGTCATGTTACTTTGGAGTTGACATTAATGACTTTTAGGATTTATGGTACTGGCTTTCTACAATAACAGAAAACTTAGACATTGTGTTGTACTTCATGCATTAGAATTGCTCCCTCCCTCCTCCCCCAAAGAGAAATAGGAGCTTCACTTCATTGTCTGGGACACTAATAAAGTGCTGCAAAGTACTAGCTGGGGCTTTTTACAAGAATCTGGCTGCTCTTTTTACAAGAATTTCTAGCTATATCTTGGGGAAAAAAACAACAAGATCCATCAAAAACATCTAGGGGACCTGATGAGATGCATCTGCCGGGTCCTGAGGGAACTGGTGGAGGTAGTTGCTAAGCCTCTATCAATCATATTTGAGAAATTGTGGCAGTCTGGAGAGGTTCCCACTGACTCGAAGAGGGGAAACTCTGGGAAACTTGAAGAGGGATGGGATGGCAGGACCATTCCTCAGGCAAGGTCTAGGCTACACTGATGGACAAGTGTTAGATATCCTCTTATACCTCATTATCTTCCTTTCTGCATACTTTTGACATCTTTCCCTATTCCACAGTATTTCTCATGTGCTTGTGATGAAAAAGCAACTCTTTTTTTTTAAAGGTATTGAGGTAATTTCTCATGTTTGTTCCAGAAAGATTATTTTTTTAAATTTAATCCTTAGTACTTAAAAAGAAAGGAAATTATTCTCATTATTCAATATGCACATTACCATTAAGACAAAATTCCATGTAGGAAAAATAAAAATAAGTTAAGGACCACCAACTATCATTCTTTTTATCACTGCAAGGGGAATGGATATTACTGGTGACATGGTTGAAAATCTGTTCAGAGGAAGGATTCTTTATTCAATGGGAGAAGCTATTTTTTTTAGTTCCCTACTGTAAACATACTGAACTGTTAGCTTTGTCTTTTTTTTTTTTTTTTTTTCAGACATTGAAATAATATATCTTTAATGCAGATCTGGCTTCAGTCTAGATGGGAATGTTTTTCCACAATGTATTGAAGTAACCAAGGATTGAAGTTATTGTTACAATTTTACTGTAATATTTTCATACTGCAACGAGCTTTTTTGCTTTGATAGTTAAAATGGAGAAGATCTAGAGTCTTCCCTAAGTTTGAAAGTGATAGGCTGAAATACCAGTTCAGTAGCCAGCTTTCTAAATCCTGTTTGTTCCTGCTCATACCACCAATGTCACAGTTAACTATAAAAGATTTTATATTGCACTTGAAATAATTCTCCAATAAAATTTAAAATAGGTTGCAAAATGGTGTCCTACTGAGATAATTTCTTTCCCCTCAAAGAAAGTCACCTTTCAATTATCTTTCTGCTTCTCTTAAAAATCAAGCTGTCCACAAATTAAAAACTAAAAGGAAAAAAGGAAACATTCTAAGTGAATCCCATATTCAAGTTTCTCAGTTAATGTGCATTTATTGTACTTTTCTAGAAAAAAAATTTGAAAAACAGGAACAAGGTCTGAAGATGATGGGAGTTCAGTTATAAAACAATGTATGCGTAAAATACATTTTGCTGCAAACATGGTATTTTATATATTTTTTAATAAAGCCAAAACTTACTTTCATGTTTGAATCTAATAAATCCTAAAGTCAGAAATCATTTGTGTTTAATTCAAGTGAAGTCAAACTTTCCTGCTTAATCAAAAACCCTCAGATTTTAGTTGAATGAAACCGTGCTTAGAAATAATGATCAACATAAATGAGAACACTTTCTCCCTTTAGATTTTCAGCTAGGCTGACTGTAAAAACAACTACTCATCCACAAACATCTAAGTTTGCTGTTCTCTAATTCCAAGGTGGTTCTACTAAAGGCAGTCACTGCCATTAGGTTTAATGTACCCATGAGGTCCGTTGCTCTGTTCTGTTCTTGACTGATAAACATGCACTGCTTGTACTAAATCAATCAGAAACATGCAATGATGCAGTAAATCTATCCTCCCAATTACCAACTAATTATAATTACGTAGCACTGTATACTACATTATATTGTTTGTATAATTCCATACTTGCAATGAAGTTGTCCAGAGGGAAAAATGAAATTAAGTGCTTAGATATAAAAGGCACAGACCTGTCACTGTATATAGAGGCCCCAAAGTCATAGCAACTTTGGTCGCTAATGCTGACCCACAACTCAGTATTCACTTGCTCTTTCATTCAAAGAAGCATACTGCACCCAACAAGTGTTTTACTTCATACTTACCGTTGCACATCCTTTAGATACATAAAGTTTACTTGTTTTATTTCTACTGTAATTAAACAAGAAGTAATCTCTGAAATAGTGATGGCACTAAGGCTAGTAGAAAACTTACTAATTTGTATCCAAATGGTGCTAGCACAGACTTGGTAGATTTCTGAAGCTCTATTATTTGACTGAAGTGTGCTTCTTTTTCTGGGTATGCATATCTATTATACAGTTTACTAGTTTAAACAAGGTGTGTTAATGAGGTAAAGGTTAGAACCACCAATAGTTTTCTTCAGCCTAGGATTGCAGCCTAAAAATATGAAAAGGTTACAGATGGCGATTGCTGTAAGCAGGCAGAACACTGGAAGAAAACCACTCACCTCTGCTCGTGTTACTTGTAATGGAAGGTTTACACAACAAGGTTTGGCTTTCCAACGTGCTTTTTCCTAGTAGGTAATGATAGCAATTCTTCCTTAGACCACAGCCATATTTCTATGGGTAGCTTACCACTGATGTCATTTGGAATCATTTAGCTAATTAATAATGTCATTGACTAAACTCATTCTCGAGGACCGAGCTGACTACATGGAAAGTCCATCAACTCTGTTTGCCTTGACGAGGGGGATGGAGATAAGCTGGAGTAAAGGTCACAACTTGTTCTCCTTAGTGTTTGTTCCTGAGCAACAGAGTCCACTTGCTTATGGTTTTAGCACACGGGGTTGAGTTTATGCTGCTCTCCTGCCGCTGCAAGCCAGTGTCTGAAGGTGACTGCTGCTCCAGAAATGAGCTCTTGTGCTGCAGACCTGCAGCAGGCTTGGAAGCAGTAGTATCAGAGAGGTATCAGTAGAAGTCAGTAGTATCAGAGCTGTTTGGAGTCAGAGACTTCAAAACGGCTCTTGTCCAGAGTAAAAACCATAAACGTAATTCTGCGTTTTCCAGGTACAGGAGTGCTGACAGAATATAAAGACTTACCAGAAAAAAAACAGGCTTTGCAAGGATTCTCAGAAGTAGAGTTCGGGAGATCACGTTACTGGGAGCACTCTTTTTAGGCAACTTCAAGGCATATGTCTTAGATTGATATGTCAGTCAAGAGGTTACATAATAAGGCACTAAAATGAGCTGTAACAAATTCACAGGACTCAAGGTTATTTGTGAAAAAACTTAGATTTGTACAAGGATAAAATAGCTAAACTTCCAACTGGGATGTGCAACCTCTCTCATGAAAAATGACACTGGAAAATTGGAGGTAGCTGATTTGATGCCAGTTTCCAGAGTTTCAGGGGAGATCAAGGGAACATATTGACCAATAAACTTGCTATCTTTGCAGGTGAGATTGGCAAGAACTATAATGCAGAGCCAAGAGATGAATAAATTGGGAAAGAATCAATGAAGTTTCTGTAAACAGAAGTCATGCTTCATAAATTTACTAGTTCTCTGAAGTATTCAACTACCCTGAGGTCATCAGAAATCCATCTGATAAAGTTTATATTAACTTCAGAAGAGATTTCACCGCATTTTTTTTTTTCAAATGCTCTTAGAAAATATAATCTGAGGGAATAAGCAGGAGCTAGGCAGAAATAGTTTTTACAGTGGAAGATAATGTTAATACTTAGTTTATGCAGTTCAATATATTTCTAAGTGATACGGAAAAAGGACAATAGTTGGCTGACCACATTTGCTGATGCAACTAAGGGTAGTAAAGACAAAGGCTGACTGAAGAGCATCAGAAAGACCCCATGCTACTGAGTTAACAGGGCAGAAAAACAGGAGAGAAAACTCAGTGCAAATAGATCTACAACAAAGCACAAGGAGAAAACACAATTCTAACAACATTTACAGTGATGGACTCTGAGCTTATTATTACCATTCACATGATATTTTTATATCATGCTAAAGAAAATTTGGCACAATGCTAAGCAGCTATCTAAAGAAGTATATTGATTGCTCAGAGTTATTTAAGGAAAAAACAAAAGAGAGAGCATTATTCCACTGTATGCACCTGTGGTATCCCAGCAACTCAACTAATATTTTAAGTTCTACTGTGCCCTTCTTATGAAGACAGTAGTGAAATTAGAAAATATGGAAAGATGCTAACAGGGATAGTGGAAAGTGCAGAACAGCTTTTGTACTGTGATGATAGTATGATGATAGAATGATTAGATAACTTAGGGCAGTCGGCTTGAAAAGAGGTTATTGAGGATGGAATATGATGTATCTACAAAATTACAGGTGAACAGATATTGAATCCAGTATGATAAGCAAGGAGTAGTCAGAGAAAACAAAAGACATTTCTTCTGACAGTGCAATAGTTATGCTGCTGAGCATAATGTAGAATGCTGTGAAAGGTGCAATTTTATCTGGATTGGAAAAGTGAGTGGAAGAAATTATGGGAGAAAAAAATTACAGGAGGCTATGAAATATGACAACATATCCACCGGAAGTCCATGGGCCCCAGTTCAGTGGAATCTTGACAGGGCTCACGGGAAGTGCCACTACACTGCTATCCCCTCAGCCACTTAGAGGAGGGTACGGGACCAAATCATCTGACCCGCTACCTCTGCTCCTGGGCAGTGAGGAAGAGGACAGGAATGCCCAGTCAGGCTGCTCACAAACCAATGTTACTATTCAATTAAATCTAAAATACACTATTAAAAAGAGAGCAGACTGTGCTGATACAACACCATCCTATCAAGGGCCAGGGGAGTAGATGTACGGGTTATGGTAGTAAACTGTCCCGCATTCAGAGCTGTTTTCTTCCCTGATAACAATGGCTATTGAAATCCATGGATATATAGTCGGAGGGAGACAATTTTTTACTTGTATATCTTGTGCATCCTATTTTTGGAATTCCATATGTCCAATTTAAAAAAGGGTGTTAACCAGAAAATTAAATTGCACATAGAGAGCAGTTTTGAATGCTGTATGTTTTGCAGTTCTGTCTTAAATGTTCTGGGAAACAAAATCAGGTGTCTCAACTTGTATTGGCTCTGGCCCACAGGCCACCACTGGCATAGATGACAGCTGCGTCAGTGACAGTGCTTTTGGGAAAAGCCAGTGTAAAAGCAGCTTGAGAGTGGTAATCATACTAACAATGCAACTGTATGTTTTCTCAGCTTGTTTTGATGGACAAATTCACTGCTTCCTCTGATAGAAACTAAACAGCCTCAGGCTACAACCACAGATGCACTGCTTTGGATAGCCATCCCTCTTCTGAGTAATTACTGTATGTGGAATTACAGCAGAGACAATATTGATAATTTTGAGGAAAATCATTAATTATATCTTCAAGTATGAAGTAACATTAACTGTCAAACTAATCAACTAATGGTTTCCATTAAGGATTTTCTTTCTCTTAGTTCTTCTGGTCTCCTTGGGTAAATACTTCAGTTGCGTGAATGTGGAAGTTTGTATGAGTAAGAAGAAAATACTTTTTCTCTTGGCAATATAGAGCTGATATTGCTAAAGGAGTAACACTGAGACATCATTAGAAATGCCTTCTAATTTCCAATAAATCACAATTAGGCAAACCAAGCACAGGCACAGGAATCTCATGAATCTCCTCTAATATGTAATTTGAGCTTGGGAGACCTGGCTGGTAGCTCTATTACTATATGAAAATAGATCTTAATACAGCTATTAGAGCATGAGGGTGAATCTGCAGAGCCAGTACTTAAGCCACATTACAGGTCCTTTCCGCTGAGCTTTACAACACTTTCATGTAGTCTCCAGTGTGGACTGACATCAAATCACACAGGTCCCACATCAGATAAAAAGGATAGCAGATTTGTTACAATTCTCTCCTTCATTTGTTGATAGGATGATCCTGCTTATCTTGAAGGTGATGCAATGTATGCGAACATTAACTGGCTGAAGCAAGAATATATGAAAACTCAGAGAAACTGGAAAGAAGTGAATGACAGAATGAATGCAACAATACAAATACGAAGGAAGATGATCACTGATAAGGCACCTTTACAAGACATTCTTAGACTATTTCCTTTCTTAAGATGCCCTTATCAGGTAACAGATCTATACTTAATAATGGCATTGAGTTTAATATTATAAGTGTGATACAACTGTGGGCATGTATCTTACTGGATGTTTCTAGTGAAATATTCATCAACGTTCTTCTGTTTAATCTATTGTATTTTTACTGCTAACACCACTTTAAAAGACTCACCAGTTAAATATGCCACACACAACAGCAGTGAGTTATTGGAAGTACTTTGTTGATACTTGATGTACTTCTTCCCTGTTTTGGAAAGAAATTAAACTATCACCTCATCCAGTTTATAGATCTTATTTTACTGAGCTAGTCTTACCTTGTCTTCAAAGCATGCATTTTATTTTGTTTTTAGTTTTGATTTTGAGGATTGCAATAATACTTTTTTTTTTCCTTTTTTAGCTCTTTCGGGAGTTCCAGGTTCTTACACACATGAACGTTTATCAGAAAACAGTTGAGATTTTGGAGATTTATTCAGAAAACATTTTATCTTTGTATCTGGTGAAGAATAATCCAATTACCATTATGCTGCAAGAAAATCTGAAACAGCACACAGAGGAAGACATTCTAAAATGTCAGTACAAATCTTCTATTCTCTGAATATCTGTTCTGGTCTGGATGGGATGGAGTTAATTTTCTTCATCGCAGTTGGTATGGTGCTGCATTTTAGATCAGTGACCAAAACAATGCTGGTACCACACAGTAATGTTTTAGCTGTTGCTGAGCAGTGTTTGTACAGCATCAAGGCCACCTCTGCTTCTCACTCTTCCCCCCAGTGAATAGGTTTGGGGGCTTATGCAGAAGAAGCTGGGAAGGGACATGACCAGGCAGATGACACAAATTAACCTCCTGAGTTGGAAGGCACCCGCAAGGATCATTGAGCCCAACTCCAACTGATAACTGGGTAGGAGAGGAGTTTGGGGGTGAGCAGTGGTGGCAGAAGGATTATCCAGCTCACAAACTCCACTAGAAGCAAGGCCTAGCATAAGAGAAATTTAATCATAATATTGACTTTATGAGTGTGATGAATGATTTAAATACTGCTGCGCGTTGCCAGCTGAGGCACCTAAACCTTTACTGTGGCACAAAGTACTCTTCAAAAGGGACTGAGCAGCAGTTCCACTGCTAAGCTGTTAGCTATTTCATAAGCCACAGTTTGTTTTTCCAGGATGATACCAGAGTGCCAGAATGTTTTCATTTGTAATTTAGTAGAAATCCTTGCCTTTGACAGACATGAAGATGACGGCTGCATGTTTACTTCTGCCAGATGTCTTTGGAGATGACTCGAGTCTGTTTGCTGCAGTAAACGAGGAGGTAGGAGACAGCACCACTGGTTGTGGTCTCTTGCTCATATGAGCTGCCTGGGCACATCCCTTGGCCTTTTGGTGGTTCAGCTTAGTTCCTAGAAAAGGATGATGTTAGCCTGCCTTTTGGATAAAGAGCAAATACTAACAGAAATGCTAGTTAAATTCCAAGCAGTGTTATTAGGCTTACTGAATTCTCTGAGATGTTGTTACAATTTACAATTCAGTTCACCAATGTGATGCTGTGACATCATTTGAAATATTATTATTATTTTTTTATTTAGGTGAAGGTGGTGACACCAGTGTTGGAAGTTAAAAATCCCTTCAATGTGAATTCATGTGAGTTTGCTCTGTATGTAGAAAAACAAGAGGTAGCCCAGCTTGAGGACTGCACCACAGCCCTGGCAGCACTGGTGGCTGCATTTTACGTGTTTGATATCCCGTGCCCAAACAGAATCTACAGGACACTGAACTTCCTGGAGTCCCTGGTCTTTGAGATGAGGTGTCCAGCATTCCTCCCAGCTCAGGTAAAGAGAGGGCTGGAGATCCCTGAATATCCCACTATTTGCTAGTGTGCACAGCACTCGTCTCAGGAACATTTTGTCAAAATAAATCCCTTTGTTGTGAAGATGAATCAGTGCCATTCTTTCTAGTGAAAGTGTATGTATATTTGTAACAGTTATGTTTAATACTGCCTTTTTTTTTTTTAATTGTACTGGCTACTTTTATAAAAATCTGAAATCTGAGCATTTTCTTTATTTTAAATGGCAATTCTAGAACAGCCTGGAAGTATTAGAGAAAATAAAATTTTCTAGATTACTACACGTGTTGTGTATTTTTTTTTCCACAGAGGATTTTACAAATTCAGATTTTTGACCATCAGAATTTAAAAAACATACTTGTGAGTTAGTGAGCACTTTGCTGCTTTAGATGCTAATATATTTAATGTCCTGAAGCAACAGAAATTAGATTTACTGGTTACCACTCTCGCTATATTATGATCATATGATCATTGAAACTACTTAATTTTTTTTTTTTTTTAAATGCTGGGCCAGATTTACAGTTTTGCAGGATGATGACTTTTCTTTCTTTTCTCCATACATGAAATGTTCTTTTCTTCTTTCTTTTAATATTAATCCTAAATTTGCTAAATAAGGATTTTGAGATGAGCTCTCAAAGTAGCAAAAATGACTTATCTGGGATGCTGCCATGTGCATTTGTAACCACAGATTTGGCAATGGGGAATGAATGCTTCATTTTCTTTCTGAGTTTGCTTTCCAGAACAGAGCAGCCTTTTCCACATGTACATGTCCCATCTGCCCATGCAGAACAGAGGCCCTCTCCACTCCTTTTCCGCAACCTCCTCTTCTCCCTAACACCTCTTAACTCCTTAAGCCCCTTGTACGTCCTGAAATCCCATGGGATTAGAGCCTGATAGTGGGTGGCTTCAGACAGGCTCCTAGTGATGGAAAGAGCAGCTGCCAGCAAACTTGACCTGTGCTTTAATTAATCTACACAGAATAGCAAATAGCATTTTATTAAAACACTACATTCTGCTAAAGAGCTCCATCTCTCACCAGTTCTAAAAGTGCCCATACAGGCAAAGCAGCATTTGTGGTCACCACTATTCCTCACACCCAAACACAAAGCTTGGAAGACTGCAGAAGTTTTCTTAATCCTTGGATGTGCAAGAGTGCGTCCAGTTCAGAGATTACAGTGGGACACTGCAGTATGAGAGGAGAATACTGACTGCATTTAATGGCCAGACTCTCTTGCTAAAGTTTTTCGATTTTCACTTGCCTCCCATGGAAATTGTGGGATATCCTTAGCCCATGTAACTGCTGGGTCACCTCCAATACAACACTGAAAACCATTGCAAATGCCATTTTAAAGATTCAGTAGGTGTCCTAAGTACATTTAGTTTCCTAGTGCATTTGTTAGATGTAGTCTTTGTAACAGAAGTTGCTATACCCTATTACCTCATCACATATACAAAAGTGAAGAATGTACTAAGTCCTCATTAGTGAAGTGATAGCTATGTGAATAAAAAGTTGGGCTCTGCATCATTTAAGTGAGATTTTCTTCTATATCTTCTAAATAGTATTAATTCTAAACCATTTCTTTAAACCACAGTACTCTGTACTGTGGTATACAAAAACAGGAAGTTTTACTGTGTACTTAGGTATACAAAATCTCAGGAAGCTGCTAAGTAATCTCTGTTGAGTGGCAAATCATTGGTTCTCACTGAAGGCTACAGAGCTGGCACATGAGAGAAAGCTAAACACAGAAGGTGAGGGTTCAAGGAAATGAACTACACGAAAGGACAGAAGGAAAGAAAACGTAACAATTTGGCATTTTACTGTTCTGCATAGGCAACCTCAGCTGTTGGCAGTGACAAAACCCAGGTCCATAAATCTCAGGTGAGACTGGTTTTGGGGCAAGGTCGGACAGCAGCAGCTAAGTTGCGCTCTCAAACTCATGGCCACATTGAGCTACAGTGAAGAACTACTCCACGCCACCCTATGGAACACTTAGGTTCATCTGGGAATCATGGGCATACACAAATGTAACAGACAGCTCCAATTCAGGTTTTATTTATTGTAGTACAATAAGAGTGCAATTTGACTGTACAAATATTGAACAAAATGTAAAAATATTATTTATGCAATGCTATGGAAGGAAATTAACAGAGCAATGCAACTTACTTCATACTGACCCTGTTTTACCTCACATTATGGCAGGTACCAGTCCCCAAATGTGATCTGGAAGGGGCACAAAGAGTTCTTGAAATCTTGAGGAACTTCAGCCAAAGAGCAGCCTAGCAAAATCTGTGTGAAAATTTAAAATTCTCCGAGTTCTGTGCAACAGAAACACTGTTTGTTCATAACTCCACAGACTGAGCAACTGCCCACCTCACCGCTAAGGAGAGGGCTGCCAAAAGCTTGATCCAATTCTTCTCTCTCTCTCCTTGCAAAAGCAAAATTCTGGTACAGTCCTCAATATACTGGTAGCTAGGCTTTCCTCAATTTAAAGTGCATCCGGCTTACATCTTACGTATATATACCATGTGCAACAACTTTCCCTGACAAATTGTTATAATAATCCTCCAAGAAAGATGGTTGCCTCACTTAAGTACCTGCTAGTGGAATCTGCAGTCTTGCTAACGACCTGCTGAAATCCATGCCTTTTACCTAGTTCGTGCCTATGCACCATATGTGTTTAAGTGGCCTTTTCCTCCATGCTTTGGCTTTCTCCCTATGCCTCACTCACTTTTAAATCAGACTTTCGAACTAGGAATTGGTGGGTTAAGTAATTTTCCCACCTACTGCGAAAACAATCCTATGTTGAATATAAAGCCAGAGTAGCAGTCCTAGCTTAGCACACTGTTTTTCTCCACTGTTGTGGTAAGTATACTGGAGACTAGCATGTGCAGACACGAATAAATATGTTTTTTTTTTTTTTTGATAATAGTATTACCTCAAAATACATTTATTTTCCTTCATGTGCTGAAGGACTGTAGCACGCTCCCATGTAAAAGGCTGGGGCTCTATTGTGCAGCGTAAATGAAAGTCTTCTATGAAGTCAAACTTTATTTTTCAGTTGCAGCCTTCTCTATACTGATCTTTTGGTAAAATACATTAAAGATGCTGGTGGAAAAACTCACGTAACATTTTTGTAATCGTGCAAAAGTAAAAACATTCAGTTATCAAAAAAGCATTATAATTTCAACCCCAACAAGGTTTGTTTTGTTTTGTAACAAGCAAACAGACAGTTTTATAATCTGCAAAGTCATATGCTGTAGCATAAAGTGCCACATATGTAACATTAACCGTTTCATTTTTAAACTATGGCACAAATTCATATTAGCCATAACAGTCTCATCTGGCTACCTGTAGCCTAATTTTTGGCTAATCATTTTTTATTTTCATAGTATGAAGTAAATGCTACTGAAAAGTAAAATGGGTACATGAAGTAGAATTCAAGAATTCTTAGAAAATATTAACGTTCCCTTATATAATACAGCATAAATAATTAATGTTTTCTTGATGTCCAGAGAGAGTTAGGGATCCTAACCATCCATGGAGAATTAGCGCCATTAGTTTGGTAAATAAGACTAGCTGACTTGGTTGTTACACAGTACCTTCTTAAAAGCTTGCGCACTTCCCAGAAGGATTCAGATGTGTACTGGCTCTAGGAGAATATAAATAGTCCACCAGTGCCGAACATACTTTGCTTCCTTTCTGAGAGTCCTTACTCAACAATTCTAGTGAGTCTTTGTGCTTTGAATAAAACATGAGCTCCAGTGGAGAAAGCTGGCTTGTACACATTTTCCATTATCTTCAAAGTTCATTGTGTGAGTTTTTCTCTGCAGCTTTGAACATCAGAATGGAATTAAAGATTTTTAGGGCTGGTCCCAGTTTAATGCTCATTATTTTGACAATGTCTGATTGGGTCATTAGCAGAAATGCTTCTCCATCAATTTGCTTTAAAAGAAAAACACAAAAAGCTATTAATAGGTCTGACAGTGCAGCAGTATAGATGTTTCAGAAAACATGAAAAGAAAATTCCCAGACAGCATAAAGGAATGGCTGGATACAAATGCTTTCAAACTTCAGGATAGCTTTGCTATAAACTTTTTAGACAGATTAACTAGTCAAAAAGAACAGGATGATGATCCTCTTTCTGCTTGAAAATAACTGTCTGGCTAATTTTTAGCCAACCTGTTTTTATTTTCATACTGACAGTATAAAGTAAAAGCTACTGAAAAGTAAAATAGGTAAACGAAGTGAAACTCAGCAGTACTGTAGCACAATAACTGTTTTTGCCATCTTAGCTACTCCTTGTATGCAAACCTTCATACGAAAGTTTCTAAATTTTACTCCCAGCTAAAGAACTGGAACCCTCTTCAGGCCGCTCTTCTCTGTTCATTCAATAGCATATTAAAATGAATGTGGTCACAGATGTAAATGTGGGCTTGAGTAGGTAAATCTGCTTCTGGTACAAACACAACACTTATTTTTTCCTCCTAGTTTAGTAGTATTGTTAGTTTAATAAACATTACAAACAAATGTTCTCTGTAAGCAAATCATTCTGTCACCAGGGGTGCTAAATCTGAACATGAAAGCCATGAGGCAAGGCCTTCACTTCCCAGGGCTTCACTGGTGCAAACACTTCCTTTTGTAAACTTCAGGTCATTTTGGTATCTGTAGCAACTTTTCAGTGTAACATAAGCAAGACCGCTAGGCCTAAAAGCCAACTGTGGTTAAATTAGGAGCACTGCTTAGGCTTGGAGATACTAATTTGAGATAGAACTAGTGTAATTAATTTCCTGAAAAAACAGAACATGAGCTTTCCCAATCATACATGCTGCTAAGGCAGAGTGCAAGGTACACCGCAGCATGCACCGCAGCACTGCAAGCTGAGAAACGCTGCCGTGAGACCAGCACCACGTAGTTACGACAATTGCTGGTGACTCATGTTGTGCACGGAGCCAAACTGGGTGGACTCAGAACCAGAAGTGTGGCAATGTGGGGGTGCCCAGCTTTTTGCAGCATCTTCATAGAAGCAGGATGAGTGTTCATTTCCAAAGCAGAAGTTTGAACAAACACCTTCCACCTACTGAAAGACCTTCAGTTGTATGCTTGAAAGGGTATTCCAGAATGAACTTCTTTCAGTCCCTTTTGTGAGAGCTAGAGTTAGTAGGTGCATGCAGTATGACTGCCCCGTAAACCATATGGATGCCAGCCAGTCCATGCTGGTTGGTCTCACTGGCAGGGAATGCTCCTGGAGAGATTTAATTTATTACTCACAGACAAATCGTCTGAATCTTAAAGAGGGCATGTATTTTCTTACATCTCTGAGAATTAAAGTGTTTAGCATTCATCCATTTCTGTGGCACTTCTTATGTGCTGGCTCAATCAGCAGCATGCCAGCTATTATTGATCTTTAAATTAATTGGAGAGACATCCTAAGTGACACAGAGGATGAGCTAGGCCTGCATACCTGCTACAACTGTAAAATGCCTAAAGTCTAAGCAAGTGCAAAATGCCTAGAGATGCTACACATCACTCCTTTGTTATATAACTGTAACAGTAAAATCTACAGCCTGAAACTTCTGACAAAGGAGAGGATTAGCAGGGCCATCTGTATACATTTTCCTCAGAAGGTGCATTTACATTCTCAAGTTTAAGAAGTGCCACAATTATTCTTCACTGGACTGTATGGCTGACTTGGGATATTACAGTATTATACTCTGCCCATTCAGGTGGTCTGGCTGAGATAAACACCTGAACTATTCACTCCGGCACTTTGTGATCAAATAACCTTCTTGGAACTAAGCAGTAACAGAAGTAGCAAACCTCTGACAGGAAAAGCAAGAGTCAATACAGATTATAAACATCTATTGTGCCAAGAAGCCCTTTACTTCCCACTCCATGAGCTGCAAAATGACCTAATCTCCCATATATATGCTTCTGACTTCAAACATACACTTCATCCAAACAGTTTACATGTGTTTTTAGTGACAAAATAAAATTAATCTTTCCATTAAGCTTTGCGCTCTGTGATTTTTTGAAATAAAATTCACCCACCTCATCTTTAAACACCTTGCCATGTTCCTCACAACCTGGTAAACTCCGTATAAATTCAGAGACCTGCCACCAAAGAATACAATTATAGATTTAGTAAGACTGGGGTCTTCTCAAAGTAATCTTAAAGGTTGACAAACATTAAAGCAAAGGTTTCTAGCTGTTTTTGCATCCTCTAATTAGGTACTTCACATTCTGTCAGTGCACAGAGTCATGCAGCTAGGTGTGTAAGGACAAGATTAATGGCTACTCCCTCACAGTCAGTCAGGTTACTCTACCTATGCACATCCAGAATCATGAATCCTCTCTTTGCACAAACAAAAATGTCTGCTGCCTTCCTCTCCTTTTATTCTTTGCACCAGAGGGACTAGCAAATCTTTTCTCAAATTTCCCTTTTTTCTTCTGATTAGAGGAGATACAACTGTTCCATCCACAGAAAAGTGCCTTAGTCACAGGCACTTCTAAATGTAAAGCAGGGACTAGAACTAGATCCTCTCTGTCCAACCATTACTATACACCTGAACAGTGATGGGGGTTTGATTTTGAAATTAAATGTCATGGTTTGACCATAACCATACTATTTGTATACAGACTACACTGTCAACCTCCATAACAGTGTGCCACATCCAAACTAAGTACAGGGAATAGTTCTTGGTCCATGACCCCTAGACCGTTCCCACAAAATGTTTGTGAGGGTGCTAGATGTCATTAGTGTGGACCTTGTGCACATGCTGGGCCATACACTTAGTATTGCTCTTTTCCTCTTTAACCCCAGTGAAAATATATACATACATATTTATTTGTGCATCTGTATCTATGCCTATACCTGTATCTATACATGTATGAATTAATACTTACTGCTTTTATGGCTTGATGGCAGCTGAATGAGAATTTTGAAGACCTGTTAAATTAAGTCTGGCTGTCTCTAATCTTCTGAGTACTAATGCATTATCAGTAATTTATGGGGTTAATCTATAGCTCTGAATAAACCAAGAAGTTGAGGGTGTTGGCAGTGAGACAAAAGATACAGGGAAAACCTACCTCATCTGTACTCCACTTAGAAACTTTACTGGCTGGGATCCCAGCTACACTTGGAAGGAGCTTGCTGTGCTGTTCCCAGCGCAAGGGTAGGCCAGGGATTTGCAGTTTTGAAGACACAACAACTGGTTGAGAAAGAAGCCTCTGGGTGTTGGGTTCTTCAGTATCTTCAACAGAAAGTAATAAATAAGGATTAAATCCCTCATTTGGTGATGAGATCGGTCACAGTAAATCACATTCATTTCTATTAATATACATGGACCTCCCTACAAAAGCTGTACAATTTTGCTTACACCAGAATTAGAGTACGATGAGTATTCTTCCAATAGTATGACTGTGATTACATAGGCTCTGTATAAATGTAACTACTCTTACAGGGAAAAAATCTCCTTTAACACAACACAATGCTATGCTAACATGCTATGCTATGTGATTTGGCATGCTATGCTATGTGATTTGGCATATCACACCATTGGTCACATAATTTTAAATATTTTGATACAATAATTAACACCCACTTTTAACAGTTATACAGTACTACAAGAACTAGCTTAATGCCAGGGTTGAGCTGTAAAACTTCATCAAAACCAGCACTGCACTGCTATAAAATTCCAAGTGAATCAGTTGAACAGTTCCAGCCCACACAACATTTATGCCTCATCCACAACAAAATGTTTTTCAGTTCTTCTGAGAAAAAAACACAAATGTCTGCAAATTCCCTGCTCCCACTTTAACTGAATGTTTTATTTGGAAAATAACATTTAACTCCTCCATGATTTTTCCTTTTTATTTCCTTTTTCCTTTTTATTTCTTGCAAGGTCATTTCCCTTTTTTATCTCACCTATCCATTATGGAAGGAAGGAGGCTCCCACTCCACCTGCCTCAAAGCTAATGTACAGGTGGGAGGGTGGCTTCCGCCACATGCTGCTGTTGCTGTTTGGAGAACAGCAGCAGTTGCAGATGTGTGTAGGAAGACAGTGAAGAGTCATGCCTTGAATGATGTCAAACTGCATATGACATCTACATTCATTTAGATCTATTGCAAATGCAAAAGCAACAAACCTGCTGTGAACTCAGGCCTGAATGCCTCCCTGTTGCAGAGTAAAACTGTGGACAACCTCTGGAATTCATTTCTGAATGAAACAGTCAAAGAATCTATATCTAATATTCCTTACTATCATTACTTCATACAGTCACTCACAAATCTCTATGCTATTCTTGTTTGGATTGTTCACTTCTATTACAGCTCCATTCTATTTCAATTTTTGGGAAGTTGCTATTATTCATAGATCTCTCTATTCTTACTGTTCTAGTTTTCATACATTTGTGCCCAACAACTAGGGCACAAATTCCTATTACAGATTTCTGCCATCACAGTGGGATCAGTTTGAAATATATAATGTGGCCAACATAAGAATTTATTACGTTAGTGTTTTAGTTCAGGTTAGGAGCATGTATTTGAAGTGAAATTCCTCATCTTCTCTACTTATCTCACCTTGGTTCACAGCATGAAACAGGCTCAGTTTATTTTGGATGAAACTAAACTAGAAGGTTACACTCTAGGAGCACACCTAGCGTGCTCCAGTCACTAATGGGCAGGCAGTGCATGAGAGGAGTGAAGCCCAAGAAATAATCCACCTGAAATGGGGCTACAGTACATACTGTATCTTCACTACCACATGATTCACTTTACAAATCTGCTTCTACTGGGTAATATTACTCACTAATTAATGTAGAAGCAGCAATAGCTGTTCAGACCTAACAAACTGCTAAAGTAGTAAAGCAGTAAAACTGCTATGAGAACAGTTTCTTTTGGGTTGGGAAAGCGCAGAGGAAGAGAAAGAGATGCTATATTAGTAGAAATATCAGCTCTGCAGACTTAAAGTACCCTGCTGCTACACTATGGAGGGTATTATTTGATGGAAAAATAACAACAAACTGAAACTAGCTCCAGCCTTCTAATTCCAGCATCTGCATACCTGCTGCCATTGCTCCTACTTGTAAAGATAAGAAATGTCTCTGCAGAAATGCTGCAACAAATCCAATTTTTTTCACTATGAATTTGGTCTCTTCCACATCAGTTGTCATCTTCTTATCTTAACCAATCTGCTTTTTAAGCTCACATCAGCAGACTGCAGCATGTCTTTTTCACTTCTTAAACTTGCTTCTCCTCCTCTCTCTATACAATCTTGCTGATTCTCCCGAGAGAATAAAAAGGGGAGGTGGAAGGGGGAAAGGAGGGGGAAGAAGCAATTCTCCCTCAGCTGGACCTGCCCTTTCCTATCACTTCATTAACCCAATCCTTCTCCTCTGCTATCCCTGATGCATGTAATTTTTGTGCTCACCTTTTCCCTCAACCTTGCTCCAATGATCCCATTCCACCAAACTCTCTATAACTGCTTTTAATTCTCACTCTCCCTTCCTCCTTCCCTCCAATATTTCCCACCACTATCATGTTGGCTACTCCAACCTGTAACCTCAGCGTCATCTCAATTCAGACCTTACTGAAGGTGATTTCAAAGCTCTTCCCAGTCTCTTCCACCAGTCTCTCCAAAACACTGCACTATAGTTCTTCCCAAACCCAGCAACTCCGAACTCCCTTTCTTTTGGGTTCTTCTGGTCCTTCAGCTTAATTCTGGTTGCTTTCAAGACCTATCCTCACTTTATATCCAATATCCATTATTCCAAAGTTTACTCTTTCACCATTTAGTCAGTATTGTCAGTCCACTCATTATATTTTTGCGGTCTTCATTTTTTTCTATCATACACGTACTCTTGGAAGTGATATCCTTAAATGTCTATCAACACATCACTATTGTTTAAATTTTCCTTAGAGCTTATTTCTAAAAATCTCAGTGACAAAAAAATAGTCTTGCAAGGCAGCAAACCTATTGAATGTGAAGCTTGTTTTACCAAACAATATATTTCTCATTGCTCCTTGAATCATTTCCCTATCCCTAGCTCAGTTTTTTTTTTTTTTCTAAAAAATATCTTAAGAGTTGAGAATAAAATTATATTAGGATTTTTTTTTTCCATTTGCAAAGCACATAATGCATTGCTATGGTAAAATAAATAACAGATAACAATACTGTGCCAAGAATATTCCAATCAAAGTATATGTATTTATGCATATGTAAGAGCATATAGGTTCAGATGTAGTGAGTAGCAGTAATGTCAGTTAAGGGTACCTATCTATCCCATATGAACCTTATTTTCTGTAGTTTACAGCAGCGTCATATCCCAAAAATTCCAGATGAAAATTCTATGCTGGACATCTGTCCCATATTGTATTGTTGTTGTTTGGTTTTGGTTTTGTTTTCTTTCCTTTTTTTTTTTTTTTTAAAGAAACTACAGCAAACAGTTCAATGAATTGTGAATGACATTAGCAGAAAATAAGTTCACTAACGTGACACTGCATAATGAAATTGATGGAGTACAAGGTTTATCATTCAAGAGCTCTAGTTAGTGACAAGAAAAAGAATTCAGTGCCTAACGCCTTTCAGGATGTGGGCAAAAATGCCTCTGCTTATCAGCCTGTGTCTTATCTCCCTCACACATAAGTTGCACTGCAAAAGAGGAGCATGAAAAGTGCCAATTTATCAACTAGATGTAGGGAAAAAAAAAAAGTCCTTCAGCCCTGCAGTGTGTATAGTCACATCCCTGGCAAAAATAAGTTGAGGCTTAGTTGGGGTAACTTCTTGTACAAGACAGTGCAGAG
This sequence comes from Anser brachyrhynchus, assembly GCF_964034855.1. NCBI lineage: Eukaryota > Metazoa > Chordata > Aves > Anseriformes > Anatidae > Anser > Anser brachyrhynchus. The sequence goes on from NC_137696.1 coordinate 67,437,215, forward strand.
GACAGTATTTTGGCTACAATCCATGTGTATAATACCAGACTTCTGAGTTTTTTCATCTAAAAGCTCTACCCACTTCATGCTCTGGTCTTCCTTGTTCTGCAAGCCCTGCTTTCCAGGAAGAGGAAAATCATGTTTGTGGACCAGATAAAACACGTGATATACTCAAAATAAAGTCCCGGTGTGAAGTCCCAGTTTGGACATTTAGGAGAACAGGACCCTGAAGCGCCCCACCATGTGTTAACCAGTTTCACCACAGATGCAGAGGATTCCTTGCATCAGGTAAGTGAAGAAACAAAATCTGCTTGCCAGAAAGATATTAGAAACCCTTTTAATCCTGACCACTGCTCTTCTCTGATGACATTCTGCTTCAGCATCAATCCACCTGCCTCTACCTTCTCCATGCTTAAGAGGGCCTTGTTACCCTTCTCTCTGAAATGTCTTCCTTACTTCATCTTTATCTTCTTAGTTTGATCCCTTCCAATAAAATAACCTAAAATTTCGAAGAAGCCAAGAGGCAAATGCTTTTTTTGCATTTATGAGAGACCCTTAACGCTGCTCATGCATGTTCTAGCTCCAAGTCTATATCAGTGTTTCAAACACAGGATTTGTATCCATAAATAATAATAAAAAAGAAGTATAAAAGGGCCCTGATTTCAGCGGTGCTCTTTAGCTCCAAATAATCCTTCTCCAAAAAAAGGGATGAAAGAACAGTACACATTTTATAAAGTATTAGTGCCACAAATCATGCCACAAAATTACATGTACAGAAAGAAAGTAAAGAATCACTTTGTTAAACAATAATACAAGTGTTCTAGTTTTACAAATCTAGTCATGTAGGACCCTACACAGAAATGCATACTAAGTAGTAAGCAAAGTGAAAATACTCAAATAGTCAATTCTGCCAAAATCAAAATGCTTCATAAAATCAGACCATTTTTTCTTAGAATACATGAAGACTTTCTTACAATTTAAAACACTCAGAACGATTTTTTGTACTGCATTATATAATGCAGCATCACAACAGTATGTTTCTATTCTGCTGAAACAAAGTACTTCAAATGACCAAAAAAATTCATCTGTTTTAGAAAGAGTCTTCTTTTAATTCATTTTCTCCAGAATTCTGCACTACATTATGTTTCAGAACACTGTAACAACTTGGATTTTTACACCTCTTGTAATAGACAGATTCTTTCATATTTCACATACCCTTCAGAGTGCCTCTTAGATCCATTTGAAAAGTGCTGCCAGACAAACGAACTTTTAAGGTAAAAGGAATATATCAGAGGTTAATAATTAAAAATCAAACACTGCCTTAAGTTTTATTTTTATGTGATGCTCAACTAGTCTAGCAGAATTTTCAGGTTTTTATGAGGATGAGCTCACTTAGAAAGTAAGAAATGTAGCCCTTAAAGAACCACAGTTACTCAAGTCTTACTTAAGATTTCTGGACAAAGGCCTTACAAATTTTGTGTTGCACAACAAACTGTTGAAAAATAAATCTAAAAAGTTATGGAATTAAAATATCAAATTAAGAGCATCTAGCTTCTCATTGAACTTGTATGAACTGACATATTATTGCAGCAAAAGCTGCTCTGAAACAATATGCCATTTCAGTTCAGGAACTAAATAGCCTGACATACTAAGTCTCACTCACAGCAAATAATTATCAAGGGTAAGACTGTAATGTTCTGGTTTTGTACTCTGTTCTTTCTGATGAGGATAAAAATGAGTAATGAACAGCCACCTCAATCTGTCCAGCTGGATCTGTACAGCCAAGAGTTTTGACACAGTGTTAAATGAAAACTTACAGAATCAAAAAATATGTCCGAGCTGTGGACATTTCCACGTTCCATCATAGGGACCTCTGGAGACCCTATGATGGAACGTTCTGTTGATAACAAAACATTAGACTAGGTTATCCAGGGTCTTGTCAAGCCAAGTCCTAAGTATTTCCAGCAAAAGATATTCCAACTCTTTTCTGGGCAGCCTATTCCAGTTGTTCTCATGGTGGAAAGTTTCTTCCTTATATCCAGATAGAACTTCCTCTGAAGCAATTCATGCCCATTGCCTCTTACCCCACCACTGTGTATCCTGAAGCAGAGGGCTCATTTACCTTCTCTGTAATACCTTTCAGTTACTGGAAGACTCTGAACAAGCCAATTCCTTCAACATTTCTTTATATGTCAAGTCCTTCAACCACCTAATCGTCTTGGTGGCCCTCCACTGGACCGTTTCCAGTTTTTCAATGAAGTAAAAATCTTAGTCTTCCCTCTCTAATTCATATGAAAAGTGCCCATTCTTCATATGGTGGGCTCAAAACAATCAGACTGCACAAAAGACTGAGATGGAGCTGAATCAGTCACTTTAACATTGCATTGTAGCTAATATGTAAATGCGGAGCTTTGCATCTTTGCAAACTTTGCAAAACTTTGCAACTTTCTTCCAATATATTTTTGAAGCAATAAATGAACATAATAACTTTAAAACCCAGACTAGTTTAATTATCTATTTGTAAAACTCAGTGAAAGGAAACATTTTACACCAGCATTCTGTTTGCACTCAATTTTACAACTTCAATAATGTTCTTAGCAAACCCTCTGTTGATTACAAGATAAACACAGCATTGAAAGTGCTGCTGTCAGAAAACTTTTGGACACAAATAGCAAATATGTAAAGCAAGTTGTAATGCAGTTTCATGAAGAATTACAAGGATTGCCACACTTTAGTTCTGCAGATTTTAATATCAAGTGTAAATATCAAAAGTACTGCCAGGTTACCTTTAATTTCATTTGAAATGAGCAGCTTATTTTCTGTCTCCTCTTCCTCACACTCTTTGTTCTTTATGGAGTCCTTTGTCTGTAGTAATCCACTGAGGAAAATAGACATTCATTTTTATTAATACATAATAAAAATCACTAAGCATGATGCAATTGCTTGCTAACAATGCTAGATCATTAACACACCAGGATACCCACACAAGGGACATTGTATCATCATAAAATATAAAAGGGGAGGATCAAATTTCTGACTTACACAGATGGTGACACTAATGCCTACCAACATGAGTTTTGCAATTAAGGCTTAAGAGTAGTGTAAACTAAAATTCTCTAAATCATATAAACGTACTTGACTTCGTAACTGAAACTAGAAAATACACAAATGAAGGCAGTGGACGTGTTCATGGCAGAAGATGAGAAGAGTAAAAAAGACATATATACAGCTGCATATCCCACAAAGCCTTACTGGTTATCCAGGCCATTCTCAGGAGCTGTCTTAAACACCTACTTCTTTTTCTCTACCCAACCTTCATCTCCAACCCAACACCTGTACTGTATTGACACACTGTTGTGCAGGTGTTAATGATCCCACTGGAAATATTTTTACCCTTCTGTTATTTCTTACAGAAATGAAGTTTAGATGAGCTTGCTGACATTATGTGTGTATTTGTTTCCTTCCTTTTTCAGTAACATGAGAACACTAGCCAATTCTTACTAAACCATCACAGAAATAGAGCTCTCAGAGATACTAAGTACATAATGAATATTTTGTTAAAATAGCTGACAGACAGAAGGACCTTAAAGTCAAGACTGTAAGAAAGCCCATTACATGAACTCAGGCTTTACTAAGTACAAGAGAAGTAATCAACAAGAAAACAAGAACTTTACCAACATTCCACAGATTAAAAACAACAACAACAACAAAACAACAAGACACAAGTAGAGCTAAGAACCCGTTAGGCATCCATATTAGCTAACTTCAAAATACAAACCCATAGAAGAAACAGACCTGTTTAATTCCATTACTTACATTTATACCTACTTAATGCAAGTAAGCTTTTGGGAATAAATCAGGTAGGACCTGCAAGTTCACTGACATAGAAAGAAATCTATTTAACACACTATAAATGGCGCAAAATTAACACAATAGATCAGAAAATCTAGCCAAAAGACACAAATGACACAAATAATAATGGTTTGACAGACAATGCCAGTAGTATAGAGGTAGCAGTTAGGCCTTCTTATGCCACAATGGACTTCTCCATAGCATCTTTCTCAGAAATATCACCTCTACTTATTTACTGATTTTTTTTCCCTAACTTCCATAAACATAGAAAACTTCTAAAGAATGATGCTACAAAGTAGTGCAATTAATTTAGAAGCCAAAGTAAATGACTAGTGTAACTCAACATAAGGAACAGAGATCTCCAGAACCTGTGAGGAAATATATATCTTCCTATTTTCTCAAGGACAATTTTTTCATGGAGACTTACATCCAGATATTTTATCACATTAGTTAAATACAAGTTAATATAATTAACTGAAGGTGTTGAAGAAGGGGTTGGAAGATAAATTAAATCTTTTTATGAGGTAGTAGCATCTGATTCCCCAGCCTTAGAGCTCATCTTCCTTAACTATAAATACTTCCAGAGTAGAATTTCTATTACAATGAAATTCAATTTCAACTTAAAATTGAATATGCTGTAGGCATACCATTTCTATCTTGAATTTTCAGGAACATTCCAGAGGACATACTCTGGTTTTCACACACTTAATTTTGCAAACAAAAAAATTCTGGTATAAATAATCATTTGTACACATAAATACCTCTTATTAGTGGGAAAAAAATGCAAAGAAAAAAAAAAAGGAAAGCAAAGGAGGCAAAAAAAAAAAAAAAAGGAAAACAAAGGAAGAAAACCAAAGGAAAGCAAAGGAGGAGATAGAAGTGGAAATTAGCTGAGTACTACTTAGGTTAGCCACAAAATAAATCTCATGGTTGGTTGTGTATGTGGTTGGTTCCTCAACCAAGTACTTCTACGAAACAAAATATTGCCTAAAACATGAAGACGTACACAACTGTACTGAAGTCAAGCAAAATTAAATCTATACAACAAGCTCTGCAGCTGAAGAGCACAAAAGTATGCATATCTATGTCTTCAATTATACATGTGCACTTTGAATACACATCTAAAAAATCCACTGGATATTGCAATAACCAGATGCTCAATATTTAATAACTCTAGTAGTTCATACATACCTAATTTTCTGAAGATCATTTTTCATACCTTTTTAAAAGGAAGTTTATTCAATTGAAAGTCCTCTCTGACTATGCTGACTACATAAAGAATGTGGAAAGCTGGATGACAAAATGCAGATAGTCATCAGTGTATTCAAACAGTTAAACAACTTGCAAAGCCTCTGGGCAGTTCAAAGTTCACAGAAGGCTGTTATTCTCTGAATGAAAATGACTCAATGCAGTGAACAGATAGCACACATCTGTTATTTTAGGGCTTCATAAAAATAACACCCTCTAAAAAAATGAAAGACTAAATAAAGTGTTCTTCAATTAATTTTAAGAGATATTATGTGAAGCCAATGTTTATTTACAGAAAAAGGTGAATTTACTATAAATATGATTGAAATGATGAACAAGAACTGTTATTTAACACAGCTCATTTCAGAACTACATATGGGAATATCATTCTGTCTTTTTTGCTATTTAAATTCACTGGAGTATGACTAATGAATTATATTTATTTGTGATATGGATATATCAAAACTGCTTGTTGATCCTAATAGGTCTTTTTCAATGTAGGTTTAATAATAATAGTATCGTGGTTGAAATAATGTGACAGAATGTTCTAAAGAAAAGTTGACAGAATTTAAAATATATAAAAAGCTGCACGTTCAAAAAAAAGTTTAATTTTATACTTACTACAGGACTTTTTGGCATAAAGGTGAGTGCATACTAGTTCAAGAAAGAAAAAAAGCTTATACAGGAGTTTCAAGGCATTTAATTGTGTCTTAATAAGACACTGAAGTTTCGATCACCAGCTTTACCATGAGGCATTCACCATATAAAACTAACTCTCTAAAGTCTCTGAAGACACTATTATTATAAACATTTACAGTTCATATATGATGAACAAAAGATAGTGTCGTTAATGTAAATATATAACAAGTGATAATTTTGTTCCAGGGTGTCTTACTTCTATTTCTTTAAGAAAATAGCCAATAAATAATGCACCAATACTGTTACTAATGAAAAACATAGGGAACCCAATTGCCTCACATATCCCCATGAAAACACAGAAGTGTATGATCTCTTTAGTTTCAAAGATAGCCTTCATATACCATAAATATTATTTTCTAATGTACTATCGCATGTCATTCTTTGTCAAAAACACATTCTGAAAACTGAGAGCTAAAGAATTACTTCCAGTAATTCTTCTGTCTTGTAGTATTTTCCTATCCTTTCTGATATGCATTACTTACTTAAATACACTGTGACACTCCATTCCTCCCTGTTTCTAGTAGAAAGACTTACTTTATTCTAAGAAGAAAAACTTTCTTCTTCCTCCCCCTCCTTCCAAGAGCTCCATGGGTAAAATGCACTGCATTGTGTAGTAAGCTGCATTTTAAATTGACAGTCTCCAAACAACCCTCACTTTGGAAGGAACTTATAGTTACCTAGGTGGCTTCTTTTCTTTCACGTCACATAACAGGGGCAGCTTCTTGCAAGGAAATGTACTTTCTCCATCTTCCTGCTTAGTAGTTTCTGATACAGTTTTCCCAGATGATCGATTATGAACTGAAGATTTTGCACCTATGTGACCAGGGCTGGGACATTTCCTGTCACTGCTGAGAACAAATTATCAAAATGTTTAAAACTGAGAGAGTTATTCATTTTATTTTCTTTATGGATAAAGAATCAGTGTAATTGAAGAAATCTAAGTGGTTTTTTTTTTTTTGGTTGGTTGGTTTGTTTTTGTTTTTAAGAAACACATGAATTTCTCAGTTGACAACAAATTAAAATCGCATACCTGGGACTTTCAAAAAATCACAATACCCTCTTTCTCATGAAGTCAGAGATAAAGCTTACAGACAATTCAACAGGAATAGAACTTGCCTAATGTCATTTTTGTTAATAAACTCCTCACTTCAAATTCTTGTAACACAAAAAAACTTTCAAATATATTTTCCTGCAACCCCATTTCTCACAATATACAGCTATGCATTTAAGACCCTATAAAACATTATTCAATCTGTCAAGTGGGACAGTTGAAGAAGTAGCACTTAATACTGTCCCTATCACAGAGAACACTGGTGAAACTTTTACTGCCTTCACTGGGACCTTATTTAGGCTAGCTGTCAGAGGGCAATTAGGTCACTTCAGATTTCTACAATCCTACACTTTCAAGAACAATTGAACCAGACGGTGCTCTGTGACAGCTCAATATTTTGTCTTTAAAACGTGAAGCTGAAACTGTTTCTGAGAATCTCATTTGAAACATCATCTATTGAAAATACATGGTAATTACATAGAAAACTTGGAAGAAATCCTCACTGTACCCATTGACATTTTCATTAACGTGCCCTTGTAACACTAAACACTAAACACTTGAAACACTAAACACAAACAACGTGCCCCTTGTAAAAGGAATGAAAAGCTTCTCTTTTCCTTCTTAAATTCTCTATGTATCTCTCTAACACAAAACAAGCACAGGAATCAGTGTCCACAATTTGTGATGGAAAATCATCATTTGAAGAGGCTCTTGGTATCACATCCATTTGTCTTTTCACAGTATTCCTGCAAGAAGCTTCAGCTACAGAGTTACCGTTCTTGCAGAACTCACTCCCAGTAATTCAATTCTCCACTCCCACAATAATGACAGAATTTATAGTGGCTATTCAAAGAGCAACATTAATTTACAGTCACATCCATAAGGCCACACCAGCAAACAACAGAAACACAAATAAGAAGCTGTGGATGCCCCTTTCCTGGAAGTGTTCAAGGCCAGGCTGGATGGGGCTTTGGGCAACCTGGTCTGGTGGGAGGTGTCCCTGCCCATGGCAGGGGGTTGGAAATGGATGGTCTTTAAGGTCCCTTCCAGTCCAAACCATTCTATGGTTCTATGATTCTATGAAATAAATCATGTTCTTCAGCGAAACCAACAGGCAAACAATCCATTTATTTCCAATTAATCACCTAGTAGCCTACACCGCTAGACTGAACTTGAAACTGAACTCTTGTTAAATCACACACAGTAAAATCAGTATCATTCTTTGACAGTTCAGTGACCTTTTCAATAAGCACTGATGAAACCATTCCTTCCCTGTAAATGAAAATGCAGAAAAATAGACAAGCCTTCCTGAAACTATTCTGCCATTACACAACTACAGATTATGCTGCAGAACATTGAAATAAAGCATTGCAGTTAGTCAGAGGCATGGTTCTGATCATAATTACCTGATTACAGGAGAGGGGGATCTTTCCCTTGCTTCCACTCTTCTGTTTCTTGGGGCAGGATTGGCTGCAGGCATCTCCCCACTCAGCCGATCAGGTAAGAGGCTTTCTTTGTTCAAGTTCATCTCGGAGTATGGGCAGCTGACTGCACTAGAAGTAGAAGAAACGTCCCCTTATTTCCAGTCACTTTACAGACTTCACTCAGTTCAAATGAAATGACCTCAGAGACCAATTTTCTAGAAGTACATGGAATCAATTCGCATAGAAAAGATTAGAAAAAATGCAACAAGTAGTCAGGCTTTAAAATGTTAATAAATACACTGATTGAAAACTTCAACCTGAATGCTTTTCATATTTCACTTCCACAGCAACTTATGTAACACAAATTAGATTAATTTATATTACAGCGTACATTCTTGCAAACTGATTGATGAATGTTTAGTCTGCTCTCTCATTCCTCTAATGGTATTTTATATATAATATACAGGATGCCTTTGACTACCTCCATCTCACTCCCAATAACACGATTTTATTCCTGTGGTTATTTTTTCCTGCAAAGGAGGATATTTTTATTATGCAGTGTCTACAAAGAGACTGCATTGCAAGGGCACAGTGTGAGGTATGGCACACTTCCTCACTGCAGCAAATGCCCCATCTTTGCAACGGAGACTTTTACTGCACTAGAAGTGTACTTCTCACACACCTTCCTGTCATTCAGAGCTCCCCATTTCACTGCACTCCCGTTAGTGAGATAATCTGACACAGTGCTTTGATAATGACTTGTAAATATTACTCTAACAAGTGTGAAAGTCATACCTCCCAACATCAGAAAACACATGTGTGTATTTGCACAAGGTGTAGGAAAGGGAACAACAGCAACACAGAACACACTGGACTGAACTCAGATTTTGTCTTTGATGTATATGTAAATGTATATTATGTATTTGGGATATTATACTTGTGAGTATGTTGACTGACTAACCAGCTGAACATTGCATTGTGTTCTTCCAAAGATGATATAGCAAATTCTGAAAGATATATATGCCATGACAGTGAACAACAAAATACTGAGTTTGCAAACCCCTATTTAAGATAAACATGCTTTATTTGGGGTTAATGAGCTACTACACTAACTATAATCGAAAATGATGCTTTCCTACTCATCTGTATTATTACAAGGAATTCTATAATGTTAAAATGTTAAAAAAAAATAAAAAAAAGTCTAAGGATTTTACTTGTTTTCTTTCAAGAATACAATTACCTGTCTTTCCATAAACAACTGCAATGTTTTATTTGTTTCACTGGTTTCCAAACAGAACTGATATAAACAAGTCTACCTTGCCAGCAATATGCCTTGCCACCTCCAAATTACAAAAAATAAACAGAAAAACAACAGCTTTAATTATCATGTTCATTCTACAAAGCACAGCATAAAACAAAAGGCCTTTTATTCAAAATATGCTGTACATCCTCCTTCTCCTTTACCCATGAAGCCTTGGATTCACAGTGAGCATGAATCAACTCTTATCATGAGGTTTGTCCAATATTAGCAATCTAATTTTGGACTTACCAACATAAACAAAAAGTTGGTGGCAATTTACATTTCTCTCAGCACTAGCAGAAAAGGAGAAAATTTCTTAAGGTTACACAGGCCAAGTCAGTCAGTCCTTTCTGGGGTTATCAAAACAAGAGTGAAACAGAAAGTCTGATTTTTTTTTTCAGATGGTTCATTTGAACAAGACAATATCAACATTTTAAAAATCCTTGTATAGCTGTTCTGAACTTGAATTATGGAGGAAAAACATGTCAGCAGAATGTGATTTCTGCTTTTCTAATCAAGATCAGATCCCCACGTAATGCCATTCTAAGCAGATGGCGGTCTACCAACAGCTTGCACCGTGTTTATAAGGGACACCCATCCATCCCCAGGTGATATAATGAAACACACCCAAGTGCCTTCTTCAAAGGAACTGGGTGATAGGCCCAGCACTTCCTCTGAGATAAAGGCACTGAAGTGTTTTGGCATGAAAACTTTCACACCAGAAGTTTATACAGCAGAATGAGCTGTAGCCAAATGGGTGGCTGGACTCTAAAACACTCCCCTTGAAAGAGGGTATTTTTTGTTTATGAATTTGTTTTCAAGCCTTTGAGCAGCATATATAAAGAAAAAAATTAACTTAGAGCACTTGACTTCTATTTCTAATTTCTCTTAAACAGAATTTAGCATTTCACTTTAGATTTGCTTATATACTTCTACTTACTTTTATTTTTGTACCTTCTATTTTTTTTTAAATCTGTTTCAGGACTAGCATCTGCCAGATGTCTTAAAAGAACTAAAAGCCAGGAACTGAAGCATGGGGAAGAAAAGAGGAAGACTAGGGAAGTGGGGAATTTGTTTTATATTCTTAATCCTTTATATTGCTGCATATATCACAACGACATCCTTTTTCCCTTTCAAATGAAGTACAAGCTGAAATATACAGGCTCCTGTTTAGAAAACAGTTTAAGGAGCCAATGCCAATGGGATTTAAGTACTGGCTGTGACAACTCATACCACTGTGATAAAATATAGTTATGTGAAACTCAGCAATATAATGGTCCATCTCAGTTCTGCTACCGCAGCAAGGTAAAGCATGTAATCTTCTTTTGACTTCCTGTGCTCACAGGGATGTTTTAAGGCTTAGCATTTTTAAGCAGTTAGAGGGTGTTCCAAGGAAACACTAAACACAAACAAATTGGTATTTAACTTCAGGTATGTATTATTAAACAAGCCTTACATCACAATGAAATCTGACACTACAACTTCATCTCCAGCAGATCTTCTGTTTGCCAACATCATTAATATGTTTTAAAATAAAAAGTAAGCAGAAGACTCAAAATTTAGTTCTTCATTGGAATTTGCTTGTTTTGTTGTGCTTTTTCTTTTTAGTAGTTTCCACAAAAGCAGGTGCTGAACGACAATTTCAGTCAACAAAATGTATAATATTATATATATGAAGTTTTAGAGCACTAAATTCAGATGAGTTTTTCTTTGCAATTAATCCTTCCAGTTGCTGTAACATGTTAAAAAAAACTCCATGACATTCCTTTGATGTTTCTGTTACTTGAGGCAACAAAAAGAGCCCTCATGATTTCCACTGTCAGTTTTGTTTCAGCAAAACACAGCATGAATGAACCTGTGTAATGAATTAGGTGGCTTTAGATCAATCAGTACATCCTCCTGAATCTCAATGCCTCCAGCTTTCAGTTCAACATAACTTGTATGCTACAAAGACTAAAAAATTAGTCTTGTTACTCATGCATAATAGAAGTATTTGATTTATACATGACTAAGTTTTAGAGACAACTCATCTCAAGAGCTCAAAAGTCTTGATCATTACGTTATTATAAAAATAAATTAGGATTTTTAAGTCTTCTCTCAACTTAAACATGGATTTCCGCTCCATCTTTTGTTTTGCCCTAACACACTATTTGTCCCTTTCCAGAACTGTCCAGTGGATCAAATGTGTAGAAGTAGGATATCCTATTTGTGGTTATTCTGCAACTGCTCTTCAATCACTCGCAGGATATATCTCTATGTATAGCTTAACATATATCTTGCTTTTCAAAAGTTCAAGGGTAGTAGGATAAAACAGGGCCACTAATGGGGTGCTTGAAACGTAATTTTCTCCAGGTATCTGGAGATGCTCCAGTCTTCAAGACAGCAGTATGTAAAGTTTCTGAAACACAGAACACAGTCTCAGCTACATATAATATTGCAAGGGAACTTAGGCCACCATTCTCCCTTATCCTAAAGAAGAAGAGTAAGGTGTTACTCTGGCAAAGGAAAGTTAATACTGAATTATTTTTTTAATTATATATATTGCTAGCCTTTATGACTGCTTGGAAGATTTGGCAAACCTAGGTGAAACCAGAGACAGCTGTCCTGGTTTATCTGTACTGGTTGCAAATGTCACCAGTTGCAGTCCATGATGCAACTTCTAGGTGCCGGTTATTGCCAAGCACTGTCAAGGGATGAGGTTGTATGGCAGCTCCAGGAAAATTCACCTGGATTTGACTGAACTATCTACTAACAAGTAGATTGGACTAACTGATGGGTTAGACTTTTTCTACAGGCTACACTCAGATGACTGCATCTGCTGGTGGCGATATGCGATCAGTAAGACATCTTCAGTAATAATGTGATGACAAATACCTGGGGGATGTATTCTGTAGCCTCAATGCAAACTCAGTACTCCACTTGGTACTCCAGGACAGATCTGTACAATGCATGCTTTGCAAAGCAGAACAATCCTGAGAAGTACCATTTACTGTTTGACCTGTTGACTGCCCAAAAAGCACAGAAAGCAACAGAGCAAACTGTGTTCTTACTTTTCACCTGTAGAACTTCTGAGTTAAGTATAGCTAGCATTTTTATGAAATAGCTGTAAAATTATCCCTGAATATTGTCTCTTTTAATTAAGCAACGTCTTTATTTTGTGAGAATTATTTTTTGTGTGTGTTTTTTTTTCTTTTATTTTCTGGATTTTAACTAAATGATGTCTTTACTTCAGTTGACTTTATGAAAACATTTTTAACTATTCTGCAGAAAATGATACGTGTTCTCTATCACAATTTACAACATATGTTTATCATTGATGCATTCTTTTTTAGAAAAAGTTCCTTTAACAGTATAAATCTGAGTCTACAATAGTTTATAATCTATTTGGCTTGGGATAATAACCTTAACATGAAAGACAATGAAACCAGAGACTGGCATCAGTATCAGATGAGACTTATTTCAGCAGATGCTAAACAAATAGATGGAACATCCTGCTGAGCTGAGGCTTCCAGTGCTTCTGCACCACGGTTTTCTGAGAACATAGCCTCTATCACAGCACATTCAGTTCACTTCCACATAATGGATGTGAAGGTTCTGATAAAATGCTCTCCAAGCTTACATTTTGGTCCCTAAACATTTCAGTATATTGTTTATCTCTTGCCATATTTATTTGATGGTTGGAGCAGGCTTCTAGTTCATACAAGAAGTACAGAGTCACTAGTATGAAAGTGGTACCATGCAAATTTTAGCTTGTGTTCTTTAACAATGTTTATGCCATTAGTTATGAATTACAAATCTATATTTTTCCCTATTCTAACTGCTTGAAAACCATGACAATTAAGAACTGCTGGCTAAAGAAGATTTGATCTTTAGTCATGGAGAATTGACCCAAAACACTAATGTCCTGTTTACAACTGAGTGTTCTTCATTGCAGCTTGGACTTGAAAATTATTGCATGCATTAAACATCAGAAAGCATACAATTCACAATCTATCATAAATATGCAGGTAATCTGCATGATGCTACCAACTTACACACCAGTCTCAGTTTCAAGGACCCAGCACAAAATCCTAGATCAAATGGTGATAGATAGCAAGTACTTATTAACATTGACTTTTCCAAAAAGTAAATGCTTTAGCCCCACTACATAATTAATTACCAAGCCTTTCATCTGGTTCCTAAGAAACAAGCTCTCAAAATGCTTTCAGAACTATTTAGCATTTTAAATTATCATCTTTTCTGCACACAGACATTTATGCTGTAGATAGATGTTGCACCTCATAACGAAAAAAAAAAAGAGATAAGCATGGTTAAATACATTTCAAGGCTGCCAAGATAAAAGAGCCAAGGGACTGCAACCTGATGTGGATAATTACACCAATTTCAAAATGTCTTTGTTAATTCAGGAAAAAAGTAATGGTACCATTGTAGATTTTGGGGGGTGACCTGGACCCTCAAATCTAGACTCCAGATAAACAACAAATTAATGTTTTTCATCAGAAATGTTCAAGGAAAAAAAAAAACTAATAAAGTTACAGAAAAGGTATTTATAGTGCTAATTTATTTTCTATTTAGCAGCAAATTTCTCTGTCTTATGATCAAAAAAATACCTTACATTATATTTTTATCCCTTAGAACTATCAGTTAACATGTAAATAACAGGATTGCTAAGACTATAGTAAAAATAAAACACAATACATTGCCATGAGTTTATTACTTTTCTCAGTATTCAGTATGAGTAAGTATAATAACTTTAAATAGCATGGAAAAATCTAGTTATAAAAGCAAAGAATACATGAACTAACTAGACATACCTCTTACTCATCCTTTCCCTGTGAAACATTAGAAGTTTTAATGCCAAAGTTTATTTAGAGAGAAGCTCACAAATTAAAAACTTTTCTGACACATTCACCTACAGTTTCTTTTCTTTTCTTTTTCTTTTAAGTTTCAGCCTTGGGCTGACTGGTTATGTTCACATGATTTTAAGTAATTGAGATAGCACATGTTAAGGAAGATAATACCCTGAATTTGAAGTTATTGCTTTACACATCAAATGTATTAATAAATCATACAAGACTCAGTCTACTGGAATATGAAATAAAACAAGTTTCAGTTAAGCAACCAGGAACCTTTTTCAGCAACTCTAAAAAAAGAACAGGTACCTCTTAAGCACCGACTAGATTATTTAAGCCTACTGATTAAGGTCAACAAAGCTTCTCAAAAGGGAAGGCAGAAAAAATGAAATAATAATAATAAAAAAAAGAACACGGACAGAAAAAGACAAGGAAAAAGGTGAGAATAATCTGCAAGACAGACATGGTCTGTATCATGACTGAAAGATCAACAACACAGTTCATACTGCAGCCAGTTTTTTTACCAGAGCTATCCTAGCCACATCCCTTCCTGTAGATAAAGATTGTTCTGCCTCCTAATACACAAACACAATGCCTCTGCTGTACATAGGAAAGAGCTTCTTACAAGAAAAGATGCCTTTTGCAAATTAAACTTGCATACATGCAGTGGATTTTGCTGGCAGTTATCTTTGTTAGGGATGAGTAATGACTTGAACCAGTGGTGATATGCTATCAAAACCTTGTAACCTAATTCTGGCCAGCAGGACATAATTCTGCCACCAAAAATGCAAAAAAGATTGCAGTGCTCTCTCCTGAATCATGGTAATTTGATAATATTCTTGAAAACCATAAACAGATACCATTAGCAAAGAACAATCCTCTAGCCATATGACAGCAGAAAGCACAAAATGACATGACATTAGAGGATCCTATGACTGTATAATGGAAAAAAAATCCAAGAAAATTTTTGGAAACTGATTTGCTAAAAGGTTATAGGATGCTATTTAAGATATTTAATTTCCAACATGTTGTATTAATTGTATTCCATGTACTGAAACATCCAGGATTCATCTCATATTGTAAATGTTTTTAAAATAGTAGCATTTTGACTTAGTAAATATTCCCATTTATTCTGTCCTTGTCTGTCCATGCCCTGATCCATTCTCCCATGCAACTGTGCTCTTTGTGTCAATGCTCCTCCAGGAGAGCCTGGGATGTTCACATTTCTGTATTAAATTTCAGAAGGTGTTCAACAAAAGTATCTTCAGAAAAAACAGGTATAAAAAGCAAGTTGTTCAGCCTGTAATTTGGGAACATCAGTTGGAATTTTTCTTTTCAGTATTTTTCCAATCCAACAAGCAAACCCTCACCCCTGCCAACCGAGCAGAACAAAAACATCCGAGCCGTAAAAAAAAAAAAAAAAGCAAAAAAAAGCTGAATCTATCAATTGTGACAAAAACAATGTTTAACAAATCTTATCTTGGCACACCCTGGTGAAATGAAGTTACAGATTGCTAATGTTTATTTCAGCAGGCTCACCATGGCAACTGAAATCATTGCATATTTAGGTTTACAAAATTTAGTATTTTTTTCCAGCTTGGATCTGTTTTCTTGTGATCAGCAATTAGAAAAAAATGTGTGCACACATTACTAAATTGAATAAAATCAGTTTCACAGCACATACCTATGATGGCCGATATGTCTTGCTCTTTTAATGTGCCCAACTCCTTTACATCCTGCTGTGGGACACCCTCCATGCTCTAACGCTTCCACTAACTCCAAGGGACCTGTATGTCAGGGGAAATTACATACGAAATTACAAATGTTGTCTAGTTTTTAGAAGTTACATTAAATATGCAGGGATACTAGAGTATCATATTAAACATGAAGAAGAAATAAGTAAACAAAACTTAATGTAGTTAAAAATGCATTTTGCAAAAGCATGATGGAGATTCAAACAATCTATTCCACTGGAGAAATAAAATTACTCCAAGTAAGTTTCTACAGGAGAGCTATATCTGTATAAAGAATGTTATTCTTAAAGGAACTGTAAGACTTCAAATTTATCTCCTATTAACTACCTGGTTGTTTTGCAAGAGCACAGACACTCCGTTGTTCTTGAAGACAGGGAACTGTTCATAATGAGTACTGACCTCCATTTTCAGCTTGAATTTTCCAGTAAGCAAGAGGTGAAAACAAAGGCTGAAAATAATACTAAAAATACTATCACTTGTCACTTGAGAAAAAGAGACCAACACCCTCCTCACTGTAAACTTCTTTCAGGTAGCTATAGAAAGCAATGAGGTCTCCCCTCGAACTCTTCTCCATGCTAAACAACCCCAATTTCCTCAGCCATTCCTCTTAAGTCTTGTTTTCTAGTCCCTTCACCAGCTTCATTAGTCTCTGCACACACGTGAGCAACTCAACATCCTTCTTGTAGCAAGGGGCCCAAAACTGAACACAGTATTCATGGAATCACAGAATGGTCTGAGTTGGAAGGGACCTTAAAGACCATTTAATTCCAACCTCCCTGCCATGGACAGGGACACCTCCCTCTAGATCAGGTTGGGATGTGGTCTCACCACTACTGAGTACAGAGGGACCATCACTTCCCTAGTATTGAGGGCCAGGCTATTTCTGATGCAGGCCAGGATGGGATTGGCCTTCTCAGCCACCCAGGCACACTATTGGCTTGTGTTCAACTGTCTGCCAACCAGACTGCCCAGGTCCTTTTCTTCTGGGCAACTTCCCAGCTACTTTCCCAAGGCCTAATCCACTGCATGGAGTTGTTATGACCCACAGTCAGGACCTGTCACTTAGGCTTGTTGAATGTCATGTAACTGGATTCAGCCCATTGATCCAGCCTATCCAGACCCCTCTGCAGAGCACCTACTCTCAAGCAGATCCACAATCCCACCTAACTTGGTGTTGTCTACAGACTTACTGAGAGTGGACTCAATCCCCTCATCCAAAGCACTGATAAAAATGTTAAATAAAATTGGCCCCAATACTGAGCCCTGGGGAACATCACTGGTGTCCAGCGTCCAAGTGGCTTGAACTCCATTCACTATGACTCTTTGAGCCTGGCTATTCTGCCAGTTCTTCACCCAGTGACCTGTACACCCATCCAAACCTTTAGCAGCCAGTTTCTGCAGGAGAATACTGTGAGATGGTGTCAAATGCTTTACTAAAGTACAGGTAAACAGCATCTACTAAACCCTTCCCTCATCTACTAAGCAGGTCATCTTGTCATAGCAGACCAGGTTAGTAAGGCAGGACCTGCCCTTCATAAACCCATGCTGGCTGCTTCTGATCACTTGATTGTTCCATACGTGCCATGTGATGGCACTCAGGATGATCTGCTTCATAACTTTCCGTATCTCCAGGGTCAAACTGACAGGCCTGTAATTGCCTGGATCCTCCTTCCTGTCCTTCTTGTATACTGTATATTCACTAACCTCCAGACAACTGGAACCTCCAGTTAGCCAGAACTGCTGGTAAATTATTGAAAATGGCTTGTTAAGCACTTTGCCAGCTCCTTCGGTACCCTTGGATGAATTCTGTCTGGTCCCATAGACTTATGAACATTCAAAACATGTCCAGAAGTATTTTTAACAAATGCCACCTATGCTAATGTTACAACACTGTAGCTACACCCAAGACCCAAGACTTCTATAGGCTTTAAATGGGTGTAATAGAATGTTATATTTTCTACATTTATTCAAAATTGATGCCTATAACATACCAAGTTAGTGGACTCAGAGGAAGAGTTAACCTGCTATAATGGCTGTTGTGAAGGACAGTCCTGCCTCACAGTCCCATTACAGATCTCTGAAGGGGTCAACAAGTGTATGGTAATTCAAGATCCTATGGGTTGTGACATACAGTTCCATGAAAACATCGACTCAGTGACCAGTAACAGTTAAGGAGGCAAATAAAATGAAAGGATTTACATTGTGAGTGACTACAGAACAATACAGGATATCACTATTCTACTTTATCTATTGCTTTCTTAAATATTTTCTGCACATTTATCTGGTTGCTGTATCTCAGTATAGCAAAACTGACAATCTTTTTGTCCATGTTGACCTTCTCTCAACCCAGGTATGAAGTAGCCTCCTTACAAGGAATGACTAAGTAAGGTAAGACACTTCCAACCAGAAACAAAGTAGATAAACAGGAAAATTCTGGAAGAACGGGTAGGTTCAGATAACCAAGCTACCACATGTAGCTTGAAGATATGCAGTCTTGTCAATAATGAGACATAATGTGGTATCACATTTATGTGTTGCTTGTTTACTGGCAGACAGACTGACAACTGGATCAGTTGGGATCCTGTAGAAATAAGTGAAATTGGACAAAAAAAAAAAAAAGAAAAAAGAAAGAAAAAAGCAGTATCCTTATTTGAAAACTCATCACTTATCGTAGAATTGGAAAATGCATCTGCTGGGTGTTCAAAAAATATTACAGTAACTTCTCCATTCCTATTTGCACATCCAGATACAAAGAATCTGAGCTTCTACAAGGAACTTCTTTAGGACTTGGCTTGTCAAGACAAACTGTCTCCAGATCTTCAGGAAAACTGACCCAGTAACTTGACCACCAAAATATTCCTTCATACAGTCCAGTACTCCTTCATACAATTTTCATAGCAAGACAAAAAAGTTCTTCATATAATTCAGAAGTGCTTAAAATCAGGCAAGATAAAATGTAGTTTAAAGCTGGAAAAAAAGCTTTTTTTTCTTTTTTTTTCTTTTTTTTTTCTTTTTCTTAAGGAATCAGTATTATATTAATTTTCCCATTTGCTTGTATCCAATGATAATGCTATGCACTCATTCTATGCACAACATAGAAAAAACATGTCCCAAAATACAGAAAAGCTTACTGGAACAAAATCAAAACATCTAAATATAAAGTACTTTCCTCTGTTCTGTTGAATATCTACACTTGTGTGAACCCTTAAATAATAAACTCAGTTTCTCTTCAATTTTGTAAAGAAAAAAAAAAAGCTGATTTTTTTGGTAAAGAGTCATTGAAGCATAAAAATAATGTAATTAGAAGGCATGTGCTAGAAACAAAATTTCCTTGGAAACAATATTAATATTCTTATGCTATTCTACATTCTATACTATTATCATACAGTAATAACACAAAGCCATACTGTTGAAAGAATATAGTATTCAGTAATCATCCAAGTCTAGTTTGGAAGAATGTATTATTCAGTAATCACCCAATTTTAATAGTATTCCTGCAGTGAACTACTCTTTTTCTATTTAAAGAATGGTTACTTCCCCTTCTGTCATATTGTCCATCTTCCTTTCTCTTACTAACCTAATATCAAAATATCATTTCCTACAATTGCATACTAGAAGAGATGAACAGTGGCTCCTCCTTTGTGACCACCTAAAGGAAACGACATATTCTATGTGAAGGACATCTGCAGTTTTGTTTCTTTTAACACCTCCAACAAAATGAAGTTATGTGTTTTACACTCCCACCTAGGTTAAAACAATTTTTCTTCAATCACAGGTAATAGAAATGTCACAAACTTATTATTTTTTTTTTGCTGTATGATAGAACTTTTATTTATGTGGCCACATACTACTTTTTCCCTCTGGACTCTTCCTTCATTGAGTATACAGGATGCACATCCCAATTTAAGAAGCAGAGACGCAGCATCCTATTTTCCCCTCATTATTCACTTTGTGTTTTGGCACTTACGGCGCTCTATTCAGACTCTGCTTTGAAGGCAGAATGATTAACTTCCTAACAGGCAGTCATCACTGCACCACTGGAGTGCTCAGAAAACTAATGAATATACTCTGATCGCACTCTTGATAGGAAACATTTCTTCTTGACATTTTAGAAATGCTGAACTGAGGTACAGAGATTTTCAGGTAATACATTCACACTTTTTGTGTGTGCCTTATCCCTGTTATTTTGCATTCAACTTTTCAAAGTACTTAGCGTTGTTCAGCATTTCTTATTTTTCAAGCACAGCTCTTTCCAATCTCAGTTACAGCTGTGAACACTCAGCACTTACGCAAACCATACCTCAGAGTCACAAGTCAAGTACCTATAATGTAAGCCCAGAAAAGAGCACTTGGTTAAAAATCATCTGTTCAAAAATTTGTCTAGTGTGTTTTCACTAACTCTATCTAGAAACACAGTGGCACAGGCTGGATTATCTTTACCACCAAAGTGTCTTCTCCCTGTAACCTCCAGTCTCATTAATGACAGACCTCCCACTTCTTCAACAAGCAAAGCGAAATCCACGGAGAGGGCAAGCTGATGAAGACAGTATTATTATTGGTACTATGCTTCTGTTTGATTCATCTTCAGCATGGGCAGCATTTTGTCTCTTTGCTCTGCTGAAGATGAAAAGAAAGGTAGCTGGTTTTGAGGATTTGACACAGCACTTGAAAGGAGCACCTTCTCAGTGCAGTCTGGACTCCTCTGTGCTAAAAGCACACTAAGTTTCAAGAGGACGTAGACAGAAGATTTTAAGAGTAATCCCCTGGCCCTACTGAAGTACCACAGCATTCTCATCACTGGCTTCAAGAGGGTCTGGATTTCACACAACAGATCTTTATTAATGCTTCAGGTTTTGACTCTAGTTCTTATACACACAGACAAACATTGTATTTCGATTATAGTAAGGACCAGTAAAACTATCTATGAAAAAGTGATTAATTAGTGACATTTCAATTTATGTTGATTTTGCACTAAATGTCACATTTACATTACTTTGCATATCCTAGTTGTTACTCTTCCTTGGACAGCACTGGCAGAAAAAACATTAGCATGGTACACAGGCCTTTTAACGTCTCTACATTATAATATGATTTCTCTTACTAAGTGGGGGTTGAAGAGGGTGTCCCGTTTTTGTACACCAGCCTGCAGGATGGATATCAGGGCTATCTACATCAGTCCAATAATCATAAATACTATCCCAGCCATCAAAATGGACCTAAAATTAAAAAAGAGAACAATGCATTTTAGATGAGAAAGATTCTCTATACAATCAGTTTCCCTGAGTAATCTCTAGAAATGCTAACTCTGTTAGACAAGTTAATTTAAGAAAATTATGGGTGTTACAGAGAAGATACATAGATATTAAATTCTGGACTCAGATACACTTTCAGTGAAGTAAAGAGAGAGGTGTCATTTAGTTATTTACCAGGTCTTACATCAGCAGGCTCAAATCCTTAGAGTAAAGCAAGACAAGTTCAGTTCTCACATTAATACTTAAATTAAGCATGAAATTCTGCCTTTTTTTTTCTGTCAATGGCATTTATCCATTTTAAAAATAAATAAATAAATAAACAGCACACAAGTAACAATCTTATTAAAATCAGACCATACAAGATAAGGAGTTGAAGCTGAAGAGAAAACAAAGTGTGTGACATCCCAGAAAATCACCAGTACGTGGTATATATCTTTTTCAGACAAAAGCTAAATGTATTCAGCTCTTAACCTCTGTACTCCTAAGAAATCTGTCATGCATGTGCATATTCATGTACACACACTCATTCTCAAACAGAACTCGTTCAACATACGCTCTAGAGACAATTAAAAAAAACACTCAAGAAGCTACAAATCCTATCGTATTAATAAACTAGACTTGAGAGGGTTCCCCCCCATTTTTTTTTAATGACCAACTTAATGCTTAGGTAGAAAGTGACTTCTGATTACTCCCTACCACTGACTAATTTAGGTTCAAAATGGAATGTCAGCTGCATTTCCCGCTTGAAATACAGGTATGCCTAATAAACCTGTAGCAACTGCAAACACAAATACCCTTCATCTCCATCTAACTGGATATCTGGCATATGTCAGTCCTAACAGTCAAGGGCTTCACTGAGTAAACTGCTTTTGTACAATAAAACAAAAAATAATTCAAGCATACAACTTCTGGAAAATTGTAGTTTCTTAAAAATACATTATCTGAAATGAATCCAATCTAAAGTCCATAATTACTATAAACTTCAGAATTGCGGAAGTTACTGACAAGGCACAAGAGATCAGGGTTCATTTTTTATATCTCACTTGTATTATCTCTCTCCTCTCTCTGGAATTTTACACGGACAGGTTCAGTTAAACCAGGCCAAATATTTTACCAGTCCTAATACAAATATCATAGCAGCCCTTCAACATTTGATTATTAAATCATCATTTCTCTCAATAAAATAGACAACTATTTTACATTAACTATTCCCAAAACAATTTCCCAACATATTCATTTCTTCTCTCTTATTACCTATGTCAGCAAATGCAACTTAGAGGATAACAGAACAATCTCTTCCAAAGGAGTTATATGCATATTAATCAGTGAAAACAACGAGCAAAAGCTTAGAAGGACACAACTAAATCACTCTTTTGCTTAATTTTACAACTATAGGATTTTGTTTTTTTCTAAGTACTCATCAGAAACTCAAGCAGGATGGTATAGTAAGACAGAGAAACTTACTTTTATTCTATAGTCATCAGTATCTACAATAGTTGCTACTCTGATAAATACTGGATTTCTCTTGTCAACCACTTCAAGTTTCATATTTTTCTGAAAGCCATGAGAAGGTTTCTAGAAAAAAAAAAAAAAAAAGAATTTTGTGAAACAGAAGAAAAAACTCAACACCCTCATACAATTGTATAGTATGTAAAATCCATAGAAAACTTCCTGCATTCACTTTCTCAAATCTGCCCTTCTCCAACAAATCCAAATATAAAATGATAATTCAAACCAATTTTATTAAACTACAAAAGCAAATAACTACTTCAGGATACCAGATTCTCCATTCAAACCTTCCATGCAAGCAACTAGAGCTCTTTATTTTAAACCAGTTTGTTTGTTTTCCTTAAACTCTCCAGAAAAATTATTCCAGAGATTTTGGTCTTTTGCCATCAGTTTCAGTGTAGTATTGCATGAAACGTTACATAACAGCAGAATGTTATAGAATGAAACTTCTTCATAGAATGAAACTTCTATGTAATTGTCTACAGGAAACATATTTTTCTTTTTAGTGTGTGTTTTCTTGTCATAGATCACATGCCCTTTTTCAGTCTCCTAGTGGAAATATAAGTAATCCATAGTATGACAGTAAACATTCACTCAGAACAAACAGGGCCAAATACCCATTTCATAATACTATTTTGTCAAAATAGTTGGCTATGCTAGGAGTATCACATTTTATCTTTCTTATATACAGCTATGAAACCTAAAGCAAAATTTATTTCTGTTTTAAAGGAATATATGTACAAGACATATTAAGGTTTTTATTTTAGATTCCCAGGAAAATAATATCTCTGTCCCCCTAAGACTTTCTATCATGACATTCCAGAAAATCAATGCTTTTTTCATAGCTGAAGCACAGGAACTGTTTTCTCCCATAATACAGTACAAAATATGGTGACTGTCTCAGAAAGACTTCATCCAAATTCCAAGGCAATTACCATTCTATTCCCATTAAATATGCTTTCTTACTTTTATCATAATTTGTATTTATATTAGTACAGAAAGCAGAGAAGGGATTTCCTCTGGCTCTGAAACCAAAAGGCAGAGTACAGCTGATGCCCATACTGTCAAGATCTCCTTCCTCTCCATCCTCAAAGCCAGATGGATAGCCTCATCTGAACTATTTTCTGCAGCTGGTCCTGGAACCATGCTAATCCCCTAAACCATAGCCAGTCACTGTCTGTTAGTACAGTTTCTGGATCAGTTTTGAGCCATACCAGCTAGCACTCTCCCAGTTAAATGCTACCAATCCCTGCATGCCTGTGTCATGTCCCTGCTTAGTTTCCCAGTGCAGGCACAGCCAGCTGGATCCTGCTGCATGGAGGTATCTTCGGGCCAGCTAGTGAGGCATTCCCACCCCTGAGCCTCTGTGGGGTGGCAATTCCCTGAATGGCAAAGGGAGAAGTTAAAATATGTGTGCTTGGAAAGAAAATTAACAGATTTGCTTTTAGCTTGATGTACTCAAGGTCACAGCCCTCCATTGTTTTGCCAAGGACTATTCCTCTCAGATATAATCAAATACTTCCTTAATTCTTGCTGAGAATGTAGTATTGAGACACATTAATAAGAAGAAAGGATGTGCAGGGACAAACAGCACAAAAAAAATAAATTTTGGTGAGCTAATGACCCCTGGAACTGCTATAAGCACCACTTTTCCTGCTGTCGCTACTTCAGTCCTTAGCAAAGTGTTATTCAGAATTTGTGTCTAATCTGAAAAAAAGCTCAGGGAAACCAACTTCTGAGTGCTCTGAAGCAAGGGGCTAGGGGCTACCAACTACCTGATGCTGGCTCCTGTCAGTGATGCCTTCTGCATCCTCACTGAAAATCCCAAGAGCTCACTACTGACAGGGAAGATAGGTGTCACTGAAAGAAACTAGCAAATACTAACCTGAAGTAAAAGAACAGACTACACAAAAATCATAGTTAAGCTTGGGAGCTGTATCTGGATGCTGACCATATGCCCCGTCCAGAAGCTCACAGAAGAAGAAGTCTAATAAACATAATAAACTGCCCTGTGGCTACTGTGGCAGAGAATGGACTAGATGGCCAACCAGCCTGAACTCCTACAGTCATTTTTATGTTCTCACTGTATTACACCACTTAAAATGTAGGGATATAAATATGTATGTTCAAGATACAATATGATGACTCAGTAGCTAACTCATTATTTCTAATAGCTAGACAGTAATTTCCCATTGCAAATTACAGTTGAATTAGTAGTATTTTGTAGCATTTAATTCCATTTATAACAATTAAAATAATAAACTAATAGTAATTATTAATAATAATTATCTGATTTCAGTGAGCTTGCATAGAAATAAACCTCCTATAATGCAACTAATTAACATAAAAACATCATATATGTATTCTCTTCTTTAATTAACCATATGCACTTAAAAGCATGAGAAAAATTTAAGTATTTTCTCACCACTTTAAAAGCCCTTGCAGGTGCAGGTAATGAACTGGTTTCCTCCAGATACTTCTCCCAAGAAAAATGCTTTGCATGTGGATAGTCTGGCACAAAAGAAACATTAGCAAAATAAAACTTTGCCTTGAAAAAATTAATGCATAATGGACAGAATGCCTAACACTTACTTTTAAAATACTGTTTTGACTTATGCTTCAGATTCATAAAATAATTATAAGAAAGGCTATTCCAAACTGTCTCTGATGCATACACCACATACATTTAAAAAACCACCATCTTCTCCTATACAGTACTGAGTAGCTAGCAGAAAGAACAATCACAATTGCTTTGGATTTGAGAATATAAGTAATGTGGACTGATAAAATCTGGCCACCTTATTCAAGAAACTTATTCAAGTATTATAACCCTAATCCTGTATTTTACAAATAATAATTTAGTGGCAAACACAATCTAGTCAGTGATGGCTTTGTACACACATTAGAGCACATCTGACTACTTGCTATGCTTTTAGCAATTTTGTTTTAACCAAATTTCTAAAAAATAGCTGGGACATTTACTATAATAACAATTTACAGGCATCAAAGAAAATGTTGCCCTTCTCAGAAAATGTCATGTTTACAAACACTTTATACAAGTAACACACAGCTTTCCTTTCACAGAACAGGCAGTGCCTGTCCTTCACTTTTAATCTGCACTAGAAGTTTAATGTGAAGTTTAAACATTCTGATTTATCATCTGGAACAGAACAAAACCAATTCTCATTTGTTTTAAAAGGGATTTTGCTGAATAATAGGCTGTAATTAACCTTCTGACAGACAGACTGCTTATGACTTTCTAAGATTGCTGGGCATTAGAATTTCTCTCAAAGCTTATTTTAACCAATTAAAATTTTCCATGTTGTCAGACCATGGATGTCAGTTTCTGCTACAGATCCAGAATGCACAGCTTTCTTCCCCTAAGTCTTCAACTTCATCAGTAAGCTGTTGAACTACTTGGTCCAACTGTACAGTTGACCAACTTCCATTTTGCGGAATAAAAAGGCTTCTTACAGAGTTGAAAGATGGATTGTTCTCTGAAATTCTTTGTTGATATCAGCAGCATGAAAATACTGAAGACTTTGAATATGAACTTCAGCTTGCCCATCTTTCATCAAGTCAATGCTTTTTTTATTTCAACAAAACACTATTTTTTCTGACTAACCTACTCCAATTAGATAAGAAAAATAACAAGAGAATAAATAAAACAGCTATTTATAATTTCAGAAGTATCTAAGCCAGTGTAAGTCACCATTTCTAAGAGAAACGGTTTTATTTCCCAACCAATCCTTCCAGCTCACTGTGATAGAAGTTTTATTTGAGTGATCATAGAGTGATTCAGTCAGGAAACAGATCTAGTTAAAAATTAATCTAGAAAAAAAAACAGAAAGCGTACAAAATTTTTGGTATGAGTGTTGGCCTACATCTTAAACCTTAATTAAATCTTATCAAGCTGTTTGGGGACAAAGTGGTGTAAACTTCAGCATAAAAATGTTCTGATTTGACAGACACACAATTGCTACAGCAGTGCTATGACAGCTAGCCTAACAACTGTCAGGTGATACGGGTGCTGTATCACATTCCCAGGTTCCAGGTACTAGGCTATCATCTGCTTATATACTAGGCTATCAGCTGGTTATATTGCTTTTTAAAGTCCTTTATGTCTGAAAGCTGTAGAGGCACCAAAGGCTAAAGAGATATAAATTGGATAGCAGATATTTTTATAATGCTGTGGTCTGTACTACTTCCCACATAACCATCTTCATTTTCCCATGGCAGGGAGAGCATTTAGTTAAATCAGCTACATGCAACAGCCCTGAAAAGCAGGAGTTTTCTTGTATTTAGTAGTAATTAGTATACTTTCGTTCCTCAGAACTCTCTCACTGTTTTCCTCTCTTCCAAAGAGCCCTTAAAAGTTTGACTCCTTGATCAGACAAGGCAATGTTCTCATCCATGCATTATCATACATATTTAGTTCACATTAAGTTGTTTTTCATACACAATAATCTCACACACCTAGAATTCTCACAATGTAAGCATCACAATAAGTGAATACATTCAGCCAAAAATACAAAGTTGTTCAGATTTCAATGAGTATCTTTCTTGGATAGATTTCTCTATTAAAGCAACATACATGTGCATACTTAATAACAAAATTATATTGTACCTCTGTTCTGAGTAAATTATGTCCTGTAAAAACTAAACTAGCAATACCAATTCTTAATTACAGAAAGAAAAATTCAGGAGAGGTAGCAATAGCCTTATTGTAAGACATAATTCTCCTAGGTGGCTATAACTTCCTTAAATCCTTCAGATGTGTAGTATGATACAAACCTGGCGGGGTGATGAGAGTTCTTTTATGCTCTTTACACCATCCAACTGGATGAATATGGGGGCTAGCTGCCTCACACCTGGGAAAGAAAAAATAACACAGTTCTTCAGACATCCTATTACGCTTATAAAACAGTATATGCTAAAAAGAATTAACAAATTCTAAATAACTTATGATATATTCAACTTACACTTAAACTGCTAACAGTGAAGACATGAACACATTTAACACTGACTTTGTTACTACCTAAACAGGCATAAGGCTTTATTAAAAATTTCACTGAAAGGTCAATAAAACAAGTCTACTAAGTCAGTGGTAGACCTCTATTGGGAAGCTATAATGCTAGACCTGAAAAATTCAGACTCTTGGTAGAAACATGTTGCTTGGTTACAAGAACACACTAAACTATCAGATAGGTGGGGTTTTCCAATGCCAAGACCCAAACTGTGAACCAAAAGTTTAAAGACTTTGATTAATGATCTGAGTTCACCTGGAAGCAGATTCGAAAATCATGCACAACTGCAATAGGCTGACAATAGCAAGCAAAAATTCAATATGAGATTCTAAGTGGTTTAAATGGAGCTATGAACATGTTATTACAACCCAGCAGCACACAAGAAAAGAAGTCTGTGAGAAACTGTCAGCAAAAGAGAATAAAATACCATTTTAGACCTCAAACTGCATGAAAGAATCCAGGACTAATCAGTGAACCAAGACTGTAAATTGCCCTAAGAAGGCTGATCAAATTCTTTCACTGAAGAGACTAACAATTCCTGTATTTTCTATTATGTGCATCAAATTTTGCACAAGTGCCATTGCCTATGGTGCAACACAAGAACCACAGAAGACTAACAGGCAGGGCGAACTACAGCTGATGTGCTGGTGATACCGAGTCAGAAGTTCTCTCCCTGATAGAATAATAGAACCAAATTTGCAATATTTTACTGTGCTTAGTTAGATAGGAGGAAGACTAGAAACTTTGTATGTCTGATACTATGTTACTCACTAATTAGTCAGCCTTATCTGTAAGACCATCCGGAATTGTATCCCAGGATGGGGGAGGGGGGCAAGATAATAATTTAGGCCTGGAGGATGTGCTGCAAAGAATAGGTGAGGAACTCATGGTATGCACGTCTTTGGATGTGTAAATGACTTAGCTTAGTATGCATGGTTAAATTGGAATAACAAGGTAAGAAAGAAAGAGATGGTCTAAGCATGCTCAAGAAATGGGTTCAAGCAGCAAACACAGTGAGGAAGACTACCGTAATATCCAATATTACAGAGCACTGTATCCACTGCGTAAGTGTAACTTCCACTATTGCCTAACTTCCACTATTGCCTAACCCTAAAGGTCAGCTTCTGTAGCTGACGCTATATACTCCTAGAAACGTGCCTGTCCTCTTTTAGGGAATCCTGGAAGCATTTCCATCTCACAGTGGCTGCAAGCCCTGAGTCTCAACTCACTCTAGGGCCAACAAACCTTGTTCTGAGCAGTGATGCTGTGACCTGCCCAGGAGACCAAGGCGCCATACAACATACCATGATGGACATTGCACACAACACAGCCAAACGGAGAGGTAGCTGCACCACCCTGCATGCTTGTCTATGGAAGTTGAAGTAGTTAAGGATTTCATTCCTCATTCCCCAAAGGTGGGCTCAAGAAACAGGCTTTAGACTGGGCTTAAGCGATGTAAATAGAAACATCGTCTCTCCCTGCTACTGAAGGAATGCTGCGTTCCAAGTACTTTGCAAAGCAAATATTTACTGAGAAAAGAAGCCATGCAGAGAGCATCCATGCATAAAGGCATCTACTTAGTATATAGGATGATCTTTGCATAAAATATTGCAACAGTCATTGTGATTCAGTTTCTATTTAATCTCTCTGAAGTCAATGTTTCAACCACTAGACTGGAGATTAACAGATATTCTTGCCTTTTTCCCTCCAGCCCAGGAGTTACTAATGCAAAATACATGAGCAGTGGGTCTGTTCTCACTAAGTGTTGTAACTGAATCACTATCTGCATCTACCTTGAAAGTATTGGCTGGAAGTTCATATGCCGTTCTCTCCCTCCATTAGCAGGGAGCTAATTAGCTAATAGCTAATTGATATTTTTAAAAACACTGCATATTAATAATCTGTAATATCCAAGAGAGTACAAAGAACTGTGTATGAAACAAAACGATGATGAAGGTAAATTAGCAAGAACCCTAATGTCTTTACGCATAGGTCAAAATGATAGTTCTGCAGACCTTGAACAGAAGCATGTTGTAAGGACTGCAGAAGGAAGCAGCACAGAAGAGACTGCAGAATGAACCCTGGGCAATTATCATGTTGTAATTTTGAGCCTGTGCTGCATAAAAGAAAAATGAAGGAGCACGCCATATTTAGAATACACAAAATGTTAAACTTTTAAATAAAAATCTGAAAAGCAATTTTACACAACAATGTCTAAAATTCAGTACAGATGTATTTCAACAACAGAAATGCAAGCTGGGTGTCTCAAAACCAGTCTTACAACAAGCACTCCTGTAGCCTTGTACCTAAAAGGCGTATAGTAATGCTGAAAAATATTAGCCAATCTACTACAGCTATCTTGTGGCTTTATGTTCGAAACTGTTGTGCTCATATTTCTTTGTAATAACGCCAAACGAATCACCTTCCAGCAGATAAAACCTGCCTTTGATAGACTCTGTGATGGCTCTGACAATAGCCAAGGATTCAACACACATCAAGAATACCAGCCTTTTGTCCTTCTACAATATACAAAGCCGTACTGTATCTATATGGTATTTATAGTATTGCACCAAATACTTTCTAAATAACAGAAAGTACCATTAATAAAAGGAATGAAAAGGACTTTTATGATTATTTTGCGTTGTTGAAACTCAGCACTCACTCTGACTTCTAGAAATGCTTTGCCCTGAACAAATCAGAAAAAAAAGTGAATGCTTCATGTTCCCTCTTTCTTCTTCCCTTCTCTTTACAGTAACTGTGAAGAGAGGCCAAAGAGCAAGGGGACAGCATTTCTCTATTCTATCTTTCTTAAAATGAGACTATTTCATGGAAGTATTTACCCAGACAGGGCATCCTTCCACACTGGAAGGGTGTACCTGTATTACTTTATGGAATGTTTTGGAGTAAAGTCCACAAATTACTTTCAAAGTCTCCAGAGTTAAACTTGGGATCAAGACCCAAGCTCACAAGCCACTATGGTATTACCAGCATTTGCTTACAGCAATGGATTAAATGTGTAAAAACACTTGTCAGGACTTCCTGAATGCATTTCTTCAGTTTTGCTTCTTCAAGCATACAGTTTGAACACACATGTTTACAAAATTCTGCATAGCAAATGCCACTTCACACACTTCTTGCCTTGAAGACTGAAGAAGGTCTGTCACAATGGAAGATGCACTACGGGAAGATGCTCTGACAGTTCAGCAATAGGAGTTAACACAGAATGTGTAGCAATGAATGCCAGACAGAAGAGCACAGCAAAATAGTGTTATAAAGTATCTGTAGCATTTTGATTTGCTTTACCAGAAAATATGGTCATTACAGATGAGCCTATAAGAAGCTTTTGTAACCAAGGTGGCCTCATAAAAAAAAAAAAAACAAAAACAAAAAAACAGTGGCACTGTTCCAGCAAAAACAGTTCATACAGCCCATCTTTGCATACTGATTTCACACAGCCTTCCAGCTTCTAACAGTCCATTTAACAATACAAACTAGAGATCAGTAAAAATCACACACAATTTAAAGCAAAGCTATCGTGCTTTAATGTGTGTTATTTCATGGACATATGTATCTAGTTTGGAAGAGCAGCTACAGTCTGTCAGCCTAAGCCCATGACTTGTCAGCTCGAACGCCCAAGGCTATTCTGACTTTTCACAATCAATTTGCAGCGTCCCACAGATTTTTAGCTCCTTTACTCCAAAACAGATCACAGAACACCCAGCTCACACACTTGATGATCCCTGAATTCTGACTGTGCCCACTAGGCCCAGAAGGCTGCCACCACTGGCAGGAGCTGCAGAACTTTGCACCTCTGCAGCCACCTCTGCCTGGACTGCAGCAGCGGAGTTGTGACACAGGCATATTCAATTCACAGAGCAAGATTATAAAGTTCACACAATTTATACCACTAACAACCAATTCCTTCTGTCTTGTGGGAGCACGCAGACAGAAGACATCTATTATCTATACTGGAAATGAAGCTAATCCAGCAACTGAAGAGGACCCAAAAGCAGCAGAGAGCCAGCTGAACCACACAGGGTTCACACAGAACAGACAGCAACTCGGCTAGGTTATGGACGGCCTAACTGCGTCCTACAAAAGAGGTCAACACAGAAAAGAGCTACATGATGTGAAAAGACAGGAAGAAGCTCTGCTGTTCACAGCTTCCCACAATAAAACAGCTGAGGGCAGTCTGACTGTGAGCCCCTGGAGTGTTCAGCCCTCTCCACAAAAGGAACGTGTCTGCAGTGGTACGATCCCTAACTCATGGCAGGAGAGCACGTCCGGATGATAGACTCAGCTAAGAAGAATTAGTGTTTCTCTATTGCTCACTTTCAGCTGTCCTGTTACATTTCCCCAGAAACCTGTTTCATATATACAGCTCATTAAATTCAGATCAAGAGAGACAGATGATAATGCTGGCTGTTAAAAAGAAGAATATTCAATACTTTTAGGAAAACGTTTTCCCACACGGGTCTCCACCTGAAGATTTGAACAGAATTCTTATTTAGTAATCAGCATTTTCTTTAAAACAAGCTGTATGTGTTATACCTGTTTTCTGTTTTGAAATAATTTCTGATTTTCCCTTTTGGTGAAACAAATCTTCTGGTATTTTGATTTTCACTTTATTAAACATAGATAGAATCTGTAATGGAAATGTTATCTACCAAATAACATTCATGCACACATGCATTACATGCATAAATAATATTATGCCCTCCGGAACATTACTTAAGGAACATTACTTATACAACTTCTTGATTATGAGATTTCAGTCCATCTAACTATGTAGAAAAAAAAAAAAGAAAAAAGAAAGAAAAAAAGAAAAATGCAGAAATCATCCTGCAGCCCCATCTAGTGCATAAGTGAGAATACTTCATCATTAACAAGTATAAAGCAGGTACCATTTTAGGTCAGGACTTCTCAAAATGTGAATCATGAGGTTATTGCATACATACAGAGGTGGTCTAGCAAGCCACATTATCATGTTATCCATTGAAAATCTAATGATAAGACAGCTGCATGGTGATTTGCAAAAAAATTTACAGCTCTAGAATCACGCATTATCTATTTAAATAGTTAAAAGCATGTAGTATAACTCACAATTCTTTAAGACTGTTTTATCTTCTTTTTGGTTTATTATAACCCCCTCAAAAAGATTTCAAAGAAAGAGTGCGGCAAAGTTAATTATCTCAAAAAAGACACAAGCAGAGCACAACTTTTAAGGACTTTACTATTAGCAAAGTTGCAGATGTTGGTGGAGAGCTGAACTGGCCTCTTATTTAGTCTTGCACCAAAATCCAGCCTGTTCCAAAACTCACCCAGATAAGACAATGATTCAGATAATTAAATGTGATTCAAAACTTCCTGAGGGAAAAACAGATGGAAGAGAACAGTGAGTGAAGCACGGGATGCCATATTTTCCCACATGCCTGATAAACTGATCCCAAAAGCTGACCCAAAGCGCTTCTTCTGCAGGGGATGCTCAGACCAGGCAGCGTATTAGGGCAGCCAGAGCCCTCTGACCCTGCAAGAATGGGCTGCAGCACCCTCAGCACTGCCACTGCTCAATCTCTCCTGAGGGCCAGCAGCAACAAGCTAGTACAGCTTCTCGTCCTGCTAAAGCTCTGACTGCTTCAGGTTTTGTCACCAAAGTATAAGGAAGCTTACGCTTTGTATCTGCATGTAAACAGAGATGTAAGAGAATGAGGACTGAAAGCCAGCGAGGACCTACAATTAATTCATAGAGATAACCAAAGACTACTTTGGGTAGATATCCAAATGCTACTTCCAGATTTAGTCCAACCTTAAGAGCATTTGGAAACTCCCCTTGGAGTGAATGTATTTGGCTGTCAAAGAAGCATTATTTGTTTCATCAAAAAAGATAGCACAGATGGAAAGAACCAGAAGACTTATGGAATACAGACAGACCCAAATTCTCCTTCCTGAATGTAAGGCTTAAATCTGTCCATTTTGTTCACTATTCTTCCCCTTAAAATCCACTGTCAAAAGACAATTTAATGGAATTTATAATACCCTGGAAGTATCACCACAATACATTAAAGAGCTGTAACAATGGCTAGTTCAATGTAGGGTATTTATTCTCAATCATTAACGTGTTTTCTAATGTTCAGGGAAAATTCAGGCAAACTATCTTCCGGCTGAAAGCCTCAAGTCTAAAAAGCTTAGGCCATGGTAATATATTTCTGTTTCCTGAAATCTAGTAAATTTAAGCAACCAAGTTTTTTCACTTATTCAAGAAAAGGAAAGAATTTGTGTAGTTAATGAAAAAGTTCAATTTACCCAAACTAACCCGCAGAAAGTATATAGGAAAGAAAGGAGCTTGTTTGAAAATAATCCAGAAAAGAAAGGTACTTGTTTGAAAATCCTCAACTACATGACATATATAATTTTTCCTCACTGAAATCATTACAATTCTGAGATAGAAATTTACATGCAGGTGCAGGAAGACTGTGAGGCCCTCCATTCTGGGTAATCCCAACATGACCTTCCATTTTTAGTTAGAGACTCTAATTGGTAGATGTGAAGTTTACGCACCCAAGATATTTTAAGGCCTCTATAAACCTGGTATCTAAGATTCAAAATACAAGTGGGATGCATTCAGGATGCATTTACAGGTTCTCATTCGGTCAGATGTTCCAATGCTATCTTCATTCACTATTCTTTCATAATATTTTCTTTCCTTCCTCCTCTATTCACTTCTGTTCTCAGTTACAACAACACAAAGTGGGAGGCCTGCTGACATAAGAATATTACTGTGCCTGAAATTCAGTGTATGCAATGTCTGCAATGCTTTATAGATACCTATGCTACCTCTGAACAAACTGTTATATTACATTGAGTTCATTTGCCTTAAAAGCCTTGCCCAAATGTTGTTTTCATTATTGATTAATGGCATAACTGTTATCCATGAGCACTGACATATCTGGAAATTCAGAACACCTATTACCACTCCCCAATCTCCTGCTACTTTGTAGAGGAAATTTATGCACTGTGTTACTTTGTTATGGAGATAATCACTAATCTTTCCAGTCTTTGAGTGGTATGGCCTATCATCTTGTTACTCAGTTCTTGACTTCCCTGAAATGCCTGCTCGCTGCTGTTTTAATAACTTACTTCTCCTACAGCTTATTTGTCATGTAGCCCATACAATTATTATTTCAAGAGACAGACTCACAAAGTTTTGAAGTTAGAGAACAGTTTCACATCATTCTCACTGACACAGTACCCAAGTTGTCATCAAGTACAGATTAAAAAAGCTTTCTTCATTCATTTTTACAAGTTATACCATTAAATTGCCACTGCAGAAGCCAAGATGCAGCCTTACAATGATCTACCTGTTCTGTAGTAATTTACTCTTAAAAGAATGTAAGATACACTACTTTGCTCTAGATGACCCACCACAAGACCATGCAAGTGTAAATAAAAACCTGTGCTGTGACAGCCAAAGTCTGAATTTCTTTCAGGATCTCTATGGTTATAACATGTCCTGCTGCTTCCACTGACTATGAAAAGTCCCTCCACCATACAATATGCAGAAACGTCATCTCCAATACATGGCAGGATACCAGAGTCCCAGTTTTCAGAGGAACACAAAAAGCAAAAGATGAAAACCAGATTTTGCTACCATCCTGATACATTACACTAATGTCTAAGGTCCAAGCTGAACAACGTAATGGACCAAGAACCTCACGAGGGTAAGCCTTTCTTTCAATTTACAATTATGCATAAATTTAATTCTAAGTACAGTCACATTATCATGTTGCGTATTCTTCACTAAAGACATTAACCTCAGCTACACTATGTAATTGAAATGAGAAATTAATCCGCAGATCTAGATGTAGCACCACGTGAAAACACTCACTCAGTACCATCTCTGAAAATTTTTCACATGCAACCCGACAAGGGAAATTTGATTCATCCGGTCTACCACTGAGACACACTCTGGTGGCCATGATTACAAATCTAGCAAAAGTTGGTATGGTAACTGTATGCACAGTCTGGAAACTATCACAGAAAATACTGCTTAAAGCTAACACATTTCTGATACATCTCACTAGGATACAAAACAAAAACATCATACCAGTAGTCGTAACTCTCATCCCAGTTGTCAAAATGAACCAGAAAACGATTGTCCACCATGTCTGTTACCGTAGCAACACAAATGAATGTAGGGTTCTTTTTGTCTACGGCTTCCAGCTTCATCCCTACTCGAAATCCCGATGGAATCACTGTCTACATAGAGAAAGACATTTAATTAAAGATAAATACTGTAAATCCAGAAATCTCCCCAGTGTCCACAATCAATATATTCATGTCATTTCTAAGTTTCCCAATTAGCTTCTCCAACAGAGTGGCAGCAGCTTAATTAGTTGACACGAGAGATGCTCAAACACAGAGACACTCACGATTTATGAAATAAAAAAGTACTGATCATGCTGCTAAATTTAAACATGTTGCTTTTGACTCTGTCTCAGACACTCCCTCTGAAAGATTGCTTGTTCCACAACAGTATGATGTGAGACACAGTAGTAACAACAATTATTGAGATTCATTTAATATACCATTTCGGAATATATCAGATACTTAAACAGATTCAGAAAAGAAAATAATGAATGAGAATTGCAGAGGTGAACTGAAATGAAGATTATTACTGCATTTGTTTAAATTTAAATATTTACAGGTCTCAGGTCAGCCATCACTGAAATGTGCCGTAAGTCTACCAGACACATGAGCCCACTAACAACTTTCCATACCACCAGTAACAAATGAGTACTTACTGTATTCTGGTTTTCAAACAGAGATTTGGGAGCTGCTTGAGCCTTGCACGCCTTTAGATATGAGGGCCAGCTGAATTCTTCTTCCTTATATCCTAAATAAGGGCCATAAAGGAATGTCATGAAGTAAGATGGGCATGATATGAAAGAAGTAGAAATTATTTTTCCGTCCAGTTCTGGACTGTTTCTTACAATTTTAAAACCGAAAAGCTTATTCACTGTTAATTACTTATTTTATTTTTATATAAACTACATAAGAAAAAATTACTTTAAAACTAATTATTATTTTTATCCTAATATGAACTCAATGAGTCTCTAAGGGTTCACTATTTTGGATTACTAGAAGCTGAAGAAGCTGGACACACTGTAGAGTAGCTTACAGAGTTCAAAAGAAAGCTGATGAAGTTCCTCTATTCTTATTTGTGCATCTGGTATTACAAAGAGGAATAACGTTCTTTATTTAGTGCTGGTTGAGCTTCCTTACAGAAATGTCAAGATTTCTTTATGCTAACTGAAAAAAATACTGCTTCACATTATTAGTTTCCTGTAGTTGGCTAGGAGTGACATTTAAACTGTTCCTAATCTTCATCTAGGAGGAAGAGTAGACATATAAATGAAGCACTGAGCAACAGCTCAGGAGACTTCAGCTCAGTTTCAATTTAACCTTCAAAACAATGCAGGGAACGTTTCTTAAAAAATTACTGCTCTGTCCTTGATCTCTGACCTCAGAGTCCTGACTGCCAAAGGACATGGAGGTCCTTGAGGTGCAGAGCAATATTTAAGGGAAGCCTAGCAACTGAAACGCGCAATTCTACCAGGTATCAAAAATCACAATCTCAGTAAGATAACAGTTTCATACTGTAATCTCCCTCCCATCCAACAAAACTCTCCAAGTAGCACAGGCTACTAGCCGCCTCTCTTTCCCCATGAAAACCACACCTCGCCACCTCTGTTCTTTCTGCCCTGCAGCTACCCACAAACTTTCCTCTGATGTTCTGGCTGACACACACACAACCAACAAGCTCAGAGCAAGTGCTCTCTCCTGTGGCTTTTCAGTCTGTGTCTTGGATTTCAGAACCAACAAAGGCCCCAAAGCTTTTCTAGCTATGCCAGTCAGTCTAAGAAAAGAACCTTCCACTTCCAACAGACTCTACCCTACTAAACCCTCAGGTTACCACTGAAACAGTATGACCACAATTAGCTTTAAAACAAACTCCTTAGGTTATATTGAAACAGTTGCTTATACCATGGATGCCACAGAACCCTACACGCATTTTCCATACTTTTTATTCTATGCTTGGAAAGAACAGTACTTGGAAAGAAATCCAAACTTCTGTTGACAGTTTGCCTCTTCTAATATTTTCTTATGGAAAAAGTAAAATAATTAATAATATATAGAACTTCATAAATAATTCACATTAAACTGCACGTACATCTGATCACTAAAGCAACAATGAAGAGCTGTAAGCACACAGAGCCTTCTTCCTTTATTCTGTTAAATAAGCTTTAGGCACATCTATTTTAGTTTGTATGTTACAATCCAGTAAAACAAGACCCAAAACACCACCAATTTCAGTGAGTGATTGCTTTAACAATTGAAATGTGTCACCTTTTGACTATTTAAAGTGTTATTCGAATATGCCACAGACTACAATAGCTCCATGTAACCTTCTGAGAATCTCATATTTTCCAAGACACCACAAGTAATGAATCCTTAACTTCAGTCTCTCCACATGCCTGTTTTAATTTTAAATATTAGCTAAAAGAAATTAATCTCCAAGTACAAATAACGATACTTTTCATTATACTCTCCCTGCCTCTTGTATTAATGCACTATAGCTGTAGACCAGCCAAAACCATTCTTAAAGCATTGTGGTTGGTATAAAGGCTTTAATTCTTCCTTAGCATTTTAGAGAAAATTCAGACCTAACTCAAAGCTCACAGTAGACAACTCCCAACTCACAGTAGACAAAACTCTCACCTACTGCATCTGCAATAGGATCAGGTACTGGTATTGGGCCAAAGCTCAAGGAAAATAAATTTGTGTTCGTAGACAGTTTCTGGACAGCATGGGTCTTCTAGTCACCACGTAAGAAAGGAATATCTCTACCTCCTACATTACCTATCACTCAAGAAAGGACTGAAGGTCAATTTGATCAAGCCACTGTAGATATAGAAGAGTGTTCACTAATTAAAACCACAGGCTTCATTAATTCCCAGTCAATTCAAAAGCACAAAATGCAATTGTTAACTGGATTTACATAATTTGTTAACTAGGTAACAGTCTTGTTTTTTTTGTAATACAGCAATACATTTTCATCTTCTGCGAATCTGAAAATTCTTCTCACTTTGATCATTCTTCTTAATCATTTGTCAGTGAAATTTTGTTTTCAAGAATCTATGAAACTACACCATCATTAGGACTACATATGTTTCTGGAAACGTTTGAGTTCTGTGAAGTAGTATTTTATATACGATGCAGTGCCCCAAGCAAACTGCTGTAACAGGTATTAGCTTTAGTGTCAGTACAATCTGCAATGGGCACCAAATAGAAAGCACTGTTAAAATGTAATACCACAGCAAAATATAAGCAATCTGCCCACCTATCTGTTGATCTACTAGACATAAGAAGTTTCAGAGGACACAAAAATGTACTATACATGAAAAAAATCTGGTTTTCCTCAAAACCCAATAAAAACACGCAAAAAAACCCTCCAACAACCTCAAACTGAACTCCCTTTGCTTGGAATAACAGAACTCCACAAATGTCAGTAAAACATAAGCAATGAAAGACCTCCTGCTGCAAAACTAGAAAAATATCTTTAACTGACGAATGGCCAATTCCTCCCACCTCCTTCCAATGTACAGTACCGCTTGTTCTCTCCCATTCCTCTTCCATCCCACATGCAAGCTAAGCTTGCACTGGGACAATGGAAGAAGTCCCACAAGTACAAGAGCAGGTTTCAGGAACCACACCTCATCAATAATCGAAGAGATTACTGCTGAGGTGAAGCAAAGGAGCCAAGCTACACAAAGGGCAACATACTTTGCTGGTCTTGAACAAAAATACCAGAGAATGATCTTGTTATTTAAAAGCAGGAATATGTTCTTGGGGGTAGCAGGATTACATAGCTGTGCAGGATGACAACCAGATTCCTGACAAGTACTTCCGTATTTCCTTATCTCCCTCAATACCTCTGATAGGCTCCAGGACTTTCCCAAGTAAAAAGAGCTATCCACTGGTTCAGTGTGGTGAAAAAATAAACTAAACTTAAACTTACAAAGCTTGCTCTAATAACATCAATCACTCTGTAACTCATTTGCTACACATCACTACAGTGAAGGCCAGCCTTCTGAGAAAATCTGATTTATGTTCAAGAAATTGCTATTTCTACATAGCTAGTTATGCAGAACTATGATCCAAAGAAAGGTCATGTACTCAAGTGGCAGTATGGAACACTCTTGCCCTGGAGCCAGCAAGAGGCTTGTGGAGTTCTCAAAGGAGCTGCAGTCCATGCTCCTTCCTACAAGGCTCAGCTGCAGAAATGCCATCTTCTCTCACACTGGTAAGCCTTCGGCCCATATATTTTCAGTGGCTTTACTCTCACTTTTCACACCTGAACACTTGCATCCACAGTTTTTTAATTCTCTAGAATGCATCTTCTGACTCTGTGCAATCATCATTCTGCAGACTTCATAACTATACAGTCCTACCATCTGTATGTCAAAACACCCCATTAATTTCTTATTCTCCTGTGTCCAGGACATGCTCCCTTTAACCCTGTTTACTCCATTCCCTCCCAAAAAGGGAGTCTATTTGTCCATTTTGTCATAGTACTGTTCAGTGCAGATGCCCTCTATCCACCAAAAGAAAATAGTTACATAACCTTAAATGGAATATTTAAAGAAGCGAGTTCCAAATATTTCAATAGATGTATGCCATTTATATAAGCTATGTACAAATTACCTTTTCAGGTTGTAATCTTTACACTGTTTTCTCCCTCCTGCTCTGGTCATTCCTATTTCTGTCTCCCTAAGCTTAATCTTTGAGGCAAAAGCACACAATCATCATTAGTCTATGCCAAAGTATGTATGTTGTTAACATGTAAAAATGAAAATGTCCTGAGACCCTCTGCTAAAGGATTCTCAGTTGCCTGTGAGACCTCTCTTTAAGCATACATGTCACCAGGATGCTGCTAGTTTACTTGCAATAAGCATTCATTTGGGGACTACTTTTGTTTCTTAACTTTCTTTCCTAATGCCTTATGAATGACTTTTCTGGTTTGTTTTATTTCTTGTGTTCCCTGAATTTTCACTGAATAAAAAAGGTAGGATTTCAACCTCAAGACTTAAGGCAGAATCTAATTTGCCATGTTCCAATATTCTGACTAAAAGAACAAAAACATTTCTGATAAAAAACCTACAGCATTACATAGATAGTCTCAATCAGAGAGCTATAAAAAGTGCACACATTTCAAACTAAACAATACCTTTAGGTGGGTGAAGCTTGTGACCTGTTTTTTCACACCATCCAACAGGATGAATGTCTGAAGAATCAGCATTCACCCAGAAATCATAACAATCTGGGTATCCATCAAAATGGAGTCGTATTCTGTAGCCACAAACCTAAAAGCAAGAATGTACAACATACAATACATAAGATTTAAGATATCTGCCCTACACATAACAGTTTCTGTTCAGTATGAAATATATGAATATAGTCTTAGCAGCCTTTTACTTCTGCTCAGGCAAACACTGGATGAATAAACTCACTTGATAAGAAAGAAAGCTTGACAAAAAGCAAAGTATTCGAGTGCCTCCTCTTCTGGTAAAAAGCATTAACTAAGAGCTGAATACTGCTATTATTGTTCAAAAAATTGAAAACTGTTCCAGCCCAACATCAGAATAAAATAGAAATCCTAGAGAAGACCATGGATACAGCTGATAAGACCATGGAGAAAGTGCTGATAACGATGCTTTGAAAGTACCCTGATTAATCAATATGCAAGAGAGCACTGCTAGAACGCCAACGACTATGTTAAACGTGGTCTTCAGAACTGTTATGACAGATATGCCCCAGAACTTCTTCCTTAAAGTAGTAAGTTAATCACCAAGTCAAAGGGAAAATCAGGAGATACAATCCCTCTTTTCTGCACTGAAGTTCTCTATATCTTCCTGAGTGCCAAATGCCATAATTCTCCTGCAGTCATCAGTGGAATTCTCTTAACATTACAGCCACCCTATTTTATATTTAATTTACACTCTGACATAACTTTCAGTTTGTCACCTTGGAATTTATGACAGGTCACCCTGCCATAAAATATGACCCATCACTAACTGCTAAGCACCAGGTGCACAGGAAATACTCATCTACTGACATCCATCCACAAGAAATTAGAAGAGATCCACACAAATGGGATATGACCATGGGCCATAAAGAGATTCAGAAACAGGAAAGAAAAAACCTACGTTATTAAAATATATATAATGAAATTAAAGCTGTCTAGAATACCAGTGACAGAGAGCAGAACACCTACCTATTCCTTTTTCCCCTTTTCAATACATAGGAAAAAAAAAAACCAACAACAATAAAACTTTGCAAAAACTCATGTAAGGTATGTTTAATAGACATAAAAATTGTTATTGAGAAGCTGGATCTCATCTATATTATTAAAAGCAATGAAACTTCTCATGAAAAAAGAAACAACACTTCATAAGCCAGCAAAAAGGCAAACTGAGTTTGCATTGTATACTAACTTGCAGAGGCTGCCAATACAGGCAATTTCTGAGGCAATAAGCCTGAAAAAAAAATTAGCACAATTGCAACACAAAAATGAAAAGTTAGTTATTTGTATCAGTGAACGCACCACCAGCAGTACTATCAAACCTCTATAAAATTTCTAAAAATCAGTTGTCATATATAAGTTTTTTAAACTTATTTTCTCTTTTAAGTATAGATTTAACCAAAACTATATGATTACAGAAAAAAAAATTGTCCAATAACAACAACGTAACGCTGTTTTCTCTAGCTGTATATGTTAAAGGTATGCAGATAGCCACTGCTGCATGGTACTGGACATAATCTTCACGTTTGTCAGGCAGATTTAATAAAGCTCATTAGTTTAAAAGCTGTCTTCTTACATACAGTTTCTGCCTGCCTGTTAGAGAAGACAGAGCACTTCCAGCTGCTGCTGTTCCAGTTGAGTTTCTTCTGTGATCTTGCACCAAGGCTGCTCTCAGCATCCTTTCACTGTCTGGGAACTTACCTCAGCCACTGTGAGAACACAGTAGATTGACTGGTGCTCGGGATCCACACCCTCCAGCTTCATCCCTACTTTGAATCCATTTTTGTTGTATGGGAAAGACTGATACTGGAATGGAAAAGGACAGTTTCAATATTTTTGAAAGTATACCAAAGACAGACAGAATATCTTCATAAGGAAAAGAACAGTGATTATTTATTACTCATGTTTCTGAAAGTACTAATAAATCACTTTAAAGTAAGTTTTGCATTTTAAAAAACACAAGCAAGGAAAAGAGAATTTGATGGTTGTTTGAAAAATGCATTGATACTAGAATGACTTAAGGTTTTGGAGTACTTAAAAAAATTACAAGGAATCAGCAAAAAAGTTACCTAAGAGAAAAAAAGAAAAGATGATTTGCCCTCAACTTTCCACTAATTGTCAATAAAACATTTTAACAATGTAATTATTTTTTTTTCAGCCTGTACAGTGACACTTCAACACCTTTCTGGTGGTCGTAACTCCTATAAAAAACAGAACAATGAAATTCTATTTTGCCTTTTCTATATCCCAGGTCACCGATGATGAATGGCAAAACAGAAATACAAAATATCATTTCTACAGAGGGATGGCCTCTTTAATGTCATTTCTCATTTATAAGCTCATTTTCCAGGAATATTTTTGCATCAGTGGAACATGATTACCCTTACATCACACTACAATGAACCCAGGAAAACATTTTTTTCAAAAAGAAAGTGAAACAAGGCTAAGCAGAATGGATGTTTTCAAGTGGAAGGCATCAGCTTCCCTGTATCATGATCCCTGTCCTCTGTTATAGAAGGAAACTAGCAGCTTTAAGGTTAAATTAAAGGGAGGGAAGAGGGAAAAGAAGAATATCAGAAAAACAGCTGAATAAAACCAAAGACGGTTTTCCAGGGGTTACCAATTTTATTGCTAGTTTCTATGTCCCAGTTACTGATAAAACAGAGGTGAAGCATCATATGTGCTCCCCCTCCCTTTTGTTTCTGCCTTTGATTAGTGAGATACAGGATATTGGTCTTACCCTAAGGGGCAACTCTTGTTTATTTATAGAGAGTTAAATATTGAAACCATTTTTGTATGTTTCTGTTACCACTAAATACCATGATTTAGTCAAAAATTCTCCTGAAATTTAGACAAAACACTAACAATGTTTTATACAAAAAGAATATATGCATTACCAAGTAAAAATCAAACATATTTATAGTTAAAACAATATACAATCCATTCACTCTAAATGTTTAGAAAGGAAGGAAGAAATACATAGGAATAAGAAAGGAAATAAAAATACAGAATATACTTGTGCCAAAGTATCCAAAACTCTGCTAGGAAATAAATACAGAAAAAAGAGGGGATTCATTTTACCTAACTGAAAGTTACACGTGCTATCCAGCCATCTACAGTACCTCTGCAGACATTGGAAAGGAAGGGAACTTGAAAGGAAGGGAATCCTCTCTTTGATGGCTTTGGCTGTAACTCATCTGAATAATAAATCCAGGAGAAAAAGAAGTAGTGCATGGCACAAGGGCAGGAATATGCAATCAAGGGGAAAGGAAATGGAGAACTAGACCAGC
Organism: Anser brachyrhynchus; assembly: GCF_964034855.1. Classification (NCBI taxonomy): domain Eukaryota; kingdom Metazoa; phylum Chordata; class Aves; order Anseriformes; family Anatidae; genus Anser; species Anser brachyrhynchus. The sequence continues at coordinate 67,481,828 of NC_137696.1, forward strand.
TGATATTCTACAGGGGCCAGCTAAGACATGTGTAACCACAGCTCTAAGACTCTACCTAAAAATAGGTTAGATCATTCTGTAGAGCTCAGTTTAAGAGATCAGAGTGGCTGACTGCAGTACATGGATTTGAAAAGTTATTTAATCTTAACAGCACCATGTTTAATGTATTTCGTATCAAAGAAATTTTAAAGAAATTACACTATGCATAATTCTGGATACTTCCTCAAGATGAAAGTAAAAGCGAAGCATTTTTTTAAATCAATAAACTGAATTTTTCAAGCTTATCTTGGTGCACAGTGTTGCAGTTAATGCTACATCATAAATACCTTTACAGATAAATTATCTTGGTATAAAACTGAAATGTTGGAAATGCCAACACACTGAGGAACAGTGGCCAAAAAGGTAACTGAGATTTTTCAAAAGCAAGTACAAAGAAATATACAAAGAAAAGAAACAATTAAAAAAGTCATGGATCTGTTTATTCTTTCATTGTTATAATAAACAATGAAAACTTCAAATTCTACAAACAATACACCAAAAATTATGCAATTATCACACAGGTATTTCTTGAAATATGAGACATGAATTATTCACTATTCTTTCCATTGTCAAATTTAAAACTTGTAAGGCAACACAATATTTCTTTTACAACAAAATAAGACAACTTTTAGAACACTAATAACTTTAATACTACTTAAGATTTCGATTTTGTGCATTATTCTCATACCATACATCACCCAAGGTGAAGTCTGTAACAAACCTAGTTATCACACATTGCCTTCATAACAAACATTTAAAGTTACATTGTTAAGGAGAGGTACAAGAAGAAAACGAGTAAAGGTAAAAGGAGTCAGCAAATAAGCAGATGACAGACTGAGGATTAGAAACGTTTTTGCATGGTGCAGGAACATAGACCAAAAACAGAAGATTGTGTCAGGGGAGTTGGACACTGAAGAAAAACAAAACTCAAGGGTCAATAATTTCCATTTCCCAGAACAATAACATCTTGTCAGTCACAGCCTAGAAATGAGTCTAAGATTTAAGTAACAGGGAGTGCCAAGCTCTCCATTATCCTAATCATTCCCGACAAAGCGTACAAAAAAAAAACAGCTGTTGAAAAGTACTGCTTCTGAACTGGGAAAAATAAATAAATAAATAAATAAATAAAGTAATTCTCATAATCCAGACAGAAATCGAGGATTCAGAATTGTTATTGCTGGTTTTTTTTGGTTTTGTTTTTAACATTACTGTTTTTCTGGTTTGCTTGGAGTAATATTAGCTGGGCACTTCTGAGTGCTATTAAGAACGCTCTCTCTGCTACAGGATTTAAATACCAAACAAAAAGCTAGTTACCCAGGGGATAAAGACCTTAAAAGTAAATATAAACAAGATGCATCAAATGAGGAAGGTACTCTGTGAGGACAATGAAAGAGAACAGAACGTCATCATGTCACTCAAGGCTTTATCACTATGCACAGTGCCCAGAAAGGCTGGTACATGCCTGGGTGCTGCGACAGCAGTATTTCATGGAACTTCAGCCAGGCAGAGCAACACTTTTAAATCTACATTTCAGATAGAGACACTACTTACCAGGATTTTTTTCTTGTCAATTTTTCAACCAGTGTATAGCACAGGGGGATACAACAAATGATGGTCAGGTAACTGTTGTTCTTGCACTTACATATTTTTGGATTCTGTACATTGCAATCTTAGTTCTTTAATTACTTTTGTATCTCAGTACTGTCTAGAAGAACCAAGATCAGCACCACACACACATGTAAGCTGAAAAGCTGATCTCTGCATGAAAGATTCAATAGTTGAAGTATAAAGCAAACAAAAACAAATGGATGCAGGAAACAGACTCCAAGTTAAGGACAGAATTATCAAAAAGTAGTATCATAACTGTTAGAATTAGACATTGCAGAAGTATAGCAGCTGAGACGTTCACATCTTTTGCCATCTTTTGCAAAAGAAGAGAACAGCATGGAAGCTTTGGTGATTTGCATACAGAGCTCTCATCCAAGCAAAAGAGAAAGCACAAGGGAAAGCACTGAAATGACACATGACAAAGACTACATAGCAGACAAAGGACAAGCAAGAGATAATGATGTGACATCCAATCAGATGACAGGCAAAATGGGAACACGGCAAACTAGTATCAGATGTAATAAAAAAAAATATAACATCCGCAAGAGCTGCAAAAAGACAGGTAATATAATCCAAGCAACAAGCTCTGACGACCTTTGTACCACCTTTCTAAACGTATTTAAAGAGAACGAGATGGCATGGAAAAATGAGGATACATATCAGATCTTTAGCCTCAGAAATTAGAAGCAAAGGCTAGAATTTGCAGGTTTTGGAAAAGCACCCGCTGTCTATAGTCTCAGCTGACAGCATTCATCTAAAACCACAGCTTTCTTTGAAAAGGCAGAAAAAGATAACTAATTTTACACATATTCTGAATATTTTATCTGATGGACAGAATTACCTTAATCACATAGGTTTACCCCTACAGAAGTGAAAAATCTTCAGAATTATTATTTTTTAATTTTAATTGATTTCTCTAGAAATGTCATGGTCTTAGGTGTTTGACTGATTTCAACTCCAGAAGGTCATACCTCTTTAAAAAGCTTAGTAGGTACTGCAACAGCCTTTTCTTCCTCCAGATAGGATGCCCAACACCACGCTTGCTTTCCTTTAGAGTGTACAGCTGCAAAGAAGGATAGAACAGCAAGAGAATTCTCTAACTTAATTTCTCAAGAAAACAAAACAGACATTTTGAAGTGTATAATATACCTATCTCAAAGCTATGTTTTATTAAATGCATTCATGGTGTTTCTCTGGATTAATTTCAGGAAGAGTGGTTCTGTAGGTTTAATGGCACTAGAAACATGAAGATTTGTACAGAATCATTTCCATCATTTCAAACCTTGACTAGTACCAAGAAAAAGCTGTTTTACATGATGAGAACAGCTTGTGTAATCTTGCCCTCTGCACCTTTTCCCTTATTCCTCCTAAGAAAGCATTAAGATGTACAATTTGCAAACAGTTTGCAAAAATCTTAAATGAAGACCAATGCAAATCACATAAAGTAGGTCCGTATTTTTAAAAATTTCATCAGAAAAAATGTCCAATTCAGGAAAGCATTTTCAACTGGATAGCAGACATGATTTTTTTTTTTTTTTTAAATCTTAGCTGAAATATGTTATTCTGTGACAGAATTCATCACTTTGTAGTTTGATGGTTTTGGGTAGAAAGGCAGTGATTTAACAATAATTTTTCCAAACCATCAAAACTGCCACCAGAGCTTTTTTTCCTCCCATCCTTTCTTTAGCATAAGATGGAAAGCTCCAGTTTCAGGTTTGTTCGTATAGTATGAACACTTGCATATACTCACATATGCAATATTGGCTATAGTTCATCTTAAGGAAACAGTAGTGAGTAGCAGTTTTTAGGCCTTGAAAATAAGGCACTAACTGCACTAGCAAAAGCCAGGAACTTCAAAAACAGATGGTTTGTGAGGCTGGCCATGTATGTATCTATTTTCATACACTTCCACTCTTTTCTACTGATCTTTGCCTAAATGCCTCCTTCTGCACATGTAGCTTAGCATTTCAGACTGTAAACTCATGCCATCAGGAGGATTCCTCGCAGTCCACAGTATGATTCCAGCCTGATCCTGACTGCAGGCTACTCACAATACAAATAAGCCTCTTAAGTAGCCATCTGGCTAAGTGTTTTTATAATTAAAATGTTCGCTATAACAATAGTGATACCAAACTCTCCTGAAGAAAGCCAGTAATTTAACCAAAAGATAACACATTTCAGAACCACAGAAATTGCTCAACACTACTAAAGCACACTCATTTTATTTGTGATTTACCCAGCTGATTTGTTCTATTCAAGAAATGTGTTGCTTGCCACAATAATACACTGTTATGTGTTTGGTTCTGAATATACAGTGTTCCATTACACCACAGCTCATGTGCTGAGCTGACATTTTCCCTAATAAACAAAAGAAATCCATACAAACCATTCTGTCACTGGACAGCAGTGATTTCAAGATTTTCAAGCTTTGTGCTTGTATCTCACATACTTCATACAGTCTCAGCTTTGGAAACAACTGTAGTAATGATATTTATATTTCAGGAGTAATTCTATCTTAGGAGGGGGATCTTCTGTGACTTTTACATGTTGCATCTTCAATCAGTATATCATCTACCTAGAGCGCAGCAGAGCTACTTGGAGCTCCGTGCTGAAGGCAACTTCTGGTAATGGCTCCCAGTATACCAAAAGAAATTTGCTGAAGGGCAAGATGCAGCTTTCTGGTTGGTGTGTCAGTGAGGTATAAGAGCTGATGATTCTCTGAATATTCCTAAAAGTATTCATCATGTGAACAGCTTGAAAAAAACAGCACTCATTTAAAATATGTTTTATTATGCTGCTTCATGCAGCATATTTCCCTTTGGACTGATTATAGCAATTATTCCTAAACAGTTCCATAAATGTGTCTATTTCCAGCCATACCATAAATACAAAATTGATCCCCAAGGAAACAAAAGTAAACTTTCACTTCTCCTTAATACATGTCTTTCAACATCTGAGAACTCAATGGGCCTGATTCCCTTTAATACCAGCACTCTTTAAAGGGATTAAAGAAAAAAAAATTCAAATGTGCATCAGTTACATTTACACTTACTCCCTGCTTCTCCACACTGCCAGGCATATAAAAACTAGCTCTTCGTAAAAGGCAATCAATCTCCAAGTGATGCTTTTTTCCCCTGAAGTTTCCATTTGGTTCCCTCAGTTCTTCAACCCTTAAAATTTAATTACTATAAATAACACTGGCACTGTATTTTTACAGACTGACAAAAATGTATTCAAGAACTAATAAAAATTCAGTGATACAATGCCAGCAATTCACAGTATGAGGTGGATATCACATAAATAAGTGATACACGAGATTTTATTTCATAATCTAACTTACTTTGTTTCAAAACTGTTATTTCCCCTTTTCTTTTTCTCCTGGCTCTCTGTGAGACTCTCAAGATCCTCCCTTCAGGTTTGTCCTCCTATATTAAAAGAGTACAATAATCATATTAGTTCAGAAGTCTAATAGCAAAAATGGAGACACCCAAGGTTTAACTTTGACTTCATTGAAAAGGCTATTACATAGCTCTCCACTATCTCAGACAAACCTGTAGATATCTAAATACAAACAAAGCAAGCAACCAGTGACAAACTTCAGCAAACACAGTGGAAATGACAGACAGAAGGACTCCAGCACCTGGCACTCAGCCAACGAGTCCTGTTTAAGGCAGGGACAGATCACCAACCCTTTCAGGGCTGGCTGAGCTGGAGATAAATAGTATCTTTGATATGTTTGCGCTTCCAAAATAACTTAAAGGAAAACTTCTCACAGCTTTAATCTTTTTTTTTTTTCTTTCTAAATATGTAGTTGGTTGACTAAACATAAATTGGCACTGATTGGATTTTATTTTATTTTATTTTATTTTATTTTATTTTATTTTATTTTATTTTATTTTATTTTATTTTATTTTATTTTATTTTATTTTATTTTATTTTATTTTATTTTATTTTATTTTTGCTTAGCAATAGTTTTCTTGGCACCTGAACTGATGAACAGAGTAACTATTCATTTGGAGGGGCAGACTGACGATGGCAAAGAAGCTGTCCCCTAACTTTTCCCTAAGACACTGTCAGACAGAGACTTGAATTCCCGTCTGACACCTCTGGTGTTTTCTGCTTTTTCGCAATTTTACAAATGCAGTGCCCTCCCCTTCTCCCTCCAAACTGTGCTCCTCCCAGTAATGCCACAGCTATTGAGAGGAAAACAAACATTATGTGAAGGTACTGCAACAGGTTTATTTGTTGGTCTCAAATGAGGATTAATTCCAAAAGGAAAAAACAAATGGTGCCCCAAAGTTCATTACACTGCAACATAAAACAAAACCAAATCCCAGACCATTTTTCTTTTTTTCATTTTTCACTTTCACTCCTTCAGGAAATACTCCACAGACACCTGGCACAATGAGAAATTTTGCATGTATGTCCTCCAACAGGCACAAGACAACACACATGTAAACTGGCAGCCACCTTGAGGTTTATAGTGGGCAAAAACACCTAGAGTATTCTGTAAAAAAAAACCAAAGCTGTTAACACTGTGCATGCTGCTTCTTCTGGATCTCTCTCTCCATATATGTATATATATATATGTAATTGTGCAGGGCTCCAGCAAAGATATCTCAAGTACAGATGAAATGTTTCTCCTAAATTCCATCAAATAGTTTTAAGTAGTAACTGTCATCACAAGCCAGAATCCACCAAAAGCCTATTACAGAACAAGCAGGGCAATGACAGCAAGAGCCACATGGATTTGCTCATGGTGAGAAAGCCTTGAAAGTTAGATTACTCATCTTGGTAAAAACATTCAACACTGGACCTGGATACTTTGTTTGCTTCATGTGTTTTTTATATCTTTATAATTACCCACAGAGAATGTGGTAATCACTGCTAACTGTGTGTTGGAAGAAATCAGACAATTTGTATACAGTCCCTCCTGAATCAAAAAACAAACAAACAAAAAAAAACCAGTCCTGTTAGCTGAAAGGATGAACATCAATGCTCATCTTTGGCTATGATTTTCTAAGGCAAATTACATTACAAAAATCAAAAGTACACTCTACTTAACTGTAACAGAGTTTTCTTTACAAATAAATTATTTGTCTATAATCATTTACTCATGTGCAGAGTGACTAACAGATGTTGGGAAACATTTAGTCCTGTTTGTCTGTACTAAAGTCATAGCAAGTCTTAACATCATTTTTCCTTTAACTTCTTTTTGTTCTGTTCTAAAAAAAAAAAAGCAAGGAAGAGCAAAAAAGCAGTTCCTATCAGTTTATTGTCAACAATTGGAATTTACTGATGAGGCATAATTAAACTGGAAAGGGAAGCAACTACTTATTGTGATTTTAACAGAGCCATACAGTCACTTCTCTTTCTAGAGTGATGAAGTTACTGACACTGCAATATAAGGCAAAAATCCCACTAAAATGTTTGCAGGAATGGGTTTATGATGCATACTAACAGTTTCATTGGGATTCTCTTTCTTCTCCCCATTATCCCTGGACTCTTCTTTGAGAGGTAATTTTGCTTTTCTTTTCCGAATGCCTTTGGAATCATCTTCCCCATTGCATTCCACGTTGGGCTTTTCCTCCTTTGGTTCTCTATTACAAGAGCAACACAATGACACAAAGCCAGTATTATCTTACTTCTCATACTCATGACACAAGTAAAATGCAAGTAAATCTAACAGTCAAGTGTAGATCCCAGGGTATTATGCATAATATATTCTTAGAAATACTGAAAATTAAATCTGTCAAAAATTAAGCTGAAAGACCACAAGAGCAACTGCAAAAGGAAAGCTGTCAAACTGCACCAAACAGGTTCTGCATGTTTTAAGCAGTGTGCCTTTTCTCATGTACCATCAAATCTCACAGATTAGCAAACTGAAATGTTTAGGACTACAAGGCAGTTCATGGAGAGGAAAGAAAAGGTAATTATTAAGACTGACAAATCCAATTGGAGAAAGCTGGTATGTGACTGTACAAATTGCTAAACAAGCAATCAGAACAGAAAATGTTGAAGTAATTACCTAAAAATAAGGAAAATGCACAAAATCATAGATGTTAACAATTGCCATAAAGTAGAATACAACACAGAATGGACCTACTAACACAGGTTTTCCTTTATGACGAGATGAACTGCACTAGCTGAAAGAAAAGGAACTGAGAAACCACACCATGTTCATGTTTTCTCTCACTGTCATCTATAATACAGCTCTTGAACTTAATTACAATTAACTTGCCACACCAACCATCTCATTACTGATTATCTTAATTCCAATGATTATGAAACAGGGTGGGAGTCTGACAGTGATTCATACATCCCATAGACTGTATCACTGTTTGCATCTGACAGCAGAACACAGAATTCTCTGAGCAAAAAAGATTGCCTTCAACATCAGTGTTAGACAAAAAGCAAGTTTCATAATGCACTAAGTCCAAAAACAGTGAAAGAACATTATAAACTGCTGGAAACTCACCAAAATATGGCTGCTTAATGTATCTCTTTGCCCCACCATTAATGTTTTATCCCACCACTTTTATCTCATGCTGCATTTATGCCAAATTCTTTGTATCTATGCTTTATAATAGCACCTACTTGTTTTTCACTTGCTGGGCACATTTCTGGCTGCAAAATTTCCCTTCAGGAACAAATTCTTCTATGGTACCATAGCGATAACAGTTTTCACAGAAAACAAGTCCATCCATTTTTGCAGTTTCCTTCAACTTTGTGGGGATCCCTGTCTTTTCTGAAAAGGCTGCACAATGAAAAAAGTAACTTCACTTAGGTAGAGGTGATACATTTTCAACCATACTTGTAGCTCTTGCCAAACAAATAGAATACCAAAGTCATGCCACTCTTGTTAAAATGAAGAAATGAGAATTAGTGTCTGTATGGGGTCTATATTCCTAATAAGTAAGTTGGGTTTTCATATTGCAACACCACAGAGAAGAATCTACTAATTTCATGCTTCTGTTATCACTGGCACATTGACACTGCTGGCATTGCTACTCATGGAAGGAGTGAATTTTGTGATACACACACACTGCTGACTATCCAGTCATCACTGCATGGAGTTCATCAACTCATGTCCTGCTGACATGCCTGATTTTTGACCTGTAGGGTCACCTGGGGAGGAGTTATCTTCTAACAGGTCATTAAAAACTTATTCCTGGAAGTAAATTACTCACTACATCTTACAGTCTTTTACTACAGCAGCTATTGCTCAACTTTTCTGAGTTGAGGAGAAATAAAAAAAAAAAAAGTAAAGTAAAAACAAACAAACAAACAAAAATCTAATTTGTAACAAATAGATTTTCAAATATTGAGTTACTCACGATCCTAAGCTATGATTTTCACACAAGAGATATGCAGCCTAGGAGAGGATGCTGTTTCTTTTACTCACAGGCAAGTATGCAGCATTCTAAACTTCTCCAGTTCCTAAAGCAGGCTATTGGCCTTGCACCCGCAAAAGCCAAATTTCAAGGCACCATTTCTTTTGCTTGAGCACTGAACTGTTTTTAAAAATGGAGTCAAATGAATTCTTGTGTGCAGACTATCTCCACCAGAGTAATACATTATTTATGGGATATATTTACGCTCCAGTGTCATTAGAGGTTCAAAACAACCATTTCCTCTCATAATTGAAAATCTTAGCAATATTACATCTTTGGGGAGCAATAAATTAATCAAGGACTATGTAGGATATTTGTGATGATTACTTAATATGTTTACATGCCCATAAACACGCTTTAATTCAGTAGCAAGATTTTTTTTTAGGTATACCAGACTGTAGGGGATGAAATTGCATGTTTTGTTATAGGTAACTGTGATCTCTCAGCCTAAAGATACAATCTACTGTGCTACTATATTATCACATTGCTGTCACTCTCATCACAGATTTGAATCTTGAATATCTGAAAAATTATCACTGACTTGGAAACATATCGAACAAAATTATCTGTGGTCTGAAGCTTTAGACCTCATGGCTGAGGTCCAAAGTACTTTCCCACTGGTATAAATGTTTCATTTATTCACAAAAGTGGAGCTGTAAGTAATCACAAAAACAGCTGCGATATTCCCTTTTATGTTATTCCATCACTGTCTCAAAATTTTCGGAATCCTGACCATGTAAACCAAATTTATTTGCACAATAAAGGTATTTACTTACATCAGTACTTTAAATCAAGGAAACACAGTATCTCATTTAACACCCTGTTCTGTAGACAGATACTACTTACATTGAGACTGGTGGTAGGAGCTGAGTAGCAACCAATATTACGTGAAGGCAGTTTACACACCTCAGTCACAAATGAATTGAAGAAGGTTAGTAAAGTCTGTGGGCAAGCTGGAAAACCAGCTTAATAAAAATAACATCTCAAAAATTATGAATAATTTAGAGTAAGAAGTTGACTTCTTTTCAAATTAAATAAAATGTAATAGAAAAATACCTGTTCTAAACTTAGAAAAAATTACTGTTAGAAAAAAATGTGGCTGTAGTTCAACTTCAGATGTTTAACAGTGGAATTATTTCCTTTTAATTTAAAGTACATTTATTTTCATAACTATTAACACCCCAAGAAACAGGTAAGATCATCAGAGATACTCTGTGCATTAAGTGAATAAGTTTATTTTATTTTGGGGGGCAATCTTTTCGAAAAACTGGTATATTAAACAAAATACAATCACAGAAAGCCTCAGTGACCTCTTAGCTGACCTTCTTGAGCAGTTGGAACCATCCAAGTTGTGGTAGCAGTGGCCTTTTTAACATTTTCCATCTCAGTTTCATCTGTAATCACCTCCAGGGCTCCGAATTCATTCACTCTAAACTGGTAAAACAAAACAAATGGCATAAAGTACAGCAAAAATTTACTACTGCTTTCTTGCAGCATCTTCTTCTATTCACCTAGAGTTTTTACGCAGTATCCTCACCATATTCTAAGTGTTCCAAGTTCTAAGTGTTTCTGCTTATCCCCAAGTAATCATAAACAAGCATTGTTTCTGTAAAGCAAGACACAAACTCGTTTTGTTATTTAAAATTTTAATTTACTGTAAATATCAATACAGATGCACCTACACGTATCTATATCAATTAGTTTGATATGCAACTGAAACAAAAGAATCAAAAAATCAGTAATAGAAATTCATGGGAATATCACCAAGCCATATGTATTTCATTGCCAGCAAAATAATGCGCTCTGGTCACTGAGTATTTTCGTCAAAGAAAAGGGAACTGAATATCAAATACAAATGCTTCACTGAGCACAGAAATTTCAGCATCCTGCAAAACACCATACTTCTCTGCTGTAAAGTGCCCATAAACAAACATCTCAAGGCAGTTTATGAACTGTTTAATTACACGCTGAATGTGATATTACTGTCAGCCAGAAGCAAGGCTCAACAATATCCCACATGCTGGGCTTACACAGGATCACTGTGAGTTATACCATCCTGCCACCAGCAGAAAAGCATCTTCCAAATGCCGTAATAATTACAGTGCTACCAGACGAAAATAAACCTCCAGCTTCCGAGTCACTACTTGGTTTGCAGGCCCAGCTGGTTGTATGGGTTGAACTAAAGGCAGTATTTTGTCTGTGGCAGTCTACTTAAAATAGCAATGGGGTGTAACTCTTAGAGCTTTATCACAGGTCTCTGGTAGTGAGGTGTTGTGACCAAAGGAGATCAACAGGAAAAATTAGGTCCAAGAGAGACTTTCAAAGCTCCCCTGCACCCACCTGCTGGAATACATCTTCAGGGCAGTAGCATAAAGCATATTTCTGTTTCTCTAATTAGACAATTTAACTGAGAAAATGACAAGGGGAACAATTGCCTGGCATTATATCCACCTCCTCCGTGCCTTAGGAGGGTCCAGGATGAACCATGTCCACACGCGCTGGGCCCTGCTGTGGTCTGGTACTGAAAGAAAGCCATTCTGACTAGAAGTAAGGGTGAGCTTCATGACTTACATACCCTGGCAGCATTTTCACTAGCATAGGCTCTCCAGTCTCAGCATTCACAAAGAGTCCTACAAAAACCAGCAGCTAAGAAATAATAAGCTGAGGGGAGGAAAAGGAAGAAGAGGAGGACCACACACACACACACACATGACTTCTGGAGCCAAGTTATTTACTTACAATCAGCTACTCTCACAACAGAAACACAATTGTGGACAAGCTGTCAATAAATCCTTCTAGACTGAAAGACTGAGTTCAGCTTTGAAAGGTCACCAAATGCAGTAACACCACACATTCATACTCAAGTTTGTAGACAGACATTTATGCTGCTCCAACAAAACAGAAGAAATAGAGTTACCATTTGGAAGAGGATCCCTGTGTCTCACAGCTGACTTCAGTACCCCGTCTTGTTCCTACTTTTGCTAAGCTACTTTCTGCTATTTTTGCTTTGTCTGCTGCCTCAGAAATAGGTGGATGCTACAGGCAAAACCTGGATTGTTTCTACAAGCTGCAGTACTACTACACCAGCCGCCTCGGCAGGCAGGCATGGGTACAGACCCAAACGCCATGCTGCACCACAGCAACCAACAGGCTGCACCCAGGTTACTGACCAACTTCTGCGAACCCCTGTGCCTTTACACAACATCAGCTACAACACATGCACACCACAGGTATTTTTGAAGAGTCCAGTTAATACCTGGAGCATTTCCGCATGGCCTGATCAGCGTTAAGCCCTTGACAGCACACACACATTGCTTCTCCACTAGGGCCTTCTGCGGTACACCAGGGCATAACCCTTGTCACTCTGCCACCACATGGCCTTTTGGGACTTCAGTGGGATGACTGACACTTTCCAAATGCCTAAAGACAGACAACTTGAGAGAAGGCTGCTCCTGGCTATCCTATGACTTGTTCAAAGCAGAGATAGCCTAACAGCTGGGCCATTACACCAAGCTGGGCTTAGTGAGGGAGTGTGACTGCTACTGTCTTCTGTCTCAGTGGGCAGGACAGCACAACACTGCCTGTAGGCCAGAGGCCCAGTCTGGTGCCTGCAAAACTTCTGCGCACAGCCATGCCTCTATGGGTGTCAGGGACCTCTCACTCAACCCCTGTAAGTGTTCAGCCACTAACTTGTAGAAGACAGTGTCTGCTTTTTCTCACTGTTTCCCAAACTACAACATCAATATGAGTTCTCAATAGCTGACAGAAAAGTGCCTTGGATCTGAAGAATCGTGCTCTGATTTTAGTTGGTGAAGAACAGCAATGGAAAACTTGTGATGAAGGTTAACTGCTTAGAAACAGGACAAATATATGTACAGAGCAGTACGCTGCATGAAGCCCTCACAGCGTAAGAGCTGCCTGGACAACGTGCCAACTAACATCTACTATTGGAAGCATGACAGAAAACAAAAACAAAAACAAAACAAAACAAAACAAAAAGCTCTTAGAATATTTCCTATGTTTTGTTGATCCAAGATAAAATATAACATGGTATAACATGGGCATTCGTTCCTGTATAATCTTCACGTATTTCTTCAGGTGCCTTGACAGTCTGCAGGCCCAAGCTGGTGATACAGAGAAGGAAATGGTGGCATTGAGCAAACCTCTGGGGAACTACCAATAGCTTTGTGAGAAGTAAAAATGTTTTTCTTAGTCACAAAACTCCTTAAGTAAATATATAAATTCGCATTAGATGACAGGATTTTCCTGAAACCTCTCTTCATTAAAGCACAGTAAAATGGATGGAAACAGTCAGGTCATTATCAGGTACTTTTAAAATAATCTCACAAAGAAGCCTAATTTTTGTCACTTCAGTGTTTAAAAGAAAATAAATTATAAAGGTTGTTGGGTGTGAATTTAATCCTGTTAAATCCAGTCTTTTGTTAAATACCTGTTTGCAAACGTTAAGTAAACTTTTAACAAGACAATCCTCTATCCCACCCAATGGAAAGAAAAGTCTTAAGAAGACAAAGAAGAAATCTCAACAGGTTTCATGTAAAAATAAAACATAAATAAAATAAAAACAGTAAAATAAACACAAATAAAAGTAACAATTAGATAGGAAATTTCACTTTCCTCCTACAGGTGAGCCACAAGGGCAAGAATACACATTTTAAAGTTACTGCAATTCTTTTCATTTAACACAAATGTGTCATAAGCTGAGTTGGCAGAATGAGTCCAATTGTTAGTGGTTAAGTATGCAACACAGAACTTACTTAACTACCCTGTTTAGCAGTTTCCACTGCTAAAGGATCAAAAAGAAATTGAACAGCAACTCCCATCTAAACGTTCATACAGATTCCTTCCACTGAGATACATTTTCACATCCTCAGGAAATGATGCCCTGATATACCAGCACTTCATCTTACATGTGTCAATTTAACACAGGAACATTTTAATATTCATACAGCAAATAAAGAATACATTGAGGAAAATCAAAGTTTAAATAAATATTGTTCAAGCACTATAAATAGTTTCCGAAACATTTCTGACTGTCCACACATTAACTTCTTCTACAGGGTTCAAAAATTACTATCTATAAATAATTTTAAAAAATTAAAATTTCATTAAAATTTACACAGGACTGGAACAGGTATCATAAGTCACTGAGATGAAACCTTTTTTTTCTGCAGGCAATTGTAGCAGCCAAAGTATTTCATAAACAGTTCAGCTGCAAAGGCAGAATTGCCCAATTTTTTGTAAACTCTACTGAAAGTCTTCAATGCTTTTTCATGCAACATTTCTTTAATGTTCTTTCTCAAAACAACAACAAAAAGAAGAACAGCTTTCCAAAAGCTCTTTCTCAAAAAAACTTCTTCTGACTTTCCATTTACTTTATTCACAGTCAGCGTATGCCCACTTGTTCTTAACACAACATTACTCTATGGATTAAACACCCCTTCCCTCTCCACAGTGCTTACTCTCTGGGTATACATCTGAAGTTAGGAATTATGCACCCCCAAGCTTAATTTTGCGAGGCTAAACACAAGCTGCTTCTGTTCCTCGTGTGAAAATGGTGTTCCAGTCTCTTGATCAGCCTTGCCCACCATGTGCTGCACTCAACTGGGAAATTCACTTTTTCTCAGTGAAAGGGGTCCAGAACCTGATAATGCATAATTCTACAGATGGATTTCCTCTGTACCTTTTCCAGTGGCTTTAGGACATTTTATTTCTAATAGAAGTTATCTGTTTTATCATGCAGGCTGGGAGGCTTTCTGTCGTTTTATTTAGGGTAATTATATGTTGAAAGGGCTTTTAGTTATCTTGTTTCAGATTTCATAAAAATACTCAGTATATCTGTCATTCAATGTGAGATGAAAATAATTTTGCAAACAATTACAACAGTCTACCATATTGCAGATTAGTTCTTAGAAACTCAAACCTATTGGGAAAAAATATATACAACCCATTCTAAATTAATTCCCTGCTACCGTACGTGTATACTTCAGAGCAACAAAGATCTTATTAACTCAACATACTGTTACTTCTGCCCTTTTAGGAATGTGTGAGATCTCATCAGTACACACAGAGACCAAACCAGAATAAAGACTACTGTTGTTTTCTATGAGGTAAAAATATTATTTGGGAGAGGAGGCAGAAATAAAAAGGAAAAAAAAAAAAAAAGAGCAAATCTAATGCAGAAGACAAAGAAGAAAAAAAAAAGAAAAAGAATTTTAATACACTTTAAAATAAATTACAAAACATGGCCAACAGTACCATCTACTGGGCAAGATTAGGACACAGAATTCATAGCAATGAATACAATTGTTACTGCACCCTGACAGTAACTTCAAGAATAAAACTTATCTTGACCACAAAGCAGTGTGATTATGGACTAGCTCAGATGAAACCTGCAAATTTTGTGTTATCCAAAACAAATAGATTGGGTAAATGCTCATCATGTCTATGAAATAACTGGACTTAAGTAATGGAATTATACAACACTCTGTAAAGAGGGCCCTGGGACACCGGGAATACAAAAAACTATACTCTGATCTCTACCTAGCAAACATTCTTGATTTCAATCCTGAACATCCCCAGTGATTTCAGAGAGACTGCTCATACAAATTAAGGCCTTTCTGGCATTCTACAGCTCTTCCTCTCTTCAGAGCAAAGGAATCGCCTATAGACATTGTATGTCCAACCATCTCCTATTACATGCCAAACTTTTAAAAAATATTATTTAATCTGAATAAATTAGTAAACGTCAGAACTTGTCTATTCAACCATACCCCTTTTTCTGTGTGTGTGTGTGTGTGTGTGTGTGTGTGATGAAGTCTTCACATGAATGATCACATACTATTTTTTCCACAGAACCCCTGCCTCAGGCACGGGCTGGATAGTATTCAGAAAATGAGGCAGCTGTTGGGTATTTTTATACTCTTTCTTCAACTAGTGATGTCAGTCTTATTTACTCTCCATTGTTTGAAAGCAGATTGACTGCTTATTTTCTTCAAAAAAAAAAAAAACAACAAACCTGAAATAACAAGGAGTATGTATTTAAAAAGCTTGAGGCACTCTATCAATTACTGTTACAATGCATTGCAAAATTACTCCTGAAACAATATGTCTGTTCTCAGCCACTCACAAAAAGAAACAAGAATACCTCTTCCTAGCTCTTCATCAGTCTGAGACCTCTGCTCCCAGCTTGTTTCAAAGTCCTTGTCAAGCACCTGACTTCTGGAGCTTGTCTGGTCACAAAATTTTGATTCTTTCACATATACAGAAGGTTAGGGAAATGAGTCCCAGTACCTGGCTATTCCCCTCATTTAGAGATGAGGACAGATCCAGCCTGCACGCTCCAACATGGCAAAAGACAAACAAGCTAAGCAGGACCCTGGGCTATTTAGACCTCCCTAAATCATCAGCAGCAAAGATTAAATTCCACACCACGATCAACAGGCAGTGATTTTGATCCACGACCCCCACACTGGAATCACTCATTTCTGTCATGATGCTGTCAGCAAGGAAGTCAGGTACTTCAAGCAATCCTCAATTGATTTTAAGAGCTTCAGTACCACTGCAATAAGCAGATCCTGAAGTAATAAAGAAGAGCTAACAATCTGTATGCAAAAGCAAACTTTCTCTCCTATCCTGGCAGGCACAAACAAGAAACAGTTGAAAGGATTACTATCACATTACAACTTGTGCCCCCCAAATAATAAAAGGAACATTCTCTTTATCACTCTCTGCTGAAAGCCTAGGTACCATCAGCAAACACACAATTTTAGTAAGAGAGACTGACATATGTATACCTCTAGTAAAAGATTGACATTTCCCCAAACCTCAGTCTTGTCTGGAGGAAACAGCTATTAGCTACTTTATTCTTAGACATTTTCAGTCTCTTCAAACTTTTCCCTCCAGATTTCTCAAGAATAATCTTAGCACCAGAGGGCTTCTCAGTGATGTCTCCCCACTGCAAACTCAGTCTGTCTTATCTCCACTTGACTAGGAAATTGTAACCAAAGAGGTTTTCTTAAGATAACACATAAATCCATGCCAGAGCCAGCAGTCAAGGCTCTGTTGGACATGTTTATGCTCCTGACTGCCAAGATGCTTATTGATCCAGAACCTGACCTATAGAGCACCCCTGGCTCCAAATTATTGCAGCCAGAACATTTCTAAATACCAGATGTTAATATCTCCCAGGGAAACCAAACAAATGACAAATACAAAACAAATGGCTACCTGCCAAAGTTTTGGTTTCAGCGAGTCGTTCAGCACCACATAGGAAGGCTGTGGTATGAGCAAATACAGCACCAAGCCTTCCTGTGTGGTGTTGACCTGCACCAATCACAAAACTATTCCTTTTTCTTCCTGAAATCCTCTGCCTGGGTATTTACAATTCTCAGAGCATATACAGCAAACAATGCAGTAGAAAATCACTATTTACTAAATAACCATGTTTCATTCCCATTTCTTCAGTGTAGCAGATTTTGTGGTAAAATAGCATGTGATCCAATAAGTAAAGACTCTAATGACTCATGGGGACTCATGACTACTCATGGGGAAGCCCAATTAAAGATCCAAAGGCAAACTTAATTCTGGCATTTCTTGACTTTGGAGTTTTAGCAATTTTAATAGTAAAATTTCCTGGCTGGTCTTTCTTTTTTACAAAGGTAAAGGTAACATCACATTTTATCGCAATGCACAGAGTTAACCAAAAATCCATGGCAATGAATGCACAGCACGGGCTGAGTAATTACATTAGAGTGCAAGAGAAGAAAGGTATTTCCAGGTGGTGAAAGACCACTAGGTACATCTGCTGGGGCTCACACGTGATCCAAGAAAAGTGTATCCTGCCTTGCTTTCTCCTCCCTATACTACTCCTTCCCAGCTTCCCTGAAGAGAATCCAGCACCTCTCTTAAATATGCCTTCCTGGTAGGGCAGCTATTTAGCTGGTGCCCAGTAGTTGATGTTTCCTGCAGAAACCCTCAGCCTGATGGAGAACTGGCTCCTCTGATTTTAAGTGTAGCCCATGATACTGCAGGAGAAGAGAACTGGCCTTACACAAAGAAAGCACTGCAGTTAGTCACTGCCTGAAACACTGCTGGTGTTTCTGCCATATAATCACATGAGAAAAAAGTAACTTGCTTTCAAAACGTTAATTATCTCACTACAGAGTGAATGGATTTTAGAACGGGCAGGTGGAAAGATGCATGCTACTGTCTTGAGCTGTTGCACCTGTGAAGTCCAAAACACGGCGCTCTGAATCACGCCTACCTTCCTTACTTTCTTGGCTGGAAACACCCAGCACCGCTCCTTAGCTGACCATTATTCTACCATTCATGTTCCGCTATTATAGCTGGTTTTCTGCAATATTAGCTGCCCAGATCTATCTACATGTTAATTTCTTCACCATCAAATTTATTTTTATCTCTTTTTTCAGTGCAATCACAATTTGCAAGTTGGAAATGATGACCAAAACTCTGTCCATGCGGTATGTAACAGTTTACTTTCAAAGCACAAGCACTGGAAATCAAACTCATTATGAAGTACTTCATAAACTTCTGTCACCATGATAGGAAGTAATTATAAATTATTACAGCTTTTCCAATTTAATGAGTACATTTAAATCTTGAAGTGATGGTGTTACTGCCTGCACTCAGCACACGGATTTCAAGAAAGAAAAAAAAAAAGTATTTCACATTCACATTCACACCATGCAGAGTAACTGGTGAGCACTGACATTTTTCAGAGCATATATTACTTAGCCTGCCACATGAAGGCATTCTGTGATTTGTAAACTATTTTAAACTGGAATTTTCTGTTTTATTTACACATCTTGAAAGAACTCCCAATATACAATGCTAAAATTTTTCTTCCTGGTCTACAGTGCATCATGCTGTATAATTTTTAATTCTCCTTTTCCCCTGTATAATTTGAAATTCTAGCATTTTCCACAAATATTCAGTATTCATCTGTCATAGAGAATGCTCAGAACAGTGTTCAAGAAATATTAACAATTTTAAGACTATTTTTACTAACAAGTTTTAAGGAAATCTGTTATGAGAATGTGTTTGTACAGCCTCCTCCAATTATGGATGACAAAAATCTAACAATTAACACGGCACAAAATCATGGGAAGAGAACATTTTCAGCATTTTACTGATTTTGGTACAGACGTATACATAAGAGACCATAGGATGGCTGAGAACAGAGGCTTGACACGGCTCCCTCATTTTCATTAAGCTGGGAAATGACTGCCCCCTGGTGCAGTCTATCTCACTTAAATCTAGTAGGCATGAAACTGGCCATAGGATTTTATAACAAAAAGAAAAAAAGAGTAATTACCTATATCTGGTTGTTCTTCTGCATCATAAGAAAAGTTAAATATGAACAAAGTCTAGAGAACATTGAGAAAAGTTATTTGTAAATATTTCAAGTGTTTGACATTACTTAAAATGGTTTTCACCAGGTTTCATTTACAGAGCAACTTGTATTCACAAAAATGAAGTGTTTCTTAAAAAAAAATGGTTCCTCTTGCTAGCTACATACAGCTATATCAGCTATGCTTGCCTGATAACCTCTGTTGATGAGGCTGGGTATGTGAGCAATACATTACTCACTACAGAGTTCAGCTATCGCATATTATTTATTGCATAAAAAAAAGGAACTCCAATCTATTACCAATCAAGAAAAATACAATCTTTGGATTTGTGCACATGGCTACTACAGGGTTTTCACTGCATTTTTCAATTGTATTTCAGTGTAAATACATGGCAATGGTTTGATGTCTTTAGTGGAACAAGGATATTAAATTTTTTTTAAAGACATACAACTTTACAAGAAGTAACTGCTACATAAGGCCATTTTCTTGAGGTCTAGAACACAGTATTAAAATAGGCTTTAAATGGGAAAATTCAGGTAGACCATTCAAATCAACCCTATTCTCAGAGTTCCACAAAGAACATAATGTATTTTCTATGAGCATGTTTACGGCTTCAAGAGATTAGTCACCCTTTTCACTGTCATTATTTAGAAGCAACCTTGAAAAATAAGTTGTTACAATTGTTCTGAAAGCTTAAAATCCTTACTATTCTAACACCCTTAATTGTTTTGTTATTTACATGAATGTCTAGTCTTCACTGAGTCTTGATATTCTCTGGTCCACTGAGCTCCTCAGGGTAATTTTGCATTGTTGGAAAATATTCTTCCTTCAGTCAGTTTTAGAATGGCTTCATTTCAGTTTCCTTGAGTAGCTCCTTGCTCTTGCATTACTAAAAACAAACAAATAAACAAACAAAAATGCTACCTGGCCTGTCGTCTCTGAAGAATAATCTTTCATTATTCTATGTCATCACCATCTCACCTCTCATTATTTCTCTAATGCCTGGACTAAAGAATGAACCTCTGTCCAAAAATCTAGTATCTTGTTTGTGCCCTAATAATCAGCTGGCCATAAGAACAACCTTAAAATGAAGTCCAGGCTTTCCTCCAGGATGTGAAGGATCTTACATGATTTCTTGAAATTACACTCAGCTACACCTCCCTAGTTATTTTACTTGCTTTGTGCTTAGTAGAGCTTTCCCATTCCTCTTCTAATTAATGACCCAACCTTTCCCTCTGTTTTGTTTCTTTTGACACAGGGCAACCAGAACTGAACAAAGTAAGTACTAGTGATTTATATGATATTATATTTTCTTGCTTTGTACCCTCTTGTTCCTTCTTCCAACTTTTCGGTGTTATGCTTGCCTTTAACACAATTTCTCTTATTAAAATATAAAGGTATTTCAAAATTGTGAACTTATTAAAAAATACAGAACTGGTTAGGGACATGAAGGCTGATGTCAGCCTTCACAGCAGTGACCACAAGATGGTGGAGTCTGAAATCCTGAGAGAAGCGAGCAAAATGAACAATGAAATAACAGCACTGAATTTCAGGAGAGCAGATTTTGAAAAGGTAAATGGGCCCAGGCAAGCTACGTATCTCCAGGGTCAACCTTTTCATACCACAAGATGTATGCCAATGTGCAAGAAGTTAAGGAAATGTGGATGAGGGCCAGCATGAATGAACTGGGAACTCATGACTTTAAACTAACAGAAAAGGAAGTATGCAGAAGGTAACACTGGGGAAACATTATACATTAGAAGGTGTACAGAGATATTGCCCAAGAGTACAACGATGGAATTAGGAAAGCCAAAGCTCAGCAGGAGAAGAAAACAGCAAAGTCAACAAGAAAGGGTTCTATATGTGTATGGGCAGCAAAAGCAAATTACCAAATTGGAGAGTGTCATTGATACACTGGAGGGCTGGGCTGCTGCTGTTCAGAAAAAAACACCTCTACACACTGAAGAAATGGGCTACCAAGATCTCATAAAGTTCTGCAGAAACAAATGCAAGGCCTTGCATCTGGGATGGAATAAAAGCATGCAGTAGTACAGCCTGACACTGGCTGTGTGAAAGCAGCTTTGCAGAAAAAGGCCAGTGGATCCCAGAGGGCAAGCTGAACACAAGACAACACACCATGGCAGAAATGAATCACAGAATATCCTGAGTTGGAAGGGACCCACAAGGACCATTGAGTCCAACTCCTGGCTCCTCACAGGACCACCCAAAAATCAGACCATGTGTCTGAGAGCGTTGTCCAAAGACTTTTTGAACTCTGGCAGGCTCAGGGCCATGACCACTTCCCTGGGAGCCTGTCCAGTGCCCGACCACCCTCTGAGTGAAGAACCTTTTCCTAACACCCAGCCTGACCCTCCTGTGTTGCAGCTTCATGACGTTCCCTCAGGCAGTGAAGGCCAAAAGCATCTGGGGCTGTTTTAGAAAGAGGGTAGCCATCTGGTCAAGGCATCTGACTATTCACCTCAGCTCAGTTCTGGTGAGACCAGATACAGACTGCTGCATCCAGTACGAGAAAGACATTGATGTATGGGAGCAAGTCCCACAGATGCCCACCAGAACAAACAGAGGCTGCATCAGATGACAGGTTAGGAAATGCTGAGGAAACTTGCTTGTTCCATCTTAAGAACAAAAGGAGAGATTTAACTGCTGTCTTCAAGTACTCAATGCGAAGATATAAAGAGGATGGATCCAGGCAACAGGCACAAGCTCCTAAAGGGGAAAGTTTTTTCTGGAGGATAATCTCATCCCCTTATACCAAGGCAGTATCAGCATAAGGAATCAGTACTTCTGGGTGTTTGGCTGTACTGCTAAAATGTACTGTTAAAAATATTTTTGTTTTACTAAATACTGCCTTCAGTGCACAGGATGTCATGTGCATTGGCACAGTATACAAATCTCTTCTCTCTGGTGACCTGTGATAGGACCCGAGGGAATGGCATGGAGCTGGGACAGGGGAGGTTCAGGCTGGGTGTTAGGGAAAGGTTCTGCACCCAGACAGGCTCCCCAGGGCAGTGGTAATGGCACTGAGACTGCCAGAGTTCAAGAAGTGTTTGGACAATGCTCCCAGACACAGGGTCTTGTTTTTGAGTGGCCGTGTGTGGACCCAGGAGTTGGACTTGATGATCCTCGTGGGTCTTCCAACTCAGGATGTTCTGCCACGCATCCTATCAGAGAAAGGAAAAAAACACCATGAGAGTAGTCAAATACTGGAACAGTTTGCCCAGAGGTGGTGGAATTTCCAGCCCTAGAGACAGTCTGACCTGTCCTGGAGAAGGCACAGAGCATCCTGATCTAGATTGGCCCTGTTTTGAATGACGTGTCAGACTAGAAAGTCTTGAGCTTCTTTCCAAAGAAAATTAATCTGTGACTTTATTCTATGATTCTGTTTTCTAAAAACAAACCAAACCAACCAAACAAACAAACAAACAAACCAAAACAAAACAAACAAACAAACAAAAAAAAACATGCACAACACATGTATCCCAGATTTCACACGTTTCTAACTTTTCAACACAAGAAATTTTATTAGGCACCAAGGGATATAAAGTTCCTTTAAAAACTCACAGTTTCTAACAAATTTGTGAGATTTCAATTAAAAAGCAGACTGTGAGAAAACCTCATCAATGTTAGTCTAAATGGAATTATAGGAAAATATCAACTACAATCAACAGGAAAAATAATGCAAGAAATCTTTAATACCAAAGCTGTATTTTTAGCTAATGCAGATGAGGACATGGTAAAAAGTAGTACATTTAAAAAAAAAAAAATGTAATACATAAAATATTTTGAAAACAGAATTGTTATAATTTACGTGGGTAAATGCATGCAGTGTGAAAAATTTAATTAAAAGAACTATTCCAATGCCATTCTAATTTCTAAACTATACCAACCTTAGAAGCACTCATTTTATTCATTTTGCTAGGCACCCACATGACAAAAGCACAGAAAAAAAAATAAACTATTTTTAGAAATAAAAAGAACTAAGAATATGAGACCGTGAAAGTCAGTGACAGTACAGAGATTCTTAGTGAGACAGCAATGTAAGTGGACTGAATTTTCATACTTAAATTTTGAGATTTCTTGTGCACTTGATTACTTCTGTCTGTATAGTGAGGCAGTGCTAATTTATGCCTTCCTACGGGGATGGCTGTTGTCTTTGCCAGCACCAGAAACTGAATCAAGAAACTCCAGAGCTAAAAGCTAACAGGCTACAGTCTCTTAACTCTGAGCTGCAGATTCATGTTTTATTCATGAAAGGAGATACCTACACACCAGCTTGTGAAATACACTCCTCTGGCATTTAAAATTCGTATCTTTCTTATTAAAAATTACAAATCTTACCTTTAAGTCACTTCCCGGCAAAGTACCTATGCCATCCTTCCAGTCCATAGCACTAAATACATCAAACTCTTGACCATTTCCACTAGCAGCAGATTCATTCATGATGCATGCACTAAAAAAGAATAAGAAGAAAAAATCTGAAAATGCTAAAAATGGTTTAATAATCATTTCACTGGACATTTCTTCAAAAGCACTCCATGGATTAGTATTAAACACTTCTCAGTATGCTGACAATGTGGACAAGTGATGACAATGATAAACAAGGGAAAATCTTTGGAAAACCATAAAATGTAATCCCTGCTTTATACGCTAGGAGGTTAGCAATGAGAACTGGAGAGAAATGAGAAATTTCCAATTGCAAATAAATTGACATGGGGAAAACACATGTTAAGTACACCTAAAGAAAACCATTTGTTCTGGGGAACATGAGACAGAAATATATTAAGAACTGATTTAAAGAACTTATTAAGTATAGAAGATATTAAGGTTTTACTGAATATCTCATAACACGCTGATGGGAAAGATTTACCCAAGTTCAAATTAAAATTACAAAATGAATTTGAAACTGTCTGTCATTTTCATTGTGTGACTCAGGAGACCCAGATGTTCCTTGCCTGTCTCCATATAGTTTCACCAAATATTTGATTTGTATTTGTAAAATTCATTTAGACGTAGACAAGTACATACACAGGAGGGAAACTTCAGCTTTGCAAGACCTTATTTTACCAGATCCCTCTGCTTCAGTACAGTAGAAACAGAAGAGAAAATATTTATCTTCAGAAAGAGTGGATTTGGACACCCCATCCCGTGGTAAGCATTTACCTCCAAAAACCTGCACAAGCAACACTTGCATTACACATGCCACTGGCCCTTGCCTTTGGCCCAGCACTTCTCACCATCACAAAGATGACATCAATTACACTGAACTGCAAATGGTTTTAGCAGCCATTTGGGACTAGCACCAAATTCTTCCTTTCTGCTTCTTAGAAACCCACTGATCTTAAAATTTGTGTCCTGACACCTAATTTAATATTTTCTTGATGTGGAATCTGACTCATTCATTTTCTTTCTGGGACTTCTGTGCTGTGCCTAGCAGCTGAAGCAATCTGTTGCAAAATGAGTTCTGTCTTCAGTTTGTGAACTATCAGCAAAAGCTTCCCTCTTTTCAAACTAATACTTTCTAAACTCTTTAACAAACACTTTCTAAACCTCATACTCTGTCTGCAGACTGCCTGCAAACTTTCCCTGCAAGGATCGGTATTTGAAATTCAAATAGGTAGACAAGTTTCCTTGGTTGCTTGACCTTGTTTTTTAATTTGTTTTAACTTTTA
This sequence comes from Anser brachyrhynchus, assembly GCF_964034855.1. Classification (NCBI taxonomy): domain Eukaryota; kingdom Metazoa; phylum Chordata; class Aves; order Anseriformes; family Anatidae; genus Anser; species Anser brachyrhynchus. Next base: position 67,506,950 of record NC_137696.1, read on the forward strand.
ACTTAGGTCCCACTCCTAAAATCAAGTTTCCATGAGTGTCTATTAATACTCTAAAAATCTGAAATTTCCCCCCCCCCCCAAAAAAAAAAAAAAGACTGAGCATAACATTTGTTCACTCACAGATAACAGAAGAAGATGCAAACCAAGCAGAAGGAAATGCAGGTCTTCCAGAAGTTTTCGACTGAAAGTTTTAGGAGAAAAATGCTTAGCTAATTAATTCCGCTGTGTGAAAAATATTCAAATTTACATGTTCTTCATTAGAAAAAATGCACCAATCAATGGAACACCACCACTACAGAGAGGTACTACTCCAGCATTGTGTCTGCAGTATGATCTCCCTTGCGTTTCTCCTCAGTTTCCTTCTCATGTGCAGCAGGACCGTACAGTCTTTACCACCCCGAGCAACACCTCACACCATCAGCACTTTCGCTACACTACAGCCAGCACACAGCTGCTCCGAAGCAGGACTTCAGTCAGGAACCACCGCTCATGGTGAAAGCATCTGTGCTCCCCTTCGCTCCACACGTCAGGCAGGGCTCAGAGATGGGGTCAACAGCCCTCTGTGCCTACAGAAGGCTCTCTGACAAAAGGACACGGGCTTCACGTGACACATTTGAATTAAGAAGTACATCATTTAAAGTGTCTTTTTGATCCCTCATTTTAGTAATCCTCTATGAGATAATACTGAAAAACATACTGTCAATGCACAAAAATTCATTTTAAAATACATCAATAAACCCACACAAATTCAGTGCAAACTGAGAAATTCCCTAAATCCCTAGACCTTGTCTTTTAAAATCTCTACCAGGTAATACCTGCCACCCTACCTTAGGGCAGCTCCCACAACACAACCTGGGCAGTCTCTATCTGAGCCCGGGCATGGGGCATTGTAGAGCTGAAGCCCACCAGGAATCCAGTCTTCAGCACGGCAGCAGAGCAACTCGAGCGGGCTGGCACCAAACTCAACGGCAGCCTGGTGGCAGGGACATAGACATTCTCACAAAAACACAAGACCTAAGCTGCTAAGAAATAGCTGAAAATTCGGTCTACCCAGAAATACATGAAGGGGGACATAAAGCACACTGTTCCAGGCACGCTGGTGTGATGAGCTACCCACAGCTCGGCGAGCTAAGCACAGACAAAGCTGCTTTCTGTATTAACTGAAGTTTCTAAGTAATCCTAAATTACCATCCTATTTAGCAGACACTGCACTCAACCCCTCCATGGTTTATTATGGCAAATATGTTCCAAAGGTTTCTGCAGAAGGAATAATGAAAAATGGGAAGAGGCTCGGGAGTTGGTGGGGAAGTGTTCCCTTGCAGCAGAGGCTGTCCTGAAGAGAGGAGCAACAGTGAGCCGTTGCATCATGTTGTCCTGGCATCTCTGATGGTGCCACTTACATTACAGACACGCTTTGTAATAGAATCAATTGGAAAAAAAAAAAAAAAAAAGGACACAGGGAAAAAGCCTTGCAGCCTAGCCTGCTGATGCAGGATGTAAACTGCCTGAAAAAGTCAAAGTAAAATCTTGGTAATAGAAAGGTACAGGGCACATTTATCTTAAGAGAACACACAAATTTTAAATTAATTGCACCTAACAGAGTTTTCTTAGGTAACAATCAGAAATAAGGATGTATTCTATTGTTTGATAAGGTATTCATTATTGTTTTCCTCTTAAAATTAATATCAAAGGTACATCTTGTACTTTCACATAATGGTCCTTTTCTGCAGCTTTCAGAAATGTTCTTGTTGGGGATGAAAAGGTTACAGGGCGATGCAGATAGAAATGAATTTACCAAAAGGAATTACATTTAACAAAATATCTGTTTCCAGCTTTCCTGAGTTTGAACAGATGAAAGATCAGTCTACATCCCTCTACTAATGATAATAAGAAGGGAGAAAAAGACCTATTACATTATTACAGCAATGTGAGACTAAAAAAAAGGACAAAATCATTGCAATATATACATCTAAATCACAGGAGAAAGAAAACTCCTGAACGTCTTATCTACTCATTTTCATTTTTAAAGCTCTGATGTAGCTCTTTGAACTAGTATAACTCCTTCCATAATAATTTCATTTGATATCATTTCTGTCGCTACAACACTCCCAGAAAGTAGTAAAAATGCTAGATGAATACAGGGCCAAGCAACGACCGTGCTGTGCCGATGCCTGTCAGTGAGTGCCATCTGGCGTGAAGGTAAGGCCATCATAGTAAGAACTTGAAACAGTCACCTTCCAAAAACATCTCCAAACTCCACTATTAGGGATGCAACTGTGTTTCAGTCTTCACAGCTGTAAGCTGCAATGTCTATAGGAGTGTGCTGCATTTTAATATTTCAACACTAATGTTGTTTTAGACGTACACAGTAAACTCATTAAACTAAGCATGCATATGAAATAAGATTACACACATCCTTTAGAAAATCCTTTGTTTTTACCAATTGGTTCAGCAATAAATGAGTACTTCACAGAGCTGATACTTAACGAGAATAAGAGCACTAAAAACGAGATGGATTCACCTGGTGAAAGATTCTCTATTTAAAGATTTAAACCAAAGAAATAGGCGAGGATATGCCAGTTAAACTTGTAAGTAGTTTCTGAAGTAATTATAGAGTTTTGTACTGAGTACGTCAAAAAGTAATAATAGAAGAATTTTTCTTTCAGTTAGTGCTTAAAAAATTAACCAACACCTACCCAAATTTTGAAAGTCTCAGATGCCACCTTTGAGAAGCACGAGGTAGCACCATATGTGATTTCTGACCCCTGGGCCCAATTCAACACAGGTCACCAGGCAGCAGAGAGAGGAGGTTTCAACAGTAAAGCCAGTAGTCAGCACCACCAGATGGGCATAACCTGCCCGTGTCGGTATGCCTTTTTTTTTTTTATGCATTCCTGTGTGTTTTTATTTTTACTTTTGAGGACTTCTACAAGTACCACGCCAGGAAAGCCGAGCAGCCTTGCTCCGGGAGAGGAAGCTGGTGTCTGCTTCCATCCCCGGCTATCAGCTCTTCCTTGGAGAGGTAAAACCCGGGACATGGAGACAGAGGAGGTGGAAGCAATCAGTGGGAAGGGTGAGGTCCAAGGGACAAAGAGGGAGAAGGTGATGTCCTGATAACCACAGCAATCTCCCCTCTGCCTTCGAGGCACCCAGGCAGCTGGAGACACCAGTCCTGATAGACGTTTGTGGAAACAGAGGCACCATTTTTTTGTCCTAACACCGCAGGTGATTATTTTGGTCATCTCCAAGGAGAAGGCTGCTTAGCATAGCGTCCACAGGCTGAAGGGACACTGGAGGAACGTGGTTTTCCTGCACATGGGAAATCAGGAGGATCAGCAGGAGACAATGCCGTGTACCAGAGCTGTGAACACACCAACCAACCTCTGGCAGTAGTGTACGAGCGGATACATCGTTGTCTACTTTAGCATATAAGGGTGGGAAAGTGACCAGGGCTGAATCATCCCCCTGCCCAAGGCAAACACAGAACTACCCCACACAGCACAAGCTCCCCTTTTGTTTTAGACAGACTTCGTTTTAAGCTAGCTTCACAACAGCAGCAACAGCAAAGGAAAGCCAAAAGTCACGCATAGCTACAGTGCAGAGCAGAGAGCAGTACTTCCTACTCGGTGTAAGGGGGTGAGCCCGGCTTTCCTTCTCATGATCATCTGCTCCAGCAGGGTACACCACACACTCATCTCTTTCTCACCCTTTATCTTTTTGCACCTGATTCTTTACTTAAAGAAAAACAACCACAACAGGAACAGAGCAGGAAATGGTAAAATGCTTTGAGGCTATCCACTGTGTTTTAATATCTGCTTTTTAAATATCTATTTAAGGTTTTAATTCTTTTTAATGTTTCATTAAAAGAAGTATCTGCAGATTACACGTTTCCTTCAAAATCTCATTTTTCAAGTAGCTTTCAAAAACTATTTTTCACCACTTCTGCCACTCTTCTGTTCTGTGTGTTGAAGAGCTGTTTGAGTCAATTTCACTATTTTGCCTGTTGCTCATGAAGTTCATTACAAACAAATTATCTTAAAGATGAGCTATATAGGTGGGAATGGCATTCACAGAGGGACCTAAGCTTAAAATTCTTTGCCCTTCTTAGCACTTGTAACAGAAATCAGATCAGATTTCCTGTTGATGATGCCCCCTTAGTATTATTTCCTCTTATTTTACCTATTGCTGCTTTTCTGCCTGCCAGGTTCTCCAGGGACACTGTTTGTGTTTGGTCTTGCTTCCCAGCAGGTAGGCTTAGTCTGTTTCCTCACAGAAGGAACCTGGCCACATGCAATACAAACTGCAGACCATGCTCTCTGATAAAAGTGAGCCTGCACCAGTGCTAAGAAAGGTTTATGATGCCTCCACCTGAACCTGGTCTCTGCCAACACAGGTACCAGAGCTAGAAACTGTGTAACATTTACTGTTACACACAGGCTTTGACTACTGCATCACTTTCAAATACCCACAGAGCACTGTAGTACCAGTATTTACCCAATGCCGAAATTATCCCACCAGCTAATGAAATTTACCACCCACAGCTTTCAACTCATTCAGAGAACCCACACCTTGCTCTGAAGAAGTGTCTCCTCTGCTTGTTACAAGCTGTGCCATCCTGAACGGAGGCGTAAGCTACTCGGACCGTAAGGCTTGAAGCACAACAGCTCTGAAATCCCATTTGTGAATTTCTCTTAATTCCCTGAACCAGGCACAGAAAGTGAGAGAACACTTCTGCGTATGTCTCCTTCCTTCCCCTGTGCAGACATCTCAAAAACTGTGACGCACCAAACCCTGACATTGAATATCACCTGACCTATTTCAAATCATCACCAAGAGAAGTTAGCTGCCCAGTTAACTCGCTCTGCCTCTGCACACTCCTTTTCTCTGACTCGTGCCCTCCTCCTCCGCTTCTGCCTGCTCTTTCCAGCTTCCACGAGGTCTGCAGTCCCTAAACGATTAGTGCACTTTCTTCTAGCTCCTAAATACTGGTTACTGCATTTATCCTTATCTCCTTCCTTTATCTACAATTCATAAAGCTCGTATTTCCCACTGCGCTGAGCAGTCCCAGTACCGATGCAACAATAAGCTGTGGCTATATACACACTATCACTTTCCTCGATAAATCTCGTGTCACGTAATCACTGGTTACTCACACCCATCACTTACATTTGATAATCCTACTTGCCAGCAGTATGAAAAAGATGAAGAGCAAATGGAATAACCCACAAACGTCAGCCCAAGTGATGCACAACAGAAATGAAAAAGTCAGAGGAAAAGGATTCATTGTGTTATCGTTTTCTTGAAAGCTGTAACTTTTAAAAGCAACAATGTAGCAAAAAATCATGAATCAGTATGAAACATACTCAACAACTAATAAAAACAAAGTTCGTTACAATTGCCCAGTTGACAACAGAAACCCATCCAATAAGACGGCTGCTTCAGCCACCGTCATTAGCACGCCACGTTCATTAGAAGACCAACCAGACCATAGCCAAAAGCCGCTGAAGTCACGCTGGGAAAAAACGACTACCCGGCACCACCAGGACCTAAACAGAGTGCTTTACTGCCTTCCACCGCTAGTTTCCCTGAGTTTCTCCCTTACAGATGTTAATCATCTGAACTGCTGGGAATGAGATAACTTCCTTGGTAAAAAGAACCGCTCGCCTGAGGAGGCTTTAAATTTGCAGCACGAAAATTCTGTGACGAGTCTCAACGCAGACAATTTCCTAAAACACCGTAAAGTGGAGTTTGCATCTCTCGAGTTTCATTTACGCTTTCCACCTGACTTTTGGGACTCCCTACAAAGCCGCGCTTCACGACCAGAAACAAAAAGCAAAACCGCTCCGCCTGATGCCACTCCGCCGCACCGGGGGAATAAGGAACCAAACAGGAGGCAAACTGAAAATGCAACTCTTGTTACATTTCACCCTGCAGCCCGCCTAATTGGGCGCGGGTAATTACAAAATAACACACATTATAACCCTCACCGCCCGAGCAAGGGCCTGGTGGCCGGGGAGCTTTTCCCATGCGGGCTCAGCCCCGCGTCCGAGCGGGGCAAGCGGCGAAACGGCGCCGAGAGCCGCCGGCCGGATCCGGATCCGGATTCGGAGCCGCTCCGGAGCCGCTCGCCCGGAGCCGGCGGCAGCGGAGCGCACCCGGAACGGCGCGGCCCGGCCCGGCTGCCCGGGGCCTACCGCCAGAGGTCCCTCCTTGGCCAGTTTTTACGGCGTGTTTTGCTGCACTTGAAACTTTCTGGAGAGAGAAAAAAAAAAAAAAAAAAAAAAAAAAGAAAAAGCTCAGGTCCGCGTCTCGCCCTGGAGCGCGGAGACAAAAGCGGCCGCTCCGCTCCGCTCCGCTCCGCACCCTGCAGGCGGGCAGCGCCGGGGGCGGCGGGCACGGGGAGCGCTTCTAGCGTCGCTCCGCTCCTCTCCCAAATTTCTCTCCCGCCCCACCCCGGCAATGAAACCGAGCGGGGGCAGCCTGACCCCCCCCCCCCGCCGCACCGCAACGCAGCGCAGGGCCGGGGGCGGCGGCGGGGGTGGGAGAGGAACCGGGTGCCGGGCGTTCCTGAGGAAGTTGCACAACTGGAGAGGGACTCCGCTTGTTTACCGGGTCCTTTTCTCCCCCCCCCCCACCCCACCCCGAGACGGGGATCCGAGAAAGGGAGGCTTGTCTCCGAGTGGAAGGGAAAAAAGACTTCACCTTCTCCTCCCTCCTCCCCTCCCCCAGCGAGGAGGAGGAGGAGGAGGAAGAGGAGGAAGAGGAGGAGGGGGGCGAGCTCTCTTTTTCTAAGGGGTTGCGGGGATTTGCTCCTCGGCCGCTGGCAGCCAATCTCCGGGCATCCCTCGGCGGAGAAGTCACCCCTTCCCGCGGGAGGGAGGGAAGGGAAGGGAAAGAGGGGAAGAGAAGGGAAGGAGGGGAAGGGAAGGGAAGGAGGGGAAGGGGCGCTTCGCCCCCCCGGGGGGCTGCCCGCCGCCCGCCCCGCTCGGCCCCGCGTACCCGCAACCCCAGCCTCCGCCGCAACTTTTTCTCTCACGCTCCGCCGCTCGCACGCTCCGGCCCGGAGCCGGGGGGGGGGGGGGAAATGGGGGTGGGAAGCGGGGTCCCCGCAGCCTCGCCCCCCGCCCCGGCCGCTGCCCCCCCGCCGGCCTCGCCCCGGCCCCGCGCCCCGGGCGGCCGCTCCGCGGGAGCGCCTCCCCCCCCCCCCCCCGCCCCAAAATCTTTCTCCCCCTCCCCCCGCCGCGAAAACAGCGCCTCGCACACACACGTTAGCGAGAAACAAGTGTGCCGATATCCTGTTGTTACGTGCACCGGCTGCACAAAACAGGAGGGGAGACGAGAGGCGGCCGGCTGCGGCGCCCCCCCCCCCCCCCTTCCCCAGCCGGACCCCGGCACGCAACTTGGCCAGCAGCCCCCGCCGCCGCCCCCCGGCCCTTCGGGGCCCCCCGGGTGCGGGCAGCGCCGCACACCCCCGGCAGCCCTGGGCCGGCCGGCGGGGACCCCCCCGAGCAGCCAGCGGCGGTGACAGGCGGGGACCCCCCCGCAGCCCCCAGCCCGCAGCGGGCAGGGGTCGTCGCCGTCCCCCGGCCGCCCGGCCGCCGTGCCTGCCGCAGCCAGCGAGGCGCACACACCGCACGGAGGCAGGAACTGAGCACTCAAGCAAAAGACTTTTTTTTTTTTTTCTTAAATCGCTACGAGCTTTTTTTTTTTTCTTTTTTTTTTTTCGCTATGTGCATGTGTGTGCAAACTTTCCCCAAAATGGCGGAAATTGGGAGATGATTATATTTTAAATACCTCTCGCGCACGACCAGACAAAGTGCGGAGGAGCGACGGAAAATACAAACTCTCTCCGCTGCGCGCTGAGCAGGCCTTCGCGCGGGGGGGGGGGGGGGGGGGGAACGGACCCACGGCACATTCAACCGGTATCTCCCGGCAGCCGCCGCCGCCTGCCGCCTCCGACCGAAAAAAACGGGGCTTTCTCACACCCCTCCCGGCCGCGCGTTGCCCCCCCCCCCCCCCTCCCCGGCGCCCGCGCTTCGCCCCGTCCTCCCGTGCGTGTGAACAAAGAGCCGGGCCCGGGGGGGCGCGGAGCGCAGGGCCCCCCCCTTCCTCCTCCCGCCCTCCCCGAGCACCCCCGCAAGCCGCAGCCCCCCCTTTTTCCCGACCCCCCCGCCCCCCTTTTCCCGAGCCCGGCGGCTGCACCCGCATCACATTGTTCCCCGCGGCACGGCGGTGCCCCGTAAGTGGCATTAAATGGAGCCAACTGACAAGCTCATTGGTGGGGCAAGTCTGCAAAATGTCTCTCCCCTTCCCTTCCCCCTCCCTTCGGAGCCCCCTCCCCCCGAAAAAAGCCTCCCCCCCCCCCGTCCCCGACGCATTTCAGCGGCTCCCTCCCCCATATACATAGATATGCACATCCACATACGTGCGTGCGTGCCTGTGTGTGCATATAAACGCGAGCATATATATCCCCGTGTACTCCCTTCGTGTGTTTGGGAAGGGAAAAAGAAATGCGAGGCACCTCTCTCTTTCTTTTGTTCCTCTTTCACACTCACACACTTATTATTTCGGGAGACACCCGGCGCCCCGGCCGCTCCCCAGCCACTTGGGAGCCACTTGCCCACTTTCCCCGGCATTAACTTCCATCCCTGCCGCTCGAGGTGCTGGGGGAGAAGCCCCCTCCCCTTCCCCGGCTCCGTTTCGTAAGGGAGGGAGAGGAGGTGCGCCTCTCCCTTTATCTCTCGCGCTCTCTCCAACTTTCATCCTCACCTAGGGCCGAAACCAAAACCCATCACCGGCCTCCGCCAGCGCCGCTCCCTGCGCGGCTGGCGGACCGGCTCGGAACCCGCCGCTCCTTACCCCCCCAAATTCTCTCTCTCTCTTTCTCCGGCTCTCGAGCAGTCCTGACAAATATGGTCCAGGGCTGCGGGCACAAGTGAGCATGCGCCCGCCGAGCCAGGGCTGGGGAAAGGGGAAACTGCCGCCGCCGCCGCTCGCTCTTCCTCCCGCGGCCGCGGCTCCGGCGCGGCGGCAGCGCGGGGCACCCGGCGAGGCGGGCGGCGGCGGCCCCCGGCCCCGAAGCCGGCCCCGAAGCCCGGCCCCGAGCAGGGGCTCCGCCGGAGGTGCGGCATCTCCCCCGAGCGCCGACGCCGGGGGAATAATAAGGAGGCTTCGCGCGGCCGCCTGGCGCTATTTTGGGCCCTTTCGGCAGGGATGCGCTGCGCTTTTTTTTTTTTTTTTCCTTCTTTTTCGTATTATTTATCTTTATTATTTTGTTGGCGGCTCCCCCCCCCCCCCAGCCTTCCGATGCCAGCCGCGCCGCCCCGGTGCGGGGCGTGCCGTGCCGTGCCGTGCCGTGCCGTGCCGTGCCGTGCCGTGCCGGGTGGGCGGCGGGGAGCCCGGCGCTGGCCGGGGGCGAGCGGAGCTCCGCAACTTTCCCCGCGGTCCCCCGGCGGGGCAGGGACCCCCTCACCCTGGGCCTCGTCCCATTCCCAGCCTCGCCGCTTTACCAACGAAAAGTGCTTCCAAGCGTGCCACCTGCCTACGTCCTCGCCGCCGGTCCGTTCCCCTGTGGTCCCGGAGCAAAGCGGTCTCCGGCGGCTATTTTCTGCCACTTGGCATTGTTCGGAAAACACCGAAGGCTGGAGGCCCGTCTTATTGTATGGCACCGGCTAGGGCGGACTTCCTTCACCTAGAAGGAGGTCTGTTATGCAAAAGAGCATTGAACAAAATAGACCTACACGAGGCCTAACTAGGCTGGGGAAGAGGGAGGAAGAAGGATTGCAATCTGTTGTATGCATGATACTTGAAATATATATATACATATATATACATACATACACACTTTCAGGCAAAGCCTAAACCAACACAGAATACAATCCTAATTATACCAATCATATATATATATTCCCACCACAGAATACCTCTTTGAGATGGCTCTATCCTGAAGGCAAGAAGTGGCAAAGTGAATTTTACATTTTTAATAGTTTGGCAAGTTATTATATCACTTTTAAAACAGCCCTTGGGTCTCAATATAACTTCTGTTAATCCCAGTAATTATCGATGTCCAGACTTTCCCTTGATTTTACACACGCTTCCTTCTACAATTACACGGACGGCTGTGGCCCAAATTACTAGATTGGGAGTAGTAACAATAAATTACCAGGAATAAATGTTAGGATTCAGTATCAGCAGAAATAAATACATGACAAAAATGCTCACCTACAAAGTCAGAATAACAAAAAGTGGTTTACACCCGAACAAATGAAACCTTTTTGCCATTTTGGATACAGGCTGTGTTACAGTAGCACACCGATGACTGGGGCAGCCTCCCACTGGACTCAGGACAGAGGTGCTCCTTCTCTGACACAAGGACTTCCCAATCCCAGCTTCCATTCACTGAAGTATTTACTTAAGAACTTGTGCTAAAATATTTAAGAATCAAATCTGACCACTCTCATTCCTTAAACTATGCCCATGCTCAAATAATTTAAACGTGACATTACTTAGACTTGCAGCATACTATCCCGAGAGCTTCTATTTATCTAAGTTTATTTTTCTCACAGCAGTAAAATGGAGCTTGTGACTAAGTGTTTGCAGGATTGGTGCCTCAGCGCAATCCGTAATAGTTATTTTATGATTAACATTTCTCGTGCCCATCCACCTCAAATGGCATTGCATATAGGCTGCAGATTTCATCAATGAACATATGTTCATTAGAAACTAATTACAGAAAACAGTATTAACCTAATTGTAATAATTAGTGATAACATACATTTAAACTCTTCTAAAACATGGACCCAGAAAAAAAAAAAAAGAAAAAGAAAAAAAAAAAAGGAAAGGATGAGAAAATTCCTATTTCCCTACAGTGAACTCGCAGTTGAGGAAATTTATGGGTTAGAAACAAAGAATAAACTGTAAATGAAGTCATTCAATGCTTTTCTGAAAATCATTTCCTAATGTTATTGAAATGTTTCTATGAAGATAGTTGCCAAACAACTAGATTATTCTATTGTAGCCTTAAATTAGCTGGGTTCTGCAGAAGACATTTAAAGAATGATAGAATTTGGTACTATTTAAAACACTCTTTAGGACGCATGACCTGTACTGATTATTTCTCCAGATGACAGCGAGATTTAGGTGGATAGTGTACCGTACCCTGTTAGCAAGACGCATTTCTGACTAATCTATGCAAAGAACACTCATTTTGAGTTATCCACAGCTATTTTTTTTATGCTTGAAAAATTTTGTCCCTTTTTCTTTCAAAATCTTACAGGGAGATGCAGCATTTGTAAAACCCTGTTACATTCTAATCCATCTGATCAATTTGCAGAAGTTGTAGTCCCTTCCAGAAAATGACTACACAGATGAAAAAGCTCCTTGAAGGATATATGTTGGAGGTCAGAAGCGAAACCAGGTATTTGAACCAGAGCAAAGCTATTTTATTGGGTAAGTAGTTTAAAATGGATAGCTCTTTGATTAAAGTAAAAGGACCTGGGAAATTAATACAGATTCCTTCCATTAACTGTCTCTTCTTTGATTCTTGCCCTAATCGTTTTCTGGCAGCTCATGATGTGTACTAAAACCATTATTTTGTCAATAACAATTTATTGAGTAAAAATAGATTGAACATTATTTAAATATGCTCTTTAAGCATTATTTCTGTTGCCATTTTATTGAACACTAGACTTCCATCTGTATTCCAAAGACTGAGGATTTTGAACACTTATTTTCTATACGTAAATATGGCGTTTAATATGATTTTGGCAGTATGTTTAATGACATATTTTGAAGTAGCTAAATTTGGTCTCTCTGTGAGTATTCTTGCAACTCGTTGAATAGGTGTTTGTGCTGTAGCCAAATACTGATTATTTTTCTTACAGCATGTGCATGAGCATCCATATACACAGCTTCCAAATCCCAAATTGTGAATACCGTTTAAGGTGGTGAGAGGAAAAAAACGTACATTATCGATTCAGTTTGCATATTGGGTTGATACCATCATGCAATCTAATGGCTCTTCTTCAAATACCAAAAATTAAACTGAGGAAAAGAGAGACAGTATTTACATTATACCAAATTACTTAGCACTTCTGGTGTCTTGATTTTTGGAATACAGACTAAGACGCCTCAAAGATGGCTGTATTTTTTAAAAGTAGCCTGCACGTGACGTTTTATCATCCTTCTTCTAGCAACCTGTGCAGCTCATTGTGTGACCTTTCTGACCTGTGACAATTACCTATCGGCCACACGATCCTTCCCCAAGCCAAACCAGGAGGACAGGAGATATAGCTTGAGGGAAATCACTAGCAAAAAAGAATATGTTGTGTATGATACTATGTTAAATTTTAAGCCAGAAAGATAGAAGCATAGAGATTTGAGAAACTGGGGGTGAGGAGAGATGGTGTATATGCCAGTCTAGAAAGAAAGACAAGCCAGTTGCAATCCATGGTGATTCCAGTTCCACATTACAGTGCTCTCTTCTTCTCCAGGGACTTGGTGTCCCCACAAATGTGAAGAAATGAAGACTGACCCATTATCAATAGAATCTTTCTTGTGGAAGACTGAAAGGCAGCTGTGGTTTTTGTTTGTTTGTTTTTGTTTGTTTGTTTTTGTTTGTTTGTTTTTGTTTGTTTGTTTTTTCCTACTAGTCCCAAAATAATTATCAAAGTTTATTCAGATGCCACACTAAACTGGAGAACCAGTAGTACATCCTGTCTTTCAAATCCAGGTGTGTGCCCTGGCCACATCCTAACCCTGTACCAGAGTGAGACTTAGGCACGCAACACTCTTTTTTCCTGGGAAGGAAATCTGAGTATGAGCTCTTGAAAGAAACTGCAGTGTTCTCTGTACAGGTTTCAGCCCAGTACACACTTGGACACACTCTAGATGCAGCCTTGGAGAGCTTCTTTCTATAGAGTAGCAGTTTCAAGGCACTGCAAAGTAGGTGTTCTAGGGATGTCACTGAAGTTGCAAGACTGCAGAGATTTCTAGAAGCAGTCTTCACCCTGCAGGAAATATGAAGGCAGATATGGAAGCTATGGGATTCTGACTGCAGAAGTGAATCCAGGGCAATATTGCCTATGAAAACTTTGGGAAGCATGGGACCAGGCTAACAAGATATAAAAGCAGAAAAAGTTATTTGTAAGACTGGGTCAAATGGAAATTTGGACCTATAATGGGAATATTGATGTGGACTCTTGAGCCAGGAGAAGGCTGAAGATGGAAGCCTGGGCATGCGGGTTGCACATTAGGGCTTGAAGAACTGACAAAACCTTGAATCAGTTGAAGGAAGCAGGGAAGGGCAGGAGAGTCCAGAGTGGTAAGGAGGAGGGGTACAAAGTTAGAACTGAGACTGGGCCATCTGGAATGGATGATGGGCCAAAAATAAAAATGGTAAAAATAAAAGTCCTGTGGAAAGGGAAGGGCATGGAGTACTAAAGAGAAAACGTAGTGTGCAACAATGTGGAAAGGGGCAGAATGTGAGGGGGCAAAGAAGGAAAAAGGGAAAGAAGGGAAGGAACCTGTGTTAGACATAGCTGGAACAGCACAAGAATTACAGTATTTAAAAATGGGAGTTTCATGGTGAGATTTTCAAGGAGCAGTAATGAGCAATGTCTTGCTTATGGGTGGAGAGGAAGGCAACCACCACAGGGCTCTTTTTGACATGGAGTTCTGTTCCTGCATCTTCTTTTCTAAGGAGAGTGGGCACAGAATGCACATAAGGGCCACTATCATTTCCTTTAGCAAAAGGCTTTGGCTTCAACTGTACCTATGATTACAAAGGCCTCTCAGCAGAGCACTGTGCTGGAAAGTCTGTTCAAGCTGGGTACTCAAGACCTGCCATCCCAAAGCTGGTAGTCACTCCGAGAGCTAAGACTGTGGTTTTAAATATGCACAAAGAAGGAAAGTTGACGAGGCAGCACAGGAACAAACCTCATTCTTAGGAACAGAAGCTGAATGAGAAAGGATTGCTGCCTTACACAGAGAACAATTGGGTTGAAATAGGCAACAAATGAAGGGTTTATTTGGTTGGTAAATTTTCTAGATCTATAATTGCTTCTGAAGAATAACTGGAAGTAAATCAATAGCTCATGCTGTAGGTCTGATTGGACAGCAAAGCCTGCCAGCATAGGGAAAGAAGGACGTCCTATCCGAGGTCCTTAAGACACAATGGCAGGGTGAAAGCTAGCTCTAACTTGCTCTCTCTGGAGAGCAATAAAACATTCTTTAGAGTAGCATGTGTTAGACTTAGTGACTCACAACCACATGTGGATGTTCCTAGCAAAGCAGAAATAGATCCAGCAGGAGATGAAGAGGAAAGAATCCTGAATTTTGCATCTACTAGCCCTAAGATCAGATGACCCTAAGAATACATGTAGACTCATCTTCCTTTATTTTCAGTCCTTTTTATCTAAAAGGTTGTTCTAACAGTTAAATGAAATACTTTGTTCTAAAAAGTTGATGATGATGTAAGACAGATGGCATTTAACAGGTAATAAATACATACATGATGTATGTAAGGTAATGTACAGGGTTTACTCCAAACAAACAGATTTCACCTTGAAGTGGCTAATGCAAGAGCCTGGCCTCAAGGGTTAACGGCAGCAGAAGGAAAACAGAAATGCAGCTAGGCTCTAGCAAACACTGAATTAAGACTTTCTGGACGTTAATAAGAGGTCTTCCTTATTGGAGTGTTCAGAGTTAGGATTGTAACAAAACAGGTATTCAGTAGGCCTACCAAATGCGATTGCAAGCAAAGCAATAGGCAGAGCATCTCCTGTTAGCTTCTAGACCCAACCTCCCATGTAGAACAACAAGTGCAGTCTTTATAACATTTTCCCAGTGATGTCATGTCACATGGATATGGAGCAATAGCATTCCACTCTTTGACAAGCAATAGCAAATATTAATAGGGCCTGTTTCTGAGCATGACAACAAATGGTTTGTTCAGAATCTGAGAAATTCATATTCCATTGTCACCAATCCTGAGTCATCAGGCTCTGAAGAGCTGACTCGTACTGTTGCTTGGCTGGAGTAGCGGGCATTGTTGCTATATACTTGCTACCGTGGATTGGGGTATGTAAATGGAAATAATAGCCTCATTTAAGTAAAATAGAGTTTTGATTCTGGACTCTTATGTTATGCTCTAACCCTGCATGCTAGGAAAATAATCTGCCAAAATCTCATTTATTATCTAGAAAATAACGAGGAGTGTGGATGAGTATTCTTAGAAAAATAATGACGCACAATAGTAAGAGAAGGGAGTACCTGCCTACCTTAGATTTCAAGGTTCAACAAACATGTTTTAATGGAGAATGCAGTCTCCTGGCTACCACAACAAAGCAGACAGGATATTCTTTTTGCTTTGAGTACAGAACTGCGTACGTTAGTAGTCTGTACAGGCTGATGCGTGTTCATGGACGAATCTGCTCATGTTGGTTTATATTCACAGTTTACCACAAAATGATTTGATTTCACTATCCGATGACAACAGAACTGATGTATATATGAGTATACCAAGCATTCAAGAACGCAACTTCCAAAAAGATGCTTTTATTTAAACTGGTTCATGTGCACGTGTTCAAAGGCAAGCTTCACGGAATACTTAAGTCCTCCTGACTTCCTACCCCCAAGGAAATCTTTGCAAACTGAAAATCCTCTGTGGCTTAAATTTTAGAAAGAGGATATTGTGGCATATGAACATGAACCGTATAATCATTATAACAATTAGAGTACCGTACTGCGAGGCATATCTACCCTATTTTACCTAACTTCCAAGTATTGAAACTAGTAAAATTAAGTTAAAAATGAAAGACTTCTAGGCTTGCAGTGCATAAATACTGCATTTAGGGGTGGCGGCAAATTTCCAGGAAACACTTAAAAATTTGCAAGCATCCAAGAAAGCACAGAAGAATTTTGAGATTGTTGCCTAAAAACCTGTGATGGACTTTTCTGGCTCGAAGGAGAAAATGTCTTCCCCTCTCATCACTCACCTGGGCAAGCAGGGATGTAACTAGTAATTTCATAAACATTTGATCATCCTGAAAGCTCCATGCATATCTTTGCTTTACTCACAGAAGTAATCACAGCGATGATAACCTGCAAAGATACTGTTAGTGCACAAACCTCACCTTGGGGTTATGTGCAATGGCTAACACGTAACGCATAACATTCTGGCACTTCTGTTACCTGTTGGGCTTGGAGCTAAAGTTTTCTAGAAAGTCAGTGGAGTGAAGGATGTTCTTTAGGGTGGGATTTAAACATATATCTTAGGAGTTTATTGCTTATAATTAACCAATAAGTGAGTTAAGATATATGTATAACATTACTATGTAAATATTGGAATTAGAATTCTCAGTCCAGAAATGATTGGCAAAAGCTGTCTCCTACAACATGATGATGATCCCTTTACATTCATAATATTTCTGACTTCACCTGCCAGGATGTGGTAGCTCTGACCATCCATCCAATGTAAAAGAGTTACTACCTAAATATATCCAAATGAGCAAGAAGAGTTTAAAATTACAGTGCTATAATTGCATGTTATATATATATATACATATATATATATATACATATATTTAATTTATAATAAAACACTTAATCTTTTTGCAAGTAACAGGGTTGCTCTCCTCTGTGGAATGTAAGCCAAATTTCAGCTGGGAACAAATAATTGAGTTATATAAGCACACATAAAAATAGACTGACCCACATCTATAACAACAAGATCACATTAGAATAAAATGGTATTTGTTGTATAATTTCCTGAAAGCAGAAAGCACCTATGTAAGTGGACTTATACAAACGTAATGTATCATATATGGTCTACAGTGGGCATCCAAGGAGGTCTGCAATATGATGGTTTACATGCATGTGAGCGAAAACATGAACAGTTTTGTCTTTCTGGTGCAGTGTCCTTCTGCAGGGAAGATGGATATCCAGTTCTGCGTAACACACTCTGCATTTGTATCAGAAGATTGATGTAGGATGACATGGCCTGAGAAAAAGTAGCTGCATACAAAAATTGTTTAAGCAAAATTATGATTTTTTCATTTCTCAAATAGGCCACAGTACTGTACAGTTTTGTCTACATTACTACAACCTATCAGAGCAGAGCTTTAGTAAGCACTGTTCTGCACACATCAGGGAATCTGCAGCTGCAGATTTGAATAGGGCTAGGAAACATTATATAAACTTATTGCACATGCTGCTACTCCTGCTGTAACAGCCAATATGTTGAGACATGCTTATAGCAATAGGTGCATGCATATGCGCGTTGCAGACAAGGTAGATGCTCAGCTGGAATTCAAACCAATGTGTATTTACAACTGCTGTCCCCACCTCTCTTTTGCACAGCTTGCAAATTCACAAGCTGCCACGGTATATTCCCAATAATGTAAGTTGTAGTTCTCTTTAAAGCTGAAAGCCAGCAGTATAACATGGTAACTGTGAATATTTAATATTCCACAACACAAACGGACTAGTTTTACCAAGAAAATCTGTTCCCAACCAATAGTATATGTGCCATAAGAACACCTTTCTTTAACTAGACCTACCATTACTGGTGCTCAAAGTCAACTTATGAATCCTTAAAGCTTAGTTAAATCAGAATTAATTTCCCTCATGATGAGAGCATGATGTACTCTGAAGTAATGAATATTTCCATGCCAATTTCTATTTTAAATTCTTAGCTATATTGTTGATAAAATTATTTATTTAATTATTTTTAATGTGGCAAGAATTCTTTCAGAACAGGGTCTTTTTCTCCCTAATATTCTAATAGGTGAAAAAATAAATGTTGGCTGAGGCTAAGCATGCAAAATTTCAGCCTAAAATATTTCTGTAAGTAGGACATTATAATAGGACATTATATGGACATATAATAGAACATTAAAATGAAAATCATTTCATCTAAAGTTTACATTTGCCACCTTTTAGCTCTAAGTAGTTTATAGTATACGGGGGGTGTTTCTGAAGCAGAGGCATGCATAGATTTGGTTGCTTAACCAACAAGGTAGAAATATAACAGATCAAATACAGCATAGAAAGGGCAAAAACTTTTTTTTTTTTCCTCTTTTTTCTTTTTTTACACTGTTAGCTACTCTGCCATAACACAGATGCAAAGTAGCTACTTGAGGCAAATTTAGGCTGCAGTTGCCACTTGAGGTTGGCTCCAATTCAGTGCACAAGGACTCAAAACTACCTCAACTGAGTCTGTCAATGACAGCTAAAACTTAGCGTTCTCCATGATGCAGAGCCCCGTTCTCTGAAAACTAATCAAGGCGTCAAGGTCATATTGCACTGGTTATTGAAGAACCATCAAAATAATTTTTCTTGTTTCTATTCCAACATGGACTGAATTCAAAACCAAATCTACAGTAGAAATTTACAGTAGATGAAGAAGGTAAGTAGAATGTGCAGTACACCAAATCTGCACATTAACTGGTGATATCTCCAGCTAGCACACTTAATCAGATAGCCCATATATCCCAGTAAATCACACCTGTATTTCAAGTGCTTAGTATGTCAGATAACACCTGGATGTTTTGAATAAGGGCCACACTACAGACAAGAGGGTACCAATCTCTCAGTGTACTTGTTTTATTCTCTATATATTCTTGTGAGATTTTGCAACAGCGTGGTCATTATATATTAGTCTGAAATGAGGTAAAATCAAAAATCAGAGGATAAAATGTACTTCTAAACCAGCTCAGTGAATGGTCAACCAAAAGCCTATAGAAATCAATGAAATTAATTCCCAGTGGGAACTGGGCTCAAAAACATTTTAGACCATTTTGAAACTTTTGCCCACATCTAAAAATAATCTGTTTCTGGAGCCAAAACCTCTGGGTTTAGTGTATTTTGTGTTCATACACTGTGAGCTGAAGCTGTGCAAGCACCTCTAATACTATGAATGTTAAGAAAAAGTAAAAATGTTCATTGTGTTTTAATACATCTTGGCAACTTTTCATTAGGAAAGACTGATACATATGATCAAAAGTAAGCCACATAACTTAAAGCAACTGAACAAAGCTACAGTAATATTATATCGAACTGCTGAGTGTAGCCCTCTCTGTTGAAAGGCTTGCAATGACCAGTACATATTCGCCGAACTCATGTACTTCTTTCTTGTTGGGCTCAAAGGCTTTGTGAATTCTGAATTTACAACTTTCTAAAAGGAAACATTTCAAAACTGAACCATAAAGAAAGTAAATTATATTGACAGTTTCAGTTTAACAGGGAATACCATTCACTATACTAATTGAAAATTTACCTGCAATTAATCCCATACTTGGCAACTGGAAAACAGGGGAAATTTTGTTTCAAAGTGCAGTTTTCAAATTGCATAAGAGAGGAACTGAGTTGCTCAAACCTTAATCAAATTCTCAAATAGGTGTTTGTAAATTTTATTTTATTTTTTTAATTTTAATTTATTTATTTTTTTTAAGGATGACCATTTAATGGGAGAGACATTAGGCTGCAGGTCACATAATAAAAATTTAATTTCCTCAACCCTATCTTTTCTCAGCTTCCAGGGCTCTGTATCAGCTCAAATGTTCATTTGCTTGTCATCCCTAAAAGCACACCCAGTGCAATATAGCAATATACCAGCCCAGGGAAGTGAACTCGCCGTGACTTTGCACAACTGTGCAGCATGTATGAGCAGCTGAGGCTCATCCGTGTCTGGAATGCACAGCTGGGAGATTTCCTGAGCTCCAGCAACAGCTCCTGTCCCTGGTCACCCACCCCATTCACTCCAGTCCCAACATAACTGAAGAGAACCTCTAGACTTGGATGGCAAATTGAAGAGGTCTCTGTCATCCACATATAAAAGCTTCTGTGGGCCACAAATAGCTCCTTGGAGATGGGGAAATAAGGAACTCATTCAAATATTTCCCTTTTTGATTTCTGAACATAGCTTTTGCACTGCAGTTCATCTGCTAAGTAATTATGCCCAACAAGCAGAGTCACCAACATGAAAATAGTTTTTGATAAACCAGTTGACAAAAATCATTGCTTCCTGACAGAACAGGGCATCTCCCCTGCCCCTCTGGCAAGCCAAATCCATGCTGTGTTGGCTGTGAGGATATGAATCACATGGTCTTTTATCAGCAAGAAAAAAAACACAAGACACCAACCCCCTCCCCCTCCCCGCCCCCCCCCCCCCAAAGTCTGTATACCCAAGCTTCAGGAATTCTTGGTGCTCCTGAACTCAAGAGACCTTGATGAGCGAGCCCTTCCTGAGGAGCATCCAGCCAGCTCTACCAGTGGCACCATAAAAAAAGGTGTCAAAGGAGTCATATGGGATGTTTTTACAATAATAACCACTGCATGTGGGAGTCATTAGCTACTTTGAAAATTTTAATTATATTGTTCAGGTATACTGAGTTAAATAAAAGTCATACTGAGTCTTGCTTATAAATTATCAATTCCAGTCTTCAAGGTGAGGAAACACACCATTTTTTCTATATGATAACTTCTCATTCCTATGGTATAGAAGATGACTGGATACACACACACACAAATTCAGCCTGCTGGAACTGAGTAAGTACTAAGGGGCCTGGAGCTGGGTCAGTGAGGAATATTCTAAATTAAAATATATAGGAGCATAACCTTGTAATTATTATGCATTATCTAATATAATCATTATGCATTATGTACTATCTATAAGAGAATATATAATACAATTTTCCTATATACTCTACACACTTTGTAATTTTAAAAAACACTGGAAAAGTGGCCCTTAGACTTTAGTAATTCTGTCAGGATGATAATACCTATTTGAAAGGACATTTTTATGCATACATTTTTGTTTGAATATTCTTCATCATTATAAACACAAAGCTTGAAGTTGCTTCAATATTTGGCACCTTGGAAGCTATTCCACTGGAGACAGTACACAGTGTTTGTAACTGTATGTATTATGATTGGATCTGATACTGCCATCTGCATGAAGCTGTCCCCAACATTTCTCACTCCACGACCCTTCTTCTAATTACTTATAACTTTGCCAAACGTGTTTTGGACTGAAAATTTTCTTCCCACGTGTTT